>NC_048573.1:20211987-21679487 GCF_013265735.2 Oncorhynchus mykiss | reverse complement strand
AAGCTCTCCCTCACCCTCCATTTGGCAAATATGACCATAATTCTAAACTACTGATTTCTGCTTACAATCAAAAACTAGAGCAGGAATACCAGTAACTCACTCAATACCGGAAGTGGCCAGATGACACAAATTTTAAGGACTGTTTTGCTAGCACATTACTTTGACTAACCTGTAGCTCCTGTATATAGCCTAATTATTGCTATTTTATTGTTTTACTTTTATATTTATATATGTTTTTTACTTAACTCTTATTTTTCTTAAAACTGCATTGTTGGTTAAGGGCTTGTAAGTAAGGATTTCACAGTAAGGTCTACCTGTTGTATTCGGTGCATATGACAAATACATTTTGATTTGATTTGAAATGTGTCAAAATGTTTGAGGTGTTGGCAGCTGCATAGCCTTTTCTCGTTGAGCAGTGGCGACATACTCTGTCCATCGCCGTTATCTACTGGGAACAGAAATGTTCCCAAACTGGAGATGTAAGCGATGATGAAGAATCCTCCTGGTTTATTGACCCCACCACTCGCCATTGCACAGAACTAGTTTGTTTTTGATACTGTCGCAAAGCTAACTAAAAAGCAGCATTCCCCAAGAGAGGATGGCTTTCACTTCAGCAGTGATTAATTCACTAACTTCCTTGAGGAAAAGATCATGATCATTAGAAAGCAAATTACGGACTCCTCTTTAAATCTGCGTATTCCTCCAAAGCTCAGGAAAGATATCAGTTTGTCTCTGTGGATGGTTTGTCCTCTGACAAATCAACTGTAAATGTTGGTGTTCCTCAAGGCTCTGTTTTAGGACCACCATTGTTTTCACTATATATTTTACCTCTTGGTGATGTCATTCGGTAACATAATGTTAACTTTCACTGCTGTGCGGACGACACACAGCTGTACATTTCGGACATTTCAGACATAAGGAAGTGGATGGCGGCAAATGTTCTATTTTTAAACTCGGACAAAACAGAGATGCTAGTTCTAGGTCCCAAGAAACAAAGAGATCATCTGTTGAATCTGACAATTAATCTTGATGGTTGTACAGTCATCTCAAATAAAACTGTGAAGGACCTCGGCGTTACTCTGGACTCTGATCTCTCTTTTGATGAACATATCAAGACTGTTTCATGGATAGCTTTTTTACATCTACGTAACATTGCAAAAATCTGAAACTTTCTGACCAAAAATGATGCAGAAAAATTAACCCATGCATTTGTCACATCTAGGTTAAACGACTGCAATGCTCTACTTTCCGGCTACCCGGATAAAGCAATAAATAAACTTCAGTTAGTGCTAAACACAGCTGCTAGAATCTTGACTAGAACAAAAACATTTGATCATATTACTCCAGTGCTTGCCTCTCTACACTGATTTCAAGGTTTTACTGCTAACCTACAAAGCATTACATGGGCTTGCTCCTACCTATCTTTCTGATTTGGTCCTGCCGTATATACCTACACGTACGCTATGATCACAAGACGCAGGCCTCTTTATTGTCCCTAGAATTTCTAAGCAAACAGCTGGAGGTAGGGCTTTCTCCTTTAGAGATCAATTTTTATGGAATGGTCTGCCTATCCATGTGAGAGACGCAGACTCGGTCTCAACCTTTAAGTCTTTACTGAAGACTCATCTCTTCAGTAGGTCCTATGATTGAGTGTAGTCTGGCCCAGGAGTGTGAAGGCGAACGGAAAGGCACTGGAGCAACAAACAGCCCTTGCTGTCTCTGCCTGGCTGGTTCCCCTCTCTCCACTGGGACTCTCTGCCTAAACCCCTATTGCAGGGGCTGAGTCACTGGCTTACTGGTGCTCTTCCATGCCATCCCTAGGAGGGGTGTGTCACTTGAGTGGCTTGAGTCACTGATGTGATCTTCCTGTCCGGGTTGGCGCCCCCCTTGGGTTGTGCCGTGGGGGAGATCTTTGTGTGCTATACTCGGCCTTGTCTCAGGATGGTAAGTTGATGGTTGGAGATCCCTCTATTGGTGTGAGTGCTGTGCTTTGGAAAAGTGGGTGGGGTTATATCCTGGCTGTTTGGCCCTGTCCGGGGGTATCATCGGTCAGGGCCACAGTGTCTCCCAACCCCTCCTGTCTCAGCCTCCAGTATTTATGCTGCAATAGTTTGTGTCGGGGCGCTAGGGTCAGTCTGTTATATCTGGAGTATTTCTCCTGTCTATCCGGTGTCCTGTGTGAATTTAAGTATGCTCTCTCTATCTTTTTCTTTCTTTCTTTCTTTCTTTCTTTCTTTCTTTCTTTCTTTCTTTCTTTCTTTCATTCATTCTTTCTCTATGAGGACCTGAGCCCCAGGACCATGTCTCAGGACTACCTGGCCTGATGTCTCCTTGCTGTCCCCAGTCCACCTGGTCGTGCTGCTGCTCCAGTTTCAACTGTTCTGCCCGCGGCTATGGAACCCTGATCTGATTTTTTTATGTATTCATTCAGGTTCACAGTGCGGACTGAACCGAGGTCCCTGTACCAAATGTAGGTGTACATCATATGCACACATCTACATATAGCTAAGGCAATGGAATGTATCCATTACTTTTTTCAGATTGGATGTGAAAATCCCAGTGGATAAGCATTCCACACTGTGTTTTCACAGTGCATTAAGAGCAGTTTCAAACTCTATAACGTACTTGTGATGGATGCTTCCATCGATGAGGTGTGAGAAGCTCTGGTGCATCATGATTAAACACTTATGTGAGTGGGAGGGAATGATCCCCCCATTTGTCACTGAGTGGAGCGCCTTGGCAACCATTGGCTGTGCAGAGGACTCACATCCGTCTAGCGGGAATGGTTAGCAGGAACAGGCCAGAAAAGTGTGGTGTGGTAACAGAAAGGGAAGGACTCCACCACGTGACCAGGTAGATCTGAAGCCTCTCTGATCTCCCCACGTGGCTGCCGAGAGCTGCCTCAATTCCCCAGACGCCAGCGCTAACACCTGCTTGGCCAGTTTATCAGGCTGAGAGCCTTGTTATCATGGTGGCTCATCCAAATGGTGCTAGCACTAGCTGCCTTTAATCAGCTCAAGTAGTATTGAGCGAGGAATGTATGGATGTACATGTAGGTGAAACAAAGGTGAACATTTGAGAGGATGATGAGGCTACAGTGTTTTGAGTTGAGGGAATTACTTTAAGAGCACAAAAGGGAGAGAAAGGGGAACATATCCTGTCTAAATGCCATATTTGATACTGCTAGTAGGAGCCAGTTATTAACATGAGCAGCCATGATCCACAGAGTATCAGAGTGGGCGATTCAATAGACAAGTTCATGGAGTCACGATCTGCAGGGTGAAGACAAGCATATACAATTTAATAGCCGAGAGTCAACCGACTATTAAGCTTCCACAACGTAATGCATAATGAAGTAGAGATAAAAAATCCTGGACTTTGATCACTCGACTGCAAACGCCTACTGTACGGTCTGTATTGGGTTACATGGCATACTAGTGTAAAAATGAGACTTTGTTGAGAAATTGATGTGACTACTATCTATGGTAATTAAGTAGGCTTTGTATTAATGTGTGAGTAGGTCTTTCTTCTGAAAGGATATACTGCAGACGATTTGAGACGGGACGTGTAATAAAATAAGAGACGTATTTGACTAATGAGACGTTTGAAAGGGGCATCCGTCAGAATGAAATGAATGGCTGTGACAAATTCTCACTAGGAACGATGGTGCTGGATGGAACTTGGGCTGTGGGCTGATATGGCAGTCTAATTGAAGGGATATTTCAGAAGGAGGAGAACAATATCTGCTCGGGGACACATAGGTATTTAGCAGTGGCGGTGTCACGGGCGAGGGAACGGAAGAAAATGACTAATACAGTCTTTATGCAGGCCTGTCTGTATGTCATTAGCCGTCTGGACTCCTGACTGGGGGAACATGGAGTGGTGGATCGGATCGGCAGACTCCATGTTTTATAAACTCCACTGTCTGTTAGACGGCATTGACAGGAAAGTCATTGGCGAAACAAAAACCAAGACGACAGCTCTGTTTCGGCCTGATGACGACGGGTAAAGGCGAGTATACGGAGAAGTTTGAAGAGGAGAAGAGTGGGGAGAGAGAAAGAGGGAGACAGATAAATGAGGCCATCGCTATAGCGGAGGAGGTGGGGAGGAAAAGAGAAGAGGCGCTAGCTCCCTGGTGATCTGTACCTGCCAAGTTTCTGTGCTGAACAGCTGCTAGCAACTCGACGCTAGTTGAAGGTGTGCATTAGTTTAGTGCCCACCTCCCACCCCCATCCCACTATCCATAGCTCGTAATTAGACATCCACGGTGTCAGTGTTAGACTTCATCTTCAACATATCTTTATGCAACCAAGATAACCAACTGAGACTTCATTCATTTTATTTGTTGAGAACTGGGCAGCAGGTAGCCTAGCGGTTAAGAGTGTTGGGCCAGTAACCAAAATGTCGCTGGTTCAGATCACTGAGCCGACTAGGTGAAAAATGTACCGATGTGCCCTTGAGCAAGGCACTTAACCCCAATTGCTCCTTTATAAGAGAGTTTGCTAAATTACTAAAATGTAAATTGACTTCCCTTGTGACACCTGAACACTGTGTCTTGCTATGCGCAAATGATCAGTATCCTGTTGAACGTGTTTAGTGAGCTGTGTCTCTTCTCCGGTATCATACATTTGCAGTGTTTTCCCTTTTTTATATTCCTTACAAGCTGTCATCTGCCATTCACACCCGCTTGCTCTATAAATGACACCTGCAGTGTGTTACAGGACCCTCCTGAATTATTTGCACTCTAGTTAAATATTAACAAAAAAGGCTATGAAAAAAATGTTATTGTTATTTATCAGCTTGATCTTACATATGAATCTAAGCTTTCATTAAGTTAAAATTGTTCAAATATATATATATATATTTTTTTTTTATTTATTTATTTTTTATTCAAAAACATTTGTCACAATTATTGGCATCCCTAGAAATTCTTATGAACAAAATCGAATTTGGGAACTCTTAAGTGGTCCATCCATGAATCCCTGTTTAACTTGGGTATATATGAGGTGACAAAGGCTAAACTCCCTTAGTCAACCCTCAACATGAGAAAGGCCAGAGAACACACACATAAAATGAGACAAATGGTTGTTTACCATCACAAATCAGGCAATAAATATAAAAAGATAACTACACGCCTGAAAATATCCATCTCCACTATTAGGGCAATAATTAAAACATTTTAAAAAACTGAGCTGTGATGAACCTGCCTGGAAAATGTGTTTTTTGCCCCAAAGCACAGTGAGAAGGATTGTTCAAGTGGCAAAACATCTCCAAGGATTCCTAAATGAAATATGATATTTTCCATGTGTAAGATCAAGCTGAAGAACAACAATTACAGTTTTTCACAGACTTTTATGTTCATATTTACCTATAGTGCCAATATATATAGTGTCTTCAGAAAGTATTCACGCCCCTGGACTTTTTCCACATTTTGTTTTGTTACAGCCTGAATTTAGAATGGATTAAATTGAGATGTTGTGTCACTGGACTACCCAAAATACACCATAATGTCGAAGTAGAATTATGTTTAATTTTTTTAAACAAATTAATAAGTATTCAACCCTTTGCTATGGCAAGCCTAAATAAGTCCAGGAGTATATATTTGCTTAACAAGTCATGTAATAAGTTGCCTGGACTCACTCTGTGTGCAATAATAGAGTTTAACATGATTTTTGAATGACTACCTCATCTCTGTACCCCACACATACAATTATCTGTAATGTCCCTCAGTCGAGCAGTGAATTTCAAAGACAGATTTAACCACAAAGGCCAGGGAGGTTTTCCAATGCCTTGCAAGAGCACCCAGTTCACTACAAAGATACATCTGTCCTTCCTAACTCAGTTGCTAGAGCTCAGGGATTTTATCATAAGGCCAATGGTGACTTTAAAACAGAATGTTTTAAAACTAACCTAAATGACAGATTGAAAAGAAGGGAGCCTGTACAGAATAAAAAGTATTCCAAAACATGCATCCTGTTTGCAATAAGGCACTAAAGTAAAACTACAAAAAATGTGGCAAAGAAATTAACTTTATTTCCTGAATACAAAGTGTTATGTTTGGGGCAAATCCAAAACAACACATCTTCATATTTTCAAGCATGGTGGTGGCTGCATCATGTTATGGGTATGCTAGTAATCGGCAAAGGACTATGGAGTTTTCTTTTGCTAAAAATAAACTGAATAGAGCTAAGCGAAGGCTAAATTCTAGAGGAGATTGATTTACCTTTCAGCAGGACAACAACACTGGAGTTGCTTACCAAGATGACATTGAATGTTCCTGAGTGGCCTAGTTACAGTTTTGACTTAAATCGTCTTGAGAATCTATGGCAAGACTTGAAAATGGCTCTCTAGCAATGATCAACAACCAACTTGACAGAGCTTGAAGAACTAAACAAATTATAACGTGCAAATATTGTACAATCCAGGAGTAATGGGTGCGTGTTGGTGGCAGGGAAGTCAGGCGAAGGAGAACGAACTTGGTAAAACGGACTTGTTTAATAAATTCTGATAAAACTCCAAAAAACAAAATATACAAAATAACAAAAGTGGGTACAAAACCCGTCGCACACCAACATAATACATGCACATCACATATAATCAAACAATCTCCGACAAGGACATGAGGAGAAACAGAGGGTTAAATACACAACATGTAATTGATGGGATTGGAACCAGGTGTGAAGGAAGACAAGACAAAAGCAATGGAAAATTAAAAATTGATTAGTGATGGCTAGAAGATTGGTGACATCGACCGCCAAACACCGCCCAAACAAGGAGAGGGACCGACTTCGGCGGAAGTCGGGACACCAGGTGTGCAATGTTCTTAGAGACGTACCCAGAAAGACTCATACTTTAGCTATAATCTCTGCCAAAATTGATTCTAACATTCTAACATGTATTGACTGTGTGAATACTTATGTAAATTTGAAATATCTGTATTTCATTGTCCGTTTTTTTATGTTTTCACTTTGTCATTATGCGGTATTATGTGTAGATGGGTGAGATTTTAAAAAATATTGAATTCCCTTTGAATTCACTCAGAAAATGTGGAATAAGTCAAGGGGTATGAATTCTTTCTGAAGGCACAGTCAGCAACCCTCTACATGCTCCGCATTCACAATGACGGGCAGCATTAGGAGCAGGCCTATCATTGGGGCACTGGGTTTCAATTAGGGCGTGTGCACTCGCCTTCCCAGCGGTGGAGCGCTGAGATGAGACGCTCGACTGCGCAAGAGGACAGCAAAGGTTGTGTCTCCTGCTGCAGCTTTTCTAGAGTAGCGCACGGGGCAGCCAAACACACCTTTGAACTCAACATGTTTATTTATGGTTATGATAATGTTCTAATGGCAATGTGAGTCTAGTCTGAACATGTCACGTGTGGAGAATTGACAACAGCCACATGAACATAGTGTGTTCTCTAGAAAGTTTGATTCTACATCCCGCCATTGTTTAGTCTTTTGTATCTCACAACGTTCCATAACCATTCACTAAATCTTGAAAATGTTTGTTTTATTTAACTTCAATAAAGAGTTGTTTTTGAACAAACTATAAACAAGACAGTCCCAGTTTAGTAACAGCTTGTAGCCAGTCAGTTCATGTTTAACATACTGGTATCTGCCCAAATAAAGGAAACACCAACATAAAGTGTCTTAATAGGGCTTTGGGCCACCATGAGATGCCATACAAGCTTCAATGCACCTTGGCATAGATTCTACAAGGGTCTGGAACTTTATTGGAGGGCTGCAACACTATTCTTCCACAAGAAATTCCATTTGTGGTTTGTTGATGGTGGTGGAAAATGCTGTCTCTGGCGCTGCTCCAGAATCTCCCATAAGTGTTCAATTGGGTTGAGATCTGGTGACTGAGACACACACACACACACACACACACACACACACTCTCTCTCTTTAAACCCCCTATGCTCCTTTGAGACCCTTCTTTCCCTCAGGGGTGGCAGGTTGCCAAGTGTTTAGAAAGGCGAGACAGCAACCGGAGGGTTGCCAGTTTGAATCCTGGGTCCAACGAGAAAAATATGTAAGGTTGCTGGTTTCAAGTCCTACATGCCCTTACTTGCCATTGTGCCCTTGAGAAAAGCACTTAACTCCCCCAAAACAATGGCACCCAGTGTGGCAACCCCCGGCATCTCTCAAAAACCTGTCTTTGTGTGTCTTTCAGAGGAGTTAGGTTAAAAGCAGAAGTCAAATTTTGGTTGGACCTTGTGTGCAATTGACCAAAAAGTAATCTTAATTATATTAATCTTTCAAAGGGACATGGTAGCCAAAATAATGACAATTTGTATACATGACCATCTCTAACCACACAATGGAATGTTAATTGCTTAATTAACTCAGGAACCACACCTGTGTGGAAGCACCTGCTTTCAATATACCCTATATCCCTCATTTACTCAGGTGTTTCCTTTATTTTGACCGTTACGTGTACGTGCACTATTCATTTTAATTCACTAGATACTGTTGTTGTTGTCCCTTGCCTTGAAGAAAATGTTTGTTTGCCACATCTCACAAAAGCTGTGTTTTCTGTGATGCATGCAATACAAAGTAGGGCCATGTTTGATATAAATCCAGTTTATAAGTCTCTGGTAGTCTTTCCTCAATTTGAAGCTCATAAGAACAAAGTGGGTCTTTGTGGATTGGCTTAGCCAACCCTGCGAAAGGCACAGGGTATTTAACCACTTGAGCAATGTTATTGCTGATGTATGATCCAAACGATCACTTCTCTATGGGATCGAAAGTAACTGGCACTACATACTGATAAAATGTATGTAGATGGTGATTACGTAGTGTACAATTATCAGCAAATCAAGATTTATAGTGTACTCAAGTAATCACGAATATAAATAATAATCACAATCGTAGGCCTGATGCCATTCATTATGACAATCAATTATCACGTGTCCAATTTTGCATTGACTTTTCTCATTTGTAATATTAGATATTGCCATTTGTTGATGTTCATCAAGGCTTGACATTGTGTTGCAAGCTCTCATTTTTACTAGTCTCATATTTTAACCAGTCTCATTTTCACCAGTCTCTCATTTTCCCCAGCCTATAATTTTACCACAGTTTCTCATTTTCACCAGTCTATAATTACCACAACACACTCTCATTTTCACCACAGTCTCTAATGTTCACCACGGTCTCTCATTTTCACCAGTCTATAATTACCACAACACTCTCATTTTCACCACAGTCTCTAATTTTCACCACGGTCTTTCATTTCACCAGTCTCTTATTTTCATCATAGCCAATAGGACGCGCTAATGAATACCACACAATAACTGTGTGAGGATGCAACACAACCAATTAAACCCACTGACAGAGGAAGCAGAGGTGGAGGTGTGACCGCAACCCAGATGTTTGCGTCAAGAAGGGAAATGAAAGTGGAGGAGAAAAATTAGAGAGAAAAAGATCACACCATCGTCCTTACGTTTAAAATCTGTGGGGCACTTCAAGCGAGGCCCTGTATTACAGTTTTTCTCAATCGCTAAAACACTAAAACCCATTGGCTGAACAAAGTTCTCAGTTGCCTGGACTCATTTAGCTAATTATGCAGTCTGTTGTCAATACCTTAAACCATTTCACATGGTAAAACACAATTTGCAGATCTCACTTAGACTTTTCAGCAAAACTCTAAACACATTCTCATTCTCAAAACACATTCTGCACTCTAATGCTGGTAAACACAAGTGGCAACAATCAAATACAAATAGAGAACATATGTCATTGATTGAACACAACCACTCAAAATTGATTTAATTTTGAGCTACTATGATAGAACATGTTTTCGTTCATCAAAAGACAATGACGGAAAAATATAAATATTTTTTTAGATTAAAAATGTACTTCTCCCTGAGAATTGTATGTTTTGAACAATGTGTTTTCTATTTTTCGGTGTATTGTTTACTGACTGCTTGAAAGTGTATCATTTTGATCACTTTGTTTATGATTTGAGA
Source organism: Oncorhynchus mykiss (assembly GCF_013265735.2). Classification (NCBI taxonomy): domain Eukaryota; kingdom Metazoa; phylum Chordata; class Actinopteri; order Salmoniformes; family Salmonidae; genus Oncorhynchus; species Oncorhynchus mykiss. The sequence goes on along the minus strand of NC_048573.1, from coordinate 21,669,514 downwards.
GCAGTGTTTGATTTTGAACACAGGTAAAACTGTTTTGAGGCGAATGTTTCATTTTGCAAGAAGAGATCTACTGAATGTCGCGGCTAGATACTGTATGTATCAGCCAGAGAAACAAAAGGGGGGAATTGGACTGCTTCTACATGTTGAAAGAGTGATGCTCGTGTGAGATATAGATAAGGAAGAGCAGGTTAGAAGGAGTTCTAGCAGATTGAGTCAGTTGTTATGCTGCAAAGGGTATAAACTTGCGTGTGCAGCTAAGAAATAACTACAGAAGAACGTGCCCTTGGGAATATTGTTGCCCATTTGCTTTGCGAGCTCTCATGAGAGGGACAAGAATATAGGGACTTGGGAGTAAGGGTGGAAAAACAGTTTGTCGTAAAGACACATTCTGCTCTGCTTTTTTGGATAATGCCTTGGCAAATACTTTATGATGGCAAGGAAATTTGGTTTCCACACTTTGTTTACCACAATATTAATGATTGACATTCAAAAAATTGCTCAAAAACTGTTTACATTTGGCATGCCTTTTAATTGAAAAAAGTACGCTATAGCCAAGTGTAGAAAGCACACTTTAAACTCTTTTCAACTTGCTTTTCCTTCAGAAGCTACAGAAAGCCAAGAAATCAGAAGCAGTGAAATGAGGACTAAGAGCTTCAATTCAGGATCACTTTGAAGTGAAGTGGATGGTTAACTTTACCTGAATGTGTGAAACTATAAAAGAGCACCTTGAGTCTAGGAGTAAAGTATGTGAAAGAGTCATCTTAATTTTTCAATTTGAGTTGTCAGACTACACAATGTCATGTAAGCTACTGCAAGCTATAGATCTGTGTTTGAGAGATAGACTTTACTTGTCTTTTGAGGTTGAGTTCAGGCCTTGTTTCAGAGTCAAACTGGCCAAAACCACCTGATACAAAGGCATCTCTATCGTTGCAGTGAATTATTTAGGAAATGTTGCGCGTCAAACTTCTAAAAGTTACTTAGCAGACTTGGCCTGTCAGCCTCTGTTTCTTCTCAAGTAAATAACTGATAATTTCCATGTTTGAAAACTCCCTGTCAGCACACACACATTAATGCAGAATTATCACACTGAATGACAAGTCTGAGGGCAAGGTCAGCTTTGTCTGGCAGCTTTGAGTTTTTCTGGGCAAAAGTCCACTATCCACAAGGCAGGATATGTAGCCTATTTCACCCCATAAAAATGATTTGTGTAGCAGACTGTGATAACTTTGATATGGATTATAGACCTAACGGGATTGTCCTTAAATAAACTGTTGTGTTAATTTTCCTAATTGAATGATGTTTTCTATTCCATTGTGACTATGCCCACAGTTACAGTAAAGTCACATTATGAGATAGTAGAGTGTTTGTTATGTTCAAAAAACAAAGTTGATGGCCAGGTCAACAGTGAAGAGGAACTTGACTGAAGATGAATAAAGGCAAATGGTGCCAGTAGAACAAAGCTGCCATTGCCAAGGCTAAGTACTATAGGCCTATTGGACAGGCTCGCTCTGGTAAAACACAAGGGTTACACCAAAGGCCACATTGCTTTTACTTGATCCACTCTCTGGTTTCTGAAGGAAAATGTTTAAAGGAATCTGTTCACAAGTTATTTTCAAGCGCATGTGAATATACAGTGGTTCATCCTTTAAAAGTTGCGTCATACTGCAGCCCACCTTGCGGGATGCTGCAGAATTCTATGGCACGTTATTCAATTGTCAACCATTTTTACCATTAGTGCTAGTTTGACCACCAGAGGGCATCTTTGAGAAGCATTTGATAGTCTTCAATATTGGCATTACTAGAGAATTTATAACCATTTTTGTAAGAACATAGTATATGGGATTTTAAGAAATATATCTTAATTATCTTAATTAATTTGATTAATATTATGGTGTTTCTATTCCAAGAAAAACAAAAACGATACCCTCAGGGGTTCAGTTAGGAAGGAACGGAAAATATGGTACAACGTGATGGTCGGGAGTAGGCTACAGTACTAACAGCATAAGAGGATTGAATATCTAAGGGGCTTTTCATAATTAATCAAAATAATAATCGTTTTGATTAAAAAATAACAATATTTTGGAGATTATTTTGTTTTCATTTAAACTAGAGTGGGCGAGAAAAAGGCCATTCTTGAACATGGGGTGAGATATTCTCACTAATATGTAAATAAACCCAGTTTGTTATTTAGAGGGAGAGAAACCAAAAGCTGCCTCGTGGGTCTCCCGGTCGTGGCCGGCACGGGTATTGAATCAGCATCTGTAGCAACGCAGTTTGCACTGCGATGCAGTGTCTTAGACCGCTGCGCCACTCAATTAGGAACATTTGGCGCTCTACAACGTGACAGTCGAGAGTAGGCTACAGAACTAAGAGTATAACATTTCCACACCCTAATTGTAGTGTAACCAATACCCAAACGGAGATTCAGTGAAAATAAAAACATAATTGATTTATCAAGACTAGTCCCCATGCTTGTCTCAGAGCAGCGCAAAACGATGCAGAAATAGTTATAGCTTAAAATCTTACTGCTTCTAACTTCAATATGCTTTTTACATAAATTAGACCTACACCACTTTTAACAGCACATTACTCAACACTAGTGAAACTCATTTCGCTTCATGTGGGCCTAAAGTCTATCTAAAAATATTTTTTTCAATAAGGTGACTCTCCGCCAATAATAAAATTTTGAGGATTGGAGGATTCTAAATAAAAAATAACGATATATTGGAGATGATTTCATTTTCATTTAAACTAGAGTGAGAGAGAAAAAGGCCATTCTTGAACATGGGGTGCGACATTCTCACTAATTTGTAAATAAAGCAAATTTGTTATTGTGAATTATTTATTTCTGTTATTAGAGGGAGAGAAACTGAAGGCTGCCTCATGGGTCTCCCGGTGGCAGCCGGCACGGGTATCGAACAAGCATCTGTAGCAACGCAGTGTGCACTAGCGATGCAGTGTCTTGCACTGCTGCACCACTCGGGAGACCCCATCCCAGGTTTTAATGCTGATCAATTGCCTCTGTATCAAAATACAGAGGTGTTGGTAAGCGTATATTGTCCTGCTAATAGCCCATAATGGGCTATTATAATACTGTACATGGTGTCCAGGTCAGGATAACCAACACATTTCTTTATTAAAGACTATCAGAAAGAATGTTGGTACTTATTTATTTTGATCCAAAGTCATTAATGAGTGAGTCACTCAGCTTTATGTACAGTGGGGCAAAAAACTATTTAGTCAGCCACCAATTGTGCAAGTTCTCCCACTTAAAAAGATGAGAGAGGCCTGTAATTTTCATCATAGGTACACTTCAACTATTAGAGACAAAATGAGAAAAAAAATCCAGAAAATCACATTGTAGGATTTTTAATGAATTTATTTGCAAATTATGGTGGAAAATAAGTACAGTGCCTTGCGAAAGTATTCGGCCCCCTTGAACTTTGCGACCTTTTGCCACATTTCAGGCTTCAAACATAAAGATATAAAACTGTATTTTTTTGTGAAGAATCAACAATAAGTGGGACACAATCATGAAGTGGAACGACATTTATTGGATATTTCAAACTTTTTTAACAAATCAACAACTGATAAATTGGGCGTGCAAAATTATTCAGCCCCTTTACTTTCAGTGCAGAAAACTCTCTCCAGAAGTTCAGTGAGGATCTCTGAATGATCCAATGTTGACCTAAATGACTAATGATGATAAATACAATCCACCTGTATGTAATCAAGTCTCCGTATAAATGCACCTGCACTGTGATAGTCTCAGAGGTCCGTTAAAAGCGCAGAGAGCATCATGAAGAACAAGGAAAACACCAGGCAGGTCAGAGATACTGTTGTGAAAAAGTTTAAAGCCGGATTTGGATACAAAAATATTTCCCAAGCATTAAACATCCCAAGGAGCACTGTGCAAGCGATAATATTGAAATGGAAGGAGTATCAGACCACTGCAAATCTACCAAGACCTGGCCGTCCCTCTAAACTTTCAGCTCATACAAGGAGAAGACTGATCAGAGATGCAGCCAAGAGGCCCATGATCACTCTGGATGAACTGCAGAGATTTACAGCTGAGGTGGGAGATTCTGTCCATAGGACAACAATCAGTCGTATATTGCACAAATCTGGCCTTTATGGAAGAGTGGCAAGAAGAAAGCCATTTCTTAAAGATATCCATAAAAAGTGTTGTTTAAAGTTTGCCACAAGCCACCTGGGAGACACACCAAACATGTGGAAGAAGGTGCTCTGGTCAGATGAAACCAAAATGGAACTTTTTGGCAACAATGCAAAACGTTATGTTTGGCGTAAAAGCAACACAGCTCATCACCCTGAACACACCATGCCCACTGTCAAACATGGTGGTGGCAGCATCATGGTTTGGGCCTGCTTTTCTTCAGCAGGGACAGGGAAGATGGTTAAAATTGATGGGAAGATGGATGGAGCCAAATACAGGACCATTCTGGAAGAAGACCTGAGACTGGGACGGAGATTTGTCTTCCAACAAGACAATGATCCAAAACATAAAGCAAAATCTACAATGGAATGGTTCAAAAATAAACATATCCAGGTGTTAGAATGGCCAAGTCAAAGTCCAGACCTGAATCGAATCGAGAATCTGTGGAAAGAACTGAAAACTGCTGTTCACAAATGCTCTCCATCCAACCTCACTGAGCTTGAGCTGTTTTGCAAGGAGGAATGGGAAAAAATTTCAGTCTCTCGATGTGCAAAACTGATAGAGACATACCCCAAGCGACTTACAGCTGTAATCGCAGCAAAAGGTGGCGCTACAAAGTATTAACTTAAGGGGGCTGAATAATTTTGCACGCCCAATTTGTCAGTTTTTGATTTGTTAAAAAAGTTTTAATATCCAATAAATATCCACTTCATGATTGTGTCCCACTTGTTGTTGATTCTTCACAAAAAAATACAGTTTTATATCTTTATGTTTGAAGCCTGAAATGTGGCAAAAGGTTGCAAAGTTCAAGGGGGCCGAATTCTTTCGCAAGGCACTGTATTTGGTCAATAACAAAAGTTTATCTCAATACTTTGTTATATACCCTTTGTTGGCAATGACAGAGGTCAAAAGTCTTCACAAGGTTTTCACACACTGTTGCTGGTATTTTGGCCCATTCCTCCATGAAGATGTCCTCTAGAGCAGTGATGTTTTGGGGCTGTTGCTGGGCAACACGGACTTTCAACTCCCTCCAAAGATGTTCTATGGGGTTGAGATCTGGAGACTGGCTAGGCCACTCCAGGACCTTGAAATGCTTCTTACGAAGCCACTCCTTCGTTGTCCGGGCGGTGTGTTTGGGATCATTGTCATGCTGAAAGACCCAGCCACGTTTCATCTTCAATGCCCTTGCTGATGGAAGGAGGTTTTCACTCAAAATCTCACGATACATGGCCCCATTCATTCTTTCCTTTACACGGATCAGTCGTCCTGGTCCATTTGCAGAAAAACAGCCCCAAAGCATGATGTTTCCACCCCCATGCTTCACAGTAGGTATGGTGTTCTTTGGATGCAACTCAGCATTCTTTGTCCTCCAAACACGACGAGTTGAGTTTTTACCAAAAAGTTATATTTTGGTTTCATCTGACCATATGACATTCTCCCAATCTTCTTCTGGCTCATCCAAATGCTCTCTAGCAAACTTCAGACAGGCCTGGACATGTACTGGCTTAAGCAGGGGACACGTCTGGCACTGCAGGATTTGAGTCCCTGGCGGCGTAGTGTGTTACTGATGGTAGGCTTTGTTACTTTGGTCCCAGCTCTCTGCAGGTCATTCACTAGGTTCCCCCGTGTGGTTCTGGGATTTTTGCTCACCGTTCTTGTGATCATTTTGACCCCACGGGGTGAGATCTTGCGTGGAGCCTCAGATCGAGGGAGATTATCAGTGGTCTTGTATGTCTTCCATTTCCTAATAATTGCGCCCACAGTTGATTTCTTCAAACCAAGCTGCTTACCTATTGCAGATTCAGTCTTCCCAGCCTGGTGCAGGTCTACAATTTTGTTTCTGGTGTCCTTTGACAGCTCTTTGGTCTTGGCCATAGTGGAGTTTGGAGTGTGACTGTTTGAGGTTGTGGACAGGTGTCTTTTATACTGATAACAAGTTTAAACAGGTGCCATTAATACAGGTAACGAGTGGAGGACAGAGGAGCCTCTTAAAGAAGAAGTTACAGGTCTGTGAGAGCCAGAAATCTTGCTTGTTTGTAGGTGACCAAATACTCATTTTCCACCAAAATTTGCAAATAAATTCATTAAAAATCCTACAATGTGATTTTCTGGATTTTTTTTCTCATTTTGTCTGTCATAGTTGAAGTGTACCTATGATGAAAATTACAGGCCTCTATCATCTTTTTAAGTGGGAGAACTTGCTCAATTGGTGGCTGACTAAATACTTAAATACTATATGACTGTTCCACCACTTGCTTATATTTAGTCAACACATATATCTTAAGAATATCATGTAATATAATTAAACATTTCAGTTTCCCCATGCTTGTCTCAGAACAGCACGAAACGGTGCTGAAATAGTTGACCACAGCGGCTAAGCTATATATAACGATATTTTGGAGATTATTTAATTAAAAAAAAAACGAAAGTGAGCGATTGCAATTTGAATAAAGGCCAAAATAATATTTATAAAGGCCAAAATATTTATTGATGTTTATAGAGGGAGAGAAACCATGGACATCCCAGCCAGCCAAACCCTCCCCTAACAATGCTGGGCCAATTGTGGACCACCCTATGACCACCCCAATTAAAACCAGATGTGATACATACTGGATTTGAACCAGGGACTGTAGTGCTGCCTTTTGCATTGGGATGTAGTGCCTTAGACCATTGTGCCACTCACTTGTGTTATTCATTGATGTAATATAGCTAGGACGCAAATAGCGAAATGTACTGAACTGACAGTTCCAATTTCTAACACAAGGGCAGCAAAACCCAGCTCAGGGTTGGGAGATGGAACACTCGTCTGCTTGAATTTCAAATTGAAATCAACACAAACAGGTATTGTTTGTCCCCAAAAAAGGACACGTCTAGACTGGCTGGGAAAAACATCCGAACAAACGAGCTCTGCTTTGCAACAAATTGAAGACATGAAAGAAGAAGCGGAAAACAGTTGTGTGAGGCTTACGGCCCAACTGGGTCTACACAACTGAAGAGCGAAGCACCTGACTGGAATGAGACAGGGCTGACTGACACATCCATCACCTCACGCTATCCATCTGCGAGGAACTCTCCCTCTCTCTCTCTCTCTCTCTGCTGTCCCATGCATGAAGAAGAAAGCAATGCTTATTAGTCAGGGAGAGAGAGAAGGAGAGGGAGAGAAATAAAGGGAAGGGGGGTCATATCGGCTCACTTTCTGTTTGATGAAAGACACTGTGCCTCTAAATATGAGTCTAGATGAGGTCGATAAAGTTATGAATTCAAATGTTCTGTGGGAAAGTCAATAACATCATATTGCTCAACTGCTGTGTGCCGTGTTTTGGTCATATGCTAAAAGGTATAGGCTGTGAATTATAATTGTGAAGATATAGAAGTATTGCACAAGACTAAAGATGTATTTCTGTCTACACTTGTCCAATGCTACATAGCATGGTTACTTACAGTACAATAGTTATTCACAATGTATGATAGATGGGATGCACAAAATGCTAGATTTATGCCAAGTCCCCTTTTCAAACGGTTGGCAGTATAATGGTCTGATATTTATGGAGAAAGGTCTGCTAATCCCTTGTGTATGAATGAATAGAGCACGTTCAAAATCCCAGGCTAAACTGGCCAGTAAATGCCAGCTTGCACAATAACTGTTGCACTATTGCACCGTCACTCTCATGATGTCACCTTCGTGAACAACGGCTGATGTGAGTTTGATTGCAACACCCAATAACAAATAACAGCCTGTCAGTTTAGCAATGTGATTAGGTATATGTACGCAATGTAAATACACCTGCACAAGTCCTTGGTATTCGAACCGAGCCCAACGCACGCACGCACACACACACACACACATACACGTACTCACGCGACCCAACAGCATGTCAAAAATGTTTCAAAAAAATAGAATGCATCGTCATCGACACCTTACGCCGTTATTCTAAAGCTGCGCAACATTTCAGGCAAGTTTCTATTCTGTCATGCTGGGCTGACCTTTCTAGCCTTTTGGAATTTTGATTGCATTTGGGACTGGGACTAGGATTTCTTAGAGATGTTTCTGCTGACCTGCCCTGGTCAAGGTGAACGATGTAGCATCCAATCATGGACCAAATTACAAAGCAATGACATGTGTGCTGATGTGGACATTGGCCCAAATGTGGCCAACAGGGACGTTCGGCCTCATTCCTGTAATGCCACATGGATTTTCAAAAGTCATGCATGTAGTTGCATTTGCTACATTCACTATCACTTGGGGGCGGCTTCTGATCTAACAGACAAAAAAATGTGCACATTCTAAAGTAGAAAAAAAACTAGCATAAGACCCTCTGTTCCAAATACAGGCAAATAGACAATAATTTGGAAATTCTCAAGTAGAAAACTCAAAAAATTGGCCTAAGACCGTCTTCTTCGATTACGGGTGGCGCTAGCGTGAGATAACTGCGACCAGAGGCGATCGGACGCATCAACAGTGTAAATGTTTAATACCGCATGAACTGGAAATGTCATGGTGGAAGTTTGTCCTGAGATGTAGGGTTTATGAACAGATCAATCAATAGGCCTGACCTATTACCTGCACGGCAGCTTGTCACGACCACTATTTCATGTTTACGCTCTCCCTCGACATGAGAGCTCTGTTGATTGCTTGCTTTGCCTCTGAAGTGCTTCTGTCTTTTGATGGATAGACTTGAGGGAGAGACAAAACAGTAAATGGTGGGGCAATGCGCTTGTGGGTTATTGGGGTTTGATGTGGGAGTGGTGCTCAAACTGAGGGGATGTAAAGCTTAGACGGTGAACGTTTTAACGTCAGAAGAAAAGAGGATTGTGTTTGAGAGCCACGTATTCAAGGTGTACCACGTATGACACTAGAAAGTACAAAAATACACTAAAGAATAACATGACGAAGCGTCTGATATAAGTCCCTATCTAAGGAAGTATGGCAAATAATTCTAAGTCAAATATTCAGTGAGGAAGTATATTTGAATGTTTACAGTTCTTCACAGATTAAACTCTAACCATGCATTCTCGCAGCATGTGGTTTTCTCTCACCCTGTTATCCAGGATAGGGCACGGAGTTTGAACGCCTCAGCTAGATTAACACCTAGCCACCACTTCCCCAGAAACACTGAAGGCCGTTATGTGCCGTCTAGCTCTGCAAACTAACTGTGTTATGCCTCAGACAGCATTTCCCGAATATCAGCATTTTGTTTAGCAGAAATTGGACTGTGGGATGTAGTTAAAAATGCTACGTGGCAGCATAGTGCACATTAGCATACTCACAGTGTTCAGGCCTTTTCTATGGGCCCGGCTAAGCGAGCCACAATTATCTTACTGTAGGGGTAAATTGACAACTTTTAGTGGGGTGAAAATGCTTTGTGTAGCAATCCTACACTGCGAATGGCTCGCGCTAATTGTGTGTCCTGCTATTGGATTCAGTTTTGGATTCAGTTTAGCAGCATTAGCGCCATTTTTGATGGCTTAGATGCTAAACAATCCCCAAAATGAGGGACTCAGCAAAATATAGGTCTTGGAGCACACTGGCTTGACTGCACCTAAATCACAGTGAAGCTGACAGAGGCTCGGGTGTTGTATAAACGAAGGCTGGGTGATGTGGACAAAATATCAAATCATAATATTTTTCCCATTTTTTACGGTATGACGGTATTTCACCATATTTTATGTTTTTTAATAATACAAGTTCTACATATGCTTTATGAGTAGTTCATGACCCTAAGGTGGCAACACATAAATTATACTGGAAGTGACTTCAGTAGGACTTTCTCCATTTTGATTGTTTTATACTGGTCAATCCAACTTCAAATATTTTCAGCATTTGACAATTTCGGCATTTTCTGCAGTTTTGGTATCATTTCCACACTGGGCAACGCATGGCTGCATGCTATGGGAAGAAAATCGAGGCCTAGTTAATTGGGGAACTGTTGGATTCAGTGTTGGTCAATGTTTTCAGGTGTCCCTAATTAGATGTAGCTAGCCAGCTAGCTAACATATTCATGTTTCAACTATTTCTCTCTGATTTAGAAGATACTGTACCATTGCACAAACAACATGCTTATCTGGGCCTACACCAGCACTGGTACTAGGCTGTATTAGCTACCTACTATATGTTTGTTCAGACTTGCAGTACATTTAGCAAGCTAGCTAAACAGCTAACCTGTGATTAGCATTAGCGGCTAAAAATATTTATTTTAGCCACAACTTGCTAAGAATAGGCAAACTAGCAGATAGTAGTTTGCAGACAGCAAGACAACTAATAGTGTAATCATAAAATGCTTGTGGAAAGCAGCATTGTTACCAACATCTTGTTGCATCTATCTGATCATGCATACTGCAGAGTCAACAGTAAGAAAGTGTTTGTGATAGTGATGTGCAGTTTTTGAACGATTATTTATTATTGACTCTTTTTACTGACTCAAGTCATGATTCGTTTTTCTGACCTGCTAGTGCGGGCCGCAATGAGTCCTTGAGTGTAGGCTACATGCTCCTCCTGCTCAGAGGCTCCAGAGACATACTCCGACCTCCAACTGTCTGTCATTTGCCCGTAGGGAAATAGATCATGAGCATAGAAAAGACAAATACTGTACATGTTTATAACTCACCGATCGCATGGTGCAAGAATGAATGTTATGATGGACACAGCTTTATAGAACCAAAACTTACACAGCCTCTGTTCAACAAACTCGAGAACAAATTGTTTGCGGGGGCTGCAGTTTGTGAACCACATTGTGCTTATCACCCTCAAGGCAGTCAAGCAATGCATTCCACCAAGAGTCGTTCACAATCTAGTCCGGTTGCGGCCACAACCAGACCTTGTTTCAAATGTATCAACAAATAGTTGTATTTTTATGCCTAGCGATCAACAAATGTATATTGTTTAAAGCACTTTTGCAAGTCTCTGTCACAAATGACAACTCCAATAAACCCCTATGGTGAACGACGTGAACGAGAGGTTGTAGAATCATGACTCTTTGAGTTTTCAGTTCATCGTTCGCCGGTAGGGGGTCCTGCCTGCCCCCTATAGTGAACGACGTGAACGAGAGGTTGTAGAATCATGACTCTTTTACATTTTCAGTTCATCGTTCACCAATAGGGGGTTCCTGCATGCTCTTGGCATTACTGACACAAATGAACTAAATGAGTCAAAAGATTTGTTTTGAGTGAATGAGTCAAGAAGACCAGAGTCAGTAATAAGAGCCAAACTTCTGATCACTAGTTTGTGACTCCGTGGTCGAGCAACTGCTCTCTCCTTGAGTGACAGGGGGCAGGGCTTGGTGTGGGAAGTGGCGTGCAGCAGGACGAGGGAGAAAGACGACTCAAGTAGCAAACAGAGTAAACTATGACAACTTTCTTTACGCGCACTGAAGTTGCGTATCACATTGAACAAAACAAACATTGAAATACAGTTATAGAAGGTAAAGTAAAAACCCAAACCGGTCCATGCATCAATATTGTATATAGGAAAATACGGTATACTGCCCAGGCCTAGTGTAAACAAAGAGAAAACAAAAATTATGTGATAATAGTGATGACGATGACGAAGATGATGGCGATGATGATGATGATGATGATGATGATGATGATGATGATGATGATGATGATGGCGAGGATGAAAGGGAGAAAACAATCACCATCATCATCACCCCCACCAATACCACCACCAAAATCACCATCATCATCACCCCCACCAATACCACCACCAAAATCACCATCATCAGTCATTTTCAAATTGACTTTAAAATGACTAAAATTACTTGAAGGAAGTAAACAGCATGAATCAATGAGTCCCTGACTGTGAATGAATGGAGGGGGTTTGACAAACAAGGGCCGATAAAACACTATTTACATGCAGGAGTTATTTTTCATGTCAAGTTGCCAAGCTTCGATCTTTAGATCTCTCCTCCTCTGTTTAATATAAAAACACACAGTGTTTTATTTTTTGCCTAATAGTTTATGAAAATACTTAATCGAGTCGTCAAATTAAATGCTGTTCTCAATGCCGCCATTTGTATTGGCGCACTCTGAACAAAGCACTACAATATCGTGTCATATTGGTACGTACTTAATTACATCTTTAATTGAATACAAAGTTCTGACTTCTCTTGTGTATTGGGTTGCAGTTGCATCACAGCAAACAAGCAAGGTAGAGAGAGGTGTGTGTTTACTCCACCACAGATAATGGTTGCTCATTTCTCAGCACATTTGTCGTTCTCCACTTTCACTGTGAGTCACGGTCAAACAAATTTGGCTTAATGATGTCAACAGTCAGACGAGCACATCGCAACCGTGTTTGCTGAACCGATCAGCTATATCGAGTCGTAGGAATTCCTTTGACGATCCTTCTAAGTCATTCGTATTGTTTTAAGGTAATCCTGACAAAACAGGTACGACAAAGTGACCTTACATCCATGTACATAAAACACAGAATCCTGGGGAAATGGTTGGTGTCCCACAATTAATGAAAATTTAGAGTCCATTTTGAATTCAAGGAGATGTATTACTGCGTATTTCAAGAGCCATTCTTGAGAAGTGCAAAGTGGTCTTTGGGTTGAAAATATCCAAGTTCAAGCGACTACTCCAGAACATTTTAATCAGGCCCATAAATGACGGGGAGGACTACGGCTGTAGAATTAATGAATCCAAAAAAGGCCCTTTTGATGTTGGAAGGGACTGAACCAGATAGCTCATCAGAAATAGCTGACTTTGGCATTGGCCAGCTATCATCCATCACTTTAGATTATCACCATCCAGACAGGTAGGTTAATACTCCAGATAAGGGAAACCAAAGGGATCCAAATTGAACAAAAATAAGTTTGCCTCTGCCTCAGGTCAGTTTCTGTCCCTAAATAAAACAATTTAATACATGACTACAGACAATTAAAAGATTACAATATCTGTAGCGTCTTTAAGTGCCAATGCATGCACAGTTGTGAATAATGCAGAAATGGTACCGATTAGGGTGCTGAACCAGTGCTCCAGTGTAATGGCGCTGAATCGAAAAGGGACTCTTAATTCGCGAACAGGCAGATGACCTAGTAGCCTTTGACAGGTTTGGGCCAGCACTGCTGTGCCTTGTCTAAACTGGTTGGGTAGTACACGTTGACAGGGGATTCAGGTTTGTGCTATACAAGTGAGAGTCATGGGTAGCAAAACCACAAAATAGCCCACTGGCCTATCATTCATCAAACATTAGCCGCCATGCACTGTTAGCACATTTGCTAATACAACTGTTTTGAATCACTGAAACATTTCAGAAACACATTTCTAAGATAATAGTGGTAAAGACAACAATTCAAGCTGAAGGTAAAATATCTGTTATGTAACTCAATGACAAGACTTCTGCTGTACACTACCAGCTGGTCCAGCTCCAAATAGACTAAACATTGCAAATTGCTGGGATGGTTCAACCATATCCCTCACTCTAATAAGGTTAAAGCAGGGGGTTCTGGGATGTCTCTTGGTGTTCTGAAAGACAGATGGTCATAGGACATGACCTCCGTAATGGCAGAAAGCAGAGGGTGTTCGGGCTTCAGCAAAATTGTCCAGGTCTTGGCAAAATACCTTCAGTCTATGGAGAGAACTGAGAGAACCCAGCATAACAGAAGCCCAATGCTGCCAAAAATAAGAAGACTATATGAATACCTTCAAATTCACAGGTATGGCAGCGACAGGGTTGCCAGATTGTAGGAGGAGGTCCTAGTAAATCCGGTTTGCAGACAAGCTCTTGAGAGAAGCCCGGCACCATTAACTGAATGGGACCCAATAGGTTTTCAGAGAGGCGCCCCTTGAGGCAGAGCCCAATTTGGCACATTTAGGAGGGCTTGGCAATGCTAGGTACTGTATAGCCTCTGGGAGTGAGGTGAGCTCCAAACAACATGAGATGGTGTGTAGCGAGCTAGACCTCTAGTCCCTCATTGGGGGGAGATTTATGTTCTGAGTCAGTCAAGTGGGAAAGAGAGGTGAAGATCCTACTGTATAGACAGTTATCTTCCATTTTAACAGCACTGTCAACCATCTTTTACGCATCTGTTGTTTGGTTCGTGCAGGGCATTAAACGACAAACCCAGTACCCGAGCCCTTTTCACACACAACTTATCTTTAGCTTTGGGGGAGAGCTAAATCATATTGTGATTTGACCTCTTTAGAGGCAGGGAGTCTGAGGGGATCCCTACCTGTCACAGTACATTTTTTCAAGTGTCGAAGGGTCCGCAACTCGAGCCTTCTGTGATGAGAGAAGTTAGCCAACGACAGAGAGATTTACTGCCAGAGATTGAATCGAGCAGTTCACCATAAACTCAATTTATCATCCGCAGCATTACCCTATCCTCTTCTAAAGTGTAGGCAAAAATAAACCCGTCTGTTTCATGATTAATGACCCGTCGCAGGGGCAAGTGCAACTAAAGGAAGAGAAATATATGTTTTTCCCCAGAACATCACATCGCAGATTTTAGGGCGAGGCCTCTGTATAGCCAGCTAATGTTTTACTGCAACTTAATTATGTATCAGCAAGATTACAAATCTCACCTTCTGTAATTACTCCACCTGTATATTAGTCAGTGGTCTGGAAGGTCTTGAGAACATTTGTCCTGACAACTTGTCGATGGAATTCAATTAGGTAGTGACCAATTCAACTTGACAGGGGGAATCTCATTTGAGACAAAACGTTACAGTGGAACAGGACGGGGACATATTGCATTTGTTAGACTTGACAGGCCAACTTCCAAAATGGTGGAAAAGTAACACATTTATCCTCAGAGCTCTCTTTTGCAATCTCTTAGAACATACCGACAATATCACTCTGCTAAAAAGAACTTGGCACAACAAGTTGGCGAAGGCTTGTGAACCGAGGGCAGATATATGAAAGACCAGGAGATATATGAAAGACCAGGCACTAGCCTTTAATGAAAGCTATACTGGCAGACCTGGTGGACACAGTCATTCATCCACGAAAACCGACTGCACTTTGATCTAGTGTCAGATTACATAGCACTGGAAAAAATAAATTGTACCCTTAACTATATGAACAAAAACAGAATGATCTCTTAAGGTGGAGTCAAGTTCATCTGTATGAAAAATTAGGATTGTCAGTGCTGGGGTGGTAAATTAATTTGGGCAATATTTCTCTAGATCTATATCCCAGCATGTGAGGTATAGCCAGTGCATCTGCACACAGAAAACACTACTAAACTGATAAATGCAATGCAGTATGCTGCTAGCTCTGAGACCATGGGGTGGGTGTTAATCTCCATGTTGGAAGCTTGATTTCATTTGATTTGTGATTAAGAAGCATAAATCACCCTAATTACATAACGTATAGTTTTACATACATATCTTTGCTGTTCTGTAAATACAATTTCATGTCACTTCAAATAGACGAGGGAAACAGGCTTCTTTACTAGTTGCTAGGACTATGTCATGTCTCTCCTGTAATCGAGTTTATGACTAATATAAAGATTTCATTACACAGGCCCTGGGAGTAGGAGAGAAATAGAGAGAGAAAGCCTTAGATGTCTGTGAGAAGGCCCAGGAACAGAGGAGAGAGGGAACTTTTTTTAAGACCTAAAGATTCTTCCCAGCTAAAGTTGGAATTATTTCCGGAGTTGGCAGTTCATCACGCTCACACGCGCGAGGCGCTGGGGGCAAGAGCCCCTGTCAGGAAGACACTCTGCTGCCAATTAGTATCAATTGGGAGGAAAATAAGAGCTGCACTTTGTTGCAATTTTTACAGGGGTCTTTTTTCCCCCTCACAACTCAGCTCCTCCTCTCAAGAAAGCACTGCTGTTCTCTCCCTGTCTGGATATCAAACCTTTTTGAACTACAAACATACAGTATCTAGTGACATGGTGGGTTTTTCTCTAAGCGATCAGATTGCTTTTTGTGAAATCACACTAACGCCCATTCTCACTGTCACAATCAGATAGGACATGTATGAGTCACTGTGAAAATGTATTGTGTTAAAAATAATGGTTAAGGCACTCCAAATATATTATATGTATTAGCAATGACATTTCAAGCTTCATTGGTTAAAACATATATACTGTAGTTAAAAGTTCATTCATCGCAACTTGAAAAAATATGTGATATGACAAGGCATTGTCAAGGACATTGTGTGATTTGCAATGGATCAGAAGGAAACGTGTACGTACACGTCATGGAAAATATCTTAAGAGCAAAAAGAGAAATGGAGGAGAAATTGTGAGGAAATTGTTTTTCCTTTTTTCAGACAGCTCTCTCAGCTAACACGTTCAACCCTATACAATCCACAAACAAAACAAGAAAAACACGCAATCCAAATGAAACCACTTGGTTCATAACATCCCCCACTTGGATTCCTCTTTTTGTATTTTTTCTTTACACTTGCAACATTAAACGTGCCTATAGGGGACTGCCACTGTAGTCCAAATCTTTTGAAAGTTTAATACCCTGAGAATTCTCGTTTTCTTCATTTCCAAGCAGATTTTGGGTGGGTTAACATTGGTCTGTGTTAACCCATTTGGTCCCCCCTTTACTAAACACTTGTGTCGAGTCTCGTTGTGCTCTGTGACCATGGCGGCTGTATTGACAGAATGGGATTTGCTGCTGGCTCTCGAGTGTTATGCTCCAGGGATGACTGGGGAAGGTGCACCTACTGGATGAACAGAGGAAGAGAGAAAAAATATTGAAACAAAAAAACAACACCAACAACGGATGGCTGCTTCTGCTACCCTTTCTTCCTTGAGAGAGGAAGGGAGGAAGGTGAGTGAGGAGGAAGGGAGAGGGAGATAAAGCGTCGTCCCCGGGCCAAGTAATGTGCTTAGTATTCCAGGGTCGGCCCCGGCGCTGGCATCAGCCGTGGCGGAATTACCCTGACGCGTCCATTTGCAAATATATTAGGAAAGCTGTGTTTACATGGATGGGGTCCACCCAGTTCACTGTCTGCACTGGGAAAATATGCTAAGGAAGTGGCTGCCTCGTCTAACTGTCACACTCTGTTCAAGTCTGTTAGGGCCCTGAGTGATTCATCTCTGGCAAGATCCATCCTAGCGGTCACTTCATTTTATTTTCCCAAAGCTATCCCCCTACTTTAATAAGTGGAGCATTTGTTCTGATAAGGTTATCAAAAAGGGCTATTTACCAATAAACTAAGAAATGCTGTGTCTTATCCGCAGTGTCGTTAGAATCTCCTCTATCACGCCAACTATTAATATCCTGACAACATCAAATCAGAGACAGAGTCCCACACAATAAAATAGATCACTCCAGATACGACTAGAACGTCTTTCTATCTGGCAACAACAACAACAACAACAACAACATACCGATTATCCAGTTATCGCCATGTAAAGCTCAGTAACATCCGTAGTAGTGTAAACAAACATCATTATGCTCCTCCAGTCATGTGACAAGTATGATTGTCTTCCCTATTGTTTTATTGAAATGATAGTGCAGAGGTAGAGTGGAGTGAGTGTGGGGGGGAGGGGCATGCTCGACAGGTCAGGTGTCCCTGAACGACGTGGCAACCGTCTGTAGGGTGGCCTATGAAATATTCAGAAAAATAAGAGCTAAAGGCAGCACTTGTGACACAAAGCAACAGAACCTGTTCCCCACGGGGGCCTGCCGTTGAATTACATACTGTATGTGACTGCACTTCACAAAGCCCAACCTTAATTGGCCCTGATTGCCATTCCAAACAGGTTAATAAGTCTTTTACAGACTGACTGGCGCATACAGATGCTTGATTATTGTTATTCTAGCCCAGAAAATGGGTCTGTGCTAAGTGGGTTTATGGAAGATTTGGTGGCTCATGAGATTATGATTAGTGTGGGTAAGAACTCAAACGGAATCAGTTTATATCATTGTGTGCTAGAGATCTGAGGCTTTTTGGGATTTGTTAGGGAGTTGAAATCAATGGGTTCTAGCTTGACAGAGAAATTGTTTTCGGTACTATAATCATAAGCCAACAATATGTGGAGTAGAACAAAGTCATACCAAGATCATAAGCCGTCTTCCTACTCATCAAAAACAGTGTGAAGTCTATCATTTGGAGGTGCCAAGCATCTGTCCATTTAATCATAACGTCCTATTCAAATATCCAAACTGACAAGAAAATATAACATATTCAATGTGTCATCCGTCTTGTCAGATGTGTCATCTGACAGCATAAAAGGCATATCCATTGGTAGAGTCACTCAAACGTTGAATATTTTGAGTCAAAAAGCTGCTTTAGATCACTTTTCCTCATTTTTTTGCTTATCATGTATGCAGGCAGTATTTTGGCCAGAGATGATAGTCTGAGACGGCACTGCCACAGCAGCTCAACTGTTTTGTGCCACCAAACAAAGCCATTGTGTTGCCTTAGTAGAGTCACAATACTGATAAAACAAGAGAGAATGTATTTGTATTTTAAGTGAACCCTAATTGACTCTTGGTTGGTTGAATACTTAACATAATTTCTGATATACAGACGTGTCCTGTTTGCCTGGGCGTGGAGGAATTTGCAATGGTGTGTTGGAAAGTAGTAGCACAGGCTCGTTAGATGAGAGGACTTTCAATGTGTTCATTAATGGTTCAAATGTACCAGCTGTGGTCAACTATGTTAATTAACTTGAGTTTGGGGGGCCTTTGCAAATAGACACGAGGCAGAGTAATTTGTCAATTCTTTTTACATCGGCAAATCGAAACCCGCAAAATAAACAAAGGCAATTGAATGTTGTATGCCCCTAGTATGAAAATAATTGGAAACATATTTACCCATCTCATTTGAGCATACAATTACAGAATGTGTTGGGGCTGTGATGGAATAATGGGCTATTTAATATGCTAACGTCATACAGTTATCTACTAGGGATAGCAGACATCACAGAGACACCAACAGCCATTAAAGTTAACAAATGACAACATAAAGACAGAATTCATTATTATTTTTTTAACTAAATGTATATTTTTGTTGTTTCAGCACTCCTGCGGAAACTTTTCATAATGAACAGATCTCGGGATCCAAAAAAGAGATGATTCTGATAAGATGTCCTTGGTAGTGACAATGACAATCTTTCATCTTCACAGAGGAGCGCTCTTGGTAGGAACAACTGGAAGCAAGGAGCTTGTTAATTCGGCAAGCCCTGTGCGTATCAGGCATTCTTTTCCATCTTCATCTTTAGCTACGTGACTGACACCCTATATTTCTCCTCCATGTTGTATCCCCCATAGCGTCCTGCCGGTGTTTATCCTTAGTTCGTTAGAAAACAAAATGGCCGCCTTTTGCTCTGCAAACAATTTCCTGGGCCTTTTTTTAAGGCTGTCTGTGATGTACTTAGGTAGGCTGGTGTCAAAGAAAAACCTCTCGATCTGACTGAGTCTTGTCTTCGGGAAGAAACTGATCCAAGCCTCTCACTCTCCCACACTCCCCCTCTCTCCCTTATTACCTTTAATGCTTACAAGCTACTCATGCTCTTGTCAGCGAGGCGATCAAAGTGGAAAGTGGTGAGCGTTTGAAATGAGAGGCCAGTCGAAATACGCAATTGAAATATTCTGTGTGAGCTTGTCTAAATATAATGTTCACAGGGAACCGAGAATGCTTAGATGCGTTAGTATTACGTTCTCATTACGTGTCTGAGTATTAGGTTTCGGTTACATGTATAAAAGTGACATCCTCTGCAGTTGTGACGTGTGAAGCTATTTATAGCTTTTCATTTCCCACACAGCAATACAATTTGTTTGCCATTTGATGCATGTGAGTTGATGGCGTTTTCGTTTTGCTTGTCTCAAACATGGATGGAAACAAATTATTTCTGTGATGTGGGGAGCATATCTACCTGGCAGCCCGAGATATTTAAGATACAAGGTTCTTGAACCAGCTTGATAAATATTGTTTCCGTGAACATTACATCACTTTGTCAAAAGGACATGTTTGTTGTTATTGCTATGGTTTTATTGCATTTATGATACCAGGCTCCTATTCTCCTTATAAAGACACAATGTATCTTTATCAAATCATGGCAGGCACACCAGAGGTGGGTATGAGATCCTCTGGAAAGGGAAGTTCTGTTTTGTAAGCTAGATCTTCAACTTGTATGTTATGATATATGGCTAACACTATTTTGCTAAATTATTATCTGGACTTGGTCCAAATATTTCAATAACAACTTCAGTCTAGCTTGGACTGGCATCCTTCCTAAATCTCCCTTGAAAAGATGTCAAATGCTAAAAAGATCAAGTATAATAACAAAACTGGGGACGGAGTTCTTGCTCAGGTGTCGACGGAACCAATATCCCTGAGCTTCTCAGAGGGGAGCAGCCATCAATAAAAATGGGGAGCGGGATGTATTTTCAGCCATCCCTAGGCGAGACGGCATCCCTTAAAGGGCTTGCTCATCTGCGTGCCAGCCTGCCTGTCTGTCACCTTTCTCAGGTGTGTCAGGACAAAGTGGCAACCGTCTGGCATTCTGACTCCTTAAAGGCTTCATTACATTAGACACAGGGCCCATTTCAGTGCTGACATGGCTCGCTGTCACTACTGAATCGCATTGACATTCACAAAGTCTTTCTCCACTGAGGCCCGGCAGACTACGTGTGTGTGTGTGTGTGTGTGTGTGTGTGTGTGTGTGTGTGTGTGTGTGTGTGTGTGTGTGTTAGAGAGAGAGAGAAGGCAGAAGTCAGGGACGCGTTAAATGTGTCTGTTGTAGTCTTGGATGGTATACTGTATATATTGTATACTAGGGTATTTGGAAAAATCCATGGGATGTTTTTCAATGCCGTCAATACCGTTTAAACAATTTCTTTGAAATGTTTTAATAAATTTGAATATTTGTAGGTACTTTTAAGTAAATACCTGCAGTCAACTTATGCAATACGTTAAGAGATAAAGAACATTGCGTTTTTCATTTCACCTGTCACATGACTATACTGAACAAATACACAACATGCAACAATTTCAAAGATTTTACTGAGTTATAGCTCATAAAAGGAAATCAGTCAATTTAAATAAAATCATTAGGCCCTAATCTATGGATTTCACATGAATGGGCAGGACGGCAGCCGTGGGTGGGCCTGGTAGGGCATAGGTCCACACACTTGGCAGCCAGGCCCAGCCAATCGGGCTTATTACAGACAGATATGCTCCTCAGCACCACCCCTCAGATGATCCTTCAGGTGATGAAGCCGAATGTGGAGGTCCTGGGCTGGCGTGGTTACATGTGGTCCACAGTTGTTTTGAGGCCTGTTCAGACGTAGTGCCAAATTATCTAAAACGACGTTCGAGGCAGTTTATGGTAGAGAAATTAACATACAATTCAATGGCAACAGCAAAAACAGGTGTTTAGAATGTGTTGCACCTTTTTTACAAAAGTACTCAGACCTTTTACTATGAGACTTGAACTTCAGCCCAGGTGCATCCTGTTTCCATTGATCATCCTTGAGATACTTCCACAACTTGATTGGAGTCCACCTGTGATAAATTCAATTGATTTGACATGATTTGAATAGAAACACACCTGTCTATATTAGGTCCCACAGTTGACAGCGCATGTCAGAGCAAAAACGAAACCATGAGGTCAAAATAATTGTCCGTAGAGCTCCGAAAGAGGATTGTATCAAGGCACAGATCTGGGGAAGGGAACCATGATCACAAATTCTACACCCACAAAAATATCTGCTAAATATGTGTATGCGACCAATGCAATTGTATTTATTTGAAAATATTTATGCAACTTTGAAGGTCCCCAAGAACACAGTGGTCTCCATCATTCTTCAATGGAATAAGTTTGGAACCACCAAGACTCTTCCTAGAGCTGTCCGCCCAGCCAAACTGAGCAATCGGGGGAGAAGGGCCTTGGTCAGGGAGGTGACCAATAACCCGATGGTCACTTTGACAGAGCTCCAGAGTTCCTCTGTTGAGATGGGACAACCTTCCAGAAGGACAACCATCTCTGCAGCACTCCACCAATCAGGCCGTTATGGTAGAGTGGTCAGACGGACGCCACTTCTCAGTAAAAGGAACATGACAACCTGCTTGAGTTCGCCAAAAGGCACCTAAAGGACTCTCAGACTATGAGAAACAATCATTTCTGGTCTGATGAAACCAAAATTGAAATTATTGGCCTGAATGCCAAGCATCACATCTGGGGGAAACATGGCACCATCACTACGGTGAAGCATGGTGGTGGCAGCATCATGCTGTGGGGATGTTTTTAAGTGGTAGCGACTGGGAGACTAGTCAGGATCGAGGGAAAGATGAACGGAGCAAAGTATAGAGAGATCCTTGATGAAAACCTGCTCCAGAACACTCAAGACATCAGACTGGGGACAACGACCCTAAGCACACAGCCAAGACAATGCAGCAGTGGCTTCGGGACTGAATGTCCTTGAGTGGCCAAGCCAGAGCCCAGACTTGAACCCAATTGAACATCTCTGGAGAGACCTGAAAATAGCTGTGCAGCAACGCTCCCCATCCAACCTGACAGAGCTTGAGAGGATCTACAGAGAAAAATGGGACAAACTCCCCAAATACAGGTGTGCCAAGCTTGTAGCATCATACCCAATAAGACAAAAGGCTGTAATCGTTGCCAAAGGCACTTCAACAAAATACTGAGTAAAGGATCTGAATGCTTATGTAAATGATCACATTTATTTCATTTTTGTATTTATTTTTTATTCAAAAAAGTATGGGGTATTGTGTATAAATTGATGAGGAGATTTAATACATTTTAATACATTTAATACATTTTACATTTAAGGCTGTAACGTAACAAAACGTGGGAAAAGTAAAGTGGTCTGAAAACTTTCTGAATGCTCTGTGTATACAAAGGTATGTGGACACCCTTCAAATGAGTGGATTCAGGTATTTCAGCCACACCTGTTGCTGATAGGTGTACAAAATTGAGCACACAGCCATGCAATCTCCAAAGACAAACATTGGCAACAGAATGGTCTTACCGTAGAGCTCAGTGACTTTCAAAGTGGCAGTGTCATAGGATGCCAGCTTTCCAACAAGTCAGTTCATCAAATAGCTGCCCTGCTAGAGCTACTGTAAATGCTGTTATTGTGAAGTAGAAACGGCTAAGAGCAAGCGGTAGGCCACACAAGCTCACAGAACTGGACCTTCGAGAGCTGAAGCACGTAGCGCGTAACAATCGTCCGTCCTCGATTGCAACACTCACTACAGAGTCCCAAACTGCCTCTGGAAGCAACGTCAGCACAATAATTGTAAATAGGGAGCTTCATGAAATGGGTTTCCATGGCCGAGCAGCTTTACACAAGCCTAAGATCAACAAGCGCAATGTCAAGCGTTGGCTGGAGTGGTGTAAAGCTCGCTGCCATTGGACTCTGGAGCAGTGGAAACGTGTTCTCTGGATTGATGAATCATGCTTCACCATCTGACAGTCTGATGGATGAATCTGGGTTTGGCAGATGCCAGGAAAACACTACCTGCCCGAATGCATAGTGCCAACTTTAAAGTTTGGTGGAGGTATTTCGTGGTTTACGTCCTGTGAAGGGAAATCTTAACGCTACAGCATACAATGCCATTCTAGATGATTCTGTGCTTCCAACTTTGTGGCAACAGTTTGGGGAAGGCCCTTTTCTGTTTCAGCATGACAATGCCACCGTGCACAAAGCGAGGTCCATAGGGAAATGGTTTGTCGAGATCAGTGTGGAAGAACTTGACTGGCCTGCACAAAGCTCTGACCTCAACCCCATCGAATACCTTTGGGATGACTTGGAACGCCGACTGCAAGCCAGACCTAATCGCCCAACATCAGTGCCTGAGTTCACTAATTCTCATGTGGCTGAATAGAAGCAAGTACCCGCAGAAATGTTCCAACATCTAGTGGAAAGTGGAAGAATGATATGTTTGACGAGCAGGCGTCCACATTCTTTTGGTCATGTAGTGTATCTTAGAAAAATTACTTTAACGGTCTAAAGTGTGCTAAAATCTCTGCAGTTGTACATTTGGTTTGCTAATTTTGTAGCTAGTGAGGGTATTTTCTGTTAAACCTTACTAATGCTTGTGTACTAAGATATCCTTCTTTAAGCCTAGTCTTTGGGCTTGAGATTGTTAAAGAAACAAACTTATATAAGATAGAAAAGTGTGTGTGTAGAATGACCCCATGACGTCTGGGTGCTCAGCCAAGACCTGACAGAAACTAACTGGTTCCTCTTAGCTTAACTGGAGACAGAGCACAGTGTTATATTCTGCACACCAGTGATAGAGCTGTTGTTCTGTTTGGAACCTGTTTCTGGCCAAAAGGTTTGTGTTTTGTGTGTGTGTCTGTGTGTGTGTGTGTGTGTGTGTGTGTGTGTGTGTGTGTGTGTGTGTGTGTGTGTGTGTGTGTGTGTGTGTGTGTGTGTGTGTGTGTGTGTGTGTGTGTGTGTGTGTGTGTGTGTGTGTGTGTGTAGGGGTAGGGGTAGGACATACATTATTTGGGCCGACAGTCAAAGGTGCTTGCTCGCCCAACTTGGGGGAACCGTTGAGCTACTGTTAGAGGAAGTATGTCTGGAGTGACTTCCTGTCACTTTGGCACCTATTGTCCTCACTCAGTTGCAACAGACTGAGACAACCTTTTCATTATAGTCTGTACCCCGTAACCCAGGTTCGTCTCTCCTTCTGTACACACACACATAAACACACATAAGATCATGTGTTTTGCAGATGCTTGCATAAGATAGCTTGACTGTATAAGGCTTCTGTACTCTTTGTGCGGGGGGCTCTCACTCAATTCACTTTGTGGGTGGTGTAACCAGCCCTCTAATTGCGATAAGTTTGTAAAAGTAATACCTTGATTGATAATTGACCTTGCCTCTCCTCATTATTAATTAAAGGTAGAATTTCCACCACACTAGTGAGTTATCTATCTAAGTGGTTAGCTTCTTCCAAAATCAAGCATTCGCTTGGTAACAGCAGAGTATCCCCTCCTGGATCAAGAGCCTTGCTGTGGGTGTGCAGCAAACTGTGAGTAGCATGTTTAAGTTACTTGTATTGTTTAGGTCACAAACTGTATGAAATATTTGTAATGCGCTCGTTAGCATTTAGTTAGCATTCTCTATGGGATTTCACAAGTACTTATTAGCATTGCTAACCTTCGAATTACATAGTATCAGTAGTGCTTGAAAACCACACTGTGTTCAGTGCCAGGATTACGGACAAGGTCAGCATGAAGGTATGGCAATCTGGAATCTGCCCAAGCCTAGTCTGCAATGAGGAATACTCAAACAGCGAAAGTTCGGTTGGATTAGGAATGTTCAAACACTTCTTTAGACATAATTGCGAGATTTTCGCAAATTCACAATTGGTTGTGAGAGGCATGGGCGTTTGGGTGATGTATCGAGCGCTAAACAATTGTGTGGCCCTGTAAATGCGAAAGCGTGCAACAATTAATCCATTATGTATGGCCTCTCTCTCGGGATGGCAAAGTGCAACTTGGTCAGAATACCAGCAGCTCTGCTACGCTCCACTCCCACCGCCTTGTCTCACTACTGACTGTACATGAGAGCCATGTTGCCACATTGAAGCCAAACATCCTTGAAATAAATACAACCAGTCTTAATAATAAAGCTGCAAACATAGTAAATTACTCAAATCAAAATGCTAGACGATTAGTTGGGGGTGGGGGTCATATAGCTAGTCAATTCAAATGTTACAGTAACACTGGTACAAGGAATTGAGTGACAGAAAAGCTGACTCCCTTACAAAACGCCATTTAATTTTATTACCTATCTTGATCAATATGTTCCTTGTGGAGGTTTGATTATTGAGGAAAACAGTGAGTCTAGGATCTTCAGAAAAGTTATGAAATGACAGGTACAGCAGGGGGCTTTCACATGGCACAGAGACACAGAGACACAGACAGAAGCATCAGGCAGAAATGCACAGCACATCACACCTCGTGTGCTTGGTGACGGTGTGAAAAACTGTTTTCGGCAGGTGCTAACAGGCCCACGTCAGGCCGCTGAACACTGCATTAAACACTCATTACTGAGCAGCAAGGTCTGGAATTGCTACCCCCCGGGGCCAAATGTCTTCAATTAACTGCTCGTCCGATGTACTGTGTGTGTTCAGCAGGGTCCCTGTCGAGTGTATGGCTTCTGTGCAGTCACGCAAGGACACAGAGCCACACAGACACTCAAGGTATTGATGTCAGTAAGCTACAGAACATGCTAACACACAAAACGTTCTCTGTGGCAGGAAAACATGACACTCATTTTCTTCAGACAAATACAGAACAGTACACATGACTACTCATTGAGAACTGTATCTTCAACTTTCATGGTCTCAGGCCCTATTCAAAAGCATACAATGTATTTTAAAAAGTCCAATCATCTCCATGAATCACATATGATAAGGTTCACACTTCATATTTACATTACAGCACATCCAGAGATGCTTAACCTATTCCACCGGGAACTCCTAATCCATGGGGGTCATAAAAATGAACTTCAAAGACACATTTCTAATGCTGTTCTCCTCTGAAACACACAGATGGGTTTGGAACTAGACACCAGACATTTATTCTGCTAAAGGGAAATGCATGAGAGAAAAATGAAACAATTGTGTTGAGGGGGTCGTTATGTAGACAGAGGTGGTTAAGGACTCCCAAGAGTATCGTAATTCCACTGAATGACTCATCCATTGATATGCATATAGGTGCTTAACCATCGTCTCTTAAAAGGTCTACTGTTATGTGATCTCGGCTAGCTGTTTCGTATGTCAATGTTGAAACGTCATGCATGGGAACTGCTAGCGCGGAGACTGAATCCAGACAATATTTGGAGCTCATATCCACTGTGTCACTTGATTCAGTCCACAACCCTCCTAATGGGTGCAGACTCGCCAGAATGTTTCCCCAGAACAGTGGTAGTCATTTGGGTTGGCATTTATGAGGGTCCCTGGTTTAAATCCCACACACCCTGCTGTCCAGTTATGCCACATTGACGTCAGAAGTGGGATCCAAGTTATACCCAGTCCAAAAAGCCTCGTCATTGCTGTGCTGCCTATAATAATGACAATTTCACAGCACAAAACATGGCCCTTCATAGCTCAGCTGGGGGCTACAGAGTCAGGAATGGCCAAGTTAGTTTGGTTTTCAGTGGAAACACCTCCTGGTAAGTGAACTTGTCAGTCTGGTCAATAAAACAGGTGGACTCATGCCGTCCTCAATCTGTTCGCACACTCGGTTCACGCTCGGGTTTGCATGGAACTGCCAAGGAGGTATTAGCATGAACTGCAGACAACGCTACCCACGGTGAAGATGCGCTTCGTCATAGAACACTGAGGCGTGAGCCCCAGCGGCTCCAGTTAACGACCTCCGCCGCCAAATTGGCTGCCGTGGCGATGCATCAGAACAGGAACCCCACGTGAGAATCTTCCACTGAGAGAATAAAGTCAAATGCACGCAGCCAGACGTTCCGATACCTCCACCAGACATGTTGGGGATGAAGTAGTGGCTTAAGGACGTTCGGGAACATACAATCTCTTCAGATGTGTTCATCGGGCAAATAACGTGCGGATTCTCAAGGCTCGCCAGAATCCTAGACAAATAGCTTTACCACTGTATCCAATGTCAATATCTGACACTGACATTATTTCCTTGGGCTTACAGTATATTCACATTGACAGTCTGTGGAGTGATGTGGACTGACCCCAAGCTGTGCCTGTCTCACTAGCATGTACTGTATTGTATTTTTTTGCTTCACTTAGCCCCCTTTGGAGTGTGTGTACATTAACAGGCAGGTGCCTGTGTTGTTGAACTACAGAGAAGAAGTTATTGTTGGCTCGCACACTGTCAGCTGTGACAGTGGAGTGGCCAAAACAGCTGTGGCCTACCCATCCCTCCTCCCCTCTTCTCCCTTCCATCCTTCCCCTCCCTTCCCATCCCCCTCAGCCTCCATGACATCAAAGGGAGTCTGTGTCATTGCCTCGGCGGGTTGGCGCAGCTCCGGGGCCATCTCTGGTTTAATACTGTATGAACGCCCCGCAGTGAAGCTGGAGAGCGTCGTCTCAATCTCCCTCTATCCCCCCTCTCTTCTCCCTCTCTCTCTCTCTCTCTCTCTCTCTCTCTCTCTCTCTCTCCCTCTCTCTCTCTCTCCGTCGCTCTCTCTCTCTCTCGCTCTTCCTCTCTATCACTCTCACTCTTTTCCTGTCTCTCTCTCCCCCTCTCCCTTTCATTCTCTCGCTCTCTGAGATCACGAAGGCACAGATTGTGTAATAGCGACTAGCTGGCAACACTAGCCATGTGGGCTGGGGAAAGGGATGGATGAGAAACCTGCCACAGCTTTCTCTATTCTAATTGAGAGCTTTGATTGGATAGTTGTTGAGATATAGCGACATCCACAACAGATTAATGTGCACAGCAAACATTTACCCGAAATGAATTGAACTAAAATGACTAAAATAAACTACGACATCTGTAAAGATCCAAAGTAAAGCTCCTGAAGTGTGCACTGCTCAGAATTCTGTCATTTGTACACTCCATAACAAAACTAGCTGTGGTTTTGAAGTTCTACTTTCTTCTACAAGAGTTCTACTTTATATACGTGAGTCATCAAACTCTATCACTTTCTGTTCACTTTGTTCTGTACATCTTGCTTCAGGATCAAAGTTCCCCACTGCGAGACATTGTCCTCAGGGGGAGCTACCAGGACACTCACCCCAGTCAGGCACCTGCTGGGAAGATGGGACGCACCTGGGGTTCAATTCCCACAAAGAAATTATGTGTGTGTGTGTGTGTGTGTGTGTGTGTGTGTGTGTGTGTGTGTGTGTGTGTGTGTGTGTGTGTGTGTGTGTGTGTGTGTGTGTGTGTGTGTGTGTGTGTGTGTGTGTGTGTGTGTAGTGTGTGCAGGAAATACTCTCCCCAGTTTCTCAGAAAAGGCCGAGCCGCAATGCATAAGCAAGATTGAGAGGCCATCTACAAACCTCACTGAAAATGTGATGTTTATCCCACCAGGAAATGCTGCTTAAAGTGAGATAGACCATTTATTTTGATCCCTCCTTTCATCCTATCTCCTCTTCACTCTACTCCAGACAGTACAATTCACTCCCAAGAATAATCATTTCCTTTGTCGCAATGGCAAAAATACAAACACATGGTGTGCCATTTTATCGAACTGAACCGCCGGGAAGCACAGATAGGAGCCTATCAAAGCTGTGAGGGCTGACACATAGTGTGTACATAGTGGGAAGAGTCAGGGGATAAATGATCAGTTGTTAGCAATTCCCTCCATGGGAGATACATGTTATTGTAAGGTATAGTAATCATACCTGACCCCAAGACAAATAAAATACCTTTGAATTGTAGGGCAAAAAAAACTGGCTATCCTTAAACACCGTAGTGAACAGATATGAAATTCCTTCCATAGGTGTACGGTTTGAAATGAATAGTCTTCTTCGTCTGATTTGATGAAGATGATGGATACACATTGAGGATTTTGAAAAATAAGTGAATGTAGTCAAAGGTGATTCCCATACCTATCCCTTACTCAGCACACGATTCAATACCATCCCAAACTGCATAACAGCAGGGACATCTTTTTTTTTCCTGTGTCAGTGGGCCTCATTTTTGGGAGGGTTTAAGGAGACTGTGCGGTACTGAGACAAACATCTGTCTGTGAACTTTTCTGACACTGCTTCAGGTGATCGATGGCAAAATGTATGCTTGGCGACCGGGTGGAAGAGACAAGTAGGAGAGAGGGGGTGTGGGAAAAAACTGTTCTCGGGACATATCTTCCCTAAAGGAGATCTCTTACTTTTATCCTGGGAGTCTGAAACGTTTTGAAATAATGAAGTCAGCCTACCCTTTCATTAATTACATTTCAACAACTACATAATTAAGCAGCGACTTTAATGAAATCTCACGCTTTGAGCTGCAAAGAAAGAGAGAGACGATATCTGCACTGTGATAACGAGGGAGAACATGTTATTCTATAGGGGAAAAATGAACAAGGAGTTAAGAAAATGATTCTTTATTTTAATTTATGTAGAACGTGAAAGGTTCCTGTAGCTTGTAGGCAAATTAAATCCATTTAGAGAATAGTTCCTTTAATCTCCTATTATCTCAAGTGTAAAATAATTGCAGACTAACTTTAAGTTGATACTTCAACCTAAATAAGTACCGTTTCTTTTTAGTGAGCTCACAAATAAAAAATGATATACCCCCTATTGTGTCTATAGTTCTACTTACATCATCTGCCCCTCTGAGAATGAAGCACGTTTCTGCTGTCTTTAATCTCCTATTCTGGTCTTTCTCTATCAATGTATTCTTATATATGTCCCAGCCTGCTGTTATTCTATTATGCAAACACTTATAAACGAAAAGTAGCTTGTCTTAGACAGAGCCACGCGTATCGTTGTCCTTATCATGTACTGATCAATAAATAACACTCTACTATACAGCATTTACAGCACTCACACAAGAGACCTACATAGGTTACAATACAGGCGAAAGTTCATAGAGTTGTGTTGCAGTGAAATCCCAAGGCACTTTAGCCTTCCCTTTCCCATGGCTTAATCAGAATTCATGGCCAGTGGCAACGAGTGTAATCGGTTTGCATTAATATTGCGGTGCATAAGATCACAGATTTTTTGGCATTACATCAGCTTTGGCCTCATCTCTCTCTCCTCTGGCGCTGCTTAGCATCGATGTGAAGGGAACTGATGTGACGTCACCGGATGCAGTCGGGCAGCCTACTCTCCATTTCATATCCCTGGATGCTCTGAATCCCAGGCAGCCTACTCTCTATTTCATATCACTGGATGCTCTGAATCCCAGGTAGCCTACTCTCCATTTCATATCCCTGGATGCTCTGAATCCCAGGTAGCCTACTCTCTATTTCATATCCCTGGATGCTCTGAATCCCAGGTAGCCTACTCTCTATTTCATATCCCTGGATGCTCTGAGTCCCAGGTAGCCTACTCTCCATGTCATATCCCTGGATGCTCTGAATCCCAGGTAGCCTACTCTCCATTTCATATCCCTGGATGCTCTGAATCCCAGGTAGCCTACTCTCCATTTCATATCCCTGGATGCTCTGAATCCCAGGTAGCCTACTCTCCATTTCATATCCCTGGATGCTCTGAATCCCAGGCAGCCTACTCTCTATTTCATATCCCTGGATTCTCTGAATCCCTGGCAGCCTACTCTCCATTTCATATCCCTGGATGTTCTGAATCCCAGGTAGCCTACTCTCCATTTCCTATCCCTGGATGCTCTGAATCCCAGGCAGCCTACTCTCTATTTCATATGCCTGGATGCTCTGAATCCCTGGCAGCCTACTCTCCATTTCATATCCCTGGATGCTCTGAATCCCTGGCAGCCTACTCTCCATTTCATATCCCTGGATGCTCTGAATCCCAGGCAGCCTACTCTCCATTTCATATCCCTGGATGTTCTGAATCCTTTGAAAATCCCCACTAGCCTTTTTTATTATCGCTGACTGGAAGCTTCGTCATTACTTACAGTTTAATATATAAAACATCATGTAGATGGAATAGGAGTGTGAGGTGGGCGAAAGAAAAAGCCTAACCTGGCAAATTTTAGAACTCCCCAATTCCATTTTAGGCTCAGCGTTTCACATACGCGCTCCACTGTCACACTTGCGGCTTAATCTGGGGTGGATTGTCAAACCTCACATACATAATGACGGTGGATTTCCCTTGACATAAATCGACTGGTAATGTACTGTACATTGTGGGGCCGCAGATCACTCTTAATGCACCTTCTGCGCCAACATAAATGAGTGTTGTTTGATGTGAAACGTGAACTGGTGGAGGAAAGCCGGTGCACCAGTATGAGAGGATTAAGGGGTGAAGCTGAGTGCACACTCAGCACATTTTCCATTTTCAGGAGTTAAGCTCTCTTTCGGAGAATCACACTTTCATATTCCTCACTCACAATGGCAGCAGACGCAGTGCGTTGCTCGAAGATTGAGGTTGACTTTGAAAAATTACCTTGCCCCCCCCCCCCACACACACACACACAAAATAATTAAGGAACGGCACCACATTTACACAGACTATGGACCTTCACCATGTGAATGTGAAGGATCCAAAGGTAATGAATTATGTGTGAGAGTCGTGGCTGTGAGTGCGTTCCTCCAACCCCGTAGCCTGAACTCTTGACAGAGGAAGATTTAGAAGTCAGGCCTTAATGAAAGGAAGGTCAAGATGTAGAAAATGAGAACGCTTCTGAGAGAGTTCTTGGCATGGACCCGGTGATCTCAGGGGTACACGCTTCCATATGGATGTGCTCTGAGATGAGCGATGACCCCTGACCTCTAGCCTTGTCCAGCATTGCACTCAGTTATCCATTTCAAAGCCTGGTGTAAAGGGAGACAGCATGGAAGGCCTGTGTAACGAAACCAGTGCAATTGGAAAAGGCAGAGGGTAAGAATAGGTTAACAACACTATATGGGGTAGGTTCCGGACCTTGGACAGCAAACACGAGACCCTAGATTGTGAACGTAGAGTGTAAGGTGTGTACAAGAGGTTACTACAATGTATTGGGTAAATTGAGGACCTTGGACAGCAAACACAGAGTGTAAACTCCACAGAGGGTGACTATTGATTCAGCACCATGGACAGTGAATTCAGTGTGAACGCCATGTATGACGTTGTATGTTCAGTACCATGGATAGTGAATGTCGAGCTAAGCTCTGCATAGCAAGGAGGCCTACATTACATTGGGGTAGGTTCAGGACCATGGACAGTGTATGAGCTTCGACGCTCTCATTTCAAAATGCCCTTTTGCTGTACTGCAGTAACGCAGATTGGTCTGAAATGCAATGAGTGGTAACCCTACATTGTAATATAGAGAATATGGTTCAGCTTCACTTTAATTGAGAGAAATTAAGAGATACAGTCTGGCCAAAAACAAGTGCAATCTCAATTCTTTATTGTTGTATTAGACCAATCCCCCTTAATATACAGCGAGTCACACATGAATAAGACTATTCACTAACTGGCAAGACAAAACTCATTCAGGATTTGCTGCCAACTGACATCAAAACAGGGACACTGTGTCAAGTGGAATAGACACTATGTTGACTTTCCACTGACTGATACGGCTGATTTTTGTCCTGTGGCGTCAAGGCGAGTCTGATGGCGATGACTCAGCCCATCCCCAGCATGTAGCACTCTGCTATTGTCTCGGGCCATTCACAGTCCTGCAGGGTGGTTCCTTGCATGGACTGGACTAATCCTACCCCAAAGAGAGAGACAGCACAAGAGAGCTCCATTTAAAGGCACATTACCCGAGAGGGAGTAATCGACTTCTTTCTGTGCCTTTCTGTGCCTTTTTTCTCCCACAAACATGAGTGAAGGGGGCCCCAGGAGCTCAGGTTGTGACTGTCAGCTCGCCTGGCCCACAAAGCCTCTTTCCTTTCTACCCTCCCCGTCCACCCGCAAGTCATTTGTATTAATTTGGGAATGATTCATTTTAGCTCGCTGAATGATTCATTCTAGCTCGCTTTACCTAACATTGTGTACGGATGTTAGGTAAAGTTGGAGAATGGCGTGCGGTGCTGTGAAATTCTGGTGGCTGTAGAGACATGAAGATGGAGGGGCAGGCAGAGAGAGAAAGAGGGAGGGAAAAAGAGATAGTGATATAAAGAAAGAGGAGGTAGATAGTAGGGTTGGGAATTGCCAGGGACCTCAGGACAATAGTTATGTGTCAATACAATATGTATAGCGATTCTCAAGATTCTACATGTATTGCGATTCAATACTGTGATTTTATTGCAACTCGATGTTGAGTTATATCACCGCCTGGTACGGTAACTGCACCGGCCGCAACCGCAGGGCTCTCCAGAGGTTGGTGCAATCTGCCCAAATCATCACCGGGGGCACACCGCCTGCCCTCCAGGACACCTACAGCACCTGATGTCACAGGAAGGCCAAGAAGATCATCAAGGACATCAATCACCAGAGCCCTGGCCTGTTCACCCCGCTATCATCCAGAAGGCAAGGTCAGTACAGGTGCATCACAGATGGGACCGGGAGACTGAAAAACAGCTTCTATCTCAAGGCCATCAGACTGTTAAATAGCCATCACTAGCCAGCTACCATCCGGTTACTCAACCCTGCACCTGCGAGGCTGCTGCCCTATATACATAGACATGGTGACTTTAGTAATGGAACACTAGTCACTTTAATAATGTTTACATACTGCTTTACTCATCTCATATGTATATACCGTATTCTATTCTACTGTATTTTAGTCGATGCCTCGCCGACATTGCTCGTCCTAATATTTATTTATTTATTAATTCCTTTCTTTTACTTTTAGATTTGTGTGTATTGTTGTGAATTGTTAGATATTCTTGCACTGTTGGAGCTAATAACGCAAGCATTTCACTACACCCGCAATAACATCTGCTAAATATGTGTGAGAGAGAGAGAGAGAGAGAGAGAGGAATAAACAGAGAGCTGGTCTTGCATTTGGTGGTAGCGGTGGGATCCAGAACTGCAGGGGACACCGGGAGAAAGCAAGAGTCCTCTTCCACTTCTCCTGCTTTAATCGAATCACAAAATACAATCTCTTTGAATATCAACTGTGTTTCCCTGTTGATGCCAGCCTCCCTATTGACATCCATTTTTAAACCTCATGCATTATGTCGACGTATGTCTAAGCCAAATGAAGAGAGGAAATATTCATGGGGCCAAATCAAAAATCCTCGTTTCAAATGCCACGACTACAAGGGATATGAACAAAGGAGCGGCAATAAAAAGCCGGATGATATCGGCGCTCGAAGCAAAATAACCTCATAAAAAGCGAAGCGACTTAAAATGTGGGCCAGTGTGTTTATGAAGTAATGAGACACATCTGATGGAAATAAGAAAAAAAAGAAAGAAAATGAAAGCCTTTGATTAAAAAGACATTGCCTTGTGATGATGACAGAGCCCAAATGTCACCCAAAGTTTACTATGCGTCGAGGATTCTGTATCCTGGGTTACATTCAGTAACATCCTGGTCCTAGGGGCCCACAAGGTGTGCAGGCTTTTGTCCCAGCCCTGTACTAACCCACCGGATTCAACTAATCCTCAAGCCCCCCCCTTATTGGTTGAGTGAGGTGTGTTATTACTGGGCCGGAACCAAAAGCCTCTACATCCATGTGGACTGAGACCAGAACGTGCATCGTATCAATTAAAAATCTTAGCGCCCTTTTCTCTGATTCACAAAGTCTCCCTGCTTTTGGGAGTGGAGAAAGAGAGAGAGAAAGCGAGAGGATTTTCTCCATCACACACTGTGGCCCATCCGTTACAGCGAATTAGAGGCAGAATGAGATGTGTTGTTGGTGTTATTATGCTCATATTATCCAGAATGCCAGATCATCCCCCAATAGGCTTGGTGGTCTTAGCGTGAGAGCGAGAGGGAGGGAGGCAGTATCGAGTATAGAAGGGACGGCTCCACCTGGCAAAAAACAGCTGGCTAGTACAATTACAGGTTCGGTTCAAGCAAGAGAGAGAGAATGCCAAGAAGGGAAGGAGGGATGGGGGGATTGTGGTGCTAATGTGTTTAGGCATGCAGCATTTCTCCCCTAATAATGAGGGAAAAACCAAGATGTCGAGCTTCCGCAGATTTTCCCCACGGAAAACTCAGATGTTTAAACCACGTCAGCGGCAAAAACAGCGGAACTCGAAATAATCGGCGCTGGTTCAGCAGCGGTCATCGTGGAATATTAATTGCAGGTCGGTAAGACCCAGGTTTCTGTTTTGGAAGGCACAGCTGCAGATGCATTTTTTTTGCCTTTCTCATTCGTCTGTTTGCTGTCTTTGGCAAAGTAATTTGAGGCCTCTTCTCACTTTATTGCGAAATGTGTTGTTTTAAAAAACGTAATATTCATATATGCAAATACGCACCAAAGGGGATAATGATATGATTTAACTGGCCTGGGTCTATTCTATGATTATGAACTGATCACTGTGTGTGTTTGTGTGTGTGTGTGTGTGTGTGTGTGTGTGTGTGTGTGTGTGTGTGTGTGTGTGTGTGTGTGTGTGTGTGTGTGTGTGTGTGTGTGTGTGTGTGTCAGCCAGCCAAAAGAAACAGAACCTACCATAATGAATATGATTCAACACAGCCACCTTTCTTGTCTTGCTGTATTTTATCAACCCAGACTTCAAATAATGACTTTGTCACACACAGCACAACATAATTTCTAGTTTGGTGTATGGAAAGGAACAATCTAGCTTAGTTATTCCTTGTAGCCACTGCCTATGTAGCCTTGGATATAGCCTTAGACTCTGGCTAGGTGTGACTGATGAGTACTTCGATTATTATAGAGCAATTGTGTCTAAAGGGATAGGCTGTGCATTTATGATTGGCCGTTCTCCAGAAGTGGCTAGACACTTCGTTTTTATGATAATACCATCATGGTCGTTTATTAACCTTCTCTCCGTGGTCGTGAATAACAATCACTATTCAAGGTGAAAAGGGACGGTTGATCGGAAATGGAATTCTAAGAACAGTGCTTCTCAGAATCGGCCTTCAGACCGAGACACACAGGATGAAGGTACACAGGTGCATGTAGGTAACTCCCAAATGCTTGCAAGCACAAAACACACATCTGCACTAACATGGAAACACAAGTGTGCAGATATACACACATAGCCTGTTTGTCTCTAGACCTATGCACCTACGTTATAAACTTTCATTCAAAAGCTAGGTTGTAGCAACCTCATGATGGGTATAGGGAACATTTGAGTATCCTATTGACATCACATTGAACTGGTGAAAGATATATGAATCACAAAGTAAGGCCATGGGCATTAAATAAAAATCGGCCTCCCTAATCTTAAAAGGCACGGACCGCCACTACCATACATCCCAACCTCTCCCCTAATAACTTTCCCTCACACCTCTACTCTCATTCCTGATAGACTACAGGAAACAACCCAAAGCACTGCCACATTGTGAAACATAAACAGCTAAAAGCTAATGGATGACACAGCAATAGCTTCTACTGACAATGGTTCTGTTTGTTAATTGGAATGCCAGGTGGTCTCGTAATTTCCCTGGGATTATCCCATCGACAGGGGCCTCCTTCAGGAGGAGGAGGCTGCCCGGGTGCCCCGATCGATGGTGGCCATCTTTTAACACTGATGGAGCAGGGAAGGAGCGCCCCGACTCGCCTAGCCTGCTATTTGCGAGCGACAGAAGGCCCCCTCCGGAAAAATCAATGCTAATGACCGGTGAGCGCTTCCCCACACACACACACACACACACACACACACACAAACACACAGACAGACACACACAACCACATACACAGGAGAAATGCACACACACAACTTGGAGACACACACTTGATGGATGTACACACACCAACCTGGTCTCAGAGCATTTCAAATAATTTTGTACGCAAATCAGACACTCCATTTAGTATGATATGTTAGGTTTCGTATGGTATGTATTACTTTGTGAATGTCAATCATCCACTTCGTACAGTATGATATGTTATGAATTTGCAAAACATATAATATATTACGAATTTGCTAAACATATGATATGTTAGGAATTCCAATTTGTTATGGCTAATGTTAGCTAGGTGGCTAACCCTAACATTAGCTAGCTGGCTAACGTTAGCTAGGGTAGAGGTAAGGGGTTAGGATTAGGGTTTATGTTAGGAGACAGGTTAAAGAGTTAAGGAAAGGGTTAGCGAAAAGGTTTAAGGTTAGGGTTATGTTTATGGTGAGGGGATGGGATGGGATGGGTTAGCTAACATGCTAAGTAGTTGCAAAGTAACTAAAAAGTAGTAAGCTGTTGAAAAGTTGCTAACTAGCTTACAGTGGCTTGCGAAAGAATTCACCCCCCTTGGTATTTTCCTATTTTGTTGCCTTACAACCTGGAAATAAAATTGATTTTTGTATCATTTCATTTACACAACATGCCTACCACTTTGAATATGCAAAATAGTTTTTATTGTGAAACAAACAGGAAATAAGACAAAACAACTGAAAATCGAGAGTGCATAACTATTCACCCACCCAAACTCAATACTTTGTAGAGACAACTTTTGCAGCAATTACAGCTGCAAGTATCTTGGGGTATGTCTCTATAAGCTTGGCACATCTAGCCACTGGGATGTTTGCTCATTCTTCAAGGCAAAACCGTTCCAGCTCCTTCAATTTGGATGGTGTCACGTTCTGACCTTAGTTCTTTTGTTATGTCTTTGTTTTAGTATGGTCAGGGCGTGAGTTGGGTGGGTTGTCTATGTTAGTTTTTCTATGATTTGCTATTTCTGTGTTTGGCCTGGTATGGTTCTCTATCAGAGGCAGCTGTCAATCGTTGTCCCTTATTGAGAACCATATTTAGGTAGCCTGTTTTCTATTGTGTTTTGTGGCTGCTTGTTTTCTGTGTCTGTGTGTTCCACACGGAACTGTTTCGTTTTTTGTTTCTGTCTTTCTATTTGTTATTTTGTATTTTCGTGTTGATTTTGTTCATTAAAAACATGACGAACACGTACCACGCTGCATATTGGTCCGATCTCTCATACTCCTCGTCAGAGGAGGACGAATCCTGTTATAGATGGGTTCCGCTGGTGTACAGCAATCTATAGGTCATACCACAGATTCTAAATTGGATTGAGGTCTGGGCTTTGACTAGGCCATTCCAAGACATTTTAGTGTTCCCCTTAAACTACTTGAGTGTTGCTTTAGCAATATGCTTAGGGTCATTGTCCTGCTGGAAGGTGAACCTCCATCCCAGTCTCAAATCTCTGGAAGACTGAAACAGGTTTCCCTCAAGAATGTCCCTGTATTTAGTGCCACCCATCATTCCTTCAATTCTGACCAGTTTCCCAGTCCCTGCCAATGAAAAACAATCCCACAGCATGATGCTGCCACCACCATGCTTCACTGTGGGGATGCTGTTCTCGGGGTGATGAGAGGTGTTGGGTTTGCACCAGACATAGTGTTTTCCTTGATGGCCCCCAAAGCTCAATTTTAGTCTCATCTGACCAGAGTACCTTTTTCCATATGTTTGGGGAGTCTCCCACATGCCTTTTGGTGAACACCAAACGTGTTTGCTTATTTTTTATCTTTAAGCAATTACTTTTTTCTGGCCACTCTTCTGTATAGTCCAGCTCTGTGGAGTGTACGGCTTAAAATGGTCCTATGGTAGGATACTCCAATCTCCGCTGTGGAGCTTTGCGGCTCCTTCAGGGTTATCTTTGGTCTCTTGGTTGCCTCTGATTAATTCCCTCCTTGCATGGTCCGTGAGTTTTGGTGGGCGGCCCTCTCTTGGCAGGTTTGTTGTGGTGCCATATTCTTTCATTTTTTTGTAATGGATTTAATGGTGCTCCATAGGATGTTCAAAGTTTCAGTTTAAGATATGTTTTATTGCACAAAAACATACTGTATTTCTCCACCACTTTGTCCCTGACCTGTTTGGAGAGCTACTTGGTATTCATAGTGCCGCTTGATCGGTGGTGCCAATTGCTTATGGTGTTGCAGACTCTGGGGCCTTTCATAACAAGTGTATATATACTGAGATAATGTGACAGATCACTTAGATTGCACACAGGTGGACTTTATTTAACTAATTATGTGACTTCTGAAGGTAATTGGTTGCACCAGATCTTATTTAGGGGCTTCATAGCAAAGAGGGTGAATACATATGCACGTACCACTTTTCCATTTTTTATTTTGTACAATTTTTTGAAAGAAGTTATTTTTTTCATTTCACTTCACCAATTTGGACTATTTTGTGTATGTCCATTACATGAAATCAAATAAAAAATCTATTTAAATTACAGGTTGTAAAGAAACAAAATAGGAAAAACTCCAAGGGGGGTGAATACTTTTGCAAGGCACTGTAAATGCTAAAGTTGTCCGTGATTAGATTCAAATGCTCCACCTATGGGTTGCTAGAAGTTAGCATTATTTGCCGACCCATTCACCCCGACCAACCACCCTCTTTCGTTTTTTCCTTAAGTAACCTTCTGTCTTATGTAACCATACCAAATGTAACATATCATACTAATTTGAGTGTCCTGGATTTATATTTACTATGTTACGTCTAGTCTATGAGACCAGGCTATACACACACACACACACACACACACACACTCAAGAGAGAGGTCTGAGGGCTGGGTGTAAATGGCTGAAGTCCAATTAAGCCAGTGTTAAGGAAGCTGTAGTGATTACCGTCTCCTGAGCACAGAATTGATTCCGGATGGCCTCAGCTGTCTCGTTACGCCCGCTAAGTATCTGCACCTATTTTTACTTATCTATTTGTTTATTTATCGCGCCTCTCAACGCAGCGGCTAATGCCGTGGGATGACCTTTCCCCCTTTTCCTCCTCCTCTCCTCTCATTCTCCTCATCCCTCGCTCCCTGGATGGAAGAAAGAAGGGAGCGGTAAAAGGAAAGTATGATGAGGTGGGCGATACTATGCCCACCTCCTCTGTGGCAGTGACCATTTTCAGGAGGCGGAGATATGAATAGTAACTGTTTATATGGTTCTATAGAAAGATAGATGGCGGATTGAAATGTGATTAACAGGGCTGTAGTGAATCAGGTCAAGAGCTTCAAGTTCCTCTGTGTCCACATCACTAAGGATCTATCATTCTCCAAACACTCCAACACAGTCTTAAAGAGGGCATAACAATGCCTCCTTCCCCTCATTAGGCAGAAAAGATTTGTCATGGGCCCTCAGATCCTCAAAAAGTTCTACAGCTGCACCATCATGACTGGCTGCATCACCGCTTTTTATGGCAACTAGTTGCCATCTGATTGCAAGGTTTTCCAAAGGGTAGTGCGGATGGCCCAGTACATCACTGGGGCCGAGCTCTCTGCCATCCAGGACCTCTTTTGACCAGGTGGTGTAAAAGGAAGGCTGTAAAAAATTGGCAAAGGCTCCAGCCACCCAAATCATAACCTGTTCTCTCTGATACCGGATGGTAAGCATTACCGATGCCCCAGGTCTGTACAAAACAGGACCCTGAACAGCTTCTACCCCCAAGAGTAAGTTAAATAGTTAACCAAATAGCTACCCAGACTATATGTATTACTCCTTTTTTGCACAAACTTTTTGGACTTATCACACATGCTGCTCCGTATCACTTTATTCCTAATTATATGCACACTACCGTTCAAAAGTTTGGGGTCACTTAGAAATGTCCTTGTTTTTGAAAGAAAAGCGATTTTTTTGTCCATTAAAACAACATCAAATTGATCAGAAATACAGTGTAAAAATTGTTAATGTTGTAAATTACTATTGCAGCTGGAAACGGCAGATTTTTTATGGAATATCCACATAAAAGTACAGAGGCCCATTATCAGCAACCATCACTCCTGTGTTCCAATGGCACATTGTGTTAGCTAATCCAAGTTTATCATTTTAAAAGGCTAATTGGTCATTAGAAAACCCTTTTGCAATTATGTTAGCACAGCTGAAAACTGTGTTCTGATTAAAGAAGCAATAAAACTGGCCTTCTTTAGAGTAGTTGAGTATCTGGAGCTTCAGCATTTGTGGTTTCGATTACAGGCTCAAAATGTCCAGAAACAAAGACCTTTCTTCTGAAACTCGTCAGTCTATTCTTGTTCTGAGAAATTAAGGTACATTAGAGTGTCTAGTTTGAGAAACAGACGTCTCACAAGTCCTCAGCTGGCAGCTTCATTAAATAGCACATGCAAAACACCAGTCTCAAAGTCAACAGTGAAGAGGCGTTCCTCTGTCCAGTGTCTGTGTTCTTTTGCCCATCTTAATCTTTTATTTTTATTGGCCAGTCTGAGATATGGCTTTTCTTTGCCTAGAATGCCAGCATCCCAGAGTCACCTAATCACTGTAGATCCCAAATTCATACAACCAGTACATCAAAAAAAATTAAAGCAATGAGGCTTGTGCAACAGATCAGAACGTTTAGCTTAAAACTTTGATAAACTATAATTTCTTCACCTTATAAGCACAGCATTGCACACACGGCATGTTTGTGCCTTCTATAATGCAATTAGCAGTCAAACGCAGTTGTCAAAAGCCTGTGACAAAGATAAAAAATATCTGTTCAAAATGTTGAAAGATGGGAGATCTAAAGAAGCAACAACTACCATGGCTTGTTAATATGACTAATATGACTTGTGGCTACTTTGGCTACTGGACAATGAAAGAAATTTGATTTGAAAACCAATAGAACATGAGAGAACATGATACTTGTTTCAATGGCATGTGGAAGTCTTAATAAAATAATTGCCTCAACGTTTATAGAAACTGATTTTGGCTAGGCTCCTTTGAAGCAAGGTAAAACATGCCTCATAATATTAAGTCAAATGTTCAGGTTTCACACAATTAATCAGGCTATATGTTTTCAGAATGCATACTGCTTCCAGCTCACATAGTAATGTGTGACTCGCTGAAGCCTGCCTACCATTGGCTATGCACTTGAATGACGATTGGGAAGCGCACTTCAATCACCAGTTGAGAAATTAAAATAGTAGCTCTTTTTAATTGTGTCCATCAAAACATCATAACACGTGATTTCATTTTATATTTTATATTTAGAATTGTTGCACAATGTTTGGGCTTATAAAAGCAAGTTTCACTCCAGAGTCAACAGG
Source organism: Oncorhynchus mykiss (assembly GCF_013265735.2). Taxonomy (NCBI): domain Eukaryota; kingdom Metazoa; phylum Chordata; class Actinopteri; order Salmoniformes; family Salmonidae; genus Oncorhynchus; species Oncorhynchus mykiss. The sequence goes on along the minus strand of NC_048573.1, from coordinate 21,626,823 downwards.
AACTGTAGCAGTAGCTCTCGTGCTGTCTGACATATTTTCCATTTAAACTAGGCTCTGTATTTGTATGCTGTGCGCATGTGATAAATAAGAATCATAATGACTAACCAAAATTACACATGAGCTGAGTTAATTCCACAAAATTATGCAAATTACCCATAGACCGATAACCATGACCGGTAAAAATGTATTTACATCGACTGGTATTTTTAACAATGAATAGGATAAAAAGCATTATTTTGCAATAGGATTTTTTTTCTTCTCCTCGACAAATGGCCGGAACCAGTTTTATTTATCGGCTTTTCATCTTTTTGGGTGGCTAAAAGCCGGCTGTTACCGGCTAACGGAAACCCTGACACACTGACACACACACACACCAACGAACACACATGGTGTACCCTATTAACACTAACAAAAACATGAGCAGACACACACACTCCCACAACCACACGCACTGACACAATCTCCCCTTGGCAAGGACAGAGAGGGTCACCACCAGTACATACACTTGGCATGGACAGAGAGGGTCACCACCAGTACAGACACTTGGCATGGACAGAGAGGGTCACCACCAGTACACACAGTTGGCATGGACAGAGAGGGTCACCACCAGTACATACACTTGGCATGGACAGGGAGGGTCACTGCCAGTACACACAGTTGGATGGACGGAGAGAGTCACCGCCAGTACACACACTTGGCATGGACAGAGAGGGTCACCGCCAGTACACACACTTGGCATGGACAGAGAGGGTCACTGCCAGTACACACATTTGGCATGGACAGAGAGAGTCACCGCCAGTACACACACTTGGCATGAACAGAGAGAGTCACCGCCAGTACACACACTTGGCATGGACAGGGAGGGTCACGGCCAGTACACACACCTGGCATGGATGGAGAGGGTCACCGCTAGTACACACACTTGGCATGGACAGGGAGGGTCACCGCCAGTACACACACTTGGCTGGACGGGGAGGGTCACCGCCAGTACACACACTTGGCATGGACGGAGAGGGTCACCGGCAGTACACACACTTGGCATGGGCGGAGAGGGTCACCGCCAGTACACACACTTGGCATGGACAGAGAGGGTCACCGCCAGTACACACACTTGGCATGGGCAGGGAGGGTCACCGCCAGTACACACACTTGGCATGGACAGAGAGGGGGGGTGTGTCCACTCACCCTGGTGCTGATGAGAGAAACTCGGAAAGGACCCATCTGTCAATTTTTGGGATTAACTAGCAAAAGCACAAGGCTAACTCCTCATTTTGAAGTCATAGCTCCATATAGACTCAAATAGTACTGGGATGGTAAGCTAGCTTCCCATAGCTTCTCATAGACTTGGCATGCTAAGCTAGCATCCCATACCTTCACATAGACTTGGCATGCTAAGCTAGCTTCCCTTAGCTTCATATAGATGGCATGCTTAGCTAGCTTCCCAGAACTTCATATAAACGGCATGCTAAGCTAGCTTCCCATAGCTTCATATAGACAGCATGCTAAGCTAGCTTCAGACCCACACAGTCCTCAGAGCCTTTGGCATAGGCTACTGTATGTATGCTGTGTATGAGGGAATTTATTTCTCAAGCTACAGTTTGAGGAATCTAAATAATTTAAATAAACGTTGGAAATCTATACTGCCCGTTGTTCAAACCAGCACACACACACACACACACACACACACACACACACACACACACACACATATCCCAGAAGTCATTTAATCTATATTACTGATGCCCAAGCCCAGATACACTACCAGACAAACACAAACACATACAAAAGCAAACTGCTAACTCTCCTCTCCAACACACACACACACGCACACGCACACACACACACAGAGAGACACACACAGCGTCAGCAGCAGACCCAGGTGTCTGTATCGGGAGTTCGATCCAATTAGCATTACCCAGATACAAGCGCATGAATTATGATGCATTGTGAAGACTGTTGAAGCACCCTATTATACAAGCCCAGTTTCTGCCAGCGCTTGGCATACAACATTTACACTTGACATTCTATGCATAACTGGAATATTTTTTCAAATCAGTAGTTGTGAATAAAATGGGAAGGGGCCTTCATAAGCCAAGGATACAGGGTTCTGATGTTATCGTTAATAACAGACAGATTGGAAAACACAGGGTGTTTCTCAATAGTCTACAGTGACTTCCTCTCCTCATCTCCTCTCTTTCTGCTGATCCCGGTGATCAAACAAAGAGGGTGTTTCTCAATGTTCTTAAGTGGCTTCCTCTTCTTATCTCCTTTCAACCTGTGCTGATCAGTATAGGCCATGATAGGATAGGATAGGATAGGATAGGGGAAATCAAATTAGTGGACTCAAAATAGTTTTTCACCTGTCCAAGTTCTTTCACATATGAGCAGATGAAGCAAAGAAGACCCCTTAGAGCCTGGTACCTCTCTAGGTTTCTTCCCAGGTCTCTGCCTTTCCAGGGAGTTTTTTGCTAGCCCCTGTGCCTCTACATCTGCATTGATTGCTCTCTAGGGTGTTAGGCTGAAGTAAAAAGGACTTTATAAATACATTTGATTGGTTGATAGGAGATGAAGCCACATCAGATTATTGAGATGCATTGTGAACTCAACTGACCACACTACTTTAATAGTCCACCACAGATAACAAACTTTCAATTATGCTGACATACTGTCCTAAGACACTTTGTTGTGCATTTCAAACAAATCACATGCCAATAGCTAGTTGAACATATGTTCGTATGAATGTATGTATTTGGAGCAATCCAAATAAATGTGGTACAAGATCTGATGACTTCAAAGCAAAGACATGAAGACCGATAGATACCCAAGATGGCTGAATAGTACGCCAACACACGTAAAGTATGTCATAGAACAGAAAAGTATTGATTTAAAAGAGACCGCTGTAACATAAGCGGTCAGGAAGACTCAATGCATTTCTCTCTGTAGAAGGCATGAGTACATCCTATTTGTCTTTGGTGAATGACACAGGACTGCGGCGTTCCGCTCTGAGTGACCGCAGACCCTTCATGACTGCAGAAACCAGAAATGGCTCAGTGGTCACTCGATTCACATGGGACAGTAGCCTAGAAATGAATGAGGTGGCCTGAGATGATCTAGTTATTGCTGCTTCCCTCAGATCACGTCAGTGTTGGCGTTGTTTCGAAACCGACTCATTGTCATTTGTACACCCAATTACTCTCTCCTTACTTTCCTGTCATTCTCCCACTGTCTCTACCCAATGAACTTGAAAAATAATATGGGGAGGGGGATATAATCAAATTAAGGCACACCCATTTGTGAGGATTCAATTCCATGTCAATGCCAGTAAATAGAGACAATTATTTGATGAATTGAATGGCTCTCATAGGGAATGATGGACAATCATCAATGCATCAACTGAATTTCTATCGAGTTGAAATGGGACAGCCAAGCCAGGCACACAAACATAACAACAGTATTATATATCTATGGGTCTTTGGGAGGGAGAAGGTATTTTTCTCTTCAAACGTCATTGTGTAACTCACAATGGTCAATCAGGAAGCGAATGTCTGGAGGTCAAAGTATACACGCACAAGAAACAGATAGAAGAAAACTGATGTACCCGTACTCATCCTTCATACTGGAGAATTCAAGCTTTCCACAATGCCGCTCGTTGGCAGTCTCCAGTTCCGTTAGCAATAGCACTCCTCCTATTCAAATGAGGGCTTGTTGTGCTAGCTACCTAGCCAGATGTTATCAAAAGACAAACACTGTAATTTCCCCTGCCCTTTCACACTAGGGAAGAAAGGCAGTGTGTATACCTTGAGTGTCCATGCTAATGACAATTGCTATCGCTATTGTAATGTATTTCCATCACGCCTGCTTATGTTCCTTGGTGCTCCAATCAGCCTTTACATCTTGAAAGCGTAGACATGGGCGGCAATGCTTTACAAAATATAAATATGAAAGCTGGAAAGAGCACGTTTGTCACTGAGACATAACAGTCCCAGTCAACTTTTGGACACACCTACTCTTTTAAGGGTTTTTCTTTATTTTTACTATGTTCTACATTGTAGAATAATAGTGAAGACATCAAAACTTTAAAATAATACATATGGAATCATGTAGTAACCAAAAAAGGGTTAAGCAATTAAAAATATATTTGAGTTTCTTCTAAGTAGCCACCCTTTGCCTTGATGACAGCTTTGCACACACTTGGCATTCCCTCAACCAGCAACATGAGGTTCACCTGGAATGCATTTAAATTAACAGGTGTGCCTTGTTAAAAGTTAATTTGTGGAATTTATTTATTTCTTAATGTGTTTGAGCCAATCAGTTGTGTTGTGACAAGGTGGGGGGTATACAGAAGACAGCCATATTTGGTAAAATACCAAGTCCATACTATGGAAAGAACAGCTCCAATAAGTAAAGAGAAACAACACTCCATCTTATTTTAAGACATGAAGGTCAGTCAATCCGGAAAATGTCTTCAAGTGCAGTCACAAAAGTTACCTCTGATGCAGAGGATAAGTTCATTAGAGTTACCAGCCTCAGAAATTGCAGCCCAAATAAATGATTCACAGAGTTAAAGTAACAGACACATCTCAACATCATCTGTTCAAAGAAGTCTGCATGACTCAGGCCTTCATGGTCAAATTGCTGCAAAGAAACCACTAGTAAAGGACACCAATAAGAAGAAGAGACTTGATTGTACCAAGAAACAGGAGCAATGAACATTAGACCGGTGGAAATCTGTCATTTTGTCTGATGAGTCCAAATGTAAGATTTTTGGTTCCATCCATTGTCTTTCTGAGACACAAAGTAGGTGAACGGATGATATCCGCATGTGTGGTTCCCACCGTTAAGCATGGAGAAGGAGGTGTGATGTTGTGGGTGTGCTTTGCTGGTGACACTGTCTGTGATTTATTTAGAATTCAAGGAACACTTAACCAGCATTCTGCAGTGATACGCCATCCCATCGGGTTTGCGCTTAGTGGGACTATCATTTGTTTTTTAATAGGACAATGATCCAACACACCTCCAGGCTGTGTAAGGGCTATTTGACAAAGAAGGAGAGTGATGGAGTCAGATGACCAGGCCAGCACAATCACCCGACCTCAACTCAATTGAGATGGCTTGGGATGAGTTGGACTGCAGAGTGAAGGAAAAGCAGCCAACAAGTGCTCAGCATACGTGGGAACTCCTTCAAGACGGTTGGAAAAGCATTCCAGGTGAAGCTGGTTGAGAGAATGCCAAGACTGTGCAAAGCTGTCATCAAGGCAAAGTGTGGCCACTTTTGGTTACTACATGATTCCATATGTGTTATTTCATAGTTTTGATGTCTTCACTATTATTCTACAACGTATAAAATCTAAGAAAAACCCTTGAATGAGTAAGTTTGTCCAAACTTTTGACTGGTACTGTACCTTTGACTGAGGTGTGAAACAAATGTGTAGTATGTTTTAGGATAGCATACAACTGTGAATACACCAATAATATGTTGTATTCTTTTGTACTCTATTACTCTGGTGATGAGTTCATCCTCAAACAAATATTTTCTTAAACTGTCACCTCTTTCGCCAAATACCTCCGTGGATTACCTGTAACTGCAGAAATGAAGGCATTTCAGCAAACTCATGAAGCCCCATCATTCCCCGTGCAATTGTCACTGTGGCCGACTGATTTAGTCACAGACTGCCTCTTACACCTTTGCTGAGAACATTGAGAAAATCCACTTGCAAATGCTAATTTTAAGTGCATACAGACACATGGAGAACTATTCAAAGCAATGCCATCCAGCCCTCTTCATTGGGGCATTATCGCTAATGAGTATAATATAGTTCCATCCTGTCACTGGGAATAAGTGGCCACATTGATCTGAAGTCATTGTTTTTATAATATATTTTTGTGCTGCATATATTATTGTCAGTGTTTCAGTCCCTGGAACCCCTTTGGGATTTGCCTTCCTGTTTGAATCTTTTGTCTTTGGGGAGAGTGGCGAGTGTGATGTATGACATTCCAAAATTATTTAGCTCACGTATCCATTTTACGTGAGCCTGGTGCAAATCAAAATGGTTGTTTGCATTGTTTACTGTATGTGAACGTATTTCTGTTTGTTGGAAAAATCTGCATTCGGCACACAATGTTTTTGTTGTTAAGATATTCATATTTTCCCTTTTGTATACCTCATCTCTGCCGAAAAAATGGAATGGGATCAAATCAGGGGGGGATTTTCTATGAATAAAAGTCAAGCTATTTCATTAGATGTATGGCGATGTTAATAATCTACATGTTGCCTCATCATACTATCACTGCGTAAAGTACAGCAACTGCATAAAGACAGCATATTACTGCTGCTCTATCGCGACTGCTGCTGCTGCTACTACTACTACTACCTCTACTATTACTACTACAACTACTACTGCAGTTGGTGTTACTACTAATAACACTAAAACTATTACTACTAGTAGAAGTCCACTACAACTACTACTACTAGTACTACTACTGCTGTTATTACTACTATAATTATTACTACTACTGATGATATTACTACTACTACTACTACTACTACTACTACTACATGATATTACTACTACTATTACTACTACTACTCCTAATGCTACTACTGATGCTATTACCACTACTACTACTACTACTAAAACTATTACTACTCGTAGAAATCCACTACGTCTACTACTAATATAACAAGGTCCACTACAACTACTATTACTATTACTAATACTACTACTGCTGTTATTACTACTACAACTACTACTACTACTGCTGATGGTGTTACTACTACTACTACTACTACTACTACTACTACTACTACTACAACTAAAACTATTACTAGTCCACTACAACAACTACTACTGGTACTACTACTGCTCTTATTACTACTAGAATTACTACTGCTACTGATGCTATTACTTCTACTACTACTACTAAAACTATTACTACTAGTAGAAGTTCACTAAGACCACAACTAAGTCCACTACAACTACTATTACTATTACTAATACTGCTTTTATTACCACTAGCACTACTTCTACTACTGCTTCTATTACTGCTACTAGTACAAGGACTACTACTGCTGCTATTACTGCTACTAGTACAATGACTACTACTGCTGCTGTACTAGTACCAAAACAAGTAACTACTGATCTACTCCCTCAGTTATAATATCCATTTAATATCACCTAAGCTCCTCTTTTAGCTGAGTCCTTGATTACAGAGAGCCTATTTGGCAGAGTATGCAGTGAAGTAGTGAGGGTTTTGGCCTCGCCCGGGGGACATACTTGGCCCTTCCCATAAAAGGGGTCTGCTAATGGAAACCACTGGGCCCTGGTCTCCCACTCCATCTTTATGCAGGCAATGGGGGCCTTTTATGGTAATCACAAAGCAGGGCCAAATGGATGGTGGGGCCAGTAGTGGAAGAGGAGGAATAAGAGCCTGCCGAAATGTTTACAGCTGCCAGGGAGCAGGTGCTGCTACCCTGCCCATAAGTTCACAAAACCAGCCGGTGTCGGAGCATGTCTAATGTGGAGAAACATCTTGTGGCTTTTACCCCCCTCCCTCCCTCTCTCTCTCTCCCTCACTCTCTTTCGTTCCCTCTCGCTCTTTCTCTCTATCGAAAATATGTTTATAAACCTCCAGGGACAGTTTATCAAAAATGTATCTGGTTCGCCGGGGCGGATTGCTAGGTTTAATGTTGAACCGCAGCGGCATGTCTTATTTTTTTTTGGGGGGGGGGGGGGGGGGGGGGCGGCAACGCCCATTTGTCATGTACCTTTGCACAGGGTGTTCAGGGAGGGAGGTGAGGTGGGAATGGGGAGGGGGTTTAGGGAAGGGTGTGTGCGGTGTAGGAACGTTGTAGGGACGGTGAATCATTATAACACTTTGTCAGCATGCAAGTTTACATTTGGATGCTAGTGTTTCTCTGCGGAGACACTCCAGCTTGATTGTGCCACGGCCTGGAGCAGAATGCTAATTTATTTCCTCATCTCCCCGGCTCCTGTAATCACAATAGCTGGTAACACACACGGCAGCCAGACGCCGGGAGAAACTAAGTGAAAATCTACCCTCTGTGTGTCTCCAAGGATGCTAAAGAAGAAAACAACCACCGAAAAATAAATCCAAACCCATTGTTATGAGGTATTACTATTGCTTGCTTGGAGGGAAGGCTGGCTTTCCATTGAAGATGATATATTTGACGGTAAACCGCGATTATTTTTGAATGATCTTTCTGGCGCAGACGCTCAGAATACATACAACACAATCCCTTCCATTCATTAAAACGATCATAAAAAAAGCTAGATGTTCTGTGCGTGGGAGGAAAAACGGCATGCTAAACGACTCATTTGCGAACATAATTTTCAATTAAGAGAACCGCATTAAATTAGGATTAGATAGGAGTATCTAGCCGTTTTACAATGGAAGCAACATTTAAGAGTAATATCGTCATTATACGGTAGTCTGATGTAATGCGTTGAAAAGATTTGGAGGGTAGATAGGAAGGCTGTAGTCTAGGCAGCACATTAAGTATATGGTGGGTCCCAAATTGGCACCTTATTCACGTAGGGCTTAGGTCAAAAGTAATGCACTATATAGGGAAAGGCTGCCATATAGGACACAGTCCTAGGCTATTGTTAGGGGGGTGAAGTGGTTTCTCTGTCAGTGTGAGGGTCACAGGGACTCCACATCCATATGGTCAGACAATGGCCTTCTTTATTGTAACTGGCTACAGCACAAGGTTGCTCCTTGATGGAACAAAAGAGGGAAATGTGTACTGTAAGTGAATCTGTACCCATCTATGGTCTAACTGGGGAGGTTGTCTCTTCCTCCTCAAATCTGCCTCATATAAGCCCTCAAAAGATAGAGATAGGAATGTGTGTTATGTGTGTGAGTGGGAGAAAGGGAGAGAGATAGAGAGGGAGAGACAAAGGTAGACTGAGAGAGAGGCACAAAATGAGGTGGAAACTGAGCTGCACTTCCTAACCTCCTGCCAAATGTATGACCATACTAGGGACACATATTTCCCTCAGATTACACAGACCCACAAATTTTGATAAACTCCCATATCTTTTTGGTGAAATACCACAGTGTGCCATCACAGCAGCAAGATTTGTGACCTGTTGCAACAAGAAAAGGGCAACCAGTGAAGAACAAACACCATTGTAAATACAACCTATATTTATGTTTATTTATTTTGCCTTTTTTTACTTTAACTATTTGCACGTCGTTACAACTCTTTATATAGACATAATATGACACTTGAAATGTCTTTATTCTTTTGGAACTTGTGTGAGTGTAATATTTACTGTTCACTTTTTATTGTTTATTTCACTTACTTATCCATTTCACTTGCTTTGGCAATATAAACATATGTTTTCCATGCCAATAAAGCCCCTTGAATTGAAATGAATTGAGAAAGAGAGAAAAAAGAGAGAGAGCGTTGGCCATCACTTTCAGTCGATATCCGTTGAAAATGTCATTGAAAATCAATATAAGATACAGACTTAACATAAATGAATGGGATAATTACAGTTTGGATCCATGTCATGAAATGGCAGTCAGTTCCCTCTAATAATGTGGTTTGTGGAGGCAGCCTATTATTCACTGGTTTCAATCCTCATCTGCTGAGTTGCAGTGAGAGACCAATTCAAACTTACGTTCAACAACGTAATCCATAGAGGAGCAAATCCCCCCGTGCATGAATTCATAAAGTATGTACACTGTACATTGTCCAAAAGGTCAGCAGAGAGTCATTTGGATGTCTTTTTGATGCAGGCTCACAGTGGTTATTAGCTACACTGAACAAAAAATAGAAACGCAACATGTAAAGTGTCAGTCCCATGTTTCATGAGCTGAAAAAAAAGATCTGAGAAATGTTCCATATGCACAAAAAGCTTATTTCTCTCAAGTTTTGTGCAGACATTTGTTTACTCCCGTTAGTGAGCATTTCTCCTTTGCCAAGATAATCCCTCCACCTGACAGGTGTGGCACATTGAGAAGCTGATTAAACACCATGATCATTACACAGGTGCACCTTGTGCTGGGGACAATAAACGGCCACACTAAAATGTGCAGTTTTGTCACACAACACAATGCCACAGATGTCTCAAATTTTGAGGGGGAGTGCAAATGGCATGCTGACTGTAAGAATGTCCACCAGAGCTGTTGCCAGATAATGTAATGTTCATTTCGCTACTATTAGCCGCCTCCAACATCGTTTGAGAGAATTTGGCAGTAGGCCTAACCGGCCTCACAGCCGCAGACCACATGTATGGCGTTGTGTTGGTGAGCGGTTTGCTGATGTCAACATTGTGAACAGAGTGCCCCATGGTTGAGGTGGTGTTATGGTATGGGCAGGCAAAAGATACGAACAATGAACACAATTGCATTTTATCGATGGCAATTTGAATTCACAGAAATACCATGACAAGATGCTGAGGCCCATTGTCGTGCCATTTATCCGCCGCCATCACCTCATGTTTCAGCATGACACAGCCCCATGCACGGCCCCACAAAGATCTGTACACAATTCTTGGAAGCTGTAAATGTCCCAGTTCTTCCATGGCCTGCATACTCACCAGACATGTCACCCATTGAGCACGTTTGGGATGCTCTGGATCAACGTGCACGACAGTGTGTTTCAGTTCCTGCCAAAATCCATCAACTTCACACAGTCGTTAAAGAGGAGTGGGACAACATTCCACAGGCCACCTTCAACAGCCTGATCAACTCTATGCGAAGGAGATGCGTCACGCTGCATGAGCCAAGTGATAGTCATACCAGATACTGACTGGTTTTCTGATCCACGTCCCTAAAATTTTTTAAGGTATCTGTGACAAACATATGCATATCTGTATTCCCAGTCATGTGAAATCCATAGCTTGATCCACTGATTTCCTTATATGAACTGTAACTCAGTAAAATCTTTGAAATTGTTGCATACTGCGTTTTGTTCAGTATACATGTAGCTAAGTCAGATAACATTTTGAGCATGCAAAGGTTGATAGACTAATTTCGGGTTTCAGTGTGTTCAAGGGCGTCTATGGAGGATCTAACCAAAGGCATTAGGTGTCAAAGGACTCCTGACACCACAATCAATTATAAGGTCAGCAGGATGACCTTTAGGTCCTGTATTATCTTGACCCCTGATATCACATCCCATAGAAAGAAACAACACTAATATTTCAGTCTGATCTGTGGCTGTTAGTGTGTGCGCTCCCACTTGTGTGTGTTTGTTTGATGTCAGTGTGAATGAGGACACTGGCGTTTAACCCGGACCGTAGTCGTATCTCCCCTTGTTTTATGGTCTCTCTAGAGGTAAGAGGTGAGCAGGCCACCGCCTCCCTCACACACACTGACTCTGACATCTTCACTGGCATCGCACATAAACACACACACACCTTGCCATATCTACCGATTTTCTGTGCAGCTTGACTATAAATTAGAGGGCATTTTACCAAGGGAGCATCATTAAATCATCCTTTATCAGTAAGGTTTATGACATATTGTACATAATGCAGGAAGGGGGTAGGTGAGGTGTTTCTGTGGGTCTACAGTGGGTCTCGGCCCATATGGATGATGTAATGGTAGCTAATAGCTACAGTATGCGGATGGGTTTGACTGGAAAGCAATTCACTGAATATTAAGATGAATATTAATACTGAATAGGTTGGGATATAGAATGTTGTGCTAAGGACAGGGGAATTGTGAAGCACATGGATGAGGGGGGGGGGGGAGATCTGCCTTTTTAAGGCCCCAATTTTGGTTAAAATGATAGAAGCTATGGAACTACTGTAAATAAACTTCATTGTTTTGTTTAGTTCTTGGCAAAGGGTGGCTACTTTGAAGAATCTAAAATACAAAATACATTTAAATATGCTTAACACTTGTTTGGTTACTACATGATTCCATATGTGTTATTTCATAGTTTTGATATCTTCACTATTATTCTACAATGTATAAAATAGTCAAAAGGTGGGTTTTTTTTTCAGGTGGGTTTTTCTTGATTTGAACTATTTTCTACATTGTTTTTCTAACAACATGTTTTTGTTTTGTCATTATGGGGTATTGTGGGTAGATAAAACAATTATCCATTTTAGAATAAGGCTATAATGTAACAAATTGTGGAAAAAGTGATGGATCTGAATACCTTCAGAATGCACTGTATCTCTTTTAAATATATGTATTATTTTCCGCTAACTCTACCACACCTCCCCTAATTGGAGTAAAGTAATGGACAACAATACTTCTACTTCCAGCTTATACATACTTATATACATTTTATAGACACAATGTATTGTACATTAGTTACAGTTGAAGTCGGAAGTTTTTATACACTTAGGTTGGAGTCATTAAAATTCTTTGTTCAACCACTCCACAAATGTCTTGTTAACAAATTATATTTTTATCAAGTCGGTGCATGACACAAGTAATTTTTTCAACAATTGTTTACAGATAGATTATTTCACTTATAATTCACTGTATTACAATTCCAGTGGGTAAGAAGTTTACATACACTAAGTTGACTGTGCCTTTAAACAGCTTGGACAATTCCAGAAAATGATGTCATGGCTTTAGAAGCTTCTGATAGGCTAATTGACATAATTTGAGTCAATTGGAGGGGTACCTGTGGATGTGTTTCAAACTCAGTGCCTCTTCGGAATTTGGTGTGAAAAGTGCAAATCAATCCCAGAATAAAAGCAAAGGACCCTGTGAAGATGCTGGCGGAAATAGGTACAAAAGTATCTATATCCACAGTAAAAACGAGTCCTATATCGACATAACCTGAAAGGAACACTCAGCAAGGAAGAAGCCACTGCTCCAAAACCGCCATAAAAAAAAGCCTGACTATGGTTTGCAACTGCACATGGGGACAAAGTTCGTACTTCTTGGAGAAATGTCCTCTGGTCTGATGAAACAAAAATAGAACTGTTTGGCCATAATGACCGTCATTATGTTTGGAGGAAAAAGGGAAAAGGGGGGAGGCTTGCAAGCTGAAGAACACCATCCCAACCGTGAAGCACGGGGATCGCAGCATCCTGTTTGTGAGGGTGCGTTGCTGCAGAAGGGACTGGTCCACTTCACAAAATAGATGCCAACATGAGGAAGGGAAATTATGTGGATATATTGATGCAACATCTCAAGACATCAGTCAGGAAGTTAAAGCTTGTTCGCAAATGGGTCTTCTAAATGGACAATGACCCCATGCATACTTCCAAAGTTGTGGCAAAATGGCTTAAGGACAACAAAGTCAAGGTATTAGAGTGGCCATCACAAAGCCCTGACCTCAATCCTATAATTTGTGGGCAGAACTGAAAAAGTTACACCAGCTCTGTCAGGAGGACTGGGCCAAAATTCAACCAATTTATTGTGGGAAGCTTGTGGAAGGCTACCCTTAATGTTTGACCCAAGTTAAACAATTTAAAGGCAACACTACCAAATACTATTTGGGTGTATGTAAACTTCTGACCCACTGAGAGTGTGATGAAATAAATAAATCATTCTCTCTACTATTATTCTGACATTTCATATTCTTAAAATAAAGTGGAGATCCTAACTGACCTAAAACAGGGAATTTTTAATCGGATTAAATGTCAGGAATTGTGAAAAACTGAGTTGAAATGTATTTGTCTAAGGTGTATGTTCACTTCCGACTTCAACTGTATCTTTTGTTTGTTTTTAGTCCCATTCTTAAGCTACTATCAACCCCTCCCATCTGTCTCTGAAGCCCATCCAGTTTGATTTCTATTTTGCCATGTATTTCTAACTTTGAGTTTCACAAAAATCTGAACCTATATACATTTTACAGACACATTAAATCTACTTTAATGTTAGGTATGGAGAAAAGGCCTGGAGTTGTGGGCTGGGAGGCAGTTGACAAATTTCAAAGCCTTACAGTCTGCATGGCAAGGAAAAGGGGAACATTTAACAAGACTGGTCACATGACGAGAACATTCTGAAAAGGTCTGAAATATTTGAAAAGATTATAAAGGGTGAAAAAAAGATACATACATAAACATATTTTCTGTCTGGAGCTCTCTTAAACTATGATTTGTAGTGGAACCACACAAAAAAAAAGATATAAAACTGTTTGTGACGCACACAACAACAAAAAAACGATCACACACTCAGACCGTGATGCTACTGTATGTGGTAGACAGAAAGCCATTCAACGTTGAGGGAGGGATATCAGCTGTAAAGCCATAAAATGTAATTCATCTCATCGGGGTCCCTGCTAGCAGCATGTAATCGTAATGTCACACTAGCGTAATCCATTTAAAACACGTTGGGCCCAGGTCTAGTCTGCTGTGACTTGGCTATTGCAAAAAAGAACACGTTTCCATCATTTCAGATACCGGGCATGAATTTCGCTGGACTGACTGACTAGCAATTAGCAGGTTGTAAGCCGCTTGCCTTGTTCGTCCACTTGCTTGGGCAGGCAGACAAACATTCAGTTGTTCTCGTTGAATCTCACACAAAAAAATACCAAAATAAAACGACCATCTCTCAGGACATGTGTCGAAGTGTGGCGATGTGAAGAGCGAGGAAGTGTTTGCTTGTCCAAAGATGTGTTTTTTTGTCTTGAGAAACGCCTTTTCTCTCGTGGCGGGCAATGTGCTTAACATTTTGCAAAGCCAGGGTCGACCGGGCACCAACCTGACTAGAAAATGAGTAGCTCATCCACTGTAGCTCATTGCAGTTTAGGTGGTTGAGCAAACATTATCTCCCACGAAGCGTCCATGTCGGTGTCTCGAGGCCAGGATAAGGTGAATGTTGACGCAGAGGGTTTTAGTGTTACGGGAGGAAACAAGAGGGCACCCCGGTCTCTCCATTCTACATGTGCTGCCCTGTGCTCAGGTATACTTGAACTAATTACACCCTCAGGGGACTAAATTAACCATCTTGCCAGCAATAAACTGTGGATGATTTATCATCACCTACAAACCTGGCCCAGGACCGGTGCCAGCCCACCACTAGAATGTTTATGCACCATTGGTTTAATTATGACTATATCTTAATGAGGTAGTTCTAAGAGGTTTGTTATGGCACAGAGCCGTTTAGCAAATACTGTGCAGTATATATAAGGCTAACAGTGATGTAGACTATAAATACAACATTTCAATCATATATTTAATTTGATAGATTTTTTTCTTGAGAGAATGTGCACTGGTCCTATAAATCTGTGTTTCACGGATGGGTCATGGCCTACTGGTTAGTCTTTGTCGGCTGGAAAACACTGTGAGTGAAACAATATTCAATAGGGCATGAAAAGGCTTGCAGCCAATGGATTAGCCACCACATGGGACAATCATTATCAATGAAAATACCGTCAAATACAGAAACTATAGGAAATTAATGACATTATGCCTCAGTCAAGCACAAGCGTAAATGAATGTTGTGTCTTTACCATAACCAGTTTTATTGGTAGTCTTCAATCCATTCATACCATAACTACCATGTCAATGACACCGGCATCCAGTCATAACTGCCTCATCATCAACTTGAATGACCATACTGTAATCTCCCTTCCTCTACTTCGAAAAAGCTTTTATCTCACAACCACTATAAACTCCCTTTCTCTCTGATCATATCACATTCCCCAACTCCGCTCAATCTCTCACTCTCCTCCTCACTTCACTCCAGGCACCAGATGCCATCGTTTTTCTTTTTTCAACCCCCCCCCCCCCCCCCCCCCCCCCCCCCCCCCCTCCCCTCCCTCGTTCACTCTTGGCCCTTTAGATGGATCGTCTCTCCCTCCGTTTGTGTTTCCTCAGTGCCTCCTCAGACGGAGAGATTGATTTGTCTACAGGACGCCTTTGACCTTTGATATGATCCGATAAGGTACGCATGGCCCTTACCGAATTAAGCAATCAAAGGTGAGGCACATTAGGCTAGATAGAAGGGGAGTTCCAACCATAGCATAGCATCATAGCATACCCTCACCCTCACTCAACCACTGCAGTTTTTCCATCCCACTTAGACCTGCAGTCCATCTCTTCCCACCCCTCTAGACGCCCAGGGGAAAATAAAATATGTGTTTTCAAATTGCACTCTGCCTAAAGGCTCTTTGGGCAAATTCAATTTTCACCTTGCATCGATTTTCCCTTCCTCCGACTCGATGGATACTAATGTTATCTATCATGTATTTCTGTGCTCTACAGGAAGAAAGGGGGGGGGGGGATTAGTTAGGGGCCTATTTTGAATGACACAACAAGCTAAGGGTATCTGTTGTATCACCCAGGAAGAAATAGGTTTGAGAAAGTGCCCAAGGCCTTTTTTGTCTTTCTTTGTGTCCATTTCTGTCACGTCTCCTATCATCTTGTATATTTGCAAATCACTGTGAAATAGCCTCTTTTGCCTGTCTTTGTATTTCGCCCATTTGGCTTTAAAACCGCTATGCGATGACCTTAACCAACAGAGAACAAAAATTGCTTTTTCTCTCTCCTGTTTTCACCTTTTTTCTTAGTCTAAGCAACCACAGTCCAGATGCTGCTGATTAAAAGCTGAGCCTTGGATGGGTTGAGTTTTGGAATTCAGTCGGCACACATGCAGAGAGCTTCACACTCTTTTTTTTTGTTCTAAAAATACACCTAGCAGCAAGGGATTTTGGGCCGGATCTTAGCGGGAGCCTGGTGCCATTATATATCGAAGAGACCAGCAAATGAGCCCCGCGAGCAGCCGGACCCGTGCATGTCTCTGGCCCTGCTTAAAGAAAGTCATTCCACCAAATCGATGCCTTTTGAGAAATGTAGCCTGGTCCAAAAAAAATTCAATTTCACCTCATTTTAACATTATGTTATAAAGAGCACATTTTCAACTTTATAAAAAAACATGTTTTCACAAGAGGTTAAATCAAATCTGACTATAGTAAGTGCCTATTAAGCTCCAAATAAATTAACAGAGTTGACTGTAACAAAATTGACGACTTCCTCTTAAATCAGCCATAAATCATAGTGGTTAGAGCGTTGGGCCAGTAACCGAAAGGTTGCTGGAACGAATACCTGAGCTGACAAGATAAAAAATATGTTGTTCTACCCCTGAACAAGGCAATTAACCAACTGTTCCCCGGTAGGCTGTCATTGTAAATAACAATTTGTTCTTAACTGACTTGCCTAGTTAAATAAAAAAATGTAGCCCCAATATCTCTGGGTAACGGTTGATGTGTTATGCTCGACCCGTTCAGTTTTCCACCACAAATAAATTGCCAAAAAGAGTAGAACCAGCTCACAATGGATAGGCGTATGTGAATCACTAATCACATGAAATAAATAATGATCTTCAGAAATGGAAGGGAAAAGTGAGTGACGGTGTGACGCAGCATAAAAACACATGCCTGGCATGCATGGGCACATGTGAGATCCAGCACACATATCCCAGGCTTGTGTGTAGGAGCACAGGGAATGTGTGTGAGTGAAAACAGAGCGCCCGTGAACAGATGCGATCCCCTTTGGCGAGTCGGAACTCCTCGGTACCATTTGTTTGTCCTCTTAAGGCGGCACAGTCCTCATGAAGTTGGGACTTGCGTAAACCCTTCCAAGTATGGAGCTTTCCTGGGGAACTGATCCCCCAAAGCCCTCATTGTTATTCACTCATGATGCCGCCAGATCTGCTGGGTGCCCAGAGCCAACCGCCCAGCAGAGGGGAGATGAGAGAGTGTGTGTGTGTGTGTGTGTGTGTGTGTGTGTGTGTGTGTGTGTGTGTGTGTGTGTGTGTGTGTGTGTGTGTGTGTGTGTGTGTGTGTGTGTGTGTGTGTGTGTGTGTGTGTGTGTGCGCGTGTGTGCGTGCATGCGTGTGTGGGATTGAGTGAATTGTACGCACAGGAGCCCATCCAGATTGTGAGACATCCGAAGCACAAAGCCCAGACTGTTTATGATTACGTTAAATCATCTCATTGTCAATGATCACAAGTCATTCTAACTACTCAGCTCTGTATACGCAGTGAAATTGCCAAGTTTAGCTTTTTTCATTGTGAAAATACTTATGGTATGTCTGTCCATTTCCTTGTAAAACTCCTGAACTAGATGGACATATTTTTTCCTGTTTAACACTTTTATTTTTCTGTTAGATTTTCATGTCTCAGAGTCCGCTTAATTTTATGTTACGATATAGTGTACTCATCTAAAGTTGACACCGTCCACGTAAAAATATAATGAAAAAAATATAAATCCAACATGAAACTATTTCAAAGATTTGACTGAGTTACAGAACATATAAGGAAATCAGTCAATTGAAATCAATTAATTAGTCCCTAATCTATGGATTTCGCATGACTGGTAATAGAGATATGCATCTGTTGGTCACAGATACCTTAAAAAAAGGTAGGGGTGTGGATCAGAAAACCAGTCAATATCTGGTGTGACCACCATTTGCCTAATGCAGCGCAACACATCTCCTTCGCAGAGCTAATCAGGCTGTTGATTGTGGCCTGTGGAATGTTGTCCCACTCCTCTTTAATGGCTGGATAGTGGAGAGAACTGGAACACGCTGTAGTACACATCAATCCAGCGCATGCTCCCGAGTGGCACAGAGGCCTAAGTCACTGCATCTAAGTGCTAGAGGTGTCACTACAGACACCCTGGTTCAAATCCAGGCTGTATCACAAATTGCTGTGAATGGGAGTTCCAAAAGGCGGTCCACAATTGATCGAGGTTTGGTCGGTGTAGCCTGTCATTGTAAATAAGAATTTGTTCTTAACTGACTAGCATAGTTAAATAAATAAAAATCCCAAGCATGCTTAATGGGTGACATGTCTGCTGAGTATGCAGGCCATAGAAGAACTGAAACATTTTTAGCTTCCATGAATTGTGTACAGACCCTTGTGACATGGGGCTGTGCATTATCATGCTGAAACATGAGGCAATGGTGGCGGATGAATGGCACAGCAATGGGCCTCAAGATCTCATCACGGTATCTCTATGCATTCAAATTGCCATTGATAAAATGCAATTGTGTTCTTTTTCTGCAGCTATTGCCTGCCAAATTCTCTAAAACAATGTTGGAGGCAGCTTATGGTAGAGAAATTAACAAAAAACTATCTGGCAACAGCTCTGGTGGACATTCCTGCAGTCAGAATAACAATTGCACACTCCCTCAAAACTTGAGACATCTGTGGCATTGTGTTGTGTGACAAAACTGAACATTTTATAGTGGCCTTTTACTGTCCACAGTGCAAGGTGCACCTGTGTAATGATCATGCTGTTTAGTCAGCTTCTTGATATGCCACACTTGTCAGATGGATCGATGATCTACACTAAGATACATAATCTATTTGTGCGTATGGAAAATGTCTGGGATCTTTTATGTTAGCTCGCTATTGAAACATCAGACTGACACTTTATATGTTGCTTTTAGATTTTTGTTCAGCGTATGTTCTGCACTTCATTCATCCTGGCAGCTCTGTAGCCCAGCATCGACATTTAGGCCTTCTGCTATGATAACCCTTTTCAATTTCCCTCAGTGTGAGACAAGCCCTATCTGTCAAACTGAATTTACCGTTTTCGTCACTGGTCGCCGATGACGATCACCTACTGGTACGATGCTGTCAAGGGAGAGGGGGGAGAGAGAGCTCAAAGAGGTTCAGTGTAATTGGTTCTAACACATTTTATTTTATTTTTCAATCTGAAATCCTTATTTTACCAGGTAAGTTTACAGAGTTCTCCTTTACTGGAAAGACCTGGGGAAGTTACATGGGAGGATAGGGGTTGAATGAGCAAATGGAAGCTGGGGATGATTAGGTGGCCGAGATAGTATGAGAGGCCAGGTGGGGGATTTAGCCAGGACACCAGAGCTAGCACCTGTACTCATAACCCTGGGGCATTGATGTCTCTCTGAGACCAGAAGGAAGAGAGCCCCTACTAGCCCTCGAAGACCACTTCCAGCAGCATCAGGTCTCCCATTCAAGGATCGACCAGTCTCTACCCTGCTTAGCCTTAGAGGCAAGCCAGCAATGGGATGCAGGGTGGTATGACAGCTGGGTTACTCTCCTGTGCTTATTTGTCTGTACAGATTATACTCTCCCTTTTTCTGAACTGTCGTTCATTATGTCCGAGGTAGGGCATGATCAAAAACCGTCCTCTTTTCGAAGCAATCAAAGACAAAGAACCCTAAGGCCCAGTGGAATCCATGGGCAGCGATACGCCCACAACCGCTGTATTTACATTGCTGAGTCCCATTCAGTGAAATACGCATCCCCTTCAAACATCTTTTTCAATTATGTCATTTTCTCAGGATTATCTTTTACATTTATGTAATTTAGTGGACGTGCTTATCCAGAGCGATTTACAGTAGTAGGTACATACATTTTCATACTTCCCCCCCCCGAGAATCAAATTCACAACGCTGGCATTTGAAGCGTCATGCTCTACCAACTGAGCCACACGGAACAAGGACATTTTCTCTCCTGGAAATCCATATACATTTTAAATGCCAAATTGGCTATTTGTGCTATGAGCAGAATTGAAGAACTCTTGCGATTTTAGTAAAGTGCAACAAACGTATATAGAAATAACAATATAACCACGATTAAAACGCATTCAAAATGTTTATCTTGAAAAAGTGATGAGATTTTAATAACAAAAATATATTCTAAGTGGAACAGTCATTGTCTTATAAGAAACTGCTAACGTCACAAAATTATTACATTTATCTAATTTAGCAACAGTATTAAGGTTAATCGTTGTAAGGTTTAATTAAAGCAATTATGTGGTTTCAGCAGAATACATATTGCCTAATAAACAATATGAAAAATCAGCAGTTCCTAAACTAACAATAAATGTATCATGCAAATACCTATGAAAACATTCAAAAACATCAATCTCCTCGTTCCTTTAAAACCAAAATCACTTGTATAAGTACAGTACACTGCAGCAGCCTCTCACACAGTTGTCTGACCACAAAACCACCATACTTATTCTACAACATATCCGCACACATATTCTGTAACAAAGACCAAATGTACCCCTCATGGTGTCAGTAAGAAATGCTAGCATGCCCTGGTATGCCAACAACTTCCCTGTAGTATCAGCCGTGAAGTAAGAGGGTGAAATGACTGAGGCCTAATTAGAGCAGAGCTCTGAGAGCCCCGAGGCTGCTGGTAGGGAGAGGTAAGCAAGCACAACAGCTACGTCCCAATACTCTTCCTATACCATCCTTTCCCCATCCCCTCTCCTTCCTAGTCATTGATCTGAAAGGACTTGATACGACAGAGCAGGGACAGAGCAGAGAGGGAAGAAAGGTCAATACCAGAGTTAGGATCATATCAATTCCACCAACAATGTAACAATTCCAAAGCTCTCATTGAAAATAAATGGAACTTTTTCCATTATTGAAGTGGAATAGAAATTCAAATCCTTTTTTAATTGGCTGAATTTAAATGTAATTAACCCCAACCCTGGTAGAATCTCCAACAAAACTTGTATCAGCAGGCTAGTCATTCTAGACCATAAAGGTGAAAAAACTGAGTATACAAAACATTAAGAACACCTCCCTAATATTGAGTTTTGCCTTCAGAACAGCCTAAATTCATTGGGACATGGACTCTACAAGGTGTTGAAAGCATTCCACAGGGATTCTGTCCCATGTTGACTCCAATGGTTGTGTCAAGTTGGCTGGATGTCCTTTGGATGGTGGACCATTCATGATACACACAGGAAACTGTTGAGGGTGAAAAACACAGCAGCATTGCAGTTCTTGACACAAATCGGTCACCTACTACCATACACCATTCAAAATATTTTGCCTTGCCCATTCACGCTCTGAATGGCACACATACACAATCTATGTATCAATTGTCTCAAGGCTTAAACATCCTTCTTTAACCTGTCTCCTCCCCTTCATCTACACTGATTGAAGTGGATTTAACAAGTGACATCAATAAGGCATCATAGCTTTCATGGAGCTGTGCAGAGTGTCCTGGCTTTGGCACGCCTGCAATATTCTTTCCTTTTAAACCCTCTCACTTTCTTTCTCCTGCTCGGTTCCTCACAGATTACAAAATGCTAACACTCAACATTTCGCTCCCGTTGGAAAACCTTCAGAGCGGCTAGGAGCAAAATAATCCCTTCAGAGGAGCATGAAAAGAAATCTGGTGTCGTACTCTACATGCAGACCACAAAGAAGGTCCAAATATATGATGGGGTTGACATTTGCCCTTAGGAAAAATCATTAGCCATGCTAGCACCTAATACAGCAGCATGTGGCCATGATCTATCAAGGTAACATTTGGCGCTAATTAGCACAGTTCTCAAACCAACCACACATAGGCTAGATTCTGACAACATGGTGATGCTCAAGGCTCCCAAGTCCCCCTTTTCTTGTCTTTTCTCTTTCCATCAGTTTTTGTGTTTTTTTGTGAGATCCTGTCAGGTTTGACAGAAAGGTGAACACAAGATTGCTGCTGGTGTCCTTCAGGCAAAAGCAAAGTCCGCTACAGGAGGGGAAACATATCCACCACAGTTCTCAGTTGAGGTGAATCTTTTTTTTAAGAATGCTTGGCTGAGCCTGGGTTGGAGGCACTACTTGCCTTCCAGTGAAATGATGTAACAAGGTAAAAGTACAATACCAATTCAAAAGACTGGTCACTTCAGCAGGGCTCAAAGTGTGCTGAGCAGTGCACACAGCCACAACATTTCCTTCAGGTTCAGAAGCCAAGATATATTTTCCACAAAAATTACCTACTGGAGAGTTCAACTACACTTGCTTCTTACTTACATATTCTAATAAACCCTACGGCAGAGTTCCAGATTCTTTTTTTTTTGTAAAAACACCAGCAAATCGTCTCCAAGTGATTTTAATGTTAGAAATCTGTTCCAAAGTATTCCCACGCATAATAGAGATATATGTGATCATATACAAATGTAAGCAATGTTTGAAACTATTATGTTTTAGTCCTATATTATATATTTTTGGGCTTTTTGCGGTCAATTTGCAGTCTACAAATTATTTGTAATTATGTTCTGGCCTTCTGACCATCCGCTCAAGAAAAAATCATCCCGCGGCTCAATCTAGTTGATGATCCCTGATTTGCTTTGAATGTAATAGGCAACTGGATATAGACAGAGTCCAAACAAATAAATTATGCTATGCCCTGGGTTAAGCTGTACACGTTATTGCCTTTGACACGCTTGGATGCATGGAAGTAAACAGTGTTTCCTAGCCTTTCTTCAGGCCGAGTAACGAATAAAGCTTAAGTCTGGTGGTATAAGTCTCTACAGTATGCAAAGGCAAGAATTGATCCTCAACAACATAGATCCGCTGCAGTGTTTCCCTCACTCCCCTGTGTTTCATCCCTGCAATCAATCCCTGCTCTTCTAAATTTCATGAGAGCAACGCCACCGAGGAATGGAGGGAGGGTTGAAGAAGAGAGGAAATAAAGGGAAAGTGGGCTTAACAAAAGTCATTAAGTATCAAGTTGTTTAATTGAATAATGCAAGGAGCATCGGCAATAGCTCATGTTCCCTCCTAGCGTGTTGTATACATCAGACTTAATGGCACTGATGTCACTTGCGATAGGCAGAAGTAGTCGTTTAACAACTTAATAAACGTCTGATTTATGAGCAGCGCCAAGCGACTGATAAATAAGCGTTTGGGCAGACGTGTACTGTAGGTGAGGGGTTTCATTTCACACAGTTTTTTCAATCATCACCAGAGAAAAAATGAGTTATATTTGTGTCTGCCTGCAAGTCTTTTGGCCTGTGTGTGAATTCAATTGATCATGCACAGTGTACTGTATGCAGTATGTTCACGAAATGGTTGATTACATGCATGTGCATCCATCAAACGATACATCTCCAGACAGCTGATGTATGTATTGAAGAATCAGAACGAGGGCTCAGGCTGTAAATCAACATGGCCCCTCCACCACAACCAACCATTCGAAACAAACACACACACAGGCAACCCAAGCTTCTCAATGCACTAACACGGCCGGCTAAAACAGCTGCCAAGTCTGGGAGCAGTTGTACCACTAGCCATAAAATGGTAACAACCTGTGATATGAGCCCGTCTGAGGAGTCAATGGGCTCAGGGGCCTCCGAGAGCCAACACCAGGGGGGCCACATATTTTTTGTCCCATTTTAAAGCCAGAAGCCACTCTTCAGGTGATGGGAAACAGTGGCTGAGAGGACGTCAGCCCCCGAATGAAAACACGCCACATCTAAAAGTGTTAGAAGCGGATGGATAAATATATAAAAATGTTACCACCGTGAAAGACAAGGTGATGTGACAGAGGGAGAGATCTCTTTCATGTTAGCAGAGAGAAACATTTCATTTTAGGATGAATCAACATTTCCTGAAAGAGCCGACGCAAGGTGTATCTAATTATCTGTCAGTACATCCTCATTATAAAACGTCCCCTAGGAGTTGGGCATCTGATGTGTCATAACAAATGGGCTTATAATCAAGGCGTGTTAGTTACAGTATCTAGATGACAATATGAGGACATCATAGCAGTACCGGATGTGGTACCTTCCATATGCCTGTACAGTAATTGTGGAGTCAATGCCATGATTCTACTGTAGATCATGTCTGCTATCAGTGGCTGGGAATATGGGCAATTTCATTATCCATATCCTTCCACTTTCCTGCTCGTTAGTGAATTCAGACAATTGTCTCAGCATGGAAACAAACATTTACATACTAAAGTCGATTACCAGTAAAATTAGAGTGTGACACTTGTTTATTTGCTGCTGTTGTGACCTCAGCTATCACTTAGCCATGGCCCGATTATGTCACCTGGAAGAATTTCATAAAACATAATTATAGCTTGCTTCTCTCTCGACACAGTTGAGTTGAAGGATAATTAAGCGGGGGAAGAGCCTTGCAGAAATGTGGAGTTAACGCTCGTCCGCCAGCAGCGGGCTTATGATCGAGGTCCACTTTAATGTACTGCACACCTCTCAGCAAGCACATGGGCAAGAGCGTTCCTTCTGTCTTGTTGCTTAAAGCCCCCTCCAACAATGACGGATGCACGGCAAGCTAATAGATTCAGGGAGTAGCACTCAGGGCGAAGATGACAGAAAATTGTTGAATGATGTGCAATTTATGAAATGGGACTGCAGGAGCCTGGAATGGATGGTAGGAAAAATACTTACCTGGGACTAATCCTTAAAAGCGTTCTACTAAAAATTTCACAGAGTGAAAGAAAGTTGAGAATCGCCTTTCTCTGGGAAAACTGACCTTTCCCTTACATCTCGTAAAGGTCTAGCCTCATGAATGCTTCAGCCAAATTGCAATTCAACCTGGAAGGGATAGCTGAGATAGTAATGGTGTATACTTTATATGCTGCAATGCCAATTTGTTTTCCAATTGCTGTGAGGGATTTATGTATTTTTCTCTGTTGCCACGGGCAGTAAGACACTCCTGTTCTTGTTAGCACGTTTCCACAAGCGAAACTACTATATTGCTGGAAATTGACTGGTGCATGTATGATGAAATAGCCCTCAATGTTCTCTTGCTTGCTTTCGAAGTCATTGCTTTGTCTTTTTATCTTACATAATATACTGTAGCTGTATACTGTAGATGTGTAAGGAAATGTGTGTGAAACATCGTTTCTGGTAGTGAGTGAACGTCGACACTTGGTTGCAGACGTCAATCATGTGTGTGATCTTGCCGTGCTGCTAAAAGGAACAGTTGACTTTCCTCAATCAAACAAGGTCAAAGATGAGACGACTTCAATGCAACTATCAAGACATGCTTGACTAAGGCTGGGTGCTATACCGTATTTGACTATATACCGGTATTGATGCACAGACCGGTTTGGGTTTTTCCTTTACCTTCTATAACGGTATTTCAATGTTTGGTTTGTTAAATGTGATATGCAACTCTGGCGCATGTAATGTCAGTTGCATAGTTGACTCTGTTTGTTACTTGAGTCTTCTCTCTCCCTCTCCTCTTGCATGCTGCTTCCCCATGTGCTTTCCACACCAAGCCCTGCCCACTGTCACTCAAGGAGAGCAGTTGTCACAAGCACTTGCCATGCCATTCACTCTGTCTGCGTGGTCAGATGCAAAAAGATGTTGGTGACAACAATGCGGATTTATACTTTGTTTCTTACAGTTTTTCTCAATCGCTTTGGCTCAATTCTCGAAAGATAATTATTTTTTTCAAAACAATACAGTAAAATCTCTGAATAATTAGTTTCTTGTTCACACCAGATTTTAATTTCTTATTCATTTAAGCAAATTGCAAGTGTTTTGGCTAGAGGTCGACCGATTAATCGGAATGGCCGATTAATTAGGGCCGATTTCAAGTTTTCATAACAATTGGAAATCGGTATTTTTGGACACCGATTTTGCCAAATTTTTATTTTATTTTTTTACACCTTTATTTAATCTTTATTTAACTAGGCAAGTCAGTTAAGAACACATTCTTATTTTCAATGACATCCTAGGAACGGTGGGTTAACTGCCTCGTTCAGGGGCAGAACGACAGATTTTCACCTTGTCAGCTCGGGGGATCCAGTCTTGCAACCTTAAGAGTTAACTAGTCCAACGCAATAACGACCGCTGCACTCGTTGCACTCCACAAGGAGACTGCCTGTTACGCGAATGCAGTAAACCATGGTAAGTTGCTAGCTAGCATTAAACTTATCTTATAAAAAACAATCAATCAATCATAATCACCAGTTAACTACACAAGGTTGATGATATTGCTAGATATTATCTAGCGTGTCCTGCGTTGCGTATAATCTGACTGAGCATACAAGTATCTAAGTATCTGACTGAGCAGTGGTAGGCAGAAGCAGGTGCGTAAACATTCATTCAAACAGTACTTTTGTGCGTTTTGCCAGCAGTTCTTCGTTGTGCGTCAAGCATTGCGCTGTTTATGACTTCAAGCCTATCAACTCCCGAGATGAGGCTGGTCTAACCGAAGTGAAATGGCTGGCTAGTTAGCGCGTGTTAATAGGGTTTCAAAAGTCACTCGCTCTGAGGCTTGGGGTGGTTGTTTCCCTTGCTCTTCATGGGTAATGCTGCTTCGAGGGTGGCTTTTGTCGTTGTGTTCCTGGTTCGAGCCCAGGGAGGAGCGAGGAGAGGGACGGACGCTATACTGTTACACTGGCAATACTAAAGTGCCTATAAGAACATCCAATAGTCAAAGGTTAATGAAATTCAAATGGTATAGAGGGAAATAGTCCTATAATAACTACAACCTAAAACTTCTTACCTGGGAATATTGAAGACTCATGTTAAAAGGAACCACCAGCTTTCATATGTTCTCATGTTCTGAGCAAGGAACTTAAACATTAGCTTTCTTACATTGCACATATTGCACTTTTACTTTCTTCTCCAACACTTTGTTTTTGCATTATTTAAACCAAATTGAACATGTTTCATTATTTGAGGCTAAATTGATTTTATTGATGTATTATATTAAGTTAAAATAAGTGTTCATTCAGTATTGTTGTAATTGTCATTATTACAAATATATGTTTTTTTAAATCGGCCGATTAATCAGTATCGGCTTTTTTGGTCCTCCAATAATCGGTACCGGCGTTGAAAAATCATAATCGGTCGACCTCTAGTTTTGGCACGTGTGCAAAAGAGGAAGTACAATTGTCTACAATTTGCCCAATAACTACATGCTGATAAAACTGATGAGTTGATTCCCAGTGAAACTGTCATACTCTTCGCAACTTCTAAACATTCTTTCATCGTGTGAGGCATCACATGCAAAATTATCCATTCAATTATCAAAATCAGTCAGACATACATGTATACTCCATAAATATCTATGACATGGGATGTTTGTGATGTCTGCTAAATTGGCAAATTACCTGCCAGCTGACATAGTAATGAAATAGGAATCACAATCTTACCAATCAACCAATCAAGTTTGGAAGCATATATATGGAGCTTGCCCACAGCACAATACTACCATTTATGAACATGGAGGAACATCACAAACCTGAACAGCAGCTACATGCTCGTGGAAGAGAAATAAGAAGATGTGTAAGAATGCGTGGTGGTGGTGTTAGGGGAAGACATAATAGAGAAAGAGGTTGAAGGCAAATAATAAGAGTCCCTGATGAAATCAGAGCCACAAGGGTGGACCATGTCATGAACCATGGTCTTACAATGGAAGAGGCTGGTCGGAGAGTACAGCCTAATGTAAAACAGGTCCACAGTGTCATCAATTGTGCAAACATTCCGTAGGGAAAACAGGTAAACATGTACTCGTTCTTTACTTTTGTGACAGCATTTCATTCACAACAATACTGCAACTATTGTAAAGCTATATGCAAATCTAAAAATCACAATGTACCATAAGATATGTATGCGGAATATAAAGCCAACAATTCCATCAGGCTAAGAGAGATCCAAAGTGCAATCATAAATGACATCAATATCTTCGCAAATATCAATTCTGTCAGCATTTCCACTATAGACAGAGTTTTGGGAAAAAAATTGAATTACTATGAAACAACAGTACAAGGTGCCATTTGAGAGGAATAGTGACAGAGTGAAATATGTCCAGGTAAACCATTGGTGTGCACATTGTATATAGTACAGGGAGTTTTACTGTACTTCAATGAGGCCTGTATATACTACTTGAAGTTGTAGATACCCATAAGAACAGAAAACAGGTGGCGCAGTGTTTAAGGGTGCTGCAGTGCCAGCTGTGCCACCAGAGACTCTGGGTTCGCGCCCAGGCTCTGTTGTAACTGGCCGTGACCGGGAGGTCTGTGGGGTGATGCACAATTGGCAAATCCTTGTCTCATCGCGCACCTGGGGCGGGCCGGGCGCAGTGTGCGTTAACCAAGGTTGCCAGGTGCATGGTGTTTCCTCCAAAACATTGGTGCGGCTGGCTTCCGGGTTGGCTGGCACTGTGTTAAGAAGCAGTGCGGCTTGGTTGGGTTGTGCATCAGATGACGCATGACTTTCAACCTTTGTCTCTCTAGCAACTAAACAGTTGGATACCATGAAAAAGGGGTAAAAATTCAACTTTTTTTTTTTTTTTTAAGAACAGAAAACATTCATACTTTACTAAACTGAATAGGCTATGCAAAACTAACTTTATATTTTGCTTCTGTGTTACTATCTAGAGAATAGTGGAGCTGGAAGGACATCAAATGACTAGCCTTCTCGTTTTTAATCAGGCCTACTACTGTCAACGAACTTGATGGCGGGAGCTGGAACTGTGTGAGGCCATGCAGTCGTCAGTATATAGGGAGTACAGGAGGGGACTGAGGATGCACCCTTGTGGGGCCCCTGTGTTGAGAATCAGATGTAAGGTCGAAGAGGGAATGTTGCCCACCTTCACCACCAGTGCTGGTGTAGACATAGATCAGCATGTTGTTTGTGGAACGGTATCTTCTAAATCAGAGAGGAATAGGCAAAACATGAACATGTTAGATAGCGCTAGCTAGCTACATGAAGCAATAGAAAACAAGTAATGTAACATCTAATTAGGGTCCCCTGGGAAACACTGAACAACACTTTGGTTCCTACCCTGTCACAATAATTCCTCCCTGGCTTTTTAATTTATTGTTATATGCATTCCAACTATATAATTAGAATAATCATTATATTTCCATGATTCCAACAATTTACCAGTTTACTAGATTTTTTTTCACCATTCTGAAGCCCAGCTAAGCAGATAGATAGATAGTAGATTCACAGTTGACAATATGTCCTTGCCTGCATGTTATTTTGCATATATCATGCTTGGCTCCATGTAGTCCATATTGATGGGCAACACTATCCTCCCTCCATCTCCCAGGGACAGGGATGCCAATAAGGCTATCACATTGTATTTGCGGTCATTCTCAAATAAACCTGTGTCACTCTGCAGTACAGCAGAGATCTGTATGACTTTCCATCGCCTTCTTTCACATCTAACTGCCTCTCTTAGGTGTATAGGAAGCACAGTATTAACCAAAAGGTGGTTTTAGCATCCCCATCCAAGGGTTTCAATGGTTAAGCCCAACAGCCACAAGCGGACTGGCCATCTGGCATCTAGCATTTGCCCCGAAATGCCAGATGGCCAGTCTGCTTGTGAGTGTCTAACTAGTTTTTTTTGTGTGCAAAATGACCATTCTCTGGCTAATAATGGGAACGTCAAGGGAAAAAAATGGGCTGGTGTGGGGGCCTCGAGAAAAGAAATGGATCAGTGTGTTAGAAATTCCGGGGCCAATTTCTTGTCCCAGTCTGCCCCTGTCAACAGCGGTTTCATCAGGGCATTTAATTTGTTTACTTTTTATTTGATACACTGCCATTGCATATGACACTGTTTTAATCTGAGTAAAATTGAGAAACAATTATGTGGGTTAACCCACTCAACTCTATCCACCAGAAAGAATGCAACACAGAATGTACAAAATCAGAACAGTGCAGATTCACATGACATTGATTGAGTGAAAACAAACATGCCCCCTCTCAGTGCAGCAGTGGGCAAGCCTCTTCATATGCATCAGCAGTGATTCAACAATAAGAGCTGACATGTACATTGTCTGTCAAAAGGAGAGCAGCGAGAACCAGCAAACTCAGACAGTCAGCCACCACCCATCCATCCACACACCTCATTGCATGTGCACACGCATGCACACACATGCGAAAGCACGCGCGCGCACACACACACACACACCACTGGAATAACTTAACACTCCCAAGTGATTCAATTTGCACATACATAGCCTACACACCCCACCTCCTCCAAATATACTTCCCTAACACATACAGCAGCCCATTTCAAGAGAAGTTTCCACACATGTCCCGCAACTTCACAGCGATAGGCATATTTTGCATCTTAAAAAAGGGGGGCAACACAGCATCGCTACCATTAAGCATGCGGACAACAAATAGGCATACATGGACCACCTCTGCCTTCTCTTTTGAAGACAAGTAGCCTAGGCTAAGATAAGTAACTGTAGGGCAGAGATGACATATTGAAAAGGGAAGTGCTGGCATTTTGGCAATTGGTGGAGAGTGTACGTAGCCGAATATATATGATTATGAACAGATAACATAACTTCGACCGTATAATATAAGGGCATAGTGAACAAGTGCTCGTCTAAAAAGCATCCGACATCGCACTTCCATGATGAGCTGAAATGTGCGCTTTGTGTGCCTATGCCATGGCATGTCAATAATATCAGGTCACAATAGGCCTACATAACTTGCAATTAAAATAGCTTACACAATTCATAAACCCGCCATTTATAAAAGTAGGCAACATCTCTGCAAAAAAAACAATGCGAGGAAAAGTCTAAATTCTACTTACTATGTACCCCGGCTGATGAATTCAAAAGCCTCGGTAACTGTATTTAAATGACAAAAAGGAGAATGATAAGTAAGTGATGTAATTGTACACTCGACAAACAGACATTTATCAATTGATAACGACATAGTGTGATAGCCTGCCCTGAAGTACTTGTATGCGACGCAAATTATCACTTACCAAAGCATCCAGATAAAATTCCTTAGGAAATCCAGATGAGTTTTATCTTCCTTCTCTCCAGTCAGAAACAGCAATGCTTTCTTATTCCAAATACAGGCCCCAAGTGAACTGAAAGAGAGAAGACACCAAAACAGCCACAACAAATTCCGTTAGAAGCGGGGTTCCCCCCTCCAAAAAAAGTGCTAAAATATACATCTGTGTGCAGCAAAAATAATAATACTACTCATACTAAATGGTGAGGAGGAGAGTATGTGGCTGCTCCGTTCCCGCTGTCGCAAGAGACAATGAGAGCGGTAATAAGACAGACAGAAAAGTGAGAGCTAAGCTTTCTTTAGAAAGCCAGCGCTGCTGCTGTTAAACTGTAGCCTACCACACACTGCTCCTGGCGATGGCTGGAGAGCGAGCGGGTCGGAGCGCGCAGGCGAGAGGGGAGAGAGAAGGTGGGCGCGGGAAAAGACAGCGTTCCAGATCAGATGCTTTCCACACACGCGCACACACCTGCATTACTCTATCAAGCCACTTGATGGCCGGCTAGTCGAGCAACTAAACCATGTAGGATTAGCTCTCCCGCTCTGCGTAAACGTTCCGCAGACAATAAATGGTTATCTCTTGATTTCTGTGACGATAATAAATCCATTACAAATGGATTAGATTAGTTACCCATATAAAACGTCTCCCACGGCGGAACATAGCACTTGTTTTGATAAAATATTGGCATAAAACGGATATGTGAACTTGGGAGGCAAACTGCTTGTTCAACCTTTGCGGCGCAACTGTCCAGGCAAAAAAACAGCGCGCATGCTGCTGAATTTTTCACGTTGTATCAATTGAGTTTTTTAAATGAGTAAAACAATGTTTATATTCAAATCCAACACAGCTACAGTAAATGTTAGTGACCCTATAAAGCAATACCATTCGCTCGTTTTCTAAAGCAGATATCTGACATGACAGATAATTCAAGTGTTCGCATACAACAGGGACTGAAACAATAAACCATAGGAATATATATTAGACTTCATTTTCTTATCGTTTGAAATGGCCTATGAAACAAAGGAATAGAGTAATATTTGTCATTTTCACACAGAACTGGATTGCTGTGTTTAATACTTTTGGTTATTGTTTCAATATTAATAAGTAATCATCAGAATTGTGCATGAGCTGTGTGTTTATCACAATGTATGGGTTTTTATGTGTATGAGAATGTGGTTATTCAAAGAGGGAAGGATGATGTTAAATTAAATTAATGATATAAATGTATGATATATACTTTTAAATTAATGATTTATACCCTTAGAATATTGAAGAATATAGCTTATAAATGTCTCATGTGCTTAGTTTAACTGTCATACCCCATATAAACTGAAAATATAAGCTTTTTATACTCCAAATGAAAGTGCACACAATTTCACTTGACCTATCGTTGTAAACAATGTACTTGTAAACAAACACTAATAAGCTTTAAAACATGGTTAAAACTATAATTTTTCATCCATAGCTCTGTCTCTACATTTGAGAGTGGTTACATTCTCCAGCCCCATTCTTCAGATAATTACCAAATCAGTGGCTGTTATTTGTACTGCAGATTGACACTTTAATCTAATGCCTGGTTACTACATATCCAATCCGATTTGCAGTTACATATTTACATAATGCTCCAAAGGGCCATCTATTTTTCTACCAACTGTACTAACAAAGTAAAGATAGAGTTTTTTTTCTATTTAGCTATCCTGTATCAACAGAATTGACCCCTGGATTACAACGATTGGTCAAGTCAAGTAGTGCACACTTTTAATTGATGGGAAATCGAAGGACAAGGCAGTGGGCCAAAAAACACAGATTACACTATCGATACCTCACCCACTCTCATACATTTCACATGGTTAAAGGTTTGGAAACTAGTGAGTTCCAAGACAGACGGCTTTTTGGCCCCATACAGAAACATATTCTGTGTGAAGGGAGTTTGTCAACATGTCCATCTGTTAGCATCTATGGCAATGAGAGTCGATGTAACCTTTGTATCCACTGCCCAAGGTTGCTCTCTCCACGTGCAAGAGCTGCATTCCAAAAGTACTCTTGACCTTTTGTGGATGTGTTGTGACTTGCGAAAGTATCACACATGTATGCCCCCCTTGGATATGACATCCCCCATGGATATGAAGTTACTTTTGACTGAAAAGTTACAGTGTGTACATATAACCCAGTGAATACAATTACCTTATTTTCTTTTCAAAAGCACAAAAAGTTGCAAACACTGTCATGGCAAAATTAGAAAATTATATCGTAATTCCATCAGCTGTCGCTTTGATGAAGTGGGTTTGATGAAGGGGGCTAAATATATATATATATATATATTTTCTATTTTTATTACGTAATGCATCACTCCGCATTTGAAAATACATCACTCATGGCTCCATCGATCCATACATATGACCTATTGCCTTTAATTCTATTGACTCTGAGGAACTTTACCACTGTCACTGTGACATTCACACACAAGATGAGACTGTGAGACAGAAGAAACTGATAATTGAGTGCGAGGTTGATAAAATTCACATAAAGAAACACATTTTTTTAAATTGCACCAAAACAAATTAAATGCATTTGTATTATTTTGAAACTTTAGCTAAGTTCAATGTGTTACTGCAAAAATATGCCTTGGATATCAGCCAGAGTAATGTAGTGTACTGTATACTGTCCATCGAAGTTGAGTGGGTGAAACTCAGTGTTGTTCAATGCAGTTTCTGTAGGCTATGTGATATCCATTTTGGTCCATACAAGAACAAGGTGCTGGTTATGAGTTGCAGGTTGGCATTTATTGAGATGACTCATGTACTGGAGGCATTTTAAACCTAACCCTAACCCTAAACTTAATCCTAAACCCACTGCTAACCCTAATGCCTAACACTAACCTTAAATTAAGACCAATAGCACATTTTTTGTTTTCATGATTTTTTACGATATACAGTATAGCCAATTTTGACTTTGCAGCTGGCCCATCTAGCGGAAACCACTCAGTTTGGCCTCCAGTTGGCCTCCAGGGCCAGACTCATGACAATAAACGTCAACTTGCTTATGAGTAATCAATATTATTATTGGAGACTTCCCGCTGGGCACAGATGTCAATTCAACAGCTATTCAATCAAATTCACCAATCAAATGTATTTATATTACATCAGCAGATGTCACAAAGTGCTTATACAGAAACCCAGCCTAATACCCCAGAGAGCAAGCAATGCAGATGTAGGCTAGAAGCATGATGGCTATGAACACTCTCTAGAATGGTTGGAACCTAGGAAGAAACCTAGAGAGGAACAGGCTCTGAGGGGCGGCCTGTCCTGTTCTGGCTGTGCCGGGTGAAGATTATAAGAGTACATGGCCATTAAGGCCAGATCATTCTTCAAGATGTTCAAATGCTCATAGATGATTAGCAGGGTCGAATAATAATCACAGTGGTTTTAGAGGGTGCAACAGGTAATGCCAGTTGGTTTTTCATAGCCAAGCAGAGGTCGAGATTGGAGGTGCTGTTGAAATGATGTGGAAACAATGTTGATTCAACCAGTGTGCCCAGTGGGTTGAATCATATGGAACGTTCGTTGGTTCCCCATTTCAAAGGGTACAATGTTCTGCGACTCTGCCATTCTTGACAACTCTTGTAATTTCGCTTGGATTATAGGACAAAGAGGATTTGCATATTTTGCTTGGCAAGGAATTTATTTGACCCAATCGTACAGTGTGTGCTACGTTTGAGTGTGTGGTCTCTTTTTTTATTTTTGGATGGGAAAGTCATTGAATATTCATTAATTGGTGTAAAATGCTGCGTTTTTGAGTTGGGTGATATAAAGTGGGTTACTGTATATGGGAATAACGGATGGGGGTGGGTGGGGAGAAGTGTGTGTGTGGGGGGGAGGGGGTTAGTACTTGCCCCTATGAAGCTATCATTAGCTCTGACCAGATTAGAGAGCTAACCTCGGTCTGGCCTTGCCTGGGGTAAATATGATGAGAGCTTTCAGACACTTTGTGAAGGAGATCAATTGGCAATGAGCCAAACCTTATTATTACAGGTCCACTGTGAAACAACTTGAAAGCAGAGGTATGTGAGTGTTTTGTTTTTACTCTAACTCAACACAGTTGATTCACAGTGAATTTGTAGTGGATTTCACAGTGACCATGACTGAGTTCTGGGACTGGTGCAAATATGGACTCACCCGTCACATACGATTAAGCCAGTCGGTGTCCCTTGCTCTCAGAGGAAGTCCCCAGAGAGAGCCGCACAGAGATATGTGAAGTGAAATAGAATGGTGAATGCAGTGATCAGGCTGGTTCCACCAGGCTATCGCAGAGAGGCCACCACACACATATAGAGAGATGGAGAATGGTGCCATGGTGCTGAAGATACATCTGACCCCCTATTCTGTTGTTGTCATAATTTGAACACAAATATAAAAGTTGGCTAAAGCACAAACAAACTGGACCACTAGGATAGTTTCTTGGAGGTTCAGGATAGCATTGAATTAATGCAGTTGGTCTCCAACTTTGGTTCTGGAACCGCTATTGTGTGTGCAGGTATTTGTTCCCGCCCAGCAATATCACACCTGATTAAGGTAATATTGGTCCACTCCGGACCACAATTAGTTGATTATTTGAAGGAAGTGTTGGAACAAAAGTCTTCAAGAGCACCACCAACTGGTGATAGTCTTGAAACAGGTTTAAAATATAGATAGAACTGTCCCAGAGCCCAGGTTAGAGGACGTAGAATGAAAGTAGGAGACATGGATACAGTTCACACTTCATTCCACACTCAAGACAGACACACACATGGCTTTACAAATTGAAGGATAGGTGAAAGTGTTGTAGTGAATAGTGGTTTTGCTGTCAGTTATGCACTAACACACGGTTAGGGAGTCCATGGTAGAGGATTGTCCATGTGGAAGGTCCAGAAATGAGTTGAGGTGGTGTAGAGTTCTTATTACCTGTTGTCTCTCTGCAACTCCGAGTTCAACTAAGGCACAGATTCTGTTGGTACAACCTGTGATTGGCTAACCAGGTCACATGGCCCTAGACAGGGTAGAGTGATCTTGAAGGGCCCTTGGCAACCCCCTAGCAATGGAGTAGCCAGGGCCG
The DNA here is from genome assembly GCF_013265735.2 of Oncorhynchus mykiss. NCBI lineage: Eukaryota > Metazoa > Chordata > Actinopteri > Salmoniformes > Salmonidae > Oncorhynchus > Oncorhynchus mykiss. Next base: position 21,590,319 of record NC_048573.1, on the reverse strand, counting down.
GAGGTGTGAAACCAGGGGATCCTAGCCTCTGCTGGGCTGGAGAGTTTCTCTCTAAAGTTTGTGTTTCTTTGTCCCAGGGCCAGAGAGGGGGTTTTAACAAGACTCATTAGCTTTCAGGACCATAGATAGAGACCCCTTAGGGAATAGTATGGCATCTACACACCTATCCAACTGCAGCCAACCCAACAGTCAAAGAATATGAGTCTCAGTGGGTGGCTGCAAGACCTAGTTTCTCGCAGTTGGTCCCTATTCAATATATAGAATTGGCCACAAATAGCGGGTCTGAGTTAAGAAAAAACGACCAAACTAATTATCTATAGTTGGCTGTAGTTGATAAAAGTTATTAGAAAGTTGGAGAACCCTGCTGTAATGTCTGTCCAGACTGGACTGAGAATGATCCTTCTTTAAACACGTCAGGAACTAACCATTTAGCAGTGTTTCTAGATATTGGTCCTTGATTACTTGGCATGAGACGTGTATTTATTTTAAATGACCATTATGCTTGACTAGAAACTTTATGATTCGATTATTTCACAACCACATGAAAATGTTCCCTTACCCGCTGCCTGGGAAAGTGTTGAGTTATGACATGTTGCAAGTGGAAGTAGGCAGTTCCAGGATAATCCCTGGTGACGTGGATGCTATGGTAAGAGACGAATGTGACAGTCGGGACATCCTGGACAGTGTTAATTAACCTCACAGAAAATGAGGCAAATGAAGCCAGATATGCTGGGGGTGACTACAAATCTCCATTTATTAGATAACTAGAGTGGGTACTGATATCATAGACTGGCGGTTACTCCACAAAAGCAAATTAAGTTTTGACCAGTCCAGTCATTATGCTGGTCTAGAAACACTCTAGTAAAGTTGGGGAAATATTGTCCTCACATTATCACACAAACGAATGAGTGCTGTCTAAAGCTGATTTTTAAATCCACTCTACTTAAAAAATTCTAATAATCCAACTCTACTTTTTTTAATCACAATTGAGTGAATGGCTGTTATCAGTTGCTTAATTTATGAGAAGGAATCAATTGTAAGCCTTTGCAGAATATGTTTACATGCTCTGGATAGTACCTTGAGCCGAACCTTGTGGAATTCCCAAGCTACACATTGAATCCATATGACAGGGTACTACCAGGTCAATAAACACATACAGTCCATATTTATAACAATACATAGTAAGATGTGCATGGTGCATACACTGGCAATTAAAACAATACATGTTCCCCTCAACTTTTCTCTTCAGACTTCAAGGAATCCCTGCCATCTCTGTGATGTGTCTAATCTCTCTTTAAGTAGCCTATCAGAATTAACAGGAAACTTTGGTTTATTTAACTTCCCCCGATTCCAAATGACATTCGGCGAAGGTCACACTCAATCCATTATCCTCCCGCTTCAACTAAAAATCTCTAATGACTGACAATAAATGCTTGGAAGTTAAAAACCCTCGCGCTCCTTGTGTTCTGTGCATGCGGAATGAGCACCTGTGAAGCATCTACCGCATTAGGATTCCGCCAGCTCCTACAGATGCCTAATTATCGCTGTGTCACGTGCTACTCGCATAATAGGTCAGGCCTGATGTATCAACCCAACACTACTACAGTTTAGGCTTCGTCTTGATTCCCCCACTGGCGTTAGTGAAAATAAATGCTTGATTTGTCTCCCTTTCACCCTAATGTAGCTTTGAAACGGTTTTTGATAAGGGCATCTGCATACTGAATCTCTATCACCCCTCCTGTGTATCCTCTCGGTGGCCACTGTTGGCCTAGTTATCAGCCCATGTGCATCTCGTCTTTGAAAATCGATTTTTGCAAGCATTTACATTTCTCCCTGCCCGCTTAGCGGTTGTAAGCCACTCCTTTAATAGCTTACTGCACAGTAAAGTAAGCACTCTCCCACAGGAGTGCTTTTTAAGAGGAGATCTCAATCAGTCATCAATAATTAACACGGCTTATGCTCAGTAAATAATTTCTGGGGCGCTTTAGTCAGGGCGGGTAGACAAGACCGGAGTGCTGTTAGAGTGAAAAGCATATGCCAAATGGTCAGCAAGTGCATCAGTACAAAATGATACCTCACACAATTGAGGCTTAAAAAACATTTTCTAAATAATGCTAAAATACCAGTATCATACACTATGTTGGTGGCATACAGTACCAACTAAAAGTATTAACTTCAGTTAGATTTCAGATAAATTGTTGCTGTTACCAAGTCCTGATTAGTAATGAAATAGCATTGTACAATGTTGTGTTTCGAGGGTGTTCTTGGAAACACTGACAGTCCATGATGACACTGTATGCAGTATTAGAAGCAGCCCGTACCTTGGTGAAGCAATGTGTTGAGGTCTCTGTACCCAGCAGAGACCCCGCTGTTTATTTATAACAGGGAAAGGCTTTGATGGGCTTTCATGTTGACCTTTCTTGTGTCTGCCTGCACGAACAACATATGTAGTACAGGCTTTTTGACTAAAGAAAGATATAAAACGGTTAGATGATAAAATACAAATATTGCCGGGAATGGAGAACTGAAATTCCATATTGTGTATAAAAATGTGGAATACATTACATTTTTTAATAATTAATATTTACATTTAATAATTATATTTAATTACATACAATTGCCATATTAAGTAGTGTCCAAAGGGAATGCAGCATTCTTATTGCAATCATTTATGCAATGAATGTATCGTTACTGTTTACATTTTTTGACATGATAGTGACCCCTTCGGTTATTCTGACACATTGCTGTAGATCTATTTAAATGTATCGCCTAAATAATCTTACCTGATCTGATCAACCACTCAGTCCCATCACAGTTTTTATAATGTTGAACCTCCTAATAGTTCCCTGCTTCATCCCATGTTTGTCACTCACAACTGAGGTGACTTCTTGCTACTCACTGAAAATATAGATTCATTTCATAGGCTTTGGGACAGAGCTTTGTGACCTATTTCATTGGCAAGTAAAATAGTGGTTTATCAATAAGTTGGTTAATTGATGAGTTGTTTTATTGAATGACATTTCGTGAAGGACTTTCACTTACTTTCACATTGGGAAAGATGTTCAGTAATGGCATTTCAAATCCCAATGACCAACATGCATGCGTATGAGTGGTGGAACTTGCAAAAGTTATTGACTCAAAAAAACATAACGAGTACCTCGTTATGCCTTTTGGTCTCACTAACGCTCCGGCTGTTTTTCAGAGCCTGGTGAATGTCCTGAGGGATGTCATTGGGCGTTTTGTTTTTGTCGATGTGGATGACATTCTTATTTTTTCGAAGGACCTTGAGGCTCACAAGCAACACGTCCACCAAGTTCTCCAAAGGCTATTAGAGAATAAGCTATTTGTCAAGGCTGAGAAATTTGAGTTTCATTCTTGACAATTTTTATAGATGATTCATCTGTGACTACAGTCATTTGGCAGCTCCTCTCACCACTCTCACCTCCACCTCCACTCCATTCCGCTGGTCCCCTGAGGCAGAGGCAGCGTTCCGGGAACTCAAGCATCGCTTCACTTCTGCTCCTATCCTTACCCAGCCAGACCCAGAACTCCAGTTCGTCCTCAAGGTGGATGCTTCCAACACCGTGGTAGGTGCAGACCTGTCTCAACGTTCTCCCTCGGATCAGAAGCTCCATCCTTGTGCCTTCTTGTCCTGCAAGCTTTCTCCTGCAGACAGAAATTTTGATGTAGGCAACCCGGGAACTCTTGGCTGTTAAGCTGGCTCTTGATGAGTGGTGTCACTGGTTAGAGGGTTCAGTCATTCCCTTCATTGTGTGGATGGATCACAAAAATGTTGCCTACATCCAGACCGACAAACGTCTGAACTCTCGGCAGGCCAGGTGAACATTTTTGCCCCGGATCTAAGAATACCAAGCCTGAGGCCCTCTCTCGTCAGTTCACCGCAGACAACACAAGTTCCGAGCCTGAAACCATTATGCCACCCTCCTGCATCGTTGCTGCTGTCTCCTGGGAGATTGAGTCCCGTGTTCTTCAGGCTCAGCTGGACCAGCGTCCTAGAAACGGTCCTTGTAAGGCTCTGTCTGTGCCAGATTCAGTTCGTTCTGATGTTCTTCAATGGGCCCATTCTACTCACCTCACCTGTCACCCTGGCATGAATCGTACAGTTGCCTTCCTGCATTAGCGATTTTGGTGGTCCACCATGGAGAGAGACACTCAGGAATTCATCTCAGCCTGCTCGGTCTGTGCCCGAAATAAAACCACCAAACCTACATCTGGTCTGCTTCGTCCTCTTCCCATACCCAGTTGCCCCTGGTCTCACATAGCATTGGACTTCGTCACTGGGCTTCCCCCATCAAATGGTAACTCAGTCATCCTCACTATTATTGAACGATTTTTCCAAGGCGTCTCACTTCATTCCCCTCTCCAAGCTTCCTACCTCCAGGGAGACTGCGGACCTGCTGGTATCCCATGTTTTTCGGCTGTATGGCATCCCCAGTGACATTGTTTCTGACAGAGGACCCCAGTTTACTTCCCAGGTATGGAGAGCCTTCTGCACAGCTTTGGGTATTAAGGTCAGCCTTTCATCTCAATATCATCCCCAGACCAACGGTCAGACCGAGCGGGCCAACCAGGAGTTGGAGACTGCAATACGCTGTGTGACTTCAGCTAACCCTTCCTCCTGGAGTGCCCAGCTACCCTGGGTGGAATATGCCCTCAACACCCTCAGCAACGCCTCATCAGGTATCTCAAAGGTATCTCCCTTTGAGTGTGCTCTGGGTTACCAACCTCCCTTGTTCCCTACCCAAGAGTTTGAAGTAGAGGTGCCCTCAGTCCAGGACCACATGCTCCATTGTCGTCGCACCTGGAGGAGGGCCCGGGCTCCGCTTCTTCATGCCTACGCCAGGACCCAATCCAAAGCTAACCGTCGCCGTGCTCCAGCCCAGTCTACACTCCAGGCCAAAGGGTATGGCTTTCTTCTAAGGACTTACCTCTGAAAGTGGTCTCCAGAAAACTAGCTCCCCAGTTCATTGGCCCCTTTGAGATTGATCATGTCATAAACCCTTCTGCTGTTCATTTGAAACTCCCAGACACTCTCAAGATTCACCCCACCTTTCACGAATCCTTTATCAAACCAGTCTGCTCTAGTCCCCTATCCCCTCCTGCAGCTGCTCCTCCACCCCCTCAGTTTATCGATGACCATCCTGCCTATACGTGGGCACAATGTGCACCGTCGGGGCCGCGGTTGACAGTATCTGGTGGACTGGGAAGGATACGGGCCTGAGGAGCGCTGTTGGGTGCCCCGTCGTCACATTCTGGATCCCTCCCTCTTACAGGATTTTTACACCTCACACCTAGACACGCTAGGTCGTGCGCCAGGTGGCGTCCGTAGAGAGGGGGGGTACTGTCACATCTGCTCCTGCTACACCCTCTGGTGGTCGTCCGGTGTCTCCTTATCCTACAGTTATTTCCCTGTACTCTCCCTCTCTGTTAATTGTGTGGTTGGAGACAGGTGTGCTGGAGTCAGAGCAGATTTTCCTACCAGCTGCAACTCATCCATAAATCAAGACCTCTACATATGCCCATTCCTGCCACTTCCACTCTGCCAGATCCTAATCTCTGCTCAGTCAGTTATCATTCTAGCCTTTTGTCTATTCTCAAGATCCTGTTGCTCTGCTGTGCTCGTTTTCCTGCCTTACACCATTTTTGTCCTCTCCTTGCAGTTATCGCTCTCTCTGTCTTCTGTTCCACATCTCACCACCAACCACCTTGCTCTGGATATCACTCACCACCATTACCTTGGATTCCCCTCAAGACCTGTTCGCCTGTTCTACTCAGCCAACTCCAACCTCACTCTACACTCCTGGTTCTTGCAACTCATCTGAGCTACTCCGGTTCTACACTCCCCATTTCTCTCTATTCATTAAAATGTTTGTACATTCATCCCGGCTTCCTCTTCTGAGTCCGCTCTTGAGTCCGCTTCCTCTTCTGAGTCCGCCCCCCCCCCCCCCCCCCGCTCACAGTAACAGCGCAACTATTGGGGAGGCAATCAACAAGTGATGGAGGCCGGTTGAGTCCAATGAAGTGCTAAAACGCGTAACAATGGTGACAGGTGTGCGTAATGATTGACAGCCTGGCACCCTCAAGCGTAAGAGAGGGGAAGCGGGAGCAGCCGTGACAACATGTAAATACTCACATCTCATGCAATGTAACTGAAGTGTAAGTCATTAAATCAAAAGTAGTATTGTTAGTTTATTCAGCTATTTAAATGTTCATTCTTAACAAAGAGCTGCAGTCAGTTTCAGAATGGGTGGCAAGAAATAAGTTAGTACTAAATATTTAAATCACTAAAAGCATTGTATTTGGGACTAATCATTCTCTAAACCCTAAACCTCAATTAAATATTGCAATGAATAATGTGGAAATTGAGCAAGTTGAGTAGACTAAACTGCTTGAAGTAACCTTAGATTGTAAACTATTATGATCAAAATATATTGATGCAACAATAGCTAAGATTGGAGAGGTCTGTCCATAATAAAGCACTGCTCCGCCTTAACAAAGCTATCAACAAGGCAGGTCCTACAGGACCTAGTGTTGTCACACCTGGACTTCTGTCCAGCTGTGTGGTCAGGTGGCACAAAGAGGGACTTAGGAAAATTACAACTGGCCCAGAACAGGGCAACGAGGCAGGCCCTTAAATGTACATGAAGAGCTAACATTAATATGTATGTCAATCTCTCCTGTCTCAAAGTAGAGGAGAGATTTACTTTATCACTACTTGTATTTGTGAAAACTATTGACATGTTGAATGCACCGAGCTGTCTGTTTAAACTACTAGCACACAGCTCAGACACTCATGCATACCCCACAAGACATGCCACCAGAGGTTTCTTCACAGTCACCATGTCCAGAACACACAATGGGAGGTGCACAGTACTACATAGAGCCATGACTGCATTGAACTCTATTCCAGATCAAGTAACTCATGCAAGCAGTAAAATCAGATTTAAAAAACAGATACAAATACAGTTTATGGAGCAGCGTGGACTGTAAAAAGACACACACAGGCTCAGACACACACACATGATAATAGACTCACTATACACTCGTGGATTTTGTGTTGTAGATATGTGGTAGAAGAATAATGGCCTGAGGGCACACACTTAATGTTTTGTAAAATCTGTGGTGAAATGTAATGTTAGGTTTTTTTAATTGTGTATAACTGCCTTCATTTGGCTGGATCCCAAGAAGAGATCCATAATAAATACAAATACAAAATTCAAACACTGTGTGTTTAATTAGAATGGTGGGCCTTGGTTGAAAGCTGCCATATCCCTAAACTGTCAATCAAATTGCCCCTGCCATGCACAGACATGCCCAGTTCTTGCTTGAGTGGGCAGAGTTAATACTCGATTTTAGATGTAGGACCCCAGCGGCAAACACTGAATGTGTTAGAGGTGGAGTAGGACCCCAGCTATTAGAGGTGGAGCGGAAAACTAAAATGCACATAGAAGTGACAAACAGTGAAGGGAATTACTGATCATTGATTAACAGCATATTAAGTATATACTGTATATATACAGTGGGGCAAAAAAACTATTTAGTCAGCCACCAATTGTGCAAGTTCTCCCACTTAAAAATATGAGAGAGGCCTGTAATTTTCATCATAGGTACACTTCAACTATGACAGACAAAATGAGAAAAAAAATCCAGAAAATCACATTGTAGGATTTTTAATGAATTTATTTGCAAATTATGGTGGAAAATAAGTATTTGGTCAATAACAAAAGTTTATCTCAATACTTTGTTATATATCCTTTGTTGGCAATGACAGAGGTCAAACGTTTTCTGTAAGTCTTCACAAGGTTTTCACACACTGTTGCTGGTATTTTGGCACATTCCTCCATGCAGATCTCCTCTAGAGCAGTGATGTTTTGGGGCTGTTGCTGGGCAACACAGACTTTCAACTCCCTCCAAACATTTTCTATGGGGTTGAGATCTGGAGACTGGCTAGGCCACTCCAGGACCTTGAAATGCTTCTTACGAAGCCACACGGTGTGTTTGGGATCATTGTCATGCTGAAAGACCCAGCCACGTTTCATCTTCAATGTCCTTGCTGATGGAAGGAGGTTTTCACTCAAAATCTAACGATACATTACCCCATTCATTCTTTCCTTTACACGGATCAATCGTCCTGGTCCCTTTGCAGAAAAACAGCCCCAAAGCATGATGTTTCCACCCCCATGTTTCACAGTAGGTATGGTGTTCTTTGGATGCAACTCATCATTCTTTGTCCTCCAAACACGACGAGTTGAGTTTTTACCAAAAAGTTATATTTTGGTTTCATCTGACCATATGACATTCTCCCAGTCTTCTTCTGGATCATCCAAATGCTCTCTAGCAAACTTCAGACGGGCCTGGACATGTACTGGCTTAAGCAGGGGACACGTCTGGCACGGCAGGATTTGAGTCCCTGGCGGCGTAGTGTGTTACTGATGGTAGGCTTTGTTACTTTGGTCCCAGCTCTCTGCAGGTCATTCACTAGGTCCCCCCCGTGTGGTTCTGGGATTTTTGCTCACCGTTCTTGTGATCATTTTGACCCCACGGGGTGAGATCTTGCGTGGAGCCCCAGATCGAGGGAGATTATCAGGGGTCTTGTATGTCTTCCATTTCCTAATAATTGCGCCCACAGTTGATTTCTTCAAACCAAGCTGCTTACCTATTGCAGATTCAGTCTTCCCAGCCTGGTGCAGATCTACAATTTTGTTTCTGGTGTCCTTTGACAGCTCTTTGGTCTTGGCCATTGTGGAGTTTGGAGTGTGACTGTTTGAGGTTGTGGACAGGTGTCTTTTATACTGATAACAAGTTCAAACAGGTGCTATTAATACAGGTAACGAGTGGAGGACAGAGGAGCCTCTTAAAGAAGAAGTTACAGGTCTGTGAGAGCCAGAAATCTTGCTTGTTTGTAGGTGACCAAATACTTATTTTCCACCATAATTTGCAAATAAATTCATTAAAAATCCTACAATGTGATTTTCTGGATTTTTTTCTTCTAATTTTGTCTGTCATAGTTGAAGTGTACCTATGATGAACATTACAGGCCTCTCTCATCTTTTTAAGTGGGAAAACTTGCACAATTGGTGGCTGACTAAATACTTTTTTGCCCCACTATGTGAACTTTCAAATGCATCCTGTCATTTCTAAATATGTAATGTGATAGGTATTTTAATATGACAATTTTTTACACCAAAAAAACATTTGATTAATAAAATATTTTTTCAGACGTCTCCCTCAAATGAAGGGGATGAAGACGCAAAGTTTTCAAGAGGGAGGGAATCTCATTTCTTTGGTCCTCATCTCTTGGCTCAGACACCATTCAGGATAAATAGAGTTAGCCCTAAGTTAGCCTGCCCTTAGCAGGTTAGTTCTGGAACATTCGTTGCCATAGAAATTCAACTGGCTAAAAGGTGAGTCACTTTTGTGGTAAGGGTTATCTCGAGTTGACCAAAATGATCCCGCTAACTCCTCAAACCCGAGGGTATTCTACGAAGCAAGCTAGATCTACTAAGGGTTTGCTAAAGCTAATTAAAGATGCACAATTCTGAAATCACTCTATTTCCTGGTTGCTAAAAATCTAATGGCTTCATTTCAGTTGGTGACAAAGCAAACAAGTGTAGAGAATCATTGTACAATCTAAACTGCTATGAAATATATTTTCCATAACCAAACATATTCAGCTGTTTGAAGCTGGTGTACAGAATCGAACGTATAGAAAGTATAGTTCTATAGACCTTGGGACCAGTGCAAAGCTGGTTTTGGAAAGCAATCTGGAGAGTACTGGCTGGGTGAGAATTTACATTAAATAAACATAAGAAAATAAACCCCCCAAATGAAATGAAACAAGTAAAGGATACCACACACTTCACTGTGATCTTGATCTAGTGTGTGTCCTTAGGACTGCAGACGAGGAAGTATGAGCTGAGGGTGGACATGAAGGCGTTTGCCAAATAGTCGTCATTTTCTGTGGACTATGGAGGCATACAAGCTGCACGTCACTTGATTCACAAACGGAGGAGCAGGAGGGTGAAAGATGCCATTTTTTTGTTTTCCCCTCTCAGTGACACAAAAGCTACTTATGTCCCATCTACGCTCTGCTCCAGCTTCACAGCTCTCTGAGAGCAAATATAGTGATTTGTCCGATATGAACCTCAGAGCAACTGTTCACCAATATTTTGTATGGTGATGACAAGTCAATTTGATTCATGGCTATTTTGTTCTGTTTCTCAGGAGACTCACTGATTGTTCAACATGGGCATACATTTTCCACCTCTGATAAAGACCAGGACATTTGGTCTGGCAACTGTGCATAGGAATATTATGGGGCATTTTGGTATGCTAAATGCCACCGCTCAAACCCCAATGGAGTGTACTTATGGGGGGAAACAAATCATTACACTACTTGTGTTATTTGGTTTTAATGGGAGTGTACTTTTCTGGGTACTTATGGAGAAAGACAAATCATTACACCACTGGCGTTATCTGGTTTCACTGGAAAGGTGATTATTATTCTCTTAAGGCCGTCTTCATGAAGATCAGACCAGTGTCCTAACCAGAAACACCATTAATGAGAAACAACCAGAGGGGTCTCCCAATGTGTTTAGCATGGGCTGAGCACCTGCTACTCTGATGTTATCTAATTAATCATCCAATCATAGTCAATCAAGGATTACATTGAAATGCGGGATATCAGGGATGATCTGTTTACATAATTTATTTTATGGGTGTTTCTGACAATAACTATTGTAGGTTGTTATTCTACTGTCACAACTTTGTGTTGAGGATGAAGGGGTCCCTGGCATCTGGCGATGTAGCTGGACGGATACAAAGTTTGTCACTAGATGGTCTAAATTGGCCCTAATGTCAACATTTATGAATGAGTACATAAATTATTAGGCCTATGTTTAGGGTTATTGGGTGTTTTTTGATCTGACGAGATGTACTGCATGGTGTTTTATTAACCTTCTGGCTTTACTTCTCAGGGTGAATAAAAATATGTTTAAACATACTGACACTTGTCTTTGCATTGATTGTCATTACCATCCTTATTATCATCACCGTCATCACCACCACCATCTTGGGGCCTTTTGATTGACACTTTGGTTGACACTTTGGTGCATGTGCATTTTAAACGATAAAAGGCCAGTTCATTTGAGGATATTGCTGGAAAATTGAATTGTACTGCATGGTATTGATAAAATTGGTGAGCAGCATTCATTTGATGGTTCTATTTTGATCAATTGAATCATTTTATTACATTGAAAAACAAATCTATCAAACCAGTTTTAATGTAATCCGCCAATGATTTAATTAAATGTAACAAATTCAATACATTATTATTGTTATTATTCAAATTATTAGCTATTATTAGTATTAATGATGTTATTATTTGGCACTTCCAGCCTTATTTTTGGGGCGGCAGGGTAGCCTAGTGGTTAGAGCGTTGGACTAGTAACCGAAAGGTTGCAAGTTCATATCCCTGAGCTAACAAAGTACAAATCTGTTGTTCTGCACCTGAACAGGCAGTTAACATACTGTTCCTAGGCTGTCATTGAAAATAAAAATGTGTTAAATAAAGTTAAATAAAGATAAAATAAGTTATATAGGCACTACATTGCACTACATTGCATTTGATAAAATGGGTTGCAGTAAGAAAACTTGACCTGCTTTAATGTGGCACTCTGCAGTTCAAACAACAACAAAGCCATATTTCTGACTAAACAGCTTAGGGGTTTGCAGAAATGTAACCAGTCTCAAATTCATAGATGGAGCAATGGATTCAAGGACTGACCATGACCCTCCATGAGATTCAAATGATAGTTTTAACCATATGGTTTTTGTTCTTACATATAACGGAGTAAAACAAGCTTACATTTTGATTTGTGATGGGGTTAGACAGTTCATGATGCATTTCTAAGTTATATTCTTCTTCAAGAATCGATACAGCATTAATGTTAAGGTCCCAAAATGAATATACCAGCTGCAGAATGCTCCTTTAAGGACACAGCAATGGGTTCTATGAAACGAATCCATTTCATTTTCCACACTGGCAACCACTTAGAATCATGTTTATTTCATTTAGCCTCCCATTTTATATAAAAGGCGTTTTGGTCTACAGCTGCTGAGCTCAATTAAGGTCATTGTTCTAATGAAACTCCAAAATGGATACGGACTAATACACACGGACACAGACAGAAAGCCCCAGTGTGTTGCTGAAGACAAATGCACAGCATTACATTTCCAATCACGCACCAGCATAAACAACTGTGTTGTGTTATTTGGAAAAAAGAACAATTTGTTCTCCTAATTGGGCGACACTGAATGAAATGTTAATTGTTCATACGTAAGTGCTTTGTGTTTGTATAATAGTTCTGTTCAATCACTCCTTGTATAGAGCTGATATAAGTCACTGCAGATATTTTGTCCACTCATCATATCTGGAGATCTGTACCTCCTGGTGTTGTACGTGAGGCCTGTTCAGTCCGGTGTGAAGAGATGGCATCGTGATCTGGTGTCATTAAAGAGACATATGCCACAGAGGTTAGCCTCCACAGTTAGCTGCTCTCTTATTAATCACCTGTCAGACTCGGCTCTCAGGTGGCAATGGCAGATGGGCTAGTAGGCTCGCCTAAGTGGTTCCATGCCTAATTTTGCCCAAACTCTGACACCCTCACCTGAACTGAGATAAATGTGCTTGAATACTCCTAGTTTGCATTTGGATACACATTTTTTCTATGGCAAATGTTTGTGTTATTCCTAAGAAAAAGCACAAGGACAGGTAAAAATATTGCTGCATCACAGGGCATAACAAAGGGACAAGAAGAGTAAAGGTGGTTGTCACGCCCTGACCGTAGAGAGCTTTTTACGTCTCTATTTTTGGTTTGGTCAGGGTGTGATTTGGGTGGGCATTCTATGTTCATGTTGGTCTCATGTTGGTCTCATCCTCCTTCCGACAACACCCGTTACAGTGGTTTATATATTGTAATCTAAAAAAAACATATATATACAGTGCCTTGCGAAAGTATTCGGCCCCCTTGAACTTTACGACCTTTTGCCACATTTCAGGCTTCAAACATAAAGATATGAAACTGTATTTTTTTTGTGAAGAATCAACAACAAGTGGGACACAATCATGAAGTGGAACGACATTTATTGGATATTTCAAACTTTTTTAACAAATCAAAAACTGAAAAATTGGGCGTGCAAAATTATTCAGCCCCTTTACTTTCAGTGCAGCAAACTCTCTCCAGAAATTCAATAAGGATCTCTGAATAATCCAATGTTGACCTAAATGACTAATGAAGATAAATACAATCCACCTGTGTGTAATCAAGTCTCCGTATAAATGCACCTGCACTGTGATAGTCTCAGAGGTCCGTTAAAAGCGCAGAGAGCATCATGAAGAACAAGGAACACACCAGGCAGGTCCGAGATAATGTTGTGAAGAAGTTTAAAGCCGGATTTGGATACAAAAAGATTTCCCAAGCTTTAAACATCCCAAGGAGCACTGTGCAAGCGATAATATTGAAATGGAAGGAGTATCAGACCACTGCAAATCTACCAAGACCTGGCCGTCCCTCTAAACTTTCAGCTCATACAAGGAGAAGACTGATCAGAGATGCAGCCAAGAGGCCCATGATCACTCTGGATGAACTGCAGAGATCTACAGCTGAGGTGGGAGACTCTGTCCATAGGACAACAATCAGTCGTATATTGCACAAATCTGGCATTTATGGAAGAGTGGCAAGACGAAAGCCATTTCTTAAAGATATCCATAAAAAGTGTTGTTTAAAGTTTGCCACAAGCCACCTGGGAGACACACCAAACATGTGGAAGAAGGTGCTCTGGTCAGATGAAACCAAAATTGAACTTTTTGGCAACAATGCAAAACGTTATGTTTGGCGTAAAAGCAACACAGCTGAACACACCATCCCCACTGTCAAACATGGTGGTGGCAGCATCATGGTTTGGGCCTGCTTTTCTTCAGCAGGGACAGGGAAGATGGTTAAAATTGATGGGTAGATGGATGGAGCAAAATATAGGACCATTCTGGAAGAAAACCTGATGGAGTCTGCAAAAGACCTGAGACTGGGACGGAGATTTGTCTTCAAACAAGACAATGATCCAAAACATAAAGCAAAATCTACAATGGAATGGTTCAAAAATAAACATATCCAGGTGTTAGAATGGCCAAGTCAAAGTCCAGACCTGAATCCAATCGAGAATCTGTGGAAAGAACTGAAAACAGCTGTTCACAAATGCTCTCCATCCAACCTCACTGAGCTCGAGCTGTTTTGCAAGGAGGAATGGGAAAAAATTTCAGTCTCTCGATGTGCAAAACTGATAGAGACATACCCCAAGCAACTTACAGCTGTAATCGCAGCAAAAGGTGGCGCTACAAAGTTTTAACTTAAGGGGGCTGAATAATTTTGCACGCCCAATTTTTCAGTTTTTGATTTGTTAAAAAAGTTTGAAATATCCAATAAATGTCGTTCCACTTCATGATTGTGTCCCACTTGTTGTTGATTCTTCACAAAAAAATACAGTTTTATATATTTATGTTTGAAGCCTGAAATGTGGCAAAAGGTCGCAAAGTTCAAGGGGGCCGAATACTTTCGCAAGGCACTGTATATATATATATATATATATATATATATATATATATATATATAGCATGTTGGGTTTGTGAAGCGCTTTATAAATAAAATACATAATCTTGATACAATCATCATTATAACCATACATTTTTTTATGTTAGGAGGGAAATAAAGATTTACTATGAAGGTAAAGGAAATGGTATTATAAACTACATTTCCAGTACACCATAATAACGCTGGCTTGGAGAAGACATAATATGTAAAAAATCCTTTTCATATTGGATCACATTGTCATGTTGTGCATGGCAGTATTCTTGGTGTACATTTGTGTTGTAGCTTTCGAAAGTTTTTTGAACCACACAGTATTCTTTCTGTCTGTTGTCTCCCGAAACAAAGGACGCCCTCAAACACTGACTCTAAAGGTTGGATACTGGGATATCAGGATGTCTCTTGTCACATATGCTATGCAGTGTCAAACCTGTCCCGAGCTGAAGCACCACTTATGCAGTTTTGACACCATCAACACCTCAACTGTTGACTTGCACTCACTGATTGTTAAGCGTTTCTTATGCTATACAGACTAACTTAAGTTCAAAATCTGGACCCTCCGGATGTTTGCTATTCTAGGAAATCTACTCTTCAAAAGGTGATAACACAAAGTGCAGGATAAAGTGTGATATTATTCAACTGACTTTAAAGTGAGGTTAATGCCTGGCTGTACTTTAGAATGTTAAGTCGTTAGCCACCATATTTGAGCACTGAACCATGTATGATTGTTAATAATCAATAAACGAATGATCAGATCAACCACATTGATGATCTGTCAAGCCAGCGTGTACAGGAATAGCACAATGATTGACATTTCAGACACAGTGCTGCAGTGAAATCCACTTTAGACCTAGAATATTATTCCAGAAAATGAGGTGCTAAACTCCAAATGACCAATTTGGTTGCAATTCAAGCCTTTGATAAAGATGACTCTGCGTGTCACGTTCTGACCATAGAGAGCCCTTATTTTCTATGGTAGAGTAGGTCAGGGCGTGACTGGGGGGTTTTCTAGTTATTATTTTCTATGTGGGGTTCTAGTTTAGTTTTTCTATGTTGGTGTTTGGTATGATTCCCAATTAGAGGCAGCTGGCTATCATTGTCTCTAATTGGGGATCATATTTAAGTAGCATTTTTTCCACCTGTGTTTTATGGGATATTGTTTTTGAGTTAGTTTATCAAATCAAATCAAAGTTTATTTGTCACGTGCGCCAAATACAACAGTGAAATGCTTACTTACAGGCTCTAACCAATAGTGCGGAGAAAAAAAACTATGTGTGTGTGTATGTGTAGGTAAGTAAAGAAATAAAACAACAGAAAAAAGACATTTGAAAATAAGAGTAGCAAGGCTATATGCTGTCACGCCCTGACCTTAGAGAGCCTTTTTATGTCTCTATTTGGTTTGGTCAGGGTGTGATTTGGGGTGGGCATTCTATGTTTTTGTTTTCTATGATTTTCTATTTCTATGTTTTGGTATGGTTCTCAATCAGGGACAGCTGTCTATCGTTGTCTCTGATTGGGAACCATACTTAGGTAGCCCTTTTCCCTCCTTTCAGTGTGGGAAGTTGACTTTGTTTATGGCCTTTAGCTTCACAGTTTGTTTTGTAGTGTTTATTGTTTTGTTTGGCATCTTTTCTAAATAAAATAATATGTACGCTGCACCATGGTCCAGTTCTTTCAACGGCCGTGACATATACAGACGCCGGTTAGTCAGGCTTATTGAGGTAGTATGTACATGTCGGTATGGTTAAAGTGACTACGCATATATGATGAACAGAGAGTAGCAGTAGCGTAAAAAGAGGGTCTGGCGGGTGGCGGGACACAATGCAGATAGCCCAGTTAGCCAATGTGAGGGAGCACTGGTTGGTCGGGCCAATTGAGGTAGTATGTACATGAATGTATAGTTAAAGTGACTATGCATATAAGATCAACAGAGAGTAGCAGCAGCGTAAAAGAGGTGTTGGAGGGGGCACACAATGCAAATAGTCCGGGTAACCATTTGGTTACCTGTTCAGGAGTCTTATGGCTTGAGGGTAAAAACTGTTGAGAAGCCTTTTTGTCCCAGACTTGGCACTCCGGTACCGCTTGCCATGCGGTAGTAGAGAGAACAGTCTATGACTGGGGTGGTTGGGGTCTGTTACAATTTTCAGGGCCTTCCTCTGACACCGCCTGGTGTAGAGGTCCTGGATGGCAGGCAGCTTTTCCCCAGTGATGTACTGGGCCGTACACACTACCCTCTGAAGTGCCTTGCGGTCGGAGGCTGAGCATTTGCCATACCAGGTAGTGATGCAACCGGTCAGGATACTCTCGATGTTGCAGCTATAGAACCTTTTGAGGATCTCAGGACCCATGCCAAATCTTTTTAGTTTCCTGAGGGGGAATAGGCATTGTCGTGCCCTCTTCACGCCTGTCTTGGTGTGTTTGGACCATTCTAGTTTGTTGTTGATGTGGACACCAAGGAATTTGAAGCTCTCAACCTGCTCCACTACAGCCCCGTCGATGAGAATGGGGACGTGCTCGGTGCTCCTTTTCCTATCGTCCACAATCATCTCCTTAGTCTTGGTTACGTTGAGGGATAGGTTGTTATTCTGGCACCCCCCGGCCAGGTCTCTGTTCTCCTCCGTATAGGCTGTCTCGTAGTTGTCGATGATCAGGCCCACTATTGTGTCGTCAGCAAACTTAATGATGGTGTTGGAGTCGTGCCTGGCCATGCAGTCGTGGGTGAACAGGGAGTACAGGAGGGGACTGAGCACGCACCCCTGGGGAGCTCCAGTGTTGAGGTTCAGTGTGGCAGATGTTTTGCTATACCTACCCTCACCACCTGGGGGTGGCCCATCAGGAAGTCCAGGATCCAGTTGCAGAGGGAGGTTTTTAGTCCCAGGTTCCTTAGCTTAGTGATGAGCTTTGAGGGTACTATGGTGTTGAACGCTGTGCTGTAGTCAATGAATAGCATTCTCACATAGGTGTTCCTTTTGTCCAGGTGGGAAAGGGCAGTGTGGAGTGCAATAGAGATTGCATCATCTGTGGATCTGTTTGTGCGGTATACAAATTAGAGTGGGTCTAGGGTTTCTGGGATAATGGTGTTGATGTGAGCCATTACCAGCCTTTCAAAGCACTTCATGGCTACGGACGTGAGTGCCACAGGTCTGTAGTCATTTAGGCAGGTTGCCTTCGTGTTCTTGGGCACAGGGACTACGGTGGTCTGCTTGAAACATGATGGTATTACAGACTCAATCAGGGTCATGTTGAAAATGTCAGTGAAGACACCTGCCAGTTGGTCAGCACATGCCCGGAGCACACGTCCTGGCAATCCATCTGGCCCCGCAGCCTTGTGAATATTGTACATAATGTTTCTGCAACCGTATCTTATGGCAGAAAAAAGATTCTAGATGGACAGCGATCACTCACCTCGGATTAGATAAAGATTTTTTCAACAACAACAACAGCAGCTAGCAGGACTCACACGATATTCTCCAAACACCCCACAGGGCAGACATCCCAATTATTCGCAAGAAGAAGCAACGCAGAGGAAGAAGAGCTGGATGCCTCGTCCGGACCCGCAGAAGGCAACTAGGAACCGTATAAAATTACAGGCAATATTACTCACCAACGTGCAATCATTGGACAATAAACGAGACGAGATACGATCACGAATATCCTTCCAACGTGACATCAATAACTGTAATATTCTATGTTACAGCTCTTTGTTACGGTTTGTTGTTCGTTTCGTTCTTTCTTTGTTGTTTTGTGCGTTTCTAATAAATAATATGTGGAAACTATATCGGCCTGCAGCTTGGTCCGATAATTATTCCAGCGAACGTGACACTGAAGTCTGTAACTTATAACTAAAATAGGAATTTACCACAAGAAAATTGATTTATTGCTCACAAAAATGCATTTCATCAGTCCTCAGTTATAATGGTAGATCCCCAGTATCATAGTAATCATTGATTTGTTTCTTCATTTGAACTAACCATCTTCTAATCGAGGGTAGCCTAATCAAAATGGCTGATCATAAGACTATGATGGGATCGGTAAGTTTGGCAGTAAAGTAGATCTGTCTTGAAAAGCTGTGGCTTAAGAGACTGGTGGCCGACCTTTACCCTGCATGATACATCTAAATGATGAAAGCCATTCAACAATTCATAGTTCTGAGAGTGTCATCTTTGTGCCATTGAATATGAGAAACTAAAGTACACTAAAGAAAGCACAGAGAAGAATAGGTGATATTCACATCCAAACATCACACCTGCGGGACAGAGACAGAATAGCAACAACAACTGTCCGAGTTACACCAGGAACTCACAATCCCTCCATCAGTGCTCAGAATGTCCACAATATGTTGAGAGAGGCTGAACTGAGGGCTTGTAGGCCTGTTGTAAGGCAGGTCCTCAACAGACATCACCGGCAACAACGTCGCCTATGGGCACAAACCCACTGTCCAGGAATTTTCAGGTGCCTTGGTGGAAGAGTAGGGTAACATCTCACAGCAAGAACTGGCAAATCTGGTGCAGTTCATGAGGAGTTGCAGTACTGCAGCATTGCAGTACTTAATGCAGAAGGTTGCCACGCCAGATACTGACTGTGACTTTTGATTTTGACCCCCCCTTTGTTCAGGGACACATTATTCCATTTATGTTAGTTACATGTCTGTGAAACTTGTTCAGTTTATGTCTCAGTTGTTGAATCTTATGTTCATACAATTATTTACACAGTTGACAGTGAGAGGATGTTTCTTTTTTTAACGAGTTTATTACAAGAAATTCTGTACCCAGTTAAACACTAAAAATCTGCCTCATTGCCCCACCAATGTTGTGTGGCACCAATGTTGGTGTCTTGACTGTCTTACTTTTAGCTGTGGCATCGGAGAGAAACTATTCTCTGCTCTATGGAGAAATCTTCCCACCACCCATCACATAATTCGGCGTCTCCTGCTTTGACTTGAATCAGAGCATGGCAGGAGTAAAAGCCGCCTGTCACCCAGCTCTGTGGTCCTGGAATTAGTCACGTTGGTGGAGTTTAAACAGTATGTCGATATAAATATTATAGAAGAGTGTATTGTCTGTAGGTCAGCTGTTTTTTTTAGTTATGACGTGTTTTTTTATGTAATATTTTATTGTTATACTGTATGTGTGTCTATAGTTTTGTTCAATGCTGTGTTAGTGTATGTACTTTGTTTTGTCTGAACCTTTGTTCCCCCTGCTGCTGTTAGACAAGATCTCTCTTGAAAAATAGATTGTATCTCAATGAGAAAAACATGCATAAATAAAGGTCAAATTAATCATTTAGAAAAAGTTGACAAGATGGTAGAAAAGATCCTGTCATGTTGTCAGGTTCTCCGTCAAAATTAGAAGATGCCCTTGAAATTGCGCATGACAGATATTACCAGGATTACTGTATTTGTAATTGTATTGTCTCCGGTAATGGCAGCGGAAGGGATGACTGCCGCATTGTTAGTAACTTATTTTGTACATAATGTTGCTGCTACCGTCTCTTGTGACTGAAAATAGCTTCTGGACATCAGAACAGCGATTACTCACCTCGAACTGGACGAAAATGTCTTCTTTAGCGAGTCTGGCGCAAAAGATATACTGATTTCTCGAGGCCAGGCCTAAATTCCCGTCATTGAAGAAGAAAAGACAGAAAAAAGGGGGTGGAGGTCAGGGTGCCTTGTGAGAAATCGTAGGTGAGTGAGTAAACCTCCACTACCATCCATACTATTGGCCAACATGCAATCATTGGAAAATAAACTGGATGATCTATGATTTAGACTATCCTACCAACGGGATAATAAGAACTGTAATATCTTATGTTTCACCGAGTCATGGATGAACGACGACACGGATAATATAGAGCTGGCTGGGTTTTCCGTACATCGGCAGGACAGAACAGCTACGTCTGGTAAGACGAGGGGCGGGGTTGTGTGTCTATTTGCCAATAACAGCTGTTGCACAAGGTCTAATATTAAAGAAGTCTCAAGGTAATGGTCGCCTGAGGTAGAGTACCTCATGATGAGCTGTAAACCAAGAGAGTTGTCATCTATATTATTCGTAGCCATCTATTTACTACCACAAGCCGATGCTGGCACTAAGACCGCACTCAACGGCCATAAGCGAACAAGAAAATGCTCATCCGGAAACGGTGCTCCAATTGGCTGGGGACTTTAATGCAGGCAAACTTAAATACATTTTACCTCATGTCTACCAGCATGTCACATGTGCAACCAGAGGGGGAAAAAAACTCTAGACCACCTTTACTCCACACACAGAGACGCATACAAAGCTCTCCCTTGCCCTCCATTTGGTAGATCTGACCATAATTCTATCCTCTTGATTCCTTCTTACAAACAAAAACTAAAGCAAGAGGTACCAGTGACTCACTCAATATGGAAGTGGTCAGATGACGCAGATGCTACGCTACAGGACTGTTTTGCTAGCACAGACTGGAATATGTTCCGGGATTCTTCTAATGGCATTGAGGAGTATACCACCTCAGTCACCGGCTTCATTAATAAGTTGTAGCAGGCTCAAGGGTGTGGGGTATCCAAGTTCAATAACAAACTAGCACCAGCAGCACAAATAGAATGCAAATGGGAAGCTAATTATGGGTTTTGGTATACTGGGTAAGAGGTGGAAATGCACCAATCACCTCACAAGTCCACAAGCCGTTCTCGTTGTCCGTTCCATTTTCCAGGGGTACTCCTCACACTCGGGTCCTTAGCCAATCCGGTCCGGTACACAAGTGGGGTAATCCGAAAGTCCAGGTCACCACGGGTAATCACACAGATTTTGCTCTCACTCTCGCTGCTGCTCTCGCTCAGTTCGCTCCTCCTCTGCCCCTTTATCCAGGCTGCTTCCTCCTTTATCCCCAAGCACTTCCTGGCTTAACGATACACAGTCTTGCCTCGTTGGGGCAGGAAGTCCATATAAGGTTTGGGGGTGGTCCAGCAACCTGCAAGATATCTTTCCTCAAGTACCACTCCCCTCACCTCTCCCTGCCGGCTGCCACAAAGTGCATTGACGATGTCGACCCCACAGTGACTGTAGGTACACATCCCAACCAGATGCCATGGATTACAGTCAACTTCCGCACCGAGCTAAAGCTGCAGCTTTCAAAGAGCGGGACTCTAATCTGGACGCTTATAAGAAATCCCGCTACGCCCTCAGACGAACCATCAAACAGGCAAAGCGTCAATACAGGACTAAGATTGAATCCTACTACACCGGCTCTGTTGCTCGTTGGATGTGGCAGGCGTCAGCATGCAGGCGCCCGGCCACCACAAGTAGTTGCTAGAGCACGATGGAACAAGGACATCCCAGCTGGCCCTCCCATAACCCGGACGACACTGGTCCAATTGTGAACCGCCTCATGGGTCTCCCGGTTGCGGCCGGCTGTGACACAGCCTGGGATTGAACCTGGATTTGTAGTGACACCTTACACCACTGCGCCACTCGGGAGGCTTGTAAGGGCTTGTAAGTAAGCATTTCATGGTAAGGTCTACTACACCTGTTGTATTCAGCGCATGTGAAAAATAAAATGTGATTTGATTTGTATACACTGCATGGTTGTTACTAGTTGACTCTACTTAATTGAAAACTATTATGACTGTGTTTTATGACTGAATTAAAACCATTATTTTTGAAAAATATTATAATTGGTGAAACCATTGAAGAAAGGCTTGTGGATATAGATACCATACCATCTGTTGCACATTCCATATACATAATATTAAGATACTGTATGTCCATCAGAAACATTCCAAACCATGAATTTGGATAAAGGCAGATAAAGCTTTTTGTTTCAACAAAAAAAGTATATATTTAAGCAATAAGGCATGAGGGGGTGTGGTATATGGCCAATATACCCCAGCTAGTGCTGTTCTTAGGCAGCCCTTAGCCGTGGTATATTGGCCATATACCACAAATCCATGAGGTGCTTTATTGTGATTATAAACTGGTTAACAATGTAATTAGAGCAGTAAAATTAAATGTTTGGTCATACCCGTGGTATACGGTCTTATATACTACGGCTGTCAGCCAATCAGCAATCAGAGCTTGAACCACCCAGTTTATATATACCGTATATATGACTTGAGTTGATGAGTAAGACATAGTTACACGTTGACGATTGACAAATACCGTGAGAGCTCTGGTCGGGCCCAAACTCTTTAAAAAAAAGAGATCCAAAAGGGGTCTTCGGCTGTCCCCATTGAACTCTTTATGGTTCTAGGCAGAACGCTTTTTAGTTTCAGGAAGAACCCTTTTAGGTTCCATGTAGAACCCGAAAGGGGTATTCCAATAAAATCAAGATTGATTTAGACAGCACATTTTAGACGGAATGCAACGCAATGAGCTTCACAGGAAAAAACGATGAAAAACAATCAACATAAAAACTGAAATATTTGCTACACCACAAACATAAGAGGATAAAAAACTAAAAATAACAATAAAAACTGAACTACTAAAAAGCACCCTAAGGAAATGCAAAGCTAAAAAGGTGTATTTTAAGATCTCTTTTAAATATGTCCACAGATTCAGCACCCCGCAGGTTCTCTGGCAGGCTATTCCAGAGGCTGTAGACATGTTAACTAAAGACTGTCTCTCCAAGCCTTATGGTCCCAGGCTTCGGGATAGTTAAAAGGCCAGTGTCAGAGGACCTGAGGGACCTACTGTACTGGGTACATAACTTAGAAGCATGTCTTGGGGTGGACAATCGTGGATTGATTTAAAAAACAATAGGCAAATCTTAAAATCAATTCTAAAACTCCCAGGCAGCGTGAAAAGTGCAGAGACCTTAAAATCGGTGTAATGTGTGCTCTCCGTCTAGTCTTGGTCAGTACCGTGCTGCAGCATTATGTATGTTTTGCAGTTGACCAATGGTTTTCTTGGGTAGACCAGACAGGAGAGAAAGGGTTCTCCTATGGGGACAGCCAAATAACCCTTTTATGTTCTAGATAGCACCTTTTTTATAAGACGGCAGTGGTGACTCAAACTCAGAAAACCGATAGCCATCTATCCTTGTTTGCGCCTGTCTCTGGCCCTCGATCCACGACACCGTGAACCGCCATGTACATAAAATAACTCCACTCCAGTCAGGCAGCTGAGATATATATTCTATCGGTACAGTGTACGCATCTATCCACCCAAGGTCAGATGTGCTACACCTCAAAAACACCCCATGATTGCCTTAATATTGATCCCCCGTCCGACCCTCCTCGTCCCCGAGGGCCCCCACTCTAAGTATCAGTCCATTTCAGAGATGAACACCCAAGAATCTACTTTGCAGTATGACAGGTTCCATGAAAACATTCATCTTTATTTACCTGTTGCTGAAGAAGGTGATGGCGAGTTTTTCTAGCGTTTTTCCTGCCCTGAGAGTCGATTGACGCACCAGTGTTTCAATCTAAGTAACATAATACCAATATCCCCATCAAAATCTGTCAGTTTAACCTAGAGATATCTGTTTTTGCATTGGTGCGTCTCAATCCACTGCATTCTCCGATTTCGCACTTCCGCATCTGTGGTGAAAGGTGGCAGAGTTATAGCGGTGTTTGTCAGACCATGAGACATCTGTGGTGAAAGGTGGCAGAGCTAGAGCGGTGTTTGTCAGACCATGAGACATCTGTGGTGAAAGGTGGCAGAGCTAGAGCGGTGTTTGTCAGACCATGAGACATCCTGAAAATCGGTCTTCTCACGAAAACCTCCATAGCGTCCAAACGGTTTGACCAACAAACTAACCACTCTATGAAAAGGGGAGACTCAAGAACATGATAGTGGTCTCCATTTTCTCTCTGTTTCGTTCATTTTCCCTCTAAACTTCTTCAAAGGCAGCACTTTTCCCAGGTGTAATATCTGATCATATTGGCCGGAGTGTTCTCAAAGAACACTCAAGTAATATTGGAGACAAAAATGCAATAACACAATTTCGACTGGCAGTATCTTGAGCAGAAAAGTAGGAGGTGTATAATATTTCCTTTAATTGATGGTATCAAAGGATTGTATCAAATATGTTGACGTATTAACCTAGTATAGTTTAATCGATATTGTACAGTTCTGGGCACTAAAACGTTTTTTTTTTAAATAAAAGCCTTCCCTGCAGCAACATCTAACTACCTCAAGCATGTAACACTAAAAACATTTCAAAAGTTAATTTAGATTTTTTTGTTTAGTATGCATGATTTTAACTTCCATATAACAGAAATATGTGAAAACCAACAATGGGCCTTATTATTAATCACTTACAGTACATTCATGCTTTTGTTGTTTATGCGTTTAAAAGCTAGTAGCGGATTAAAAAACCAAGACGGGAGAGCGATTGTTTCTGGGGTCCCTCTCTCTCCTCTGTCAAACATTGACTTGCCTTGGCGTTTTCTGCAGCGTGAACTAAATTATAGATTTCTAATTTCAGCTGAACTTGGGGCCAGTAGGACTTTTGGTGAAGACCATGGGTATTTTATCACAAACGAACAAATAAATAAAAACCCAGTGGACCGGAGTGCCTGGGGAAAGCACACTGTTTGGAGAGAAAAATAAGGGAATTTGACACTGATAAAGCTGCAGCTTTCTCCTCTGGTTCAAAACCAAGCCAACTAGGGCAAAGGAAACTGAAAAAGGTACACTTGATCTTATGCACAAAAAAACACATAGTACCATACGTTAAAACAAGTCACAATAACTTCCTTTCCCAGTGTATGAATACTTCTGGTGAACAAAAAACTGACTCTCTTGTCAAACTATAGGTATAGTTAGACCAGCGAGGGAAGAGAGTGATATACTGTATGAAGCATTAAAACAATGATAAACTGTACTTCCTTATGCCTTAGGCGGGGGAATCAGCTGCTGCAAATATATGAACAGCCTTGTGTTACGAAAGCTTGTATCAGAAAAGGTTAGGACATTTTCACAATGTGTAGCATGGTGGCTACTGAGAGCACTGCATGGGTTATTAGCCACTGTATGTCACACTCACAGACCCTAATTATGGCGCCATGTGAAAACAGCCAATTAGCATACAAATATTTGATTATATGGTTGAGTGTGCATAATAATGACAATTTGCAGGGGCGTCTAAAGATGGTCATACATTAAACTGGGATTTAGCCACGATTTGGGATCCACAACAAATTTCTGGGATGGCAGGTAAATCCTAATGTCGTAGGCTCTGACCAAGACGTTGCATAATGTAAGCGGGCGAAAGACATGTGATTATGGGTCTTGTGCTCTCCCGATTTGCGTCTTATGTCCCAATTATCTTTCTGACATGCCAGACATTTTTTGGTTGTGTCTTGTGTAGTGAGGGGGGTGCTAAGATGTGACTTGCAACTTCTACTCTGTTGCATGGCTACAGCCACAGAGTAGGAGGTGGGCCACGACACATTTGGAAATCGCAGGACAGGGAGGGGTCTCGACAGGTTGCGGATGCAGGATGTGAACAAACTTGTGTAATGGGGGGTGCTGAGGAGTATTTTCCTCCGCTCTGATCCCCTGTGCACTAATTTGGTGGAATTATATATATTTTTGAATCATGGGGTGCAGCAGCACCCTCAGCACCCCTACTCAGCACCCCTACTCAGCACCCCTACTTCCTGCTTCTATGCAAGAATTTATGTGTGCTCCAACGATGAAAATATTTGGAGCATTGTCTAATGTATGCCTAGCTTAAGAGAGCGGGAGTTGGGGAGAGAGAGATAAGAGAGAGAGGAGGTGGAGGGGGAGAGAGAGAGAGCACTGACAATAAAGAACTGATGGCAGGCGAGACCTCCCCAACTAATGGGGCAGTCAGTACTCATTCCCTCACTGATGGGATATTGAGACTGTAAACGTGTAGAGGTAATTAGCATGCTCAAGACTTTACAGGAAATGACAAATGATCAACAATATTGCTGGCTAGCGAGGAAACAGAGGCCCTAAACATTGGACATTGACATAACAGAGGTAGAGAATGGAGAGAAACTGCAACACTTTTCTTATGATTGGTTGGCCATGTTGTTGGAATGTCATGGCCTGATCAGAGTGGATGTCCTGGTCCAGGGAATAGGAATCATCTCATAATTTTGTCAGGGGCTAGAACTGGGTGAAATTGTTCCCTGTCATGCATAAACAAACTAGATGAATGTTTGTGTAATGTTTTGAAGGGGTTTGATTTCCAAACATGGGAAGAGGTTGGAGGATACACAGTATCCATTAGAGGTTTGGTTTTGTGTTGACTTTATGTGGAGGCTTTTCTGTTGTCAGTGTTATCATGAAAAAAGAAACATGAATACAGTGCCTTGCTAAAGTATTCGGCCCCCTTGAACTTTGCGACCTTTTGCCAAATTTCAGGCTTCAAACATAAAGATATAAAACTGTATTTTTTTGTGAAGAATCAACAACAAGTGGACACAATCATGAAGTGGAACGACATTTATTGGATATTTCAAACTTTTTTAACAAATCAAAAACTGAAAAATTGGGCGTGCAAAATTATTCAGCCCCTTTATTTTCAGTGCAGCAAACTCTCTCCAGAAGTTCAGTGAGGATCTCTGAATGATCCAATGTTGACCTAAATGACTAATGATGATAAATACAATCCACCTGTGTGTAATCAAATCTCCGTATAAATGCACCTGCACTGTGATAGTCTCAGAGGTCCGTTAAAAGCGCAGAGAGCATCATGAAGAACAAGGAACACACCAGGCAGGTCAGAGATACTGTTGTGAAAAAGTTTAAAGCCGGATTTGGATACAAAAATATTTCCCAAGCATTAAACATCCCAAGGAGCACTGTGCAAGCGATAATATTGAAATGGAAGGAGTATCAGACCACTGCAAATCTACCAAGACCTGGCCGTCCCTCTAAACTTTCAGCTCATACAAGGAGAAGACTGATCAGAGATGCAGCCAAGAGGCCCATGATCACTCTGGATGAACTGCAGAGATCTACAGCTGAGGTGGGAGACTCTGTCCATAGGACAACAATCAGTCGTATATTGCACAAATCTGGCCTTTCTGGAAGAGTGGCAAGAAGAAAGCCATTTCTTAAAGATATCCATAAAAAGTGTAGTTTAAAGTTTGCCACAAGCCACCTGGGAGACACACCAAACATGTGGAAGAAGGTGCTCTGGTCAAATTAAACCAAAATTGAACTTTTTGGCAACAATGCAAAATGTTTGGCGTAAAAGCAACACAGCTGAACACACCATCCCCACTGTCAAACATGGTGGTGGCAGCATCATGGTTTGGGCCTGCTTTTCTTCAGCAGGGACAGGGAAGATGGTTACAATTGATGGGAAGATGGATGGAGCCAAATACAGGACCATTCTGGAAGAAAACCTGATGGAGTCTGCAAAAGACCTGAGACTGGGACGGAGATTTGTCTTCCAACAAGACAATGATCCAAAACATAAAGCAAAATCTACAATGGAATGGTTCAAAAATAAACATATCCAGGTGTTAGAATGGCCAAGTCAAAGTCCAGACCTGAATCCAATCGAGAATCTGTGGAAAGAACTGAAAACAGCTGTTCACAAATGCTCTCCATCCAACCTCACTGAGCTCGAGCTGTTTTGCAAGGAGGAATGGGAAAAAAATTCAGTCTCTCGATGTGCAAAACTGATAGAGACATACCCCAAGCGACTTACAGCTGTAATCGCAGCAAAAGGTGGCGCTACAAAGTATTAACTTAAGGGGGCTGAATCATTTTGCACGGCCAATTTTTCAGTTTTTGATTTGTTAAAAAAGTTTGAAATATCCAATAAATGTCGTTCCACTTCATGATTGTGTCCCACTTGTTCTTGATTCTTCACAAAAAAATACAGTTTTATATCTTTATGTTTGAAGCCTGAAATGTGGCAAAAGGTCGCAAAGTTCAAGGGGGCCGAATACTTTCGCAAGGCACTGTAGATAGGAAATCCCTCTTGACTTAACCCTCAATATTTATGGGTCTATCTAAATGCAGATCTCTTTCTTATTACCAACCTATATGTTTCATCAATACATTCTAAATGCATAATGAAATCCTCCATGGTGAGCGCTTTATGGATGGCCTTCACAATTGAATTTCCTTTGGATTCCCACCGAACTTGTAGTGGTTAAATGAACATTTTAAAGTATCCCATTAAGTGGTTTTATTTACCTTTATAAATAGTGTGTTCCTGCATCACCTACTGACTCTACATGTTTTGTTCTCCATCTCACTCCGGACTCCATTCTCAATAAAACCCAGCCACAGAAGGACTTTGTCCACTTGGCAATGAAATGTAATAGAAATTCAACATAGCGGGACTATCATTGTAACTGCTTTCATTATACGTTACAATAGGTCACAGCTTTCTGAATAAGTATTGTGGCAAGAAACAAGCTACTGTCACAGATTTAGTAGAAAATGAATGTCTTGAGGAACCAAGCAATCGTCAATGCTTTCTTAGTAAGTATTGGGGGAAAAACCTTCAGGGAAAAGAATTGGTATGTCTCCCACAGAAATTACATTAACAGTAAACTTTGAGACTAAGAGACTCAGACTAAAAAGCCTAGCTGAAATGTTAGCAAGGTATAGGAGCTCAGTGGTGCAGGGATGCAGCAAAGTCACAATGTAATGAGCTTACTTGTTAGTCACATTGTCCCAGTGTGACTTAGAAAGTATAATTTGCATAAGGACAAGATGAATATCTTCTAGGGTAATTTCCACCTGAAACCAACCATAACATTAGAGTGTTATGGTAATGCACAGACACATACACACACACACACACACACACACACACACACACACACACACACACACTTTAAACCTCTGGATCAGATTTTTTTAAAGACAGTGTTTCGTGCCATTTCTTTAGTTGAAACCAACTATTAATCACAAGGGGTCCAGATTACAGTTGCAAATCCTTAGAAACAATCAGTAACTTCAGCTACGCTTAGTCTAACACAAGATCATGCCTATGTCAAGATTGCACACCTCACCATTGCCAAGAACATAGGGTGTGTGTGTGTGTGTGTTTGTTTGTTTGTTTGTGTGTGCGTGCGTGCATGTGACTCAAAAAAAGGTGCACAACCACGGGCCATCCAGATCAATACCATAGGTAAGCATAATAGCTTGACATAGTAGCCTCTCCTCTGGCTGGCCTATATCAATGTGTGAATGCATCTATTTTAATACTTCCACATATTATTGATTAACTAATCCACTCAGAGACCTGCTCTCCTGCTCTTTCTTGCAGAGTGCCAGGACTTAATTGATCCCTTTGGGAATAGCGGGTGCTGAACTGTGAGACAAAATGTCAGCCTGCGATTGGCCTCGGCTAAGGCCAGCATAATTGAGAGAAGCATCAGTGATCGGGAGAGAGAAAGAGAGAACATAGAACAGAGAACAGAGAACAGAGAACAGAGATAGAGACTGTGAGAGAAAGGGAAAAATAAAAAGACATGATGGGTTAAGCTGTGTGTGTGTGTGCCTGGCATACTATATATTACAACTGTTTCTCCATGTGAACACTGATCTCTACCTACCACGCTGGTTATGAGGAAATGCAAACTTGTAGTGTATTTTAGTTTTAAAAAGGCTTCTAAAGTTTGCAAATTTCACTTTTGAATTTCAGACATAATTTGCCCTAATGAAAAACGTATCAACCCCTATAAAAATGTACATGAATTATAATCCACATAATAATTCACATTTCCTGGCTAACTGTAAAATACATATTTGTATATTTAGTGTTAGAGAAAATGTGCATATTCTCAAAATGTCTGCCCCCATCGCTGTGAACGTCTCATAGAGCTCTAGCTTAACTTCCTGAACTCAGTACGAACACACCTTCTATCTCATATATATGTTGTTCGTCTATGTCAAACAAAATGTTGTTTTTGTAAAATAATCTATGAATTATTTTTGATTACTGCCTATAAATCAAACTCTGAATGGACAGATGATGGGCAGTCAGAAGAGCGAATGAAATGGTAGGAGGGTCATCCCAGCTTCAACTGGTGTCAGATTTCACATCCTGCTTCACACAGGCAGCTGAGACATACTCCTGTGTCCGTGAGAATCAGGGTCCCAACTTAATGCAAAACATTGTCCACAGATTGATTTACTGTATAAGCAAAAATGTTGGTCAGAACCTGTGCCAGAACCATGCAGCGAAGAGGTTTTAAGATCCTATGTCTGTGTGCTGCCTGGAATTTTAAGGTGATACAATTGTAAAGTAAAATAAGCAATGCATGCATGGGAACTTACATATGAATTATATTTCACACCAGACACTAACCCTAAAGAATATGGTATGCAAGTATAATGGACTCTAATAATGGTATATATGGTATGGGCAGGAGCACAAAGGCTAATATCAATGTAATCTAATAACAATCTCTAAATGGATAGAAAGACATGTCTACTCACCACATTCTCCCCCTTCACAAAGTAAAGGAATGGAATAAGAATATATACATATAAATACATGGATGAGCAATGACCGAGCGGCATAGGTAAAATGCAATAGATGGTATAAAATACAGTATATACTGTACATATGAGATGAGGAATGCAAGATATGTAAACATTATTAAAGTGACGAGCGTTCTATTTATTAAAGTGGCCAAGGATTTCAAGTCTGTGTATGTAGGCAGCAACCTCTCTGTGCTAGTGATGGCTATTCAACAGTCTGATGGCCTTGAGAAAGAAGTTGTTTTTCAGTCTCTCAGCCCCTGCTTTGATGCACCTGTACTGACCTCGCCTTCTGGATGATAGCGGGGTGAACAGGCAGTGGCTCGGGTGGTTGTTGTCCTTTATGATCTTTTTAGCCTTCCTTTTGACATCGGGTGCTGCTGGTATCCTGGAGGGCAGGTAGTTTGCCCCCGGTGATGCGTTGTGCAGACTGCACCCCCCTCTGGAGAGCCCTGCGGTTGTGGGCGGTGCAGTTGCCATACCAGTTGGTGATACAGCCCAACAGCATGCTCTCAATTGTGCACCTGTAAAAGTTTGTGAGGTTTTTAGGTGACATGCCAAATTTCTTCGCCCTCCTGAGTTTGAAGAGGTGCTGTTGCGCCTTCTTCACCACACTGTCTGTGTGGGTGAACCATTTCAGTTTGTCAGTGATATGTACGCCGAGGAACTTAACTTCCTACCTTCTCCACTGCTGTCTCATCGATGTGGATAGAGGGGTGCTCCCTCTGCTGTTTCCTGAAGTCCACGATCATCTCCTTTGTTTTGTTGACTTTGAGTGAGAGGTTATTTTCCTTACACACCACTCCGAGAGCCCACACCTCCTCCCCAGAGTCTTTCTCGTCATTGTTGGTAATCAAGCCTACTACTGTAGTGTCATCAGCAAACTTGATGATTGAGTTGGAGGCGTGCATGGCCAACCAATCATGGGTGAAAAGGGAGTACAGGAGGGGGCTGAGTATGCACCCTTGTGGGGCACCAGTGTTGAGGATCAGCGAAGTGGAGGTGTCGTTTCCTACCTTCACACCTGGGGGAGGCCCATCAGGAAGTCCAGGACCCAATTGCACAGGGCAGGGTTCAGACCCAGGGCCTCGAGCTTAATGATGAGCTTGGAGGGTACTATGGTGTTTAATGCTGAGCTATAGTCAATGAACAGCATTCTTACGTAGGTATTCCTCTTGTCCAGATAGGATAGGGCAGTGTGTAGTGTGATGGCGATTGCATCATCTGTGGACATATTGGGGCGGTAGGCAAATTTAAGTTGGTCTAGGGTGACAGATAAGGTAGAGGTGATGTGTCTTTGCCTGGCCAGTTCCCCTCTCTCCACCAGGATTCTCTGCCTTTAACCCTATTACAGGGGCTGAGTCACTGGCTTACTGGTGCTCTTCCATCCCGTCCCTAGGAGGGATGCGTCACTTCAGTGGGTTGAGTCACTGACGTGATCTTCCTGTCCGGTTTTGGCACCCCCCTCGGGTTTGTGCTGTGGCGGAGATCTTTGTGGGCTATACTTTGCCTTGTCTCAGGGTAGTAAGTGGTGGTTGACGATATCCCTCTAGTGGTGTGGAGACTGTGCTTTGGCAAAGTGGGTGGGGTTATATCCTGCCTGGTTGGCCCAGTCCGGGATTATCGTCGGACGGGGCCACAGTGTCCTGTGTGAATTTAAGTATGCTCCCTCTAATTATCTCTCTCTCCATCTCCCTCCCCTCCCAGAGGACATGAGCCTCTGGTGCTGACCTGTTGCACCCTCTACAACCACTGTGATTATTATTATTATTTGATGCTGTTCATCTATGAACGTTTGAACATCTTGGCCACGTACTGTTATAATCTCAACCAGCCAGAATAGGACTGGCCACCCCTCAGAGCCCGGTTCCTCTCTAGGTTTCTTCCTAGGTTCCTGCCTTTCTAGGGAGTTTTTCCAAGCCACTGTGCTTCTACATCTGCATTGCTTGTTGTTTGGGGTTTTAGGCTTTCGCAACAAGGTAATCTATATGTCTTTGCTAGGTAAATCCCCGCCTTATCTTAGCTCACTGGTCACTATAGCAACACCCACCCATAGCACGCGCTCCAGCAGGTATATTTCACTGGTCATCCCCAAAGCAAACACCTACTTTGGTCACCTTTCCTTCCAGTTCTCTGCTGCCAATGACTGGAACTAATTGCAAAAATCACTGAAGCTGAAGACTTATATCTCCCTCACTAACTTTAAGCATCAGCTGTCAGAGCAGCTTACCGATCAATGCACCTGTACACAGCCCATCTGTAAATAGCCCACCCAACTACCTCATCCCGATATTGTTATTTTTTTTGCTCTTTTGCACCCCAGTATTTCTACTTGCACATAACATCTGCACATCTATCAATCCAGTGTTAATGGATCAATCCAGTGTTAATTGTACTTACTACACATGCACACACTGTATATATAGATTTTTCTACTGTGTTATTGACTGTTCATTTGTTCATCCCATGTGTAACTTTGTGTCGTTGTTTTTGTCGCACTGCTATGCTTTATCTTGGCCAGGTCGCAGTTGTAAATGAGAACTTGTTCTCAACTGGCCTACCTGGTTAAATAAAGGTGAAATAAATAAATCATTTGAATTAAAAGGCTGGGTTTCTGTATAGCACTTTGTGATATCGGCTGATGTAAAAAGGATTTTATAAATACATTTGATTGATTGATGATACTCTCAAAGCACTTCATGACGACAGAAGTGAGTGCCATGGGGCGATAGTCATTTAGTTCACTTACCTTTGCATTTTTGCATACAGGAAGAATGGTAGCATTCTTGAAGCATGTGAGGACAGCAGACTGGGCTAGGGAGAGATTGAATATGTCCGTAAACACACCAGCCAGCTGGTCTGCGCATGCTCTGACGATGCGACTAGGGAAGCCATCTGGGCCGGCAGCCTTGAGAGGGTTAACACGTTTAACCCTTTCACACGTACAGTTGAGGTCGGAAGTTTACATACACTTCGGTTGGAGTCATTAAAACTATTTTTTCAACCACTCCACAAATGTCTTGTTAACAAACTATAGTTTTGGCAAGTCGGTTAGGACATCTACTTTGTGCATGACACAAGTCATTTTACCAACAATTATTTACAGACAGTTTATTTCACTTATAATTCACTGTATCACAATTCCAGTGTGTCAGAAGTTTACATACACTAAGTTGACTGTGCTTTTAAACAGCTTTGAACATTTCAGAAAATGATGTCATGGCTTTAGAAGCTTCTGATAGGCTAATTGACATCATTTGAGTCAATTGGAGATGTACATGTGGATGTATTTCAAGGCCAAATTTCAAACTCAGTGCCTCTTTGCTTGACATCATGGGAAAATCAAAAGAAATCAGCCAAGACCTCAGAAAAAAATTGTAGACCTGCACAAGTCTGGTTCATCCTTGGGAGCAATTTCCAAATGCCTGAAGGTACCATGTTCATCTGTACAAACCATAGTACACAAGTATAAACACCATGGGACCACGCAGCCGTCATTCCGCTCAGGAAGGAGACACGTTCTGTCTTCTAGAAACGAACGTACTTTGGTGCAAAACGTGCAAATAAATCCCAGAACAACAACAAGGACCTTGTGAAGATGCTGGAGGAAACGGGTACAAAATGATCTTTATCCACAGTAAAACGAGGTCGATATCGACATAACATTTCAACACTCTTTCAATTGTGCCTCAGACATTTCAATTAAACTCTCCATGCTTTACACTTGTACGTGTGTTTCAATTCACAAGGAAGAAATAACAGCAGTTGGAGACTGCAGAGTTTATTATGCAGAAACATAAAAAAGGAAAGTGGTTTCTAACTATTTTAATGACCACATAAAAGGGACCAATTCATGCCATATTTGAATTCTATTAACCTATTTGTTGCTTTAGGAAAGAATATGCCATACGCGTGAATCAACAAAAGGGTATATTAACTCCCATGCAATTATTAGGCGGTAGAGGCAAGTGAAAAATCCACCTTCTGTGCCTTTTTGATATCCAAATGAGTGATTGTTTTATTAGTATGACTCACAGGTAAGTACATCTTGCAAGCATTTTCTTAGTTAGTTAGCAAATATCCTCTCTCTCATGTCAAGTCATTCTGTGACTGACAGAAAATGCATTACCAACACATAATGTAAAATATTTCCCATTCCTTTATGTTTTCATGCTATTTTTCTTCACAATAGTTGTTGATGGACTTTTCCTCTCACTGGGAGAGACCAACAGATGTGATGCCTCTCCGCTTGGCACTCAGCATTAAGGGCCTTTGATAGACTAGCGTTATGCCCAAGCTGCCTCAGGCTATAGAAGCTGGAGACGGACCTTTCTGGCTCGGACAAGGCCACTTTTCTCATTGGAAAATGGTTCCAAAGAGGAATGCAAAGTGTAGTGTTTCACACAATGCTTCTAGGAATTCCTAGCTCAAGTGAGGAGTGAAGAGATATCCAAAGGAATTCACTTGTGCTGTGTACAAGACCATTGAAGACCTAGATAGTCCAGATAAGAGCTGTTGCAAACACAGCAGGATAACACAGACACACACACACACCATCAGGGTTTTTTCAACTGTCTCAACATTTCACACAAACCTCAGAGGTCGTACTCCTGAGATGCTGTTTGATCTGTTTTTGTTGTAGTTGTTGTTATCCCACTCAATCAGTACTGGTCATGGGAGGCTTTGTGTTAAAGCACCAAATAGACCTATAGATATCTGGTGGATCAATTCCTTCTGCTTGCTTTTCCAGAGGTTACATTGGCTAAAGGTTACCTTGACACCAAAGTAGTGGCTTGTTATATCCAAAAGAAGCTAACTGTATGGAGTGGTATGGAGGTCACATGTAGTCAACGTTGAGCTGTATGAAGGCAATGGATGTGGCCCTATGGGCCCTAGTCAAATATAGTGCACTATATAGAGAATATAGTGCCATTTGGTACACAGACAGTGTTGTAGGTAAGGCCAAGGTGGCTTAGGTGTCACTGTGTTCTGGGGGTTAATCGGAGGCGTGTGGTACTTATGATCGTTGTGGGCTGGGGAAAACAGACATCTTTCATACTCTGCCTCTAACTCACTCCCGGTTACTGTTACTGGTCTGGTCTAAGAACACTCCCAAAGACTTCTCAAACAGTGTCTGCAATGACAAAGCAGGCAATCATCATAATTATTTGTGTTAGTCGAGTTGTTTGTTAATAAAGCTGATATTTCTGTTGTCTTTATTTCAGTGTGGGTTAGGTGAGACATGGGTAGGAGGAACTAGTGTTTTCTTTCTATCTATCGTCCCTCTATAACCTACTGCAAGGCTGAGTTTATTTTTAACACCAGGTTGCTGCCAACTCAGAGCTAAGGTGTAGGCAGGCTCTATATCTCTCTTGGCCTCCTCTCCCCGCCCCTGTCTAGCAGACACACACACTTATGCACCCACTCACACACACCCGTGCACACACACACATGCCCTCCATCCCTCTCTTTCTATCACATGCACACACACACACACGCAAACACACACACAAACCACACACTTACACACACACAGAATATACTCTGAAACCCCACAGGTATAGCTACAGGAAGTAGTTTGGGGGTGGGGGTGCTGCAATTTCTTTACCAAAGGGGTATGGGGGTGGGGATTCATAAAAGAGAAATTGGCCCGCGCTGAGGACCGCTATATCAGTCCGTTAATAAAGGTGCACCACTTTTGTGATGTCGTGACTTTACTTTCATTAATCATTAATTATTTATCTAACCAACTAACTATGTTTCATTGTTCCCCGTTAAATTATTCATTAACACATTAGGATTTGGGGCACCACGAGAGCAGTTCTATAAAGAGTTACCGTCTCCTGTATTAAACTCTACAGGTCTTTACCTATCACATCCATAAACTGTCAATTTATTAATCATAACCTCGTGTCATATCATTATTCTGAACAGTTGTAACCTTGCATCTGCAAAAAATCCCAAAAATTCAGTGCTACACAAATTGGTTTAATTAATTATTTACTGGCTAACTAAATGTTAACACAGGATAAACATACACCATTAATACATTAGAAACAGGTTCATAGTGGACTGACAACATTATGGATGCTTGTTACAAAAAGACATGGAGAGGGCAAGAGAGAGAAGGACAGAGACACTTAACGTTGGTATATTAAGAGACTACTCTCACTTATACTTTGTGCACAAACCATTGCCCGCTTCGAGTAAGGAATCATGAATGTATTTACATGGAAATGCCTTGGTTTGCCATGTATCTCTCCTTCTTGGAAAGGGGGTTTGTTGGGCCTTTTCACGGCACGCTTGTAAGGCTCTGATTGTCCAAAAGGGGTCCCCACCCGTCTTCTACTGTTGTTCTCCTCTGCAGTCTTCCAGTATCCGAGTAGTAGAAGGGTCCCACGTCAATTAGCTTTTCTAGATACTTTACTTAGGACAGCTAATCAGCAGTACCTGTGATTGTCCGGAAGGGGACTTTATCGTCTCTACCTCGTGTTGAGATTTCAGAGTTCAAACCACTTTAAATGTGAGCTGCAGCTCAACGTCTCTCTGGTCTGACATGGTAATTCTTCACCCATCATTTAATACAGTTCGTTCAAAAGGGCGATTCCATCAGGCAGACACGCTCTCTGACCTCACTCAGGGGGACTGTGACTACTTACTTGTACAATGTTATAGAAACAATTTCCTCTTATAGTTCCTAAAATCATGTCCCTCTTAACAAAAACACTTTCATAATGTTTGATATTTCATGAACAATGTAGAGGATACTTTGTACATGTAGTGTGTATACTTTTCAAGTTACAGTATTTCCTTTATAACATTTTGAATGACATCACAAAATAAAACACATTATGACATTGTTTTCTTTACCGCTTTTGACCATTCCTCACATTTTAGGTTAGAAATATTGTTCCAGTATTCGCTTTAGAACGTTTCGTTGGAAAAAAGTCTGTGAAACAAAGGCACATTCCTCTGGTGAACATTGGAGAGGGATATACTGTCATCCCCCACCAGCCTGGGATCATAAATATAGAGGTTTGAATGACTGGGATATACTGTAATACAGTTCTACACAACAATCTCACCATTCTCTAAAATCATCAAAAACCAAGTCAAAGAACAAAAAGTTCATAAATAGAGTTCATAAGGACATGGTATATGATGAGTCACTCTGCGAGTGAGAGGGGGTCTGGTTTAAGTTATGTATTGCAAAGCTGACCTATTTGGATCCTCACAGGAGTCATGACAGTCCCCCTCAGGT
The DNA here is from genome assembly GCF_013265735.2 of Oncorhynchus mykiss. NCBI lineage: Eukaryota > Metazoa > Chordata > Actinopteri > Salmoniformes > Salmonidae > Oncorhynchus > Oncorhynchus mykiss. The sequence continues at coordinate 21,551,986 of NC_048573.1, read as the reverse complement.
GGGTTAAATCTTTTTTGCAAGTTGCAATCCACCACAAGAACGTCCACGGGGTGCCCTGGTTTGTGGATCATCATGACAGTCCCTCTCTGGTGGTATAACTTGGTAGGGTTTCTGCAAGCTGCAGACCCCCACAAGAATAGCCATGGGACGTCCTGGTTTGTGGATCATCGTTCCGGACCCGTCGTCTGGTTGTCCAGGCTGGTGGATCTAGGCAGTAACTTAGACAGACATTAATAACGAACAACACCCATGCAATACATCAGTACATTTCTTCCCCAAATGTGGCACTAACTAGTAGTCATATGGGGAACTTATTTGTGACACTATCACTTCCTAAGTGTCAAATAAAATAAAAATAAAAATTAAGAATAAAAACACAAACAAAAAGATATACAAAATAGAGTTACCGAACCTTAATAATCTAATTGGACTCTATTCTATAAACGTGTACGTCCACGGCTAAATGACTCTATCATGGCATTTTGTCTAATGTCATATCTAGGGCGATCCTACTTAGCAGTGTGTTGCTTAGGGCACTATCCTAAGTTGATAACTACATGATAAGCCTACAAAAGTTGTTGAACGTTTTCAGCCTGGGACCCAAATTAGAAATTCTGTGTTTTCCTGGGACCCAAGCTTATGAAAACATGCAACTATACGTAAATATCTGTACATTTCATTGCCCTTATGCATAAAACAAATGCAATATAGACAAAAACAAAAAATGAAATACACATAAATAGCAATTCATGTTTATTTTAAAAACACTCTTACATATCTGTCTATGTTGGAACTGTTGCTACAGTATTAAAGTACAATAATTTAATTCATTTTGAACTGGAATAAACTGGCTGATCACATCACACAGATGAAGGTTCATAATAATGGTTGGAATGGAGTTAATGGAATGGCATCAAACACCTGTAAACCATGTGTTTGATGTATTTGATACCATTCCGCTCCAGCCATTACCACGAGCCTGTCCTCCCCAATTAAGGTGCCACCAACCTCCTGTGAACAGAACACACACACAGGCTCAGTTTTTGATAGTGCAACCCTAAGTAACAGTACAGATACAAAATAATCAAGCCTACTGTACATCTTACTGCAGAAATTATTGTTGAAAAAAAGTATAGGTTGGAACTGTTAAAATACAATGAACAATTTGTATTCTTAACTGGAATGAACTGATTGATCACATCATATCACACCACCAGCACCCACATACACACAGTCCTAATGAGAGGTGTATGGCTGGTTGAAGTTTTCAACAAGCAGGTCTATTCTGGCCTCAGTTGTTGACAGTGCAACCCTGAGGTCATGTTCAACATTGAGTCTGTTTCGGTGCTTGTTTTTTAAGCATGCCAGAGTTTAGAACCCTGACTCGCATAGGTATGTGGTGCCAAGCTGGACCAGAACATCTACTGCTTTCTCAGTCAGGCAGGAGACCGCTTCCTGCTGTAGATGAGCAACCCAGAACTGTGTGAGTGTGTTTGCCTAAAAAAGCATCTTGCTGCCATTGTTTGCTTGTAGTGTCACTAAGGCCTTCATCTCTGGCAGACTTAGTCCTAGGTCTGATGAGGACACTGTTTGAAAGGGATAGACCCATTTAAGTTTTTGAGATCTCTCTGGGTTAGGAAAGTACCGGTCAAAGTTCTGCTGCAGGCTGGCCATGTCCTTCTTCACAGCTTCACATAGGGGGGAATCTATCTGCTGCATGTGAGCTGACAGAACAGAGAACATGCCATATGCTCCAGCCTTCAGCTGAGACTGCCACGATCCCAGGCGTGCAGTGAATCCTCTGATGCCATCTTCAGGCTCCAAAACGGTTGATTCCTTGCCCTGGAGGCTTGTGTTTAGCTCATTGAGCTTTCTGAAAAAATGTCAACCAGGTAAGCCAGGCTAGCCAACCACAGTTTGTCACGGAAGAGGTCTGCAAGGTCACTGTCCTCTTTCTCCAGACAGGCCAGAACCTCCTCTCTCAGTTCCCACAGCATCTCCAGGACCCTCCCCCTGGACAACCACCTAACCTCACAATGAAAGAGCAGGTGCTCATGATCTGCTATCATATCCTTGAAAAGCTCTCTGAACAGCCTTGTTTGAAGAGGTCTCTTCATGATCAGATTCACCATCTTTACGACTGAGTCGAAAACAGCCCCTTGGTTAGGTTGTAATGCTTTGCTGGCCAAAGACTCCCTGTGCAGAATACAATGTGTCAGTTTCACGTTGGGCACCACTCTGCGGACATGAGCTATGAATCCGGAGTTGCACCCATTCATGCATCTTGCACCATCAGCGCAAATCCCAACACAATTTTCCCAGTCAATTTGTAAGTCTTTCACCCTAAAAATGCCCTCTCCCCTTGTTGTTGTTTGTAGATGGTTACAGAAAATAAATGACTCCTGGATATCATCATCAAATGTGTATCTTGCATATACCATCAACTGCGGAAATCCAGCCACATCTACTGACTCATCGAATTGAAGAGATCATTTATTGTGCTTTTTCATCTTTTCTATCACAGATGCTTACATATCAACTGACATATCTCTTATTCTTTTGCCCACTGTGTCATTGGAAAGTGGGACTGAGTCCACTTTTTTTAGCTGCCTCCTCACCCAAAAGAGATACACAGACATCCCTCAGGCAGGGTTTGATGAGCTCCTCTCCTATACTGGGTGGCTTCTTTGCCTTGGCTATATTTAGGCTCACCTGGTATGAAGCTTTGTGGATAGCTCTGTTCCCCTTGAATGCCTGTTAGAGCGGCAGAGAAACCTTATGTTAAAAAACACCTACAATGAACTATCATGTACATTTTTTAAATCTAAATATGACCTACTCTTGATTTATATAATCAGCTGTGTGTGTGTGTCTGTTATGGTCTACATACAGTGGGGCAAAAAAGTATTTAGTCAGCCACCAATTGTGCAAGTTCTCCCACTTAAAAAGATGAGAGAGGCCTGTATAATTTTATCATAGGTACACTTCAACTATGACAGACAAAATGAGAAAAAAAATCCTGGAAAATCACTTTGTAGGATTTTCTATGAATTTATTTGCAAATTTATGGTGCTTTTGTACTTCTTTTATCAGATCTTCTAGAGTGTATTGGTCTACGTTTTGATCGTCATTGAACCCTTTGTTAACCTTGTGCCCTGACACTTTCTGCGGGTTGGGTGCAGGGACATGGTGAACAGGTTGATTGTAGCGGTAGTCGTTTCGCTGGCAACGCTCTTTATAGGTATTTTGGCCGCGATGGTTATTAGTATCGTGATTGCGTAGTGGATACTGTTGTTGTGCTCACAAGCTCTCTATGTATTGAGATTAGCAAACCAACATGGGCTGTAGTGCCCAAGTAGTTAATAAAGTTAGGATACATGTTCGACAGAAACATTTGTTTGAATGGTAATAGCTCTTCCATTTCGGTTTCAGTGAGTAGGCCAAAGTAAGCTGTGTTCCGTGTCAAGTGCAAGGAGAGGGTAGGCTTCATCCTGTGGGGAAATTTGGACCGAAGGTCCAAGAGGAGAAGCCAAGCTTTGGCTTTGTTGGCGAGGAGGCGTCATATTACTGTGCCGAATGGCCAAGAGAAAAAGACTGATTGACACCTGAGAGAGGTAAAGTCTCAAACCTTCTGTCGTCTTTACTCCTTTGTGTACCGAGCTCCAGTTGGTTGCTTGGTTGCTTTGTAGCGCGTGACTCTTCTGGAGTTCATCACAGGGGGCACCAAAATGTTGTGACTTTACATTCATTAATCTGATAAATGTTATTTATCTAATCAACTAACTATGTGTAATTGTTCCCTGATTAAATTAATCATGTAACAATTAACACATTAGGATTTGGGGCACCACGAGAGGGGTTCTATAAAGAGTTACCATCTCCCGAATTAAACTCTATAGATCACTCTTCAAAACATTCTGCAGTATATGCAAATGGCCATCATACAAACTGAGGCAGCAGACTTTGTGAAAATGTATATTTGTGTCATTCTCAAAACTTTTGGCCACGACTGTACACAAATTGGTTAAATTATTTATTTACTAGCTAACTAACTGGTAACACAGGATAAACGTACACACTTACTACATTAGAAACAGGTGGACAACAATATGGCTGCTTGTTACAAAAAGACATGGAGAGGACAAGACAGACACACTTAATGTTGGTACATTAAGAGAGTACTCTCACTTATACTTGCGCAGGAACCGCCACACGCACAGAGTAAGGAATCGGGCCTTCTTGGAAAGGAGGTTGGCTGGACCTTTTTGTGGCCCGCTTGTAAGGCTCTGATTGTCCAAAAGGGTTCCCCACTTGTCTTCTACTGTTGTCCTCCTCTGCAGTCGTTTGGTATCCGGTGACTCGTCGTGTAGTCCTGAACAGAACTAGAAGTTTATTCTCCTTCCATTCACTCTGGAAGATGCTTCTTTGAAGATAGGCTAGCCAATCGTGTCGATGGTTCCCAGTGGGGGGATGAGAGTAGCGTACTACGGTGGATTGAGCTGAGTACTAGAATGGTCCCACTTCAATTATCTTTTCTAGATACTTTACTTAGGACCGCTAATCAGCCGTACCAGTGATTGTCTGAGAGGGGACTTTATCTAGTCTACCTCGTGTTGAGATTTCAGAGTTCAAACCACATTAAATGTGAGCTGCAGCTCAACGTCTCTCTGGTCTGACATGTTCATTCTTAACCCATCATTTAATACAGTTCATTCAAAGGGGCCATTCCGTCAGGCTGACATGCTCTCTGACCTCACTCAGGGGGACTGTGACTACTTACTTGTACAATGTTATAGAAACAATTTCCTCTTATAGTTCAAAAATCATGTCCAAAACACTTTCATAATGTTTGATATTTCATGCACAGCGTAGAGGATTTAAACTTTGTACATGTAGTGTGTATACTTTTCAAGTTACAGTATTTCCTTTATTTCATTTTTAATGACATCACAAAATAAAACACAATATGACATTAGTGTTCTTTAGACCGCTTTTGACCATTCCCCACGTTCTAGGTTAGAAATATTGTTCCAGTATTCACTTTAGAACGTGTTAGTGATTTGTTTGGAAAAAGTCTGTGAAACAAAGGCACATTCCTCTGGTGAACATTGGAGAGGGAGATGCTGAATGTTCTATCCTGCGGGTGAGAGGGGTTCTGGTTGAAGTTATTTATTGCAAAGCTGTTCTGACCTATTTGGATCCTCACAGGACAGTCATGACAGTGCATTTTGTTTCTAAACTTATATTGAACGAAAATATCAACTGAATCACAGTTCATATAAGGAAATCAGTGAATTGAAATACATTCATTAGGCCCTAATCTATGGATTTCACATGACTGGGCAGGGTGGCCCTGGAGGGCATAGGTCCACCCACTTGGGAACCAGGCCCACCCACAGTGCAGCCCAGCAATTCAAAATGATTTTTTCCCACAAAAGGTCTTTATTACGTATCATAAATACTCCTCAGTTTCATCAGCTGTTCGGGTAGCTGATCCCAGATAAAGGTGAAGAAGCCGGATGTGGAGGTCCTGGGCTGGCTTTGTTACACGTGGTCTGTGGTTGTGAGTCCGGTTAGACGTACTACCAATTCTCTAAAACTACGTTGGAGTTAGCTTGTGGTAGAGAAATTAACAATACATTCTCTGGCAGCAGCTTTGGTGGACATTCCTGCAGTCAGCATGCCAATTGCATGCTCCCTCAAAATTGAGACATTTGTGGCACTTTGTTGTGTGACAAAACTACACAATTAAGAGTGACCTTACATTATCCCTAGCACAAAGTACACCTGTGTAATGATAATGCTTTGAATCAGTTTCTTGATATGCCACACCTGTCAGGTGGAAGGATTATCTTGGCAAAGGAGAAATGCTCACTAACAGGGATGTAAACAAATGTGAGAGAAATAAGCTTTTGTACGTATTAAACACTTCTGGGATCTTTTATTTCAGCTCATGAAACATGGAACCAGCACTTTACATGTTGCGTTTATATTTTTGTTAAGTATATTTGAGTGTTTACCAGCACTTATAACTTGAGTCTGATAATCATCTGTAAAAAAAATTTAATCTGAAAATAGTGGTATTTGTTCTCCACTTTCTTGAAATACAACTTTTTCCAAAGTGAAAACTGAAATGGTCATTCCTTTTTAGCAGACACTCTTTTCCAAAGCAAGGTACAGTACTGAGTACTGGTCCCCCGTGGGAACCCATAACCTTTTCATTTAAAGCACCACTCTCTACCAACTGAGCCAGATCATCACATCACATCACAAACCACTTGATGTCTCAATGTACTCAATTACTGTATTGTGCATTGTTTTCTTCATGGAAAGTCTACAGGTACAAACCTACATGATCAGCCTATTTACAATACAGTAATGTACGTTTACTTGAATGGTTTTTAAGGATGATACATTGATACTGTAAAAAAACATGTTTTCCCCATGTAATTTGATCAAGAAAAATATTTACTTTTTGATGTGGATGTTCTGTGTCTTTGCACATACTTTGCATCTTTTGATGTTAATGTTTGAGGACAGGGTTTTGTTTTTCTGGATTCCATAAGAATGACAATCACAGGGAAAAGGACAGGGCAACAACTCTTACATTTCCAACTATTGAATCCTTCAATCTACTGTTCTTAATTATACAACTCCCATTGTGCAAAAAAAAAATATATTTTTTATTAAGAATTTTTTTAATTCCTATTTTTCAGGGGGTGCTACAGCACCCTCAGCACCCCTACTTCCAGCTGCTATGCCCACAGGGTGTTCTTAAAGGCATGGGCCTAGGTAGGAAGGAGAGAGAGGGAGGGGTAGCATGTGCTCTGTAATATTTACAGCTACACTCTTAGAACAAAAGGTACTATCTAGAACCTAAAACAGTTATTTGGCGAGGAGAACCGTTTGAATAACCCTTTTTGGTAGAACCCTTTTGTCACGTATACTCCCTCTCCAGCCTCATCATTCTGCTGATTATCCTGCACACCTGTCACCATCGTCAAGCTCATCGTGACACTCACCTGATCTCCATCACCTCCTTGATTATCTTCCCTATATCTGTCACTCCCCTTGGTTCTTTCCTCAGGTGTTATTGACTCTGTTTCATGACGGTGCGTTGTTTGTGTTTCGTGTTTTGTTTATTTATTAAAACTCTCCCTCCCTGTACATGCTTCCCAACTCTCAGCGCACATCGTTACACCTTTTGGTTCCAGGTAGAACCCTTTTTTGGTTCCATGTAAAACCCTTTCTATAGATGGTTTTACAAGGAACCCAAAATAGTTATACCTGGAACCAAAAAGGGTTCTACCTGGAAGAAAAAAGGGTTCTCCTATGGGGAGAGGGGTATTTCTCAATATGCATACTACCGTGTGTCGTACTCTCATGCTCTGAGTGCCTTCTCTGACCACGCTCTCTTGAATATGTTCTTGTGAAGACGAAAGTGTGGAGAATGCATAAAACAATACATTTGAGAAGCACTCGTCCTACTGTATTACCTCACACTTCACCTCCACAATCACTGAACCTTCTTCCAGCCAGCAACAATAGACGAAACACGATATACACAAAGCAAACGTTTTACTTCATAATTATCAGCGAGATATGTGAATCATAATAATCTAGCTAGCCAGCCGGGTTAATCAGGTAAAAATGACCTAAAGCTATGCAAGGTGGATGTATATTTTTTGTGGGTAGCTATCAATTCTTCGTGGCTAGCTAGCGAGCCAGTTAGCCCTATTAACTTATTATGGACTTACCCATTCACTGAACCTTCTTCCAGCCAGGACAATGGCAATAGAGACAAAACAAGATATACACAAGCAACCGTTTTAACTATCAGCTAGCTATATGTGAATCGTAATAATGTAGCTAACCAGATAGTTTAACAGGCAAAAATGACTAAACTAATATTATGCAAGATAGATGTCAATTCTTTGTGGCTATTTGACTAGCTAACAGTACTAGTAGCTAGCCAGTTAGCCCTATTGACTTGTTATGGGCTTGCGATCTAAGGAATGTAGGCAGGTAAACATGACAATTAACACAGCATGTATTTATTAACATATCAATATATACTATAGTCAGAGTGTGTTTTCTCTTGCTTCAGCTCAAATAATGGCCGCTATTGATTTCAATAAATTGTGCCAAATTTTCTACATGGTTGCGTCAATTTTGGGGGAATATCTCCCATTGAAGCTTGCATTGAGGCATGCTTCAGAATATGCACAAACGGAGTACGCATTCGAGAATTGCCCTCCGTGCTCTGTTTCGCATACTTTGATTTGGACTCATACGCCGACCCTCCCGTGCTCCAATTTGCGTGCTCGGAGCATGGTAGTATGCATTTTGAGAAGCCTCCTAGGTCTCTGTTAAGTTTGACCTCTCTCCATCACGATAGGTAGGCAACTCCCCATAGTTTCATTAATCTGCCTCCAACACAAGCAAAGACCTTATACTGAGAGTGTACTGATTGTTTACATCAAAACCATCTATTGTAGGTGTAACGTTAGTGGGCTAAAATACAATGTGTAGTTGTGCAGTATAGTCAACTTGGATATTGGGCTTGGAAAAATCCTGGGCATACATTTTCTATTTGCCTCCTTGTGGGTTACTGTGAGCATTGACGGGGGAAAAGTCAAGAGATAACGTTTACATGCAAAACAAAACTAACATGTCACAGTTCTTTCATATTTATTGATACCAAATGTCTTATTCCATTTTATATCACTCCAGACATTAATATCCCAGAATTTTACTTTAGAGTGAGCAACGTTATCCCAGTTTCTTCTACATTTAATTTCATTTACATCTATTGCTGGGTGGCAATTATACTGTAATTACAATAGGACTTTGTTAGTAGCAATTTAGTTCGATAATAGAATTGTTCACTAACACCATCTTAGGTCTTCAAGTTGCTGTTTGGCCTAGGGACAGAGCACGCTACTGCTAAGATCTGTAAGCTTTGCGTCGTTCATCATGACCTTACAGAATACCAAACTAACATTCAGTCTACCCCCATGAGGAGAAAATCATAAAAACAAAAGAAAAGCGTTCTGACATTTTATGCATAACTGAATTATGTTCACTAACTGGTATTGTTATTTTCTGTTGGCTCATCGTCAAAGATTTAACATTGAAACAGAACAGTGTGTGCCCAGAAACGGTCATCCTATTGTACTGATACTACCTAGTGGAAAATAAAAGAAAGAATTCAATAAAATGTCAGCTAAAGCAAATGAATAATGCCACTGAACTAACTTGGCAGTGCATCCCTCTGAAATACAATATAATTATTAACTTTGATCATATCAATATTCAGGTGATAGATTCTCTGGACACTGATGATCAAATCTCAACTCGTTTGACCTTTCTGATCCCATGGTTATAGGACAAAATCGACTTCAGGCTTCCTTGTCTTAGATTGGATTAGTTTTACTGTCTCACTGTGACCCCCTGGGCTTAACTTGTTCTGCATAACTTGTGTCTTCCCCACATTGCCATTGTGCATCATATTGTCCTTGGTCCAGTTGTTGTTTATATTTTTGTGTCAGGTCTTCAGCTTTTGGACATGCATCTTATTGTAAATTGGACACAGTCTTTGTTCTTTGCTAAATAATATGTGTATGGTATGTATTGTATCAAGGGAATAACATGTCAATCTGAAAGGCTACAAGTGGGAACTTGGCAAATGGGAACACTTTTGTCAAACGCAAACGGTTTTCTAAGACTTGGATCGTGGACAAACTGGACCTGGATCATAATTTGATCACGAGCTGTTTTGATGAAAGTCGATGTGTTCACATTCATAGAGCAAACTTGAATTTCTATGTAATGTTGTCTGAAGGCACACATAGCAATACTAGTCAGCATGATCAAGAATGACCGGGTTCCATGAAATAGCTTTGTAAATTGTTTGGTACAAAAGCTAGGGTGATGATGTCAGTACTGGCTTTGATAGTGGAAGCTACGTGCTGTGGGCACCACTGCTTTAAAGCATTACTACTTGGTGTTCAGAGTGCTTTGATGTCTTATGTCTTTGAAAAGCATTATCTGGACTGGGGAGAAATAAAAACATAACAACTACAGATAGCCTGCTTTGGATTGACCTTCAGTCACCCCTGGGGTTGACATGGTGAATTCTCAATAGTGTTTTTTTCATATGGGCATGAATGTGAGAGAGAAGTCATCAGATAGGTTATTTATTCTTTTAATCCTAGGTTCTGACTATTCATTTGTTTTGGTAAGTTTTTTGTTGATATGCCCAACTTTGATAATGTTACAAACCATTTGTCATATGTAAATCCCATGAAGCATGTCAGATGTTTGTCAGATCCATACATTACACTAATAAGGTGGGAGGAATGTGACTGGTTAACAGGAATGTGACTGGTTAACAGGAATGTGACTGTACTGACTTGATTTTCCCTGTTCCTCCTGGATATGTAATGAAATACTTTTTGCTGCAGTTACTTCAGGTCAGAGCTTCACAACAGTGGCTCCCCCTAACCTCCACGCTAATGTTTGGGTTTACCCTCAACTGACACAAGAATCTAAAATGTTGTTTAAACCACGCTGGCACACACTTCTTATCCCCTTATCACATTTTTGGGGATTATTAAATTCGGGTTTTACAACTTCAGCCCTGTATAGCTTCTGAATTATTCAACTACAGTCAATGGGCATGCATTTTTGTTCCCCCTTCGTATGACTGTCTATCTGGCACACCTAAGTTTCCTCTCCTTTTGGAGCTTCATGGCTCGGGAAAGTGTTCCTGTAGTGTAATTAGTTTGGATTTGACTTTAAGTGATCCAGAGAGAACATCATCTGCCTTGGCTCGCCTCACTTTATTGTCACACTCTCGCCCCAGCATCCATCTCCTCAAGGCATGTCAATTAAATCATTGTATTTAACATTCTGAATTGTAAAATATATTTCTGCCTGTGCCCGCAGCCCTGCTCCTTAGATATTCAGATTGGCTCAGTGTGTCTTAAATGCTGGACAGATAAGACTGAAATATGGGGGGAGGCATTGACTAGATCAAGGATTAATCCCTCTTGGTTAACAGGAATGTGAAACTCGTTTCCATCAGGACGCTGCCTACACTTCCTTCCCCTTTTCACATATTTTCAGAGAGTATATGGATTTCTGTGCATCACATGACATGCACATGAGCAAACCGCATATTTTTTTTTGACTTTGACCTAAGCGATCTGTATAGATTTGTTTCTCAATAACAGTTTTATTGATGATAAAAAAAAGAATTGGGTTGGAGGGAACCAGCACTGGTAAATGTATGTATATGATAAGTCTATGTAAAATGAGAATTGTAATAGATTATGTGCTGTGCAAAAATGTGTTATTGCTGTGCAATGCTTTCCTTCACAGCTTATTAGGGCTGATACTTTGAGCATTTCATTCAGCCTGTCTGGAGTGATAAATGAACAGGACGTTCACTTTTGGGACAGCTTCATTGACTACATTGTGCCTAACAAGCCCAATCAAGCCCAACCAATCAGCTAAAGAGATCCCAGGTCGACAGTTCTGTGCCATTTACTTCTGTAGCCCTGTACTGGCTAATTCCTGAGGCTAAGCAAGGCTGGCCCTGTTTGATACTGGAATGGGACACGGGCTGAGTAAATCAGGTTGGTGCTGAATGTGATGTTAATGGAGTATGTGGGACAATGCCCCGGAGGAGATCCCAATGCCCCAGAGCAGTGACAAGGACACTGCCCTGCAGAGGGTGCCATTATTCTGAGAAGATGCTATTGGTGGCTAAATAGAGTAAGTATCGCTCTGCAAGACTGTTAATGATGTAAAACATCAAACCATTAAGTGTAATATGATTCTTATTCAAGGATTGAAACTGAATTAGCCCAATCCAGGTTACATTATGCAGATCTTAACAATTTCACTGACTATTAAACACAATCCATAACATGGTCCAATTTCGAGATATTTCATACCCCGGTCTTAGAGCTTCTTCTGCACATAGAATAGATGAGGTGTGTGTCCTTGCAATTGGTCGAGAGTTAAGGCCAACGTCCTCGGCACACATGCAATCCTCCTGCCTATGGGGAATCAAAAATTACTTAAAAATAATAATAGTGATGTTTCATGTTTCTCAAGTCAGACGAAGGTGGAAAGTTTAAAGTTCCTCGGCGTACACAAACTGAAATGGTCCACCCACATAGACAGTGTGGTGAAGAAGGTGCAACAGTGCCTCTTCAACCTCAGGAGGCTGAAGAAATTTGGCTTGTTACCTAAAACCCTCACAAACTTTTACAGATGCACAATTGAGAGCATCCTTTTGGGCTGCATCACCGACTGGTACTGCAACTGCACCCCCCAAAACCGCAGGGCTCTCCAGAGGGTGGTGCGGTCTGCACAAAGCATCACCGGGAGGAACCACCTGCCCTCCAGGACACCCACAGCACCTGATGTCACAGGAAGGCCAAAAAGATCCTCAAGGACAACCACCCGAGCCACTGCCTGTTCACCCCTCTACCACCCAGGAGGCGAGGTCAGTACAGATGCATCAAAGCTGGGACTGAGAGACAGAAGCTCTTTTTCAGTCTCAAGGCCATCAGACTGTTGAACAGCCACCACTAACACAGAGAGGCAGCTGCCTACATGCAAATCATTGGCCACTTTAATAAATGGATCACTAGTCACTTTAATAATGCCACTTTAATAATGTGTACATATCTTGCATTCCTCATCTCATATGTATACATTGTATTCTATACCATCTATTGCATCTTATCTATGCCGCTCGGTCATTGCTCATCCATATATTCGGTAGTTGGTATTCGGTAGTTGTTGTCTGAATTGTTAGATATTGCTGCACTGTCGGAACAAGAAGCACAATCATTTCGCTTCACTCGCAATAACATCTGGTAACCATGTGTATCTGACCAATAACATTTGATTTGATTTGACAAAGGACAATTTGTCAATAGCAACGGCTCAGTGAAGCATGTTGAGACACTGCATGTTACGAGAAAAACACATGACCTACAGACTGTTTGGTTACATCAGTAATGGCTGCCTTCACCATGTGGATTTAACCCACCAACACATTTCCTCTGTTCCTCACGTCAACATGACCGCTTTTGACAGGTGAAATGTGTTCCCTGGTCTGCACCTTGTCAACTGCTGTCATTGTTATGCCGGGGGTACACAACAAAAATTTACACCATACTGTGGCTCTCTTTTCCCTTGACAAATTACACATTTACAGAAAGGATGCATCCCATCAAGACCTATATTGCATGCTGGCATCCCGGATAAGGCGTATAGCCCTCCTATTTGGAAAAGTAAAAATGGGAACAGAAAAGGAGGATGGGAGAAGAGAAAAAAATGCCAGACAAAGGAAAGACAGCAACTCTCCATTTTGAACTCCTGTCAGTTTCTGTATTTTCACCAACACAAAGTGAAGTTGGAGGGCAAATGGCAGCAGACAAAAAAGTGGGTAAGTATTGTAGTGTGCCGCAAACCCAGCAAGCAGATCCCCATTTAACCTCTTTAGGATTATCCCCTTTTTTTCAATTTTTGCCTAAAATTACATACCCAAATCTAACTGCCAGTAGCTCAGGCCCTGAAGTAAGAATATGCATATTCTTGGTGCCATTTGAAAGGGTAACGCTTTGAAGTTTATGGAAATGTGAAAGGAATGTAGTAGAATATAACACAATAGATCTGGTAAAAGATAATACAAAGAAAAGAACAACCATTCTTTTGTATTTTTTTGTATCATCATCTTTGAAATGCAAGAGAAAGACCATAATGTATTATTCCAGCCAAGGTGCAATTTAGATTTTGGCCACAAGATGGCATCAGTGTATGTACAAAGTTTTAGACTTATTCAATGAACCATTGAATTTCTGTTCAAAATGTTGTATCAAGAGTACACAAATGTGCCTAATTTGTTTATTAATAACTTTTCATTTTCAAAATTGTGCACTCTCCTCAAACAATAGCATGGTATTCTTTCACTGTAATAGCTACTGTAAATTGGACAGTGTAGTTAGATTAACAATAATTTAAGCTGCCTGCCAATATCAGATATGTCTATGTTCTGGGCAATATTCTTATTACTCACAAATAGTTAAAGACTATTTGAACAAGAGGATAAGTTAGGGGGGGGGGGGGGGGGGCGGGGGGAAGGTATGGCTCATTACATAGGCCCATTGGAGTAGGAATGATGCCCCTCGAAGTGTGACTCAAAATACTGTATGATGGGTGGATATTGAAATGCTCAGGTGATTGTGTAACCAGCCAGGTCCTTTAAGATTGACGTCTATCCTGAGGTTGTAGGGAAATGCCTTCAAAATCGGCCACTAGGGGCAACAAGGAACGCTATGACCATCAACTAGGCTTGGGTTTATAAAGGTATTATGGATAAGGGTAGTGGACTCTGGATCAGAAGCTTGAGTGTTTGATCCCAGTCAAGGACACTGCTTTTTTATTTTTGTTTTAAACCCCATCCCAAACCTTAACTTTTACCTTCATCTTTCAGAATGAGTGCCTAAACGTAACCCTTAACTTTGAAATTTGAGGATTTGTGAAATGGAACTATACAGAGAAGCAGGAGCAACAAAAACACTTTGAAATGTTCTGTTTGGAGAACGTGGATGAACGTCTAATTCTGTGAGACTGTGAGAGCTTGTTGGTGTAACAACTGATTGACTCTTGATGACAATACAGAGGAGAACACACAAAATGTAAACATAGCTAATATGATATAAGTAGAGAGATCAAACTGGTATTTGACAGGCATTTAGTGCAATATTACAAAGCACGTTTCATCCATCATTATGCTGGTCTTGGTTGGCATATCGATTAAGGTGTGGTATTCAACATCATAGACTAAGGATAATTTGGCTGTTGACCTCAAGGCAAAGGAAGGACAACCTATCAGAAGGAAATCCTTTGTGGAAGCCCTTGGCTGCGTTTATGCAGACAGCCCAATTCTAATCCTTTGACCAATTATTGGTCTTATTTCTAATTCGATCTGATCTTTTGCCAAAAATTGCAAACACAGCCCTTGTCAATGATTCTCTATCCACACTGATTAGTGTGGGTGTATACAATAGATATATTACTCTATGGGTTAGTTTTTGAAACTATTATTATGTTATTATGAGTGGTAAAACAAGCTCTGTGAGAACTTTCTAAAGACCATGAAATATGATCGACTGAAAAGCCTAATGAGACTTGGCATTCTACTATGTAACTGTCGAAATTCATACAATTTCCCACTTAAACTGGTAAAAAACCTCCACTCCAACATAGACCTTAAGGAGAATGATTTCATTTGGAAATAAATACTTTTATTTGTGCATGCTCAGGTTGGCTTTCCCACTGAATCGCCCAACTATAAAAGCAAAATACATTGCATTCGGAAAGTATTCAGACCCTTTGATTTTTTACACATTTTGTTACGTTACAGCCTTATTCTAAAAAGGATTAAATAAAACAATTTCCTCAGCAATCTACACACAATAACCCATAATGACAAAGCAAAAACAGTTTTTGTGACATTTTTGCAAATGTATTAAAACAAAAAACAGAAATACCATTATTTAAATAAGTATTCAGACCCTTTGCTATGACACTCAAAATTCACCCTGTTTCCATTGATCATCTTTGAGATGTTTCTATAACTTGATTGGAGAGCACCTATGGTGAATTCAATTGATTGGACATGATTTAGAAAGGCACACACCTGTCTATATCAGGTCCCACAGTTGACACTGCAGGTCAGAGCAAAAACCAAGCCATGAGGTCGATGTAATTGTCTGTAGAGCTCCAAGACTACTTGTGTCGATGCACAGATCTGGGGAAGGGTACCAAAACATTTCTTTAGCATTGAAGCTCCTCGAAATTTGGAACTGGCCGCCCAGCCAAACTGAACAATCGGGGGAGAAACGCCTTGGTCGGGGAGGTGACCAAAAACCCGATGGCCAATCTGACAGAGCTCTAGAGTCCCTCTGTGGAGATGGGAGAACCTTCCAGAAGGACAACCATCTCTGCCGCACTCCAACAATTAGGCCTTTAAGTTAGAGTGGTCAGACAAAAGCCACTCCTCAGTAAAAGGCACATGACAGCGAGCTTGGAGTTTGCAAAAAGGCACCTAAAGACTCTCAGACCATGAGAAACAAGATTCTCTGGTTTGATGAAACGAAGATTGAACTCTGTGGCCTGAATGCCAAGTGTCACGTCTCGAGGAAACCTGGCACCATCCCTAAGGGAAAGCATGGTGGTGGCAGCATCATGCTGGGGGATGTTTTTCAGCAGCAGAAACTGGGAGACTAGTCAGGATCAGGACAAAGATTAGCAGAGCCAGGTACAGAGAGATCCTTGATGAAAACCTGCTCCAGAATGCTCAGGACCTCAGACTGGGTTCACCTTCCAACAGGACAACGACCTTAAGCACACAGCCAAGTCAACGCAGGAGTGGCTTCGGGACAAGTCTCTGAATGTCCTTGAGTGGCCCAGCCAGAGCCTGGACTTGAACCCAATCGAACATCTCTGGAGAGACCTGAAAATAGCTGTGCAGTGACACTCCCCATCCAACCTGACAGAGCTTGAGAGGATCTGCAGAGAAGAATGGGACAAACTCCCCAAATACAGGTGTCAAATCAAATGTATTAGTCACAATCGCAGAATTCAAAAGGTGTAGAACTTACAGTGAAAAAGCCTGTAACAAACAATGCAGTTAAAAAAAATATGAACAAGAGTAAGATATTAAAGGAACAAGTAATTAAAGAGCAGCAGTAAAATAACAATAGCGAGACTATATACAGGGTTACCGGTAAAGAGTCAATGTGCGGGGGCACCAGTTAGTCGAGGTAATTGAGGTAATATGTACATGCAGGTAGAGTTATTAAAGTGACTTTGCATAGATAATAACAGAGGGTAGGGGCAATGCAAATAGTCTGGGTAGCCAGGTGTGCCAAGAGTGTACCCAAGAAGACTCGAGGCTGTAATCGCAGCCAAAGGTGCTTCAACAAAGTAGTGGGTAAAGGGTCTGAATACTTATGTAAATGTGATATTTAAGTTTTTTATTTGTAATAAATTTGCTAAAATTCTAAAAAATAGTTTTTGCTTTGTCATTATGGGGAATTGTGTGTAGATTAATGGGGGAAAAGACGAGTTAATCAATTTTAGAATAAAGCTGTAACCTAACAAAATGTGGAAAAAGTCAAGGGGTCTGAATACTTTCTGAAGGCACTGTATATAGAAGTGCAGTGAGGCTGAATTTCAGTTGTAAAGTGTGCTGCTTTAAAAACACTTTTCAGAAGAAAGAAAAAAAAACATGAATCAGGTGAACCTCCTGAAGGACAATCTATTTGTAGTTTAGGCATGTGGTCAGTTTGATTCCCACCCCTGCCAGGCACATTCCTCAATAATCAAATGCACAGAACACAAATCAATATGAGGGATTGACTGTTTTCAAAGACAATCAACACAACATCTCATCAGGAAGCCCTTTAGACATACACACAAACTGATTCAACACGGAAACTGACTGATGTACCACAGTGTGTTTTGGTGTTTTGTAAAACTGATAGAACCAAAATACACACACACACACACACACACACACACACACACACACACACACACACACACACACACACACACACACACACACACACACACACAGTCTGAATTAGGACTAATTACACAAATTATGCTATAAACAATCAGAATGCAGTTGTGTGTGCTGTCTCATGCTCAATGGTAATGCAGAATAGTCCATAATTACGGCTATTTTATTGTAATGCTACATAAACTTTTGGGAATAATTATCAAGCTGCCAAAAAGTGTCTGTCTAACCATGGCATGGGCAATGCAGGTGAGAGATACAAGTTACATTTTGAATGACTCTTTAGGAAGTGTCATATTCACCTAAACAGGAATGCCTGCCTGCATTGTTTTCCCATGCAGCTATTTTGGTCGTATAAGGGCTTGTGGTGTGGTTTCGGGGAGAGAAACTAGAAACAAGTAATCACTTCCAGAAGCGCTGAGGAAACCGGGGTTCTTTCGATGTCACTGATCCAGGGATGTGAGGAGCGCTTGGGGTCATTATAACCCACTGGAAAGTTAATCTCGCACCAATTAGATCCAGCCCAGGAGGTATCATCGGGCACCGCTGTATGAAATGGCGAAACTCCTTAGGGAGTTCCATCCTTTTCCCTCCTCCACTCTCTCATCTCCTCTCTCCAGATCAAGTGACACACACTGAATCATGGCCTAGCTTTCACACGTCCAGAAACACTCTCCGGGTTGTTGTATTGATTTAGCCTTTTATGCTATTTTCAAAGGCAAATATGCACAACGTTACTTGATTTGGGTGTAGATGTAGAGCCTAATTGGATTGCATTTAAGTTGAGTTGGAATCTCATATCTACATCTGTAATGGTGAGTCTGTCAACATTCTTCGAAATGGGGATGAAATTGTTAGTTTTGCCAGATAGTTGAGCTGACATCCATCGTGGACAAGGCTTTTAGGCTTGTACCAGTGTGTGACCTGTGACTACACATCCATTTATCCTTTGACGTCATTTTGTTATAAACACTCTGACTATGACTACAGGGTTTTCTGTCACCATAACAACGTTACCTATTCTGCCGAGTCTTTGCATGGTTGAAGCTGTTCAAGTCACTTCACGAGACACGCTGACAACCTGTCATGTACCATTCTTTTCACAAAAATCACAATTCTTCAGAAAAACATCCCAACAAATATAAAAATCCTGACAACACAGTTATTTGAAATTACTATTCAGCTATTTCATATATAATCCTTATTATTATTTGACACAAATTATAAAGGAATTTTGATAACATTTGAAATTATAATATTGTTATCATACAATCAAAATTGGGAAAAGGCCACAAGCACATGCTTTCTCTCCACTGGAATAAAATATGTTTTGTTTGTGAGGCAACTGTTGACTCTGCCAAGGAAACCTATTAAGGAACTGCCAATTGTCACTGTCAAGGTGCTTTGACGATTGAGCTCGGCTGCCTCAGATGCATCCTTACTTTCCACCATTTTGGCTCTTCAGAATGACATGGCTTGAGGGCTGAAAAGAGAAGCTTTGACAAAAGGCAGAGACGGGTGTGTGACAGGCGCAGCTAAGGACTGCTCCCTTGGACATAACAAGCAACAACTGTATTTGTCAAGTATTTGCCATTGATATTACTAAGCGTGTTGAGCCTGTGCCCAAGAGCACTTTTTGGGATATTTTTGGGAGAAGAAATGCTTGTCAAAATCTTGATGTTTAAAGAGTACAGTAGAAAAGAAAACTACTGTAATAAAGTTGTCTTTAGATGTCAGCCTTTAAAAGATTGTACTTTTTTCCTGTCATTTCAATGAAAGACATGAGATAGCAACACAGAATACCCTTGATGGCCGTTCTGGGTGTGCACTACATGAGAATATTTGTAACAATACATGAGCTCAAGTATTAAAAAATTTGAGTTAATACAGCATCTCAGTAATACGTGGAAAGACATGGTAGGTTACTTCAAAAACATACAAACACTATTTATTTAACTATGACTTAATCCTCTTTTACCCCCAATCAGCCTAGTTGAAGACCAGTAGAAAGCGTAACCCATATAGGTTCTTTAATAAGAAACGCTTACAAAACAAATACAACTGGGAGTAGGCCTCTATGCCCAGATACAAATGTTTGATGTATGAACCGAAATACGGGCTTGAACTTATTACCCGGCCCATTTCCCATAACTTTAGCCTCAGCCTCATTTCCACTGCCGCAGCTCAGCCGTTCCGTTTGCTGCTGGGAGATATTGGACCCCGTTTGGGACCCCCTCCAGACATCGAGATGTGTTTATGTATTGCCATGCTCTTTTGGGAAATTGGTTGTCATCTTCGCAGCCAAGCTCTTCATGGCAGATTTGTCTACTCGTATATTGTCTCTAATTCCTTTTGCTGGCGAAGCAGCAAAGTTGCTTAGCCGGCATTGAGACCTCCCTAAGAGCTTCATTTGACATCAAAATGGGGTTTCCCCTGAAATGAAGACATCACCGTTTAAGACTTACACGACCGAGTCATGTTATCCTGAAAAAAAAGGTTATATTGTGCTATTGATTGAATGCTTATTTTCTTCACGTAAATCCTATTATTTCCTTTATAAAGCCATCCCATCACCTATTTCAGAGGAGACTGACACCTGAATGACACGTAGACTCAGCAATATGATGTCATTATACATAGCGGGGCGACTTCCTGCTTACTTAAATCGACAACAACAAAATTGTAATCTGACAAAACTGCCCATATTTGATCTTCCAAATGTATGCAAGATTCAAAGCCTCAAGCGTTTGCAGACTTGAATGTTTATTTATTTGATGATGTCCACCTACTGTGTATGATGTTGTCATATTGCTAAGCTACCTTCAGGGTCTCTTATCTAGTCGATTTAATGAATATACAGTGCCTTGCAAAAGTATTCGGCCCCCTTGAACTTTGCGACCTTTTGCCACATTTCAGGCTTCAAACATAAAGATATAAAACTGTATTTTTTTGTGAAGAATCAACAACAAGTGGGACACAATCATGAAGTGGAACAACATTTATTGGATATTTCAAACTTTTTTAACAAATCAAAAACTGAAAAATATGGCGTGCAAAATTATTCAGCCCCCTTAAGTTAATACTTTGTAGCGCCACCTTTTGCTGCGATTACAGCTGTAAGTCGCTTGGGGTATGTCTCTATCAGTTTTGCACATCGAGAGACTGACATTTTTTCCCATTCCCCCTTGCAAAACAGCTCGAGCTCAGTGAGGTTGGATGGAGAGCATTTGTGAACAGCAGTTTTCAGTTCTTTCCACAGATTCTCGATTGGATTCAGGTCTGGACTTTGACTTGGCCATTCTAACACCTGGATATGTTTATTTTTGAACCATTCCATTGTAGATTTTGCTTTATGTTTTGGATCATTGTCTTGTTGGAAGACAAATCTCCGTCCCAGTCTCAGGTCTTTTGCAGACTCCATCAGGTTTTCTTCCAGAATGGTCCTGTATTTGGCTCCATCCATCTTCCCATCAATTTTAACCATCTTCCCTGTCCCTGCTGAAGAAAAGCAGGCCCAAACCATGATACTGCCACCACCATGTTTGACAGTGGGGATGGTGTGTTCAGCTGTGTTGCTTTTACGCCAAACATAACGTTTTGCATTGTTGCCAAAAAGTTCAATTTTGTTTTCATCTGACCAGAGCAGCTTCTTCCACATGTTTGGTGTGTCTCCCAGGTGGCTTGTGGCAAACTTTAAACTACACTTTTTATGGATATCTTTAAGAAATGGCTTTCTTCTTGCCACTCTTCCAGAAAGGCCAGATTTGTGCAATATACGACTGATTGTTGTCCTATGGACAGAGTCTCCCACCTCAGCTGTAGATCTCTGCAGTTCATCCAGAGTGATCATGGGCCTCTTGGCTGCATCTCTGATCAGTCTTCTCCTTGTATGAGCTGAAAGTTTAGAGGGACGGCCAGGTCTTGGTAGATTTGCAGTGGTCTGATACTCCTTCCATTTCAATATTATCGCTTGCAAAGTGCTCCTTGGGATGTTTAAAGCTTGGGAAATCTTTTTGTATCCAAATCTGGCTTTAAACTTCTTCACAACAGTATCTCGGACCTGCCTGGTGTGTTCCTTGTTCTTCATGATGCTCTCTGCGCTTTTAACGGACCTCTGAGACTATCACAGTGCAGGTGCATTAATACGGAGACTTGATTACACACAGGTGGATTGTATTTATCATCATTAGTCATTTAGGTCAACATTGGATCATTCAGAGATCCTCACTGAACTTCTGGAGAGAGTTTGCTGCACTGAAAGTAAAGGGGCTGAATAATTTTGCACGCCCAATTTTTCAGTTTTTGATTTGTTAAAAAAGTTTGAAATATCCAATAAATGTTGTTCCACTTCATGATTGTGTCCCACTTGTTGTTGATTCTTCACAAAAAAATACAGTTTTATATCTTTATGTTTGAAGCCTGAAATGTGGCAAAAGGTCGCAAAGTTCAAGGGGGCCGAATACTTTCGCAAGGCACTGTAAATAATAATATTCTGTATTTCAATATGTGACTGTTTGTGACATGACTTTTAAAGGCACTGGTTGGAAAAAGAGCATGTGAATAAACAGAAGCATCTTTTTTTAAAATCATAAATCTCAAATTATGTTTTATTTCATGTTAAGTGGAGAAGGAATATGTTCATTTCGACATGGGTCAACATAAGAGAAACGTACCGCATCTCATTTCAGAAACAAAGAGGGTAGAATTGTTCTATCAAGTTTGATCTTCTAATTTCAGTCTCTCATCTACCAACCTCCCAAGGTCACATCCCCGTAGCTCCATTACTCCCCAACCTCCCATAATACAAGCAACTTCAATATTAGTAGATGAATTAGTAACCAAGTTCATAACACACAAAAAGAGTTGGACAAAAGTCATGTATCTCTTGACATTGAACTCTGGTTCAACTTGCATACCCTGGACAGATCCCTTAATTGAAACAGAGTCAAGAACATCAGTGCATCCCTATGTACAAATGGATTGTTAAAAGGGAAGCCAGCAGACGTTGTTTAGTTGATTTCAGTCACCTAATTTGTCAACGAGTGCATTTTTCAACAGACGTATGGATTTAGCAATATTGCTGAGATTGGCTGGGAGTTAGGGAACTGTAAATCAAACTACGAATCAAGGGCCCCTTGAACATACTGGAAATGGCATTGCTTTTCTTGGCACAGTCTGTGCATCATGGTGGAAGGTCTTAGTCACTGGCTAGTAAGAGCTTGAAAGTACTCTTACAATGATCTTAGTATTCAGCAAGAACTGAGAATATTCTAAAAGCAAGAGTAACTTAATGAGTAAGAGTGACAATTGATATTTTTGTTTCAGATAGCTAATACGTACTGTATCTCATAATGCTCATATTGACCTTGCCCTTTCAGTAGGTCATGGATCACTCAGTTTACGTCCTTTCTCCATAGTGGCTGAACAATCAAGTATATGAACATTATTGTTACTTTTTTGAAAGACATTTCACCTAAGTAGAATACAAAGGGAGCGATCAAAGGGAAACTGGGACAGAACTGCATGTTGTTTCGATCTTTTTTCATGAGACCCCCCCCCCCCACTAGTACCGATCTAATGACACATTCTCCAGGCTTGTTAATTATGCTTCTTGTGGAATCAATGGACCCAAATGATGATGATCTTTATTGTGTTCAAAATTGGGACCGCTTGTCTTTGAAAACATTAGTGTCTCTGTCGCGAAAGGCAATAACACGGCTCCATCTCTACTTCCCTTTCAAAATGAAAGGAGACGCCTGCAAAGAGCCGAGGACACCCATCCACCCGGCACTTATCTGAGGACTTTGACTCTTCGAGATCAACGGCCTCCGCCACTGAGACATGTCAACACCCCCCCCCCCCCCCTCCCCCTCCGGTGACAGGCGTCTCCATGGAATCTCTCAGATCACCGTGATGGTGCCTCGGCAACGCCTTATGTTTCAATTCCCCCTCTCCTTTACTTTCCACCACTCCACAGCTCGGATGCAAAGGCAGTTTGGTTTTCAGGTTGCGGAACACAAGAGTTGCCATCTGTAATTGTTTCTCCAGCACCTAACAACAGCAACAGTGGTTGAGGAAATGTGGGGGTCTGGTTAAACAAGCTTACTAAAGCCCATTTAGTTACTGCACTTGTCACATGTAGTCTGGGTTGACATGTGAACAGACCTGGGTTCAAATATGACATATTTTAAATTGAGTGTTTGCTTGAGCCTGCCTGGAGTGCAAGATCAATGGGATTTGCAGTTTTGGGACTATTTAATTGGTTTCATTGAGCCAAGTGAGCTTGATCAATCACAGCTGAATTAAAAAAAATATGTACATATATATATATTTCAAATTCTATTTGACCCCAGGTCTGCATGTGAGAGAGTAAATTAT
This sequence comes from Oncorhynchus mykiss, assembly GCF_013265735.2. NCBI lineage: Eukaryota > Metazoa > Chordata > Actinopteri > Salmoniformes > Salmonidae > Oncorhynchus > Oncorhynchus mykiss. The sequence continues at coordinate 21,527,994 of NC_048573.1, read as the reverse complement.
GTAAGTTGTAATGAAGTAAGTGAAATCTTTCTAATTATAACGCCTCAGCACAAGTAGAAATACTACCTCAATTTACAAACATGATTATCAGCCCAAATCAACCCTGCTGACAATGTCCTTGTCTCTATAACCTTTAGTTTGTCTCCTCATTAGTTCAAACGATTGACCTAATTGGATTTGTGTTTGTACATGAAGCTGTGCACAAATACTAGTTCTGTAGCTAACAGTGCAACAAGCATAGTATTACTGCCGCGGTGTTACGTAACATTATAAGAACTGCATACACAATAGGCTATGGCGTTCTGTTTTCTTTCTGGTAGGATTTTGTTTTTGATATTGTGGAGGAAAACTATTCATTTTTTATTATTTTCTCTTCTCTAATTATATGTCTCCATCATCCCGCGCCGCCTACCTTTTCAGAGATAGAGCAATGTTGAGTTCCACCACATGCTGTGCAAGCACTCGACACACACGCAACTATGCACAGACTCTCACAATTGTAAACATGAAGAGAAAGTGAAAATATACCCGTGACAATATCCTTATGTAATGTGGAGCAGGCAATCCGACTCAAAGTCTCATTCCGTCTCATTTCAACACTGTGGAGTGTTAGACATGACAGAGGCAGCCAATATATAATTGTTCACATCAATGTGAATATATGTATTACTGCAGTGGGCAATCAATAGAGAGAGAACATGCACCACATCCCTTTGATAGGCTCACCATTTAGATTTTGTTTACTTTCTCATGAGTTTAATCAGCTTAAAGTGTCTCGCTAGATGATACTTTTTATTTTAAGATTTCTCCTACTCTTAAAAGAGAAATTTAATGAGGGGGTAAGGAATGAGGAAAATACACCCAAGGAGGAAATTATGTCAAATTATTTGGATGAAACAGGGAAATGAGGATGAGGCCTTTTATTTAGTAAAACCTTTGGGTTGGTGCTTGGCAGTGCATTTCCATATGTCATATCATATTTCAACCGGAACAGTACTTTTCCCCTCACTTACCTGTGTATAGAAAATGTAAATGACATGAACATAGAATCCAATTCCCCTAGCCTAGAGATTAAAAAGTTAGCATTAAATGCTAAGTCAGGGCAACCAACCATAACATGTTACAGGTGCCAATACTATTGATCACGGCATACTGTTGATTGATGTCTAAAGATTTACAAATCTATCATTTTTTACCTCAGACTTAAACAATCCACAATCTATTTTTCTGTGTCCTTAAATTCACAAGGTGGTGACAGTAAACTCAAGAGGAAGTGATAGTCTTTAGCAAGGCTCCTTGCCGCCTTCTCTTTAGTCAAAGCAATGCTATCATATTGTCCAATCATGATGACGACAAACTATGACGATGCTTAGGCAGGAGTGGCAATTGTTTCTTCTCACATTTCTCACATTACGGTTTTGATCAGTTTGACGGCCATCAGTGGCCGAGGTTGCTGCAAAAGGTAATTATTTATTTTTGTCTTCCTCTAACAGTGGCCCAAAAATAAGGATCCATCCGAGAACATCGTACTTTCATTTAGTGTTAACATCTGAAATTAAATACAAATTCCCAGTGAAGTAGAATATAAATGAATACCCAATACAGACCATATTGTCCTATGATGTGAGGGAAGACTGTTCTCTGGAGGGGCAGAAATGTGTCATAGATTCTTCTTGTCTGACCAGTAAACGTCATTGCCATGGCCTATTGGTGAAGGAAATGAACATGTGAGGCATGCTGGTTTGAATCCCAGGAGGAGCATACTGCTGGTGGGCCCTTGAGCGTGACACTACGTGAATCTATAGGCCGCAGAAATAAATGGAAACGTGGATAAAACGTGTTCTTTTGTGGTATTACTAACATAAAACAACAAAAAAACATGAATCATTCTGGTAAAGTTGTTAATGCCAAATTATTAGTTATTAATATTTTGAATCATTTAACTAAATGAGACAAATGTGTGCTTATGTGTAAATATGTCCGAGCATGCAAAAGCTTTAGGTAAACTCTGTAGGCATAATCTATCTAAGGCTAGGTCATGACCTAGCCCTGTCGACACATTCAATACTTACTGTCTGGCAAATGACTGGTCTAAGATGACTTTGTAGCCTTGTAGATACAGTAAAGCCCCAATGGGGAGTGATTCTTCTTGACAAGTTGACTAATGTAACAGACAGACCGCATGCATCAGTGCTGACGCTCAGAAGTCTGCTATTATCATGCACTGCATGAAGATAGATTGTCAAATGGCGGGATGAACAAAGAGGAACGTCCAACGCTTCATGAGTAGCCTAGCCTGTCTTAAATTGGTGTGAACTCATGATCCTGGTGTGGAAGTGTATAATTGGGCCGGTGTGTGTGTGTGTGTGTCTCCGTACATGTGCTTGTTCCTTGAACCCCAAGGTCCTTGTCTAAGGAAAGACGCACGCAGCCTGACAATCGCACAGACAGACAAAGAAAATTTGTGCTACCTTAGCCGCCATAACCATGAAATTAAATATCTAAGGAAAGCGTGCATGATTGAGCCCTCCATCTTCCTCTACAACTCCCTTTTGTGTATGGAGGGTGCAAAGAATTCACCACTAAGTACAATCAAATAGACAGCAGTGGGTTGACCTCTACTTGCAGAGTACCTTCAGAACACGCTGCATTGCCAGAAAACTGCTCAAATCCCCATTTCTTTCTCAATCAAAGGCATTACCTGCAATTCAGACTAGCACTCGACGGCACAATCGCACGTTCGCGCCAATCAGAGAAGGCGGCTGCCCGTTGCATTAGCATGCCTCAATAAACATTGTCAAACGTTCAAACGTTCAGCCATTCAACAGGCCCCGGCATCCGCCACATCCTTCAAGCTTGATTCATAACAAACATTTCCATTAATGTGATTACGGGGATGATTACAAAGACATCGACTGGGCTCTCTCGCAGCAGAGCTCCACATTGACTGTATTGGCTCCATGTTTACTACTTTACTTTACATGTTTACTTCCTCTCAAGAGGAAACCCTAAGGGCACTGGTTAATATCTTAATTGCTCCACAGGACAGTTCAGTGTTCACACACATGTGCAGTCACATACACACACACATGCACAACACACATGCGTTTATGCAATCATGTGCAAACACACACACAAGGGTCCTGCAAAGCACACAAAATAAGATATGCTATGCTGTGTTTACACAGGCAGCCCAATTCAGATCTTTTACCAATGATTTCTATACCTGACACCAATCTGATCTTTTTCCTAATGTGTAAACAGCAACAAAAAAAAAAACACATAGAATCGGATCTATTGACTTCCAGTTTATACAATTTCCATATGTGGATGTCAATCCTGATTCATATCAAATCAAATTTATTTATATAGCCCTTCGTACATCAGCTGATATCTCAAAGTGCTGTACAGAAACCCAGCCTAAAACCCCAAACACCAAGCAATGCAGGTGTAGAAGCACGGTGGCTAGGAAAAACTCCCTAGAAAGGCCATAACCTAGGAAGAAACCTAGAGAGGAACCAGGCTATGTGGGGTGGCCAGTCCTCTTCTGGCTGTGACGGGTGGAGATTATAACAGAACATGGCCAAGATGTTCAAATGTTCATAAATGACCAGCATGGTCAAATAATAATAATCACAGGCAGAACAGTTGAAACTGGAGTAGCAGCACGGCCAGGTGGACTGGGGACAGCAAGGAGTCATCATGCCCGGTAGTCATGAGGCATGGTCCTCCAAGAGAGAGAAAGAAAGAGAGAAAGAGAGAATTAGAGAGAGCATACTTAAATTCACTCAGGACACCGGATAGGACAGGAGAAGTACTCCAGATATAACAACCTGACCCTAGCCCCCGACACATAAACTACTGCAGCATAAATACTGGAGGCTGAGATAGGAGGGGTCAGGAGACACTGTGGCCCCATCCGATGACACCCCCGGACAGAGCCAAACAGGAAGGATATAACCCCACCCACTTTGCCAAAGCACAGCCCCCACACCCCTAGAGGGATATCTTCAACCATCAACTTACCATCCTGAGACAAGGACGAGTATAGCCCACAAAGATCTCCACCATGACACAACCCAAAGGGGGGCGCCAACCCAGACAGGAAGATCACATCAGTGACTCAGCCCACTCAAGTGACGCACCCCTCCTAGGGACGGTATGAAAGAGCCCTAGTAAGCCAGTGACTCAGCCCCTGTAATAGGGTTAGAGGCAGAGAATCCCAGTGGAAAGAGGGGAACCGGCCAGGCAGAGACCTTCACACTCCTGGGCCAGACTACACTCAATCATATGATCCACTGAAGAGATGAGTCTTCAGTAAAGACTTAAAGGTTGAGACCGAGTTTGCGTCTCTCACATGGGTAGGCAGACCATTCCATAAAAATGGAGCTCGATAGGAGAAAGCCCTGCCTCCAGCTGTTTGCTTAGAAATTCTAGGGACAATTAGGAGGCCTGCGTCTTGTGACTGTAGCGTACGTGTAGGTATGTATGGCAGGATTCAATTCTGATGCTCCGTACATGACCTCAGTCCGGAGTTGAAGTGTTTTCTTTTATTTCCGTCACAAAATCAACCACTCCAAAAACGTTAAGGAACGTTGACAGGAAATGAGCATGCATCTGTGTGCTATTTCAGAGGCTATATCAGTGCGAATGCACAAATCTGATATGGATCACATGTAAAACTGAGTGTGGACAGTCAGAAAAAAATCATTGGACACGATGGGTAAACTCAGCCTTTAATGTCTCGCATCTGACCCTTTCACTCAATTATTCAATTCGACAAACCCCGATAGTCGCAAACAATTGAGTGACTGCAACCATTACTCATTGTTTTGCTTGTTATCAGACTATTTGACTATGCATGAACTCAAGTTATCAATTATTCAAACATACAATGCTGAGAACATGTAGAATCAGGTTAGAAATAAACACATTAAAGTAAGACGACGTTGAAATAATTAAGTCGTGTTGCCATCCATCTCGTCTTTAGTTAGTCTGTAATTAAAAGGATGATTCATGAATAGAAGACCTATCAGCGCTGGACTCTGGGAAACCTTGTTTATTCAATACGGTGTTGCTCCACAGACAGAGAACTAGCTCTGCTTTGAGTAATCAAAGAAGGAACAGGCGATTCTGCTGTTGCAGTGCCTCCGAAACGGGCAGTTTGTCAGCCCGCTCATCCCCTCGCCGGTAGTCCTCGCTTGGGGTCCTCCAGCTAATGAGTGATGGGGGTTGATGGATGCTTGCCAAACTTACATTGTCATGGAAAGGGGGCACTTTGTCACAGACTCGACTTCTCTAGGCGTGTAGCATGCTTTCACTACATTGCCAGAGGATTCAGTATTTGTGGTATTACTTTGACTGACACAACCACTGCCTCCGAAAACTGCCAATTAAGTTAGCTCAAATCCAGCTAATTCAATAGCAGCCAGCGTTCCAAGTGCATATATAAACACAAGGCGGACCCAGATGCAGCCACGGGAGGCAGATGGTTTTAGCTCTGATATGTATTATATTCCAAGGAGTATTTATTATAATTCAAGGAGTAGGCAAAATGCAGGTTGAGGACAGGCAAGAGTTCATAACCAGGTCAGAGTCCAAAACAGTACAGGGCAGCAGGCAGGCTCGAGGTCAAGGGCAGGCAGAATGATCAGGCAGGTGGGCTTAGAGTCAGGACAGGAAAGGGTCAGAACCAGGAGAACATGATAAACAGAGACTGGGACAAACAGTAACTAGGAGGAAAAACTGCTGGTTGACTTAGCAAACAAGATGAACTGGCACAGACAGACAGAAAACACAGGAATAAATACACATGGGATACGTGGGGAAGATGGGCGACACCTGGAGCGGGTTGGAGACAAGCACAAGGACAGGTGAAACAGATCAGGGTGTGACAAAATAACTGCAAGATGCCTACATAATTGGGTGATTTTAATACTTTGCAATTGTTGTATGAACACAAAGGACCATGATCACCACAATAAGTCATTTAGATATAGCCTGCATTGTTTTGAACATAGATGTTTAGCTAAGCTTTAGTTAGCTAGATGTTATTTAGTTGCAAGTCAAAATAAAGCCACCATTTACTGAAACATATTATCAAAATCATACAAACATACTGTTCTGTTCAATCAGTTCAGGATGAACCAAAAGCTCAGACATGGGCAGATATTTTTATTTTTACCTTTCTCTATCTATTATGGTTTGTCTCGTCAAAGCCCATGATAGCTGATACTCACGTGTCTTTGACTGAGCGGGGCATTGTCCACCTTCCATCTTAATCTCATTCCTCTTTTCACTTATTTACCATTTGCTCTCCTACATTTGTCAGGCAATCCAGCCTGCTTGTCTTCCCCTCTATTGTCAGCTTTTAAGGAGTTCAACAGGCCTCTGTTATAGTTAAGAGGGAAGAATGGAATCCCATTTGGACTTAGCTGTGAGTAGACTAGCGAAGAAGGGAAGACGTGTGTGGCTCTGTGTGGCGTTTCTCAATGGGCTGATGTGTGTATGTCCACCTCCCTATGGTATCTCCACACTCTTAGGAAAAAAGGGTTCCAAAGGGGTTCTTCGGCTGTCCCCAAAAGAGATCCCTTTTTGGTTCCAGGTAGAACCTTCTGGGTAAAGGGTTCTACCTGGAACCAAAAAGGGTTCTTCAAATGGTTCCCCCACGGGGACAGCTGAAGAATCCTTTTAAGTTCTAGATAGTACCTTTTTTTCGAAGAATGTACTCCACAGTGCATTACCAAAGCTTTCAGCTTTTTGAAAGCTGTGGGTAATTGCAGTTTTTTGGTCCAGAAATACCCTTAAAGTCCACCTTGTGTCACTGCTATGCCCACAGTGCATTTAGGCCTACCAAAGCTCAGTAAAAAAGTTGAAATGGAAAATGTCAGCTTTTTGTCCAGAAATGCCGTAAAAGATTGATCCCTCTTTTATTGCAGATAATTTTCCTTTGCAGCAGGAAATGCAAACTTGTAGTGTATTTGAGTTTTAAAAAGGCATCTAAAGTTTGTGATTTGTATTTGCCCAAACAAAAACGGTATCAAACCATACAAAAATGTCCATTCAGTATAATCCACATAGTAATTCACATTTCCTGTTGCTGCAGGATTATTTTCCTGCTGTAGCAAACTGGCTCAAATTAAGATCCTCGATTTATATACAATGGCCCCTGTCAGCCCCTGTTGTTGTGTAACCACCACTTGAGAAATGCTGTGGGCTGACATGAATGCTGTGGTCTTGAATGAGCACAGCAGTATTGACCAAGACTCTTAAGATAGCAAAAATAATGATTATTTTCGTGGGGGTAACATGGGGACATACAATGGGGACAATACATAAGCCATAATCCATACAAGAGAGGCTCTACGGGTGTTTAGAATCGCTGTTAGATGAATCAGAGGACTGAGTCTTCCCGTGGGCTATTCTACACGTAGCCACTCACCCTCTCTCCAGATGTCAATTTCATAGCTGAATGATGGCACAATCTCAACAGGTCATGTGTTTCCCATGTGTGAGCTTTGCCATGTCTCATGTTCTCTACACCTCAATGAGAAATTGACACCATAATAGTTTTGTTCAACCAGTGCATTCAAAGCCCCATATCTATGCTCCAATAGCTTAACTCTCTCATTGTCCATAGAATTTCTGTCAAATGTATCTTACCCAATATCAAAATGGATATTTTCATATAAAAACATGAATGTGTTAAATTAAATTCAGAATAAAGCGAACATATCTTCCCCCCCGATACGTCTCTTGATTCTTGCCCACCGTTCACCCCAAAGTCAATCCTGTACCTCAAAGACTTGTAATCACCTTCACTTTAGCAGTACATTGTGACTTTTATCAGCTCAAACTGTGGATTGAGGTAATTACCCCTCCAAGGTCATCAGCTATGTCATCAAACCTTACACTCTATCATAGTCATTAGTGAAATCAGGGAACGGTGCAGTATTTGTCATTATCTAATGTACATCAGCATTGGGTTTTCTTTTCCCCCATTGATTCTAAATCGAGGATTTTCCCAGGGGTGTTTGATCTCAACATCCTAAAATCGATAGCCTCACGCAGTGGTAAAACATTCATGTTTCCATATCCAATAAGCTTTTGGAGGTTAGGGTATCATCAACTATCTCCAGTAATACGCTCATAATTGATTGCACCTCCTCTGTAGTCTGGAGTGGACTACCACTGGAGCCTTAAAGGTTTGGAACCCGAGGTTGGAGTCTTTCTGTAAGTTGTTGAACTCCAAAACAATACCAGTATGCATCTCTGTGAGCATCTTATCCAACATGCAAACGTATTGAGAGGATTGGTGTCCAAGGGTTTCAATAGTATGGTGTGGTTTTGCTTTTGTTGTAGTAGTTTTGATAAGTTGCCATCAAGGCTTTCTGGAAACATGGAATGATAATTAGTCCTAATTATTCTGCCAAATGCTTATGAATGATTCAGGGTAAATCAGAACATGTCAGTGAATTAAAAGAAAATTCCACCCAAAAACTATCTTTTGGTATTTGTTTCATTAGTCCATTGTTGATATGTAACTTTCAAAATACAGAAATCATCACCGTATGATGCATTTTACTGCAAAATTGAAAACTTGAAAACTTGATTGCTGACAATCAAAACATGTTGGGACCTTGTCAACAATGGACTAATAAAACATCATTGATGTGCCTACCCACTAGAAAATGCGGGTAGGCAATTAAATTCATTCTCATGGACTCAACACCATAAGAAAATGGTTATTGTTCAACTAACAGGTCAACTCACATGCCATGACACATTTTTTACAGTATCATGTGAGTGAATGATCCCATTGGTGGAGAGAGGTTTGGAAACTGGGTTACATTGCCAATTCCCTTTGAGAACTGCGCTCTCAAACGTTCCAACTTGAATCTGTCTAAACTTAGTTGTTTCTCATGACTGAATAATGCATCTTCTCTTTAACATGCAAAAAAGCAACAACTGTGGGAAGTCGGTCATTTTGAAATACAGCTCCATTGAACTTGCACTCTAACTTCCTGTCTGTATCTTACTTACTTGACTTACTCTGCCTCTATTCCCCAGTCAGTACCAATCAGTCATTAACAGTGTTAATTCGTAAAGACATTAGCCGAGCTGGATTGTGGGAAAAAAAGTCACAAAGAAAAGCTTACGATTAATTCCATCTGTTTGTGAAGATTTATGGATTACTTATTAGCATAAACATGCAGGAGAGCGATAACAATGATATTATCTCTGCTTATCCACGCAAATATTCCACAGAGCTGTTCTGTCATTTGAACATTTCACACATGACTAAACGCGAAAAACATTGCATGACAACTATTGTATGCATTACCATGAAGAGAGCCCACCTGGACACATCAGGCAGTGTTTCCCAACCCTAGTCCTTGAGTAACCCCAACAGTACACAGTTACAAAGCCCCTGACAAACACACCTCATTCGAATCATTGAGGGGTTGATGATTAGTTGACAAGTTGAATCAGGTGTGCTTGTCCAGGGTTACAATAAAAATGTGTACAGTTGGTTGTATTCATTTTTCTTTAAATTACAATTATTTAACCTTTATTTAACGAGGCAAGTCGGTTAAGGACAAAGGACTATTTACTTGAGGACCAGGATTGGGAAACACAGAGGGATGTTTGATTTAGAGATTACAAAGCGGGGCAAGTCAAATGTATTGTGCACGATGAACACAGACATGCAAATACAACATGTTGTTGTGAGTACATTGCTGTGCTGTAACCAAGGGTGTACAGTAGAATATATATATCAAATCAAATGTTATTTGTCACATGCGCAGAATTAAACCTTACAGTGAAATGCTTACTTACAAGCCCTTAACCAAGCCCTTAACCAACAATGCAATTTTAAGAAAAAGAAGTGTTAAGTATAAAATGTATCAATAAAAATTAAAAGCAACAAATAATTAAAGAGCAGTAGTAAAATAATGAATTGCGAGGCTATATACAGAGTCAATGTGTGTGGGCAGCGGTTAGTCGAGGTAATTGAGGTAATATGTACATGCAGGTAGAGTTAAAGTGACAGTGCATAGATAATAAACAGAGAGCAGCAGCGTAAAAGAGGGGGGGGGGGGGCAATGTAAATAGTCTGGGTAGCCATTTGATTCAGACATCTTATGGCTTGGGGGTAGAAGCTGTTAAGAAGCCTTTTGGACCTAGACTTGTCGCTCCGGTACTGCTTGTCGCGCAGTAGCAGAGAGAACAGTCTATGACTAGGGTGGCTGGAGTCTGACAATTTTTAGGGCCTTCCTCTGACACCGCCTGGTATAGAGGTCCTGGATGGCAGGAAGCTTGGCCCCAGTGATGTACTGGGCCGTACCCTCTTGTGGTCGGAGACAGAGCAGTTGCCATACCAGTCAGGATGCTCTCGATGGTGCAGTTGTAAAACTTTTTGAGGATCTGAGGACACATGCCAAATCTTTTCAGTCTTGCTGTGCTTGGACCATGATAGTTTCTTGGTGATGTGGACATCAAGGAACTTGAATCTCTCAACCTGCTCCACTACAGCCCCATCGATGAGAATGGGGGCGTGCTCTGTCCTCCTTTTCCTGTAGTCCAAAATCTCCTTTGTCTTGATCACGTTGAGGGAGAGGTTGTTGTCCTGGCACCCCACGGTCAGGTCTCTGACCTCCTCCCTATAGGCTGTCTCATCGTTGTCAGTGATCAGGCCTACCACTGTTGTGCCATCGGCAAACTTAATGATGGTGTTGGAGTTGTGCCTGGCCATGCAGTCATGAGTGAACAGGGATCAAGGGAAAAAACAAACACAATATCACAATTGGCAATGGCAGCCATCTCCTCAGACACCATTATATAATTTAAAAAATCATACAAAATATCAAACATGCCACTTGGTAATTCAATATGTTCATCTCAGAATAAAGGGCAAGGTAAGAGCGAGACAGTTTTGGTAGATTCAAATAATGAATGTAAAACGAATCTCCTGGAGAGTTACTGGGCATGCAGTCTTTTGTTTCAGCCTTACACAAACACATCTAATTCAGCTAATTAATGTGTTTGATTAGCTGAGAGAGTAGGATAAAGTGTGTTAGGATTAGGACTAGACAAAAATCCTACTTGAGGGTAAATGGAATGAGTCCTCAAGTTAACAGTAAGAAATAAAATCATCCAATGTTGATAATTACATTGAAATGTGTCATTAGTTCATATTGTCAATAAGTTACATGATGCCAAGAATGTCACTGTAATAAGTATCAAAACACATCGGTCTATGGGCTAGGCTACATGAGGCGTGAGACAATGATTTGAATAGGTCGCAAAAAAAGGCATGCATTTCTTGCCTTAATGCATACAAGCTGGGAATCATTCACAAGTGATACAGTATTAGTGATATGCTAATATTAGTGACAGGCTAAAATTGTCAGCAATCAGACTATTCTTGATTTATATATTGTCTTTACATATACTAAATAATATATAGTTGAAGTCGGAAGTTTACATACACTTAGGTTGGAGTCATTAAAACTTGTTTTTCAACCACTCCACAAATTTCTTGTTAACAAACTATAGTTTTGGCAAGTCGGTTAGGACATCTGATTTGTGCAGGACACAAGTAATTTTTCCAACAATTGTTTACAGACAAATTATTTCATTGTATCACAATTCCAGTGGGTCAGAAGTTTACATACACTAAGTTGACTGTGCCTTTAAACAGCTTGGAAATTCCAGAAAATTATGTAATGGCTTTAGAAGCTTTTGATAGGCTAATTGACATACAGTATTTTGAGTCAATTGGAGGTGTACCTGTGGATGTATTCCAAGGTCTACCTTCAAACTCAGTGCCTATTTGCTTAACATCATGGGAAAATCAAAAGAAAGACCTTAGAAAAAAGTTGTAGACCTCCACAAGTCTGGTTCGTCCTTGGGAGCAATTTCCAAACGCCTGAAAGTTTCACGTTCATCTGTACAAACAATAGTACGCAAGTATGACCATGCAGCAGTCACACCGCTCAGAAAGGAGACGCGTTCTGTCTCCTAGAGATGAAGGACCTTGTGAAGATGCTGGAGGAAACAGGTACAAAAGTATCTATATCCACCATAAAACGAGTCCTACATCGACATAACCTGAAAGGCCGCTCAGCAAAGAAGAAGTCACTGCTCCAAAACCGCCATAAAAAAAGCCAGACTACAGTTTGCAACAGCACATGGGGACAAATATCGTACTTTTTGGAGAAATGTCCTCTGGTCTGATGAAACAAAAATAGAACTGAAATAGAAATAGAACAAAAATACTTTTGGGAGAAAACACCAAATAATGACATTTTTCATTGAAGAATAGTGTTGCAACCTTCCAATAGATTTCCAGAAACTTGTAGAATCTATACCAAGGTGCTCGGTGGCCAAACATCCTTATAAGACACTGGTAACACTTTATTTGAATAGTCTGTAGATGCTTACAGAATATATACAGACTATCAGTAACATTTCAACTAACTATCTACAAACCCTAATCCCAGCCTTATCCCTACCCTTAAACCTTATCCTAACTCTAAACTTAAACCTTACCCTAGCCCTAACCGTAACCTCTACTCTGGACGGTTCTGACTTAGAATATGTGGACAACTACAAATACCTAGGTCTCTGGTTAGACTGTAAACTCTCCTTCCAGACTCACATCAAACATCTCCAATCCAAAATTAAATCTAGAATCGGCTTCCTATTTCACAACAAAGTATCCTTCACTCATGCTGCCAAACATACCCTCGTAAAGCTGACTACCGATCCTTGACTTCTGCGATGTCATTTACAAAACAACCTCCAACACTTTACTCTACACTCTACATTGGATGCAGTCTATTACTGTTTCGTCACCAAAGCCCCATATACTACCCACCACTGTGATGCACTGTATACTCTCGTTGGCTGGCCCTCACTACATATCCGTCGCCAAACCCACTGGCTCCAGGTCATCTATAAGTCTTTGCTAGGTAAAGCCCCGCCTTATCTCAGCTCACTGGTCCCCATAGCAGCACCCACCCGTAGCACGCTCTCCAGCAGGTATATTTCACTGGTCACCCCCAAAGCTAATTTCCTCCTTTGTCCGCCTTTCTCTGCTGCCAATGACTGGAATGAACTGGAAAAATCACTGAAACTGGAGACTCATATCTCCCTCACTAACTTTAAGCATCAGCTGTCAGAGCAGCTCACAGATCACTGCACCTGCACATAGCTCATCTGTAAATAGCCCATCCAACTACCTCATTCCCATACTGTATTTATATATTTTGCTCATTTGCACCCCGGTATCTCTACTTGCACATTCATCGTCTGCACATCTATCACTCCAGCGTTTAATTGCTATGTTCTAATTCTTTTGCCACTATGGTCTATTTATTGCCTTACCTTCCTTATCGTACCTCATTTGCACACACTGTATATACACTTTTATCTATTGTATTATTGACTGTATGTTTGTTTATTCCATGTGTAACTCTGTGTTGTTGTTTGTATAGCACTGCTTTGCTTTATCTTGGCCAGGTCGCAGTTGTAAATGAAAACTTGTTCTCAACTGGCCTACCTGGTTAAATAATGGTGAAAATAAAATAAAAACCTTAACAGTTACTTATCAACAGATAGTTTATTGATAGTATGACCATCTGCAGAGCTTCTTCTGATGGACTATCCAAATAAAGTATGACCAAGACACTTTATGTTGGTGTTTCCATTATTTTGGTACATCTCTGTAACTTTTTGGCAAGATGAAACCACTGTGCCACTATGCCACCATGTGGCGTGGACAGCTATGCTACAATCATTTGAGCACTGAGCACTGTCTCATGACTGACACGGTGTCTTCCACTTGTCAAGAGAGGAGAGACGGTCATGGTTCGGATTCCCTCTCGGCTCCAAGTCTGGCGAGAATTGCTCTCCTGTTTTTAATAGTCCAAAAAAGAGTCTGTTTCTCCTTCTTTTGTATCATTAATTCTGACTTCTCCAGAGCCAGGCTTCTCAACGTTTTAGAGGTGCAATACTGAGAGCAGCCACTACAACTGCCTTGTATGATGCATCATTTGGAGATGGCTATTAATTACATGAGGGATTGACTTGCAAATCCTATACAGGAGCAGCTGTCTGCATTTACATTTCACAGTTCCCAGTTCTCTCTCTGTGTGTATGTGTGTGTGTGTGTGTGTGTGTGTGTGTGTGTGTGTGTGTGTGTGTGTGTGTGTGTGTGTGTGTGTGTGTGTGTGTGTGTGTGTGTGTGTGTGTGTGTGTGTGTGTGTGTGTGTGTGTGTGTGTGTGCGAGAGATCAAGAGAGAAAAATAGAGAGGACAAAAGAAAGAGAGAGAGAGAGAGAGAAAAGAGAGAAATAGAGTCCTCCCTGCAAAAACATTTTTTTTTTTCATCTTCAAGTGAAACATAACCTCTGTTTTTCCCATCACTGGTTGAGGGATGAGACATAATACAGATTGTGCTCAATTAGAGCTTCCTCGTGAATAATGGATAATTCATTAGTATAACAGCTGACAACATGTATGTACTGTAGAACACACAGCCACAGACAGACACTAACCTAGTATAAGGAGCTGATATTATCAAATGAATGCTTCAGGGTGGAGAAAATAGTTTGTTTATCACTCAAAATATTGCCAGAATACTTGTCTCTCAGTATTTTTCCTTGCTGAATGATAATTTGTCCAATCCCAGTGTTATTATTTTCACTTGTTAATATCTATATTGAGTATGTTGTTTGTGTATGATTAGAGGAAGTATGATAAGACAAACATTAACACTAGATTAAATCCCACAAGCGAATCTCCAGAGATCTTCCCTATCCCAAAGGTCAAAACATCCACTCTCATAAAGTCCCTTTTACTCCTTTTCATGCCTCTTGATATCAGGGGGAATTGCATCTTCCTCATATCTTCTCTACTATTCAGCATTTGAGTTTTGAAATCATATGAGCTGTCTCATTTTCTACAGGCATTGTCTGAGAGCTGGCCTCACTGGGGAGAAGGCTGGAAGTGGCAGGTGGACCACAGTCGGCTCTCGGCCCCTCTCTTTGCTGAGTCAGACAAGGACATTTGCATACAGCTGCCATTAACCAGGCTGCAGGAGCTGCTTTTCCCTCTGTCCGCTAACAGGAAGCGTAAGCGTAGCTGCTACGTTAGTGCTACTCTAGCTCTCATTGGCTTAACAAGGGATACAGAGGTGTCACCGGGCATATGCTAAGATCAATCTGAGACATTTTAGTAATGGCCTCAAGATGCCCTGGCAACTGATGATGTATGCTTTGATCAATTTATGTTGGAAGTCCTATTTGTGCGTTCTCGCTTAGATACTAGGTAGTGTGTGATGTTAAGATTTTAGCATTTTGATACAATCCTTTTAGATCGTTGCAACATTGGTATCTAAAAAAATATTTTTTTAGAATATAAATGTATATCATTGGAAACAATGTGTGGAGTTGCCCATTTTTCTGAAGGCCAATAACAACTCAGCTTGATGCTCGTTCACTTTGAACGGATGCCCTCTTGATCCAAAACCACCCGGAGAGAACCATCGTTTCAAGTCTCGTTTCAACTGAAGCTTAATCAGAATTCTGAGGACCGGGGAGACTGATACCGGCAGGCAGATTGCTTATCATTCAGGATCACGGTGGACACCAACAGGTTGCTGATGCTGCTGGTTAGGCCGGTCGTGGCAAGGCCCCCGGTCGTCAAATCTGCCCTGTCGCCGGTGATATATTGACAGCATTGCATTTGTCTCCCTTTCCCTACAAGCTGAATCGTGGCCAATCCGTGGCCGCCTGTCGGACCGTCATAAAGAATGTAAGACAGGTTCCCGGTGCTGTGAGGGATGGCTTCGGCGAGCCGGTGGTGGGCCTGTCTAGATGGAATGACGCAGGTGCCATAGAAAATGGCAGCATGACTTACAGCCGCAGCTCCTTTCACGGCTTCCTTGAAATCTCAGAGTTTGGATGGCAGGTGAAAAGTTGTTCAACTGGAGAACGAATCCTGTAAAAAGTTGTTCATTGTGTTCCCACTAACAGGAAAGGCCAGATGCCTTGAGTCCAAATAAATGTTGGCTTGAGGTGATCATTCTGAAAAGCGAAATCCATGGACAACTATAAATCCCTCTCAAATCCTGTTAACTTATTTAAGCCTGTAGTTTAGAGAACTTTGTTTAAACTCTTAGGCTCTAGTCTCAAGAGAGAACTTAATCTCAGGGACATGACAATTACAGCATCTGGATCCACCTACAGTGGGTGATAAATTAGCTTCTAAATCAGTCCTTAAAGTGGCAGTTACTTGACAGCTACCGAATGTGCACTGCGAGATATAGACATATAGATATATAAATGGAATCAAAAATAATCAAGACAGGTAGTTCCCTCCTACTCATTGCTTCTGACTGACACAGAAGTCAATATGAAAACAAACCATTACAAAATAGCACCTTTCTCTTACAAAAGCGGGCAAAAATACTCAATATTTGTGTTGCGATATAACTTCAAACTGCAGGTTCCCCTCACACACAATAGTGATCCCTGGGTGGACAGACAGTCAGAAGACCAGAATCAATCTGTTTGCCAGCTCCATGACATGAAAACAAATTAAGAGAGGTACCAAGGCTCAATGGAACCAGGCAGTGCTGGGTAGGCCTGGTGTCAACAATGGCTACCACTCTGTTCATTTTCCTCCATTGTTGGAGGCTTAGAAACACCTCCCGAGGGATCCCTGAAGCCAAGACCCTATTATCTGTCCAGGTATTCGGGCAATCGAACTGCTTCTCTTCCCTTTCTGGACATTTTCAATTAATCTGAGATCCTAAAACTTTTTTGTTTATTCTGTACAGAATACCCCTTCCGAAAAAGACTTGAACAAAGATTTCATAGACAGTTTGGCTCGCTATGGTGAAGAGAAGAAAGATTGGTTACGTAATTTTTGAGTGATAGGACAAAAAATAGATGCGAACGGTTGAAATGGTGAAATGTCTCTGTTTGTTGGGTTGTGACAGAATGGTTGCAGTATATTCTAGGCTATGTTGTGCAACATACATGGGTTATTACAGTTTACCTGTCATTATTGAGGTTATTTAGGAACGTCTGAGGTCATTACTCAATTAAGATGACATTTACAATACAGCACCATTATAGTAGGATTAGACTGACATAAAAACATAGAAACAAACACTGAGACGTGACTGTCATGGAGGTTGACATTGTTCTAACACATTTGGCCAAACAGTATAAGCGCTGTCCATTTGTTATGAACATAATGATAAACCTCAATGAAACCTGAAAGGCCTAACACTACCACAGTATTTGAAAATGCACAAAAAACATATAGCATGTAAATCTTTGTTATGCTAATCAAAATAAAACGTGCACTTCTTATCACATTTCCACTCTACCCAGGTGGAATCGCCAAAATAACCTTGAAAAATACAATGCTTGCAATCGTTTTTTGTGGTAATTAATCTATTTTTGAATTTCTGTGCCTGACTGCATACGGACCATAGTCAGATTAATTCTGTGAATTTGGGTGTTTGGGCAAAGCATGTAGGGAGTGCAAAGATAAATGTTTATCTGGGAGGAAGCAGACAAGATAGTGTTACTCCATAACCTGTGCAGCATGCACACACAAACACAAACACACACAGTCAAAGTTGTTTTAAGGTCAAATGGATTGTAATGGGATTTCTTGATGCACTCTGCTCTTCACTCCTAGGAATAGGTAATGTGTACAACAAAAAGAGATATGAATAATTTATTGGCCACAGCATACATTGCGGTCATACACTTACAAGTGTAAGTTTCCAAATCAGTGTGTTAAAAGTCTCTCAGTATGTTTATGAGACTTAAATAGGACTCCTCCTGGGAGTTGTTAGCCACACAGACAGAGCCGAGGCTTTATCACAGACAAACACACAAGCACACACACACACACACACACACACACACACACACACACACACACACACACACACACACACTGTAAACATATAAGACCATAGCACAGGCATGTATGCAGTGGTGGAAAAAATACCCAATTTTCAGACTTGTGTAAAAGTAAAGATACCTTAAAAGAAAATGACTCAAGTAAAAGTGAAAGTCACCCAATTAAAATACTACTTGAGTAAAAGTCTAAACGTTTTTGGTTTTAAATGTATTTAAGTATGAAAAGTAAAAGTCTAAATAATAAAAAAAAATATTATATTAAGCAAACCAGAAGACACAATTTTCTTGTTTTTTAAATTTACGGATAGCCAGGTGCACACTTCAACAAACAAAGCATTTGTGTTTAGTGAGTCTGCCAGATCAGAGGCGGTAGGGATGACCAGGGATGTTCTCTTGATAAGTGCGTGAATTAGCCTATTTTCCTGTGCTGCTAGGCATTGAAAATGTAAGGAGTACTTTTGCGTGTCAGGGCATATGTAAGGAGTAAAAAGCACCTTCTTTTCTTTAGGAATGTAGTGGAGTAAAAGTAAAAGTTGTTAAAAAAAATAAATAGTCAAGTAAAGTACAGATACCCCCAAAAAACTACTCAAGTAGACATTAAAAGTATTTTTACTTAAGTACTTTACACCATTGCATGTAAGGGAAAGGAATGGGGGATACCTAGTCAGTTGTCCAACTGAATGTATTTAACTGAAATGTGTCTTCCGCATTTAACCCAACCCCTCTAAATCAGTATGTGTATGCATGTATGTACAACTGTCATCCGTGCACAGAAATACTGTGTATTTTAAGTCTCAGGTAAGGCTACGAACTACGAAACACACAAGCCGAAACACACACACACACACACACACACACACACACACACACACACACACACACACACACAAGTTCCTATGCACTTAAAATAGGTACAAATATCACTGAGAAGTTCTTACGGTGAGTATGAATTCACACTGTCCATGAGTCAATAAATTAACTACAAACCCAGAACCAGAATTTAGAACAGAATCAAACTCCCATTGACTCTCAATTGTCTTGTCCGCTGTGCCTTTTAAAGCTGAGTAAAATGCATTTATTTTGCGAGATACTTATTTTTTTGATGATACAAAACACTTTGCAGTGTGCAGAAAAGGTTACAACCCATCAGCTTCTCAGCGGTGGCGGCCATATTGAGACCTACTTTTTGATGAAGATGAACCGTAATAGGGACTTCATCTTTTATTTTAAGGGGGGAGGGGGTTCTATAAAAATGGGGCTGGCAGCCAAGGTCCCTTTGGTACATATTACAGCAGGCTAGTAGTCATTAATCACGGACGAGTAACCATTTCAGCACAGCCTTCGCCCAGCGTTTCCAATACCCATTCATTAACAGTTTCCACCTCGCTCTCTTTTCTTAACTTCTCCTCCTTCATCGCTCTCACCTGGACTCTAAGGAGTTGGTCCTTACTTGCTGACATATCTGTTTTTACCGCCTGTACTATTTACAGTGCATGGGAGGATTTTCCACAGTATATTTTATAGCTTGGGTAACATCTTGAGCAGTGGCAGTGCTGTTGTGTTTCATTGAGGTCCTGTTATTTATTGTTACTGTGTGCATTGTCATGTTGTTGTGTGCTGCATTGAAATGCCAGAAGTAGTTAAAACATTTTTGTTGTTGTATCTAGAACTTAGGAGAACCCTTTTGTTTCAAGGTAGAACCCTTTTGGTGCTAAGTAGAACCGTTTTGGGTTCCCATGTCGAACCCTTTCCACAGAGGGGTCTACATGGAACCAAAAAGGGTTTTACCTGGAACCAAAAAGGATTTTCCTACGGGGACAACTGAAGAACCCTATTGGAACCCTTCTAAGAGTGTAGTATTATGAATGATTCTCCATTTCCAAATTCTATGTAGGTGGCAGAGTTGTCAATTGGGGAGAAGCATCATCAGACTTTTCTTCTCACATGAAAGGAGCTTGCAGTTTTAAGTTTAGTTACAAATACAATGGTGGGTCCTTCCCTCAGGGGAGTATGTATGTGTCAGTACCCCCAATTAAAACGGATGATACACACAAAGCAAAATCAAATAGCTTGAAGCTGTGATCACAAATTGCCACCTAAAGTTCCAAACCATCAACAATGCAGTAAAACTAATATTGAAAAAGTCTCACTGTTTCAATAATTAGCACACTCATTACATTGATGAAAATATAATTTTATCCCAGTTGTAGATCAATGTTGTTGTCCACGTATGATCAATATTCACTGCTTACAACTTCATATTCCTTCTGTCTGTGAGAAATAATCAACCATACATCATATAATGTCCATAGGGGAAATTATCATAGTTATTAATGATTTCAAAGTCAAGACCACAGGAGGACTTTTTATTATAGTTATTGACTTTTTGCTGTGTCTCATACATTTTTACATAAAAGCGGAGGAATCTGTGTGGTCAGTATAGTCCAATTCGGGCTACAGTATAATAAACATTGAAATGTTACCTGAAACAACACATGTAGCAGTGAAACTAACAAACAGCATCAATGGAAATTATAACTCATCTTCAGATTGCTTTTCATCCTGGAATGCCAATGTACAATTTGACATGAGGGGCTTCACAACGTATCCCATTGACAATACTTGATAAATTATGAATTGATAAATATTTTTATTTATCTAAATCAATAGTCAATACAAATAAAATAAAAAACTAAAGGTCGGATAGATATAGATATATTTCTATTTGACAATGTTAAACACAATGCAACCACACATGTGGATAATGCTGATGTGTATTTCAAATCAAATACTTTTAGACTTTTACTCAAGTAGTATTTTACTGTGTGACTTTCACTTTTAAATGAGTAATTTTCTATTAAGGTATCTTTACTTTCACATATGAGAATTGGGTACTTTTCCCACCACTGTCAAGGATAACACAAAAAAAATGGAAAACCTATTTCCATTGTGGTCCTCTTAAATAAATGTTAAAAAAAATAACAAACACCATAGCCTACTAAGCATACATGGGTAATACATTAAGGTAATACATATAACACGTGTCATAGCCATAAAGTATGACTCAATAGATCAGCGATCACATGCTCCTAAATTAGATTGTGGTTTGATGATGGTGATGCCAGTTGATGGGGATGTCAGGTGATGCCAGATGATGGTGAAGCACTTGGCTTGCCGGCTCCGGTGTTATCCTGGGCCTTTTTGTAGCTTGTGATGCCAGGTGATGGGATTGGCTTGCTGGGCCTGATGTCGTCCTCAGCTCAGTCTTTCTGTAGCCTGGACTTCATATTCCTCCACAACTAACATGTAGCACCCACCTGGGTGATGCCTCTGCTGCTGCTACTGTGCAGGAAAGCCCAACACATATCAGTCTATAGAAGCAGTTATCTTCACTAGAGCTCTCTGCCATTTCCATAATGCTGTCAGGTCTCATTGATCAAGAAGCCAGTACTGAGATGCATCTTTTAAATGCAAAATTAAGCCAGCTAGCTAGCTAGCCAAACCAGACGAGTCAACCTGCCATCAGTCCTGCAACTCCATGGGTAAAAACAACCAGATATATCCCCAAAACAACTCAATGACATATCAAAAACAAAAAAACTGATAAAAACATAAATAAAATACCACTTAAAAACTTAGCAAATATGTACACAATTTACAGAGCTCTCTGTTTAGGCTGCCTTACAGTGTCATTGCAACCACATAAAAAAAATGTTTGATTTATGGTCTACCTCCTTAGTTTCTATCTATTGGTGCGTTCATAAATTCACTTTGTCTATCTACTCCGATTTCAGAGCACTCTCGTCTGAATGTGCCAGAGTGCAGAATAACCGATTAATTTACTAACGCTCAACACCTGTTGAATATGACCGCTGTCAGTAAATGTTGGCAAAAAAACATAATTAAATGGTTGCCAGCATTACAGTTAAAGTCACCAACGCTCTAGATAACATGAGCAAAATGGTCAGAGTGAGGTGTTCTCTCATTTGTGTCTGGAAGTAGATAGCAAACTAGCTAACTTTAGCTCCGGTGCTGTTGTGAGGTCTGAACAGCCCTACTCCTCTACCAGTGTCCAGTGTGCGCTCTGAACGCTTCAAGAGGGAAACACTCTGAATTTATGACCAGACAATCTGACCAGGCTCTGCATTTATGAACACCCAGAGCGCACTCTGAGCGCATTCTGGCACTCCAGAGTTATTTTACGAACATACCCTAAGAAAGTGGAACTTTGATGCAGCCTGGATGTGAGCCAGGGTGTCTGTAGTGATGCCTCAAGCACTGAGATGCAGTGACTTAGACTGCTACGCCACTCGGGAGCTAAAGATATCGACCTAGACACCTAGCTAACATTAGCCACAACAAAGTGGAATTCGTAACATCATATGTATTACAAATTCGTACTATATTGTACGAAATGGATGATGGACATTCACAAGTTAATACATACTATATGAAATGTAACATATCATACTACCCTGAACAAAAAACAGCATTGCAACATGCAACAATTTCAAAGATTTTACTGTCAATTTAAATACATTATTTAGGCCCTGATCTATGGATTTCACATGACTGGGAATACAGATCTGTTGGTCACAGATACTTTAAAAAAAGGAAGGGGCGTAGATCAGAAAACCAGTCAGTATCTGGTGTGACCCCTATTGCCTCAAGACACATCTCCTTTGATCAGGCTGTTTATTGTGGCCTGTTGTCCCACTGCTCTTCAATGGTTGTGCAAAGTTGCTGGAACACGCTGTCGTACACATCAATCCAGAGCATGCCAAACAGGCTCAATGAGTGACATGTCTGGTGAGTAGGCAGGCCATGGAAGAACTGGGAAATTTTCAGCTTCCAGGAATCATTTTACATTATTATTATTTATATATTTGTAATTCAGCAGACACTCTTATCCAAATCAACTTACATTAGTAGTGAGTGGATATATTTTCATACTATTCCCTATGCTGGTTCCTCATGGGAATTGAACCACAACCCTGGTGTTGCAAGTGCCATGATCAACCAACTGAGCCACATCCTTGCAACGTGGCGCTGAACATTATCATGCTGAAGCATGAGGTGATGGCGGAGGATGAATGGCATGACAGTGGGCCTCAAGGTATCATCAAGGTATCTATGTGCATTGAAATTGAAATCGATAAAATCCAATTGTGTTCGACGAGCAAGCAGATGAGCTTCCCTGAGATCGTTTCTGAGAGTTTGTGCAGAAATTCTTTGGTTGTGTAAACCCACTGCTTCATCAGCTGTCCGGGTGGCTGGTCTCAGACGATCCCACAGGTGAAGAAGCCAATTCCACATCGGTGGAATTGTGTTATGTCACAAAACTGCACATTTTAGATTGGCCTTTTATTGTCCCAAGCACAAGGTGCTGATCATGCTGTTTATTCAGCTTCTTGATATGTCACACCTGTTAGGTGGATAGATTATCTTGGCAAATGAGAAATGCTCACTAACAGGGATGTAAACAAATTTGTGCACAAAATCTTAGCGGAATACGTTTTTTGTGTGTATGGACAACATGGGACCAACACTTGACATGTTGCTTTTATATTTTTGTTCAGTGTTGTCCCTGAATCCAATGCAGCCCCTCCTCTACACTGCTGATCTGCAGATTTGCCAGGAGATCCCTCTTCTTCCCCTTACTTT
This sequence comes from Oncorhynchus mykiss, assembly GCF_013265735.2. Classification (NCBI taxonomy): domain Eukaryota; kingdom Metazoa; phylum Chordata; class Actinopteri; order Salmoniformes; family Salmonidae; genus Oncorhynchus; species Oncorhynchus mykiss. The sequence continues at coordinate 21,504,377 of NC_048573.1, read as the reverse complement.
GTGTCACTTTGGACATTAAACGTGGGAGTTAGATTTCCCCTGGCAGCAACCTAAACAAAATTATTGCTAATCATTTGTCGTCCTAGTGCCTCAGAATGCTCTGAGAGAAAGTCCATATTGATTAAGAATGAGAGGCAGAGCATTCCTCCCTCCTAACTGATGCAAATGAGCGACCAGGCCCAGGAGGATGGAAGGTCGGGCCAATACCGAGTAAACCAGGGACAGTGGATGTGGTCTTAGCCAGTTAAGAATGCTTTGATGCTGTTACATAGGGATTGGGCAAGTTCATTCAACCATAATCATAACCATTGCAGTCAGAGAAGGGTTTGATGAGTTATTTTGGATTTGTCCCCATCAGGGATAGTGTATGTGGGGGCAGCTTATCTGTATGGAGAAGACCGTGTTTGTTGTTGCCTTGATTGCAAGACAATGTTTTTTTTCCACTTACTTCTAACTGAATTCATGACATAATTTCTTCCAACTTCATTACGATGCAACCACTAATTAATAACCTAGTAGAAACTACAATTTTGCTTGATTACATGCTATTTTGCATAATACTCCTTTATGAAAATAAATCCCTTTCCCTCAAATATACAGTATCTGTGGGCGCTTTTTGTTTCACTGGTTTGGAGTTTGTCACAGTTGACGTATCACGTATGATTAAGAAATTGAAGGTAAATACCCCTGTGGCCACATTGAGAATAAGAGAATGGCACAGTCATTACTCATCCAAGGGATAGAGTTAATAGGCCAAAGTATCTACCATACTCATGTGGGTGCATGAGTTATGCTTGGTCTTGGCTGCTTGTTGGTCTCAGAACAGAAGCTAATAAGACTTGCCAATTCCTTAATAAATATAAAATAGGCCTGCATCATATTTGGAAATTGGGCTTCATGAAGACGTCAACGTGCCGCCGGAGTCGATGCATTGTTAAAGACGGTCAGGAACCGCTGGCAGCCATTTTGATATACAGACCCGAGCGTAATGTTTGGGATTCACGCTGGCTTTCAAGATGGCTGCCAAACCTTTCTTTTATTAATCTGGTTTCCCCATATTGGTGATTGTCCAATTTATTTTTAGGAAGCAATTTGCAGGAACCTTGTTGGACACCTTGTTGTATAGCTAATCGATGTCGCTATGATTGTAAACATGAAGTACTACACATCACTTCAATAGAACTGAACTAAAATCACATTATGATACTATGATACTAACATCTATTGCAGAGTGATAATATATACATATATTTTTTATCCAGAATAATGATGCATGTCTTCCTTCTTCTTGCCTGTGGCTGTTACAACTCATCAAGTCAGCTGTTGGACTCAGAGGTCCCACCCACTAATGCAAACTCAATGCCCCTATCTAACTGCAGCCAGAAGTTTTAGACCAATGAAGTCAACAACAAGCTAAGTGGAAAGTGCTATTGAGTTGTATGGTCTTATCTCAATGAGCTAATACATGCACATAGTGCATAGGACTTGTGTCAAAGTCTAAATTTAGGAACTTATTTGTGCTGCTTTTAATCAATGCCATCCATTTGAGCACTAACAATATAACAATGACTCAAATCTGGTCAAATTTGATTTGTCATGTGCCAAATTCAACAGGTGTAGAAATGCTTGAAATGCTTGCTTATGAGCCCTTCCAACGATGAAGAGTAAAAAATGTAAAATAGTAACACGAGGAATACAATACACAAGAATGAAGCTATACTGGACAAAAATATAAACACAGCATGTAAAGTGTTGGTCCCATCATGAGCTGAAATAAAAGATCCCAGAAATGTTCCATATGCACCAAAATCTTATTTCTCTAAAATGTTGTGCACAATTTTTTTTACATACCTGTTAGTGAGCATTTCTCCTTTGCCAAGATAATCCATCCACCTGACAGGTGTGGCATATCAAGAAGTTGATGAAACAGCATGATCATTACACAGGTGCACCTTGTGCTGGGAATAAAAAATGGCACTCTAAAATGTGCAGTTTTGTCACACAGCACAATGCCACTGTGTGCAATCGGCATGCTGACTGCAGGAATGTCCAACAGAGCTTTTGCCAGAGAATTGAATGTTATTTCTCTACTATAAGCCGCTTCCGAAGTCAATCCAGAGAATTTGGCAGGACGTCCACCTGGCCTCACTGTCACGTTCTGACCATAGCTCTTGTGTGTTTTCCTTGTTTTAGTGTTGGTCAGGACGTGAGCTGGGTGGGCATTCTATGTTGTGTGTCTAGTTTGTCTATTTCTATGTTTGGCCTGATATGCTTCTCAATCAGAGGCAGGTGTTAGTCATTGTCTCTGATTGGGAACCATATTTAGGTAGCCTGTTTTTGTTTTGGGATTTGTTGGTGGTTGTTTCCTGTCTTTGTGTTCTCTGCACCAGAAAGGACTGTTTCGGTTTTGCCACATTTGTTATTTTGTATTTGTGTTCCTGATTAGTTTTCTTCTTAAAAAAAACATGAACTCTAACCACGCTGCATTTTGGTCCTCCTCTCCTTCGACGGAAGAAAGCCGTTACAATCACAACCGCAGACCACATGCAACCAGGCCAGTGCAGGACCTCCACATCTGGCTTCTTCAGCAGATTTAAATTCTGGGGTGCTGAGGAGTATTTTTGTCTGTAATAAAGCCCTTTTGTTGGGAAAACTCAATCTGATTGGCTGGACCTGGCTCAATGGCTGCGCACCTGCCTAGTAATGTGAAATCCATAAATAGGGTCTAAAGAATTTATTTCAATTGACTGATTTCCTTCTATGAACCGTAATTCGGTAAAAATCGTTGAAATTGTTGCATGTTGCGTTGATATTTTTGTTCAGTATATATACACAGGGATTACCAGTACCCTATCATTGTGCAGGGTACAATGTATTTTTGCTAGATTCTGTCTGTACATAATGGCAGGGTAAAGTGACAAATGCAGTTTCAAAAACCACTCCATCCTTCAAAGGGGATATGGAAAAGGGAGGGGTTTTGCACAAAATGAGAAGTAATCTTTAAAATGTGAATGTGTAAAGTGTATGCAGCAGCAGCAGCACTCGGCGGGGTGGCAGATGAATTTCTCAAATTCCTTTGTTGTTATTTATTTAATTTGGCAGACTCGAGTAGCGAAGTGTGAATGCTAATTAAGAGTTCTGGAGCTGTACGTTCAAACTTGCCTGTTCTTCAACAAGAAACTCATACAAAATGGAGTGCATTATGTCCAAAACAGATCTGATGTGACAGTTAGTGTTGACTTAACTCTCTATCATACTTAATTGGACAGATGTAGTGAATTAATAATATAAAGCTTAACACATAATGGGAAAGTAAATATATGCACAATCTGTCATGTTGCAATTGGTGTCATACTAGAGTTGCAGCAAGGGTTTCTAGGAATCATTAATACATTGTATCATATTAACAGGTACAAGCTAAATAGGAATAAAACATTGCCTTCAATTGAAAAGAAAACGCTAGACAAAGCTAATGTTGACATTTACATTGAATAGTGATAACCTGAACAGGAGCAAATAGTCGTTTGGACCTTGTTTTTTGCTTATAGTAGGTCAACCACTATTTCCTATAAGGTCCGTGGATTATTTATAGCTCTGAAACCCCCACATTCCATTTCTAATGTTATTATCTTAAGAAATGAGACTCCCCCATTGAGATTGACCAGCATGACTAACATCTACCTAATGCCCCGCAATCACATTAGCTACGCTATCCTGTGCCTGCTCCGATGTCCTTGCATGCACCAGTGTATCCATGCATGAAACATGTAGGGGCTGCCTCTATTTGTACAGCCAGCACTGCAAAACCCAGTTGGATAAAGAGGGCTTGATACCTTTGTTGTATCACTTCAGAAAATTAACCGGCTTCCTATTTGTCTCCTGCTGTGTTTTTCGTTGTGGGTATTTCTCTAGATGGGGCTCAGTATCTCTCAGTCTACAATTAATCACACTGTGAGTAGTCTGCTATCAACCTCCTCCAACCCCCCTTCCCCCTACCACTTATCTGGACATTTAGGCTAATGAAGACGAAGGAATTACATTTTGCCCTTGTGACGACCAGCAGTTGATACTGTGCGTTGGAGATGCAGGCAAGGCTATTTGCTCCCTCACAGACTAGATACTTGAGATTATCTCTTTGGTAGTGTAACCAAGACGTAAATGTAGTCCTTGTGTTGCTTTTCAGCATGACATTTATGTTGTGCTATGAGATGTCCTGCATAGAAAATGAATTAATGAAATACCTATGAGACATTTTCTCCACATCTGACAACCCCCAACTGGCTAACTGTGGTCATACAACTGCCACATAGATCCGTGGACTATACACTCTGAAAAAAAGGTGCTATCTAGAACCTAAAAAGGTTCTTCGGCTGTCCCCATAGGAGAACCCTTTGAAGAACCATTTTTGGTTCCAGGTAGAATCCTTTTGAGTTCACTGTAGAATCCTTTACACAGATGGGTTGTACATGGAACCCAAAAGAGTTCTACCTGGAACCGAAAATGGTTCTACCTGGAACTGAAAAAGGGTTCTCCTATGGGGACCGCCGAGGATCCTTTTTGGAAGCCTTTTTCTAGGTGTAGGGACACTATTCCCTGTAATGTATTGTATAGAATGCATAGTACACACAATAAAGACCCTTTATTCGAAGGACATCATCTTTTAGACAGTGTGACTCTAAACACATGATATGCTTTCCATAGCAAACATATTGTCATTCTTATTCCTGTCAGAGGATTCCAACATGATTTTGGGCACTTGAATATTTTGGGCGTCTGATGCATTGCCAATTACATAGATCATGTCAGTCAAACAAATAATGACTGGCACTCTCAGTCACAAGTTATTTTGTCAAACATTTTCACTGATTGGATAATTAACCAAATAAATTTGGCCCACTTATTTGCACAACTTTCCCACTTTCCCTCATCCTAACAAACTGACAGCGCATGCATTATGGTATGTTCACATCCCCCAAAATGACCAATCAGAACAACAATTTTTGATTTAATGAATGGAAATAAAACCAATTTGACATTTAGGATGAGTCTAGCATGACAATGCCATGACAGTATCACTTTATGCCCATGGTGCTGATGACAAGTAGAAAATATCCCAGGGGCCCAAACAATGTTGTGCATCACTGAGCTGTATCATCTAATTATCAGGGAACTCTAAACTGTATTTGAGTTTGTCAGCGCTTCGGAAAATGCAATGTTTCTACCTTTCCCACAAACCAATACATAATATCCTCTTCTCTATTGTGTACGGAAGAGGAAATCTAGATAATAGGGGATTATATTAATGAAACACAGTTTTGCGCAATTCAAGTCGCTCTTGTGAGGTATTGTGTTCATTTGTGCCCTATTTGTTTAACTGAAATAAGTCAAACGCATACAATATGAAAACAATCTAAACAGAAAGACTTTGTGGTACTGGACTGGACCACTTGCAATTTTTTTTAAACGAGCAGTCTAACTAAAGGAAAACTCTATACTCAATTTGCTGCTCTGCTCTGTCAGGTAATAGTGTTTGTGGAGTAGTTTCCATAGTTTCCGTAGTTCCATTAATCATCAACAGCAGATGGGCATATTTCTCATTGGTGATTACAATGTTACTGGAAAACGAACACTCATCATTACAAGATGTATGGCTTTTATTAAAGCCCAATTACACTAAGTGTACAAAACCTTAAGAACACGTTCCTAATATTGAGTTGCACTCCTTTTGCCGTCAGAACAGCCTCAATTCATTGGGGCATGGACTCTACAATGTGTTTGAAAGAGTCCAACAGGAAAGTTGGCCCATGTTGACATGCTTCCCACAATTGTGTCAAGTTGACTGAATGTCCTTTTGGGTGATGGACCATTCTTGATTCAAAGGCACTTAATACTGGGACACTTCTACATTTTTCAACGTCATATTCGTCATCTCTAGCACCACACCAACATCAACCTATTTGAAAATGGCTAATTTCTGTTTTGTGGTAAAAAAGACAGAGGAAGATACGTGTTTCCAATGACATCATTGGTGTGCATCATGAGATTTTAACCAATTATGAGTAGGCATTGCCTACTAATTGCCTACTAATTGGTTGATGATGTCATTGGAAACACTTATCTTCCTCTATTTTTTTTGCTACAAAACATAGAAATGCGCCATTTTCATATATGTTCATGTTGGAGTGGTGCTGGAGATGATGAATATGAAGTTTAATTTTTATTTATTTTCCTTTAAATCTTTTGTCTTGGCAATTCCCTCTCTGAATGGCACACATACACAATCCATGTCTCAATTGTCTCAAGGCTTAGAAATCCTTATTTAAACTGTCTCCGCCCCTTCTTCAAGACTGATTGAAGTGGATTTAACAAGTGACATCAATAAGGGATCATGTCGTTCACCTGGATTCACCTGGTCAGTCTATGTCATGGAAAGAGACGGTGTTCCTAACGTTTTGTACACTCAGTGTATAATATCCACTCAATCATTGTGATTGTATTTATTTGTTAGCAGTACAATAATATGTTACTGTATTGAGAACCAGGTTAACTTTAAGGATGTGAAGTACCATAGAATTGTGTTCATTAAAACCATATCAATTCACAAAATCAGGTGAAATTATTTTACAATTTTTATTTCACCTTTATTTAACCAGGTAGGCTAGTTGAGAACAAGTTCTCATTTGCAACTGCAACCTGGCCAAGATAAAGCAAAGCAGTTCGACACAACACAGAGTTACAAATGGAATAAACAAACACACAATCAATAATACAGTAGAAACATCTATATACAGTATTTGCAAATGAGGTAGGGTAAGAGAGGTAAAGGCAATAAGTAGGCCATGGTGGTGAAGTAATTACAATAAAGCAATTAAACACTTGAATGGTAGGATGTGCAGAAGATGAATGTACAAGTAGAGATACTGGGGTGCAAAGGAGCAAGATAAATAAATAAATACAGTATGGGGATGAGGTAGATTGGATGGGCTTTTTACAGATGAGCTATCAGTGCCCTGCTTCTATATCCTGTCACACCCTGATCTGTTTCCACCCCCTTCCAGGTGTCACCCATCTTCCCCATTCCCCATTATCCCCTGTGTATTTATAACTGTGTTCTCGGTTTGTCCTTGTTTGTCAAGTCAACTAGCGTTTTCGTTATCAGCTCCTGCTTTTCCCAGTCTTTCTTTTTCTCACCCTTGCCTGTCCTGACTCTGACGCCTGTCCTGACCCTGTTTAGACCCTTGCCTGTCCTGACTCTGAGCACCGCCTGCCTGACCACTCTGCCTGCCCCTGACCCTGAGCCTGCCTGCCGACCTGTACCTTTGCCCCACCTCTGGATTGTTGACCTCTGCCTACCCTGAGCCTGCCTGCCGACCTGTGCCTTTGCCCCACCTCTGGATTGTTGACCTCTGCCTACCCTGAGCCTGCCTGCCGACCTGTGCCTTTGCCCCACCTCTGGTTTACTGACCGACTACCTGCCTTGACCTGTCTATTGCCTGCCCCTGTTAGAATATTAAACCATTGTCAATTCGACGTGTCTGCATCTGGGTCTTACCTTGATTCCTGATAATATCCCAATATATAATAGGCCGGACTGGTGTACCCCACTGCTCTTTCCATGTCCTCATAAGTCTGTATTTTTGTAAGGAAATCTCACATTATCCTCAAAGACCAACAAGCCTATATATGTTTTGTTACTTATAGTCAAGTTGTACTACATTGCCATCATGATGACAACATCCCAATTAAAAATAACCACATATACTTTTAACTGTAACTCTCAACCCTAATTTCAGCCTTTTCCCAAGCCCTTCAAATTTAGAAAAAAAATGCATTCAGCTGAGAAGTTATGGGTGGGGGGAATTGTTCATAAATATCCATTTTGGGGGTGAGTAAACGTAGTTGTACCTGGTCCCAAAACGTGCTCACTAAAGCATACTTACCAGAACTCCACTGGTACACTCTGATAATAACATGACATACTGTATATTAACATCTATTGCCACTTGCGGTGTAAATTTGAATCCCCCATCGGGCGCAACAAAAATCTTTGAAATGTGAACTTACATTTATTGCGGTATTGTTTCAGGAAGAAAGTGCAATCATCACCTTGAGGAAATTAAGATTAAGGGCTCATTGTAGTATTTACGCAGTACCTCTTTTTCCAATGTGTACCGTTTAAAAATCTTCAACTACTATCAGGGCCACCTCTCTAACAGGTATGCTTTCACTTTTCAGAATTAGAAGTATGTGGCCACGGGATGAATAGTAAATAAAGGATTTGAAAAAAATATATATCTGTCCCATGCAGGATTTGAACTCACCACCACTGACCAATAAGTGAACTGTTTTAGCAGGCACAACCAATGAATCATAACAACTAGGAAAAAATACCTGGACTTGACATGACCACCATCATCATTTATGTATTTTTATAGAGCATGTAGCTACAAATATAAACGTATAACCGCCATAGCCATAGTCTTTTTTTTCTTTGTAAAAGCACAACCTCTAGATGTGTATGAAACGGCAAGCAAAAACGTCTGTATTCTAGTCAAGGAAGCAACATGCAAAATATATGGTCACACTCCACTTACCAAGACCTGCTTTAAAGTAAGCCTTGAGGTGGTACCACCCAGCACATCTAGAAGGGAGTGTATTTCATAACAAACCCCTCCCTTGAGATTACCTAAAGGCACATCACGATTTCATAGTTGAGCCGCAAGGACAAAAAGAGCTATATTTACTACTAAAAAAAACAAAATATATCACTTTTGCAAAGAACTGTCCAGATGAAGACCAGAATTGACATGTTTCACCATAGCTAAGCCTAGAACATTGGGTTTTCAATGATTTATTGTTTTACTTTTTCAGTTTGAAATCTTAAAAGGGATTACTGAGCATGCACAAATAAAGTTAATAATTTCAAATTAAACCATGTTAATAATTATCATTATAGTCTATATATTAGAGTGCAGGCTTTATTTGATCTATCATAAAACATTTGTTGTCATCTGGAATGTTTCTAAAGTGTCAATAGAAGGCAAACCTTAGAATTGAATTGAAACAAACCTTAGAATTTAATAATTACAGATAGCCCGAATACAGTGGTGGTCAGTGCAGTTTAAGATTAGGGAGGACAAAAACATTTTATCAGCATGGATTTATTTGTATTACAGCATATTGGATGACTGTCATTCATATTCCATTCACTCAGCTCAATGTAACATCGATAGGTATCGGCTATGACGTGAAACTCAAATTTACCCTATACCCGTCGAGGTTGCTACAACCTAACCTGCGAATTAAAGTTTACAACGAAGGTGCAAAAGATGACAGACAGTGACACATTCAATACTGTATTGCACACTCCTGCCTGCATCTAGCTGATCTAGGGTGTAATCATTAGTCCAAGCAGTTGCAAACGAGAGTCTCTATTAGACAACTTCAGGTATGTTTATCCCCGTTTTGTTAAATAAATGATTTTCAACAGAATCGGTGGAGTGAATACACCCTGATCACCCGTACACACAGTTCACTTTCATAGCAGCCACATACAAACAGCATGATCACTTTGCTCGTTGTATAATTCCTTTTCGCATTTATGCGCTCTCCTCCCCTCACCTTTCTCCTTCGCTTGTGGACTTCAATGCACAACACAACAGCTCTCTGTGACAAGCAAAAAAACCTTTCCAAGCCTTCATAACATAACCGCTAACCGCTACACACAGCCTACATCATTGTCACCATATTAGTTTACGTCATAGTCAACATAACTACTAGAAGTAATGCGTTAGTAAACCCGCTACAATCATGCAGCACAGTGTACAGCAAGCAGTTTAGCAGTTACACGGTGGGCCCCGGTGGCAAAACATTTATAAAATCAAAAGCTTACCTTGACTTGGAAGAGTTGCAGTGTTGGATAGCGTTAGCCAGCTAGCTAACATAGCATCCCTCACTGTTTGAGATAGGTGTTTGAGTAGGCTAAATTAGCTAGCTCATTAGCTAACTAAGTAAATGAAAGTGGAAAACAAATTCTACAAAATATAGCTCTCTTTCTTTCTCTTTCTCTCTCTCTAGCTTCTCCTTCATTTTTTAATAAATACATTTGTTAAAAACTGTTCAACTGTTCTCTTTCTTTCTCTCTTTGAGTCAACTACTCTCCACATTTTATGCACTGCAGTGCTAGCTAGTTGTAGCTTATGCTTTCAGTACTAGATTCATTCTATGATCCTTTGATTGGATGGACAACATGTCAGTTCATGCTGCAAGAGCTCTGATAGGTTGGAGGACTATGGAAGGGGGTGAGAACCATGAGCCTCCTAGGTTTTGTATTGAAGTTGATGAAACCAGAGGAGAACAGAAACTAGCTGTCCTCCGGCTACACAATGGTGCTACAACAAAGAGTGCTGTTGAGGCTACTGTAGACCTTCATTGCAAAACAGTGTGTTTAATAAATTATTTGGTGACGTGAATATATTTATTATAGTTTTATTCTTCACTATTTAAATGTTGATGAAATTCACTGAAGAGGATGGTCCTCCCCTTCCTCCACTATCTTAATAGTATACAGGGCCAGGCAACCTAACAGGTTGTTTTTCCTCTCCAAAGTAATAATGAAAATGTCAGTCTTTACAAAACTATTGTTTTTTGAGTTCAGCCAAGCCTTTCATTCAAAATGGCTATCCATGATATAACCTGAGACTTACAAACTCACAGAGTTTGGTTAATAGGTTTAGGCTCCCCCAAAAACATTTCCACTTCAAGAAAAATCCATAACATGTCTTATTTGCTTTATTTCTCCAACATGCCAATATTTAGAGGTTCTCTTTTTGGGGTATACTTACCCCCCAAGAAGTACTATAGACACACACGTCAAACATTTAATTGATGGTTTTGTTTTTCCATTCTGTCGAGACATTTAGTGTGTAAATTTCACATCCAAAAACAGATGAGTCCCTGAAATCCCTACTGCCACCGGGACTTCCGGGACTAGATATGTTAGTGGGAAAACTCCTCTCATTCAAACAACCATCTTGCTACCTCACCACTACTTCACAGCTCTATATACTGTATAAAGTGCAGCTGGAGGCAGAGAGGACACAGAGCAGATTAGCATAGACCAATTTACACCCATGACATTTTGGCATGTAGTGTCAAAGTATACCCTCAGTGGTGACTCATCTGGAGGTTTGAGTCTTGCACTGAGCACACTCAAATGATGTGCACATACTGTATGTTTGAATATTACCATCAAACACATACCGCAGGCCTTTCACAGTGCTCTTGAGCGCATGATATCTAGTAGAGTTGCCATAGCCCCCCATTTCTTGATTCGATGGAAAATAATGAACGACGTGTAAGGTGTGTTCAGCGACGCGCTAGTGCAGCTTCCACGGAGGTGCATTATTTTCCAGAGAACGCATAGAGAGAGCCACAAGTTTATTATCTCTTTCATATATGGCTGCAATTTAAAACATTTGCCGCAAAAGAATTTACTAGATAGAGACAGTAATTGTCTTGGTAATCAAACAGACAGACTTGCTAGTTTAGTTAACCAAACCATCCGTCCTAGCTTGCTATTATGAAAATCGAATTCAACACTGCTAATATTGTTTTGCATTCGACTTTTGTTTTCAAAAGCAGCTCAAATAAAGAACATGTAAGAACAAACTATAGCCATTGAACTCAACAGGGCAAATATACTGTGCATTATAGGGAAATAATGTACTCTCCAGAATGCCCTTCAAGCCAATCAGGAACGAGTATTCAACAATGGCATGGTATAATTTAGTATAATTATCCTTCAAAAATTCAACATATTTTGTCTCTCATTCATGATGGTTGTAGCCATTATCCAAATTCATAAGTGATACCATTCGAGTTAATTACAAAACATTTCTCGCAAATTCAATGTACAATTCTGAATTTATTTGCAATTTGCCCAAACTAAACCAAACTAATTACATTGTTTTATTGCCAGAGTGAGGGCCCTGTTATTCAGGTTCTGGTATATGACACTTCTAGGTTGTGTCCCAGAAGAGAACCTTTGTGGAAACTGGGTCAAAACTTGATATCTGCTGTGGAATGGAGAACAGGAGAGCCTCAAAAGGAGGCTTGATGTTCTGAAAAGGTGTTATAACCTCTGAAATGTGGAGATGTAACACGCATGTGAGAGTGAACATCAATAAATCAGGAAAAAGACTATTTTCTAAAAACGGGCTTACTGAATAGCTTATTGTTTATTTTTTACCAATCAACCCAAATCAAATTCCCAGAACACAACAGATGTAGACTTTACAGTGAAATGCTTAGTTACGAGCCCTTTCCCAACAATGCAGAGTTAAAAAGTATGGAAAATAGCAAAGAAAAATAGAAAATAGTAAAATAATAAATACCAATAATGAGGCTATATACAGTGCATTCTAAAAATATTCAGGCCCATAGACTTTTTTCACATTTTGTTACGTTACAGCCTTATCCTAAAATGATAAGGCTGTAACGTAACAAAATGTGAAAAAAGTCAAGGGGCCTGAATATTTTTAGAATGCACTGTATATAGCCTCATTATTGGTTAATTTTTTCCCCTCATCAATCTATACACGAACAGGTTTTTATAAATGTTTACAAATGTATGAAATAAAAAACAGAAATACCTTATTTACATCAGTATTCAGACCCTTTGGTATGAGACACGAAATTGAGCTCAGGTGTATTCTGTTTCCATTGACCATCCTTGAAATATTTCTACAACTTGATTGGAGTCCACCTGTGGTAAATTCAACTGATCTGACGTGATTTGGAAAGGTACACACCTGTCTATATAAGGTCCCACAGTTGACAATGCAAAAACCAAGCCATGAGGTCTAAGGAATTGTCCATTGAGCTTCAAGACAGGATTGTGTCGAGGCTCAGATCCGGGAAGTGTACCAGCATTGAAGGTCCCCAAGAACAGTGGCCTCCATCATTCTTAAATGGAAGAAGTTTAGAACCACCAAGACTCTTCCTAGAGCAGACCACCCGGCAGAAAGAGCAATCGGGGGAGAAGGGCCTTGGTCAGGGAGGTGACCAAGAACTCGATAGTCACTCTGACAGTGCTCCAGAGTTCATCTGTGGAGATGGGAGAACCTTCCAGAAGAACAACTATCTCTGCAGCACTCCATCAATCAGGATTTTATAGTAGAGTGGCCAGATGGAAGCTACTCCTCAGTAAAAGGTACATGACAGCACGTTTGGAGTTTGCAAAAGTCAACAAAAGTACTCAGACCCTGAGAAACAAGATTCTCTGGTCTGATGAAACCAAGATTGAACATTTTGGCCTGAATGCCAAGCGTCACGTCAGGAGGAAACCTGGCACCATTCCTACGGTGAAGCATCATGTTGTGGGGATGTTTTTCAGCGGCAGGGACTCGGAGACCAGTCAGGATTGATCCTTGATGATAACCTGCTTCAGAGCGCTCAGGACCTCAAACTGGGGGCGAAAATTCACCTTCCAACAAGACAACGACCCTAAGCACACAGCCAAGACAACGCAGGAGTGGCTTCGGGACAAATCTCTGAATGTGCTTGAGTGGCCCGGACTTGAACCTGATCGAACATCTTTGGAGAGACCTGACAATAGCTGTGCAGTGACACTCCCCATCCAACCTGACAGAGCTTGAGAGGATCTGCAGAGAAGAATGGGAGAAACTCCCCAAATACAGGTGTGCCAAGCTTGTAGCGTCAAAGACCCGAGGCTGTAATCGCTGCCAAAGGTGCTTCAACAAAGTAAAGGGTCAGAATACTTCATGTAAATGTGATCTTTCAATGTGTTGATTTTAAAACATTAGCAAAAATGTCTAAAAAATAGTTTTTGCTTTGTCATTATGGGTTATTGTGTGTAGATTGATAAGGTAGAAAAACATTTTAAGCAATTTTAGAATAAGGCTGTAACGTAACAAAATGTGGAAAAAGTAAAGGGGTCTGAATACTTTCCGAATGCACTGTACAAGGAGTACCGGTACCGAGTCAATGTGCAGTGGTACAAGATAGTTGAGGTAATCTGTACATGTACCTGTAGGTAGGGGTAAATCTGACTAGGCAATCAGGATAGATAATAAACAGAGTAGCAGCAGCATTACACTGAATCCACATAATTTGAAATACGGTGATTGAAAAGGAATCGAAATACAGGCTAACATTTTCTGTAGTTGTCAAGATGTATAAATGAAATGAGTTTTGTTATCTCAACATTTTAGCGTCACATCATCCCACAAGCAACATACTGTAAGTATCTACTGTGAGGTACAAACAAAGAGCAAGTAAAAGCATGTGGATATCAAGGTCTCAAAGTAAATGGGTTGTTTTGACAATAGTTAGCTGTATAGTCGCATACAGCATATCCTGTCAAATGTGGCAGCCGAAGAAAAGAGGTCTTTGAGTGTTTATGAGGCACTAAAATGACATCATTTCTCTGTGTGGAAGTGAGGTAGTGTGAGTATGAGCATGACCTCAGACGTCTTGCAACTGACTGTAACACCTTTGATGATTCGGATGTTGAGTCTTTCATCAGTGAAGGGGAAAATAGACTAAAAAGATACAAAAATAAACGGAAGTGAACCCAATAACATGCAACACTCCAGTACCTATTAGTGCTTTATTAATGCTAACCCTGATGTGCTTAAAGCATAATGAACCAAATAATTACCTTTGATGTACTCACAAAAGCTTGGTGCTTGAAGTAAAGTGAGAATATAATTGTGTTTTAATAACACTCTGATTCAACGCAGGGGCTATTGTGGCATTAAGTGGCTATTGAAAATCATATGGCACTGTAGTGACAGGTTGTCAAACACTCTGGTTTAACCATTAACTTGCCTGTTTGCTTTCAACATGTAAGGATCAGATGGCCTTCAATTAATTAGTTGTTGCCATAGGAGCCCTGGTATGTGTCAACTTTTCTCAAATGTCATGCTCTTTCTATTGACAAAACGCAAGAATGTCCTTTCCCAAAAAGTTTTGTTAAAGAATAAAGAGTAAATAGTTCTGGGGTAAGATGTTTTGTGTTTAAAAGTAGTGTGTCAAAGTATTTTAAGTCTATTACAACATCCTCTCATGTGTCGCAAAAAAAACCCACAAACAAGCTCTTACAGTATGTTATCTAGGGCATCTCTTCTCACTGCAAATTACACAGCCGGTTGTTTGCTGTGTTTCTTACTCAAAGCATGTTTTCCCGTCGACTCTCCAAAGTGTTACAGCCATAATTAGCCGGGATTAATGAGGAGGCCACTTCAGACCCGAAACAGATGAATAATAAGGTGTTGTTTTACTTTCATCTTTCTTTGTAATCACACACAAATCTCCATGCCGAGCATAAGAAGCATGTTTCCAGATTTATTAGGCCAAATAGACTGTGTGTGGTTAAATATTCATGAATGTGAAAACCGCCCAAAATAGACATCGACTTATTATGAAGATACAGTATGTAAAGAATACTTAAAATAAATATAGATTTTTTTCCTGATAATCCATTGTGTAATATATTATATTTGTTTTTTTCATTGGCAATCCATCTTTACTTATTGAGGTTTAGTTAATGCTAATTACAATAGAATTTTAATCTGAGGTAATTTGATTAATTTGATGATACCATCGTGACAACACAAAACTTGCAGTGTCTTGAAATAAACTCATTAAATGAAATGTCTTTTGTAATTTCACTGAAATCCAATCACCACCAATTAGAGCCTCAACTTGACGAGACCAAAGACACACTATAGTCTCACAGAGATTTTTTTTTTACCTCAGCTAAGACGTGCAGATACCGTGTCTGAGTTGTCAGCACTCCCTCCGACACTGCGGCCTATAAAGTAACGAATATCGGAAGCTCTAACATCTTGTCTCATATCCTATTTTTATTTTGCACAATATACCTCACATTTCATCCAAGAAAAGTTCCATATTCTCAGCTACCTACTGGTTAAATGTGGGAATTTGACACCCAAACATAAGGACTCACTAGAACTTATGTTTATGTTTTTATATGACATTTACTTACACTTATGATTTGGTGATCTCCCTTACTTGACTGGCATTGTTTCATTAGCTTGATAAAGGCCAGCATGCATCAAGACTGCCCTCTTTCTATGGTTCCCTCCACCTACAAATAATTGAACCCTTGGGATACGGTGTTGATTCTACAAAGGATGTGTGTGGGGACGGGAGGGAAGGGAAGGGATGTGGAATCTCCATCTTACTATAAAAAGCCCCGCTGACATGAAAAAGGTCATATTTGAGCCTTGAACAGACAGATACATTTCTAAGAGTATATTACATTTATGGTAAATTATATCATCAGAACATGAGCAATTGGCCTGGTATAGCCAAACAAAAGAGGATGCTAGCCAAAAATATAATGACATTTTATATATTTAACAGATATTCCAACATCTTTCAAACTAAGTTTGTTTGCTCGTTCAGACAACTGGGATGGATACAGTATGTGCATTTATCTTAGTGCACATAACCTAGATTTAAATATATATATATATATATATATAAGTGGAGGACCATCATCCTCAGTGAATTTCATACAAATATAAATAGTGAAACACTTTTTTTTAAAGTTATCCTTTCTAGATTAAACTATACTAAATATATTCACGTCACTAAATCATTTATTAAAACACACTTATTTGATGTCATTATTGGAATGGTTTTTCTTGACACTGTAAATTTGCACAAATGGCTCAAAATAAGTTTCTAAACAAAATGACACATTATTAAAGAGAAAGTTCATTCAGGTAGCCTATGTATAATTGTGAACTGCTTTCGATTTGGTTTAATTTGAATTTCTATGCTTTTGTAAGCCAAGTATTTCAAAGAACCATCTGTTCATCTGAAAGAATGACAAACTCCCCCTTTATAATAGAAAAAATCCCATAAAACATTACTTCTCCTCCATTTCACATAGCTTACCCCCTTGGAGGCATACCGTTTCATGCTGATTCTGAAAGTGATAATGGAGAAAGAGAATTAGGCATTTGTTTTTGGTTGTTGCCGTCCTTGTTGTTCTCTGTGTGCGAGGTCCCAAAATGGGAAACAGTGTGGCACAAATTCAGAAAGGGTTGCTTTGTACTGTGTTAAATTTAGCATGACTCCATATTCAAAAGTTCATTCTCCATTTCCACTTCCACATTAAATTAAATATGCTGCCCTTTAATGTCATGACAGCAAAATACACCCCTTCCCGACCAGCGAACTGGAGGTAAATTCAAGCAAACTTTTCTCCATAATAAAATCTGTGAAATCACAACTACACATTCTCCCCTGAGTCTCGTATTTTATTATTGTCACCAATTAGAGGAAGTGGGAGGCATGTCTCAATACACAGAAATGCCCTTTGGTCTCTGCACTCTTAGACAAATGGGTTCCAAAAGGGTTCTTTAGCTGTCCCCATAGGAGAACCCTTTTTGGTTCCAGGTACAACCCTTTTGGGTTCCATGTACAACCCTCTGTGGAAAGGGTTCCACATAGAACCCAAAAGGTATCTTCCTGGAACCAAAAAAGGGTTCTTCAAAGGGTTCTCCTATGGGGACAGCCGAATAACACTTTTAGGTTTTAGATAGCACCTTTTTTTTCTAAGAGTGTGTGCGGCGCCATTTTGTAAATACATGGAAAGCTAACATAGTAACTAACATAATAGCAGCAAGCATCAAGAAAGAACGCCCATGTTGTTTGTAGCACACATCCTGAGGAGCTGGGCAATTTAGGCCCCTGTTTGATCAATGGGAAACACGTTGCTGATA
Organism: Oncorhynchus mykiss; assembly: GCF_013265735.2. Taxonomy (NCBI): domain Eukaryota; kingdom Metazoa; phylum Chordata; class Actinopteri; order Salmoniformes; family Salmonidae; genus Oncorhynchus; species Oncorhynchus mykiss. Next base: position 21,486,594 of record NC_048573.1, on the reverse strand, counting down.
TCAGTACTGGGAGTCGTTATTTCCCCCGGGAACCGTCCTTTGGGGACACCCAGCAGAATCGATTTGCTAAATATAACTTTGTGAAATGTGATTACAGGTATAATGCAACTGGAACGCCACAGTGAAAAGGTTTTGAAATGGTAAAAGGGTGGGGGTTCCAAGAGGCTGTCAACAACGCATTGACAGAACATATACACAAACATAAATAATTGTGACGGCAATTGTTTTTGATATCCTCTAGTTGTTACTGTATGGTTTGCTATATAGGGAGGATTTAGGGTGAGTATCGGGCTAAATATCCGCCACTTCTTTAGATAACATTCATGACTTATTACGTTTTCTCCTCTGATGCTGCACCACGCCCTGAAAAATCTGAATTAAAAAAATATATATTGTAAAAAAGGAAGTTGTGCACTGAGCCTTTACTAGTCCTGTATCAGCAGACAGATATAGCCGTTTGTTGCACAGGCAACAACAACAAAAATATTCCTCCTAGGGCACAACGTTTGTACAGCAAAAATATATGACGATGTTGATAAAAGCAATTCTTTTTCAGGCTGTTCTATCTCAGTAAATGTTGAGAATGTATCACTGAAAATGAGACAGAGGCATTTTGATATGTTGGAATGCTTTGAAAACTAGCTGCCATATTACCTTCAAACAAGGTCAGGATATACTGGAATATATCTGCATTAACGGGTTTTTTTTTTTCATACCATTATCTATTTCATCCTTCCCTCCGCACCAAAAATGGTCTATTGGTTGTAACCCCTGAATGTAAAACAATAGAGTATACTGTATATTGTTGGATAGATGCTTCCCTTATCTGTGCGTTCTCCAAATCCTTTGTGGATAAAGAGTGGCCCCAGACACAAAAGAGCAAACACACTTATCAGATGGAGAGTGGAAAATAAAACAACCTCGCCTGGAAATACCTCTCTTCTGCTTTTTATGTCTCATCTCGCCAAGAGAGGGAGGAGGACAGATAAGTGTTGGGATAAGGAACTTGTCAATATGGTCAATGATACAGTGCATTCAGAAAGTATTCAGACCCCTTGACTTTTTCCACATTTTGTTACGTTACAGCCTAATTCTAACATTCATTAAATTTAATTTTCCTCTCATCAATCGACACACAATACCCCATAACGACAAAGCAAAAACAGGTTTTTTGACATTTTTGCAAATTCTAAAATAAAAAATTATAAAATAAAAACTGAAATATAACATTTACATAAGTATTCAGACCCTTTATTCAGTACTTTGTTGAAGCACCTTTGGAAGCGATTATAGCCAGATCTAGTACCCTTCCCCAGATCTGTGCCTTGACACAATCCTGTCTCGGAGCTCTACGGACCATTCCTTCGACCTCATGGCTTGATTTCTGCTCTGACATGCAGCTGTGGAACCTTATTTAGACAGGTTTGTGCCTTTCCAAATCATGTCCAATCAATTGAATTTACCACAGGTGGACTCCAATCAAGCGTCTTAAGGATGCTCAATGGAAACAGGATGCACCTGTTTTGAGTTTCAATTTTGAGTTTCATAGCAAAAGGGTCTGAATACTTATGTAAATAAGATATTTCTGTTTTTTAAATTTTTAAATTTTTTAATAAATTTGCAAACATTTCTACAAACCTGTTTTTGCTTTGTCATTATGTGGTATTGTGTGTAGATTGCTGATTATTATTATTTTTTTAAATATATTTTAAGAATAAGGCTGTAAAGTAACATAATGTGGAAAAAGTAAAGAGGTCTTAACATGTTCCGAAGGCACTGTATATGCAACAGTCCACGTGGGTGGAAGGCCTAAGCAATGGTGATTACCCCCAGGTAGCTTACCTGTGTTGGTAATGAATGCAAGCCATGTTACATGCTCTCCATCCTTCCCCGGGAAGAAAGGTGGTCAGCGTTTGACAAGGTTTTTACCTCACTCAACTCACGGTTGCAAATGTGTTCAGTACAGAGTGCAAGTGGTGTACAAGGTTAAAACCAGGGAGGCTTGTGAAGGCATATCAAGGGTCAACTCTGAGGTTCGATAAAGGCAGCAAATTCAGTATTATTTTCTCTACTTCGGTTTTCTCATAAAATGGAGCTTGTGAGAAGTGAGCTGAGGAAATCCGTGGGGAAAAGTCAAGGGAAAGAACCTGGCAAGATCACTTTGACTACTTGTCTTGTTGATACTGTTTCAGCATACTTTGAAGAGTGAGGTAATGTAGCAAAAGCTGCACATGCATCGTGCTGGGTGGTTTCACAGATCTTAAAATATACCAAACTGTCTCCTCACCAAGTCTGTTGAGATGCATAAGATCTTCCTCGCTAATTATGTGTTAAAGAACCACACTGGGCGCAGACGTCAATTCAATGTTTGTTCTACGTTGGTTCAGCATAATTTCATTGAAATGACGTGGAAACAACGCAGATTCATTCAGTGTGTGCCCATTGGAAAGCAGACAGAAACGGTGCTCTCTTTCTTTCACTCGCTGTAAATCTCCCTATCATTTCCCTCTGTTCTACTCCATCCCTTTTTGTTTGTCTTCAGTGCCTTCAGGAAGTATTCATACCCCTTGACTTATTCCAAAGTTTGCTATGTCATAGCCTGAATTCAAAATGGATTAAATACACAATACCCCATAATAAGAAAGTGAAAACATGTTTTTAGAAATGTTTGCAAGTTAGTTGAAAATTAAATACAGGTATATATCATTTACATACAGTAAGTGTTCACACCACTGAGTCAATACTTTGTAGAAGCACCTTTGGCGGCGATTACAGCTTTGAGTCGTCTTGGGTATGTCTGTAATTAATGCTAAATTGTCGTTACTTTGCCACGGTGGTCTATTTATTGCATTACCTCCCTAATCTTAGCACATTTGCACACACTGTATATTTTCTATTGTGTTATTGACTGTACGTTTGTTTACTCCATGTGTAACTCCGTGTTTTTTGTGTCGCACCTGTTTGCTTTATCTTAGCCAGGTCACAGTTGTAAATGAGAACTTGTTCTCAGCTGGCCTACCTGGTTAAATAAAGGTGAAAATAAAATAAATAAATAAATAATCAGCTTTGCACATCGGGATTTAGGGATTTTCTTACATTCTTCCTTGCAGATTTGCAGGAGCTCTGTTAATTTAGATGGGAAGCGGCAGTGAACACTAATATTCAAGTCTTTCCATAGATTTTCAATGGGATTCAAGTCTTGGCTTTGGCTGGGGTACTCGAGGATTTTCACATTATTGTTCTGAAGCCATTCCAGCATTGCTTTGGCTGTATGCTTGTGGTCATTGTCCTGTTGAAACGTGAATCTTCACCCCAGTCTATGGTCGCTTGTACTCTGAAGCAGGTTCTCATCAAGGATGTGCCTGTATTTGGCTCCATTCATTGTTCCCTCTATCCTTACCAGTTTCCCAGTCCCTGCCGTGGAAAAGCATTCCCTTAGTCTGACGCTGCCACCACCATGCTTCACAGTAGGGATGGTGTTAGACTGTGCCTGGTTTTCTCCAGACATAGCACTTTGCATTCAGGTCAAAGAGTTAGATTTTTGTCTAATCAGAGCACAGAATCGCTTGCCTTATGCTCTTAGAGTCTTTCAAGTTTCTTATTGCGAACTCCAGGGGTGCTGTCATATGCCTTTTTAGCAGAAGTGGCTTTAGTCTGGCCGCTCCCCCATAAAGCCCAGATTGGCGAAGTGCTGTAAAGACTGTTGTCCTTCTGGCAGGGTCTTCCATCTCAGCCAAGGAACTATGTAGTTCAATCAGAGTGGTCATTGGGTTCTCGGTCACTTAACTGACCAAGATCCTTCTTGCCCAGTTGTTCAGTTTGGTTGGACAGTCAGCTCCAGGCAGAGTTTCGGTATGTCCATATTTTTTCCATTTCCCAATGAAGGAGAACACTGTGGAAGCTTTCAACAGTCTAGAAATTGTTTTATACCCTTCCACTGACATATGCCTCATCACCATTATATCTGGGAGATCTACAGACATATGCCTCATCACCATTATATCTGGGAGATCTACAGACATATGCCTCATCACCATTATATCTGGGAGATCTACAGACATATGCCGCATCACCATTATATCTGGGAGATCTACAGACATATGCCTCATCACCATTATATCTGGGAGATCTACAGACATATGCCTCATCACCATTATATCTGGGAGATCTACAGACATATGCCTCATCACCATTATATCTGGGAGATCTACAGACATATGCCTCATCACCATTATATCTGGGAGATCTACAGACAGTTCCTTGGACTTCATGGTATAGTTTCTGCTCTGACATGCACTGTCAACTGTGGGACCGAACAGGCCCTAATTTTGTTACTTGGGATTTTGGTTGTGTCTGATAGCAAGACAAAACTGATCCCATGCTTACTCCTGGAGTGAATCATAACAGACTATTTAACCCCTTAAAGTGCACTGTTATGGAATTACTTTAGAAATATAATGCAATTATGAAATACAATAATTATCCTAGCATCTGAATTCCAAGCTGTGCTAGTTGCTGATAAACATATACATTTTTTAATGCAAGTAACGATTCACTGGTAATAAACTACCTGGGTCAGTCCATCATTTCTAATCAAAGCCCCGCTTTTTAATTATTATATTAATAAAGGAGAACATTGATTTAATCCATACTGATGTGGCGTGACAACTGGTTGCATCAACATTGTTTCCATGTTATTTAAACCCCAAACATCTATGTGATGTTGTTGAATCAATGTGGAAAACTGATTGGTTTTGCAAAAATCCAATGACATGGTAACATTTTTTTGTAGATTTCACGTTGAATTCATGCTAGTTGACAATTCAACCAAATGTAAATCAAAACTAGACGTTGAAGTGACGTCTGTGCCCAGTGGGTTGTGATAAAAGATGGCGGCCCCGATCACTTTAGAGCAACACCACCGGACCTTATTGACTAATTGAGTTGAGATGGGCCATATATGGGGACAGAGATTTACATTTTCCAATCCCCAACATTATGCGCAATTAATGATCTTTTGCCTTAATGATTTGCCTAAGCACTTTAGCCATCCACTAGGCCGATGGTCGACAGCCACTTGGGCTGGGTGATAGATTTCAAAGCGGGATGACCTATCAATCACTGTCCCGGCCTGATTAGTTGTTTGTGTGTGGCAGAGCCCTCCATCTCGCTGAGGGAAAGCTTGCTGATTGCTCCCCTCTCCCCGCCACATTCATTGTGGTTCCCTGACGTGTTATACACCCAATGCTGAGTATGGAAGTGATTATTTACACCTCGCTAGTCTCGGCTAGTGTGCTTGCACAGTATCACCTAGGTGTGTCTGCTGAATTGGCTGACTTGTGTGAGGTGTGTTGTGTTGGGTTTTGAAGGTGGCAGGTTTCCGTCCGTCATCTTGTTATTGCCTCTTTAGCAGCTTTCGCCCACTTCAGTGAGAGAGGCCGATGGAGGAGTGGGTGTTTATTTGATTTGCCTGCTTGTCAGGTTGGTGTGTCTTCTGTTAAGCGACGTTGGCAATTCATGATGGGGACATAAAGTTAACTGACGAGGTGAAAAAATAGAAGCCTTTTGTAATAGAACTGAGCCCCATCATTTTGTATTTATGTCTGATGGTTAGAAACGGACTGGCCATAAGGCAGATGGTCAATCTTTAGCCCAGTTCTAAATTTGAGTTTTTGTGCAAAATTAGCATTATTTGGCTAATAATGGGGGCCTTGAGGAAAAACAAAATTGCTGACAGTGTATTGTTAACATAGCTAAAACATGGCCTGACTTCTAGTACAGTGCATTCGGAAAGTATTCAGACCCCTTGACTTTTTCCACATTTTGTTACGTTACAGCATTATTTTAAAATTGATTACATCGTTTTTTACCCTCATCGATCTACACATAATACCCCATAATGACAAAGCAAATACAGGTTTTTAGAAATGTTGGCAAATTTATTACAAATAAAAAACTGAAATATAACATTTACACAAGTATTCAGACCCTTTACTCAGTACTTTGTTGAAGCACCTTTGGAAGCGATTATAGCCACAAGTATTCTTGGGTATGGCGCTACAAGCTTGGCACACCTATATTTGGGGAGTTTCTCCCATTCTTCTCTGCAGGTCCTCTCAAGTTCGGTGAGGTTGTAATGGGGTCGTCGTTGCACAGCTATTTTCAGGTCTTTCCAGAGATGTTCAATCGGGTTCAAGTCCAGGCTCTGACTGGGCCACTCAAGGACATTCAGAGACTTGTCCCGAAGCCATTACTGCATTGTCTTGACTGTGTGTTTAGGGTTGTTGTCCTGTTGGAAGGTGAACCTTTGCCCCGGTCTGAGGTCCTGAACACTCTGGAGCAGGTTTTCATCAAGGATCTCTCTGTACTTTGCTCCGTTCATCTTTCCCTCGATCCTGACTAGTCTCCCCAGTCCATGCTGCTGAAAAACATTCCCCCAGCATGATGCTGCCACCACCATGCTTCACTGTAGAGATGGTGCCAGGTTTCCTCCAGACATTATGCTTGGCATTCAGGCCACAGAGTTCAATGGTCTGAGACTCCTTTAGGTGCCTTTTGGCAAACTCCAAGTGGGCTGTCATGTGCATTTTACTGAGGAGTGGCTTCCATCTGGTTTCAAACTTCTTCCATTTAAGAATGATGGAGGCCACTGTGTTATTGGGGACCTTCAATGCTGCAGAAATGTTTTGGTGCCCTTCCCCAGATCTGTGCCTTGATACAATCCTGTCTCGGAGCACTACGGATAATTCCTTTGACCTCATGGCTTGGTTTTTGCTCTGTCATGCACTGTCAACTGTGGGACCTTATATAGACAGGTGTGTCTTTCCAAATCATGTCCAATCAATTGAATTTACCACAGGTGGACTCCAATCAAGTTGCAGAAACATCTCAAGGATGATCAATTGAAACAGGATGCACCAAAGCTCAGTTTCAAGTCTCATAGCAAAGGGGCTGAATACTTATGTAAATAAGGTATTTCAGTTTTTTTATATGTATACATTTGCAAAACAAAATCTAGAAACCTCTTTTCGCTTTGTCACTATGGGGTATTGTGTGTAGATTGATGAGAAAGACATGTAAACAGTTTACAGTACTGTGGAAAACAAGTTACATAACTGTTTAGCTGATTACAATTGGCCATCCTGCTTGAATTACATATTGGAAATAAGCTTACGAAAGTATCAAATTGACATGAATTGGATTTGTGAATTCAACTGTCTCAAAGGCAGAGTTCTAGTGATTTATTCAACCAATAGCACAAATTGGTTAAGTGTCATAGAGTTAAATGCATTCCACTTCTAAGTGTCACTTTCAATTAACTACAACCTTTAAAAATGTGCTATCATGAAAAGTGGCAGTCACTTCAAATCTGTGCACCCCCTTCCCATAATTTCAATTTTGGAAGTGCTGTTCGCTCATAACACACAATGTCACTCCTTTCCCAATATTTTTGCACCTGCCTGAAGTAGGTATTGTCTACACTCTTGTGTGCTTTGTAAGCCTTTAAATAGGGGAGACAAGTTAAATTAAACTTCCCAAAAAACAACAGCAAAACAAAAATGTTCTGTGTAATGCGATAATGCTTAATTCTTTCTAGACATAAATAGGACAGGGATAGACACTGGACAAGTTTTTTCAGAGGCGGACTGACTTCTGATGATGTCATTTGTTTGAATGTTTTCTTTTATTTCCCACAGCCACCCTAGGTAGATGAAGTGTCAATAATTGGAAAGGTAGTTTGCGGACGCTGTGGAACTATAATTAGAGGAAGTTGGATCAAACTTAAAAGCCAAATTAATAAGGTTAATTTTTTAAAAGACGAGGAATAAGACTTGTACTTCTCAAGAAAAAGGAAGTAGCTTGGAAGTAGGAAGTAGCACAAAGACATAGTTCAACATTTTAAACTCTTAATAAATGATGGTTTCCCATGTAAATAAAACATTTATTCCCATTCTGGAAGAGCTCTAAAACTATCAAGTGAAGTGCTAAATAATTCTCACACTTTAAGAGTGTTTGAAATCCCTTCCTCCCATGAGTCTGGGTTTTACTAATTCATGTCATGGAAGCTTTTGTCATTTCCACAAAAGTGAGACAATTGTCAGAGTGCAGACAGACCTTTTTTTCCAAAAGTGTTTGAGATTAATCATGAACTGTATTTTCCAACTTTTTAATTTCGAAGTAATAATCAATCATTTAGTAATTTCAATGTATTAAGTATTTACTTCTGAACGTAAGTACTCTACTATTTATTGTGTTATGAATGCATTCTTGTTGCACCGGGTCTCAAACAATGGCTCTGTCATGTCACCACATTTACTTTGCTGCATCCTTTTCGCGAAAGAAGAAACTGTCACTTCGTCAACTTTGTTTCTGGGAACACTGAATACACTGAGTACAGCAAACATTAGGAACACCTTCCTAGTATTGAGTTGCACCCCATTTTGCCCTCAGAACAGCCTCAATTCATCGGGACATGGACTCTACAAGGTGTCGAAAGTGTTCCACAAGGATGCTGGCCCATGTTGACTCCAATGCTTCCCACAGTTGTGTCAAGCTGGCTGGATGTCCTTTAGGTGATGGACCATTCTTGATACACACGGGAAACTGTTGAGCTTGAAAAACCCAGCAGCGTTGCCATTCTTGACACAAACCGGTGCACCTGGCGCCTACTGCCATACCTCATTCCAAGGCACTTCAATCTTTTTTCTTGCCCATTAACTCTATGAATGGCACACATACACAATCCATGTCTCAATTGTCTCAAGGCTTAAAAATCCTTCAACTGTCTCCTCCCCTTCATCTGGGGAAACAGGTACCCTGGGGTGGCAGGTTGCCTAGTGGTTGAAGAGTTGGACTTGTAACTGTAAGGTTGCGAGATCGAGTCCCTGAGCTGACAAGGTAAAAAATCTGTTGTTTTGCCCCTGAACAAGGCAGTTATCCCACTGTTCCTCGACCGTCATTGTAAATAAGAATTGGTTCTTAAGACTTGCCTAGTTAAATAAAGGTAAAATAAAACAAGTTATGATTTTTTTTTAATCTACACTGATTGAAGTGGATTTAACAAGTGACATCAATAAGGGGTCATAGGATTCACCTGGTCAGTCTATGTCATGGAAAGAGCAGGTGTTCTTAATGTTTTGTACACTCAGTGTATGTCAATTCTGAGAAAGTTTTTCAGAGAGCTCTATCCAGGGAGTATTTGACCCAGAATTGGAACGTTCTAGTCTAGATATGATCTCTTCGGGCATAATAATGCACATCCTTTTTCATAGTTCATTCAGATGTTGAATTTCCTTAAGAGTGGATCACAAGCCACTCGAGCGCTGCTGTGCGTTGGTGTGACATAATTGAGACAGTCAAAGAGAGAAAAGGTTGAAATGTCAAGAGCTTAACAATTTAGAAAGAAAAGGTATGTTCACTGTAATGTCTTCATATCATAATGGAAGGTGTGCATTTATGACACAAGTATACTCCGGGAATACATTATGGTTAGTGGTTATGACTAAATGTATACTACATATGTACCATAATGCTGTGCATGTTCCCCAATCACCCAAAAGCATATTGGGTTTTCAGATTTGCAGTTAGTGAGTCACCTGCTCCTATTTTACAAATGTAGGATCTTAATTTGATCACCATGTAGCAGGAGAAATTTCCATTTTAATCTTATAGTGTATTTGAGGTTTAAAAAGGCTTCTGAACTTTGTAATTTCCACTTTGACGTTTCAGACTTGATTTTCCCTCACGAAAACAATGTGTCAGCCAATACAAAAATGTCCAGTAATTATGATCCACATAATAATTCACATTTCCTGTTGTATAATTATTTTCCTGCTGTAGCAAACTGGCTCAAAATAAGATCCTACATCTGTACAGTGAGACAGTCATCAAGCAAAATACCAAATCATAAGCAAGATTATACCCTCCCTATGTTTTGTGCATGTCTGCCTCTGAACAAATGGTGGTATGGAAGAAAAGTGTATGCACTGCATGTGACCAACTCACAACGTCCTTTGTACAATTAGTGCTCTCTTGGTATTGTTCTGAGAGGTACTCATGTTATTTGTTTAGTCTTCACTACAATGCCTACACCAGATGGCCTTTCTCAGTTTAATTCTCACACAACCAGGCAGACATTGTGGGTGTACACACACTCAAGGGGAATAAAGGGTATATTTTGAATGTTCCACTGCACCCTTCACCAAATTAGTCATAGGGAGGCAAAGGGTGGGAGCGTTATTAGAGTCAAATTAAAACCCTGCTGTTTTTGTAACCACATGAATAATTGAGGAATTGTATTGTCCAATACAGAGGCACCAGTTGTCCTGGTAACCCTTCACTGACCTCGACAGACAAAGCCTGCCTTGATGATACTGCATGTTAATAAAGGTACAAGACTTAACTGATGACATAAATAACGATTACCTCTCAGAAGTAACTGAATACCCAGTAAAGTACATTAATGTGAAATACTGATTGCATGGAGGGAGAGGTTGGCTAGCTACAGTGTCCAGCTCATCGAGGGAGAATAATACCAAATGAGCACAAATTCTACATTGGCCGTTGACACTTAAAACTGAAATCCTACGTTTCTACATCTGTTTTTGGACTAAATTAATGATATATAAATCATTAATTATTGAAGAATATAACTTATAAATGCCTCATGAGCTGATTTCAACTGTCAAACATCATCAATACTCAAAATATATGCTTTTTTTACTCCAATATTGGTAAACAAAGTAAATGTAAATTAACACTGTATAGCCTTAAAACATGGTTAAAACTATATTTGTGATATTGTGGATGGTCAGTCCTTTTATTCATAGGTATGTCTATGTATTTGAATATGACAACAAGGTCCTGTGTGGCTCAGTTGGTAGAGCTCGGTGTTTGCAATGCCAAGGTTGTGGGATTGAGTCCCACAGGCGAGTGTATGAACATATATGTATTCTCTACTGTCAGTTGCTCTGCATAAGAGTGTCTGCTAATAGACATATATTTCTTAAATGTAACATTTCTCCAGGCCCATCCCTCAGCTTTTTACCAAAACACAGGCAGGGTGACGACTTTGTTATTTATTCAATTAAGGTTTCTATCTTTAAGAGTCATAGCAAATGTAAAGGTAAAAGGAAGGGAGATGGATAATTACTTGACAACGTTAGCCAAGTGTTCAGCATCCGAACCATTAGAGGTTACAGTGAAAAATGTACCAATAATGTCTCCAAAATCGCTGACCAAATAACCAATGGATTCAGTGCAGCAGGTTCATGGTCTACTGTGCAATCCCGCACGACAGAAGACTAAGTGCTGTTTTGTCAGACTTAGTTGCTCACTTCCATAAGTGTGACTCAGCAGAAAACATGACTCAAGAAGTGCCTCCAAGTTTTGTTGACCCCCCCCCCCCCTTCAATCTACACACAATACCCCATAATGACAAAGCAAACATTTTTGCAAATGTAATAAAATAAAATTTACCTAAGTATTCAGACCCTTTACTCAGTACTTTGGTGAAACACCTTTGGTAGCGATTACAGCACTGAGTCTTCTTGGGTATGACACTACAATCTTGGCACACATGTATTTAGGGAGTTTCTCCGATTCTTCTCTGCAGATCCTCTAAAGCTCTGTCAGGTTGGATGGGGAGTGTTGCTACACAGCTATTCTGGATCTCTCCAGAGATGTTTGATTGGGTTCAAGTCCGGGCTCTGGCTGGGCCACTCAAGGACTATCAGAGACTTGTCCCGAAGCCACTCCTTCATTGTTTTGGCTGTGGGCTTAGGGTCATTGTCCTGCTCCAGACTGAGGTCCTGAGCACTCTGGAACAGGTTTTCATCAAGGATGTCTCTGCTCTGGTCATCTTTCCCTCAATCCTGAGTAGTCTCCCAGGCCCTGCTGCTGAAAAACATCACCACAGCATGATGCTGCCACCACCATGCTTAAATGTAGGGATGTTGGTGCCAAGTTTCCTCCAGACGTGATGCTTGGCATTCAGGCCACAGAGTTCAGTCTTGGTTTCATCAGACCAGAGAATCTTGTTTCTCATGGTCTGAGAGTCTTTTAGGTACCTTTTGGCAAACTTCAAGTGGGCTGCCATGTGACTTTGACTGAGTAGTGGTTTCCGTCTGGCCACTCTACCATAAAATCCTGATTGGTGGAGTGCTGCAGAGATGGGTGTCCTTCTGGAAGGTTCTCCCATCTCCACAGAGGAAAACTAGAACTCTGTTAGAGTAACCATCGGGTTCTTGGTCACCTCCCTGACCAAGGCCCTTCTTCCCCGATTTGGCTGGGTGGCCAGCGTTTGGCCGGGCGGGTGGCCTGCTCTAGGAAGAGTCTTGGTGGTTCCAAACTTCTTTAATTTAAGAATGATGGAGGCTATTGCGTTCTTGCAGAACTGTTTTATTACCGTTTCACAGATCTGTGCCTTGACACAATCCTGTCTCGGAGCCCTACGGACAATTCAGGTGTGTGCCTTTCCAAATCAAGTCAATTGAATTTACCACAGGTGGACTCCAATCAGAAACATGTCAAGGATAATCAATGGGAACAGGATTCAAGCTCCGTTTTGAGTCTCATAGCAAAGGGTCTAAATACTTCTGTTTTTTATTTTTTATACATTTGCAAACATTTCTAAAAACCTGTTTTCACTTTGTCATTATGGGGTATTGTGTGTAGAGTGCTGAGGATTGACAGTTATCTAATCCAATTTAGAATAAGGCTGTAAAGTAACAACATGTGGAGAAAGTGAAGAGGTCTGAAAACTTTCCGAAGGCATTGTATGCTGTAACAAATAAAAAAGTGTGGACACACCTACTCATTCCAGGGTTTTTCTTTATTTTGACTATTTTCTACATTGTAGAATAAAAGTGCAGACATCAAAACTATAAAATAACACATACATGTAGTAACCAAAAAATGGTAAAACAATGTTTTTTTATTTTATATTTGAGATTCTTCAAAGTAGCCACCCTTTGCCTCAATGATAGTTTGCACACTTGGCATTCTCTCAACCAGCTTCATGAGGTGGTCACCTGAAATGCATTTCAATTAACAGATGTGCCTTGTTAAAAGTTAATTTCTGAAATTTCTTTCCATCTTAATGCGTTTGAGCCAATTGGTTGGGGTGGTATACAGAAGATAGCCCAATTTGGTAAAATACCAAGTCTATATTATGGTAAGAACAGCTCAAATAAGCAAAGCAAAATGACAGTCCAAGACATGAAGGTCAGTCAATCTGTAAAATTTCAACGACTTTGATATATTCTTCAAGTGCAGTTGCAAGCGCTATGATGAAACTGGCTCTCATGAGGACTGCCACAGGAAAGGAAGACCCAGAGTTACCTCTGCTGAAGATGATACGTTCATTAGAATTAATTGCACCTCAGTTTGCAGAGGTGAGTTCGATTTTAGATTTTTTATTTCACCTTTATTTAACCAAGTAACAGACACATCTCAACATCAACTGTTCAGAGGAGACTGCATGGATCAGGCCTTCATGGTTGAATTGCTGTAAAGAAACCACTGCTGAAGGACACCAATAAAAATAAGAGCCTTGCTTGGGCCAAGAAACACGAGCAATGGACATTAGACCGGTGGAGATCTGTAATTTGGTCTGCTGAGTCCAAATGTGAGATATTTGGTTCCAACCGCTGTGTCTTTGTGAGAAGCAGAGTAGGTGAATGGATGATCTCCACATGTGTGGTTCCAACCGTGAAGCATGTAGGAGGAGGTGTGATGGTGCTTTGCTGATGACAGTGTCAGTGATTTATTTAGAATTCAAGGCACAGTTAACCAGCATGGCTACCTCAGCATTCTGCAGCAATACGCCATCCCATCTGGTTTGCGTTTAGTGGGACTATAATATGTTTTTCAACAAGACAATGACACAACACATCTCCAGGCTGTGTAAGGGCTACTTGACCAAGAATGAGAGTGATGAAGTGTTGCATCAGATGACCTGGCCTCCACAATCACCTGACCTCAACACAATTGAGATGGTTTGGAATGAGTTGGACCGCAGAGTGAAGGAAAAGCTGCCAACAAGTGTTAAGTGTACGTGGAAACTCCTCCAAGACTGTTGGAAAAGCATTCCAGGTGAAGCTGTTTGAGAGAATGACAAGATTGTGCAAAGCTGTCATCAAGGGAAATGGGGGTTACTTTGAAGAAAACACCAGTCTCAACGTCAACAGTGAAGAGGTGACTCCCGGATGCTGGCTTTCAAGGCAGAGTTCCTCCGTACAGTGTATGTGTTCTTTTGCCAATCTTAATAATTTATTTTTATTGGCCTGTCTGAGATACGGCTTTTTCTTTGCATCTCTGCCTAGAAGGCCAACATTCCAGAGTCGCCTCTTCACTTTTGACGTTTTGCGGGTACTATTTAATGAAGCTGCCAGTTGAGGACTCGTGAGGTGTCTGTTTCTCAAACTAGAAGTACATTGTTTCTCAGTTGTGCACCTGAGCCTCCCACTCCTCTTTCTATTCTGGTTAGAGCCAGTTTGCGCTGTTCTGTTAAGGGAGTAGTACACAGCGTTGTACAAGGTTTTCAGTTTCTTGTCAATTTCTCGCATGGAATAGCCTTCATTTTTCAGAACGAGAATAGACTGACGAGTTTCAGAAGAAATTTCCTTTTTTCTGGACATTTTGAGCCTGTAATCGAACCAAACAAATGATGATGGAACACAGGAGTGATGGTTTCTGATAATGGGCCTCTGTACGCCTACATAGATATTCCATTAAAATCAGCCGTTTCCAGGTACAATAGTCATTTACAACAATAACAATGTCTACACTGATCAATTAATGGAGAAAAAATCGCTTTTCTTTCAAAAACAAGGACATTTCGAAATGACCCCAAACTTTTGAACGGTGGTATATACTGTATATATATATATGTATGTATATATATGTGTGTATGTATGTATGTATACAACCTTAACCTATATATACAGTGGGGCAAAAAAGTATTTAGTCAGCCACCAATTGTGCAAGTTCTCCCACTTAAAAAGATGAGAGAGGCCTGTAAATGTTCATCATAGGCATTTGGATGATCCAGAAGAAGATTGGGAGAATGTCATATGGTCAGATGAAACCAAAATAGAACTTTTTGGTAAAAACTCAACTCGTCGTGTTTGGAGGACAAAGAATGCTGAGTTGCATCCAAAGACCACCATACCTACTGTGAATCATGGGGGTGGAAACATCATGCTTTGGGACTGTTTTTCTGCAAAGGGACCAGGACGACTGATCCGTGTAAAGGAAAGAATGAATGGGGCCATGTATCGTGAGAGTTTGAGTGAAAAAACCTCCTTCCATCAGCAAGGGCATTGAATATGAAACGTGACTGGGTCTTTCAGCATGACAATGATCCCAAACACACCGCCCGGGCAACAAAGGAGTGGCTTCGTAAGAAGCATTTCAAGGTCCTGGAGTGGCCTAGCCAGTCTCCAGATCTCAACCCCATAGAAAATCTTTGGAGGGAGTTGAAAGTCCGTGTTGCCCAGCAACAGCCCCAAAACATCACTGCTCTAGAGGACATCTTCATGGAGGAATGGGCCAAAATACCAGCAACAGTGTGTGAAAACCTTGTGAAGACTTACAGAAAACGTTTGACCTCTGTCATTGCCAACAAAGGGTATGTAACAAAGTATTGAGAAAAACTTTTGTTATTGACCAAATACTTATTTTACACCATAATATGCAAAGAAATTCATTAAAAGTCCTACAATTGTGATTTTCTGGATTTTTTTTTTCTCATTTTGTCTGTCATAGTTGAAGTGTACCTATGATGAAAATTACAGGCCTCATCTTTTTAAGCGGGAGAACTTGCACAATTGGTGGCTGACTAAATACTTTTTTGCCCCACTGTATATATGTATACTGTATATTAGGCAGTGCATATTTGACCGACAGAAAATTAATGGGGAGGACGGAAGTACACTAACCAAATGTTAACTGTTATGCCTTTCCCTGACCCTAACCATAAACTTAACCTCACTGAAACTATACCTATCTTTAACCTTCACCTAATCCTCATTCCTAAACCTAACCTTAACCTTGTGGTATTCTGGTTGAATATACTCTTAGATTAAGGTTCAGGTTAGTTTATAGATGCATAATATAGATTGTAAGAAGAGGAGGAGCAAAACACTACAATTCAAAACAGTATGTCTTTGTTTTCCTTTCATCACACATAATGGTTAATCTCCTATACACTTGTGTAAAAATGTACTACTAACAATCCCCCACAGAACTATACAACATGTATGTAACTTTAAGAAATATCCTGTCAATTTCAGTGGAATGTTGTAACTTCAATATAATTACTGGGAGCAGAAATCAAGTGCATTTGATCTGATTCATCTTGAGATTAGTAAAGAACGTTTTTTTTGTTACACAACTCTGCGGCGCTCCCATGCAACACTCAGAATTTCCTTTTCATCTCCTGAACTATCACCTTAAAGGTTGTCTTATTAGATGCATTGATCTTTTATGCAGTACAGTAAAAACAGAAGCCTTGCTCTCGTTTGATCTTTGGCATGAACAGCTTGCTGAGAACTGACAGATTGTTGGCGCTACTGTGTTAAACTGTATTGTGTGGTTTATGATACGTCATGGAAATTGCAGGTAAAATCAAACTCACTGACCCTTTCAAAAGTGAAACAGACAAAACCATAAAAAATGATAGGACATAGTATTCTGTTATGTGAAATGACTGATGATTATGTATGAGGTAGAAGTTAAGATAATTGATCCTCACTGGACAGTTAATAGTCCACAACTACATCAATTAGTTAAAGTTGTATCTCTCTCTCACTGTTTACCTTTCCCAACTCCTTTACCTCAGAGTAGTAGTTATATTTTTTTGACATTTCTAAATCATTTGTGGACATAGTCTCTAAGTTCACACTTCTAAGTCATTCATATGGCAACACATAGTGACTATTAGTTTTATCTTCGAACGTCCTTGCAAAGAACATTGAAGTCAAAACACTGAGAAATGGCAACATTTTTGCCAACAAGGAAAATAATGTGAAGGTGTCTTTACTGAATTCAAGCAGATGGAATAAAAATGTTGGGAGACGAGAAGTGGCTTCCCACTGGGCACAGATGTCAGTTCAACGTTTAATTCAGATTTACATTTGTATGAGATGTCGTCTAAATTCAATTATTTAGTTTAAAAGTTGGGTGAAAAAAAATACATATTTCCATGACTTTGATGACATTTTTTTCCCCCAGAATTAACCCTGAATTGATGTTCAGTTCATTGAGTTTTGCGTTTGACAATCTTTGTCTTTAGAGTGCATTTGTGTTACGTACCTCGGAAGTTTATTTAACCCTCTCATCCACTGTAGACCATAAACTGGCAACAGTACAGTACTGGCAACAGTACAATGCAACAAGGTTGGTCCTTCCAATGATAGACTAGATAAGGACCATGGGATTGGGAAGATAGAAGATCGATGTAGGCAGACAGCCTTGTAAATTGATTGGGAAAGAAAGTATCAGTTCAATGGGCAAAGACTTCGAGGATTGAACCTTTTGTTTGATGAG
This sequence comes from Oncorhynchus mykiss, assembly GCF_013265735.2. Lineage (NCBI taxonomy): Eukaryota > Metazoa > Chordata > Actinopteri > Salmoniformes > Salmonidae > Oncorhynchus > Oncorhynchus mykiss. The sequence goes on along the minus strand of NC_048573.1, from coordinate 21,469,044 downwards.
TCATATGATGGTATTACAGTGGTCAAGACTCTGGCGCTTGCCTACGGAGCAGCAAGTGGAACTGCTCCTCCCTACCTTCAGTCAACCTTAGTCTCTTGTCCCTTCATCCCGCTCAGCCAGTCAAATCTCTACTCTGTCCTGGCACCCAAATGGCGGAAGGAGCTTCTTCCCCCCCGACGTTAGGGCAGCAGAGTCACTGCCCATCTTCCGGAAACATCTTACAACCTACCTCTTCAAAGAGCATCTTCATTAATGCCACAACACACTTGTCTTACGTGAACTAACACTTGGATTAGTTTTTTCTGACTAGCTCTAACTTTGCTGATAGGTCTTTTTTAGGATTGAAATGGTTTCCTTACTATGACCGTGGTTGTTGCTCTTGATAAGAGCGTCCGCTAAATGACTCAAATGTTTAAAAAAAGACATATCTTTGCTCTCTGTTGACATAACAGGTTGTGTCTGTATATATATATATTAAAAGCAGATTAACACACAGACACAACCTGTTATGTCAACAGAGAGCAAAGAGGTTTGAGGATCAGATGAAGATCAAGCTACTATGCTAGATCAATACGATATTTATTTCTAAAGTCACAAATATGATGAAAATCTATAGTTGAATCAATATTTTTAGAGGCTACAGTCAATCCATTAATGTAACTGCCGGGACAGTAATTAGCTCCACTGACATTCATGTATATTCACAGAGATTTGCCGTCATTGATCAGTCATAATGACGAGAGACATCAGACATCAAAGCTTTTGTGTCCTCGCTTGACAGAGGCCTAATCACGGCATGATCACTATCCGTGTGAAATATTATTCCCCTTTTTCTCTTCGACCTGGTCTGGCCATTTGAAGATAACGGACTCATAAAAATGGGCTCGTATTGACCGAAATGACATTAAAATAGACAGAAAAATTCCTAAAAGTTGGCTTTTCTGATCTTGTGTGTCAGTAACTCCTGTAATTTTCTAATCACCATTATCGGGTCTGTCTCTTTGTTCTGGGGCTAATGCGCTCTGACTGCTTCAAAGCAATGCTAATCAGCCCTCATGTGGATGTCAGGAGACCAATTACAACTTATGAGCTGCACTTCAGTTGCCCAACTCAAACATTGGTCGAGGCCTGCCCGGATCTCCCACCAATACAGAAAGTAAAGTTGACCTTACCAGGGTGAGTGAGAAAGATAGAGAGAGAGAGCGAGAGAGAGTGCGAGAGAGAGAGCGCGAGAGAGAGAGAGATGGTAACATGGGATACCGATGGAATGGCAACAGGAAAGCTTGGTTTTACAATTCATGTACATTTTACATCCCATTCAATAGATGTTACTGTTGGGGTCAGAGCACCCCTATTCTCCCTAGTAAGTGGTTCCTTCCGAGTTGCATGGTGCAAATGGATGCCAGGGCGCTAGATACTCTAGTGGGTGCAGAACTGTCAGTGGAGAAGGAGAGAGAGTGTAGAGTGACACACCACAGTGTTTGATTTGATTTTAACTGCCAGTGATGGGCAGGAGGTATCTTTGTAAATTAGTTTAATCAAGCTATGTAGCCTATTGATTCTTTCTTGATGAATATATACAACTAAAATGTTCTGTTGTTTTCTGTACTAGTAGTCACCTAGCAATTTTATGAAGTTGGCTTTAGTCAGCCAGCTAGACAGGTTCCCAAACTCATAACTAGCTACCAAGCCATTTAAGGCTATCAATCAAGTTAGAGTAGCTTGTCTAACTATCTTAGCTGGCATGCCTGCTGGCAAGTTTGCTAGACTTTAGAAAAGCAAGCAATTACTAAATGTATTGAATAATACTCACCTTCCTTTCAATCTTTAAACCAGTTTTTTTAGCAGAGATGCAGAGAAGCAAATGTAGTTTCTTTAAAAAAATGACCATCAGTCCGGAGGATACAGACAGATCAAGATGTATGCTTAGATATGCAGAAAAATACTTGGTGTAAATGACAATTGAACAGATAAAGAGGTAACCTACGCAGACAAGTAGACATGTTTTTGTCATAGAATTAGGTATGGTTCTAGATTTCAGAAAACAATCTGTTTCACAATGCAACATGCTCCAACTCACCACCCCCCCCCCCCCCCCAGCCTTCCTAAGGTACTTCGTACCCCTTTTAAAATACTGGTTGGAGTACAGTAGATTATGACCATGTTGTAAGCCATACACTAACTGCCTATTATGCTGTGTAGTTACACTGTAAGTACTCAAGGTAGGCTGATTTGATGAGCCTGTAATGGGCTCCTGAGTGGCACAGAGGTCTAAGGCCCAGGTTCGATCATGGGCTGTGTCACAACCGGCTGTGATCATGAGTCCCATAGGGAGGCGCACAATTGGCCCAGCGTTGTCCGGGTTAGGGGAGGGTTTGGCCGGGGGGATTTACAAAGTAGGCCGTCATTGTAAATAATAATTTGTTCTTAACTGACTTGCCTAGTTAAATAAAGGTTGAATAATGGCCAAGTGCATTGGGAGGTTTGAGGATGGGTGGGGAGCACTGAAACCAGAGCAGCAGGTGATTCTCGCCAAGGTGACTTTAATCAAGCCCCACAATTCAGAGGCACACTGAGCTGTCCGTTGAGGGTAAAAATCAGTCTCCCTTTGGGCGGGGGGGGGGGGGGGGGGGGGGGGGGGGGGGGGGGGGGGGGGGGGGGGGGGGGGGTTGAAAGAACAAACACATCTTGAACAATGAGCCCAGGTCGATCCAGCTGTTTTTTTCCCCCCGTATAGACAACGGAACAGAGGAATCATTCACCCATGGAACCCGCGTCCCAGTCGTCCCCTTTGAGCCAGGAGCCTCCTCCTAATCATCGTTCATCCATCTGTCTGTCCGTGGCAAAATTGATGCGCTTCTGGGTGCCAGCGAGCAAAGGGCCTTTGCTGAGCTCCCATACAGTTCTGTTCACGCCAGGACAAACTTGATTTGACCAGAGGGAGGCAGTCGTGATTGATGATCGCAACGCATATCTTCGGCCACAGCAATCTGGCCAAGCCCCCTACCGCTATGTGTGTGTTAACATAAAGAATGTGTGTGTGTGTGTGGATGTGTGTGTCCGCGCAGGGCACGTGTGTGTGTGTGTGTGTGTGTGTGTGTAAGTGAGATAGCAAAAAGCAGAGACTCCGGGTCCAATCTCCCAGCATTCAGTTCTGTTTCACAACCATTTGACAGGCTAAGATCCATCCGGAATTTGCTTGTCCACCCCGGGAAACGGTACAGAGAGCAACATTGTTAAATACACTACAAAATGCCTGCAGCTCTTCCTCACACACAGACAGGTTATTCTATAGACTCTTAGAAAGTGGTTGCAATCACCTCGGAGAGAAAGCCCTCCATGCCTCTGAGACTGAGCCAGAAGCATACACTCCACGGAGCTTCTCTCCCTCTCTCTTTCTCTTAAATGTCAGCTCCCATGATGTCTCTCAGAAAACATCAAAGCTCTTATCACATTCTCGACTCCATCACAACCCTATTTTATTGTGAGGTTTATATTCAGTCCATATACTGTATACACATATACATCGGTGATGACATGACAGATATGGCATGTGATGTGGAGGATATAGAACTGGGAGAAAAATCAATGACGTAAGGTTAACAAACAGTAGGGCTGTGGAATCACTATAAAGGAAGGGAATGAAGTGCACTGAACAAGAAGCCAGTGCATGGAGCTCCCTCTCCTGGCCCATCTGGGGTAGAACAGGTTGGTGCCATCTCCATCTCAACACTCCTCCAGGTAATTCAATTGAATTTCCTCGTAAAATTGTAATACGTAACTTTTTGGGGCGACCTGACAAAATTCACATAGAAATGTGAGTTATAGATTTGTCGTTCTCATTGAGAGCAAGTCTAAAAAGAAGTAGATCTGTTGAATGTGCACTATTTCTATGCACCCATTCTTACGTTTAGTTTTTATGTCTTTCACTTTCGATTTTGTACACCAGCTACAAACAGAAGGAAATAGAATAGTTTTGGTTATGTAAAATATATTTTACAGTGGTTAAGAGGGTACAATGATTCTCTACACTGTACTTGCTTGTTTCGTCACAAACTGAAATTAGGTGAACTATTTGAATTTTAGCAACTAGGAAATGGCAGAGAGATTTCTGCATAGTACACCTTTAAAGGTTTAGAATCCCAAAAGGTGGCAAGATGGCAACCAACCAGATAATTTACACCGTTGAATAATGAATATACCTGCCAAGTTAAGGCCAACTATATCAGTTTATTTTTGCTGGGGGTTATTACTTGATCGCTCTCGGCTCTATTAATGATGGAGTCCCTGATTTATCTGCTAATGCCACCTCAGCCCATCCATAAAGGTGACTCCCCGGTACAGACAGTAGAATACACTGTCACCCGTTGTTTACGACGCAATGAGGTCACACATTTCACTGCCTGTGGAAACAGACGGTTTTTGACCCATTCCGCCTCACGCCCGATTACTTCCCAGCACCCGGTCGTAAAGCAAAGTGTATCTTCAGACACATGCATCACTCGATGATCATTTGTACATGTTTTTTTCTTCTTCATGTATTACGGACTTGATGTCAAAAAGCAAGTTTAATGTATAAAATGTGTTCAAAGTATTTCATCAGACCATTTATCTGTGCACTTGTATCATGATTCGGGGTAATTCCATTTCAGCGCAGTCAACTCAAGATGTACATTTCAATTCCAATTTTCAGCATCAAAATGTATACTTCCTGAATTGACCCCAAATATGACTTAAATCTTGAAAGAAGTGTATCCAACCGCCGTTATTGCAGTACCATAAGCAGCAGCTGTTCTTTGGTTTCTCTCCTCTGACATCATTGTTTTTCATTATCTCATTGATGTCTGCTGGGCCTTTGTTTTAGATTTCACCCAGATAGACTGAGGTGTAAGGACTCACTATACTACCTTTTCCCATCACGCACAATTTCCCAACTCTTTCATCATTCTAAATGCATCTAAATGGGTCTGGGGAAAGAATAAGCGGCTATAACCGTATCTTTGTGTTGGTAAGGGAGTGGGAATCTTTGATGATTTTTCCTCACATGAAATGCATTTACAAATACCTTGTGGAGGCCAATAAAAGGTTTACTATTTAATTAGGTATAAGGGCATCCAGCAATAACCGGGACGCTGTTGATCAATGAGATGACTGAGTAGCCTCCCTTCAACGTCAGCCACATAGGAAAGAGGCATAACTTCCCCTTTAGGTGCTGTTCCGTTTACTTGCAAAGAACAGAGGCCATTGGACAGAATACTTCGTCATCAAGCAAATACAATATGATTGCTGGATGCATTTGGAATGTGTATTTGATTGGGTTGCCTGTGAACATCTATGTTTGTATGAATTATTTTCTTGTGTTGATATCATTTTCTTACTCAAGTCCAACAAGGGACAACTTTTATAGACACCATCCAATATGTTGCTATTATCACATCAACCCCATTCTTCCAACTGAGGTCTCTTTTAGCTGTGTGCTGTTGTACTCTCAATGTGTCTTCACCAAAATCACTGGTCAGACAGAGGTGCTGCACATTATTCACATTATTCAATCACGGCAAGAGTACCTCTGAAAAAGATGTGGACAGGTGTGTTCATACATGAACAACCTGCACCAAGCGACCTTGTCAAGAAGTTCAAATCTCTTGGAGTCATGGCTAAGGTGCTGTCTTGATGGTCGCGGGATCGGGGTTCGAGTCCCGGTCGGGGTTACCCTCCATATTCACTACATTTGTGTGGGATGGTGCCTATGAGGCCATTGGAGAGACCTTAACCCAACACCTAGTGACCTTATGAAAAGTTTTGAATCTCTATTGCGTAACGGTTAAGGGTGTTGTCTTGACTGTTGCTGGTCCCTGGTTTGAGTCTCGGTCAGGGCTACCCGCTGAATTCACTGCAATACTAAATTCTTTCAATGCAAGTGGCTTCACCTGTTATTGTATGTAACATCTTTATCCGGAAGACAGGTTGATATATAACTTGTATCTTGACTCTGGAGTTTGTGACAGTCAACCATTGTCAGCTTAACTCCAGTGTTGTGTCAGTTACCTGTAGAACTGGTGCTAAAACGCCTCATTTAAAACATGCCCTGCCATCAAAACACACAATACAGATTACAGAGCAAAAGCACTTCATTCTATGAAGCTGTCTTAGCTCAATACCTGTCATAGCTGTAACAGTTTTCTTGAGAAACTGCAAGCTAGCTGAGTTATCAAACTTTTTTGGGGGGGAAACAAGCTATGACATCTTCCCCTACCAGCAAAATATTTACTCGGAAATGATGAAACCTTTCTTTCTCTATTCATTTCTGCTTGATTCCAGCTGATCTACAACATACCCCCCGGGGCACACGCAAATAAAGGGAAACTTGTGTTCTACTTTGGAGACTTTCAGAGTCTTGCCGCTGAACTAACGTCAAAATGCACGGAGGCCTCAGAGACAAACGCGCAAAACATATAAATGCCCAATTACAGTAGCTTCAAAGAGAGACACAATAAAAAATTAATAACGGGGAGGCATCAAGTATTCCACAATGGCTAGGTTATGTAAGTGGCCTAAATAAAGAGAACAGACAGGGGTTTTGTTTTCGTTGAGAGCAAAAAGGGGGTGGAGGGATGGGGGGGGGGGGGGGCACAAGAGGGACTAAGCATTGTGAAGACAACACACCACTCTTTCAAAGACCTCAAAGTAGCTCCTCCCTCAAGTTGTCAACCCAATGCACTCTGACGTCGACTCGTTACCTCAATTCAACTTCAAGGCTGCAGACTTTTGAGCATTTCCACCAAGAAACGTCTCATCCCAGGACGACACGGTGCATATCCTGTGTACTACTACAAGCCTCATTTCAGCTATAGCATAATGTCTGTGGACACAGAAATGGGGGAAATGTGAAAACAGGGTGAGAATAAAACATGTTATTCTGCACTATGTCTGACTAAGGATCAATATACTGTATAACATCCCACAGAACCTAAATATAACATAGAGATAACAGGAGCGGGTGATGGGAATCATTAGCTAGTTGGCGTTAGCTGAAGGGCATTATCAAGAGACATGATGTAATGCAGGCTAGCTTGTGTGGTCTATGGGATTTGCATATTCACAGAGAATTAGGTCTGTCCCTTCCACTAGCTGTCGTTACTCCAAAAAGAAGAGCATCTAAAAGAAGAGATAGGTTACCGTCGTATCCTCAGAGGAAGTGAGGAGTTCTTATCCATTACGTTGAAGAGTGAAGGAATAGTGAATTAATGGTCAATTTGCTCAAGACAAACTATGAATATTACAGAACACTGAAGTCACTTCAATATTAATATTGGGAGCAACAGGGAAAACACTTGCCCAGAGCCATGAAATTAATCAATAATAGCTGCATGCCTGTGTAATTTTTTATTAGTCTTTGGTGGCACAAATTGGTTTAAATCTGATTGAAATGAAATGAACAGGTTTTCTACTGCTTATTCATGATATATTACATTAACAGATAAGGACTCCTCGCAGCTTGTTATATCATTGCAATATACCAGGATGGTCGCAGACACTGTGGCGGCATCAGAATCTGAGTTTCAGATGGTTACATTATGGGTATTTTCTGACTCACGTTGGGAATGATTATAGAGCAAACTGATTTGATTGACTATTTATGCGCCGTTGTCATCTGTGGGAAACTTGGTAATCCATTTCACCCAATCTGATGCATTTGACATGGTTTAACTATCAAGGGGAATTCCTAGCTTGGACCTCGGGAAATCATTGAACATGATCTGAAATGTATAGTTTGAAGTACGATTTGTGGTCAGTTGTCTAAGAGAGAGGTGTTATTTTCTGTTGTACAAGATGGTATAGAGTATAACATAACTACACAAAAAAAAAGCTATACACTGTTTGATTATATCGAACATCCATGCATTTTACTTGGGACATGATGCCTATGAGCCCATGTAAAATATGTTTTTTTATTGTAAGCCTTCACTGCTGAACCCCTTATTTCACACATATAACGCTACAATAATGCATCAGTTGAATAACTTGCCAAGGTCTCCAGGCTTGCATATATACCCTTTTGTCATGTTCCCAATAGGGATACCTCTGTGCTATTGTGCTGCTGTTGATAGCCCAAGCAATGAGTCATGACAATAACACAAATCATGCGTATCCCAGGGGGCATGAGTCTCCATCACGGCTCCTATTCCTGCAAGATAAACAACCTGCAATAGCTTTAAGTCTCTTCAGCACAATACAGAGTGGATGGAAGTGTCAAAATGGGGTTTATTATCTTGCTTCTGTGTTGCTTTGTTAGAGATAATTAGCATGAAGTACTAGTGGAGGCTTCTTGGTATGCCATGTAATCTATGCCATTTAACAGACGCTTTTATCCAAAGCGATTTACAGTCATACGTGCATATGGGTGGCCCCAGCAGGAATCAAACCCACTATCCTATCGTTTCAAGCGCCATACTCTACTAACTGAGCCAGGATCAAATCATGATTGAAGCATCAGTGCTAAGACCTACCATGATTGACAGTTGTTCCACCGTTTTGCTTAGGTTACGTAAGTGTCCCTATACTATAGCATCCAATTACTTGAGCTGTCAAAATGGGGCACCTAGGCTCACAGATGCATGCAATTGCGTCATGAATACCTGTTATTTTTACCATTCACCAGTACTCATGCAGAGAGGGTATGAGACACTGGGAACGCAGACAGCGTTGGTTCGACCCAAATCCTTGCAGTGACAGCCTGTAATCTTCTGTCTTGAGAGAAAGGTAAGAAACCTGTTTGATCTTTTGACTGAGGATTATGGAACGATTGGGAGACATAGGTAAAAGGAGCTCTATACATTTGGTGTAGTCTCTCCTTGAATAAGAGGACACTTTTCTTGAGCCATTACGCCTTACGTTACCCAGCACAGATCTAAATGACATTTTACAATAATATTTGTTGCCATATCAGTTGTAATGAGAATAGAAAATGCCAGTTACATCCCCACTCTATTGTGCCTCAGCTTAGTCAGTCAGGAAGTGATGTAACCTATCATAAGTACATGAGATTTATAACAGCAACACAGTTGTGTGAACTTGTTAGAAGTAAGTAGCTTTTTCTGAACCAGAACGGTCCATAGGGTAGGAGCCCATCTCCTGTTTCTGTAGCATGAGGCAGCTTGATGTACAAATACACCCCCTAGACAGGGCGCTAGTCTATCGCAGGACCAGGGTCAGTTGGTGTGGTCCATTCCTGGGCCCATCACTATTTATATTCTGCAAAACCACATGTTGCAATGCTATTACTTCACAATGTTAGCTGCAATGTACATTTTTGGAGACCAAACCAAGTCAGGGAGTTTAGCATGGCAATTATGCGACTGCGAAGTAGAACCGCTCTAAATGAATTGGACGATGATGTAGTCATGTAAGCACTAATCCCTGAATGAAACCCCATCTCTAACATAAGCATCCATGTTCTTTTGTCACTATGTTTAGTGTTCAAAGGACCATGAGTGGGTTCTGGTGAAAGCCTCCATTGCCCATTGAACACCTCAGTGTCCCAATGAAATCCCCCTGCTTACCCTGCATCCCAAATGGCACCCTATTCCCTATATAGTGCACTACTTTTGACCAGGACCTATAAGGAATAGGGTGCCATTTGGGATGCATATAGAAAGCTGTTGCAGGCCTTCCTCCTCGAGACATGCTCCTTTCCAATTATGAAGAAATATGGAAGGGAGACAGCAACTGTCACAGGTCCTCCCCCCCCCCCCCCCCATCTCCCTCACCTTCCCTACGAAATTTCATTTTAATTAATCTCTGGCAGAAATCGGCAGCTCGGCGACACGCGACACACATCACGGGCCCCTGAAGTACATCCAATTTTCTGTCTCAATAGGCATTAAATTAGCAAGAACATTTCCACCGTCGTCACCCCTGCGCATATAACAAATGGAATACATTTGGCAACGTGACATAATGGAGCGCTAACAAATGACTCGCTTGCGTGGACGTTGGGAGGGAGACAGAGCAGGTGAATCACTACCTAGGGCGCTCTGTCATGTAGTCGCTTAGGAGTTCGAAATGTGCAGAAAGGCAGATTTGGGGATGTGGAATGGAATGGGAAGGAGACTTTCTGCTCTCTGTGGATCCATGTGGATATCTTCCAGGGCAGTGATATCATGTTTGTTTTTACAGAACGTCAATGGACTCTTTCTGGGCTCGTACCCATGGATGTTCTGAAGTAATGGTGTGTTTTACCTTTTTCGATTATGACTGCCTCAACTACAGTGTAATGTTCTGGCTGACTGCCAAGCTTAAAGAGTGACCTCCCCAAAAAGCAGCTTCTTGATTTGAAACTATGTGGCATCGATATGAGTCCGAAACATTTATTCTAGTGTCAAAATTGACTACAAAGTGTAAATAAAAGGTGGTGTGTCACGGAATGAAGGGTACCGTAACAGTTTTATTTGGTTTGGGTTTATTTAAATCCTGCCCACATGCCCACAGCTGGTAGCACCCAAGTAATCATCAATTCAGAGCACAGCTGCACACAACCCGATCAATTTGGTCAATTTGGTTTGACATTCAATATCCCTATAGGACCAGTTAGAGAGGAACCATCAGTAAATTACACAATGTACATGGGTCAATATTTTAAAATGTCAATACCTCCAAATTTCAATGACCTAAAAACCTCAAAACAACTATAAATTGTGGAAATGCATATACACATATTGAAAGCCTTTAATGAGATAATTAAAAGATATGAAAAATGAAAATATTGTCTCATTTACAGTACATTGTGTAATTTATTGACGGTCCCTAGCCCCAGAGATAAGCTATCCAATGTCAAACCAACTTTGCCATAGCTGCACACCAGGTGGCTGAAGCTAATTGGCAAAAGAAATAGGCTAGCACTAGCTAGCCTAGGCGACTTCAAGACACAAGGCCTAGTTAGACTGTATCAAGTTATCTAGAAGGGTGACTGACCGTAACCTGTGTACTGTATTGGCAGAGTGAATGTACAAACGCTTGCAATGGGCGAACACATACACACAAGAGATACCCACATTAAACCACTCCCCCAAGACTACTTTCGTTTGGCTTCAGTCATGGCCGCTGCATTAATGATCAAGCCGAAAAACAGAGCCACGCCAGGAAGGGCTGAAACTCATTGGCTAAAACTCGAAGGATAGGGGGCTGGCCCATATGGGGAGAAATGTAGGGAAAATGGAATGGCACAGTTTAAAAACAACTATCGCTTTCAAACCAGGGCATTTCGTGGCTAATTGAGGTAAAACAGTAATTCTGCTCATAGATTATGCATGTATGAACTACACATTGATGCATCCAGACCAAAACGGGAGTTTTTTCAAATGTTGCTCCTCTGACTCTGAATTTGATTTGTGTAAATTGATTTCATTTATGAATACAACATATGCTATTATTGGCACATGTGAGTGTTTGCTGCATTTAGAATAACGTATTAAAAGTCATGTTTTTTATTTTTGTTTTATTTGTCACACAGATTGATAGTAGGGTTGATTAAGTATTAAATCCACTGGGAACACCAAAGTAATGTCTGCAAAGAGAAAAGACATGTGGCATGGTTGTGTCCCAAATAACACCCTATCCCCTACGCAGTGCTCTACTTTTGACCAGGGCCCACACCTTATTCCCTAGATAGTGCGCTACTTACTTAAGTCGTGCACTATACAGGGAATAGAGTGTTATTTGTGACACATCCTATGTCTCTGGAACTCTTAGAACTGTTACAATCATCCAACGTAGGCTACTCTCATTCCCTCCGATGTGATACGGCACAAACAGAATACGACTTTGTCATACAATCCTCAAAAGTCACACTATCTATGCTGGGATGAACAAAAAGACGACAGCTCATTTCAAATGCATTACGTGCACACACACTTCCCTTCCACAGTAGAAACTTCCATTCCTTAACCACATGCTCTCCAGTCGGCACACATCAATGTCTGATACTGTCCACTCTGCTCTATATTCCTGAAAGATACTGCATATATCATTAAAGTGGTAATCTGGGATTTAAACAATAGTGGGCACCCCGCCATTTTGGGTTAACAAATGAGGGATGGAGCTGGAGAAATGAAACCACTCTCAAATTCAAAGACTGAGCTATGGATGCAAGGACTAACCATCTATTTGATGAAAATAATCATTTTAAAGCCATAGAGCTATGCAAATTAAAAAATCTAAAAGTTGATGTACCGATCCCAAATTGCCCCTTTGAAAAGAAACAACCGTCCTCTTTCATACAACTTTGAAAGGGTGGATTCAAAATGACATTTTATAGTTCTTCTACGCTTGCGCTCTATGGCCGTTGTGTTCTGCCCAACAAAATGGACACTATCTTTCACTGTGGAATCCAGGTCAGGCAATTCACAAAGCCTCATCCAAACCCATGATCTGCTCTCTCTTTTCACCGATCCCTTTGTTCATGCTGTCGGCATGCTTTAGATGGCAGCCGTGTGTGTCATCGTGTGAGCGGACACCTAATGAGGGAATCACGACTTAAAGCTTGTGTGAGGATAGCGATAGATTGCACAGGTGAGGTATCCTATCAGAGCACTGTATAGTTGGATATAGTAGCATGTGGTACATTAATCTCAAATCAATGCTGGCGTATTGAAAATGTCATTTTTGTCACTGTTTGGTTGAAAAGGTTACAGTGTAATTATAGGCAGTTCCACCATTAGTTACTCTCAGGCCCATGTGTCATGATTAATTTATTTGGTCATATACTTTATGGTTATTGATCTGTATTTACATTATTGTAGCCATCGGAGAAGGTGTGGTCCATATAGAAGTTTTGGTGGAGCTGTCCATTCAGCACCACAAGTAGCCTGGTCAGCCTGGTCAGGACCATGGACAGCGCCTTATAAATCAATCGCCGATAACAGTGTTGGCGGTCTTAGTTGGTCTTGGTCTTTCCAGCTCAAAGGCCTCTGGTACTCTATCCATTAACGAGCACTGTGATACTTCACCATTTTTGAAATATCAAGCATCTATTCTGTATTATTAGTGTGTGTGTGTGTGTGTGTGTGTGTGTGTGTGTGTGTGTGTGTGTGTGTGTGTGTGTGTGTGTGTGTGTGTGTGTGTGTGTGTGTGTGTAGAGATTCAGTGCAAACACTATCTAAGGTGCAAATAGTCTCTAAGGTGCAGGTCCAAGCAGGAAGACAGCTAGGGATAGCTGTTTTGGAGGAAGCTGTCTCGGAGCCTGTCGGTCCGACACCACAAAATGCTCTCGACGGTACAGCTGTAGAACTTATTGAGGATCTGAGGGCCCAAATTTCTGCAGTCGCCTGCGGTTAAAGAAGGTTTGTTGCAACGCCTTCTCCATGGTGTCGGTGTGATTGGCCCATGTCAGGTCCTCTGTTGACCCTCGCTACTGCAGTTGCATTAGGATGCGTTCAGACCCAGGGCCCTGAGCTTAATAAAGAGCTGTGCAGCTAGTTACACACTTTTAACAACAATGTTTTCAACTGACATATTTGACACACATTAACACTGTGCGTGTTCATTTATACAGTAATTAATACTCAACATGTCCTCACCTGCTACACCACCATGTCTGTATCAATAACTGATTTCACCTGCATTGCTTCACTTTGCACTTCAAAGTAAATCTCAGCTCTGTTAAAAGTATACTCAAGAAAACCTCAAATTTATCATAGTGATTAAGGAGTAACATTAAAGCAGAGTAATATACCTCACTAACATTAAACAACTTTACAGAAAAACCTACATTTGCTAAAATAAGTAAATCAAATCAATGATGAGAGAATAGTCCGATTAACTGATAATTGACAAAGATATATTCCCAGGTGGGGAAATGTTGAATAATTAGTACTGTATAAATGAACATGCACAATGTCGACATGTGTTAAATATTTAAGTTGAAAACATTGTATGTTGAAAACACTGTTTGTGTGTGTGTAACCAGTCGCAAAGACTTTTTTATTTAAAATGCTCAAATAATAATTTAGAGTTGAATGAACGTATGACACAAGTTGAACAAACACATCATTTTGACATTTTTCTCAAGTTGGAGCTAAGTTTGGGCCAACTATTTGTTTGTTTTGTTTTAGGTAACACTTGGACCAAAAAGTTGTGTAAACAAAAGGCTGTGGAACCAGTTACTTAATAATAATTCACTGAAAAAACTAGATTTGTGTTTTTTTCTTCCAGCGTGAGTAAGAGTAAGAGAAATTGCTAATAATGCCGATATACTTGAAATCAAAGCCTATTGTGTGATCTCTATACTAGACTTATGGGGCGTAAAAGCATGGCTGAGCACACTGTTGCATAACCTTCCTCCCGTTTATCCTCCTCCCTTTGTCTCCTGTGTTTTAATTGGCTCAGACTGATTCAACCTTCCAACCCAGTCGGTTCCTAGCACATCCTGGCGCTAAGCATCATTCCACGCTAATTACCAACACAGCCTGCAATAATCTGCTTCATAACGAGCCTCCCTCCTGCTGATTTATCCCTTCTTATACTTCTCATTCTCTCTCTCTCTCTCTCTCTCTCTCTCTCTCTCTCTCTCTCTCTCTCTCTCTCTCTCTCTCTCTCTCTCTCTCTCTCTCTCTCTCTCTCTCTCTCTCTCTCTCTCTCTCTCTCTCTCTCTCTCTCTCTCTCTCTCTCTCTCTCTCTCTCTCTCTCTCTCTCTCTCTCTCTCTCTCTCTCTCTCTCTCTCTCTCTCTCTCTCTCTCTCTCTCTCTACACTTTACCCTTTTGGCTCAACTTACCCCACTCTCTCTGTACCTCATATTGCAGCTTATAGAGATCCCAACTCATGTGTAGAACAATCTTAAAATGATATACTTTGGTTTAGATGCAAACATAATTTTGTGTGTGTGTGACTCTCCTATTGGTGTAAGTTGAGCCACCCTTGATTCTGGGAAACCATACACAAAATTAATCATATGACCGAATATTTAGGAAGAGGTCATCATTTCAGTCTGTGAAGGAAGAAACCACATGGGAAAAGTGGTAAGTATGTTGTTCACCAAGTCAAATGAATGTATTGTCTTCGAGGTTTCTAAACCAAAGTAGATCATTTTAAGATTGTTCTACACATCTCTCTATACGCTGCAATATGAGGTCCTAAACCTAGCATAGAAGTGCATCCTTTTAGCTGTGTGGGCTAAAATAGTGAGATGAGCCAATGGCAAGTTGAGCAAATTGACGTGTTTTCTTCCCAGGCGTAATGCAAGGCTTAATACCGGGCCTTGCCTATGATAAACGTGTTTAAAAAAGTAAAAAGTGTTAAGCCTGTGTTAAAATATGCTTAAGATTATTAGAATACAAAAAAAAGTGATTGTGATTGTGTTGGGAAAATAAAGATAGGCATGGTTGTTAAGAACTAGTGGTAATATTTCAATTCACTACATAAATGTGTCGGCGGCTTAACTTACCCTGACCAAAAAAAGATACCGCTTTTCTGGACAAGCTGTGTACTTTATGTTTTCACAACAGTAATGTTTATGAATTCTGCTAATTTCCAGGAATACACAACATCCTGAAATATATGTAGATATCTTTGTTAGAAAAAATACTTTCCCTTGACAGAGTAATACGGAATGTAAAGAATGGCTCAACTTACCCCACTCTCCCCTAAATCCTTTTCCATGTCCATGTTTGCCCAGATATCGGTGAGGTACTGTAACTTCTCACACACGGCGCTACAGCTTCGAGAACCCTGTCCTTCAAGACTAATGACGGTTAAAAAGCAATCAGGTGATAGCAGCGGTCGTGGGCAGTATATCTCCGTGGTTTATTGCTCACGCCATGTCATGGCTCCAGCACTGTTTAAATGATTGCTATGTAAATCACCTGAAATGCTTTCGTATTGGAAAGCAGCAGATTTAAGGTGCTGGTGGAGGCGTTGAGACTAAGTGGACAGTAACCCGATGCTTGAGGGGGCTTTGGAGAGGGCCCTCCTCTGCTCATTTATCAGCGTGTCTGTCTAGCGTGTGTGGATGCCATGTTCTAAGACGTTGAAACAAATGAAGCCCTCTTCCCATACTTTATGTACATGGTGGTTTCTGCTTACTGTGTTGAAATGGGGCCCTGTAAT
This sequence comes from Oncorhynchus mykiss, assembly GCF_013265735.2. Taxonomy (NCBI): domain Eukaryota; kingdom Metazoa; phylum Chordata; class Actinopteri; order Salmoniformes; family Salmonidae; genus Oncorhynchus; species Oncorhynchus mykiss. The sequence continues at coordinate 21,452,942 of NC_048573.1, read as the reverse complement.
CAAAGTTTTGACTGTGTTGCAGAAGCACTGTTACTTTCAAATACTTAAAGAGTTTACATATGACCCTTTTTTTTACTTTGTATAACCTTATCTTAAGTTGTACATTTGTTTTTACACTGCTGCTACTCGCTGTTTATTATCTATGCATATAGTCACTTTACAAATGACCTTGACTAACCTGTACCCCCACACATTGACTCGGTACCGGTAGCCCCTGTTTGTAGCCTCGTTAATGTTATGTAAATGTATTGTGTTACTTTTTGATTGATACGATTTTTTCAACTTTAGTTCATTTAGTAAATATTTTCTTAACTCTATTTCTTGAACTGCATTGTTGGTTAAGGGCTTGTAAGTTAAACATTTCACGGTAAGGTCTATCTATACCTTTTGTATTCGGCTCATGTGACAGATACAATTTCATTTGATTAAGTTGCAAGTGCACACTTTGAGAAAAGTGTGGAGAATTGTGAAGCAGTATCTGTCACGTTCTGACCTTTTATTTCCTTGGTTTTGTATTTATTTAGTATGGTCAGGGCGTGAGTTGGGTGGGCAGTCTGTTTGATTTTCTATGATTTGTGATTTCTATGTTTCGGCCTAGTATGGTTCTCAATCAGAGGCAGGTGTCATTAGTTGTCTCTGATTGAGAATCATACTTAGGTAGCCTGGGTTGCACTGTTTGTTTGTGGGTGATTGTCTATGTTGATTGCTTGTTTCAGCGCAGTTTGCATTTAGCTTCACGGTTGTTATTTTGTTTATTGTTTTTGCATAGGGTTTCAGTGTTCAGTGTTTTCTGTATTAAAATTACTGATAAACACAAACCACGCCGCATTTTGGTCCTCCGATCCATCTCGCCTCTCCTCTTCAGATGAAGAGGAGGACGACCGTGACAGTATCTGGTTTGTGATATAACATTCTGTCTCACTGTCTCACTGACGCCTATTTAAATCATTAAACGCTAAATCCCCCCAGCAGACTGATATAAGCCATGAGTAAGGTCAGGGTTTTATAAAGAACTGGCCTGCTCAACTCAATAGTCTTCATTCAAAAGTCTTTGAGCAGGGTTTTAAGGGCATATTATAACTAATTGAGAGTAGGCCTTGTCTTTAGCAGTGGTGGAAAGTGCTTAAGTAAAAATACTAAGTTGTTTTTTGGGGTTATCTGTACTCAAATCAAATCAAATGTATTTATAAAGCCCTTCGTACATCAGCTGATATCTCAAAGTGCTGTACAGAAACCCAGCCTAAAACCCCAAACAGCAAGCAATGCAGGTGTAGAAGCACGGTGCTTAGGAAAAACTACCTAGAAAGGACCAAAACCTAGGAAGAAACCTAGAGAGGAACCAGGCTATGTGGGGTGGCCAGTCCTCTTCTGGCTGTGACGGGTGGAGATTATAACAGAACATGGCCAAGATGTTCAAATGTTCATAAATGACCAGCATGGTCCAATAATAATAAGGCAGAACAGTTGAAACTGGAGCAGCAGCACGGCCAGGTGGACTGGGGACAGCAAGGAGTCATGGTCCTGAGGCATGGTCCTAGGGCTCAGGTCCTCCGAGAAAGAGAAAGAAAGAGAAAAAGAGAGAATTAGAGAGCGCACACTTAAATTCACACAGGACACCGAATAGGAGAGGAGAAGTAGTCCAGATATAACAAACTGACCCTAGCCCCCCGACACATAAACTACTGCAGCATAAATACTGGAGGCTGAGACAGGAGGGGTCAGGAGACACTGTGGCCCCATCCGAGGACACCCCCGGACAGGGCCAAACAGGAAGGATATAACCCCACCCACTTTACCAAAGCACAGCCCCCACACCACTAGAGGGATATCTTCAACCACCAACTTGGGGGGGGGGGCGCCAACCCGGACAGGATGATCACATCAGTGACTCAACCCACTCAGGAGACGCCTGAGGGATGGTATGAGAGAGCCCCAGTAAGCCAGAGCCCCTGTAATAGGGTTAGAGGCAGAGACAGCAAGGGCGGTTCGTTGCTCCAGAGCCTTTCCGTTCACCTTCCCACTCCTGGGCCAGACTACACTCAATCATATGACCCACTGAAGAGATGAGTCTTCAGTAAAGACTTAAAGGTTGAGACCGAGTTTGCGTCTCTGACATGGGTAGGTAGATCGTTCCATAAAAATGGAGCTCTATAGGAGAAAGCCCTGCCTCCAGCTGTTTGCTTAGAAATTCTAGGGACAATTAGGAGGCCTGCGTCTTGTGACCGTAGCGTACGTGTAGGTATGTACGGCAGGACCAAATCAGAGAGATAGGTAGGAGCAAGCCCATGTAATGCTTTGTAGGTTAGCAGTAAAACCTTGAAATCAGCCCTTGCTTTGACAGGAAGCCAGTGTAGGGAGGCTAGCACTGGAGTAATATGATCAAATTTTTTGGTTCTAGTCAGGATTCTAGCAGCCGTATTTAGCACTAACTGAAGTTTATTTAGTGCTTTATCCGGGTAGCCGGAAAGTAGAGCATTGCAGTAGTCTAACCTAGAAGTGACAAAAGCATGGATTAATTTTTCTGCATTCTTTTTGGACAGAAAGTTTCTGATTTTTGCAATGTTACGTAGATGGAAAAAAGCTGTCCTTGAAATGGTCTTGATATGTTCTTCAAAAGAGAGATCAGGGTCCAGAGTAACGCCGAGGTCCTTCACAGTTTTATTTGAGACGACTGTACAACCATTAAGATTAATTGTCAGATTCAACAGAAGATCTCTTTGTTTTTTGGGACCTAGAACAAGCATCTCTGTTTTGTCCGAGTTTAAAAGTAGAAAGTTTGCAGCCATCCACTTCCTTATGTCTGAAACACATGCTTCTAGCGAGGGCAATTTTGGGGCTTCACCATGTTTCATTGAAATGTACAACTGTGTGTCATCCGTATAGCAGTGAAAGTTAACATTATGTTTTCGAATGACATCCCCAAGAGGTAAAATATATAGTGAAAACAATAGTGGTCCTAAAACGGAACACTGAAATTTACAGTTGATTTGTCAGAGGACAAACCATTCACAGAGACAAACTGGTATTTAAAAAAATATATATATTCTACTAGGCAAGTGAGTTGAGAACAAATTCTTATTTTCAATGACGGCCTAGGAACAGTGGGTTAACTGCCTGTTCAGGGGAAGAATGACAGATTTGTACCTTGTCAGCTCAGGGATTTGAACTTGCAACCTTTCAGTTACTAGTCCAACACTCTAACCACTAGGCTACCTTGCCGCCCCTATCTTTCCGACAGATAAGATCTAAACCAGGCCAGAACTTGTCCGTGTAGACCAATTTGGGTTTTCAATCTCTCCAAAAGAATGTGGTGATCGGTGGTATCAAAAGCAGCACTAAGGTCTAGGAGCACAAGGACAGATGCAGAGCCTCGGTCTGATGCCATTAAAAGGTAATTTACCACCTTCACAAGTGCAGTCTCAGTGCTATGATGGGGTCTAAAACCAGACTGAAGCATTTCGTATACATTGTTTGTCTTCAGGAAGGCAGTGAGTTGCTGCGCAACAGCCTTTTCTAAAAACGTTTGAGAGGAATGAAAGATTCGATGTAGGCCGATAGTTTTTTTTATATTTTCTGGGTCAAGGTTTGGCTTTTTCAAGAGAGGCTTTATTACTGCCACTTTTAGTGAGTTTGGTACACATCCGGTGGATAGAGAGCAGTTTATTATGTTCAACATAGGAGGGCCAAGCACAGGAAGCAGCTCTTTCAGTAGTTTAGTTGGAATAGGGTCCAGTATGCAGCTTGAAGGTTTAGAGGCCATGATTATTTTCATCATTGTGTCAAGAGATATAGTACTAAAACACTTGAGCGTCTCTCTTGACCCTAGGTCCTGGCAGAGTTGTGCAGACTCAGGACAACTGAGCTTTGAAGGAATACGCAGATTTAAAGAGGAGTCTGTAATTTGCTTTCTAATAATCATGATCTTTTCCTCAAAGAAGTTCATGAATTTATCACTGCTAAAGTGAAAGCCATCCTCTCTTGGGGAATGCTGCTTTTTAGTTAGCGTTGCGACAGTATCAAAAAGGAATTTCGGATTGTTCTTATTTTCCTCAATTAAGTTAGAAAAATAGGATGATCGAGCAGCAGTAAGGGCTCTTCGGTACTGCACGGTACTGTCTTTCCAAGCTAGTCGGAAGACTTCCAGTTTGGTGTGGCGCCATTTCCGTTCCAATTTTCTGGAAGCTTGCTTCAGAGCTCGGGTATTTTCTGTGTACCAGGGAGCTAGTTTCTTATGAGAAATGTTTTTAGTTTTTAGGGGTGCAACTGCATCTAGGGTATTGCGCAAGGTTAAATTGAGTTCCTCAGTTAGGTGGTTAACTGATTTTTGTCCTCTGGCGTCCATGGGTAGAGGGAATCTGGAAGGACATCAAGGAATCTTTGTGTTGTCTGTGAATTTATAGCACGACTTTTGATGTTCCTTGGTTGGGGTCTGAGCAGATTATTTGTTGCAATTGCAAACGTAATAAACTGGTGGTCCGATAGTCCAGGATTATGAGGAAAAACATTAAGATCCACAACATTTATTCCATGGGACAAAACTAGGTCCAGCGTATGACTGTGACAGTGAGTAGGTCCAGAGACATGTTGGACAAAACCCACTGAGTCGATGATGGCTCCAAAAGCCTTTTGGAGTGGGTCTGTGGACTTTTCCATGTGAATATTAAAGTCACCAAAGATTAGAATATTATCTGCTATGACTACAAGGTCCGATAGGAATTCAGGGAACTCAGTGAGGAACGCTGTATATGGCCCAGGAGGCCTGTAAACAGTAGCTATAAAAAGTGATTGAGTAGGCTGCATAGATTTCATGACTAGAAGCTCAAAAGACAAAAATGACATTTTTTTTTTTTGTGAATTGAAATTTGCTATCGTAAATGTTAGCAACACCTCCGCCTTTGCGGGATGCACGGGGGATATGGTCACTAGTGTAGCCAGGAGGTGAGGCCTCATTTAACACAGTAAATTCATCAGGCTTAAGCCATGTTTCAGTCAGGCCAATCACATCAAGATTATGATCAGTGATTAGTTCATTGACTATAATTGCCTTTGAAGTAAGGGATCTAACATTAAGTAGCCCTATTTTGAGATGTGAGGTATCATGGTCTCTTTCAATAATGACAGGAATGGAGGAGGTCTTTATCCTAGTGAGATTGCTAAGGCGAACATCGCCATGTTTAGTTTTGCCCAACCTAGTGCAGGCTGGCTAACAGCCTGCTGCCTGGCCTGCACCCTGTACTCTACTTTATTATTTCTACTTGTACTTTTACTTCACAACTTTCCTAAAGAAAATTATGTACTTTTACTTCATACATTTCCCTGACAGCCAAAAGTACTTATTACATTTTGAATGCTTAGCAGGACAGAAAATTGTCCAATTCACACACTTATCAACAGAACATCCCTGGTCATCCCTACTGCCTCTGATCTTACGGACCCACTAAACACATTATAACACTATTCCTAAGACGGGTGATTCTGTGTATTTAGATTTAGATTCATAGTTTATTAGTCACATGCACAGGGTTGCAGATGTAAATGCAGGGTACAGCGAAGGTCAAAGGGAAGCTAATCAAACAATACAAAGATTGTAAATAATAATAATAAACACTGCCCACATCTGAGGGATGGAAATGGGGAGAACAGTCCGTGGCTCTGGTGGCTGGGGTCCCTGATGATCGACTTGGCCTTCCTGCGACACCTGGTGTTGTAGGTGTCCTGTAGGTCAGGCAGTGTGCACCCAATTGTGCATTCGGCTGAGTGTACCACCCTCTGTAGCGCCTTGTGGTCTGTGACGATGGAGTTGCTGTACCAGGCTGTGATGTAGCCCGACAGTATGCTCTCAATGGTGCTCCTGTAGAACACTGTGAGGGCCCTCAGGGACAGACCAAGTATCTTCAGCCTCCTAAGGCTGACGAGTCACTGTTGTGCCTTCAACAGTGTCCTTGTGGTTTGACCATTTTAGCTCCTCTGAGTATGCCAATGAACTTGAAATAAGTCCTTCCCCTTCTTCAAGTAGATACACTACTTAGTGTCTTAATGATGCCCAACTGTTGTGAAATGTAACTCTCAAAGTGGGATCAATGATGAGAAATACTTTGGTCTCGAGATGTGCCAAATTAATACAGCCCTTTATATGGGGTAATAGGGACCTCTGCTGGTGAATGGGTGATATTACTCATTTGAATCTGATGGAGATGCAAGCTTAGATTGGAATTACACAAACAATCAACAACACCAATTAAAACCGGCAACCAAATAAATAAAATAAATAATCAGTTGAATTTCAGAAAGGGGCGGGACTTAAACTAGAACAGATCTTTTGTCCATTGTGATTTTCTTCACTGACTAGACAACTTAGACTTGGCCATAACCAACATGAACTTTCCACCAGACCTGGGTTCAAATACTATTTAAAATGATTTCAAATATTTTAGCTGTTAGCTTGATAGAGCTTGCCTGTTGCAATGGAACCAATAGAAAAGTCCCAAAAGTTTAAACCCTGTCAACATGGCAGGTTAAAACAAACGCTCAAAGTATCTCAAAGATTTCAAACAGTGTTTGAACCCAGGTCTGGTTATCACTTGCACTCACGACCACTTGCCCTCAAGGTGCGAGACTGTTTTGCCAACTGGATTTAGGTGGTCAAATGAAATGCTATGAAATGCCAACCTAAACTATGATTACCAGCGGAACAATTTGTTAGCGTAACTTGTGACTGCTTAGCACGATTATCACTACAGAGCTTTGTGAGACTTGGTTGTTGCACTGTAACAAAGTAGCTGTTGTCTAGGCCTGCATATCTCAACGTATTGCCCGCCAACCCTACATATTTTCACTGTGCTGCCTCCATGCCTTGCCAAATATTTTGTGTGAAGTAGTATTGGTAGAGAAAAGGTCAGGGATATTTTAGATCCTTTTCTTTCAACACAGTCAAATTGCAGGGATTACAGGAATCAGTATGCAGTTGCAGCATATTGCCTTCATAAGGTTGTCATCAAGCGCCTGTCAGTTTAAGCTTGGGCTGCATCTCAATCCACCACATCCGCCTGTGTCGACCTTCCAGATCTGCCGTGGAAAGTGGCAGAGCTACAGCACTGTTTGTCAAATCGGTTTTCTCACGAAAACATTTTGGTCCATGACCCCCCACAAGTGTCACGGTACTGTCTGAAGGTAACCCATACAAATGAATGGAAGTATGGAGGTTGTTTTGTGGCAACAAAAATAAGGGCTATATACTGTATATATACAGTGGGGAGAACAAGTATTTGATACACTGCCGATTTAGCAGGTTTTCCTTCTTACAAAGCATGTAGAGGTCTGTAATTGTATTCATAGGTACACTTCAACTGTGAATCCAGAAAATCACATTGTATGATTTTGAAGTAATTAATTTGCATGTTATTGCATGACATAAGTATTTGATACATCAGAAAAGCAGAACTTAACACAGAAACCTTTGTTTGCAATTACAGAGATCATACGTTTCCTGTAGTTCTTGACCAGGTTTGCACACACTGCAGCAGGGATTTTGGCCCACTCCTCCATACAGACCTTCTCCAGATTCCGGGGCTGAGGCTGAGCATTACGGACTTTCAGCTCCCTCCAAAGATTTTCTTATTTTTTTTTTTGAATTTTACCCCTTTTTCTGCCCAATTTCGTGGTATCCAATTGTTGTAGTAGCTACTATCTTGTCTCATCGCTACAACTCCCGTACGGGCTCGGGAGAGACGAAGGTTGAAAGTCATGCGTCCTCCGATACACAACCCAACCAAGCCGCACTGCTTCTTAACCCAATGTGTCGGAGGAAAACACTGTGCACCTGGCAACCTTGGTTAGCGCGCACTGCGCACGGCCCGCCACAGGAGTCGCTGGTGCGCGATGAGACATCCCTACCGACCAATCCCTCCCTAACCCGGACGACGCTAGGCCAATTGTGCGTTGCCCCACGGACCTCCCGGTCGCGGCCGGTTACGACAGAGCCTGGGTGCGAACCCAGGGACTCTGATGGCACAGCTGGCGCTGCAATACAGCGCCCTTAACCACTGCGCCAGCCGGGAGGGCGTCCTCCAAAGATTTTCTATTGGGTTCAGGTCTGGAGACTGGCTAGGCCACTCCAGGACCTTGAGATGCTTCTTACGGAGCCACTCTTTAGTTGCCCTGGCTGTGTGTTTCGGGTCGTTGTCATACTGGAAGACCCTGCCACGACCCATCTTCAATGCTCTTACTGAGGTGAAGGAGGTTGTTGGCCAAGATCTCGCGATACATGGCCCCATCCATCCTCCCCTCAATACGGTGCAGTTGTCCTGTCCCCTTTGCAGAAAAGCATCCCCAAAGAATGATGTTTCTACCTCCATGCTTCACGGTTGGGATGGTGTTCTTGGGGTTGTACTCATCCTTCTTCTTCCTCCAAACACAGCGAGTGGAGTTTAAACCAAAAAGCTCTATTTTTGTCTCATCAGACCACATGACCTTCTCCCATTCCTCCTCTGGATCATCCAGATGGTCATTGGCAAACTTCAGACAGGCCTGGACATGGGCTGGCTTGAGCAGGGGGACCTTGCGTGCTCTGCAGGATTTTAATCCATGACGGCGTAGTGTGTTACTAATGGTTTTCTTTGAGACTGTGGTCCCAGCTCTCTTCAGGTCATTGACCTGGTCCTGCCGTGTAGTTCTGGGCTGATCCCTCACCTTCCTCATTGATGCCCCACAAGGTGAGATCTTGCATGGAGCCCCAGAACGAGGGTGATTGACCGTCATCTTGAACTTCTTCCATTTTCTAATAATTGCGCCAACAGTTGTTGCCTTCTCACCAAGCTGCTTGCATTTACCCTGTAGCCCATCCCAGCATTGTGCAGGTCTACAATTTATCCCTAAAGTCCTTACACAGCTCTCTGGTCTTGGCCATTGTGTAGAGGTTGGAGTCTGTTTGATTGAGTGTGTGGACAGGTGTCTTTTATACAGGTAACGAGTTCAAACAGGTGCAGTTAATACAGGTAATGAGTGGAGAACAGGAGGGCTTCTTAAAGAAAAATGTACAGGTCTGTGAGAGCCGGAATTCTTACTGGTTGGTAGGTGATCAAATACTTATGTCATACACTTATAAAATGCAAATTAATTACTTAAAAATCATACAATGTGATTTTCTGGATTTTTGTTTTAGATTCCGTCTCTCACAGTTGAAGTGTACCTATGATAACAATTACAAACCTGCAAAATCGTCAGTGTATCAAATACTTGTTCTCCCAACTGTATATACTGTATATACAGTACCAGTCAAAAAAGTTTGGACACACCTACTCATTCAAGGGTTTCCTTTATTTCTACTATTTTTTACATTGTAGAATAATAGTGATAGGATAATAGATCAGAGAACATGTTTATGATTAACACAACCACTAAATATTGATAAGGTTGTATCCACATCAGTTCACTTCAACAACCGTATCTTTGAATTTCTTGAAAACCTGCCTACACAGAGGACTAGGAGCAGTCCTTCAGAACCACAGTACACTCTTAGAAGAAAATTGTGCTATCTAGAACTATCAGCTGTCCAAATAAGAGAACCCTTTGAATAACCCTTTTTGGTACAAGGTAAAAAAAACTTTTGGGTTGCATGTAGAATCCTTTCCATAGAGGGTTCTACATGGAACCCGAAAGGGTTCTACCTGAAACCAAAAAGGGTTCTACTTGGAACCTGAAAGGGTTCTCCTATGGGAATCCCCTTTTTTGAAGAGTGCAGAGCTCTGATACAATGTGGTGTGATTTGCAGGAGGCACCGACGAGCTCCGATCATGAGGCGTGGTCATCCCATCAGCAGTGCATCACAAGGAGGCATGTTGTAAGCCAGTCCCACTATTACCATAAGGGCATTCCTGTGTTTGTTCAAGATATAAGAATGTGGCCCTTAGGCGGTCTACAAAATCTGACCGTTTTTTTCTCTGAAGCCAACTAGGCTAGACATTATGTAATATGGGACGATGCAATCATGTGTTTACTGTAGCAATAAGCCATTGTTTTATGCAGCTACATACACTATGGAAGTTTGGTTAATTGCAAAATGTTGGCATGCATGTTTACTTTGTGGTGGTTCATGACATAGACTGGCCAGGTGAATCCAGGTGAATTATTGATGTCACTTGTTAAATCCACTTAAATCAGTCTAGATATAGGGGAGGAGGACAGGTTAAAGAAGGATTTTTAAGCCTTGAGACAATTGAGACATGGATTGTTTATATGTGTCATTCAGAGGGTGACTGGTAAATACAACATATCTGAGTGCCTTTGAACAGGGTATGTTACTGTAGTAGGTGCCAGGCGCAGCGGTTTAGGTCAAGAACTGCAACGCTGTTGGGGTTTTTCACACTCAACGGTTTCCCATTTGTATGAAGAATGTACATATGTGCTATAATATTAATGACTTAATATTAATCCATTTATTATCTCAAAACCATACAAATGCTCATTTTTAGCCAAACAATTAATGTGCTTACTCAACTGTGTGGGAAGGTGTGCCCCATTAGTACATTTTTCTATCCAATATTTCTCTTCATTTAGGTGACCCCTCAGACGCAAAGGTTCCATATAGCCTCTTTTAACTACTGTGAATTCATGTGAACTTGGATATATGAAGGAATGATTCTCATAATCACATGAACGAGATGAGACAGGAAAAGGAGAAGAAGGAAGAGATGGGAGGGGGATAGTGGGCGCCAACCGAGAGGTTGAACAGCTCCTAGTTGCAGTGTTAATGACTCCCACTGTGCCTTTTTGACCAAGGGCAAGGATTACCATTAAGCTCCAGTCACATCTCACTTGATCAAAGAGGTTGCAACGGTTGTAGGCTACTTCACACACTTCACATAGACAGAATAGTAGTTAAGAGGAGGGATAATGAGGGAGACTGGTTGGTCAAGAGATGTGCACATGCATGTGTATGCCGTTTGGGTTTTAATGTGCACCCATCCAGAAAAAAACTATAGTTTTAATTTCATGTTGACTCTCTTGCACCTGTGGTGATATTTACCCAATACTTATGGGGGTATCTGTTATTATTTTTGACATGTATAGTAAGAGGTTGCTTAATTTTAACCACGTATCAACTTCCGATATGCATTCTTATATTCATATATAATGTAAGATGATACTTTAAACTATGAATATGCATGAGGATTCCAAGGTTGTGGGTACGTTTGTAAAATGGTGTGTGTTTTTGGTTTTACTATTTTGGGGACCAGAAGTCCTCACAAGGATAGTAAAAGAAGAACACACAATTCTGACAAGTGGGGACATTTTGTGTGTGTGTGTGTGTGTGTGTGTGTGTGTGTGTGTGTGTGTGTGTGTGTGTGTGTGTGTGTGTGTGTGTGTAGTCTTTTTAAATTATTGGCCAACAATAGCCAAATATATAGAGAATGCCTAATATATATGTAGAGTATCAGTCAAAAGTTTGAACACATCTACTCATCCAAGAGTTTTTCTTTATTTTTACTATTTTCTACAATGTAGAATATTAGTGGAGACATCACAACTATGAAATAACACCTATGGAATCATGTAGTAACCAAAAAAGTGTATATATATTTTAAATTTGAGATCCTTGGCCTTGATGACAGCTTTGCACAATCTTGGGATTCTCTCAACCAGCTTCATGAGGCCTTAAAGAAGTTCACACATATACTGAGCACTTGTTGGCTGCTTTTCCTTCACTTTGAGGTCCAACACATCCCAAAATTTCTCAATTAGGTTTAGGTCAGGTGATTGTGGATGATAGATCATCTGATACAGCACTCCATCACTCTCCTTACACAGCCTAGAGGTGTGTTGGGTCATTGTCCCATTGAAAAATAAATGATAGTCCCACTAAGCACAAACCAGATGGCATGGCGTATCGCTGCAGAATGCTGTGGTAGCCATGCTGGTTAAGTGTGACTTGAAATCTAAATAAATCACAGACAATGTCATTAGCAAAGCACCATCACACCTCCTCCTCCATGCTTCACGGTGGAACCACACATAAAGAGATCATCCACTCACCTACTATGCGTCTCACAAAAACACGGCGGTTGGAACCAAACATCTCACATTTGGACTCATCAGACCAAAGGACAGATTTCCACCGGTCTAATGTTCATTGCTCGTGTTTCTTGGCCCAAGCAAGTCTCTTCTTATTATTGGTGTCCTTTAGCCGTGGTTTCTTTGCAGAAATTCAACCATGAAGGCCTGATTCACGCAGTCTCCTCTGAACAGTTGACACATTTATTTGGGCTGCAATTTCTGAGGCTGGTAATTATAATGAACGTATCCTCTGCAGCAAAGGTAACTCTGTTAATTGAAATTCATTCCAGGTGACTACCTCATGAAGCTGGTTAAGATAATGCCAAGAGTGCGCAAAACTGTCATCAAGGCAAAGGGTGGCTACTTTGAAGAATCTCAAATATAAAATAAATGTGGATTTGTTTAACACTTTTTTGGTTTCTACATGATTCCATGTGTTATTTCATAGTTTTGATGTCTTCACTATTATTCTACAAAGTAGAAAATAGTAAAAATAAAGAAAAACCTTTGAATGAGTAGGTGTGTCCAAACGTTTGGCTGGTACCGTAATATATAACCTTTCATTATTGTACAGATGATCTGCTTGAGTTAACCAATGATATACAAATTAAGGTATTTTTGCAACTAAAACAATTATCAGAATGGATACCAAAGGACCAGAATTAATGTTCACTGACCTATATATATTACCTCATAATTGTCACCCTCTGATCTGATTCACCTGTCTTTGTGCTTGTCTCCACCCCTCTCCAGGTGTCGCCAATCTTCCCCATCTTCTGTTGACAGTTAATTTTGTTTCGTGAAACCTGCCAGCCTACCAGTGTTTTCTAGTTTTACCTTTCTGCCTGCCCTGACCCTGACTGCCGTTCTGTACCTTGCCACACCACACTGGATTATTGACCAGGACATTTTGAACCCTATCTAAATTACTGACCTCTGCCTGCCCTTGACCTGTCATTTTGCCTGCCCCTGTATTAGTAATAAGCTTTTGTTACTTCAACACTGTCTGCATCTGGGTCTTAACTGAAACGTGACAGTACGAACTGGCCATGACTGACCCAGCAGACTCAGACCAGCTCCGCAATGCCATCTCCTCCCAAGGAGCCACCATTGGAAGGTACGAGGAGTTGCTTCATGGTCTTATGGAAGGGTTCCAGACCTTGGCCGAATGCCATGACAAAGCATTGAACACATTACTGGAGCAATTCCGCAGGTAGTCTGTTAGGCAGCATACCATGATGGTAACCTCCCACCCCCTCAGCAACCCGGCTGTTAGCAGCATCGCCTCCCTAGTCACCCCTTTTTCCCAGGAACCCCGCTTACCTCCCCCGGAATGCTTCGATGGAGAGGCAGTCACCTGTCGGGCGTTTCTCGCCCAGTGTTCACTCATCATCGAGCTGCAGCCCTCCTCCTTCCCCTCGGACCGCTCTAAGATAGCATACCTCATCACGCTGATGTCCGAGAGGGCTCTCGCCTGGGCTACGGCAGTATGGGAACAACAGTTGGTTGTATGCTTCAGTCTGGAGGAGTTTGTGGTTAAGTTAAGAAGGTTTTTGAGGCTCCATTGTCCGGGAGAGAGGCTGCCCAGAAGTTACTCCAGCTTCGGCAAGACTCCCGAAGTGTGGCAGACTATGCAGTGGATTTCTGCACCTTGGCAGCTGAGAGTGCCTGGAACCCAGAAGCACTGTTTGACATGTTCCTGCATGGAGTATCGGAGGAAGTAAAGGACGAGCTTGTAACCCGGGAACCACCAACAGATATCAACTGGCTCATCACCTTGACCATTCAGATCAATGGGCGACCACGGGAACAAAATAAGGAGAGGAGTGTCGATTCCACCTCGCTTCCGAGGCATCCCGGAAGTCCATGACGACTCCGTTGCTTAGGCTAACTGATTCCTAAAGACTGCCGATTCACCTCTTCCAGAGCTAGGCTGTCTCCAGCTGAATGGCTATACAAGCTTCACACTAAGAGTTGCCTGTATTGCAGGAGTACTGGTCATTTCGTCTCCACCTGTCCACTAAAAGACCAGGCTCACTGGCAGGAGCGAGTACTCTGGTGGGCCATACGGATAACTTTTCCTCTCCACTTACTCTCCCCGCTTTGCATGCCATTTTGCTGTGGGGGAACGAGTCAATCTCTCCGGGTACTCATCTGAGAGCTTTATGGATGCTACACGCTACCCTGGCTTCCGAGCTGGACATCCATACTCAGCCCCTCTCCATTTCCATGGACGTTAGAGCGCTGAACGGGCGCTCTATAGGCTGGGTCACCCACAAAACCATCCCCATCAACCTACGTGTGTCAGGGAACCACAGTGAGACGATTCAATTCCTGCTCGTTAAGTCTCCTCAGTCAGGTTCCCGTGGTATTGGGATTCTCCTGGGTCCAGCGACACAATCCCCTCATTGACTGGTCTGCTGGTGCCATCATGGGCTGGAGCCCGTTCTGCCACACCCATTGCCTGAAGTCAGTAGAGCCTGCCCCGGGATGTCTTCCCGGGGCACCAAGACCAAGACCTCCGGAAGGTTTTCAGTAAGGCCTGGGCTACTTCGATTTTGTTGCACCAGCCATATGGAGGCGGGATTTACTTTCTCCCAGGCACCACTCCACCCTGGGGACAACTGTACTTTCTGTCGTGTCCGGAGACAAAGGTTATGAAGACCTACATTGAGGACTCCCTAGCTGCTGGGTTCATCCGTCCTTCTGCCTCCCCCGCCGGCACAGGGTTCTTCTTTTTGAAGAAGACGGACAAAACCCTGCATCCGTGCATCGACTACCGGGGTCTCAACGACATCATGGTGACTAACCGCTACCCTCTACCACTCATCTCCTCGGCCACAAGGTGGCTCCAGGGGGCCACTGTGTTCTCCAAGCTGGTCCATGGAATACCTAACACCTGGTGCGGATACAGGAAGGGGAAGAGTGTAAGACTGCCTTCAACACGGCCAGCGGTCACTACGAGTATCTGGTCATGCCATTTGGCCTTACCAACACCCCTGCTGTGTTCCAGGCTCTTGTTAATGATGTTCTACGCGACATGTTGAACCGGTTCGTCTTTGTCTACCTCGATAACATCCTCGTCTTTTCCCGGTCTGTCCAAGAACACATGATCCAAGTTCGACAGGTTCTCCAACGCCTCCTTGAGATCCAGCTTTTGATAAAAGCAGAGATGTGCGAATTGCATCGCTCCACCATTCCCTTTCTGGGTTACATCATCGCTGCAGGGAGTGTACAGATGGATCCCGGGAAGATGAGAGCGGGGGTGAATTGGCCCCAGCCTACGTCCAGGGTGCAGCTGCAACGTTTCCTAGGATTCTGCAACTTTTATCGCCACTTTATCTGCCGTTACAACACCCTGGCTTCCCCCCTGTCTGCACTCAACTCTCCCAAGGTTTCATTCACATGGTCCCCAGCTGCTGACCGGGCGTTCCAGGATCTCAAACACTGCTTCACCACAGCTCCCATCTTGGTTCATCCTGCAATATCTTCGCAATGCCAAGCGCCTCAATTCCAGGCAAGATAGGTGGACCCTGCTGTTCACCTGGTTCAACTTCTCTCTCTCATACCGACCAGGATCCAAGAATGGTAAGCCGGATGCGCTGTCACACTGCTATAGCCCCACGCCTACAACCCGGAATGCGAGACCATCCTTCCCACCTCATGCCTTGCAATGGCACTCAACTGGGGAATAGGGAAGCAGGGTGCCCAGAGAACCGGATGTTCATTTCTGATGCAGTCCGCTGCTCGGTCCTGGAGTGGGCCCACTTCTCCAGGTTTGCCTTCCACCCGGGCTCCCGTCGGACCCTGGCCTTTGTGCGACAACACTTCTGGTGGCCTACCTTGGTTCCTGACGTCTCTGCGTTCGTCGCCACATGCACGATCTGTGCACAGAACAAGACTCCTCGGCTAGCTCCGGCTGGTCTCCTTCAATCTCTATCTGTCCCTCACGTCCCTGGTCTCAAATATCCCTGGACTTTGTCATGGGTCTCCCCCATCTGATGGCAACACCTCCATGCTGACTGTAGTGGATCGGTTTTCCAAAGCCACCCACTTCATTCCTCTCCCCAAGCTACCCTCAGCCAAAGAGACGAGTTCATGGTGCAGCACGTCTTCCGGATCCATGGACTGCCAGTGGACATGGTCTCCGACCAGGGTCCTCAGTTCTCGTCCCAGTTCTGGAAGGCGTCCTACACACTCATTGGGTCGTTGGCCAGCCTGTCCTCCAGGTTCCACCCCCAGTCCAACGGCCAGTCGGAGCGAGCCAACCAAGTCCTGGAGACGACTGCGCTGCCTGGTCTTTTCCAACCCCACCACCTGGAGTCAGCAACTAGTGTGGGTCGAATACGCCCGCAGCACCCTTCCTTGCTCTGCCACGGGTCTATCGCCATTCGAGTGATCCCTGGGGTATCAGCCCCCGCTTTTCCCTGAGCAGGAAGAAAAGGTCGGCATACCTTCCGCCCAGATGTTTGTCCGCCACTGTCGTCATACCTGGAAGAGAGCCCGGTCAGCCCTTCTCAAGACCACTTCCAGGTATCGACAACTAGTGTGGGTCGAATACGCCCACAGCACCCTTCCTTGCTCTGCCACGGGTCTATCAAGTGTTCCCTGGGGTATCAGCCCCCGCTCTTCCCTGAGCAGGAAGAAGAGGTCAGCATACCATCTGCCCAGATGTTTGTCCGCCACTGTCGTCGTACCTGGAAGAGAGCCCGGTCAGCCCTTCTCAAGACCACCTACAGGTATCGACGACAAGCGGGTCACCACCAGAAGGTACGGCTATCCACCAGGGTTCTGCCCCACATTATGGAATCCTGCAACCCCCCCCCCCCCCCCCCCCCCCTCTGCTGTTCGTCTTCTGTTGTCCCGTACCCTCCATATACATCCCACTTTTCATGTGTCCAGAATTAAATGTCTCGTGTCTCACAGCCCTTTGTCTCCTGTTTCCAGGAGCCTTTGACCTCTGCCTGACCTGTTGTTTTGCCTACCCCTGTATTAGCAATAAACTTTTGTTACTTCGACACTGTCTGCATCTGGGTCTTACCTGGAACGTGATAATAATGGCTTAAATGCATGAGAACATTATCTTCCAGGACAATTGCTTGTTTAATTATGAAATGTATGTATATTACTATGAAATACAATTGCATCAATAAATGATTACAGTTAAAGGATTGTTTGAGACGATGTTTATTTTGTCAAATTCTTACATTATCAAATATTTTTAACCATGACAATGTACTTGCATTTCAGTTAAAGAAAGGAATAACAGTTCAAAACCAATTCACATTGAGGTTTAGTGATGATTCAATTCGGGGCTATGCACAGACTTTTAGAGGGGCAGTTGCTCAAAGTGACCCCCCATCAAAAAGAAGGCAAGAGGGTTATGGTCATTGCGAATGTAGATTATGTTAATCAACTAGTTAGCTAGCTGCAGGGGTAGTGCAGCGTGCGCGCTCATGTCGGGACAGAGAACCGGGGAAGGTGAATTTTCCAAGATTCTAAAAACAAAATCTTAGCTAGTGATGGGCAATTAACTTAAATAACAACAGAGAAAATAAAAGTGAAATTAAAATGTAATAAAAAAAAACGCTTGCCAATCTGAAAGGGCACTTTTCTCCTAGGAGGGCAAAAGGCCAAGAGCTCAGGTACTCTTAGACCTATCTGTACGCGTGCCTGTTTAAATTATAAAAGGAAAGGACTGTAATTAATCTATGTAATTCACTATTTCCCTCAACAGTAACCTGTGAATCTACAACCCCTAAGGAATGTATGTTCATACGTATTTCATAAGAATGGGATAACATCTTGGTTATCCTTACAACCCAATTAAGAGACATTACACTGGCTGGTAATATGGCTCCAGCAATGTGAAATGCATGTGACTGGTTTGAATCTTTTTTTTGAATCTCATCCACTATGTGTGCTGGCAGCCAGATGAGAAAGCTGGCAGGTTCTTTCTTGTAGGCCTACATGAAGGCTGATTTGTAAGATTAATACATTGAAGTGATACTGGGAAGGGCAGTGTGCAAGTGTCTCTTTTCATTTAATTTATGATCAAATTATTCCCACTCACATATGCAATATAGATTCTTAATGAACTTTTTCCATTGGCAAACAATTCAACTCCAATAGTACAGATAATATTAGAAGTAAATCAAGGACTTGTTATTTTTATTTGTTATTTTTCCGCCCCTAAATGTACTTGTTAATCATTTCTACTTTAGCTAAATTGGAAAAATGCAGGCTTTCTTTTGTAGGCCTACATGAAGAAAATAATGTGCCGGATTCATAATTAATCTTTACCATTGGCAAACAATCTAACTCAGATCTTACAGAGAGAGTTAGAAGTATATTGAGGACTTATTTTTTCTTTCCCTAAATGTACTTGTTTTATTATTTCTACTTCCTTTATACACTTGCCAGCCTACACCCTTCTTCTGCCTTTCAAAATGAGGTGGCTCTCTATACCTTTGTAATTGTTAAGAATTTTTAAGGAATGTTGGCTTTCTGTCAAGTTATTTCTTAAAGTGCTGTCTGTGCTTTGAAGTGGGAAACAAACATATGGTAATTGAAAGCTAAGAACCTGCCATTGAACTTTTTTTCCAAAGCACTCATCTGATGTTTTCTCCCATCTCTCAAACCGTAGCACAGAGAAAATGGCCGTTCTCTAATTAGGAGGTGTTCACCCTCCTGAGGACGTCGATATCGTGCATGTCCTAGTTATTGTGAAATAATGACTACTAATCAGTGCAACTGAACAACTATTGTCTGTATTCGGAGATGCCCTCAGAATAACCCGCTGCCAAGCAAATAGTATACCCATTGGGAACACACTGGTTGAATCAACGTTGTTTCCACGTCATTTCAATTGGTAATGTGGGATTGGATGAAGTTGCGCTTACTGTGACGTTGAATGCTCTAAAGGAATCTTTAATTATCTGCCTTGCAGGTTGTTTTGTCCTTTTGTGATTCATTTATTGTGGTGTTGCATTAGGTTAATATCAAACTAAATTCTGCTCTTTTGCAATGTGTTCAAAATTCATGGAACCCAACAGAGCTTGATAAGGGAATGACGATGTAGTGCCAACTAAAAGATCATTAAAAATACTTAAATGCTACCTGTCATTTGAAACGACCAGCTGAGGGTTTGGAAAAAAAGGTCCTACAGGATATGCTCTCCATTCCTAGAGGTGAAAGTAAAGCTGTGGTCTGTAAGAGATATAACACTTTCTCACTATACCATGCTGCCAACATCACAAGGGCCTCCAAGGGTTCTTGGCTCACACGAGGAGGGAAGGATTGGAACGAGGAAGGAAAGGAGGTAGGGTGGAGGTGTAAAGTACATTGTAAAAAAAAATCCTGTTAATTTACGGTAAAATTCTGGCAGCACAAGTGCCAGAAATAAGACAGAAAACTGCAGACAAAATGTACATAAATAATCCATATAAAAACAATGATTTTACGACATTAACTCCTATTTTAACCTGGAATCCTCTTTTTTTGTTGTTGCTGGCATTGGTTGTGAAAATGAACTGGCCAGCTAAAAAGCCTAAATAACTCCTTAATTGATGACAAAATATAGCTAGAACACAGATTATAATCCTAATATTACAAAAACCTGTTAAATGTCATTGTTATCAGTTGTGAAAATAGAGAATCCGACCGCGTAAACCCAGAATTGACTCATGAATTGATGCAAAAATATAGCTAGAACACAGATAATTTATTACTTTTCAGGTAAGACCTAGATGCAGACAACATCGAAGTAACAACAGTTTATTAATCGAACAGGGGCATGCAGGTCAAGGGCAGGCAGAGGTCAGTAATCCAGATAGGTAGGGCAAAGGTACAGGACGGCCGGCAGGCTCAGGGCAGGCAAAGGTCAGTAATCTAGAAAGGTGGGGCAAAGGCACAGGACAGCAGACAGGCAGAATGGTCAACACCGGGACAACAGGAACAATCGCGACAGGAGCATAGGGAAAACTGCTAGTAGGCTTGCCGAAACAAAATGAATTGGTAACAGACAGAGAACACAGGTATACATACACAGGGTGTAATGGGGAAGATGGCAACACCTGGAGGGAGGTGGTGACAATCACAAAGACAGGTGAAACAGATCAGGGTGACATGATTGTCATAATATTACAAAAACCTACCCTCAATATAACTGGTATCAGTTGTGAAAATAGAGAATTGGTCAGCTAAAAAACTTAAATAATTCCTTAATTGATGCCAAAGTTACACAAAAATACAGATAATTGTCATAATATTACAAAAACTTACTCTTGATCTAACTGGCATCAGTTGTGAAACTAGAGAATTGTTAAGTGAAAAAAACAAAGAACAGACATTACTCCTTAATTGATGCCAAAATATAGCTAGAACACAGATAATTGTATATTACAAAAAACTACTCACAATTCAACTTGTATCAGTTGTGAAAATAGATAATTGGTCAGCCAAAAAAACAGACAACTACTTTAATTGTTGACAAAATAAAGCTAGAAAACAGATAATTATAATATTACAAAAACCTACTCTCAATGTAACTATTATTGGTTGTGAAAATAGAGTATTCTCCAGCAAAAAAAAAGAAGACATGACACAGGGATTTCCCTATAAATGTATTACAAGATTTATGACGTATATTAAGTTATTCAATACATGTTCAAACCTTAACCTGTGCGTGCAGTGGCATGGCAGAGAGGTAAAGGGGTAGACAGAGAGGGACGGGAGGGGTGTGTTAAGAAGGTAATCTCAGTGTACAAACATTTCTGGAACTATACACTTGATAGTTATGGTGTCAAACATAAGAAATTCAATTCAATAATTTTTTATTTTTTTGAACAGATCAGTATTTTGACATTTTGGTTATAAAACGTAGGTCAAGTTATTATTCTGTCATCCTAAATTCGATTTGTTGACTAACAAAAATGTACCTGCAAAAATAAATTCATCTTATTTAAAGGGGCTACATTAAGGATGTTTCCAATGTAATATTAGAAATGTCTATGATACAGTTAAACGACAATGTTTTTTCACCAGAAAGTATATTGGGTGCATAGAAAGTGTATCCTGAAATGCTACATTTCTATTGGCCAACAAGGGACTGGTGTGGTTCTATTTTGAAATGGAAAGTTGTAGTTAACAGTAAGGCATCCTAGATGACAACACCAGACCAGAGTTAGTTTTAACATGCAAATGGCCCTTGCATCATGTCACATTGTGATACAGCAGACTCTCTATGATGATGACGAATGTGACTTTTAAAAGCATATTTTGTGAACTGAGATTTGCAGCTCAGCATGCAGCATACAGCATACATATTGGCCACATGCCAATTATTTGGAAAGACCTGACATGTTCCCAATTTCTCTATACTTAACTTACTTGTAACAAAGGAAAAAAAGTACCTTGTAGATTTTAATCTTGGTTCCAATTAACTACAGAAGTGTATCTTTCTGATTTGCTTGATTAATGACAATGGACTTCAAAAGGGGACAATAACGATTATTTATTTGTACTTCCTGTAACGTCGGGTGAATGATGAGTGAGGAGTCAAATGCAGAGAGCGAAGTGAACGGGAAAAACGCTTTAATGTCCTTCAAAACGTAACAGGTCCAAACATGGGTGAATGCCCTAAAACACTGGCGCTAAACAAACCCAAAACCTAGTTACAAACACTGTACAGCGAAAACTCAAAACAAACACGATACATCACCAAACGTAACAAGCCCGCACAAACACCAGCGGGCAAAACGAACTTCAATAACACCCATCCCAAAACCCCAACAAGGAACAGGTGAAAACAATTAGACAAAAACAAACGAAAAGGAAAAAGGGATCGGTGGCAGCTAATAGACCGGCGACGAGGACCGCCGAGCGCCACCCAAGCAGGAAGGGGAGCCACCTTCGGTGGTATTCGTGACACTTCCATGCTAAACGACTCAGTTTGCTTAACTAAACTAGCTATGAATATTACTTCAGTTTGCGGATTGCAGGGAATTTCCTCAATTCCAATTCAAGTAACTGTTGAAGGAGAGAGAAAATATGTTATAAAGGTGGGATTGGTTTACAGCAAACTACCTAACGTTAGCTAGCAAGTTAGCGCAGTAGCTAGGTTATGAAATGCAGCTGGCAATCTAGCTAAATAGCTGAATGTCAATGTTTCAAAATTCAGAATTAATACATATTTAACTGTCAACATATGTTACAAAAAACGGTTGCTTATCATAGCTGGCTTGCTGCTAGCTAGCCAAGGTCTGGTTGGTAACTAGCTCGGGTAGTATTAACGTTAGCTAGCTATCTTGCTCACGCGTCTGAGCTGCCAACCACAAACTCCACGATATTAACTAGCAAATACATCACAAAGTTAACGAACTGCACATCTAGCAATTTCGTCAACTCTTTAAAACGTTATGTTAAACAATCGTTTGGGGGTAATGCTCACCTTGGTATGATAAATATCTGCTCTCCTATCACTGCATGTGCCAAGCTGCTGCACAGTCTATGTTTGTAATAGAGTGATCAACATTTGTAACATGACAGACAATATCATTATTTTTACATTATCTTTCATAGCTTTATGCATTTTTTTGAAATCCTTAAACTGTACTTGACCATTCATAAATAGTAAATGAACTGGCTTAATCAGTTGGATAACAGTCACCATCTGTTAAAGTATATGCATTCACTTTCATTGAGGTATTGTAAATACTCATCATTTTACAGTTAATGTTTGTAATGTAGTGATCAATATCAGTACAATCACAGACGACAGCATTCTTTTTACATTCTCTTGCATAGTTTTATACTGTTTATAAACATCGGAAATAGTATTTTTTTTAAACTATAATTATCTGCATTTAGAATGGAAAACTAAACTACCCATAAAACAATGGTAAATGTAGTTGTTTCTTTATAATGTATATTACTGTATTTCTGCAGCTTATTATTGTGGAAAGGGGATGCATGTCTGTAAAAATACGGGAAGTTTCATGTATTTCGCATTTACTGACATTTCATATTGTTCTACACAACGAAAGTTAAATATAAGTGTATCCCTGTCATTTCACAGTATTCTACCATTATTCGTAAATATAGAAAAAAACATGTAAAAATTAACAGGCCTCTCCTTTGGATAATTCCTAATTGTTTACACAGGTTCATGAGTTCATGTTAGAATGTGAACATGTTACCAAAGTCTTTTGACTTCTCACCCCTTCCTTCCTTCCTAAACTGTAAACATTTTTTTTTTACCTTACCTTGTATTACCTTTAACTTTGTATAAAAAGTTTTATCTGTTGAAATAAATAAATATTTTATTTATTTTTTGAGAAAATGACTAATATTATGATTATATCGTAATGATATTAACACTATTTCAATGATAGCCCACTTAGGCCTGACTATCTCTTAGAAAATAACATGAAGATGAGTCGGTCTTATTAGTGATAAGATCCACATAAATATATGCAGGCATAATAACATGTAAATATGGTTCCATTTTATTCTAAGTGACACATAACCAAGTAGCAGGCAAAAGTTTTATTGCAGCGTACTTTATCACTTCATAAAGTGGCAGGCCTAGGATACCATTAGAGACCACCTGCCATACCAATTTGTGGATTTCAATGAACCCGTCAGGAAAATACTATTTTGGCCATGTAATTTTAAGTGTAATACCTTTTGACAAAATGTGGTGAAATTGGTCTAGAAGTTCATGAACATGAATTGATGTGGTGAAAACTGGAGGACAGCATTAACTCAATAGCTTGCACAGGTGACATGTGTGCTTAAATTCTGTTTTAGGTCTATGTTATGTACTTTCTAACCATGTTAAATCACATCCTTCTCAAATATCCTGAGAATATCCTTCTCAGAATGTTGGTGTATCTCGTAGTAGTAAAATAGTGTGCATGACTGCCTAGTAGTAAAACAGTGTGCATGACTGCCTAGTAGTAAAACAGTGTGCATGACTGCCTAGTAGTAAAATCGTGTGCATGACTGCCTAGTAGTAAAATAGTGTGCATGACTGCCTAGTAGTAAAACAGTGTGCATGACTGCCTAGTAGTAAAATCGTGTGCATGACTGCCTAGCCTCTATCCCTCTCAATCCGGTAGGAAATGTGATGTGATCACGAGGGGATCAGAAATCCTGGCATCCAGTCATGCGCTAATGTGGTATTTAAAGGCTAGAGGTTTATTTGGATGGTGTGTGGGCAATTAGCTGCCTACAAGAGGACACAAGTGCGCACTGAGAGGACACAAGTGCGCACAGAATATCAACTATGAAGTGATGTGGTTTCGAGTAAGGTACTGACTTCTATTAGAGTGTGATTGAATAAAGAGAATTCGTTGATCCACTGTTCCATTTAGCTAACTTTCTGGTGTGCGTATTTTTGCCTATTCATTGCCTATGTGGAAGTACGGTTTGTTGGTGCTTTTCGGCGCCCTATTTGTGCGCGGGCAGTTTCCGAGGGAATGTGTGACTCTGGAGGGACTTCGGAGTGGTCAGTGTTGTCCATCCCCGTTTGGGGTCGCGAATGACGCCTGCGGGTCCGCCACAGGACGTGGACAGTGTATTTCGATAGCGGCAGACGCAAGTCCACACGGCCCCCAGTACCCCCACGATGGACGGGATGACCGTGAACGTTGGCCCATCCGCTACTTCAACCGAACCTGCCAGTGCAACGGGAATTTCACCGGTTATGATTGTGGCCGTTGTATGCATGGATTGACCGGGTTAAACTGTGACCAACCCGTCGCTATCGGTACGTTTTGTTTTATCTCACTTTAAAACAAATAATCAAATGTTGCAGTTTAATTTAATTGAAATCACCAGTCCACATATCTGTTGAATAAAATAAGCTATGGTGTAAAGTCCTTAAGTATAAATACTTGAATACTACTTAAGTAGTTTTTGGGGTTATCTGTACTTTACTTTACCAATTATATTTTTGACTACTTTTACTTTAACCTTACTACATTCTTAATGAAAATAATGTACTTTTTACTCCACACATTTTTCCTGACAGCCAAAAGAACTACATTGTGAATGCTTAGCAGGACAGGAAAATTGTCTAATTCACACACTTATCAAGGTAACATCCCTGATCATCCCTACTGCCACTGATCTGGCAGACCCACTAAACACATGCTTCGTTTGTAAATTATGTCTGAGTGTTGGAGTGTGCTCCTGGCAATCCTAAATAAATAAAAAAAATGGTGCCGTCTGGTTTGCTTACTATAAGTAATTTGAAACAATTTATACTTTTACTTTTGATACATAAGTATATTTGAGTAATTTGAGTAATTACAATTACTTTTTATACTTAAGTATATGTAAAACCAAATACTTTTTGACTTTTACTCAAGTAATATTTTACTGGGTGACTTTCACTTTTACTTGGAGTCATTTTCTATTAAGGTAACTTTACTTGTACTCAAGTATGACAGTTGGGTACTTTTTCCACTACTGAAAATAAGTAAATGATAGCCTATCACAAACAACCTCTATACACCGCACCAATGCGCTGTACTTTACCAGGCTGTTGTCATAGACTAGACGTAACATAGTAAACGAAAATCCGGGACGCTCAAATCAGTAGGCCTGGATGTATGGTATGGTTGAATACGTCAGAAGGTTACTTAAGGCAAAAACGAAAGAAGGGTGATGCGAATGTCTAAACCCAAAGTTTGCGTGTTCGAATTTCATCACGGACAACTTTAGCATTTTAGCTAATTATCAAGTTTACAACTACTTACTACCTTTTAGCTACTTGGCAACTACTTAGCATGTTAGCGAACCCATCCCCCCAAATTAACCTTAACCCTTTAACCTAACTCCTACCCATAACCTTAACCCCTAACCAGGGTGGAAAAATAACAAATAAGCATGCTTTTTAATGTTTTTAAAACAAATGTATTAGTAGTAAGAAGTAATGTGGTATATTGCTACATTGTATTTTTGTGACCTGAGTCTTTCAACCAATGTATGTTAAAATAAATCATTTAGATACAATAGTAAAAAGTAAAACAGGTAAACAGTTCTACAAATGAACATCAAGAATCAACAAAGTGCCTGTCCTGCCACAAAATGCTGAGTGATACGACTTATTTATTGGTATTAGTTCAGGGCTTTAACGCTGATTTTCTTTTATTAGGAGTACATACATTTATATTTAGGAGTACAAACAAAAATGTAGGTCCACAATACGATTATTTGAGTGTTTTAACGATAAGAAATGACAACTGGAATAAAACATTTTTGGAATGTTCCATGTTCAATCAAGCACAATTTACCCCCAAATATTTGAGTCATTAGGTTTGATAAAAATGTTCAGCTACCCCTTTAAAGGGTGGCCATTACCATGGTAACGGCACTCCCTGTCTGTCAGAGATGATAATCTCATGTCTGCTCTACCAGCATACAGTTGCAGCAAACTCAAAACTAATATTGAAAAACAATCTAGCGATTGAATAAAGCAATGTAACTAGCCAAGAAACAGGAGGACAAAGTCACACTTTAGTAGCCTTTCAGGTCAATTTGACCAACTTCTACGTTTGGGTTGAAAAAAAACGGTTCCCAAATGCTGTGTGTGATCACACGCCAAAGTGGCTGGTGAAATATACATTTTTACCCGCTAATAACAAAATCTACCCATATTTGGCTGGTGATGGGTGTTACTTTCCCACCCTGCCCCTAACCCCTAACGTTAGCCATCTAGCTAACGTTAGCATTAGCCACCTAGCTAACATAGCCACAACAAATTGGAATTTGAAACATATATGTATAGCTAATTCATAACATATTGTACGAATTGTAATTCGTAACATATTATATTAATTGTAATTCGTAGCATATCATATGATGATGGAAATACACAAATTAATATTATACCAAATGTAACATATCACATTAATTTAAGTCCCAGATTGTCGTTTACTATGTCTTTGAGTGAAGGTTGACTTTATGCACTGCCAGTCAACTGGTTGAAAGCCACATTTCTACACAGACTATGGAAAGCATACAATACATTTTTTTTTTAAAGGACACGAATGTCGTTACATATAGCTGCATTTTATGTTTAATATAATTAATTACCTTTTTGCCTCATATTCAGGCAATGGTGTATGCGTAAAGATTAACCGTGACTGCTGATAGGTTACATACCCAATAATTTCTTAATTTCTTTCCACAAAAGAAGGTGCTCATTAACGTATGAATGACTAAGTTAATCAAATGTTATTTTTCTCTTTAATTCTTCAGTCCGGAGAAACGTGATGCAGCTAAGTGCGGATCAGAAGCGAGCTTTCGTGACCGCACTAGACCAGGCCAAGCGCACCGTACATCCGGACATTATGATAGCTACGCGGCGATACCAGGATGTCTTCGGACCCGATGGAAACACCCCGCAGTTTGAGAACATCACCATCTACAATTACTTTGTGTGGACCCACTACTATTCGGTCAGCAAGACCTTCTTGGGGGACGGCCAGCCGAGCTTTGGCGGAGTTGACTTCTCTCACGAAGGTCCCGGTTTTGTGACCTGGCACAGGTTTCACCTGCTCCAACTTGAGCGCGACATGCAGGTGAGATGGGGTGTCCCTGCATGTAATATGAACTGAAATAGTCAATAATAATGCAAATAACTACTTTTTTTAGTGTGCCTGATATTCAATTGGATATCACAATATAATAGTCCGTTATCTAATGGTATGATGGATTTTCACCACCAGCAAAATCCATTTTAATCTGTAGGCTGGGCCTATTTATTACCCATCAATAGTCATTTCACTTTCCCTATTGTTTGCTTGAATTAGTGCCGCATTAAGCGTGAGGATATCTTTAGAGATGAAGCAATGTTGTACCATAATCAAGCAAGCTTTGCAGAAAATGTGCTTAAGCGTTTACTAGTCTGAGCCTAGATTTCCCATCTAATAGGGCACAAAAGAGCATCTGTTGCTCTTAGTTATTTCTTGAATTATGCATTACTAATTGGCATTACTGACAAACGACTGTTTATTGTTTTCAAAGATCTTTATCTTGGATGTCAGTAGGCCAGCGATATTAGGCCTCAGCAATAAAGACAAATCATTATTTCATACAATGGAAAAAGTTGAATCAGGTGCAGCTAAATATTGAGATTGAGATGTATGTTGCTGGATTAAAATAATGCAGGCACGATATACTTCTCCATGACCATTTGTAACAATTTTATTTGCAGTTCATTATTGTGGTTTCTAATTGCACAAACTAATGATTGTAATTGTGTGCCCTTTATGTAATTCATTCTAACCCTACTCTCAATTTAGGATATGCTCCAAGACCCTTCCTTTGCCCTGCCCTACTGGAACTTTGCCATTGGTGGAAGCACCTGTGACATCTGCACAGATGACCTATTGGGAGCGAGGAGCAACCTCAATATGAATTCCATCAGCACCAACTCCATCTTCTCCAACTGGAGGGTGATCTGTGAGAGTGTGGAGGACTATGACACACTGGGAACCATCTGCAACAGTAAGCATTCAGTAGTGCGCTTATATCCTTCCAAGTTTGAAAGAAAACACCCTATATGGTGGGTAGAAGTTGCCTGTAGGCACAGATCTAGGATCAGCTCACCTTCCTGAAATGTTAAAATGTGTAAAAGTCATTGAAATTATAGAAACATGCTCACATGGAACACCTCAGTGTCACCATTCCATATTGTGATACTTGTTTGCTATCATTACTATCATTGCTTACGCCCGGTTCACTATTCATACTTTGGTGCTATTGGCGCAACACCTTGTCTGACAACGAGACAAAAATGGCGCCGTACTGGATGGCCGCAGTTTGGCAAGCTCCGACCCAATTTAGCTATTTTGTGATTATTGTGTACTTTATTTTTACTTTATTTTCCGATCGAGGATTTGCTACCAACAGGAATCTTGAAACAGCAATATTATTTGCTTTTCGGAAACATGGCTGTCGGACAAGATACCCCCCATGGCTATCCAACTCGATGGATTCTCCATTCACCTGGCAGACAGGACAGTGGAGTCGGGGAAATTGAAGGGGGGAAGGGTTTGCCTCTATATCAACACCAACTGGTGTGCTAACTCCAGCACGGTGGAAGTCTCAACCCACTGTTCACACATCTTGGAATACCTGATGGTCAAATGCCGACCATTCTACCTCCCAAGGGAATTTTCAGCTATTATTGTGACTGTTGTTTACAGTCTACCTCAGGACAAGAAAATAACAAGCTGGCATTTAACGAACTGTACAAAGCAAGAAAAAAGCAAGAACATCTACACCCAGCTTCCATCAACACTTCTCCAACACCACTAGGGGTGATAAAGACCACTGTTATTCTACCCACAAGCAAGCATATAAGGCCCTCCCTTGTCCGCTATTTTGAAAATCAGATCATGACTCCATACTCCTGCTTCCTGTTTACAAGCAAAAACTCAAACAGGAAGTACCCGTAACTCGCTCTGTTGAGAAATGGTCACCAGAATCAGAGATTAAGCTACAGGACTGCTTTGCTAGCGCTGATAGGAATAGGTTTCAAGACTCTGCCGATAACATTGACGAGCTAACCACCTTTATCACTGGCTTCATTAGGAAATGCATCAGCGACATTGTCCCCACAGTGAGGGTTTGCTGCTTCCCCAATCAAAAGACCTGGATTAACACCAAGGTTGAAGCTAAACCAAAGGACAGGGCTACCGCACACACAGCTATTGTAGACAACCCTGAGGCTACGGCTGAGGACATGAACAAGTACAAGTCTCGCTATGACTGCAACAGAGTCATCAAATGAGCAACAGGACAAAATAGGAATAAGGTGGAATCAAATTACACAGACAATGTGGCAGGGGCTACAGTCCATTACAGATTACAAAGGAAGACCAAACTGTGATCTACCCGACGAAGCTTCTCTACCAGACAAACTCATTTTTTGCACGCTTTGACAACAACAACACTGTGCCGGGTGTGAGGGCTGTGACCGACCCAGAGGATTGGGTGATCTCGCTCTCCAAGGCCAACGTGAGAAAGGTCTTTAATAAGGTCAACACCCGCAAGGCCGGTGCGGCCCGACGTTATTCCAGGGCGCATTCGCAGAACAGCTGGCAGGCATATTCACTGTAATTTTCAACTTCTCCTTGTCTCAGTCTGTAATCCTCACATGTTTTAAGATGACCACCATCATTCCTGTCCCCATGAACTCTAAGGCTTCATGCCACAATGACTACTGCCCTGTAGCACTCACTTCTGTAATCATGAAGTGCTTTGAGAGGCTGATTATGGCACACATTAACTCCACCATCCCATTCACCCTAGACCCACTCCAATTTGCATACCACCCCAACAGATCCAAAGATGACGCAATCTCAATTGCTCTCCACCCTCCCCTCCCCTGCCCTCACCCACCCGGATAAGAGGAATACCTACAGTATGTGAGAATGTTGTTCATTGACTACAGCTCAGTGTTCAACACCATTGTCCCGGCCAAGCTCGTCACCAAGCTTAGGACTCTGGGTCTGAACACCTCTTTCTGCAACTGGATGCTGGACTTCCTGACAGGCCGACCCCAGGTGGTGAGGGTAGGCAACATCACTTCCGCCACACTGTACTCTCTGTTCACCCACGACTGCATCAAGTATGCTGACAACACAACTGTTTGAAAGGCCTGATCACCGGCGACGATGAGTCAGCCTACAGGGAGGAGGTCAGAGACCTGGCAGTGGGGTGCCAGAACAACAACCTCTCTCTCAACAACAGTAAGACCAAGACGCTGATCGTGGACTACCGGAAACGGGTACATCGACGGGTCTGCAGTGGACCAGGTCGAGAGCTTCAAGTTCCTCCGTATCCAAATCACTAAAGACTTAAAATGGTCCAAACACACTCACAACTTCTATCCCCAAGCAATAAGACTGATAAATAGCTAACAAAATAGCTACACGGACTGAGTAAACCTTGTATCTCTATTAACCTTTTATGTACATTTTTGCACTCTCTATGCATACTCACAGAGCCCTACACACTCACACACACTCACTCACTCCATCATCTGCTCACTCACACATAATATTAACATACATTTATACTGACTCTACACACACACACACACTCACATACAAGCTTCTGCTACTCTGCTCATCTTATATCACCTTACACCTATACATAACTACCTCCATCACACCAGTATCCCAGCACATTGTAAATATGGTACAGGAACTGTATATATTATGTTTACTTTCTTATTGTGTTCTTCATATTTCTTCTTTCTTGTGTGGTCTTCCGAGTATTACATTGTTATTGATTATTGCATTGATGGGTTTTGAGTTTTCAAGAAATGCATTTCACTGTACTTGTGAATGTGACAGTAAAACTTGAAACTAGGGTTTCAAAGCGGAGGGGGCCTTGGACCTTCTTCTCCAATAGGGTGATTCCTGGAAGGAAGGTTGGAAGTAGGAAGAAAGGAAAGAAGGAAGAAAGAATGGAAGGAAGACTGAACGAAAGGAGCATCTAAATAGTATTTAAACTGGGCCCGGGTGTGTCCTTTAGCACTTGCAAACTTCCCAAGCCTATTTACTATCGCCTCTATTAGCCCAGGTTACTGAGACCCCTCTTAACCCTCTCCTCTCTCCCCCCCAGACACTGAGACCACCCCCATCAGGAGGAACCCAGCAGGTAACGTGGCCCGCCCCATGGTGCAGCGTCTCCCTGAGCCCCAGGATGTTGCAGACTGCCTGCAGGTGAACACCTTTGACACCCCTCCCTACTACTCCACCTCCTCAGAGAGCTTCAGAAACACCATTGAGGGTGAGTGGCTATTGCTGGTCTACACCAATAGATGCAGTCATTCACATTGATGCACACAGATATCACAGACACCTACACATACTGTACATATGCTTACAACCCTCAACTGAACATTGAGGGTTGTTGTGAATGCTGACATACACAACCGTCTTAGCCAACAGAGAAAGAGGCAAATCTGTCACTCTTTGAGCTTTAGATCTCCGGGAAGGTGTGATGTCGCTGATGTACTCCAGCCAAAATGCTATGGGCGAGTTTCACATCCATTAAGCATTATTCCCTGTATTTAATCTCAAACTACTTGTGTTGTGTGCGCAGGCTATAGTGCCCCCCAGGGAAACTACGACCCTGTGGTACGGAGCCTTCACAACCTGGCCCACCTGTTTCTAAATGGAACAGGCGGACAGACACACCTCTCGCCTAACGACCCCATCTTCGTGCTGCTCCACACTTTCACCGATGCCATCTTTGACGAGTGGCTCAGGAGGCACGCCCCAGGTAATAGATCCCATCCTACGACTGATGTCATGTTCAAGACCTGATCATTGTCTTCCTGTGCTAGTATCTTTGTCTATGCTTGCTTGTCTGAAAATGTGATGCTCTTCCATCCTTTTGCCAACTAATCTACACTGAGTGTAGAAAACATTAAGAACATCTTCCTAATATTGAGTTGCAGCCCCCCCCTTTAGACCTCAGAACAGCCTCAATTCGTCGGGGCATGGAGTCTAAAATGTGTCGAAAGCATTCCACATTTATGCTGGCCCATGTTGACTCCAATGCTTCCCACAGTTGTGTCAAGTTGGCTTGATGTTCTTTGGGTAGTGGACCATTCTTGATACGCACCGTAAACTGTTGAGCATGAAAACCCCAGCAGCTTTGCATTTCTTAACACAAACTGGTGCACATGGCACCTACTACCATACCCTGTTTAAAGGCACTTCAATATTTGGTCTTGCCCATTCACCTTCTGAATCGCACACTTACACAATCCATGCCTCAATTGTCTCAAGGCTTAAAAATCATTCTTTAACTGGTCTCCTCCCCTTCATTTACACTGATTGAAGTGAATTTGAAGTGAAGTGACATCAATAAGGGATCATAGCTTTCACCGGGATTCACCTGGAAAGTCTATGTCATAGAAAGAGCAGGATTTCCTAATGTTTTGTACACTCACTGTATGTGTTTGTTGAATATGCTGTATTTTACAGGTTGCTTTTTACCTTGTAGTTACTTCTAAATTACATGGTAAAATTGTAATTACACATCAATTACATGATTACTTTGTAAACTAAGATTCATAATAGACACACCACTATGCAACATTTGTTTAGCTCTAGGAGCCTTTTTTTGTTGTATGTCAGGGCCATTTGTTCAGAAGCTGACTCTTAGCTGATATATTTTGCAGATTCTGCAGTCTATCCTTCAGAGAATGCCCCCATTGGTCACAACAGGGGGTACAACATGGTTCCCTTCTGGCCTCCAGTGACCAACGCTGAGATGTTTCTTACAGCCCCTGAGAACCTTGGCTACTCCTATGAGGCCGAATGGCCAGGTGTGTATTGTCAATATACATACAGGCTGAATGGACAGATGTGTATTGCCAATATAAATACATGCTGAATGGCCAGACGTGTATTGCCAATATAAATACAGGCTGGATGGCCAGATGTGTATTGCCAATATAAATACAGGCTGGATGGCCAGATGTCTATTGCCAATATAAATACAGGCTGGATGGCCAGATGTGTATTGCCAATATAAATACAGGCTGGATGGCCAGATGTGTATTGTCAATATAAATTCATTATGGATATTTGTCCTATCTACTATGTATATAACAATGTGGTCCACGTGTTAAACAGTACCAGACAAAAGTTTGGACACCTCCACTATGGTCCACCATTCCAGGATTTTTCTTTATTTGTACTATTTCCTACATTGTAGAAAACATCAAAAGTATCAAACAACACATATGGAATCATGTAGTAACCAAAAAAGTGTTAAACAATATTTTATATTTGAGATTCTTAAAAGTAGCCGCCCTTTGCCTTGATGACAATTTTTTTGTTAATGCGTTTGAGCCAATCAGTTGTGTGGCAATAAGGTAGGGGTGGTATACAGAAGATAGTCCTATTTGGTAAAAGACTAAGTCCATATTATGGCAAGAACAGCTCAAATAAGCGAAGAGAAACGACAGTTCATCATTACTTTAAGACATGAAGGTCAGTCAATGCGGACATTTCAAGAACTTTGAAAGTTTCTTCAAGTGCAGCCGCAAAAACCATCAAGCGCTATGATGAAACTGGCTCTCATGATGACTGCCACAGGAAAGGAAGACCCAGAGTTACCTCTGCTGCAGAGGATAAGTTCATTAGAGTTACCAGCCTCAGAAATTGCAGCCCAAATACATGCTTCACAGACTTCAAGAAACAGACACATCTCAACATCAACTTTTCAGAGGAGACTATGTGAATCAGGCCTTCAGGGTGAATTGCTGCAAATAAACCACTACTAAAGGACACCGATAGGAAGAAGAGACTTGCTTGGGCCAAGAAAAGTGAGCAATGGACATTATAGCGGTGGAAATCTATCCTTTGGTCCAAATGGGATATTTTTGGTTCCAACCGCCGTGTCTTTGTGAGACGCAGATTAGGTGAACGGATGATCTCTGCATGTGTGGTTCCCAACTTGAAGCATGAAGGAAGAGGTGTGATGGTGTGGGGGTGCTTTGCTGGTGACACTGTGATTTATTTAGAATTCAAGGCACACTTAACCAGCATGGCTACCACAGCATTCTACACGACACACCATCCCATCTGGTTTGTGCTTAGTGGGACAGTCGTTTGTTTTTCAACAGGACAATGACCCAACACACCCCAGGCTGTGTAAGGGCTATTTGATCAAGAAGGAGAATGATGGAGTGCTGCATCAGATGACCTGGCCAGCACAATCACCCAACCTCAACTCAATTGAGATGGTTTGGGATGAGTTGGACCGCAGAGTGAAGGAAAAGCAGCCAACAAGTGCTCAGCATATGTGGGAACTCTTTCAAAACTGTTGGAAAAACATTCTAGGTGAAGCTGATTGAGAGAATGCCAAGAATGTCTAAAGCTGTCATCAAGGCAAAAGGTGGCTTTGAAGAATCTAAACTCTAAAATATATTTAGATTTGTTTAACACTTTTTTGGTTACTACATGATTCCATATGTGTTATTTCATAGTTTTGATGTCTTCACTATTATTCTACAATGTAGAAAATAGTACAAATAAAGAAAAACCCTTGAATGAGTAGGTGTGTCCAAACGTTTGACTGGTACACATATATATATATATATATATATATACACAGTGCCTTGCGAAAGTATTCGGCCCCCTTGAACTTTGCGACCTTTTGCCACATTTCAGGCTTCAAACATAAAGATATAAAACTGTATTTTTTGTGAAGAATCAACAACAAGTGGGACACAATCATGAAGTGGAACGACATTTATTGGATATTTCAAAAATGTTTAACAAATCAAAAACTGAGAAATTGGGCGTGCAAAATTATTCAGCCCCTTTACTTTCAGTGCAGCAAACTCTCTCCAGAAGTTCAGTGAGGATCTCTGAATGATCCAATGTTGACCTAAATGACTAATGATGATAAATACAATCCACCTGTGTGTAATCAAGTCTCCGTATAAATGCACCTGCACTGTGATAGTCTCAGAGGTCCGTCAAAAGCGCAGAGAGCATCATGAAGAACAAGGAACACACCAGGCAGGTCCGAGATACTGTTGTGAAGAAGTTTAAAGCCGGATTTGGATACAAAAATATTTCCCAAGCTTTAAACATCCCAAGGAGCACTGTGCAAGCGATAATATTGAAATGGAAGGAGAATCAGACCACTGCAAATCTACCAAGACCTGGCCGTCCCTCTAAACTTTCAGCTCATACAAGGAGAAGACTGATCAGAGATGCAGCCAAGAGGCCCATGATCACTCTGGATGAACTGCAGAGATCTACAGCTGAGGTGGGAGACTCTGTCCATAGGACAACAATCTTGTATATTGCACAAATCTGGCCTTTATGGAAGAGTGGCAAGAAGAAAGACATTTCTTAAAGATATCCATAAAAAGTGTCGTTTAAAGTTTGCCACAAGCCACATGGGAGACACACCAAACATGTGGAAGAAGGTGCTCTGGTCAGATGAAACCAAAATTGAACTTTTTGGCAACAATGCAAAACGTTATGTTTGGCGTAAAAGCAACACAGCTGAACACACCATCCCCACTGTCAAACATGGTGGTGGCAGCATCATGGTTTGGGCCTGCTTTTCTTCAGCAGGGACAGGGAAGATGGTTAAAATTGATGGGAAGATGGATGGAGCCAAATACAGGACCATTCTGGAAGAAAACCTGATGGAGTCTGCAAAAGACCTGAGACTGGGACGGAGATTTGTCTTCCAACAAGACAATGATCCAAAACATAAAGCAAAATCTACAATGGAATGGTTCAAAAATAAACATATCCAGGTGTTAGAATGGCCAAGTCAAAGTCCAGACCTGAATCCAATCGAGAATCTGTGGAAAGAACTGAAAACTGCTGTTCACAAATGCTCTCCATCCAACCTCACTGAGCTCGAGCTGTTTTGCAAGGAGGAATGGGAAAAAAATTCAGTCTCGCGATGTGCAAAACTGATAGAGACATACCCCAAGCGACTTACAGCTGTAATCGCAGCAAAAGGTGGCGCTACAAAGTATTAACTTAAGGGGGCTGAATAATTTTGCACGCCCAATTTTTCAGTTTTTGATATGTTAATAAAGTTTGAAATATCCAATAAATGTCGTTCCACTTCATGATTGTGTCCCACTTGTTGTTGATTCTTCACAAAAAAATACAGTTTTATATCTTTATGTTTGAAGCCTGAAATGTGGCAAAAGGTCGCAAAGTTCAAGGGGGCCGAATACTTTCGCAAGGCACTGTATATATATATATATTTTTTTTTTACCATGGTTAGAGTCAATCTGTGACTCTTTGCTAGTGTCACATTCCATACAATTACAAATTTAACTGTTATAACTCTTGTCTCCTCACTATAGCTGCTCCTTTCACTTTGACCGAGATCATCACCATTGCCATGGTGGCGGCCCTGGTCATCGTGGCTGTAATCTTTGCTGCCACCACATGTGTTGTGCGCGCCCGCTCCTACAGCAAACTGGAGGGCCGCCAGCCCCTGCTGGGTGAACAGTACCAACGCTATGATGACGACAAAAGCCAATCCGTGGTCTGAGCTGAATGTGAAACTACAGGGTCATGCTCATTAGGGCACAACAGAAAATGTGTAGTCGTTCCCTGTTTTTGTCCGATTTTCTTTTGTTTATTGACTAATGAACTTGATTCAGGCTTAGTGGAATGTCACATATTTACATACTTTTGTATTGTTTGCAGTTATGTAATTAGATTACAAATTCATGTTTTTATCATTTCAAATGCCGTATAATATGCGTCACAAACTATATTCCGGGAGTGGTCAAATGTTGGCAATGGAGGGTGGCAGTGTGGGTAGAATTAGGTGCGTTAATGCTGGTCGGGAACAAAAACCTGCACACGGCGGCCCGTCCTCTCATGGCCAAGTTTGACCACAACTGTTGTAGTCCATAAAATGGAATCTAATTGAATGTATTACTCATAATATGGAATCTAATCGACCCTGTCACTCATTCTACTATTACTATTTCGGAATGCTTTGACCTGTATAACTATAGATTCTGAGGATAACAATGATTTTCTGTAAATGTGTAAACATATTTCATTTTATTTGAATCATTTTGGTTCAAAATGGAACATTTTTAATTCCATTGAAAATATGAGTTGATTAAAGAAAATAAAAGATTAAGATTTTTTCTTGTATTATTATAATTTCTGCAACACATGTGGAGTGTAATGTCATAATTCATACATAAGCACTCTCCTTAAATATAATTTAAAGAATAGAAAAACAACAGGGTCATATCTAAAAAGTTGAATAGCCTAGTTTCCCACTCTGGTGTAAGTCATGTAAATTTCCATGAATTGCCACAAGGTGGTAGAAGTGAAGTTGAATACAACTTGAACAGAGTAGTGAGGGAAAGGACTGTCAATCAAGGCTAAATGTGTTGCTTTGAATACACATATGATCATGAATTAGATTTTACATTCACATTTTAGTCAGTTAGCAGACGCTGTTATGCAGAGTGACTTACAGTAACGAGTGCAAACATTTTAATACTTTTTTCGTAGATCAAGCTTAGGTTAATTAGTTTGCTTTTAAAAGATAGCTTTTAAAATGTATTGATTTTATTATGCTGGTATAATAAAATGTAGCCTAATAACGATGTAGCATACAACTATGCAAATAGGCTACAGGCCTATTGGTTTGAATTCAAATACATACAGCACGAAAGACCGCTTACTGTAACCTACTTTGCTAGCATAAAATGTCAATTTAGTCGTTTGTATGATTGAAGTGATGATTAGTAAATTACTGTAGGTTACCATATGGATGTATTTTGTGCACAATAAACCAAAACATATGCTGTGACAGTTGCCTTACGATTACAGCAAACAGGCGTGGTTTCAAAGTCCCACCTGTCTGGGTTCATAAGCTCCATATGGGTGTCTCTGTGGCTGTTATCCAACTGTGCTGTTCGACTGTTGTTTCAGTGGACACGACTGACACCGGCGGACGGGACTTCCAAAACTACAATTTTCACGAATGAGTGTAGTGGCTTTGCAGTAGGCATCATAACGGGATATGTATATATTTTGTTGTGGATTGCACACTATATTTTGAATTGGTGAGAATAATCGGATGGGGCAACTTTGTTTTTGAATTACTTTTCTCTGCAACTGTGTGCCTATAGATATATAGAAGTCGCTTTCAACCTCGGATCTCAGACCATCCTAAAACATTCATAGACGCATACGGATAAGAAGGCTTTTCGAAAGTTTAAAACCATCAAGGCTATGACCTTTTATTTTCTTTGAACGTGAAGTCAGCGCGAGTCCTCAAGCCACGGAACCCTATAATTTGCTCTCTCGGTTGTTCCTATTGCACATTTTGAAAAACGTAGCATATATATATTTTTTTTTTTTCGTTTATAGGCCTAGTCTTACTGTAATTCTACAATGGACGGGGAACACGTCTTACGCGATTTTAAAGATATTGAGACGAAGTTGGGTCGCAAAGTTCCTGAAAGTCTCATTCGTTCCCTTGCAGGAGGAAATAATCATCATGACAAACATGAGGATACAAAATTGGCGACACCGAAAAACCAGTCGAACTCTGCTGATTTGAAACGACTGGAGAGCAAGATGTTATTTTTGAGACAGGAAATGGTAAGTGATTGTCCCAAAGATGCGTCTCCAAATATATTTAATTCAGTCTGTCCCTGTCGGTTTGGATCAGTGAGTTGCTTCATACCACAGGAGGTTGGTGGCACCTTAATTGAGGAGGACTGGCTCGTGGTAATGGCTGGAGCGGAATTAGTGGAATGGTTTCAAACACATCAAACACATATTTTTCATGTGCCATTCCATTGGCTCCGTTCCAGCATTTATTATGAAACATCCTCCCCTCACCAGCCTCCTGTGCTTCATACAGTAAGCATTTGATAAAGTTTTTTGACTACCGAAGCAGACATCCAAAACAGGTACTGTTGCAATTCGACCAGGCTTTTTCAAGTCAGTTCACTGCATTTTCAAAACCTTTCTTTATATTCAGTGATGCATTGCATTAAGTGCAATTTACACCAGCCCCCCAGTGTCTGGTCTGGAGCGTGAAGTCTCTGCTAATCGGCTACTGCATAGCAACCAATGATATATATAAACCCTGGATTTCGGATGAGATGTGTTGGCCATTGAGAGGCTTTGAACCGCTTGTCAGCCATATTGGCACTCCCCAGTAGGAGCAGTCCTCCATAGGAATGAAAGAAATTAAACAGTATTTCAATTAAAGACTAAGTTAACATGTATTTAAGCATTTTGTTGGTGTAGTGGAGAGAGTAACATTAGTAATCTAAAATAATTATACTTTAAGGACATTTGTTAAAATATATTATTTCATTTTTTATTTGTATGTTTAGCGCACATAATATGCATTAAGGTGTCTGTAGTAAAATAAATTAGGCAAAAACAAATGTAGAATGTAAATGCATTTCTATAGCTTCCAAAATATTTTTAACACCGGTGAGGGAGTGCCAAGATGGAGGCATGGTGGCTTCAACACAGCACTCCCAAATAGTCATCTAGTGTGTATATAAATTATAGGTTGCAACGGAGTGGTGCCAAAAACCCTGGTCTTCCTAGAAATAATATGTAAATTAGGATCGCTAGAAAGGTGTATATATATATATATATATATAAATAATAGATGGCCACTTTGGGCTCTAAAATTAGTTTATTATGATCAAGTTCTATCCTCGCAGTGAATTATTTCACAACAAATGAAGATATTTAATGAAATAGTGATCCATTATACTACTACATTTGACGTCACACAGGACCATGTGCTGACACAGACCAGTCACATTCATTGCACGTGCACCTAAGGGATTTGCATCTAGCAGCTCTAATAATTTATTTAGTTTTTTGTTTGTTTTATCTAGCATCTCTAAGCAGGATGAAAATGACTACATCGACCATGATCCTTTCCTAGTTACAGCCACCTTTGCAAATGTTTGCCATTCAACAATATGGCGTGCTTCAAATTCAAATACTACCGGTTTTCAT
Source organism: Oncorhynchus mykiss (assembly GCF_013265735.2). Lineage (NCBI taxonomy): Eukaryota > Metazoa > Chordata > Actinopteri > Salmoniformes > Salmonidae > Oncorhynchus > Oncorhynchus mykiss. Next base: position 21,412,326 of record NC_048573.1, on the reverse strand, counting down.
GCGCCATCGTGAGTTTTCCAGAGGAATACGTGGATTTGTCAGGGCTTTCACTGTCTACTGGTTTTAATGTATATGAATTTACCCAAGCTAACAAAAGAGCTTTTAGCTGCAGTAGTCTGGTTGTTGTCCAAGGTTATTGCAGCTGTTTGCTTTAGGCAATATTGAACGTTCACTAACCTGTGACATCTTAACTCAGCATGTTATGCAATAACTTCCAGACGCCTGATGGCAATCCAACTTTATTGCCCTTGTGTTCATAGGCTATACTTTTGTCTTCTCAGAAGTTTATGGATTACTTATAATGTGATCGCATGTTAGCCCATTCATAGATGCTAACTACCTTTAGCACCTTTTGATGGTAGTATCTTCTGGCTGGGGGAGATTTGTTAAGAGCCCTGACACTTGCTATAAATGTTAACACGCATCGCTTGCGGTACGGTTCTGGAAAGGAACATATCTTTCATATCAGCAGGAAATATATATATATACAGTGCATTCGAAAAGTATTCAGACCCCTTCCCCTTTTTCCACATTTTGTTACGTTACAGCCTTATTTAAAATGCATGAAATAAAAAATGTTCCTCATCAATCGACACCCCATAATGACAAATGTAAACAGGTTTTTAGAAATATTGGCAAATGTATTAAAAATAAAAAACAGAAATACCTTATTTCCATAAGTATTCAAACCCTTTGTAATGAGACTTAAAATTGAGCTCACGTGCTGCATCCTGTTTTCATTGATCATCCTTGAGATGTTTCTACAACTTGATTGGAGTCCACCAGTGGTAAATTCAAATGATTGGACATGATTTGGAAAGGCACACACCTGTCTATAGGCACACACCTGTCTTACCCAAGAAGGCTCAACGCTGTAGTCGCTGCCAAAGGTGCTTCAACAAAGTACTGAGTAAAGGGTCTTATGTAAATGTGATATTTCAGTTTTCTTTTGCTAAAATTGATTAAAACCTATTTTTGCTTTGTCATTATGGGGAATTGTGTGTAGATTGACGAGAAAAGGGATATTTTAATCAGTTTTAGAATAAGGCTGTAACATAACAAAATGTGGAAAAAGTCAAGGATTCTGAATACTTTCTAATTGCACTGTAAGACAACAAGAGTACTCTGCTGTGTTCCCTCCCTACTATAGTGAATGCCCCATTTGGGCCATCTAAGGCTTTTGTGCTGTTGTCACCTCTTACAATCTCAATTTATTCCTTAATCCAATCAGGCTGCTTTTCTCCTGGCCAGCTGGCTGTTTCACTTCACAATAGTCCACCACAGTGGACACATCATAATATCCATAAAAACACAGAAATGGTTCCAATGGTTTTTCAGCCATTCATTTTTCACATTGTGAATTTTACAAAATATTCAAATTAATTGTTTATTCGGTGTAGGCTTACCTTAGCGTGGCGTTATGATAGCCATGTCATTCTCTCTCGGACAAGGTGAGTTTTATCAATATATTTGCCTCAATTTACTCCAAAAAAGACCCAATGCTAATTATTGATAAAAGTTACCTTGTCCGAGAGAGATTTGCGCATTTATCAAAAGGTCACGCCAGGGTGAGCCTACACTAAACACAGACCTTATATGCTTATATGAAGCGGGCCCACATGAAAAAATGAATGGTAAAAAAAAACAATTGGAAGCTTTTCCGGGTTTTATGACTCATATGGTGGTATTCAACAAGTTGTCTGTATCCATGTAAATCTTGTGTATTCGTCAATAAATATTGCATTAAAATAATGTATATTGTTATAACATAGGGATAAAAACATTTTGTTGAAAAAAAATTGCCTCTAGCCCCGTTTTAGACAAAAGCCCAGAATAATGAAACTTGTTTTAAGCGAAGTTCAGAAAATATCTTAAACTTAACGCTTGTAAGTATTGTTGGAGGGTGGCTAAATCAATCAAGTTTAATAATGACTAACAAACTAAAAAGCAAGCAGCAGTAAATCACATTAGCTAGACCTATCTTGTGATTCAATACCCCATTCGAACCAACTTTAATTGACACTGCTAATACTGTTGTAAAATTCCACTATGCTCTAGCTCAACATGTGTGCACACATAGAGAACGGGTTATATCGGCAAAGCAAACACTTGCAGAATTATGAGCTAAACGGGGCCTGTCACGATCCACTCCCAAGAAAGGGCTCTTTTTTATAAAGCCAGTTGTTCGGGAACATTGTATCAGACATCAGGCGTAATACTTTTTGACTGCTGCCACTAACTATCCATTGGCGTAAATGGCTGGCTATTTGTCGCTGGTAGCCTGGGAGAATCTTTCAGAATGAGACCATAGGCAACCTCCCCCCACCCCGACTCTATGGGGATTGTCATGCTGCGGTGGTAAATCAATGGTGGTACTGTATAGGCATCTGGGCGAGAATGTCCTTCTATGCAGTCACAGGCCCTACTGTTACATGCCAAGGATGGAAGGATTTCCTGTGGCATCCTGTTCTGTTTGTCTTTGTCTACATGTCATTTCCAAAGAGTAGAGTGGTGTCTTTACTATCCCCCAGGGGCAATTTGCTTTTCACCATTACCAAAAGACATGCTGGTGTTGGCATCTCACAAAAATGGAATAGGAAAGCAATATATATAAAAAAACAATATTGTAAGCCTACTTGTTGGAAGTGTGTTATTGTGTGACTTTATAATACATGTGGGTTTCAAGTTGTCCAGTTTCTAGTCCAAATCTATAATGATAAAGGCCTTAAATGTATCTCCTTCTCACACCAAACGCAGGCCCACCTCCGTGCCATCGATGTCAAGCTGATGCAGCAGCTAATATCCATCAACGACGGCATCGAATCCATCAAATGGGTGATGGAGGACAAGGAGGGCCTAGCCAGTCGTGAAAGCAGCCTGACAGGCAGCCTGTACAGCCTATTGGACAGCCAAGATGACACCTCTTCACGCGGCAGCTTCACCAGTCTGCACGACGGACACAGCGATGGATTGGACGGGATATCCGTGGGCAGTTATCTGGATACGTTGGATGAGTTAGCCGAAGACCTTTCGGAACACACTTCTCCGACGGACCTTGATCTATTCTCTGATAAACCTGTTATAGAGGACGAGACTTTCAGCAAGCCAACAATGCGACTCAGAGTGGACTCCGATGAGTACTACTGCTTTGGATAGCTCTGCGTGGCTACGAGGCTAATACAAACGCAGACAAAGACCAGAGGGTTATTTTTGCCTAGCGTTGTCAAGATTTCAAATTCATATCAAATCAAATACAGTTGGCATGGTAACTTTGATAACATTTTTAAATTATGAACTAGGACTTCAACTGGTTGAAATTTGAGTAGTTTAGAAATGTTTCATAAGGTGGCTTGTTCATTGAGTTACTGTGTGAAATATAGAACATGGATTTGTTCCCTTGATGACCTACATTCTTTTCCTGCTGCTAAGTGTTCTATAGTGATGTCACAGTGACATTTAAGTGGTTTTACAAAGGGCAACTATTCACAGTTGTGCTATTTTGTATCTTAAAACCAAATTCATTTTTGGTCTAATGCATGTACATCTCACTAAACCTTAGCTACTTGTCCCTTCACAAAAACAAGTGATGAGCTTTAAACATAATTAGGGATTGAATTGTTATACTGATAGGAGGTTAAAAGTGCAATTTGTAAGTTATCTGTCCCAACAAGAGGAACTGCAACCACAATCAACCTAAAACAAATACAAAATAATGCTAAGTAGTGCACCCTCTTCCTCCTCATTCTTGGTGGTTGCTTGCAGTGCTCTCCAGGAGCGTTGTCCACTTTTTTTTTACAGAAAATCGAACTTACAAAATTGCTTAATAATAATTTTGCTGTTTATTTTTATTGACACAGCTCACTTGGCAAACGTTAGATGAATTTTTCACAATTTTCTTTCAGTGCACACTGACTGTACTCCGAAAAATCTGATACCTCTGTGTCTTGTTTCCCTTTTCACTTAGATACCATGTCTTTGGTTAGCCATTCATCCATCAGAACTAAGGTAATGTAGTATATAAGGAATTAGTGGTAATTTGGAGCATTAGCGGTTCCATGCTGAGACATCGGCTGGAGTGGTTTAGTGGGGCAAAAATACTACATTTCCTTCAGGCTATAGCATCCAAGTGCAATTTGAAATAAAAAAATGATTTTGACAGCTATGTGCTTACATGCTAAACATTGGACAGGTACTTTGCTCTTTCTTACTTTTTTTATTTAGACAGATTGCAGTCAACATTGCCATGCCCAGGTCAACAATTTATTTTTGTTTTGTTTTACCACAAGAGATTAATTGCAAAGAAGTTCCAAAGCGGAAATCTTGAAGTTCACAACACTTAATTAATTGAATTACTAGATGGTATTTTTTGGTTACGTTTAATAACTTAATTTTTGAGCTAGTCAACACTTTCATGACTGGTAACTGACAAGGTTAAGTACAAAAGTAAGGCCATTCATTTCTGTACAAAGATGATTTTGTTTTAAATTCCACTTTCTGTGTCTTCACATGACCTGTGTGTGTTGTGCTCTTCATGTTGCCTACTTTTTAACATTGTAACTTATTGTTTTTATTGGTGTTGAAAAGTCTGTTGGGGAAAGTAATATATTGTGATTTTCTTCTTTCTCAGTTTCTGTGTACTGTTTAGTTTAATCTACATACACGCTAACACACACACACACACACTGGTTCGTATGATTGCCAGCTAATGGTCTATTTGTGGTAACATGCAATTAGTGGAGAGAAATTGACTCCATTTTGGATTATTTAGTAAGACCACAGAAGCGCTCATATGCACATTTTTATGCTGAGACAGTCTTGCTCCATTTTTGTCAGACTAGTGAAGTTCCAACGTGGTAGTTTGAAAAATGTACAATGGAAAATTGTGCTCAGTTTGGGCTAGATTCTATCAGATTCGCACTAGCTGACACCCGTATAGTGGTTGATTTTACATGTCGGCGGTGGAACTGTGTTAGAGCTACAAGCGTCTCCCAGCATTATACCTAAAGCTTTGCTGCACGCAATCGCATTAAGAGAAATCCCATGCAGCCTTGTTTACAAGTTTAAACTCTGGAATGTGAGACATAATCTACACCCCGATTAGGCTGATATAAATCCCCCTTATTTCGCTGAATGATTTTCAATTTGAGCATCATTATTTCTATATAGCCTACTCTTTATCGTTCTAAACTTCTAATGCAAGTGGGGTGGGTGTGGCTTTGTAACAATGATCACAAGAGCAGCTGCTCACCGATTGGATAGCTCCAACGCAGGAACACCTCCGACACCGTCAAAACATCATGCTATTGCCGGTTAACGCTTGATCGGATTAAATCTAGGCCTCTCTTGGAAAAAACACAAAGCAAAGAGGGCTATTACATCTTCTCAATTCATGAAATTAAAGTACATTTTCTTTTTTAAAACATTTGGACTATTAGTGGAAGGAAACCCATTTTGGATTACACTCAAGATTGACATGACTTAACTTCTCATGGACGAGGCATCACGTTACTATACATAAACCTTGGGAGTATTCATCACAAAATATTATAGCCGGATTATGTAAATCAAAACAAATGTACGCCAGAGAGAAGACGGAAACAGAAAAGGAATGCTAACCACAGTGCTTTTTTATGTCCATTTTAATTATTCTCACTAGCTTGTTGCTTTTCTACAGGGATAAGTGCATTTCAAGACTGGAAAGGAGAGGCCCTTGTGGTACAATGAGCAGCCCCAGGACATTCCTCTCCAGTACTCTATTTAACTCTGCATACTATGACACTTCTCCCTTTATTTTTGCATAAATGACAAACTACAATGCCAGCCATTGTAGTCACTAATGCCTCTGAGGCATAGATGATTCTAAGGATGGTTAGCATGCAAAATAAAAACAAATACCCTTGCACGGGGCATGATATAGTTTCCTGGTTCTAATGACATGTTTTCCTTAGCATTGAAGGTGCAGAGATTCACCATATAAACTGAAATAGGAAATGCATAGAATTGTTATTAATCACTGCATACGGATTGGGATGAAAGTGTATGAATTACATTATATCTCAGTCAATACCGCAGTAAAGTAAATGCCTTGTGTACTAAATTGTTGGGTGTCAAACGTATTGGTCACATACTGTTTATCACTTAATATAGGTCTTTCATCTTTTTCAGCCTCACACCTTATTTTCTGAAACCACACTGTACTTGCGTTAAGAAAGGGTCAAATTGAGAATACTGCTGATTCCCCTAACTAACTCATTTTCCAACTAATTTCCTTAGCTAATATACCTTTCAAACCAAGACGTTTTCCCGCCAACTTTAGCATCCCACCAGCTTTTTGTCAACTTTTCTTTAAATCTGAAAGGTATTGCAGTATTCCAATAAAATTACCAGAACCTATCTGACAACAGTTTGAGTTTAATTGTAGCCAACTTTTTATTCACCATAAGAGGAATAAATGACACAATGACTGCTTGTTTTGTCGTATAATTTTAGCAATCAGAAAATGGCAGAGTGATTTAGTGCATCTTTAAAGGTCTCTATAAAAGATGAATGCTGACAAGATTGTGGTAAAAAAAAACATCTCTAAGGGGACCAATTATGCCCAATAATCTTTTCAGGCAACACACCAAATATGCTATGTGAATTAGGTATAATTCACCTTCTTAGTGCCTTTGGCACACTTAAGCCACCTGTCAAGACTAAACAAAGCCAAAATAACCACGCCAGAAAGCCTTGAATGACAGTGTTGAATGACAGTGTGACTTCTGGTTGACTATCTTCCATTAAAACAGATATCATTTGCTCATCATTTCCTGTCGAACAAGCTTAACTGTGTCGACATTGGCAATTCTTTGACTATCCCCTTCAGGAAAAATAAATGACTAGACCTATTGGCCCATAACGTAATTGGAAGATGTCAATAAACAAGAACAGGTTGATTTGCTAATAAACCTTCTATGTGTTGGATTTTCTGAGAAAAGGACAGGGTATAATACCCATGTACAGTCATTGCTATTTTTCTTTCCAAGACGACGACTAAAGGCTTACTTTCTCTCCATGTGCTCATATTCCTTAAGCACCTTTGTGGCAAAATATTCCAAAGCTCTCTCTTTTACGTAATCATTCACCAAGTCAAGTCTCTCTTTAAATACTGACTCAGCTAAACATCGTCTTGGTTGCTCATGTAAACAATGCAAAGACAGAGGGCTTTCTTTGACACAGAGTGGGGCGTGGCAGTTTATATCCAGTTTGTTAATTAAGTGTAAACCTTCAGCAGAGGCACGCCAACCCAATGAATCACAAGGGACATATGCCCCTTCTATTTGAGCAAAACTTGATGTGAACAGAAAAGTTGATGTCAAAGAAAGGCATATCTTACTTGGTATATTGTGTTTGTGTAAAAAGGCCTGTAGGATATAAAATATTGTTTTAAAGATTGTAAACACAGAATGAATTTATATTTCAAGAAAGTCAGTACTGAATATGGTTTATAAAGGCTTCCTTAATAAATTCCCCTCGAACCTTGAGCTAAGAACGACTGACAAGTGCAGAACCTTTTTTCTTGGCACCTCTGCTCTGTAATCTTGAGTATTTGGTTCTATCAATAATGTGTTATTCAGCTCAAACTGTAGGCCAGAGTTCTTAAAGAACCACATTATAACTAGCCAGGGGGTTGAATAGACTATCCTAATAATCATCTCCCTTCAGTGCTGTCATGTCATGACTGTTGTATTATGTACTGTTTTTCCTCTTCATGCCATACAATGGTATGATTACCATGCGGTCAGTCAGATCGTAGATAAGTTAGTATTGTTTTGGATGCTACAAGTCATAAATCTGACCTGTTTGGCAAAGAATCATTCCGTATTCATTTTTTTAAGGCTTTGGTAAGGCCACTTTTTCTGGGATATCCTAACTTGGATCACTAATATAAAATAGATTTTGCTATTTGTTTAACACATTTTTGGTTACTACATGATTCCATATGTGTTATTTCATAGTTTTGATGTCTTCACTAATATTCTATAATGTATTAAATAGTATGTAATAAAGGAAAACCCTTGAATGAGTAGGTGTTTTAAAACTTTTGACCGTTAGTGTATGTCTCCATAATAATTTTGAATTGAAATGCCAAGTATATGTCAAAGATCCTTCCTCCAAAATACATATTTGTACTGAAGAAAAATACACAATTTCATAGGGCATTTCAGTTCCAGTTTCACATGGAATGAACCCATAAGAGCAAAGTCATGCCATTGTCTGAACTACATCCGAACGTGAACGATACGCGTGGGAAGCAAACACAGGGGGCCTAGCCATTTCCCAAGTCAAAAAGATCACACAAGTCCAATATAATTATTTACTCATTTAAGTTGGCGTAGTCCCAATTACTTTCCTCTGGAGCAATTAATAACACCGACATGCGTCTAAGAAAAATGGCTTCCAGAGGAGATCCATTAGCGAATTAGACACGGTATTGTGCATGTGGTATATGGGAAACTGGACACACAAGATATGGGTTAGTGGGGATCAACAGGATATGGGTTGGCGGAGTATGAGGATCAACAGGCTATGGGTTAGTGGAGTATGGGGGCAACAGGATATGGGCTAGTGGAGTATGGGGATCACAGGATATGGGTTAGTGGAGTAGGGGGGGGGTCAACAGGATATGGATTAGTGGAGTAGGGGGATCAACAGGATATGGGTTAGTGGAGTAGGGGGATCAACAGGATGTTTGTTAGTAGAGTAGGGGGATCAACAGGATGTGGGTTAGTGGAGTAGGGGGATCAACAGGATATGGGTTAGTGGAGTATGGGGATCAACAGGATGTGGGTTAGTGGATTATTGGGATCAACAGGATATGTGTTAGTGGAGTAGGGGGATCAACAGGATATGAGTTAGTGGAGTATGGGGATCAACAGGATATGGGTTAGTGGAGTAAGGATCAACAGGGTGTGGGTTAGTGGAGTAGGGGGATCAACAGGATATGGGTAAGTGGAGTATGGGGATCAACAGGTTATGGATTAGTGGAGTAGGGGAATCAACAGGATATGGGTTAGTGGATTATGGGGATCAACAGGATATGGGTTAGTGGAGTAGGGGGATCAAAAGGATATGGGTTAGTGGAGTAGGGGGATCAACAGGATATGGGTTAGTGGAGTATGGGGATCAACAGGATGTGGGTTAGTGGAGTAGGGGGATCAACAGGATGTGGGTTAGTGGAGTAGGGGGATCAACAGGACAAGAGTTAGTGTAGTAGGGGATATCAACAGGATGTGGGTTAGTGGAGTAGGGGGATCAAAAGGATGTGGGTTAGTGGAGTAGGGGGATCAACAGGACATGGGTTAGTTGAGTAGGGGGATCAACAGGATGTGGGTTAGTGGAGTATGGGGTATCAACAGGATGTGGGTTAGTGGAGTAGGGGGATCAACAGAATGTGGGTTAGTGGAGTAGGGGGATCAACAGGATATGAGTTAGTGTAGGGATCAACAGGAAATTAGTAAGTGGAGTAGGGGGATCAACAGGATATGAGTTAGTGGAGTAGGGATCAACAGAATGTGGGTTAGTGGAGTATGGGGATCAACAGGATATGGGTTAGTGGAGTAGGGACATCAACAGGATATGAGTTAGTGGAGTAGGGATCAACAGGAAATTAGTTAGTGGAGTAGGGGGATCAACATGATATGAGTTAGTGGAGTAGGGATCAACAGGAAATTAGTTAGTGGAGTAGGGATCAACAGGAAATTAGTTAGTGGAGTAGTTGGATCAACAGGAAATTAGTTAGTGGAGTAGGGGTATCAACAGGATGTGGGTTAGTGGAATAGGGGGATCAACAGGATATGGGTTAGTGGATTATGGGGATCAACAGGATATGGGTTAGTGGAGTAGGGGGATCAAAAGGATATGGGGTTAGTGGAGTAGGGGGATCAACAGGATATGGGTTAGTGGAGTATGGGGATCAACAGGATGTGGGTTAGTGGAGTAGGGGGATCAACAGGACAAGAGTTAGTGTAGTAGGGGATATCAACAGGATGTGGGTTAGTGGAGTAGGGGGATCAACAGGATGTGGGTTAGTGGAGTAGGGGGATCAACAGGACAAGAGTTAGTGTAGTAGGGGATATCAACAGGATGTGGGTTAGTGGAGTAGGGGGATCAACAGGATGTGGGTTAGTGGAGTAGGGGGATCAACAGGACATGGGTTAGTTGAGTAGGGGGATCAACAGGATGTGGGTTAGTGGAGTATGGGGTATCAACAGGATGTGGGTTAGTTGAGTAGGGGGATCAACAGAATATGAGTTAGTGGAGTAGGGATCAACAGGAAATTAGTAAGTGGAGTAGGGGGATCAACAGGATGTGGGTTAGTGGAGTATGGGGATCAACAGGATATGGGTTAGTGGAGTAGGGGCATCAACAGGATATGAGTTAGTGGAGTAGGGATCAACAGGAAATTAGTTAGTGGAGTAGGGGGATCAACATGATATGAGTTAGTGGAGTAGGGATCAACAGGAAATTAGTTAGTGGAGTAGGGATCAACAGGAAATTAGTTAGTGGAGTAGTTGGATCAACAGGAAATTAGTTAGTGGAGTAGGGGGATCAACAGGATGTGGGTTAGTGGAATAGGGGGATCAACAGGATATGGGTTAGTGGATTATGGGGATCAACAGGATATGGGTTAGTGGAGTAGGGGGATCAAAAGGATATGGGGTTAGTGGAGTAGGGGGATCAACAGGATATGGGTTAGTGGAGTATGGGGATCAACAGGATGTGGGTTAGTGGAGTAGGGGGATCAACAGGACAAGAGTTAGTGTAGTAGGGGATATCAACAGGATGTGGGTTAGTGGAGTAGGGGGATCAACAGGATGTGGGTTAGTGGAGTAGGGGGATCAACAGGATGTGGGTTAGTGGAGTAGGGGGATCAACAGGATGTGGGTTAGTGGAGTAGGGGGATCAACAGGACAAGAGTTAGTGTAGTAGGGGATATCAACAGGATGTGGGTTAGTGGAGTAGGGGGATCAACAGGATGTGGGTTAGTGGAGTAGGGGGATCAACAGGACATGGGTTAGTTGAGTAGGGGGATCAACAGGATGTGGGTTAGTGGAGTATGGGGTATCAACAGGATGTGGGTTAGTGGAGTAGGGGGATCAACAGAATGTGGGTTAGTGGAGTAGGGGGATCAACAGGATATGAGTTAGTGTAGGGATCAACAGGAAATTAGTAAGTGGAGTAGGGGGATCAACAGGATATGAGTTAGTGGAGTAGGGATCAACAGAATGTGGGTTAGTGGAGTATGGGGATCAACAGGATATGGGTTAGTGGAGTAGGGACATCAACAGGATATGAGTTAGTGGAGTAGGGATCAACAGGAAATTAGTTAGTGGAGTAGGGGGATCAACATGATATGAGTTAGTGGAGTAGGGATCAACAGGAAATTAGTTAGTGGAGTAGGGATCAACAGGAAATTAGTTAGTGGAGTAGTTGGATCAACAGGAAATTAGTTAGTGGAGTAGGGGTATCAACAGGATGTGGGTTAGTGGAATAGGGGGATCAACAGGATATGGGTTAGTGGATTATGGGGATCAACAGGATATGGGTTAGTGGAGTAGGGGGATCAAAAGGATATGGGGTTAGTGGAGTAGGGGGATCAACAGGATATGGGTTAGTGGAGTATGGGGATCAACAGGATGTGGGTTAGTGGAGTAGGGGGATCAACAGGACAAGAGTTAGTGTAGTAGGGGATATCAACAGGATGTGGGTTAGTGGAGTAGGGGGATCAACAGGATGTGGGTTAGTGGAGTAGGGGGATCAACAGGACAAGAGTTAGTGTAGTAGGGGATATCAACAGGATGTGGGTTAGTGGAGTAGGGGGATCAACAGGATGTGGGTTAGTGGAGTAGGGGGATCAACAGGACATGGGTTAGTTGAGTAGGGGGATCAACAGGATGTGGGTTAGTGGAGTATGGGGTATCAACAGGATGTGGGTTAGTTGAGTAGGGGGATCAACAGAATATGAGTTAGTGGAGTAGGGATCAACAGGAAATTAGTAAGTGGAGTAGGGGGATCAACAGGATGTGGGTTAGTGGAGTATGGGGATCAACAGGATATGGGTTAGTGGAGTAGGGGCATCAACAGGATATGAGTTAGTGGAGTAGGGATCAACAGGAAATTAGTTAGTGGAGTAGGGGGATCAACATGATATGAGTTAGTGGAGTAGGGATCAACAGGAAATTAGTTAGTGGAGTAGGGATCAACAGGAAATTAGTTAGTGGAGTAGTTGGATCAACAGGAAATTAGTTAGTGGAGTAGGGGGATCAACAGGATGTGGGTTAGTGGAATAGGGGGATCAACAGGATATGGGTTAGTGGATTATGGGGATCAACAGGATATGGGTTAGTGGAGTAGGGGGATCAAAAGGATATGGGGTTAGTGGAGTAGGGGGATCAACAGGATATGGGTTAGTGGAGTATGGGGATCAACAGGATGTGGGTTAGTGGAGTAGGGGGATCAACAGGACAAGAGTTAGTGTAGTAGGGGATATCAACAGGATGTGGGTTAGTGGAGTAGGGGGATCAACAGGATGTGGGTTAGTGGAGTAGGGGGATCAACAGGATGTGGGTTAGTGGAGTAGGGGGATCAACAGAATGTGGGTTAGTGGAGTAGGGGGATCAACAGGATATGAGTTAGTGTAGGGATCAACAGGATGTGGGTTAGTGGAGTAGGGGGATCAACAGGACATGGGTTAGTTGAGTAGGGGGATCAACAGGATGTGGGTTAGTGGAGTATGGGGTATCAACAGGGTGTGGGTTAGTTGAGTAGGGGGATCAACAGAATATGAGTTAGTGGAGTAGGGATCAACAGGAAATTAGTAAGTGGAGTAGGGGGATCAACAGGATGTGGGTTAGTGGAATATGGGGATCAACAGGATATGGGTTAGTGGAGTAGGGGCATCAACAGGATATAAGTTAGTGGAGTAGGGATCAACAGGAAATTAGTTAGTGGAGTAGGGGGATCAACATGATATGAGTTAGTGGAGTAGGGATCAACAGGAAATTAGTTAGTGGAGTAGGGATCAACAGGCAATTAGTTAGTGGAGTAGTTGGATCAACAGGAAATTAGTTAGTGGAGTAGGGGGATCAACAGGATGTGGGTTAGTGGAATAGGGGGATCAACAGGATATGAGTTAGTGGAGTAGGGATCAACAGGAAATTTGTTAGTGGAGTAGGGGGATCAACATGATATGGGTTAGTGGAGTATGGGGATCAACAGGACAAGGGTTTCCATACAGCAAAGGTACGGGCCCCTGAAAACAGGAAGGAAGGCACAGATATAAACTACTCAAACAAGAATCCAAAGTCAATTTAGAAGTCATTTAATTAGGTGCCTGTCAGTATGCTCTGCTACATCAATGGGGCAATGTTATCCCAGCATTGAGAGACTTTTGAAAGTGGTAGAAAATGTATTTCTGGATGAATATTTGTAATATCTGAACAAGGTATTAGTGTCAATGCCTAGCTCAAACACATTTTATTCCGCAGGTCTTGGTTTGGCTAATTCTTTCGCAACCGCGATCCTCGCAGTGAATCGGATCCACCGTGTCAACCATTCTGCTTTCCCAGACATAAAGGAGTGCATGTTGGGAGATGTATCAAGCTGTGGTATGTCTTTTACCAATAATATCTTATTTCTTACTTGGAAAAATACTTACTGAATGTCAAGGTTAACCACACTTCACAGTGTTATGTTTGTCATGTAATTTTCTGCCCGGCGATACCAGTCAACTTTACAGCCAAGCTGAATATTTCAGACCAATTAGATTACTCCCCTTACATATCTGGAAAACTCTAAACTGTGGTGCCCACAAGCCCACAAGCATTTGGACACTGTCCAAGCTGTAGTCCCATTACTCCGTCTGGGGAACTGTCTCACCAAGCATGGCAGAAATCGTCTCAAAATACTTTCTTGTATAGTCATCCATAGCCCTTTTGCAATACAAGTGAGACTAACAATGGGGGTCTGAGACTCGGACCATAAATTCTTTGAGGTTTACTACAATTCCCATTGGTACGTTTTTGTAAACAAGATTGTGTAAAGTTATGAGAAGCTCAAGTATACAAGTGCACACCACCCTGAGAACATACTACCCTCAAATCTGCCGTGGTGAATTCCGGACACAGTCATTTTCTGTGAGACTATTTCAAAAAAATACAAGCAGATATTTATCAGATTTTAGAGTGGGTAATTTTCGCTTGAGTACTACAGACATTCCCAAGGGAAGGACATAGGAAATGCTAAAGGTCAATTCTTCCCCTCTGGTATTTAAGGTTAACTTAAGGTCTCTAGTTGAGAGTTGTTAAGTATATTTATTTACTTATTCACCCATTTACTTTGTCATTAACATGATCAGTAGTGCTTGCCTCATTTACTGTGTGCAATTTGTGCTCATTACAAATAGTGTGGGATATGGTGCTGCATAACAATAGTAGTAATGTAGCATGCAGCGAGAAATAGATAGGAATTTAATCAGCAGCATATTGGATATTTCACAGTGACAGTCATTTATCATTTCAACCTAATTATACTGTGACGACCCTCCCACTATGTCTGCCGTATTCTGTCTTTGTTCTTGTTTCCTTATTAGGATGCCGGTGGGCGGAGTTGGGAGGGTCGTCAGCTTCATGGGAAACACCTGGGCCAGGTGTCTCCCGGGATAAATAGACCTCTTCCACATTCATGGAGGAGACTCTCTCCATGCAGACACCTTTGTAGATTGTGTTGTGGTTCTTGGTGGCCTTTTGTTTGTTTGCTTTGTATATTTTCCTTAGTTGCTTTAGTTAATAAATATATATTTTGTTACTCCTTATCTCCACGTTGTCTCCCTTTGTTACGGGCTTTGAGCCGGTTCGTGACAATACACTTGTACGGATCAAATGTGACATTAAACTATGCAGGAAATATAATTGATGATAGGCATTTTTCCCCCACTGCTAGTTTATCATGTTTACTATTACGCAAGACACACATGTAAAATCCAGGTTCTGATGTGCCTACTCACTCCATCCTCAGCTGGAGAACCAGTGTATGACATAAAGTAAAGTGAACATTTCTGGGGAGACATAGCCGTTCTGGTACGTTTCTATGGGACTAGGGATGGGCTAATTTGTCAGTATTAGTCACACAATTTAGGCCTAGGATGTGAACTCTGGCCAATAGATATAGACAGCTGACTCTTTTTAAACTATAATCTGGGGCACGTACAGCAGGACTCAATGATTTGGAATGTTCAGATAGAAACATGCTATGTAGAAAAAAACTTGCCTCTCTGACATGTAGAATAATGAAAAATGTCGGCTCTTCGTGACATTTCTATCTGCAGTGTTGAACAATGTTTGGCTACGTGGCCCTGAAGGTGACTTTACTGTATGCCATAATGATGTGGTTATCCAGATTTGAATTGACAATGGCCATGTGTGAATGTCAGATGTGTCATCACCATAGGAGCGTTGGGTTTAAATATCGTCTCCCTTCATGCAACGTAAACACATAGAAGGTAAACATTTAAGACCAGATACTGTGTTATAATTAATCTGTGCCCTAGACCTATCTGCAGTTTAGCAAGCAGTAGCACATGAATATACAGAAACCACATGAATATGCACAAGCCCAGCACAAGCAAAGCCCGTCTCAAGCATTGGTTGAAAGTGTTGATTAGTAATGCATGGCTTTGATTAGTAATGCATTAGAGTAGCAGCAACATGAATCATAAACATATTTAAAATTATATGCAATAAGGCCTTCTGCATTGAAAATAGCCAGCAATACTTCCATAAACTTTTCAGAATTTGTAATTTCATATTTCGATTCTATGTGGAGATGATATAGGAGTTAAACAGCCGAAAAAACTCTGATTCGGGTTTAGCTCGGCCAAAACGGGGTGGGGTGTGCTTTAGGACCATGCGGACGCCTCAGAGAGGTCGGGTAGGCTGTTTGGAGTGTTTTTCCAACTGGATAAAAAAATGTACAGTACCAGTCAAAAGTTTGAACACACCTACTCATTCAAGGGTTTTTCTTTATTTGTACTATTTTCTACTTGTAGAATAATAGTGAAGTCATCAAAACTACCAAATAACACATATGGAATCATGTAATAACCAAAAAGTGATAAACAAATCAAAATATATTTAATATTTGAGATTCTTCAAAGTAGCCACCTTGATGACAGCTTTGCACACTCTTGGCATTCTCTCAAACAGCTTCATGAGGTAGTCACCTGGAATGCATTTAAATTAACAGGTGTGCTTGGTTTAAAGTTAATTTGTGGAATTTATTTTCTTCATAAATGTGTTTGAGCCTATCAGTTGTGTTATGACAAGGGAGGGGTGGTATACAGAAGATAGCCCTATTTGGGTTATTTGGTAAAAGTCCATATTATGGCAAGAACAGCTCAAATAAACAAAGACAAACGATAGTCCATTACTTTAAGACATGAAGGTCAGTCGCAAAAACCACTAAGCTTTATTTGGAATTCAAGGCACACTTAACCAGCATGGCTACCACAGCATTCTGCAGCGATACGCTATCCCATCTGGTTTTCGCTTCGTGGGACTATCATTTGTTTTTCAACAAGACAATGACACAAAACACACACCTCTAGGAAGTGTAAGGGCTATTTGACCAAGAAGGAGAGTGATGGTGCTGCATCAGATGATCTGGCCTCCACAATCACCCAACCTCAACCCAATTGAGATGGTTTGGGAATAGTTGGACCGCAGAGCGAAGGAATAGCAGCCAACAAGTGTTCAGCATAAGTGGGAACTCCTTCAAGACTGTTGGAAAAGCATTCCCCATGAAGCTGGTTGAGAGAATGCCAAGAGTGGGCAAAGCTGTCATCAAGGCAAAGGGTTGCTACTTTGAAGAATCTCAAAAAATATATATATTTTGATTTGTTTAAAACTTTTTTGGTTACTACATGATTCCTATACTATACTATACTATACTATATGTGTTACTATACTATACTATACTATACCATACTATACTATATGTGTTATTTCATAGTTTTGATGTCTTCGCTATTATTCTACAATGTAGAAAATAGTACAAACAAAGAAAAACCCTTGAATGAGAAGGTGTGTCCAAACATTTGACTGGTACTGTACAAACTCAGCAAAAAAATAATCGTCCCTTTTTCAGGACCCTGTCTTTTTTATAAATAATTTGTAAAAATCAAATTAACTTCACAGATCTTCATTGTAAAGGGTTTAAACACTGTTCCCATGCTTGTTCAATGAACCATAAACATATAATGAACATGCACCTGTGGAACGATCGTTAAGACACTAACAGACATTAGCCAGCAGCATACCACCGTGCATACCACTGCTGGCTTGCTGCTGAAGCTAAGCAGGGTTGGTCCTGGTCTGTTCCTGGATGGGACACCTGATGCTGTTGGAAGTGGTGTTGGAGGGCCAGTAGGAGGCACTCTTTCCTCTGGTCAAATTTTTTTTTTTATCCAAATGCTCCAGGGCAGTGATTGGGGACACTGCCCTGTGTAGGGTGCCGTCTTTCGGATGGGACGTTAAACGGGTGTCCTGACTCTCTGAAGTCATTAAAGATCCCATGGCACTTATTGTAAGAGTAGGGGTGTTAACCCCGGTGTTCTGGCTAAATTCCCAATCTGGCCCTCAAATCATCACGGTCACCTAATAATCCCCAGTTTACAATTGGCTCATTCATCCCCCTCCTGTCCCCTGTAACTATTCCCCAGGTCGTTGCTGCAAATGAGAACGTGTTCTCAGTCAACTTACCTGGTAAAATAATGGATAAATATATATATATATATATATATATATATATATATTTTAAACAGCTTACAGACGGTAGGCAATTAAGGTCACAGTTATGAAAACTTAGGACACTAAAGAGGCCTTTCTACTGACTCTGAAAAACACCAAAAGAAAGATGCCCAGTGTCCCTGCTCATCTGTGTGATGCATGCTGCAAGGAGGCATGAGGACTGCAGATGTGGCCAGGGCAATAAATTGCAATGTCTGTACTATGAGACACCAAAGACAGCGCTACAGGACGGACAGCTGATCGTCCTCGTAGTGGCAGATCATGTGTAACAACACCTGCACAGGATCAGTACATTCAAACATCACACCTATGGGACAGGTACAGCATGGCAACAACAACTGCCCGAGTTACACCAGGAACGCACAATCTCTCTATCAGTGCTCAGACTGTCCAGAATAGGCTGAGAGAGGCTGGACTGAGAGCTTGTAGGCCTGTTGTAAGGCAGGTCCTCACCAGACATCACCGGCAACAACGTCGCCTATGGGCACAAACCCACCGTCGCTGAACCATACAGGACTGGCAAAAAGTGCTCTTCACTGACGAGTCGTAGTTTTGTCTCACCAGGGGTGATGGTCAGATTAGAGTTTATCGTCGAAGGAATGAGCGTTACACCGAGGCCTGTACTCTGGAACGGGATCGATTTGGAGTTGGAAGGTCTGTCATGGTTTGGGGCGGTGTGTCACAGCATCATCGGACTGAGCTTGTTGAAATTGCAGGCAATCTCAACGCTATGCGTTACAGGGAAGACATGCTCCTCCCTTATGTGGTACCCTTCCTGCAGGCTCATCCTGACATGACCCTCCAGCATGACAATGCCACCAGCCATACTGCTTGTTCTGTGTGTGATTTCCTGCAAGACAGGAATGTCAGTGTTCTGCCATGGCCAGAGAAGAGCCCGGATCTCAATCCCGTTCAGCACGTCTGGGACCTATTGGATCGGAGGGTGAGGGCTAGGGCCCTTCCCCCTAGAAATGTCTGGGAACTTGCAGGTGCCTTGGTGGAAGAGTGGGGTGACATCTCACAGCAAGAGCTGGCAAATCTGGTGCAGTCCACGAGGAGGAAATGCACTGCGGTACTTAATTCAGCTTGTGGCCACACCAGAAACTGACTGTTACTTTTGATTTCCCTTTGTTCAGGGACACATTATTCAATTTCTGTTAGTCACATGTCTTTTGAACTTGTTCAGTTTGTCTCAGTTGTTGAATCTTGTTATGTTCATACAAATATTCACACATGTTAAGTTTGCTGAAAATAAACGCAGTTGACAGTGAAAGGACATTAATTTTTTTGCTGAGTTTATCATTATGTCCTCCCACTTCTAAAACCAAAGTTGCGCCCCTGGTCATCTGAAGTACTCATCCATTTGATTAAAATCTATATGTCCCCAACCCCAAAGTGCACTGAAGTGGACTGACAGTCAGAAATATCGGACAAAGAGGTAATCTCCGTCTGATTGAGTCAGTATGGAATATGTTGTGATAGATCTCTGTCAAGGTAAAGAAGATCAATGATAACATGGCCTTCCCCCTGTCTTTCACTCTTGTGTAGTTTTATTCCTCCCACTCTATTTCTCGCTCCCATTTTCTCTCTTTTTTTCAGAGAATCTCATCCTCTCTCCCTCTCTCATTCCCTTATCTCTATCATATAGTCTTATTCCTCCCTCTCTCATCCTCTTTTCTCCCCTCTTCCTCTTTCCCTAACCCCTCCTTCATCACCCTTCTCTCCCTCTCCCTCAACTCACCCTCTCCCTATCGCTCTGCCTCTCTCACCCCCACCCCTTTATCCCTCCCGACCCTCTCTCCTACCTCTTTCACCTTGATGTTTGTCAGGTCACCTCCCAACACCCTCTGTGTCTGTCCTGTTTGAACTCTGTCTGGGATAGATGCACTCTCTCCTCTACCACGCTGTACTGAGGCTCTGTTCCAAGTGGCAGTCTATTCCCTATAAAGTGCACTACTTTGGACCACAGGCCTATGGGCCCTGGTCAAAAGAACGGTACTCTAAAGGGAAAAGACTGCCATTTAGTACACAGCCAGAGGATCAATCCACTGAACTGTGTAGATTTAACATAGTGGGACATCAGCCAGGATGCTTCAACTGTCAAAAATATAGAGAACAAAACAAACTCCCGGTTGCATTTGATCTTTAAAAAAAAATATGAGGCCCGGAAACCTTTACATGGCTATATTCGGAATCAAAGACTCTGTTTCAAGGATTTTAGCCCCTTCAGATCTTTAGACTTTGCTGTCTGTTCTTTGAAAGCTAACTTGTGTCATGAGTAGGAATAGATTGCAGAGAAGGGATGGGGGATGTTTGTTTACTTTGAAGAACTTGAAGATGGTTTAGACCTACTTCACATCTAATTTCTGCCAATTATTTCCACAATCTTGGAAATGTTCTCATGCCCAGTACGACAAATGCAGACAGGTGTAGCTTCATTAGTGTAAAGAGCTGGGGATTCCACCCAACACCACAGACACTGACCTTTGAACCTAAGGTGAAATTAGGCCAGACACCACAAAAAAAAATGACAGGCTTACACAGATCAAGTGAATTTGATCAGGTTTTCGACAGGTTCCAGGGTGAACTCAATTGAGTCATCTCTCCTGCACTATAAAGATGTAGGATCTTTATTGGATCACTATTTTGTCGATGAAAATGTTCTTGCAAACTTGTGTGTATTTGAGGTTTAAAAAGGCTGCTAAAGTTTGTAATTTTCACTTTATAATGTACGACTTGATTTGCACTAACGAAAAATGTATTAACCCCTACAACAAATGTCTATAATCCACATAATTGTTCACATTGCCTGTTGCTGCAGGATTGTTTTCTGCTTTAGCAAACTGGCTCAAATTAAGATGCTACATCTGTAGAAGATGACCACCCCTCTGAATCACAAGGGACTTGCACTTGTGACTGTACTGATATGGTAAATAAATTATATTTAACTCTAGAATGTTCCTGTGTTCCCGTGTGGCAAACGCATTAGACATACAAATATGAAATGTTATGTGTTTCTAATTCAACATACCTTCATTGCATTTGTGTATTTTTTGATTTATTTCATTCCATCAGAGAATTCCTCCAGAACGCCATGTTTGTTTATGCGTATGTATACCCATTAGCTTTCTCAGAGGCAGCAACTATTCTTCCTGGAGTCCACAAAAAACACAAAACATGACAAGTAACAAAACACTCATACACTGATAGACAAGGACAGTAACACAAATTTAAAATACAACAATACACAAACAATACAACAACAAAAATATAATGCTAATAATAAAACAAACAAAAATGATGTGTGTCTGGGTGTGTGTGTTTCTTTGTGTGTCTCCTCACAGTCCATGCCGTTCCATGAGATGTTGTTTAATCTTTTTTTTTAAGGTCATTTTTCTGTTTTCTTAAGTAATTGGAGATGGAAGGGAGTTCCATGTTATCATGACTCTGCGTTGCCATGAATTAGTTTGTCACGCCCTGACCATAGAGAGCTTTTATTCTCTATGTTGGTTAGGTCGGGGTGTGATTTAAGGGTGGGTTATCTAGGTGAATTATATTTCTACGTTGGCCAAGTATGGTTCCAAATCAGAGGCAGCTGTTTATCGTTGTCTCTGATTGGGGAACATATTTAGGTAGCCATTTTCCCATTGTGCTTTGTGGGATCTTGTCTACATATGTTAGTTGCCTGTGAGCATTATAGTAGCATCACGGTTTGTTTTTGTTGTTTTGTTCTTTCAAGTTTTCTATTCCACAATAAAGGATGGAAACATACCACTCTGCATCTTGGTCCACTCCGTATAACGATCGTGACATAGTTTTGGACTTGGGGACTAAAGAGACCCCTGGTGGCATGTCTTGTGGTGTATGTATGGGTGTCTGAGCTGAATGTTCTTTGATTATGCAGAGAATCTGGAATTTTCATTACAGTAATGCTTCTCATTAAACTATATATTGTACTGTCATTTTGTGGCTCTTGTCTCTGCATGGTGGAAAGAACAATATGCAGTTTAAGACTGCACAACCTCATTTTAGTTCTGTCACTCTTTTGGGCTTGTGTAAGTGCTGTTGTATTAATGTGTTCATTCGGACTAGGAGATCAAGTCTTCTTATTGTCACTTAGAAATGGGTTCAAATACGATTTGAAATCGATTGAAATATACTGCACATAAATATAAACGCAACAATTTCAAAGAGTTTACTGAGTTACAGTTCATATGAGGCAATCGGTCAATTAAAATGAATTCATTAGGCCCTAATCTATGAATTTCACATGACTGGGAATGCAGATATGCATCTGTTGGTCAAAGACACCTTGAAAAAAATGGGCCTCACATTGGGCCTCAGGATCTCTTCATTCGTGGTATCTCTGTGCATTCAAATTGATATTGATAAAATGCAATTGTGTTCATTTACCGTAGCTTATGCCTGCCCATACCGTAACCCCACCGCCACCATGGGGCACTCTGTTCACAACGTTGACATCAGCAAACCGCTCATCCATACGATGCCATACAAGTGGTCTGCGGTTGTGAGGCCGCTTGGACGTTCTGCCAAATTCTCCCTCAAAACTTGAGATATCTGTGGCATTGTGTTGTGTGAAAAAACTGCACATTTTAGAGTGGCCTTTTTATTGTCCCCAGCACAAGGGGAACCTGTGTAATAATAATGCTGTTTAATCAGCTTCTTGATATGCCACACCTCTCAGGTGGGTGGATTATCTTGGCAAAGGAGAAATACTCACGAACAACGATGTAAACAAATGTGTGCACAACATTTTAGAGAAATAAGCTTTTTGTGCATATGGAAAATTTCTGGGATCTTTTATTTCAGGTTATGAAACATGGGACCAACACTTTACATGTTGCATTTACATTTTTCTTCAGTGTACTTGTGCTGGGCTTGATTGAGCTTGCCTTGCACAATGGAACCAATAGAATTGTTGGAAAAGTGCAAAGCCCACCAATCTGGCACTGTAGGCAGGCTATACCAAACACTAAATGTATTTGAAAGATTTCCAGGTAGGTCATTATGGGGCGCCCATCATCCTCTGTTTCAAGCTGTCTGTCTGCACTACCTCATAAAAGCATCTTCCTGCCTGGGAACGTTTTGACAGCGCTTGGCGGGATATGATCCCCTTGGGAAGATGCACAAACTACACTCCCCCTCACTGTCTTTCCCAACAAGATCCCTCCCTCTGATCTCGATCACAGGATGTGTTTCAGGATTTTCTTCCAACCGATGGCTGATACCTCTGATATCATTTCACCTTAGTTGTATGGACAGTACGAACATTTTACACATATTCAGATCTGTTTGGTGATGTAGTGTAAATTGTGGATTGTACATTTTTCTGTGTTTGCAATCATTACATCACCACAGTTGTTCCCAATCATATCAGATGGGAGCTGGTTTGTTTTAGGGCTAGGAGGCAATATAAGTGTCTTTAAGTTTTAAATCCTCTTAGCACTACTGGCTGAGTGGTTTTGGTGTGATCGTGTAACTAACTCCATCGGATTAGTATATGTCTTCCTCTTTCATAGACCTCCAGTTGTTACTGTCTGATGATGTGACGCCGCGAAACAGACAAAGGTCTGATTGTCCATCCCGCTGCCCCTGGTGTGGCTTAGGGTGCCAAAAATAGGAATTCACTCATCAAATTTGAGGCTAGATTGCAACAAAATCCCCTTCTATCGCTAGACATTTCTGACAGATGTAGTATATAAAAAAAAGCTACCCTGGCGTCCAATCCTCACCAGGACTGGGTTCAAATGCTATTTGGAATCTTTCAAATACTTTGAATGTTTGCTCTAGCCTGCTTAGAGTGCCAGATGGGCAGGGTTTACTGTTTTGAGACTATTATATTGGTCCATTAAGCCAGACAAGTTCAATAAAGCACAAATAAAGTATTTTAAATGATTTCAAGTATTATTTCAACCCAGTTCTGATCCTCACTCAACCATTAAGAAGCTCTATGTGTAACAGGACCTTTGCTATTTCTTCTCGAATGCTTTGGTTCAAGAGGTAAGGAACCTCTAATGTCCTTACAGATTAGGCCTTGATACTTGCAATGGTTATTTGGCACGGTCTAAAGCCCCCTCATTCAAATGGGACACTTCAAAAAGAAAGAAAAAGATTGTTTCCACTTGAAGGGGATTTGGAGTGTCCACCTCAGAAGCAGCGTAATGTCTGTAGGTTCAAATACCTACCAACGACCCATCTACGACCTCTGTGGAGTGGGACCCCAGTAGGGTCAGATCTCAAAAGAACACTGAGACTTTGAATTGTAGACTCTCATGTTACTTGGCTTCTGTTTTTCCAAGAAGAACTATATTTCAAATGAGTTGTACATATGCACCATGATACTCGAGCCTGATAGATAACTAAGCGGATTTGTGCAAATCAAGTCGGTTATAACTACTTTAAATCTTCTCCTATTAAGTGGCCATAAGTCATTGCCTACTGTTGAGGGAAGCAATTAAGCATGGAAAAAACATTTGACCTCTTTAACCCTTCTTTAACCTTGTAACCAACCACCTTCTCTTAGCGGCCATTTTGAACTGTCCCAATGTTTATTACTGCTAATATACACACTTCCTCTCTGGTTGAGTGGGTGTTCGTGAACAGAACACCTTTGACCCAACCATGGTAAATATGTTGTTCAACATTTAGAAATCGTTCAAGAAACACACCACACACCAGCCGACACCACCACAGTGCTTATGTCTCAGGCTGGTCTCTGATTACACTAACAGCCGCCCATCAACCACCCTCCCAGCCCCCACATACACTCCCCGTGGGGATAGCCACCTGTCCCAGTTGACTCCAGGGATCCCAGGATCCCCACGGCCTAACAGAAAGCTCTTTGTGCTGAAGATAAAATCCTCTTAGCAGCCTGTTACTGATAGGACTCAGAGGGCCTCTTCTGTTCAAAGAGGAAGTACAACGCCGTTTGTTCAATCTGCTGTCGTGAGTTTCTATGGTTTGGTTTTTACTTAACAAATACATGCTTTTCAGGGGGCAATGCATTAGGGAATTGAAGTTGCTCTTAGTTGCTCTTGCTTAGCTATCATTGCTACTTAGTTCCACTTTAATGAATTTCTACATTTATAAATAACGGTGAACTGAGGTTAAAGAGCCAGGAGTCATTTGAATCACTTGCAGTTAAAGCCATTGAACCTCCCCTATGCCTGATTACTTTACCAGACACATAAAGTAGCTGCACTTCAACCTACATCCTTACACTGCCTTGACCTATTTGTCTTTGGTCCTTACCACAAGGCCAGATTGGACAATTGCAACTTTAACATTTTATACAACACATTGTAAATGTGTTTGATTTCTTATTACCTGAGGACACTGACCAAGCTCTATGCCAATTTACAATGACGTCATCTGAAATGCACGCCAGATAGACAATGTTTGCTTCCCGAATGGCACCCTATTCCCTACAAAGTGCACTATATAGGGAATGGAGTGCCATTCGGGACACAGTCATTGCTATTAATTACATGCTGACCTAGCTGGCTGTGCATTGCAGCGACCAACAGGTGAGGTAATTGCAGTCAGGCAATCAGCAGTGACTGTTAATGATTATCTCTAGGCAGGCTAATCATTATGCATCCCACTGGTGGGCCACTCACTGACAGGGAGCTTGTCTGTTCATTGAGATTGATGTCTAACCCTTGCCACAGTCCTCATTTACTGTTGTCATTGGATAGAGAGACACATTGTGCACCTGCGAAGACTGATAAAGACAAATTAGTTGTCAGATATGACAATGGTCATTGATGTGTGAATGCGTACATTCTTGTGTAGGTCTATCATTTGTAAATTTCTCTCCTGTCCTCAGAGTCAAAGTCTGTTAAGTATACACTGGCGCTGAAATCAATGGCACGTTGTCCCAATTGAACCTTGTAGAAGTTTATTTAACGTTGGTGAAAAACAATTTGAAAGTAGCTCTCTCATAGCTTTCACTGTATTTACTCGTTTAAATGATCTCTTTAAAACATATCTTTTTAGAGTCTTCAGAGACTATCCCAAAAGAATAGCCAGAATGGGATGTCAGAAATCACACTAAGATATTCCCTTAGTGTTACTCTGAAAAAGGAAGCCTTCTATTGCCTGACGAAATAATGAAGAATGCTGCTCATTCTCTGTGGATATGGAGGTTTTTCAAATGGTGCCGAAAGTCTTCCCGTCTGTAGCAGAGTAAATGTTTGTACAAATAAAAGTAATTCTGGCATAAGCACATATTAGTAGCTGACAGTAGCCATTTGCTGGTGATGACTGAAGGAAAAAAATGCATGGGAAATCTCTGAATCTTGGCTAGCGTAGTCACGTGGCAGGAATTCCTCTAAATCCCACCAGTGAAAACAGTAGGATAGATTCCAATAACTAACTGGTTGGCTGAGGGACCTGTTTGTGGTCAGAAAGGGCTATTGTCGGTAGCATTCTGGCTAAAATATTAGCATTTACTGTGTTAGCCTTTACTTATTCAAATTTAAGCATTTAGCATTTTAGTGGAATACACAGTTATATTTTCAACCTCAATATTTTTCTCATGGATATTTGCCACTAAGGACTAATGTCTAATGTACAGAGCAGGGCAGATACAGTGCCTTCAGAAAGTATCCAGACCCCCATTTTTACGTGACAGCCTTATTCTAAAATGTATGAAATATATATAGGTGTGTACCTTTCCAAATCATGTCCAATCAATTGAATTTACCAAAGGCAGACTCCAATCATGTTGGAGAAACAGCTCAAGGATGATCAATGCAAACAGGATGCACTTGAGCTCAATTTCGAGTCTCATAACAACGGGTCTGAATACTTATGTAAATAAGATATTTCTGTTTTTATTTTTAACACATTTGCAAAATTTCTAAAAAAAACTATTTTTGCTTCGTCATTACGGGGTATTGTATGTAGATTGCTGACATTTTTAATTTTTATTTTGTATTTTAGAATAAGGCTGTAATTTAACAAAATGTGTAAAACAGTCAAGGGGTCTGAATACTTTCCGAAGGCACTCTATGCAAACCAGATATACCAACCAGCCTATTAGCAAAACTGGAACATTAAGGTAGATGGTTGGTGATTGATAACCATCAAATTTCAAGTTTGGAAGTCACACGTTCAAAAGAGCTGACTGAAAGGGACATGTTCTCCTATTGTATCAGGCTGTTTCACCTAAGTGGATTGAAATGGCATTGGAATGACAGCTATTAAAATGCAAACAGACCTAGCCCCCAAGCAATGTTCCCTCTACTTGTTGTGGGGCACTGAGCAAATTTTAGGTCTTGTGAGCAGAAACTTGAACAGTATGATAATTTTGTGCAACTTCCGGCACGCGTTTACAGTCAACGCTGACATTGTACCTTTACAGTTTTAGACAGTAGCCAAAAGAGACTACCAACAAAACCAATGGCGTGAATCCCATAACATTTTCTTCAAAGAAGTAGGAGGTGAAGATCTCCTGCACAAGGATTGCCTCTCTTGCTGCATTGTTGGACCCCATCCTTGAAACATCTTGCAGAGCAGCAGACTATTCCTCTGGCACACGGCGGCAAGCTGCAGATCCCCTCCTGGTCCTCGTGTCCATTCTCATGAAGTTATGCAGGACACAGGTAGCCTTCACACACCTGAATTCCTCCAGGAGGCAGTCCCAGATGGCTCTGGTCACCCAACCTTGCAGTGCCCTACACCAACTGTAAGCAATCGTTTTGAAAGAATCTCCAGTTACAAGGTATCTGTAGGAATATGGAAGATTAATGTCATTATTAGACTTTTACATCACCAGGTCATTGTGGATTACCTAAGTATAATATCCCGTATAACAAATCATGATAACATTGGATTGATAGATGCATGTGCACACACATGTGCATGTGTAGCATGTGACAACATTATCATATCAAGGATAGCATCACAAATGAATACATAAATACCACTTGAATCTTGATGATGAGTTGATCATTTGTGTCAGCAAACAAAAGAAAAGTGCACCCCTTTAAGCCCCCAGGACCAGGACTGAGAACCACTGCTCTTCATTGGGAGCTCATATGTAGACATTCTTTCGCAGCTCTCTTTATATGACAGAAAACCTTACAAGAAACAGACCTCAATATACTCAAATTACACCGCACTGAATATTATGTTACTATTATCTCCGTCCTCACTTCTAGGGACTGGAACTACACAAGTACCTGACCTATCCAGAATAGCCTTGTCACACCCTGATCTGTTTCACCTGTCCTTGTGCTTGTCTCCACCCCTCTCCAGGTGTCGCCCATCTTCCCCACTTATCCCCTGGGTATTTATACCTGTGTTTTCTGTCTGTCTGTGGCAGTTCGTCTTGTTTGCGAAGTCAACCAGCGGTTTTCTCTCAGCTCCTGTTTTTCCAGTCTCTATTTTTCTCATCATCCTGGTTTTGACCCTTGTCTGTCCTGACTCTGAGCCCGCCTGCTTGACCACTCTGCCTGTCCCTGACCTCGAGCCGCCCTGTACCGTTTTGGATTCTGCCCTGGCTATGAATGCTTGCCTGTCCCGACCTGGCTTTTGTCTATCCCTTGGATTATAATAAATACCAAAACTCAAACAACCTGCATCTGGGTCTCGCCTTGTGTCGTGATAAGCCTACTCTCTCACTTTGACAGTTGGGGCTGCTCTCCTTTCACTCTCCTCCATGGTTGTCAGCTAGCTACCTACAAATGCATTTGGAGTTTGTTTTTTACAGTGATGAATACATCAAGATAGCTAGCTAAAATTAAGTTAGGTACTTAATACTTAATTCACTTAGGTAGCTGGTGATACTTAATTCACTTAGCTAGCTATCGATACATTATGTAAAGTTGGCTAGATAGCTAGCTACCCAACTAGCTTGCTCATTTAGCAGCTAATTTGAGTTAGACTGCACTGTAGCTCGCTAGCTAATAATACCTTTAAAAAAAAAAACATTATCCAAATGTATTTTTTCTGACTTGAATAGGTTATCCCACCAGAGCGTTTTAGAGCATATTACTATTGAACTGTTTACCAATTTAATAACCAGACCTTCATACAAACTTTCTATGTTGAATTCTTGATGCACAATCGAACATCCTGCCATATGCTGCCAGCACGCCCACGAGCGAGTCACAATGGGCGGCCTAAGCCGCACACGGCAATTTACCGCTTGCTACTAAACCTGCCCAGTCATGTATCTCTGCGCAGCATGGCATTTCTTCTGAGCTGCAGTACTTCTGCGCAGCAGAGTGAGCGGACGCACTTCCATTCACAGAAAACAACACATGGGAGGATTACCCGTTAATTGAATCACATCACCATTAATCATGAACCACATTGGTGATTATTTTGTACGTACAGAGTTTGATCTAGGCAAGTGTGGCATGCTGTGATGTTCTGTGAAGTGCACCAAAAAAATACTTGGGTCTGGGCACTTGGTTTTCAACGCTCTCAAATTTCAAAACAAAAGCCTTGGAGTAGACACATGTAGACAAATGTGGGTAGTGCTAAGATCATGAGAAAGCATATCGTATCGATACTGTGTGTTAGCATAGCCGTGCGGGGATGTCTGTCAACAGTTCACTGTCTATGCATGTCACCACACAATGTGCTGACTCTGCAGATTTCACAACAGGGACACTTGGGTAATAATGGTGTTTAAGTGAGAGCTCAGAAACCCATGTAGACCTGTCAGATCTTCTACGGAATCTAATCTGGCTATAAAATAGATATGTAATATATAATATGCTTGTGAATTATCATCTATCATTCTTTCTTTGATAATTGCCTGTAGGACAGTAGTTAACATGAGGTATGAGCACATGTCAAAGCTGTCGTTCCAATGAACAGGTTCATACATGTTTGATGGAAAAATGAAGAACATTCCAGTGAATGAAGACGCTCCCTCAGCAGTGTCGGATGCTTAATGCAGCCAAGAAAGACCTATCGAAAACGATTACCACAGTTGGGGCATTGCAAACCAGTGTCTTGTTCAGTAGGTACCAAATGGCAAGAAAGGTTTTGATATACTCCCTGAGCTATCTTTCATTTTCTGGTTCAAAATCAAACTATAGGGTCAAACCTAGCCAAGCCAGGACAAGCTGTATAAGAACCAGCACATTACAGTCCGGGTTGGCCCTATAGTGGCATAAGTGCAATATTTTGAAAGTACTGAACTGACCACACTTCAAAATCTGAAGACCTTTGCCTCAACGAGTAATGATCTGTACTTTAAACAGACGTTTGTCTGAGTTTTGTCTATGTTATGTGCTTTAATGTGCCATTAATTATATCCATGTTTTTTGACGCACCAAACTGGACATTTTCTGTGGCCAATTGCGAGGTTTGTGGCGTGTCTCACATGCTTGTTCAAACCCTTTAGCCTCTAGCACCATGGCATGATCTAAAACAGACTAAGGGATCCACGCACGGCGTGAACATATTTCTGCGGTAATTATCGCCTGGAGACATGCAACGACACCGGGCGACATTCCTCTCTCCACGGTGCAAAGGTGAAAGACAGCATTTGTGTCACAAAATGGCCACCAGGAAATCCACTTCCAAAAAGAGATCAACAGAGTATGCTATTCTTAATCAATAGCAGTATGTAACCTATACCTTCAATGTTTACTTCTATATTTGGCTAAGTACATAATAGATTGGTACAGTGGCTAGGGCTCTATAAAATCTGTCATAGTTTTTTTACATGATACCATGTTGTTTTTTCCCAAATTCCATTTCTCCGTTTTGTTTCTCCAGGTTTTGTTTTTTTCAACAACAAAAAATCTTCCGTTTTTTTTCTTTCAAAATCAAAATTTTTTAATAATAGAAAAATAATACAATTAAATGTTCTTAGTACACAACAATGCTTAAACCACATCAGGAGACCACTTTTGACGTCCGGGAAAAATCTATACAATTTCTATATTTGGGTATAGTTACCCTTTAATTCAACTGTGCAACAGCCAGAGCAACCCATTATTACAGATTGTTGTGAAATAGACATGAATTGCCTCTTGGAAATTTGTGACAGGCGCACAAAAACATTTACACTTTTTGTGTGCGGTACATGATTTTGTACATAGTGCATTTCAATCACAGATATAGGCAGTAGGTTACTTAAGACAGAAACCATCGACAGGAGGTTGGTCAAGGAGGATGGGTGGGCATATATGAATGTCTACCAACTTGAAAGTTGTGTGTTCAAATCTCATCTTGGACAATTTTAACAAATTTTCAACTACTTACTGTGTTTTAGCTACTTTGCAACGAATGCACAGCCTACTTGTATTTAACATTTAAGTGAGAAGGTTTTGGGGAAAGTCTTTCCATCTACCAGAAAACTGTTTTCATTACGTTAGCATCATCGGTAATGGATACACAAAGTGGAAGACAAACATGCACACACAGACAGGGGCATTCCTGTGCTGTTGCCTCTCCAGAAAGTTGAAGGAAAATGCAAACCACTGATGCATTTTGTTAACATGTTATGATAATCTTAAGGAAATGAATGCATTTTGTTAACATGTTATGATAATCTTAAGGAAATGAATGCATTTTGTTAACATGTTATGATAATCTTAAGGAAATGAATGCATTTTTCGAATAAGAGCACTACATTTACTTGATTTCCTACTAAGTACTATGAAACAATTATAATGTTGAATTCTATTTGAATGGCTGGATTCCGTGATTCCATCCGCCCACGTTCTCCGCAACGCAGATTCTACAAGTGGCAAAGTAAAACAGTACATATTCTGTCTCATACTGGACATAACCCACAACCCTCTGCACAATAATACAACAACCAAAACACTGTCAATACCAGTGAGTCATCAAAGCCAAGTAGCAGCCAAGGTTTATGGGGCTACATATTTAACGGAATTTGATAGGGAGTTAACGCTCATCTGGCAATGGGAGTGTAAACACATTTTAATGCCCCGTTGAGGAGGTTATATTGCACGTCACCTCTGTTTTAAAGGCATATGGCAGCTCTTACTAGTATGCGTCCTAAATGGCACCCTATTCTCTACATAGTGCATTTCTATTACCTCAGTAGTTCTAAGAATGGAAAAGGGTGCCATTTGGGACATAACGCTACTGCTACCCCTCCAGGATAAGCTCGTAAGTCAAATGGGGAAAACTGAATTTAAAGCACTGCACACGCACAGCTACTATGAAACGCTGGAAGGTCATCGTACGCCAATACACAGTGCAGCATTAGGATACAGTAGACTATTGTTAGCAAAAATGTCCCTGTGGTTTGACACAATTTATGACAATGGCATTCATTTCTGTGGCCTCCATTACATCTGTGTTATCATATTTCTTAAATCTCATTGGAATATAACGTAAAGCCAGAGTGAATTGAACATGTGCAACACCTTTGAACTTAGAGAGACATACGTATATTTCAATAACAGGTATAGCTGCTCCTTTGGAGTGTGGGAACCAGTCTGTTGTGGGTTGTTTTTACGTTTTATAGGTCCTTCTGAGTGCCCAACCTTTCAAGAATGTCCTGGAATTCCAGTGTGACACCTCACCAATTTTCTCTCTTTAACTTCTTATAACCACCACTGGAACACTGCTCGGCTGATAAGACAATAATAGCATGCCGGAAACGCTGTAAAAAAGCTAATGAGGGGTTTTGTCTGGGAAGCAACATTAGAGAGACAGATTTTTAGGACTCTTGGATCAAGCTATTGTTATGATGACGCAATTATAACATATTACACCATATGTTTCATCTGGGAACTCCTTCAAGACTGTTGTAAAAACATTCCAGGTGAAGCTGGTTGAGAGAGTGCCAAGAGTGTGCAAAGCTGTCATCAAGGTGGCTACTTTGAAGAAACTCAAATATAAAATATATTTTGATGTTTAACACTTTTTTGGTTACTACATGATTCCATGTGTTATTTCATGGTTTTGATGTCTTCACTATTATGCCACAATGTAGAAAATAGTAAAAAAATAAAGAGAATGAGTAGGTGTGTCCAAACTTTTGACTGGTACTGTAATTGAACCTCATTACAAGATGAAAGACAATGGCTGTTTTGACTGCCGTTGACAAATGCCCTTGCAATGACTGACAATAACATGGAACGGCAATGGTTATATGTAGTTTTAATACTTGAAGTTACTAACCCTAAAAAACCTATTTGTCTATACTGTTAGGGTTGGTTCACACTTCTTTATGTAAGGGATTTGAGTGTTTACATATTTACAAAGAAGCCTCCCCAAGCTATACCTGAACAGATATGGATAGACATTTAGATCAAAGCTTGAAGAAACCTCCTTGACTCCTTGCGTGACATATTCCTCAGAAGATATATCGTACTTGATGACGATACATATTGTAGGACCTAATCTGAATCCGAGTGCATTTTTATGAAATGGTTCAAAACATGCATAGCTTGTTAAAACCAAGCCTATTCCTCACTCAATCAATGGACTAGATTTTTTTTTTACATCCATGGCAGAGACATGTCAGTAAATAATGCAGTAAGTCTATTAGCAATCTGAAACACAAACATATGATAGACCCTAATATTGGAGAAGCTTGCGTCACTAAGTTAGGTCCCTTATGTAACACAATGTTCTATCTTTGATAAAGGGATAGCTCACCCAAATTACACCATTATGTATGTGGTTACTTGCCTAATACGCATTTCACAGTATATGAACCAGGAGAGACTGCAATCTACGGATGTATTTTATTTACCTAGCCACTGCCACTAATTAATGACATTTAGCCATTGATTGTTAAAGAGTGTAAGTTATAAATGCCTCATGAGCTTAGTTCAACTGTTTGACCAATGATGTATATAAACCCTGGAATGCTGATGCTACGCATTGGCCATTGACAGGCCTTGAAGCCGCCTGTCAGCCATATTGGACCTCCACAGTAGGAGCAGTCCTTCAATGGAATTCAACAGTATTTCAATCAAATGTTTCAAGGACAAAATTACATGTATTTAAATATTTTGTTGTTGTAGTGGGGACAGTAAGATGAGTAATCTCCAAAAGTTATACTTTTAGGAAAAAAATATTTTCAGACATTTTTTCATTTTATTTAGCTCACATAATATAATTAAAAAGTATGCATTAAGGGTGTCTGTAATGTAATAAATGTGGCAGAAACCAATGTAGACATTAATAAATGCATTTCTATAGCTTCCAAAATATGTTTTACAATGGTGGAGGAGTGCCAAGATGGAAGGCACGATGGACTCAACACGGTGCTATTATCAGTCATCTAGTGTATATCAATAATGGTGTCTTACGCCGTCAGAACCCAAAATATATATTTTTCCCTACATTGTTTGCAAACAATGTAATTGTAACCAAACATTGTATAGCTTCCAAACATGGTTAAAACTACCATTTTGATGTCAGCGATGGTCAGTCCTTGCATCCACAGCTCTGTCTCTGAATTTGAGAGTCGGAATGCACTTTTTCATCCAATTGAATTGAAAAGGATCCTCAAAAGGCTCTCTTTCTAAAAAATGTTGCTTGGACCACCATTTGTTCTTAATTCGTTCCAATATCCCAGGTATCCTATCTCAACGTATCGGCTAAACCCTGTCAGGTTGAAAAATGGTCCTTTACCAAGGTTAAGCAGCACATGTCGATATTGTGCTTAGCCTTGTGGTTTCCCTAACTTCAGCTCTGCAAACATACCGGCACTCGCTGTGTCTTTGCGTCTCTTTGCACAGGGATCATAAAAGGTTGACAAAATAAGTTGGAAACTCTAGTTAGAAAGAAAACATACTGTACCAAAAGCAGCATACAATGTGTGTATTTAAAGATAAACCCTCCCTTCCAAGGACCTGACAAACCTACACTCATGAAAATCAGGGACACATAGTATATGAAAATCAGTGACACTCCATTTAGTATGATAGGTTATGTTTGGTATGGTATGTATTCATTTGTGGATTTCCATCATCCATTTCATATGACGTTACAAATTATATTTCATATGATATGTTACAAATTGCAATTCAAGTTTCAAGTTTTTATTGTCATGTGCCGTGAAATGGTTTTACTGCTTGCTCTTTCCCAATAATGTAGTAATCAAATCAGTAGTACTATAAATACACTTAAAAAAGTAAATTAGAATGTCATGCCCTGATCTGTTTCACCTGTCGTGTGCTTGTCTCCACCCCCCTTCAGGTGTTGGACATCTTCCCCATTATCCCCTGGGAACTTATACATGTGTTCTCTGTTTGTCTGTCTGTCTTGTTTCATCAAGTCTTCCAGCATTTTCCCCTCTGTTCCTGTCTCTTGTTTGTTCCTGTCTTTTCCCGGTATTGACCATTTCTGCCCCCCCTGACCCTGAGCCTGCCTGCCGTCTTATACCTTTGCCCCCCTACTCTGGGTTACCGATCTCTGCTTGACCTCACCCTGAGCCTGCCATCCTGTACCTTTTCCCCAGTACTCTGGATTATCGACCCCTGCCCGCCTTGACCTGTTGTTTGCCTGCCCCTGTTGCTGTAATAAACATTGTTACTTCAACACAGTCTGCATCTGGGTCTTACCTGAACCGTGATAGGATGAACTGGCCATGACTGACCCAGCAGACTTGTACCAGCTCCGCAACGCCATCCCATACCGAGGTGCCACCATTGGTAGGCACGAGGAGTTGCTTCGCGGTCTGATGGAAGGGTTCCAGGCCATGGATTAACGTCACAACCTAGCATTGGACGCATTCTGGGAAGCAAATTCGTGGATTGCCTACTAAGCAGCCTACCACGATGGCAACCTCCCAGCCCCACAGTAACCCGGCTGGTAGCAGCCGGGTTACTGTTTCCCTGGAACCCCCCCACATAAGTGTTGATTCTTTGAAATTAAGTGTTTAAACTTAATTTAAACTAACTATGAACTACTGTCGATGTTGATTAATCACAGATCACAATCCTGCAATAAAGAGGGGAAGGAAATCTGTCTCTAATTTGTCTGTTTTTTTGTGTCGTATTCTCAAATTAACATAACCTGTTTGTTCAGTCATAAGCTCTCCAATTAGTTTTATTTGATTGTCATAATTCCTTCAGGATATCAGCAATGTAAACCCAATTTTGCAGCTGATAATTACATGCAATGCCAATGCAGCCATATGCCTACAGCCATGGTTCCCAGCCCCATGAATACCCCCAAACAGCACAGAATTCTGCTGTAGCACCGGACAAACACACCTGATTCAACTCAAAGGGTCTGATGATTGGTTGACGAGTTGAAATAGGTGTGTTTGTCCGGGGCAACAATAAACTGTACTGTTGGGGGTACTCGAGGACCAGAGTTGGGAACCATTAGCCTACAGTATGACAGCACTAGCCTTATGGGCATTTGCAATGCACCCCTTGACATTGTGCATCTGAAGCAGATAATAGCTTAACTCACACATAGTTGAATAATATTTAAACAATATGTTCTCAATTTTAAAACGATACCGGTAGACAAATGTATTGGATGTACATGATCTAGATTTTGTACATGCCTTGTGCTGAAATGTCTGGAAGCAGAGAATAATGGGATCCTTCACATCAAACATACACACAACTACTACCACCAAGTTCAATGCCAGATACAGTACTTTTCTCCCAGAAGGTCTAAGTGATACTACTGTGATAACAAAGATGGGTTGCCTAAGATGACCACAACAATTACATTGTCTATGCTGAATGTGTTTAAATTGTAAAAGAAAGAAAATAGTTGGGCTATAAGAAATACTTATTATAATGGGAAATTAATGATTAATGGGTCAGAGACACAGGAGGAATTTCAGTCCGGGACTCATAGCTACATGTGGCAAGTTCTCATTGGTCCGAATTGTCTATACATTGAGCCTGAAACAGGATACTTGGTATTTGGCCATCGTCCCCGTTTTATTGCAAGGAATTCAAATTGGTTACAGGAGACAAAGGGCTGTGAGACATGGGTTTAACTCTGGACACATGAGAGGTGGGATGTACACGAAGGCTACAGGGCAACAGAAGACGAACAGCAGAGGGGCTAATGATTTTGGAGATGGGAAACAGGCAGGTAAACCGGGGAGAGAGTTTGTGGGATTCCACCCGGAGGGGCAGATGTAAGGCGTTGGTAAGGCCAAAGGGCATGACCAGGTACTCGTTGAAGGCAGTCTTCTACTCGTCCCCTTTCCGTATCCGCACCAGGTGGTAGAAGTTCCGTAGGTCCAGCTTAAAGAACACTGGGGTGGCTTGAAAGCCGAGGAAATGAGGTAGCGGTTCTTCACCGTGATGTCATTGAGACCTCGGTAGTCGATGCATTGGCGGTGGAGGCAGAAGGAAGGATGAACCCAGCAGCTAGGGAGTCCTCAATGTAGGTCTCCATAGCCTTGGTCTAAGGACCCGACAGAGAGTACAGTCGTCCCCGGGACGGAGTGGTGCCTGGGAGAAGATCAATCCCACAGTCATATGGTCGGTGCGGTGGCAACAAAGTGGCCCAGCCTTACTGAACACCTCCCGGAGGTCCTGGTACTCCGCGAGAATGGCACAGAGGTCCGGGGCAACTTCCGAGGCCCCAGGAAGACATCCCGGGACAGGCTGCGCTGACTTCAGGCAATGTGCGTGGCAGAACGGACTCCAGCCCATGGTGCCACCGGCAGACCAGTCAATGAGGGGATTGTGTCGCTGGAGCCAGGAGAATCCCAATACTACAGGAACCTGAGGAGACTTAATGAGCAGGAATTGGATCATCTCGCTGTGGTTCCCTGACACACGTAGGTGGATGGGGGTGGTATTGTGGGTGACCCAGCCGATAGAGCACCCATCCAGTGCTCCAACGTCGATGGGAATGGAGAGGGGCTGAGTGGGGATATCCAGCTCGGAAGCCAGGGTAGCATCCATAAAGCTCTCATTGGCCCCAGAGTCGATGAGGACCCGGAGAGATTTTGACAGCAACATGGCATAAAAAGGGATGCGATTGGAGACAGCCTAGCTCTGCCTAGTTGCATGGGCTCAGGAAGAGGTGAATCGGCAGCCTTGGGAGACTCTCGGGGAAACTTGGGTTCTTCTTGGCAACGAAGCCGGCAGGTGGAATCCTTGGACGGGCGAGTGAAATCGAATCTCCTCTCCTTCCTTTGATCCTGTAGTCGCGCATCGACATGGAACTACACATAGACAATAACCCACAAAACCAAAATGGAAAATGGCAACCTAAATAGGATCCCCCAATCAGAGACAACGATAAACAGCTGTCTCTGATTGGGAACCAATTCAGGCCACCATAGACCTATAATAAACCTAGACTAACAAACACCCATAGATATACAAAAAACCCTAGACAGGACAAACAAGCATACCCACCCTCGTCACACCCTGACCTGACCAAAATAATACATAAAACATAGAAAACTAAGGTCAGGGCGTGACAGTACCCCCCCCCCCCCCCCCCCCCCCCCCCAAAGGTGCGGACTCCTGACCGCAAACCTGAACATTTAGGGGAGGTTCCGGGTGGGCATCTACCCTCGGTGGCGGCTCTGGTTCTGGATTCCGCCCCCCATCTTTACACTGGTCCCTCCGCCTTTGTTGAGCTGAACCGTGGCTCATCGCCAGAGGCTCTGGACTGTGGATCATCGCCGGAGACCCCGGTCTGGGGACCATTGACGGAGACCCCCAGGCTGGGGACCATCGCCGGAGACCCCTGGGCTGGGGACCGTCACTGGAGACCCCCGAGCTGGGGACCGTCGCCGGAGACCCCGGGCTGGGGACCGTCGCTGGACGCTTTGGACTGGGTACTATCGCCGGACGCTCTGGACTGCCAAGGCGCACTGGAGGTCTGGTGCGTGGTGCCAGCACTGGTGGTACCGGGCTGGGGACACGCACCTCAGGGCGAGTGCGAGGAGCAGGAACAGTGCGTACTGGACCCTGGAGGCGCACTGGAGGCCTTGTGCGTGGGCCTGGAACTGGTGGTACCGGGCTGGGGACACGCACCTCAGGGTGAGTGCGGGAAGGAGAAACTGGACACACCGGGTTGTGAAAGTACACTGGAGACCTGGTGTGTATAGCCGGCATAAATTTTTCCGAAAATTTAACACATTTCAGGATGAGTACGAGGAACTGACACAGGTGGCATCGGACAGCTAACACGCTCCTCAGGGCGAATGCCGTGCATACTACGCCAAACCATCAGCTCTCTCTCTTCACTCTCCACCAATTTAATCAACAACTCCTCGAAGGTCTCATAATCTCCCCTCCGTTCACTCTCCTCCAATCTGTCCAATAACTCCTCGACAATCTCTGACTCACCCCTCAACTTCGCCGACTGCTCCATGTGCCTCCCCCCTGTGGCCTACCTCCCCGACGACGTTGCTGTCCTCTCTTGCTCCTAGGCGACTCCTCAGCCTGCGTCCAGGGTCCTGCTCCGTCCAAAATTTCTGCCACGGTCCATTCCTCCGTAACTTGTTATGGCTGCAATCCCAATACCGGGATCGATATGACAACTACCAGTGAACTACCAGACAACTACCAAATTCAAACCACAGAAATCTCATAATTACAATTCCTAAAACATACATGTGTTTTATATCATTTTAAAGGTAATCTTGTTTTTAATCCCACCAAAGTGTCCGATTTCAAATAGGCTTTTCAGCGAAAGCACTACAAACAATTATGTTAGGTCTCCACCAAACCACAATAAGCACAGCCATTTTCCAGCAACCGCTGTGTCAGATTTTTTAAAAAGTTTACGGAAAAAGCAACACATAATCTGAGACCGCGCTCAGAACAGGAGCCAAATTAGCCGACATGTTGGAGTCAACAGAAACCATGATACATGATAAATGTTTCCTTACCTTTGATGAACTTCATCAGAATGCAGTCCTAGGAATCCCAGGTCCACAATAAATGCTTGATTTGTTCGAAAATGTCTGTTATTTATGTCCAATTAGTTACTTTGGTTAGCGCGTTTGGTAAACAATTACAAAGTCACAAAGCGCGTCCACTATAACGTGACGAAATGTCCAAAAGTTCCGTAACAGTCAGTAGAAACATGTCAAACGATGTACTGAATCAATCTTTAGAATGTTGTTTACATATATCTTGAATAACGTTCCAACCGGAGAATTAGAATGACTTCAGATGAGCGGTGGAATGCAAGTCGTTCCCCTGTGAACGCGCTTAGTGAATACATGGTCAAATCGTGGCAGTGGTGACTATTTCCTGTGTCATTCGACCCCCCTTCAAACTCATCCATATCTCGCTGTAATTTCAATGAGAGCTTGGTTGAAAATCTGCCACCTCAGAAAAAAAACAGGAAGTGGATTTTCTCAGGTTTTTGCCTGCTATATGAGTTCTGTTATACTCACAGACATAATTCAAACAGTTTTAGAAACTTCAGAGTGTTTTCTATCCAATACTAATAATAATATGCTAATATTAGCAACTATGACTCAGGAGCTGGCCATTTACAATGGGCATCTTTTCATCCAAACTACTCAATACTGCCCCTGCAGCCATAAGAAGTTAATACGCTGCTTGGTCCTTTTATGGTTTGGTGGGTTATTGTCTATGTGTCAGCACTCGTTGTATTAGCTTCACATTCGTTTTGTTATTTTGTTAGTTTGTTTAGTGTTCTTCGTTAATTAAAGAAGATGTTTTCATATCACGCTGCGCCTTGGTCTCCTCACTATGACGAACGTGACAGTAACATATCATACTAATTACAGCATTACGGATTTTTGTTTACTATGCTACGTTTAGTCTATGAAAC
Organism: Oncorhynchus mykiss; assembly: GCF_013265735.2. Taxonomy (NCBI): domain Eukaryota; kingdom Metazoa; phylum Chordata; class Actinopteri; order Salmoniformes; family Salmonidae; genus Oncorhynchus; species Oncorhynchus mykiss. The sequence continues at coordinate 21,371,746 of NC_048573.1, read as the reverse complement.
CAGGCTGACCTGACAGTTATCACTTGTGAAATGAGGGGCCCATGGGAATGGGAGACTGCAGCTACATGGGGATGGAGTGATATTAGTACCAACAGAAATTGAATCTGAATGTAATCCTTGTGAATTTGTATTAAGAAATTGAATTTTCTTGTATATGAACCAAAGCTGTACATGTTTAACTGAAGCAAGGGGTGTGTCATCAAAAATAAATAGGATTTATGGATGATTCTTTACCATAGGAATGATTCAAATATATATTCCACATTTGCCAATTCATTGAAATATAAATCACAGTCGTACAATAGATAACAATCCAGTTTGTCAAGTCTCTATTTACTCCATATCTCTGTACTGTAACTAATAGGTTGCCAACTGTATTTAGACTATTCCAATATGTAGAGAGGGGTTTTCAACCTGTCACAATGTATCACTCCACAACTTGTCCAGTCTTCTTGGCACAGGAAGGGATGTGTTGCTGTACGTAATATGATCTTCAGACATCTTGCTAAAACAGTGAACCATTACTGACTGAATGGATGTGTCATTTGAGATCATCCTGGTGGATAACTATTTTTCAATAGCACAAACCGAAAAGGGAGATTGTATCTTATGAAAGTTGGCAGAGAAACAAACACATTTTTCCATCGCCTGTCTATTTCCTTAACTGACTAAATGTGTATGTATGACACATTCAAAAATATAAAGCACTGCTTGATATATAAAGTATATATCCTTAAGAAACATGAGATAATAACAAGGTACAAGTGTGTGTTATTTACAGTGCCTTGCGAAAGTATTCGGCCCCCTTGAACTTTGCGACCTTTTGCCACATTTCAGGCTTCAAACATAAAGATATAAAACTGTATTTTTTTGTGAAGAATCAACAACAAGTGGGACACAATCATGAAGTGGAACGACATTTATTGGATATTTCAAACTTTTTTAACAAATCAAAAACTGAAAAATTGGGCGTGCAAAATTATTCAGCCCCTTTACTTTCAGTGCAGCAAACTCTCTCCAGAAGTTCAGTGAGGATCTCTGAATGATCCAATGTTGACCTAAATGACTAATGATGATAAATACAATCCACCTGTGTGTAATCAAGTCTCCGTATAAATGCACCTGCACTGTGATAGTCTCAGAGGTCCGTTAAAAGCGCAGAGAGCATCATGAAGAACAAGGAACACACCAGGCAGGTCCGAGATACTGTTGTGAAGAAGTTTAAAGCCGGATTTGGATACAAAAAGATTTCCCAAGCTTTAAACATCCCAAGGAGCACTGTGCAAGCGATAATATTGAAATGGAAGGAGTATCAGACCACTGCAAATCTACCAAGACCTGGCCGTCCCTCTAAACTTTCAGCTCATACAAGGAGAAGACTGATCAGAGATGCAGCCAAGAGGCCCATGATCACTCTGGATGAACTGCAGAGATCTACAGCTGAGGTGGGAGACTCTGTCCATAGGACAACAAGTATATTGCACAAATCTGGCCTTTATGGAAGAGTGGCAAGAAGAAAGCCATTTCTTAAAGATATCCATAAAAAGTGTTGTTTAAAGTTTGCCACAAGCCACATGCGAGACACACCAAACATGTGGAAGAAGGTGCTCTGGTCAGATGAAACCAAAATTGAACTTTTTGGCAACAATGCAAAACGTTATGTTTGGCGTAAAAGCAACACAGCTGAACACACCATCCCCACTGTCAAACATGGTGGTGGCAGCATCATGGTTTGGGCCTGCTTTTCTTCAGCAGGGACAGGGAAGATGGTTAATATTGATGGAAAGATGGATGGAGCCAAATACAGGACCATTCTGGAAGAAAACATGATGGAGTCTGCAAAAGACCGGAGACTGGGACGGAGATTTGTCTTCCAACAAGACAATGATCCAAAACATAAAGCAAAATCTACAATAGAATGGTTCAATAATAAACATATCCAGGTGTTAGAATGGCCAAGTCAAAGTCCAGACCTGAATCCAATCGAGAATCTGTGGAAAGAACTGAAAACTGCTGTTCACAAATGCTCTCCATCCAACCTCACTGAGCTCGAGCTGTTTTGCAAGGAGGAATGGGAAAAAATGTCAGTCTCTCGATGTGCAAAACTGATAGAGACATACCCCAAGCGACTTACAGCTGTAATCGCAGCAAAAGGTGGCGATACAAAGTATTAACTTAAGGGGGCTGAATAATTTTGCACGCCCAATTTTTCAGTTTTTGATTTGTTAAAAAAGTTTGAAATATCCAATAAATGTCGTTCAACTTCATGATTGTGTCCCACTTGTTGTTGATTCTTCACAAAAAAATACAGTTTTATATCTTTATGTTTGAAGCCTGAAATGTGGCAAAAGGTCGCAAAGTTCAAGGGGGCCGAATACTTTCGCAAGGCACTGTATGTTGAGCACAACATTACACTGTCTCTTACACCCCACCTTCCCTGACACACATGCTACATTTTTGTAACTCAGCTTCTGTTTTCTAAAGCCACCTGTCTATTTTTTTTTTCTTTTTTCTTCTGTCTTCTTGTTGATAGACCCCCCATCAATGAGAGTACATATGTTCTAAAAAATGGCTACCTTTGCTGCCTAGAGTTTGAGCAATAAAACACGTTTGTACTTCAAACAGATTTTGGGCCTAAGGTGGTTTTACTGTGATGGGGGCAACTGATTGCCATTTTATCTAACACTTTATTTGGATAGTCCTTTGGTAGATGCTCTACAGACTATCTACAGACTATTAGTAATATTTCGCAACAGCGCCTCTTCAACCTCAGGAGGCTGAAGAAATTTGGCTTGTCACCAAAAACACTCACAAACTTTTACAGATGCACAATTGAGAGGATCCTGTCGGACTGTATCACCGCCTGGCAAGGCAACTGCTCCTCCCACAACCGTAAGGCTCTCCAGAGGGTAGTGAGGGGCAAACTACCTGCTCTCCAGGACACCTACACCACCCGATGTCACAGGAAGGCCAAAAAGATAATCAAGGACAACAACCACCTGAGCCACTGCCTGTTCACCCCGCTATCATCCAGAAGGCGAGGTCAGTACAGGTGCATCAAAGCAGGGACCGAGAGACTGAAAAACAGCTTCTATCTCAAGGCCATCAGACTGTTAAACAGCCACCACTAACATTGAGTGGCTGCTGCCAACATACTGACTCAATCTCTAACCACTTTAATAATAAAACATTGGATGTAATAAATGTATCACTAGTCACTTTAAACTATGCCACTTTATATAATGTTTACATACCCTACATTACTCATCTCATATGTATATACTGTACTCTATACCATCTACTGCATCTTGATGTAATACATGTATCACTAGTTACTTTAAACTATGCCACTTTAAATAATGTTTACATACCTTACATTACTCATCTCATATGTATATACTGTACTCTATACCATCAACTGCATCTTGCCTATGCCGTTCGGCCATCGCTGAACCATATATATTTTTAATGTACATATTCTTATTAATTCCTTTACCCTTGTGTGTTTAAGGTAGTTGTTGTGAAATTGTTAGATTACTTGTTAGATGTTACTGCATGGTCGGAACTAGAAGCAAAAGCATTTCGCTACACTCGCATTAACATCTGCTAACCATGTGTATGTGACAAATAACATTTAATTTGATTGAACTCTTATCCTAATCCTAGCCCTAACCTTAACCCTTACCCTAACTCTTATTTTAAACCTAACCTTAACCGTAACCTTAGCAAGCAAGTGCTAATCAACAGATAGTTTGGGATGAAGTAAGGTCACACTTTATTTGAATAGTCCATCTGTAGATGCTCCACAGATGGTCATACTATTAACACGGTCTCATCTGAATCAGTGTCATTACTAACAACGAGCTCACTTGTTAATCGTATTACCTGTTTGTGTTGTGTTAAAGGTTTATTGTTTTTACCCAATAAGCACCCGCATAGGCCTGTGCATGTTTCCCATTTTTAAACAAACCCACTTTGATGTGTAATATATATGTTGTACACATGGTATGTTTGAAGATTATTTTATAGGTAGAAATCCAGATTGAAATACTATTCATGTTGAAGACAGAGATTTCATGCAAACATTGGTCCTGTTGCAACATAATGCTTTGTCAACACCTTAATGAAACACTAACCATCTCAAACAGAACCTGCCCAGACAACTCAATCTTTGACACACATGCGCACACGCACACACGCACGCACGCACGCACGCACGCACGCACGCACGCACGCACGCACGCACGCACACACACACACACACACACACACACACACACACACACACACACAACCCTTAGCATTGTATTATATAAGAAAAAATATATTAGTACACATGGGAGGGCTTGGGAGGGCTTTGTCTTTCTAAACAAATTTCCTCCAACCCGCTATGTTTAGTAAACATAGGTTAGGGGACAAGGCCACTCAGTGATGTTGTGGTTCATTTGGTTACCTCCCATCTCTATTTAACAGGCAAGAGACATACATCTAGCAGAGCTGAAAGGGGGAATCTGGGATTCAAACAAGCTAATCAAATTATAAGGACATTTTTCAAGAATCAATGGCTATTCTGTATATAAAAGTCAAAAAATGTATGTACCAATCCCAGATCACCCCTTTAAACCATATCACAAGTAGGAATAAGCTTTTGTAAAATCATGAATCATAGCATTTAATGTCCTTGTCAAGTATGGCTTTCACAACTGTGTTTGTTTATGATGATGCCTCACTGAGCCTGAAACATATTATATCATCTATGTTATTAGAATATAAAATTAGGACACAAAGAAAGTGTATTTTACTCCTCTTCTTTCTTTGCTCTGTCTGGGTCGAAATGTGACACCGGGGTGGGAAAATGAGGACATGAACCCATAAAGAACTGTTTTGCAGGTGTACTGTCATGTAATGTTATTTAGCCAGTGTAATGGGGTTCAGTGTACTGCTGAGGATTTTGTACTGAAGAAGTTGTTAGAAACCGCCAACTTGTTTACCAATGACAGTCAATGTAGGCAACAGAAATGATAAGTACTCATAAATCCTCATTGTCGACTTTATTAGTCATTGAATACATTCATTAAACAATGTTGATACTTACCTTGTCAAAAGCTTATCAAAGCATGGTGTAATAGGTACGTATGTCATCCAAAATGACTAGGTTCATGCATCATATGTCAACAGTCGTCACCTGAACTGTACACAGTTAGTCCTTTGTGTTGAGTGAGCAAGACCTGTTAGATTAAAAAATGTATGCCGACTTCAACAATACGAAGGATTGTGCAAGCACGTGCCTCCACTAATCTCTGAGATGGTACTTCATTAAGAGCACTGAGTAATAAACCCACAGGCAATATATAGGCACCGCGTAGGAAGGACAAACGATTGCTTCACCAGACAGGACGGTTGTTCAATGAACATGAACTGGGACATTTTCAGCTTCCAGGAATCATGTACCGATCCTTGCGACATGGGGCCATGCATTATCATGCTGAAACATGAGGTGATGGCGGTGGATGAATGCCACGACAATGGGCCTCATTGTTGTATCTCCGTGCATTCAAATTGCCATCGATAAAATTAAATTGTGTTTGTTGTCCGTAGCTTATGCCTGCCCATACCATAACTCCACTGCAACCATGGGGCACTCTGTTCAAAAGGTTGACATCAGCAAACCACTCTACCATCCGATGTCATACATGTGACATAAATACTCCTCAATTTCATCATCTGTCTGGGTAGTTGGTCTCCGATGAAGGCGAGTAAATCAGATGTGGAGGTCCTGGGCTGGCTTGCTTACATTTGGTCTGCTGTTGTGAGGCCGATTGGATGTAGTGCCAAATTCTCTAAAGCGACGTTAGAGACAGCTTATAGTAAAGAAATTAACATTAAATTGTCCGGCAACAGCACTGGTGGACATTTCTGCAGTCAGCATGCCAATTGCACGCTCCCTCAAAACTTGAGACATCTGTGACATTGTGTTGTGTGACAAAACTGCACATTTTGGAGTGGCCTTTTATTGTCCCCAGCACAAGGTGCACCTGTGTAATGGTCATAATGTTAAATCAGGTTCTTGATATGCCAGAGTTGTCAGGTGGATGGATTATCTTGGCAAAGGAGCAATGCTCACTAACAGGAATGTAAACCAATTTGTGCATAACATTTAAGAGAAATAATCAAATAAAAATCAAATCAAATTTATTCATAAAACAGCCTAAAACCCCAAACAGCAAGCAATGCAGACGTAAAAAAAACTCCCTAGAAAGGCTGGAACCTAGGAAGAAACCTAGAGAGGAACAAGGCTCTGAGGAGTGGCCAGTCCTCTTATGGCTGTTCCGGGTGGAGATTATAACAGTACATGGCCAAGATGTTCAAACGTTCATAGATGACTAGCAAGGTAAAATAATAATAATCATAGTGGTTGTAGAGGGTGCAACAGGTCAGCACCTCAGGAGTAAATGTCAGTTGGCTTTTCATAGCCGATCATTGAGAGTTAGAGACAGCAAGTGCGGTAGAGAGTCGAAAAGCACCAGGTCTGGGACAAGGTAGTACGTCCGGTGAACAGATCAGGGTTCCATAGCCGCAGGCAGAACAGTTGAAACTGGAGCAGCAGCACGACCAGGTGGACTGGGGACAGCAAGGAGTCATCAGGCCAGGTAGTCCCGAGGCATGGTCCTAGGGCTCAGGTCCTAGGGCTCAGGTCCTCTGAGAGAAGAGACAGAGACAGGGAGACAGAGACAGCGAGAGAGAGAGAACAGAGAGAGAGAGAGAGAGAGAGAGAGAGAGAGAGAGAGAGAGAAAGAGAGAGCATACTTACTTGGCATACTTGGCCAACCAGAAAGGATATAACCCCACCCAATTTGCCAAAGCACAGCCCCCACACCACTAGAGGGATGTCTTCAAACCACGAACTTACTACCCTGAGACAAGGCCGAGTATAGCCCACAAAGATCTCCCACACGGCATAAACCCGAGGGGGGCGCCAACCCGGACAGGAAGACCACGTCAGTGACTCAACCCACTCAAGTGATGCACCCCTCCTAGGGATGGCATGGAAGAGCACCAGTAAGCCAGTGACTCAGCCCCCGTAATAGGGTTAGAGGCAGAGAATCCCAGTGGAGAGAGAGGAACTGGCCAGGCAGAGACAGCAAGGGTGGTTCGTCGCCTTTCCGTTCACCTTCACATCCCTGGGCCAGACTACACTCAATCATAGAACCTACTGAAGAGATAAGTCTTCAATAAAGACTTAAAGGTCGAGAACGAAACTGCGTCTCTCGCATGGATAGGGAGACCATTCCATAAAAATGGATCTTTATAGGAGAAAGCCCTGACTCCAGCTGTTTGCTTAAAATTTATAGGAACAATAAGGAGGCCTGTGTCTTGTGACCATAGCGTACACGTAGTTATGTAAGGCAGGACCAAATCGGAAAGATAGGTAGGAGCAAGCCGATGTAATGCTTTGTAGGTTAGCAGTAAAACCTTGAAATCAGCCCTAGCCTTAACAGGAAGCCAGTGTAGAGAGGCTAGCACTGAAGTAATATGATCACATTTTTTTGGTTCTAGTCAAGATTCTAGCAGCCGTGTTTAGCACTAACTGGAGTTAATTTAGTGCTTTATCTGGGTAGCCGGAAAGTAGAGCATTGCAGTTGTCTCACCTAGAAGTGACAAAAGCATGCATATATTTTTCTGCATCGTTTTTGGACAGAAAGTTTCAGATTTTTGCAATATTACGTAGATGGAAAAAAGCTGTCCTTGAAACAGTCTTGATATGTTCCTCAAAAGTGAGATCAGGGTCCAGAGTAACGCCGAGGTCCTTCACAGTTTTATTTGAGACGACTGTACAACCATCAAAACTAATTGTCAGATCCAACTGAAGATCTCTTTGTTTCTTGGGACCTAGAACTAGTATCTCTGTTTTGTCCGAGTTTAAAAGTAAAAAATGTGACACCATCCACTTCCTTATGTCTGAAACCCAGGCTTCATGGGAGGGCAATTTTGGGGCTTCGCCATGTTTCATCGAAATGTACAGCTGTGTATTGTCTGCATAGCAGTGAAAGTTAACATTATGTTTCTAAATGAAATCACCAAGAGGTAAAATATATAGTGAAAACAATAGTGGTCCTAAAACGGAACCTTGAGGAACACCAAAATTTACAGGAGGACAAACCATCCACAGAGACAAACTGATATCTTTCCGACAGAAAATATCTAAACCAGGCCAGAACTTGTCCGTGTAGACCAATTTGTGTTTCCAATCTCTCCAAAAGAATGTGGTGATCGATGGTATCAAAAGCAGCACTAAGGTCTTGGAGCATGAGGACAGATGCAGAGCCTTGGTCTGACGCCATTAAAAGGTAATTTACCACCTTCACGATTGCAGTCTCAGTGCTATGATGACGTCTAAAACCAAACTGAAGCATTTCGTATACATTGTTTGTCTTCAGGAAGTCTGTGAGTTGCTGCGCAACAGCTTTTTAAAAACATTTTGAGAGGAATGGGAGATTCGATATTGGCCGATAGTTTTTTATGTTTTCTGGGTCAAGGTTTGGCTTTTTCAAGAGAGGCTTTATTACTGCCACATTAGTGAGTTTGGTACACATCCGGTGGATAGGGAGCCATTTATTATGTTCAAAATAGGAGGGCCAAGCACATTAAGCAGCTCTTTCAGTAGTTTAGTTGGAATAGGGTCAAGTATGCAGCTTGAAGCTTAGAGCCCATGACTATTTTCATCAATGTGTCAAGAGATATAGTGTTAAAAAACTTGAGTATCTCCCTTGATACTAGGTCCTGGCAGTGTTGTCCAGACTCAGGACAATTGAGCTTTGGAGAAATACGCAGATTTAAAGAGACCGTAATTTGCTTTCTAATGATCATGATATAAATGTGGAAAAATAGGATGATTGAGCAGCAGTGAAGGCTCTTCGATACTGCACGGTAGTGTCTTTCCAAGCTAGTCAGAAAACTTTCAGTTTGGTGTAGCACCATTTCCAGTTTTCTGGAAGCTTGCTACAGGGCTCTGGTATTTTCTGTATACCAGGGAGCTAGTTTCTTATGACAAATCTTTTTTGGTTTTCAAGGGTGCGACTGCATCTAGGGTATTACGCAAGGTTAAATTGAGTTCCTCAGTTTGGTGGTTAACCGATTTTTATACTCTGACTTCCTTGTGTAGGTGGAGGGAGTCTGGAAGGGCATCTAGGAATCTTTGGGTTGTCCGAGAATTTATAGCACGCCTTTTGATGGTCCTTGGTTGGGGTCTGAGCAGATTATTTGTTGCAATTGCAAACGTAATAAAATGGTGGTCCGATAGTCCAAGATTATGAGGAAAAACATTAAGATCCACAACATTTATTCCACGGGACAAAACTAGGTCCAGAGTATGACTGTGGCAGTGAGTAGGTCCGGAGACATGTTGGACAAAACCCACTGAGTCGATGATGCCTCCATCTGTGGACTTTTCCATGTGAATATTAAAGTCCCCAAAAATGTGAATATTATCTGCTATGACTACAAGGTCCGATAGGAATTCAGGGAACTCCGTGAGGAATGCTGTATATGGCACAGGAGGCCTGTAAACAGTAGCTATAAAAGTGATTGAGTAGGCTGCATAGATTTCATGACTAGAAGCTCAAAAGACAAAAACGCTTTTTGTATATATGGAACATTTCCGGAATCGTTTATTTTAGCTCATGAGACATGAGACCAAAACCTTACATATTGCGTTTATATATTTTTTATGTATATGTTCGTTAGTTTGTCTGTTCATATATTAGAATGAACTATGGCTCAGTAAGCGATGACCTTTGACCCTTTGAAAGTGTCAACCCAGGAAGGTGTAACTTGATCAACCGGTTGGTAGACTGTCTCCCTTGGTGTAGCCTACACAATAAGGCCTTTTATGTAATGTAGAAGTCAGATCCATGCACAAGACAGAAATCGCTTCCTTGTGCATGAGTGCGCCCATCGTTTTATCTTTTCACATCATGTTTAGGCATTTGTTCAATCATCCATGTCCCTGTGTGCAAACATGTATCAGTGTTCTGAGTGGCAGGTTTTTTTTTATACGTTACGACATTTTTGAGATCGTGCAGACATGAAAATGTGCTTTGTATCAGAGTAGTGACTAGGGAGCCAGCACACTTACGCTCAGGTTTCAATGAAATTAGTGTCTCACGCTCTGCAAAAGTTATTTGTCTATTGTAGCAGGCAAGTAGCACTTTACTTGAAGCATGGTATAAGTTCCTTTAGGGAACCAGCGAGTGTTGCAGGATGATTCCTAACAACCTTCAAGTATAGTGTTTCCAGAATACCATTATGAAGACAACATTTTAAAGTGAGGAAATGCCTACACTACAGGAAACGGTAGAGACACCATTTGTTATGGAGCTAAAGTTAATTGCCCTCTTGATTCATTGTCTGTACTGGCTTCTTCAACAACTAAATGCTATCAATTAAAAACTTTGGCTGCTTGTCAGCATAGACTGTGCTGATCCACTGTCTACCCCATCCACTTATTGGTTAACCAGATCAAATGTTATGCCGTTTTATATTTCGGAATTATATATTTTGCTCTCAAACAGGACAAAACAAACATAATTCTTGCTATGTTTGTTGACATGCTGACTGCACACTGCTGATCTTGATTTAATGTAGCCTTTCCAAACATTGCATTTAGCCACTAACATCTATAAGGATAGTTTTTCATAAGACTAAAACACAGGGTGTGAAAAGTGTGAAAACAGATTTGAAAACGGAACAGTATGTCTTTGCAGTCAATAAGACGACGTGTATGTCATAGGTCAATACTTGCTACATGAATGACTACTGTGTCATGACAAAAATATTCTATCATTATGTTAATGCTCCTGACAACCTTATGTGAAGGCACCCTTCAGCTACAGGGTTCCCATGAAATGATTGAATTCCATAACCAAACTGCTGTAACAATGGAAAGCATGGTTCTTTGTTCTCTATCCATTCCACCATCCCACCGCATGCCCTCGGTATTCCAGCTATGCAAGGAAATACTCATTAAGTGGCAATAAACTGAAATGTCATGAGGGGTGATGTAGCGTGAGATACCCTACCTTGGCATGTTAGTTGAGTCATCATGAACCACTTGTTGGCTGTGGCTGCTGGTTTCTGTTTGCTTAACCTCTCAATGGCCAACGCATAGTCACACCACAACATGATGCTGTAGTAGGTGTTTGAACAACTGGCAAATCCTGGCTTCACAACCAAAGACTAAAGCCCAGGGGTGGAAGCATTAGTCAGGGGTTGACGATTCTCTGTTGGGGGATATGTGGAAGTGACTATTGTTGTCAAAACACGTCTTATTTATAGTTTTGACCCTATTGTACCCTTCTAACTTCATTCCAAATTCAAACTTTGTCTGACTTTTCTGGATCATAAGTGGTCTCATGTCGAGATAAGTCTAGCTTAATTTTCACATTGTCTAATCCTCCCTATTCACTTCTTGATGACACTGGATCTACACAAAAGATAGCACAGGGCTTGTACTCCTCAAGATTAGAGGTCTGAAAACACCTGACAGAACTAACTAATGAAATCTGACCTTTCTCAGCTAAGCGTAACCTGGTCGCCCGCATCTGATCTCACTTCTCAGGAACTAGCCCAGACAAGCCTCTCCTCTCATCAGCCAGCTCATGTTTCTTGAGTCTGGAGCAGTTAGGTAACTAACACACAACCCCACAGGCAATTAAAACAGCAGGTGCTTGGGATAGCTCAGCTGTCTATTGCATGTGTCGGGTGCTTGAGTTGTGGCACAGGGCTAACAGCTGTAGACTACAATACTAGCTAGCAATACAGCGAGGAAAGGTCCTAATCATGCTGCAAATTCATACGTTTACACTATTGTCGCTTTGACTATTGTAAAGTCAATGTGATGTATTGCACGTTTGTGTGGTGGTAAAGGCGATTGTTGAGGCCTTCAAATGTTCCTCGGACCAATAGTCTGCTAATGTTGACAATTGGTCAAACCAGCTACATACTATATATCCACAAGGTTAAAGTTTGACATGGTCAAAAATGGCTTTGATTTATCTTTAGGTTGAAAATGTGAAATGTCAGTGATGAAATGACACAAGTCATTACTTCCAGTCAGAACCTCATATTCCAGAATTTCTGATGGAATTTTAAGGCAGCATTGTTCTTTTTTATGGTGCTATCTTTGTTTATGATTCCAAGATACAGAAGAACAAAATTGACAATAAAATGATTTGGATAGCAAAAAAAGGGAAGTTTTCCCACTTGGATAGAGGCAATTGGTGATTGGAGTATTTGTTTACATTTGGCTGTTTTGAAAAAGGAAACATGTCACTTGGTTTTGTAGGAGATTACTTAGTTCTGGGTGTCTTGGGGTGGTTCTCCCATTGAATTCTGAGTCAGTAAGCACAGACAATTCCTTAGCTTATCAATAGCATGACAGCAAACAACACACACACACAGATATCAACATCCACACACATCCCATAGCTCTAGCCACAGTAACAAGTCACACTTTTTGACACTCCAACACTGTGAAGAGAAAAACCCAGCCAGAGACCTCTTACAACGGTTTCATCAGGGGCGAAAATTTGGTTTTAGAAGTGGGGGGGGACATAACTTGGCAGGCAGTCTGGGGGTCCTCCCTCAGAATTTTGGAATTCTAACAATCTAATGACCTGTTTGGGGTCAATTTTGGGTCACTTATTATAAATAAGAATATAATACGTTTCTAAACACTTCTACATGCATGTGGATGCTACCATGATTATGGATTGTGAATAACAATGAGTGAAAAAGTTATAGACGCACACATATACCTTCCCCAAAAATACTAACCTCCCCTGTTATTGTAATGGTGCTATGTTAGCATGTCTTGGGGGTGTGATATTTGTCAATCTAACTTTCTCACTCATCATCATTCACGATTTATTCAGGATTATCTGTAAGTGTTTAGAAACATATTCTATTCTTATTTACAATAAAAGTGATTCCTAAATGACACTTTATTTACCATGCATTTTTATTGGGCAAAATAATCTGAAACACAACCAAAACAGACAGCAAATGCACCCACAAAATGTATAGAGTCACAATCTTGATGGAGTCATTGCGTGCTATGAATGTGGGACCAAATACTTAACTTTTTACTACTCTAATACACATACAAGTGAATTTGTCCCAATACTTTTGCTCCCCTAAAATGGGGGGGGGGGGGGGGGGTATGTACAAAAAGTGCTCTAAAATTCTAAACGGTTCCTCCAATATGGATAAAAATACGTTCAAATTAAAGCTGACTGTCTGCACTTTAACTTCATACTCATTGTTTGATTTCAAATCCAAACTTTGAGTATAGGGGCAAAAGAAGAAAAAAATGCTTCACTGACCGAAGAATTAAAGAGGACACTGTAATTCCTATCATAGGCTTAATAGCAATGTAGAGATATTTTTAGTTGCACACAATATAGCTGGATTGCCCCATCCTGCCCCTAGGGGTCCACCGCCCTGCAGCGCCCCAACCCAACACACCTCACTCATCTTTAGGATCTTAGTGAAACATTCATTATTGGTTTCAGGTGTGTTAGGCCATGGCCAGAGTGACAACCAACAGTACAGCAGACTCCCAGGGCCAGGACTGAGCAGCCCAGCAGCTAGAGATTGCCTAAATATGTATATTTCCTGACATGAGCGTGACTTCAATACAAACTCCATTTGTCGTACAGCATTCCATATAAGGCACCCAGACCATATGAAAGTTGCACAGTCCACTTTTAATCTTGCAATAAATACAATTTTGTGATACATAACTTGTCATTTCTGACATCAATTTTGACGTGGGAGGATAACCAACCCCTCCAATTAATGGCAATGCATTTCTTAGCTGCTATAAATGCTAGGTTACACAGTTTTTTCTGATAAGTCTCCAGTATCAACATTTCCAAGCAAAGAAAAACAGGGAGAAGGGAGAATCTGTAGACATGCTGAGATAAAATAGCATACTCTTTGCCAGAATTCATCCAGCCTTTACAAGAGCATAACAAATGAAAATATGTCCCCTTTTGTGTTTTACACCTCCAGCAGAGGAATAACATTTCTGAGTGCCTGATATTCAGTTTGACTGGCATTATAGTACGTTCTATGGATGGTCTTAAACTGCAGTAATTTATGTCTGAGATGATATGAACGTGACTGGGCATTCTAATATATCTGTATCAATTCATCATCATCATCATCAATAGTCTCTCAGGTCACGTTGTTGTTTTACATGTTGTGTCATCAGGAAAAGCCTCCAACCCTTGATACAGTTTGGAAATCAACTTTAGAGGTTTGTCAGACTGCCTTAATAAAGTACAGTAGTTTCAATCTTGGACGCTTCTGGCTTGTCCAGTGTTTGCCGCACAGAAATAATAGGGTTGCATCTGCAAATGTTCACCGTAGCGCCATAACAGACTGGTCTTCCCTGGTTGCCTGACCCTGCTGAGATGCCTGCTACCATCTGATCCTGCTCAGATGAGGCATGACAAAGAATTACCTTGGTGTACATTTAAACAGTAAATGATCCAAGAATAACATTAATGGTTCAATAATTGAAATGACCATTATTCCCAGATCCCAAACTGTAGCCCACCCATCAACTCAAGAGGGAACTTTGTATCCATTCACTGGTTGTTATAATATACTGCAAAATTCACCTGAGCTCCGTAGACTGGTCTTCCTTGGCTGTCTGACCCTGCTGGGACACTGGTCACAATCGGATCCTGCGAAGACATGATGAGCATAGTGTTGTGTACCGACTGTGCACCATGACAGTGAAGCCTGTAGAGCTGTTTATACCTTGTCAGTGTGAAAAGTAGGGAATTAGCTAGTGAAACTGAAAGCGCAATAACTTTATATTGCTATACTGACTCTAATAAAAACATCAGAATATCAGTATTCAATTTCATTGTTTGATTCAGATCTACTGTGATTGAGGCAAAACTAATGGCTAAAGCTCACTAATGTTAGCCAACTTTTGGCTAGAGCTAATGGTACACCAACTGGTGAAAACGAGTTGCTTTTACAACTTGTACGCTCTGTGCAGGTGTACGTGTGTTCCTAAATCCAGCCAGCTCATTACACCAAACAGCCTACCTGACCGCTCTGAGGCGTCCGCATGGTCCAAAAGCCTCTTTTTGTATCACAGTGTAATTATGAAACTTGGGTGGACAAAAATGCAATTTCAGAACATGGAGGGGGGGTCACATCTCTCCCATCCCCAGTGAAAGATGCTGCCCTGGGTTTCACCCTTTCAATCGGTCCGCTTGACTTCCCATGGTAATTGAACACTTTGGTTTTTTTTCTTTAAAACTACTGTAGCTTAAGAAAAGGATTTCATGTGTAGGAGGACCTCACACAGACCACATGCTATACTGTGAAACAGCTGTCTGTGTGGACATCCTACAGTAAATCTAAACAGAGATCCTTTCTCTACTCTCACTGAAAAAGCTCCATAGAACAACCTGGGTTTGTTCATTTGGGCTCTCATCCAAAAATCTTTACATTTTGTAACAGAAAAGGAACATTCGTTTCACATTGGAAAGGTCTAGGTGGTGAATTTTCTTCCATTTGGTGCCTAAAGAACATGACTAAGGATGAAGTAACTGTATTATGTATGACATTACTATCCTTTAGATATCTAAGAAAGTATCAGATTTTATATACTTTTATATACTGTATTTTCTGCTTAGATGTGTGGGTTTGGAGCCATTCCTTTTAATCTTACAGTAGGTATAGCCTCTAGCTAATAATATATCAGCTGCATAAGCCACATTCGCACCTCACATCCTCATAAATCCTGAATCCACATGATATATTAGTCAGATGTGCAGGTCTTGTGTGACGCCGTAAGCCTCCAATAACAACCACCGCTTGGTGGATATTCTCAATAGAATTGCCTGTTAACTGTTACAAAAACAGTTAGACACAGTAATGAAAAGCCCATGGACTCTATGACATTACTCAAATAAAACCAATCAATAACTGGGGCTTGAAGGTAACTTTTATTAATTCAGCCTCTGAACAACTCAATACTGTGCTGGATGTACTTAACTAGGTACACATATATTGTAATATAGGATCTTAATTTGATCACCCTGTTGCTGGAGAACCAGGTTTAAAAAGGCTTCTGAAGTTTGTTATTTCCACTTGGAATCCCCTACAAAAATGTCCATAATTATAATCCCACATAATAATTCACATTTCCTGTTGCTGCAGGATTATTTTCCTGCTGTCGCAAACTGGCTCAAATTAAGACCCTACATCTGTAAGAGTGATTGACGCCATGTTAAAAAGGGGATTCATTGTTGTGAAACTAGAACATGGGGTATCTAGCTAATGGTTTGAAATGAATTAGGAAGCTCCAACTTCCTGGAGAGTGACCGGGTGTACAGGCTTTTGTTCCAGCCCAACACAATTGATTCGGCTAATTGTTGTCCATATTGAAAACTGTCAACGGTTGATTATGTGAAACAGCTGTGCTAGTGCTAGGTTTGAGTAAAAGGCTGCAATAACTCTCCAGGTTGGAGACAGCTGAGATGGACCATATAAACTGGTTTCCTTCACCTACTATCATATTATGATAAAGTATGACCATAAAAATAGGTAATACTTGAACGGTAAAATACTGTGAAACAATACTTCACATCTGCATTAGTAAAACTACACTACGTCTCATACGCACCCTCTCCTTTCCCTGAGTGTGTGACCATGTACACACCCTTAGATACTTGGTCTGTAGAACTTCTGACCAAGAAACCAAAGCTTTAAGATCATTTCACTCCTGAAAAGGTGGTTTGCGTCACAAACAAAACGTTATTCAAATGTTATTCAGTCTAGAGTCTAGACTTAAATACGACAGTGACTTCACTATAGAAGAGGATGGACAGCAGTTTACAGTAGCATAAGCTTTAAATAATGGTCTTATTCTACCAATATTTTTCAGTTATTGCTTAAAAAGGGCCCTTAACCCTAAATATCATAATAACACAGTCCATGTCTGAGCATAGAAAACTAGAGTATAAAAGATCTGAGCCACATTGTCCAGTGAATATTTCAGTCTACCTGCAGTAGCTTCTTGTAACCTTCTTGCGAAGGTTGCAAAATAAATGTACACATACCTGTTATTCAATTAATGCACCCACCAAGCTAGCTAGCTAAATTGCCATAAATGTTTAATGCTATTCGACCTGTCCACAAATGAATATAATTGGTTCAGAGTTTGTTTTGATATTTCAACCTGTGTGTCCTGATCGCTTCTGGTGTGGGTGAACAAAATCAACTTGCGCTCGTCCGGTTTGGTCAGCATGTTAGAGTTTAGGAATGGGTGTGTTCACATTACAATACATATACCGTATATTAGGGTGTGTGTGTGTCTACACCAAGGTATGAGTCTTTGTCTATGCGTGTAGGGTGAGGTGTGTGTGTGTCTAAGAGAGCACAGTGAGGGCAATTGTTCCCTTGGTCCTCTTCAGGATGCCCACGGCCTCTTCGTGGGTGACCCCCTCCAGACTCTGTCCGTTAACAGCCATAATCTGATCCCCCCGCTTCAGACGCCCGTCCTCTGACGCTGCCCCCTGGAGAACAGACACGCCAGGTTACCACACAGGTTACCACAATTACAACTGTCATAAATGTGCATTCAAAAGGAATATATTTCATTGATATAACATACTAATACTGACTTGCTCTATGAAACATCAGTTAGCGAAGAAAATTAGATTTCCCCTAACCTTCCCAAACACGGTTTTCACATAAATGGGCAGGTCTCCATGTGGGCTTCCAAAGCCACCAACAATGCTGAAGCCCAGGCCATCTGGGCCCCTGGCCAGGGTAATGGTCTTATATTGAGGAGGTCTGTAGAACAGAGAGAAATGTTTCTCAGGCCTTGTAAGGGTTTGACAGAAACAACAGGTGTGTGTGCGCATACATACCCCAGGTCGTCGTGGAAGATGCTAGTAGCAGTAAGGCTGGAGACTGAGAGTCCGGCAGCTGTCTGCTCCTGAGACGGGCCGGTCACTGTGGTATCACGCCCTGCTACCACCTGTTGGGTTTTGTTGTTGCAAGACAAATGATACATGAAAAGGTCATTTAGTTTAGTTTGTTCAGTTCATCAGCTCATTTTCGAGCACTGCAATATAGAACAATTTCATCATCAACATTTACAGACAACTTGACGTAGATGACAGCAAGCACATAAAACAAAACAGAGCTTTATACTGTACATGCTCAAGCTACCGATAATGGATAATATATCAATTAAGGGTATCTCAATCTCCACAGTACGCACCCTTGGATACAAGACTATACTGATCTTTTAGCAACAATGCATATACAACGTATATATGAAAACCTCTACTTCATCAGTATACCTGTATTCACAGTTATCACTGATGAAGTAGAGGTTTTCAGATATGCGTTGTACTGTAAATGCATTACTGCTAAAATACCAGTACAATCTTACTGTAGTTGGGAGAATGACGTTAATTAGTCTTTCACTGACCTGCAGCTCGATGGTGCCGGTGGCATTCTTCAGCAGGGTGACGGCCTGGCTGTGGCTCATACCCTCAGTAGCGGTCCCACAGATACTGACGATCATGTCACCGATCTGGAGGGGTCACAGAGAGGTCACAGGGTTAGAGGTTACAGCATGTGCTAACCCCTTGGTCACAATGTTTGTAATACCGGTACATATGGGTTAGAGACAGCAACTAATACTAAATCAATCCCTTAATCGTTCCCAAACCCCATACCTCCTAGGAATAATGTAACAAAGACGTATTTAAGGCATTGTAGTGTAAACTAACAGAGACATATTTAAGGCATTGTAGTGTAAACTAACAGAGACATATTTAAGGCATTGTAGTGTAAACTAACAAAGACGTATTTAAGGCATTGTAGTTTAAACTAACAGAGACATATTTAAGGCATTGTAGTGTAAACTAACAGAGACATATTTAAGGCATTGTAGTTTAAACTAACAGACATATTTAAGGCATTGTAGTGTAAACTAACAGAGACATATTTAAGGCATTGTAGTGTAAACTAACAGACATATTTAAGGCATTGTAGTGTAAACTAACAGACATATTTAAGGCATTGTAGTTTAAACTAACAGACATATTTAAGGCATTGTAGTTTAAACTAACAGACGTATTTAAGGCATTGTAGTGTAAACTAACAGAGACATATTTAAGGCATTGTAGTTTAAACTAACAGACGTATTTAAGGCATTGTAGTGTAAACTAACAGACATATTTAAGGCATTGTAGTTTAAACTAACAGACATATTTAAGGCATTGTAGTGTAAACTAACAGAGACATATTTAAGGCATTGTAGTTTAAACTAACAGACGTATTTAAGGCATTGTAGTGTAAACTAACAGAGACATATTTAAGGCATTGTAGTTTAAACTAACAGACATATTTAAGGCATTGTAGTGTAAACTAACAGACATATTTAAGGCATTGTAGTGTAAACTAACAGACATATTTAAGGCATTGTAGTGTAAACTAACAGAGACATATTTAAGGCATTGTAGTGTAAACTAACAGAGACATATTTAAGGCATTGTAGTGTAAACTAACAGACATATTTAAGGCATTGTAGTGTAAACTAACAGACATATTTAAGGCATTGTAGTGTAAACTAACAGAGACATATTTAAGGCATTGTAGTTTAAACTAACAGACGTATTTAAGGCATTGTAGTGTAAACTAACAGAGACATATTTAAGGCATTGTAGTGTAAATTAACAAAGACATATTTAATGCATTGTAGTGTATGCCACTAGCTATTATTATTACTACTACTATGTGTTTTACTTTTACATTATTTCTCCATTTTCTTTCTCTCTGCATTGCTGGGCAGGGCCCTTGAGTAAGCATTTCACTGTTAGTCCACACCTAAAAGTAGATTTGAAGGGGTTAGCGGAAGGAAGATAGTGGTTTGTGCTGATAGAGAATATTGATCATGCATTACCGCTCATCAGCTGGCCTTCAGCCAGGAATCATAAAGCAATTTATTATAATAATACTGACTTAGTAATGATAAAATAAGAAAACTACTGATAAAGTTAATGTAGGCTAAATCTACCGCAAGCAAACCATATCCAGTATTTCTAAACCACTGCTTTGTGTTTCGCCGGTTTTAGTTCACCCATTCTTCTTGTTCTTTTGAAGGGATACCAACATAGATATTCTATTCAAGACATCCACACAGTCCCTCTATTCTGTTACATTTTATGGGCTCAGTGCAGTATAACTAGATTTATGGTCTCCTATGGCTTACTGCTCTACTATTGTCTGCTGCCAGCCTGTCTGTGGGGGCTACAATGGTCAGTTTGTCTGTCCTTCTGCAGGAGGCCATTGCTTTCAGCTGTAAAGGCCCTCGACACTAATAGAACCAACCTACGTGATGACTTGAGACTGACTACAGGCAGTATTTAGACTTGAGATAAAATGTTCACGCAAAGATTGACCAGAGTTACATGCACAAATCTGAATAGCCCACTGTCCAAAATGAACCAAACACAAATAAAGGAGGCATACACTTACTGTAAGTGTAAATATTCTAAAGTTGACTTAAACCTGACGTTTGTATGAACTTTCATCGATATGATAAAACTCCTTGCTGTTTGATTATTTGTAGCTCAAAACAAATCTCTTTCTCTCGTTTGGGTGAACATTTAGTGAATAGATTCCATGTGATTAGCGGAGTCTGACTTTCCTTGAGGGTCCTTGAAGTCAACAAACAACATAGCCCACATAACCCATATTCTCTTGATCAGGTCCCTACGGCTGCTGCTGTACCAACCCACCTTGAGTTTGTGTGTCTGGGCAGCGAGGCCGGTAGGGTTCATCATGGCGATGAAGATGGGCACATCGCCCAGGGGACTGCCCACTCCACCCGCAATACTGATGCCCAACGAATCAGTGAGACCCTATGAGGAAAGACAACCAATTACAAAAGTACTTCAAAATCACTATAATCAGTTGTAGTAAGTTACCTCACAAAGACAAATAAAATACATATTTAAATAGTGTAAAGTAGTTGGAGCCGTGGGGGGGGGGGGGGGGGGGGGGGGATTCTAAGCTGACATATGGGATTATTATAAAATGGTCATGCTATGGATAATTTCACTATTTGATTTGGAATTTTGTTACCCCTTTAGGTATCAAATCAATAGAAATAATTATTCGATAAAGTATTGAATTTGGCCTTTACTACTATAGCCCTGGGAAACACACCGAATACAACATTCATAAATGCCAAAAAAAGAGTAAAAAAATAAATCATAAGAAACAAAGTTTTGACGTGTTTGTCCTATCTATGAGATATAAGAAAGCTCAGGAAATATGTTGTGTTTTTTACACATTATTTAACCCTTTTTTGGGTAGGCACAAAACTACCTTCAAACTGTATTTTTATTCATTTTTGTAAACAGGTGCTGGTTACCTTCAGACGAGTCCCCGGACACTTGTGGCGGTCATAGTGCAAAATGGAGACCACCTGTTCTGAGTCTCCCCTTTCCATAGTGGTCATAATAGTTTGTAGGTCAAACTGTTCGGAAGCTACAGATGTTCGAGAGAAGACCGATTTTCGGGATGTCTGACAAACAGCGCTTTAGCTCTGCAGATGCGGAAGTGCGATATCGGCGTATCGAGACGCATCCAATGCAAAAACAGATTCCTCTAGCTTAAACTGACAGATTTTGATGGGTATTTTTTTATTATGTGACTTAGATTGACACAAATCGGCATGTTGCATCAATCTTAATACAAGGACAAGCTTAAAACAGATTTGTTTTTCGATATAATTATAAATGTTATAAAAGAAAGCTGACCTTTGTGAATTCAACAATTCTGATCTCCTGGTGGTCCAGTGCTTTATAAAAGAGTAAACAAGAGAAAACAAGAGTAAACAGCCAAAATGAATCGACTCAAATGAGACCACGACATGACGGCTAGCTTTAGCTTTCCAAACAGCTAGATGTTTATCAACTAAAAAAGGTCTTAAGACTCCTGACTTGTATGTTGTACGCTGTCACAGTCCATCTGGAGGCTACCAGAGGAGGCTGACAGCGAGTGAGGGGTCACCTTGCAGCTGCCCGTTTCACTTATCTACCCAAACACAAGGAAAAAGAAACGTGAAATGAATGACAAATTGCTTTCCTTTATCTGAACTATATTTTAGGACTAAGGACTACCAATAGGATATAGAGGAAGGAAGAGATCTAGGGAGTATTCAGTGAGCTGAAATATATTCAGATAGAACTGTAATGAATAGAGCTTACAAGGTGTCTACATGGGTCCTATCTGTTAGATGCATTTCTATCTGAACATTCTGTAACATTGCTCACCTGAACAGGCCCCAGGATATAATTAAGATTCAGAAAACAAAATGGCAGCATACCTGACTGCTCTGTGAGAACCTTCTCTCAGAGTGGAAGGGTCCGGCTTTAAATCTGCCCACCTCCATCACTATGGGTCCCACACCACACTGCAAACACAAACATGTAAACATATAAATAGCTTTTCAACTAAACAAACCATCCAAAGAAGAGATGCTAGTGATGTATTCCACACCAACCGGTCGGAAAAGAGCCAATACAGCACTCATTATACATTTCCTTTTTAAATACATAAATTATCTATCCATATCAACAATTTTAATTTGAGACAACAAAAATCCAGCCTAGTCCCAAATATATCAAGACGGCACCAATAGATCTGGGACCAGGCTTTATTTGACCCTGCTTCCCATGGTTCACCTTCAGCAGTGCTGCCACTGACTCCTGGGTGGCGTTTCTGACATCCTCCTTGTTGACGGACAGGATCTGGTCTCCCTGCATCAGCCTCCCGTCACTCTCCACCACGCCCCCTTTCACTATGTCCGACACAAACACCCCTGTGTCGTTCCTGTTGTGGATAGAAACAACACACGAGTTGGTTGCGGGGTTTATGTTGCGTTAGTGTGAGTGCTTGGTCTCTGTGCATGTGTCTGTCATTTGTGTGTGAGCATTTTGCAGTTAGGATTCGATAGCAAATCAAATAACGTATTTAAGTGGATCTTTTTTTGTGTTGTTCTAAAACGTTGTATTTAACTAATAGGCTCTCTCTGAGGACAATAAGGTATCTATCAATCTATCTAACAATCTATTAGGTAAAAATGCTAATCAAATGCCTGCCTCCTGCTGTGGTTCAAGTGTGGCGGTTCAGGATCTATAGATATGTTAAGGAAAAGCAGGTTCCAAAGCAGGTAGGATGACCGAAATACACTGAAGGTAGACCCAGGTAAAAAAAATCCAGGGTATATCTACCTTGGTGTATGTGGGACTTATCTATACATCTATCTACTAGGGCAAGGGCTGGGTATCTTTGGGATTTGTTTCTTTTCCGATACCAGTTCCCGCTCAGACTCTTCAATTCGGTACCGGTTCTAGAAGGTTTCCTTTTTCGTTTCCTATGTTGAATGAAGAACACATTTACATCTTTAAATGCCTAATCTTCCTCATTATATTCTCTTCATTTTCTTACTAGAACAAGTGTATATTAAAACAAGTGTTGGCTCCCCCCTGTCACCATTGATTTAACTAGTTTCTTAGCAAGTATAGCAACTAGTCAATACAATGACCAATGTTAAATCACTGAGATGGGAAAGGTCAAACACCTTGACCCCCAATGCTAAATAACCTGTGGCATGCACACACACACCAAACAATCCCCGTCATCACTGCAGGCCTGACTCCTCAAATGTCTAATTGGTTCAGGCAAACAGGAGAAGCATGTTTCACACACACACACACACACACACACACACACTGGTGGTTGCCTGAGGTTTCTCTGCTGGGGCCATTCCTGTGCTGTCTATCTCCAGTGAGTTAGGGGCTAGAGGTCACACACCTCTGACACCATGTGTTGAGAGACCCCGAAGGCGCGTGTTGTTATCTACTGGGATAACACACTGAGGATGGCTCAGCATGCCCTTATGTGACTCTGAATGAGTCAACACATTATTTAAACTATGTCCAATAATCTAATTGTGGTCTAAATAAAAAAAATAAAAAGATAAGTTGATTACTTGAAACAAGTGTATTAGTGCTGGGCTGGAACAAAAATGTGCCCCCCTCTGTGAATGGGACTAAGAACCATTGCGCGCTAGTAGGGTCGTAGTTCATCTCTGATGGGTTGCTGCTCCTCCTATGGACATCCACTCGGGGACATTCTCCCCCTGCATGGATATTTACCCTGATCCCACCCCCAATGGACATTTATCATTGTTACAGTTGTAAATATGTATATATTATTAGCATTATTTTCTTTAATAGTTTCATTCACTTCTCTTTTTGTCACGCCCTGACCATAGAGAGCCCTCGGGGTCCTCTATGGTGTAATAGGTCAGAGCGTGACTAGGGGGCTTTTCTAGTTATTTTAGTTCTATGTTGGTGTGTTTGTATGGTTCCAATTGGAGGCAGCTGAATATCGTTGCCTCTAATTGGGGATCATACTTAGTGTGGCCCTTTTCCCACCTGCGATGTGGGATATTGTTTGTGTTTAGTGTTATGTGCGCTACGAACTGTACTTTAGTTTATTTATTTGTTTGAAGTTTCACCTCAATAAATATGTGGAACTCTACTCACGCTGCGCTTTGGTCCACTCATTATAACGAACGTGACACTTTTTGACCTGCACTGTTGGAGCTCCAAGCTTAAGAATGTCACTGTACCCTGCAATTACATCTGCAACCCTGTGCATGTGACAAATAAACTCATCTAATCATCCTAGAAAAAGAGAGCTTCTCTCCAACATCTTTACGGTGTACATTTTAGGACATCCCTGTTTACAATGTACATTTGAGGACATCCAAATGTACGGTGTACATTTTAGGACATCCCTGTTTATGGTGTACATTTGAGGACATCCAAATGCACGGTGTACATTTTAGGACATCCCTGTTTATGGTGTACATTTGAGGACATCCAAATGTACGGTGTACATTTTAGGACATCCCTGTTTATGGTGTACATTTGAGGACATCCAAATGTACGGTGTACATTTGAGGACATCCAAATGTACGGTGTACATTTTAGGACATCCCTGTTTACAATGTACATTTGAGGACATCCAAATTTACTGTGTACATTTTTAGGCCATCCCTTAAATGTTTTCAGTCAAACGTCCCTATAAGACTTATAGGTTCGAGTACCTTCTCCCCACGATGCTGAGGCCCAGGCCCTGGCCGGGCTTCTTGTTCAGCTCCACGGTAAAGGCATCCCACAGGTCCTCCTCCTTGTACTGGGCCTCATCCCTGAACACGCTCAGACGCACCCGCTGAGGGGTCTGCCGTAGCACGTTGATAGCTTCGTCGTGAGTGGCCACGCGCAGGTCAATGCCATTCACCTACGGAGATGGGAAGGGAGAGGGATTAGAGGGGAGGGAGAGATGAAAGAGGAAGGGATAGTGAGAGAGAAACAAACAGATCTGCCAATATAAAATGTGGCAGCAAGGGTACAATGGATAGCATGTTATATTGTTCCTATTTATAGAAACACTGTAGGCCCAAACACACGGACAAACATGAATATTAGTGAAGAATGTGAATAATGTAACATACAGGGTCAACAGCTAGCATACATGTTTGAGGGTAGGCCTATACTTTAGTATAATTATACTTGTATTTTGAAAACCTTTTCTAATAATAACACCACAATGTACTTAGTTTAGAGCTGAGACCTGCAACCTATTTTAAAGTGATGCTAGAGGTTTTGTACAATTTCAGCCAGTAGTGTTGAAAGTAGCACACACGAGCCAAAACGGGTCCCCGAAGACTGTGCACAACGTCATCCAGTCGTATTATATGCTACGTCCTGCAAGTTATTCTTTTTTTTAAACCTGCAATTCGTATGATATGTTACGAATTCCAATTTGTACAATATGTTCAGAATTTGTAAGTGCTTAAGATCCCGTTCAACCTCTAAGGGTCCATATCAACGGGAAATAGCCCATTAGCGCTGGCATAGCCATGTATGGCTTTTCTCATAGCAGACTGAAATGGGTCGCTAATGACGTTGGTTCTGCTTGAGCCACAGAATGGGTGGCCACTCTCTCACCCTCCCCCTGACCCTATCATGAGCAGTATGAATACTACGGCTTAGCTGGGGGCCCAAAGTGAATTACTGAGGTGGGGCAATTAAGTCTTAAGGTTATGTGTATATGTGTTGGTGTGTGTGTGCGTGCATGTATTGAAAGGGGGTGAGTGAGGTGCTTCCAGCCCCATTGACTGAGTTGCCATGACTAACGGCCCCAGTCACACCCCTAGTCTATAACAAAGCAAAGGGCAAAAGGGTGGAGAGCTAGGCTGGCTATTAAGATGTCATTCTATATGACGTCATCTATACATATAATGACTATATATACCATTCGTTATCTATATTTATATAATTTTAGATGTAACATTTGAAAAATTATTCTTCAGATTCTATGAACCAAATCCTATCTTAAGAGTCACAGTGATATGAATGCAGTGTTATACTAGAGTGTGAAATACGGGTCTATATGATCTAGGATCAGTTTAGCCTTTTATATCATGAGGAATATGGTTACAGGGATAGGAGGAGGGTGGAACTGATCCTAAATGATGAATGCAGGCCCTGTTACATTCCATTACCTCCAGGATCTGGTCCCCAGCCCAAAGTCTCCCATCCTTGGAGGCAGCTCCCTCCTCATAGACCTCGTGAATGATAATGGTCCCCTGGAGAAAGAGAAGAGAAAGAAGAGTGTGAGAAAGGGGGAAAAACAAGTGCTAAAATACAAGAGGTGTGTGGCACGGTAGGAGGGAACAAGGAAAAGAGAGAAGGAAAAATAGAAGACGGAGGGAGGAACCAAGGTGAAACAGAGATATAGTCAAATAGAGTAATGAAGAGAATAAAATGACAACGTGAAGGAGTTCAGGAATACATGAGAGATTAGAGACAGAGTGGAACAGGTTGACACTAGCTAGAGTCTGTGTGTGTAGGTGTCTATGGGGGGGGGGGGCTCATTCTCAGGTCAAGGGTCACATTCCAGGATATTGTCTCCTGTGGTTGAGGACTGACTGAGCACATGGGGGGAGAGGAGGAGCGGGGTGTGTGCGTGTGTGACAGACTTCATTATTTCCTATAGTCCTTTGCCATTCCACTGCCTCCACAGCTATTTCAGACCTGGGATAATACTGCCAGCTCTAAAAGCACACAGAACCAAAGACTTCTAAGTGGGTGGCATATCTTTTAAGTTTGTATAATTGTGTAAGTAGTAGTGGGAATTGGACTTCTCATGTTAGTGGTTGAACTTAATTGTTTTATGTATTGTTTTAAAATATAGAATTGGACAAAAACCCAGTGTAAATTCTGATTTAAAGCTTCAGATAAATCTATGGAAAACTAACCCAGATTCTTTGTCAGTACATGTCATTTTGGAATCTGTTAATTGGGATCCAACAACCGTTCTGTCATAGATTATTCAAAAATACAAATGTTGTTATTATTCTACAATACAAGGGGACACTTCAAAAACCCACAGCTACCCCTGGCACTCTAACCTACCAATAGAGTGTCACAGCCCCCCACGATGCTGAGGCCCAGGCCCGTGTGGCCTTTGGAGATGTCTATGGTGGTCTCACAGCCGGGGATGATGGGACAGGTCACAGGGTCAGAGGAGGCCAGAGTGCCAGGGGTGGACGAGCGACTTGAGCCTGATGAGAGAGTGGGAAATTGAGATGAAAATATCGAAGAAATGTTTTCATTCTAGCCTGGTCCCAGATCTTTGTGCTTTTAGCCAATTCCTCAGATTATTATTGGCATGCTATTCAATAAGGCAATGACAAAAAATATTCAGAGGAGTTGGCTAAAGCACCTATTAATTTGACGGCAGGCTAAAATCAGACTTGAATATATTAAGTCACTGTACAACTAGAGGCTATATTAATACTATATTTGTATACTGTATCTGTTTCATTCTTCATTGTGTAAATCAGCATAAACTTATTGACTAACAATCACAGACGTGATTGGTTTGCCAAGTGATTGGTATTGAAGTTGGGGGCACTTGCCCTATAAGCATATCACTCTGCTCTATCTAACGGAGTGAATCATGCTTCGTTCAGATTTTGAGTTATAACTAAGCACCAGTATTTAAGTTATGTAAAAAAAATCTTCAGCTAAGTTGTTTACGTTCAATAAACCAAAATGCTAATAATGTCTGGCATGTCCTCCTGTCAACACATGACAAGCTGTTTACTCACTCCTGATTGGCTCTGACTCAGGCTGGCCCAGGTTAGCCATGTAGATGCTAGGGATGCTGGTGGCCTGATCGGTATAGTAGGGGGGGAGGGGCAATGACTCATTCGCGCAGATTGTCAACTTCACGGAGCCTTTGGCGTTCCCCAGTAGAGAGTGGACCTGAAACGTAGGATAAAAAATACACAATATCATAGTCCCCAACAGATGGTCTATCAGAGATGGGCAGAACTTCTGTTACATGTATTTCAGATACGTATTTAAATTACTCCTGAATATTTTGTCATTTGAATTACACTGGGCTGAATATACTCCAATGCATTTTGTATTTTCAAAACACAAAATACTTTTCTATACCATTTTTTAAAATGATTTTTTATATAGCGGTTTACAGTTTGAGGCTACCCTTTAACCCCTGCATTGGTATCAGAAGTCTGATCACACTATGGTGTGATAAAAGAGTCTGCTAAATGAAGTAAACATTAATATATATGTAAACAATTGCAAAGCATGCTGAGTATTATTCTAATGAGCTCAGCCCCAAAACAATACCCAGTGTGCTTTGCAGTTAATTTTGGCATGTTCATTTTCACATATACATTTAGGTCATTTAGCACACACAGAATGACTTGCTTAGCCAAGGTAGTTAAACACAACACACAACAGTCAGAGCGAGTAACATGTTTTTGTAACCGTTACTGAGAATGGTGTTGCTGTTCGGGCCAGCTACAAATGTATTCTTGTATTTTAATACAAGTTAATTTTGATATATTGATCTTTATGGTATTTTGCATATGTATTCAGTACATTTTGCCCATCCCTGTGGTCTATAAATGTCAAATTAACACACAACAAACTATGTAAAAATGTATGTATATGTTACAACAACAAAAAAGTAAAAAATAAACTAATTTAATAAACACTCAACAAACTAATCAAATTACCCTCCATTAACCCTGGCCGTAGGGTGTGTCTAAAATGTGCTGCAGAGGCAGATCTTACCCTCTCCACAGTGTAGCCCACCACTGGTTCATCCTCCACAGCCAGGAGTTTATCTCCAGATTTGATGCTGCCGTCCTGCATAGAGTAATACAGGACTGGTGTTAGAGAATGTTTTTCATCTTAAAATATATCCATCCAATTAGCATGACATGTAGGATGTCCAATATTATTTTCTGTCCAGCATTGTTCTTTAAAACTGCTCCTGGACAGCTACAGGGTGTGCATGCTTTTGTTCCAACCCAGCACTTTATTGATTGAACTAATCAAGGTCCTCTTAGTTTAAATCAGGTGTGTTAGCACTAGGCTGGAACAAAAGTCTGCTCACCTTGTGGGTCCCCAGGACCAGGATGAAGAAGAGTGCTATACAGGACACCTGTTTCAACCAGGAGAGTAAGACAGAGTGACATACCTTTCCGGCTGGTCCTTTTTCAGTTATACTCTGAATCACCACCCCGTTCGTGGGGTCTTCCTCACTGAAAGTGATGCCGAATCCACCCTCCTCCTTGAGTTCAAAAGAGATAATGTACTTGAATTTTCTTCAATACCTCCCTGTCAACCATAATTATAGACACAGTGAATCATGCACAATGACACATTAAACATGAACAACTCGAGCCATTGATAACCCGAAACGTCCCAATGCAAGAACGGTTTGTTTTGTAAATTGTGAGGCAGTTTGGAACATTATGGTTCTAAACTCAGCTAAAAAAAAGAAACGTCCCTTTTTCAGGACCCTGTCTATCAAAGATAATTCGTAAAAATCCAAATATCTTCACAGATCTTCATTGTAAAGGGTTTAAACACTGTTTCCCATGCTTCTTCAATGAACCATAAACAATTAATGAACATGCACCTGTGGAACGGTCGTTAAGACACTAACAGCTTACAGACGGTAGGCAATTAAGGTCACAGTTATGAAAACTTAGAACACTAAAGAGGCCTTTCTACTGACTCTGAAAAACACCAAAGAAAGATGCCCAGGGTCCCTGCTCATCTGCATGAACGTGCCTTAGGCATGCTGCAAGGAGGCATGCAGATGTGGCCAGGGCAATACATTTGAATGTCCGTACTGTGAGACGCCTAAGACAGCGCTACAGGGAGACAGGACGGACAGCTGATCGTCCTCGCAGTGGCAGACTATGTGTAACAACACCTGCACGGGATCGGTACACCCGAACATCACATCACAGGTACATCACAAGTACAGCATGGCAACAACAACTGCCCGAGTTACACCGAGGTCTGTACTCTGGAGCCGGGATAGATTTGGAGGTGGAGGGTCCGTCATGGCTTGGGGCGGTGAGTCACAGCATCTCTCTCTCACACACACACACACACACACACACACACACACACACACACACACACTTAAAATGACTAAAACAAAATCGAAATTGTGTAGAGATCATAATGGACCTACATTCATACAGTTTCATGACTGTGTCCAGCTTGCTAATAATCACTTAAATTAAAGCTAGACAGTTGGTGAACATCGGGAAAAAAACAATGGCCAGGGGACTATATTTTGCTCATTTTGATGGCAAGGAAATATAATCAATTTTCATTACGTCCCGCCGGACCTCATTGAAGACCGAATGCGGCCCCCGGGGCAATATAGAAACAGGGTGGTACTACCTGAACTTGACCAATAAGAAACACTCATTTTAGTTTTCCATTGCAAAACGGTTTGCTAGGGTGTGCCCTAATGAACACGGCCCAGTTCTACTCAGCATCTTGAAACGGCATGATCATTTGTTCCTGGGGACTGAGAGGATGTAACAGAAAAGTATGTGTCTGGTATGTGCCCATACCAGATGTTGACTTCACACCGTGATCCTCTAATAGACTATTATTTAATAAACCATGTGGACAGACAGCTAGGTTGAGACTCCCAACCAGGTGTTTGGCTTGTCAGAAGACCCATTAAACTAGAATAGGTTCACATCCTCTTTAGTCTCTCTGTCCATCCTGCTCTCTCTCAGTTCCTAGGGTATATTACTGTCCTCCCTCTCTCATTTTCTTCCCTCCCTCTTGTAGCAGCCGAGTCAATTAGAATAGAGAATAGACTCCTTTTCTCCCTCTTTCCCTCCCTCTCCCCACGAAGAGGTCTGAGCCTATGTTAACTAATAGCAGAGCAGCATGTGAGTCTCAAGGTAACTCACCTTCGGCAGAATGACGTGCTGCACATACTTGAACATGTCGACATCGATCGCCGAGGGTGCAATGGAAGTACATGTTTCCAGCTGTGAGAAAATGATTAATAAGAGATTGAAAGAGTAGAACATAGAGCCTTTTCAGTCATTGAGCTGCTTCATACCCTAAGGCCTTTTTCAATCAGAGAAACTAGCTACACATAGACAGGATGACAGGGAGACCGTGTGTGAATATGTGTCTGTCCGTGTTCCTGTGTGAGAAGGGACATATCATGTGTGTATGTATGCATGTGACATGTTTACCTCCGTCTGGGGCTCCAGGGTGTCTCCATGTTCCCTCACTGGTCCTACAGCCATCTGGTTCAGAGCATCTGTGTTCCTGTCCACCAGTCATAACTCAAGAGTAAATCACTAGTCACTGCTTCAGGACACATCTCTCTGTCTGCCTGAGACCCATAGCTCATGAGTGGGTCGCAAATGGAACCCTATTCCCTATACAGTGCACTACCTTGGTCAGAAATAGTGAACAATGTAGGGAATAGGGTGCCATTTTGGGACGTATCCCGAGTCTGTGAACCACACAGTCTAATTGAGGCTGTCAGTTGAGTTAAGTAGAGTGTTTTCCTGCCCGCCTTATTTTGGTCAGATTTCTTTTGGCCTGTCATGAGTAGCTGGACCATTGGTTTTCCATGATCATGTGACCTTACCAGGAATAACGCAGGATACAATGGAAGGAGACATCTTGGAGTATCGCGTTGCCTGTCTGCACTGATATCAATTTAGATCAGTCTTTTGTAACACCACAGCTCCCTCTACTGGGCTTTGTATGGTGATGTTATTAGGCTTAAAATAGTCCTCTGCTATTGAAGGGGCTCAGCTACAGAATCTGTACATTTTCTTTGTCATTGTAAAGAGTTGGGATGAGTGATTATATTGATTTATGCAAGGCCGAAATGAGTTGAACTTGGTGGTTCAGTTGAAAATATAATTGGTGGGGGATGGGAATAAAGACTGGTGATATATTTCCTTCTTCTACTACACTACCTGATGAAAATGATCTTGACCTTCGACGGAGCGCTTTTGATGATGGAGGAGGCATTCTGGTGACTCCGCCCATACAGAATCTGCCCGTTGATCTGATAGGGTGCAGAAATGAACAATATGGAATTTGTTACTACTGTCTAACATACCACATTATTCAATTCAGCATCTGGCATTCGTTTTGCTTCCTTCTTGCAAACCTGAGATCATATTGTGGAGATTGGATATCAAATCAGAGAGGAATAGCTAAATCGAGACATAATGTGATTTAGTACATAACCCAGTAATACCCACTAGGCACCAACTCCTGGTTAAAAACCACCCATCTATAGTGTCGGTGACCACTAAGTAATAATCCAAGCTCCTTACCTCCAACAGTTCATCCCCAACCACAATGCGACCATCTTTGACGGCGGCGCCACAGGGGTCGATCCCGACCACAAACACGCTCAGGCGAGAGCGGTCGCGGTTGCCAGCCAGACTAAGGCCCAGGCCGGTCTTCCCCTTCTCCAGCTCAATCATGTGCAGCAGCCCCGGAAGGCTGCCGTAGCGCTGAATGATGCTCTCTGTAGAGAATAGTGGATAGATTGAAATTAGTCGAACCACTGAAACATCATACTGATGAATGTGAAATGATTGACTTTATAACTGAATAGCTTTCTATGTAGTGTATGGCATAGATTTGAGCTGGATAGCTTTTCTTGACTTGCTATACTCATACAACCAAGGCATGAATGGAAACAACTGAAATTAAACAACTTTTAACATAAATCATAGTCAGTGGTTCTAAACTAAAAGATCACATCAAAATGCAAAGTCATACTCAACACATCTCACAAGAGAGTCAAATATGTCATCATTTCAACTTACAAAGACACTGCCAAACCTAGGTTTGTATTGATCCTGACAGACAGACAGGCCTCTCTCTCTATCTCTCAGTGGAATAACTAGTATTCAGAGACCATGTTGTTCTGGGCTGTGTGCCACGGACTGCACTGTACCATCACTCCTGTACTAATCTCCCTGACTCACCTCATCAATCTGATCCCCCACAGGGCACACACACACACACACCAGGGGCCCAGCAGGGACTATACTGTCCATAATCAGAAGTGCCTGAGGCCCCATCCAGAAATCACCCCATGCCCTATCCCCTAGGCACTGCATTTTGAATAATTGGATAGGTATTCTATGATTGTGCTAGCCTAGTTCACTTGCCTTGGGAGCCTAGCAGCAAGACTTAGTGCTTGAAGTAGACTGAAATAGGTGCCTGTACCTATTTTGGGTGTGTCGGTGTGTTCCGGCCCAATTCATGCACTGGCAAGACAACGATTGCACAGATCAGGTCATGTTCAAAATGCAACGTGGAGGCCCTCTAGTGGCCGCTAGGTGGTAGCACATGGGAGTAGGCAAGCAAAGTTGGCTGAATCCATGGAAACAAACCCTAGTGCCTACCCACTAGGCAGTGGTACTTCATGTTAATCTGAAAGGATTTGATAGGTATAAACAATATGGTAGTAGCTGCACATTGCTCATGATGAATTTGTAAGACTTTCACCTATCATATATATTCAGTTCTATTCAAGTGCCTAGGGAGTAGGGGCTAGGAGTTGTTTCTGCACTGGGTCCATCCATGGTCTTGTTCATTGTATAATGATCCATAATAACAATATGAGAACCCAGATAACATAATTAGGTAGTCAACTTCGGTCTAATGAGTGACCTTTCATGAAGAAGGAGGAAGTTGCCCTTATTGGTCAGTTTTGAGTGCCCCTGCCTATTGCGGGCAATGTTTAGGATTAAGGGGAGGGTAACTGTCCCTAGATCTGTTCATAGAGTCAAACTCACTCCAGCTGTAGCCAAACTCATCCTCGTCTTCCGCCTGGGCCTGTCTGTCGGGAATCTCTGTCAGGGTATCGGTGTCGGTCTCTCCGACGTGGGGAACCACGGGAAGCGAGAGGTGAGGAGTGGTGGACGATGTCTTTCCCGCTTCCCTCTTTAGTGGCTGCCACATCACAGAAGTATCAGTACAATAGATTTGTAGTGAGGCAAAATGGCAGATAATCATTTTGTTTCAGCGTAGCAGGTTTAGCTGACCACAACCCAAAAGCCGTACTGTTGAGTCGGTAAAGTACGTTTTAGTCACTCATCTGCAGGTGGACATTTCAAAATGGCGTCACCCAACTTTTTAGGCATGTATTTTTAGTTCATATGACTAAACTGTTATTTGACTAAACTGCTGTAAGCAAAGCATTCCATTGATTCAAGTCAGAAGTAGTGTATTTTTAGATTACCTCAATATTCAAGACTAAGTTTAATAACAAAATGTTCCTTACTGATAGAATTCAATTCAACCATTGTCCATCTGATAACACATTCAAATGGACACTTACCTTATGGAGCAAGTGAAACACAATTTCAAAATGTTGATACATTTAGGCAAATTAAAATGCATTTTGATTCAGAATCAAAACATTGCATATTTTTGCATGAGATTAAAATGGGCAAGTTTCAATTTCGTCATTTCAATGTTCTATTTGTAACCAACAAAACACAAAAAAGAGAAAGTAAATACTCAGATAGGTTTAGTGGAAATGTGTTAGGGCATCATGTATGCGTGTAAGGCCTGTCCAATATATGAGTCTCCACATATATTCCAGAACACAACCGTACGAGCATACACGGAAATAGAAGGGGGAAAAGCACGACAACACAAAGACCCACAAACCTTAAACGGAGTAGGAGTGAAAGGGTTAGTTGGGGAGAGGCGTAGGAATAGTCTACTGTGACTCTCAACCTCCTACAGGGAACAGAGAAGAGTCAGAGACTTTCAGTGAGACAGACAACAAAGGACTAGGACAACATTGTGAAACTAAGGGCAGAAACTTCACTCTACCGCTATGATGGAGAGTGTGAGTGAAGTGCTAGGTCTACTAAAAATCCTCATTTGATAAACTAAATAAGATTTATCCCAGGTGTCTCAAACTCGATTCCTGAAGGGTCATGTTTATTCAGTCACACATTTGCTGGTCATGATGGGACATGAACTTGACAGGTGAATAGTATAACGTACATGGATGTAAATCATTTTGGCATGAAAAAGGTGTACACAAAACCCTGCGGGAATTTGGGTTGAGACTTCCACGACAATACAACATCAAGTTACAGGCATTGTCCCCTAAGGTTACAAAACCAGGGCCCAAACACTTCAAAATACTTTCCTTTGGTTTCAGTACAGTGGAACCAATGAAATAGTCCCAAAAGTGCAAACGCTGTGCTAAATCCAGTGCACCTAAAGTATTTGACATAGGTCTAAAGGTTGCATAGAGACACTGACCTTGTCACTATTGCGCCGTGCCATGGCCGCCGCTCTCTCCTCGTTGGTGTCCGTGGTTGAGGACTGTCGTGTACAAGAGGGATGGAAACAGGAAAAATACACTGCTAGGCATTGCCATCAAATGTCATAATCAGCAAAGGCTGAATTTACAACGGTGAGGCATCATACTGTGTTTAATTGGTGAGGCTTGCATGGGACAAGTAAAAGCATCCAAATATATTAAAAACGTTTGTTTGAACATAACAGAAAAAGTAGCCTGAGCGAAACTTCAATTGCTATTGTTTTTCTTCATGAGTTGTGGTTGTGTTGGCTACAACAGATTATGGATTGCCCTTGGTCAATGTGGGTACTGTATACACATTGGGGAAACTAAAATGATGATGTGTTCAGTGAGTAGGCAGCCCGTTATCAATATTCCACCCAGGCCTGACCACCTCTCACCCAGGAGCTGATTTAATATATTCTGCCTGCCAACTAGAAACCACCACAGCAGCATGCAGTGAACCTTGTGGTTTGGGGTACGTGACATATGAGCTATTGTGCTATTTTAGTTTTTCCTGTTCCTTGACTCTTCCTCAGTTCACAAAACGTTATGAGCTGGTATCCCAGGCAAACACAATCTATTCCTGGACTCAAATGCACGTTCAATGGAGATTCTCCACTGAGCATGCTCTTGAGTTCATTAGTAGAATTAATCTGGGTCTGGGAAACTGGGCCAAAGAGATAATATTCTATACAAAGAGTACATTATACACTGTAGGATTGAACACGCCACATTAAGCAAACATTGAGCAGCAAAAGAAAGCAGTCTACATGAAGGAAGATTGGACACTGGGTCACACACACACACACACGCGCACACGCGCACACACGCGCACACACGCACACTCTAACCTGAAGCGGAGAGGCAGGAAATAATAAGCCGGCAGAGGTTTGATTAGTGGGTCGTGGGTTGGATCCGGGGTGGGTGTTTAGCCGCAGAAGAAAGGGTAGGGGCGCCTTCTAAAAGCAACACGGGGGATCAACAGCAAGTCAAGGATACAGAAGTTGAAGGAAATGAAGTGTGGCGGCAGAGCCCTGACAAACATGTTACCAGGTGTCCAGGAAACAAGGGAATAGACAAGAAAATGTTCAAAAGGAAAAACACCTCTGGAGTCAAATTATTCAAAAATGAGTGACTGGTAATGAATGTCCTCGAGGTGACCCATTTTTTTACTTCAAGAAAATCAAAGTGGTGCTCTTTCTTAGAACCAAACAATAAATGTTTTAGAGAATCCTCAAGGCTGCTTTTGGATTATTCACTACTGACACAGAAGAGTAGAAGGCCTTAAAGGGGAACTGCTAGGAAGCATCATTACGATCTGTAGGTAGGTCCCAGTGGCACCATTTAAAAGAGCAAGAGCAATACATACCTGCCCGTAGCAGTTAACCTTTGTAGCATATAACGTTTGATCTCTTTTTCCCCCTGGATGCACTCAGATTCCAATTTTTATTTGGGTCTCTTTTTGCACGTTTCTGTTGCATGCACATACAGTAGCCTATTAGAGAGTCTGAAAACTTCTGGATGGAGAGATAAAGCAACATAGACTCTACTGACGGGCATAGAGCAGAGATAGAGAGAGGAAGAAAGTAATACAAATAAACAGAGAGAGCGAGACAGAGCAAGAGATTACCTGGCACGTGATAAGGCACGCATTTTAAAGCGGTTCTGTATTTCTTTATGACTGGTGACGAAGCAGGGCTACAGTGGGACTCGGGCTGAGGAAGAGGTGCATGCTGGACTGGTTAGTGGAAGGTTAGTGGAAGGTTACGGAAAATGTCTGGAAAGCTTCAACCATGCATGAAAATGAATGATTGTAAGTCGGACATCAAGATATGTTGGCTATTGCAAAGCTGGTTGCAATTTCAGTAGGATGTTAGTTTTGTCATGCTTTTGGAGCCTAATGGCGCTTCCAAACCAATGAAGATTATGCAGAAATGCAGGATAATTAATGGTTTGAGATGAGGAAATAAAGTATTGTTGTTGAAAGACATTAGCCACTTAGCTAGCGTGCCAACACAGGGAGCTAGCGTGCCAACACAGAGAGCTAGCGTGCCAACACAGAGAGCTAGCGTGCCAACACAGAGAGCTAGCGTGCCAACACAGAGAGCTAGCGTGCCAACACAGAGAGCTAGAAGGCTCACCCTGGGCCTGTGGACGATACTCTGCACGAGGAACACGACAGGGTTTCCTGCCCTGCGGATGGCCTCCACAGCCTGCTCGTGACTGGCATCTCTCAAGTCCACGCCATCCACCTGATACATTCCAAAGAAACAAACAAGTAATTCATAGTTTTTTACTGTGCAATAACCATTTTGCCATGTCAAAGTAAATACATTCTACTGGACAGAAGTGATACAGCCTGGAATCGAACCAGGGACTGTAGTGATGCCTCATGCACTGAGATGCAGTTCCTTAGACTGCTGCGCCACTCGGGAGCCCTAATATTGATGGGTGTACCTCAACAACCCTGTCTCCTGTCTTCAGGGTTCCGTCGCGGCCGGCGGGGCTGTCCTCCAGGATGTGTTTGATGAAGATGCCCCGCATCACCTCGCCGTTGCTGAGGCGACTGCCCATTCCTCTGCCCCCCACGATGCTGATGCCAAGGGACTTGCCAGCTTCTTTTTTGAGCTCCACCCTGAGAGACGACATGCATTAGAAAATATATTTTAAAAAGGGGGTTCTTTATTGTACCACTTCTTGGGACACAGCTGGCCAACTCCTGTTCTGGGGTTCTAATTTGATTTATTTGTACACAAAGTAAAAATAAGATGTGACATTGAAGGAAGGAAATGGCTTGTGTAAGAACCTATTGAATACAAATTCCGGAGAGAGCAACGTTACAGAAGGTTGAACCATTTAGATTGTAAATGATTATCTGTTGCATAAAATAAACGGGGCATTGTGTTGGGTCGGTAAATTAGGTAGACCTGATATGATTCTCTGTCTTTTAGATTAGGGAACTGTGTCAGGTGGCTCCATTTCTATTTGTGACATTCTAAATGTTGCAGCCCATTGAATTAGCCACAGCTATTAATAATCCTGGAGGGCCACAGTGTTTGCTGATTTCCTCTTGATTGTCATTGATTGGACGGAGAGTGTCACACACACTTGCGTTCCCTCGCCTAAATCAGTCACTGATTAGAATCAGCAGACAGTGCAGAGCACCTCTCGAGGACAGGAGGTGAGGACACCGGTTTTGAACAATATTACAATCACAAAGCAGAACACAGACAGTGGGTAATATGTGTGCAGGGTCTAGCCCAGTTCCAAAGTGGTATAACTAATGCCATAAACCTTGGCTTGATGTCCAAATCCGTGCTTATTGCTTATTTACCTAATAAGATGTTGTTTCCTTAACATTAGAGATGGAAAGAGGGTATGTCCCCTATCTTTGCCATGATAAATGCTTAAAATTAGCTCTTAGGAAGTCACATCCAGTTGACTACTTTAAAATAGTGAAAGCCTTCAATGGCGCTGCCCATGCTAAAACAGGCTTTGTGGAAAGGTCACCCTCTATCCAACTCTATGTTCTGGACCAAGCCAAAGACAAACTTCCTACTCACTTCCTGGGCTGGTTCCAGTTACTGAAGGTGGCACTCTGTAGCTCGCTCTCCTCTCCCTCTCCTTCCTCCCTCTCTGGGAGTTCTGGGATTTCTCTTCTGCAAAGAGACAAACAGAAAACAGCCGCCTTTGTAAACCATAGCTGGTCTGACAGTAATCGACTTGTTTTAGTACTGTCTGGAGTACAACAAAATAATATTGCGAAAGTTAGTCTATGCTTGAAATCAAAAGCACGAGTTTAGTGAGGGCATCGTCATGAAAATACCTTTCTATAATGTATTACTTCTATAAAGTTGTATAACGCTTGAGCTTACTTTGGGGCCTGAGGAGCATCAGAGAAGATGTCATCTTTAGGCTGCTCCAGGCTGGCCTTGTACTCCTCCAGATACTCCATGGGAACATAGGTGATGCTGATAACACACACAGACACACACACACACCAATGAGCCTCAGCACACTCCTGATAACAACCTGACCAAGATTTGTCATCATCACTGCAAATACCCCCAAATATAGAACCTACACATAAACATATGACACGAGAGTTCAACCTTGTGTGCAAGCATGTCAATATTCATCATTAGGAATGACATGAACGTTTAACAAAGCATTAGTGTGGAAGTGCCTGCATTCATACGCCACCTGGTATGACAGAAAGGGCACTTTTACAAAAGGACTTTTATTTATTCATAGACGTCTAATCTACATGCAGGAGCGCACCTGTTTTTCTCCCCGTCCAAATTAACTGTGCGGCACAAGATTGCAGGAGGGGAAGGAATTAACTCTACATTTCTCTGGCAATGCATTCTGCCGATCATGAGCCCAAGGTGAGCCGTCAATGAATAATGTAGCAGACGTCCCCACATAGCTATCCAAAACAGATGTTTCCGTCGTTCATAATTGTCTGGGCCAATAAAGTTGGCTCGAATTGAGTGGCAGAATTCTTTCCAAAATATGTCATGGAGGTTTGAAGGGAACATCAATCGGAACACCAAATTTACAGGAATAGAAGAACAACTTTCCAAAATATTAAGAATTTAACGAAAGGGAAGTAGCAAAGAGCATATTTGCTTTGGTAGGCCCAGTTTCAAGTAATTCATCGTGATGAGTTGATTCTAAAGCACAC
The DNA here is from genome assembly GCF_013265735.2 of Oncorhynchus mykiss. Classification (NCBI taxonomy): domain Eukaryota; kingdom Metazoa; phylum Chordata; class Actinopteri; order Salmoniformes; family Salmonidae; genus Oncorhynchus; species Oncorhynchus mykiss. Next base: position 21,331,179 of record NC_048573.1, on the reverse strand, counting down.
ACACTTACACATTTGAGTGAAGATGACAGATCTAACAACGACGGCTTAATTCGTACTTCAACATTAGGACATGCAGACACTGAGGTACTTGAATCCCTGTTCATTCAAACAGCAGTCCAAAAACAGATGGGAGGAACAAGTGGATTAGTGTGTGATAGAGCAAAAGTTCAAAAAGTGCCAAATGAATTGTTATCGCCACACAAATGGACCTGCAAGCCCCATAGTCCCAGAAAAGAAGGTCAATGGAGTGTTAAGGGTGACGTTTTAATGGTTAGTGGTGCAGTCCAGTCCAGTGAGAGATTTATCCAGATACGTTGACTGTGTGTTAGGCCTGCGTTAACTTGACTATCTGTGCGCATGGACACCAATAGAAGCTTAGCTGCCACACCAAAGAAAAAGGTTTGGAGATATATCCGTGTTGGTATTTGACAATATAAAAAATAATGTATTTTATTTATTTTTTATCTGCAAAGCGGTGATTAGCTTCAGTCACTTTGCTGTATGTCGCCAATAAGATTATCTGATCTGGAGAATTTTAATGGCCACAGATTTCAACATCATTTTACAATAGTTTCTATTATTAATGAGTAAGAAGTAACAGTGAATTTGAATAGTTTGATCCTTTTAAAAATTTAACTGGTCAGACTAAGGTTTGTGTATGGTAGATATAAGGGTTGTGTATGGTAGATATAAGGTTTGTGTATGGTAGATATACTGTATGGTTGATTTAAGGTTTGTGTATGTAGATATAAGGTTTGTGTATGGTAGATACACTGTATGGTTGATTTAAGGTTTGTGTATGGTAGATACACTGTATGGCTGAGATAAGGTTTGTGCAAGTAGATATACAGTATGGTTGATATACTGTATGTGTTTTAACTTCTAGATCTGGATAAAACTTCCAACCATGGACAGGCGAAGAGGCCCATATGAGAATGGTGAGGTAGAGTGGACAGTGAGGAAACAAATTAAAATGGCAGATTATGGTTGCACACCCGTCAGCGTGGGAGTTAGCAATACTCACACATAAAAGGGGCACAGATCGTCCTCTGGTGCACAAGCAGATCTAGAAGGTGAAGAGGATTTTATGGGCTAACATACTGTACTGAGAAGTTTAGAGTAGAGCAAGCAGGACTTGAGATAATGAAAATAATGGTGCCCCACACTTTAATGTAGCTTCCCTCGAATACATGGAGAAAATACAATTTAGAAAAGTGAAGGGCATTAGCGAGTTGTTCAAATTTCACCATTGAGCATCTATGCTAGGACAGTCCAGATGCTGTAGTCCAAAAGCATTTCTATAGTACTGAAAATCCTACCTTAATGTAGCCTACATAATTCAATTGGTGTTCGTCAGAAATATTAAATGTACAGTACCAGACCAAAGTTTGGACACACCTACTTATTCACCTACTTATTTGTTTTTTCTGTATTTTTACTATTTTCTACATTGTAGAATAATAGTAAAGACATCACAACTATGCAATAACATATATAGAATCATGTAGTAACCAAAAAAAGTTTTAAACAAATCAAAATATATTTCATATTTTAGATTCTTCAAAGTAGCCACTCTTTGCCTTGATGACAGCTTTGCACACTCTCGGCATTCTCTCAACCAGCTTCACCTGGAATGCTTTTCCAACAGTCTTGAAGGAGTTCTCACATATGCTGAGACACCAGTCTCAACGTCAACGGTGAAGAGGCGACTCCGGGATGCTGGCCTTCTAGGTAGAGTTCATCTGTCCAGTGTGTGTGTTATTTTGCCCATCTTAATCTTTTCTTTTTATTGGCCAGTCTGAGATATGGCTTTTACTTTGCAACTCTGCCTAGAAGGCCAGCATCCCGGAGTCGCCTCTTCACTGTTGACGTTGAAACTGGTGTTTTGTGAGTACTATTTAATGAAGCTGCCAGTTGAGGACTTGTGATGCGTCTGTTTCTCAAACTAGACACTTCAATGTACTTGTCCTCTTGCTCAGTTGTGCACCGGGGCCTCCAACCCCTCTTTCTATTCTGGTTAGAGCCAGTTTGCACTGTTCTGTGAAGGAAGTAGTACACAGAATTGTACGAGATCTTCTGTTTCTTGGAAATTTCTCGCATGGAATAGCCTTCATTTCTCAGAACAAGAATAGTCTTGACGAGTTTCAGAAGAAATGTCTTTGTTTCTGGCCATTTTGAGTCTGTAATCAAACGATGATTCTCCAGACACTCAACTAGTCTAAAGAAGGCCAGTTGTATTGCTTCTTTAATAAGCACAAAAGTTTACAGCTGTGCTAACATAATTGCAAAAGGGTATTCTAATGATCAATTAGCCTTTTAAAATTATAAACTTGGATTAGCTAACATGCCATTGGAACACAGGAGTGATGGTTGCTGATTAATGGGCCTCTGTACGCCTATGTAGATACTCCATTAAAAGAAATCTGCCGTTTCCAGCCACAATAGTCATTTACAACATTAACAATGTCTACACTGCATTTCTGATCAATTTTATGTTATTTTAAACGGACAAAAATGTGATTTTCTTTCAAAAACAAGAACATTTCTAAGTGACCCCAAACTTTTGAACGGTAGTGTATATTGATTTGTTTAACACTTTTTTGGTTACGACATGATTCCATGTGTTATTTCATAGTTTTGATGTCTTCACTATTATGCTACAATGTAGAAAACAGTAAAAAATAAAGAAAACCCCTTGAATGAGTAGGTGTCTCCAAACTTTTTACTGGTACTGTATACAGATGTAGGATCTTAATTTGATCACCCTGTTGCAGGAGAACTTTTCTGCAAGGCAGAACATGTCAAACTTGTAGTTTACTTGAGGTTTAAAAGGGTTTCTGAAGTTTGCAATTTCAACTTTGAAATTTCAGAGTTGATTTTCCCTCACGAGAAATGTATCAACCCCTGCAAAAATGTCCATTAATTACAATCCACATAATAATTAATTTCCTGTAGCTGCAGGAGTATTTCCCTGCTGTAGCAAACTGGCTCAAATTAAGATCCTACATATGAACATTCTATCATGCTTTGCATTGCACAACTTTTAGTGATATTAAGGTGGTCTATGACTCACAACACTGGATTACAATGACCTTTCCTACTATCGACAATAAGTGCATTGTTAAAATTAAACTGAGCTCCTCAACGACTCTACTGCATTATAATGTTTACTACACATTCATTGTCAGGTGTTGTTTCTGAGGTATGCATCTCAATTCAGTTCAATTAAATGTGTATTTGAATGGCTTTGGATAGCTGTTGTGTGGGAGATGTACTAGGAGAAGATAATATTTCTACGAGAGGTGCAGAACAAATTACATTAATGGGATCATTTGGCACAATTCACTCAAATGCAAAACACTACGAAGCTTAACTCAATGCTTGACTTGATCATAATTGTACACATAGGCTGTAGAAAAAGCCACCAAATCATTTACATAACAAAAAATGTAAATTCCACATTTGATCGAGAGGCATTTAGTGTGATGTCAGGCACCATTTATCTGATTGTATAATAGTGTGTCTATGTAAAAATCCTCTGACTTTTACATTGTAACATAAAAAAAAGTGTGTGTACATGTGTAGGGAATCTAGAGATAATACATTTGAGGTGAAATCTGCCATGTGTGTACAGTTGAAGTCGTAAGTTTACATACACCTTAGCCAAATAAATGTAAATTCAGTTTTTCACAATTCCTGACATTTAATCCTAGTAAAAAATCCATGTCTTTGGTCAGTTAGGATCACCACTTTATTTTAAGAATGTGAAATGACAGAATAATAGTAGAGAGAAAGATTTATTTCAGCTTTTATTTCTTTCATCACATTCCCAGTGGGTCAGAAGTTTACATACACCCAATTAGTATTTTGGTAGCATTGCCTTTAAACTGTTTAACTTAGGACAAACATTTTGGGTAGACTTCTACAAGCTTCCCACAATAAGTTGGGTGAATTTATGGCCCATTCCTCCTGACAGAGCTGGTGTAACTGAGTCAGGTTTGTAGGCCTCCTTGCTCGCACACACGTTTTCAGATCTGCCCACAAATTTTCTATGGGATTGAGGTCAGGGCTTTGTGATGGCCACTCCAATTCCTTGACTTTGTTGTCCTTAAGCCATTTTGTAACAACTTTGGAATTATGCTTGGGGACATTGTCCATTTGGAAGACCCATTTGCAACCAAGCTTTAACTTCCTGACTGATGTCTTGAGATGTTGCTTCAATATATCCACATAATTCTCCTTCCTCATGATGACATCTATTTTGTGAAGTGCACCAATCCCTCCTGCAGCAAAGCACCCCCACAACATGATGCTGCCACCCCCGTGCTTCACGGTTGTGATGGTGTTCTTCGGCCTGCAAGCTCCCCCCTTTTGCCTGCAAACATAACGATGGTCATTATGGCCAAACAGTTCTATTTTTGTTTCATCAGACCAGAGGACATTTCTCCAAAAAGTACAATATTTTTTCCCATGTGCAGTTGCAAACTGTAGTCTGGCTTTTTTATGACTTCTTCCTTGCTGAGTGGCCTTTCAGGTTATGTCGCTAGAGGACTAGTTTTACTGTGGATATAGATACTTGTGTACCCGTTTCCTCCAACATCTTCACAAGGTCCTTTGCAGTTGTTCTGGGATTGATTTGCACTTTTCACCAGAACGAACGCATCTCCTTCCTGAGTGGTATGACGGCTGTGTGGTCCCATGGTGTTTATACTTGCGTACTATTGTTTGTACAGATGAACGTGGTACCTTCAGGCGTTTGGAAATTGCTCCCAAGGATGAACCAGACTTGTGGAGGTCTACAATAATTTTTTCTGATGTCTTGGCTAATTTCTTTATATTTTTGTCAAGCAAAGAGGCACTGAGTTTGAAGGTAGGCCTTGAGATACATTCACAGGTACACCTCCAATTGACTCATATTATGTCAATTAGCCTATCAGAAGCTTCTAAAGCCATGACATCATTTTCTGGAATTTTCCGAGCTGTTTAAAGGCACAGTCAACTTAGTGTATGTAAACTACTGACCCACTGGAATTGTGATACAGTGAATTATAAGTGAAATAATCTGCCTGTAAACAATTGTTGGTAAAATTACTTGTGTCATGCACAAAGTAGAAGTCCTAACCGACTTGCCAAAACTGTGACTTTTTAACAAGAAATTTGTGGAGAGGTTGAAAAACGAGTGTAAGTGTATGTACATTTCTGACTTCAACTGTATATGCTGTAGTTGGGATATTTTAACAAAGGCCTATAGTGAAACCATATATAACAGGTTTCCAAGGACAAGGTTCCAAAACACTGAACATAGTGCATAGCCCGGGTCCTTACCCCATGTCTGGCCCGATGAGGGAGTGTCTCCGGAGCATGGCGCGGGCCTGTGTATTGGTCAGGTTGGCCGTGGGCTCGCCGTTGATGGCCAGGATGAGGTCCCCCACCCCCAGACGGCCGTCTCGGCTGATGGAGCCTCCGTGGATGATGCTGCGGATGTGCATCCCCAAGCCATCCTTGACGGCGCTCACCGTCATTCCTGTAAGGTAGACACAAAGACAACATTCTCAAAGACCTGGAACCTATACGTAATACATTCCCCCACATTTATGTGCAATGTGTTCAATCTTTAATCATGTGTTAATAATGTTGATGCGCTGGAGATCCACATAGATAATATCATAGTTAATATCCAACAACCTTAACAGACAGAAAGACCATAATGCAACAGATATTGCATTATTTACATAAAATTTTTTGTTGTAAAGAGGAATGATTTATTAAAAAGTGAACGCTGTTCTCTTAACAGCAATTTCTCATCAAGGCTGACATTTAGAAAAAGAAATATAGGAATATACAGCATATTGCCAAAGTATTAATACAAACCGAGACTGGAGTTGCCCTTGACAACAGTGATTGTCCTTTCAAAATTACTCCCAGTGGTTCTAATCTTGTCCCCTTCCTCTTTGGACTGCTTTACAGATGGCTCATCCCCCTTGAGAATGACGATTCAATAAAAAGTATTCATTAATCACATTTCTTTATATTTTCTAATGGTACAAAATCCAAATGGTGACAGAATGACATTGAGTTTAAATTATAAAATATTTTCTATGGAGGAAGTTTTGGTACAAAATGTAAATAAAATAATTGTGACAGAATGAAATAGAGCTAATCTAAACTACCAGGGAGGTTACGTGGGAACGATTAGTAAAGGCCAGGGAATCAAACATACAAGGTAAGGAAGGGATTTATCTGAATTTTTTTTCTGTTATGCCATTACCTTCGGCATGTAATACCTAGAAATTCAATTCTAGTAAAAAGTTGAATGTTTAAAACTGGTTAGACAAAACATACTAGCCATTATTCTCGTAAATCCAATTAATTTCACATTGGCCTGTGAAGAGTCGTACAGCATTTCAACATTTGTTAAACGTAACTTGTTGCATTTCAAGTTCCTGATGACCAATTTACACATGATTGTTTGATTATGAGGCACACTTAATGACATTTGATGGCAAACCGACAGATGGCACAGCTCTTTAGATGAAGGCTGGTTTACCTTCATTAAGCATTCCATCTCCCCTATGTCTGCAACGGCCATGGTGGGCTCCACCGGAAAACGAAGAGACTGCATTGGCTCCCCCAAATCATTCAAACCGGGCTCGGGGTCAGTGTACGGACTGCACGAGTTCGACAGATCTGACGGCTCCAATTGGGTTAATTGATGCGCCAGGTACTGATCGGAGATAGCTAGTGTGTTGTTGTCAATCATTAGGGTGTGACTTCCAATACTCCTGGGCAGGGGGAAAGCGATGGGCTTCTCCTCCGGGGAAAAGGGTTCAGTGTCGTCTGCGAGGCAGGACAACGTCACGAAGGGATGTTCGGTCAACAAGTCCAGACGAGCACTCCGCTATGTAGGTAAAACAAACCAGACGAGCCAAAATGGAGGTTACACCTCGTTAGTTTCACAATCACCCAACTGGGGGGTTTTCGTCTACCTCGGTCGCCGTTCTGCACTCCTCGTAATGAGCCATTGAAAAGCCATCAGTGACAGATGGGGAATAGCGATAATTACAGATGATCCTGTTTTAGAGTGTGCGATGCACCAAATATCTCTTTATTATCATCCTAGATATATTTCATGAGGCCCGGACTGTGCTGCAATGAATCTCTTCAGCGATTCCTTAAGCATCTGAGATGGCAATATAAAACTTGGAAAAAGAAATCCCTGGGAGAACAAACTATTTGGAAGAACTGTAACAAGCAGAAATGCTGAGAGCAGGACTGAAGCACGCAACAGACCATTTAATTCTAATAGGGTAGTCATATCTTGTTACGGTTCAGTGCAGTATATAGGTAGATACTAATCTAAAAAACACTCAACCATTCATCCATAAGGAGTCTGGGGCCAGTACTCCATGACAAAGCTCAACAACAAAAACAGGCAACATACAGTACATGCAAAGGGGTTAACAACCAAATAAACTTTGTATCACTTCAATATAGCCGCCATTTTGAAGAAGGTAAACAACTATAGATAGAAGTACATTAGAAGTACTGTGCTAACTTATTTTGATTACGTGAGTTTTCTTAGTGAAAAAGGCAGCAGCTTCCAATTGCTCCAATGAAATTCAAATAAATGACATGACCATACCGATACTGCTTTTGCTTTGAAACAAGCTTTCTAAAATTGCTGACTGTAATGGCTTTAAAATTGACTTAGCTAGCCACAGTGCAAGTTTGTTGGCCTACCTTGGGTGTGGAGGACTGCAAGATCATCTGGTAGGACAGGTCAGCGCTGCAGTTGCTGCCATGGAGGGCAATCATGGATGCCTGGAAGGTGTCATCCTCCTCGCCAGAGAAGCGATGCGCCAACACCCTCTCGTCGGTCAGGTCTACCTCATTGGAGTCAATCTGCATTAAAGAATGTCAATGTAGTGAATTGGATGGGGAATATGTCTCTCTATGCCATGGATGAGCTATCCAATCACAGATAGCTGTGTGGGTGCCATCAGAGCCATTTCAAAAGGATATATTGTTTTTTGTTGCTCAAATTTGATTAGAGTTACAAATTAAATTAAATTCCCTTGATAGAATATTTTAAAGGACGCATTTTAGAAGTCACAATGGTTACCATGTGTCTAATTTTGATTGGTTGGTTTTTTCCTTGTCCCTCAATTTCATTGATTCGTTTGACTTGTCCCCAACGGCAACTAACCAATGCAGGCTCTGCCCAGAAACGGTGGCCCTCTGCTGGCTCCTCCTCTCTCTCTTTAACCAGCAGAGCATTGAATATAAAAGAACAGATTCCCGAGAATGACGACGGAGTGCCCTCTTCATTGTATGGCTGTGGAGACAGGGCTGTAAATGGAAAATATCCAAACACATAGGAAATTCCAATCATTGTCTACAAATTCCAAGCCAAATTTGATTGGAGTTGTTAAAATGTTTTGTTGAGGTTGTTAGTAGCGAAAGGAGTGTGAGTTTTATTGGCTTGATTTGGTCTCCATGGTTTGGTCTCTACTTTTGTAATAGTTTGGTGACAAGTTGTACTTGGTTATTTGATTTCCAAAGGACTTCAAACGAGATAATTTCTTGGAGTTTTGCCACAGATTGCTTTAAATGGGCTGTTTAATCTTGATTGTATCTAGCGCAATGCCCGGCGAGCGAGAGATATAGAGAAAAGAGAGAAAGATTGGAGAAGCTATTAGAGGCTTATACCAGTCAAACTCAATTTTGAGAAGCAATACAACAAAAATAACACCCCCCCTCCCTCAAAAAAAAAAAAAACACATTCCAGGAGCTGCAGGAAAGCTCGATAACTCCAGAGGCTTCACAAAAACAACGTAATCCACTGGACATGCAACAACCTTGACATCAGAGCCAGAACTTACTGTATGTTCTCATCATAATCTAATGGCAAGCCCAATAGAGAAATATAACTCTGAAGCTGAAAGAATGCAACCAATTTTCACAGAAAGACTAGACAAGCAATCCCTCAGGTGGTGAATATGTTTGTGGGAAAACCCTTATTTTGACAGCTGCCTCAATGCATTTATGTACACGGACTCCAAGGTGGCTCAAAATGCAATAATAAAGCAATATGACACAAAAGGCAGAGATATTTGTGCTGCCCTATGCTGTTGCCAGGGAGCTTAGAGGTGAATATGTCAGCATTAGCATGTAGCCTAACTCTACTGTCTCAGCATGAAAAATTCAAGACATCTGTAAGATGAGCCCTCATTATTGGGTGGCCACACACCGGAGAGAAAACGCACACAAATGCTGAGTGCCCACACACACACACAAACGCTCATATACAGTGAGCTCCAAAAGTATTGGGACAGTGACATGTTTTGTTGTTGTGACGCTGTACTCCAGCACTTTGGATTTGAAATGATACAAAGTCTATGAGGTTAAAGTGCAGACTGTCAACTTTAATTTGAGGGTATTTTCATCCATATCAGGTGAACGGTTTAGAAACTACAGCACTTTGTGTACATGTTCCCCCCATTTTAGGGGACCAAAAGTATTGGGACTAATTCACTTGTGTGTATTAAAGTAGTCAAGAAGTGTAGTATTTGGTCCCACATTCCTGGCACGCAATAATGACTTTCGGTCCCCTAAAATGAAGGGACTATGTACAAAAAGTGATGTAATTTTAAACGGTACACATGATATGGAAAAATTAAATCTGACAGTCTGCACTTTAACCTCGTAGTCATTGCATCATTTCAAATACATAGCCAAAACAAGAACGGTCACTGTCCCAATACTTCTGGAGCTCACTGTACATATAAAACACGGACGCACGCACACACACACACACCTCACTAGTCTCTCCATAGGACAGACCTCACAATAGGGTTTCCTTACAGGTAGTGGTTTGGCCACCCCAATGTGGACCGTGCCGATGTTAGCCCCCTTCAATGCCTGGACAGCGTCCTCCAGACTGGCGTTGTCCAGGTTGGTGCTGTTGACGAACATGAGCCGGTCACCTGGCAATAGCCTGCCATCCTGTTCTGCCACTCCTTCAGACACCAGAGAGCGAATCACAATCACAGTCTTGGCAGGATCCATTGGGTCCTACGACAAGATCTGTGTCAGTGATGTCAATGGATGCACTCAACAGATAATCCATTATACCAACAAGGATGAAAATGTATCATTCACTTTTATTTGGAGGATTTGTTTATTCTGAATGTTCTGTAAATCACAAGTTATTACTTTTAACAAAAACAAGAGTAAGCAACTTAGTTTCAATCTACATGGAAAAAAACAGCGCACTGCAGTATATTTAGTCACTTATGCTATTTGTTGAACTTCATTTCCAGGTGGGCAACGGCCCTAAAGCTCACGTGACCACTTCCTCCCAAAGTAAGAAGACAGGAACGACCCACAACAAAAGCGTATCATTCCTATGATAATCATTCCCAGAATTCCAAATCAGAAATCTCACCTGGTAGTCCAAGATGCTGAATCCCAGTCCGCTCTCACCCTTCTCCAGCTCAATGTCCTGTATCTCTGTCTCCCACATGGCCAAAGGAGCTCCGAGTGTCTCATCCGTTACATTTTCCCTCGTCGCCACCCCCTCGGAACCTTCGAAAACCAGGAAACTGCCGAGGTCTCCCTGTATCTGCAGAGATAAACCCTCGATATCATCCCAGTGCACGCATTCCTCACCAACTCCGAGCCCATAGGCTGCTGGTATTCCACGAGTACCTTTTCATAAGATCTTTGGCAGCACATTAAAGGGAATCTTTGGATGCTAAGCAGAAGTGCTGTATGTTTTATTTTTTTCCCCTGAACTGAGGCATCTGATGAGCTGAGGAGAATTCAAATGCAGGTTTCCTTTGTGTCCCTGGCTACTAATTGCCTTATCTCATGTATTGTCACAGTACCGGAGATATTACTTTACATGGATTGGTGTTAATAAAGAGTCAGCGTCCTCCCTAATCCTAAATCTTAATCCGTCATCATTGCCAATCTGGAGGCCCGGCAGAGCATTGGACAGACTGTGTTAAACTAATGGATGAGGGTGGAGGAGTGAAGTAGGAGGACTTACTGATGTCGATTCCCAAAACAGCCATTCAATATCAAGGGGTGGGGGGAAAAAAAGTGTTTACTGTATGCTACTGTATGTCCAACACCTACCATTTTGTGAAGGACTTTCTGGCTTTATCTTCAGTTTTCAAATCACTTCCTAAACATTTCACTTGCTAAAATGAACAAAATATATGACTGAATTGAAATCTGTATTGACCCCAAACATGCATTTTATATTGCATTATGTTTAGGCTAGTAAGCATTGACTATGCTATGACAGTTACTGGAACACTGACAGTTTAAAAAATACAGTATGTAATAATGGTAATGTCAACAGCATCTAAAATAAAGAAAACATAAACAAAGAAAACACCTGAGTAAATGAGGGATAGAAAGTATATTTAAAGCAGGTGCTTCCACACAAGTGTGGTTCCTGATTTAACTGAGCAATTAAAACATCCCATCAGGATCAGGGTCATATATACAAATGCCCAGTTGCCCATTATTTTGGCTACCTTGGCTAGAAGAAGAGATCTCAATGACTTTGAATGAATGGTCTCAAAGCTGCATAGGGGGTTTAAAGTGTCAAATCAAATTGTATTTGTCACATGCGCCAAATACAACAGGTGTAGTAGACCTTACAGTGAAATGCTTACTTACAAGCTATTAACCAACAATGCAGTTTTAAGAAAAATAAGTGCTAAGAAAGTATTTACTCAAATAAATTGAACGTAGAAAATAAATATACAAAAAATAAGTAATTAAAGAGCAACAATAACATGACAGTAGCGAGGCTATATACAGGGGGTGCCGGTACAGAGTCAATGTGTGGGGGCAAAGGTTAGTTGAGGTAATTGAGGTAATATGTACATTGAGGTAGAGGTAAAGTGACTGTGCATAGATAATAAACCAAGAGGAGCAGCAGCGTGAAAACGCGGCTGGGGGGTGAATGCAAATAGTCCGGGTAGCCATTTGATTCCCTTTTCAGGAGTCATATGGCTTTTCAGGAGTCATATGGCTTTTCTTTTTTACCATGGGCCTCCCGGTCGCGGCCGGCTGCGACAGAGCCTGAGCTCGAACCCAGAGTCTCTGGTGGCACAGCTAACACTGCAGTGCCTTAGACCACTGCACCACCCGGGAGGCCCAGCCAAATACATTTAAACTCAGTTTTTCACCATTCCTGGCATTTAATCCTAGTAAAAAATCCCTGTCTTCGGTCAGTTAGGATCACCAATTTATTTTAAGAATGTGAAATGACAGATTAATAGTAGAGAGAAAGATTTCAGCTTTTATTTCTTTCATCACATTCCCAGTGGGTCAGAAGTTTACATACACTCAAATTAGTATTTTGGTAGCATTGCCTTTAAATTGTTTAACTTGGGTCAAACATTTCAGGTAGCCTTCCACAAGCTTCCCACAATAAGTTGGGTGAATTTTGGCCCATTCCTCCTGACAGAGCTGGTGTAACTGAGTCAGGTTTGTAGGCCTCCTTGCTAGCACACGCTTTTTCAGTTCTGCCCACACATTTTCTATGCGATTGAGGTCAGGGCTTTGTGATGGCCACTCCAATTCCTTGACTTTGTTGTCCTTAAGCCATAAGTTTGGAAGTATGCTTGGGGACATTGTCCATTTAGAAGACCCATTTGCGACCAAGCTTTAACTTCCTGATGATGTCTTGATATGTTGCTTCAATATATCCACATAATCTTCCTTCCTCGTGATGCCATCTATTTTGTGAAGTGCATCAGTCCCTTCTGCAGCAAAGCACCCCCACAAAATGATGCTGCCACCCCCGTGCTTCACAGTTGGGATTGCAGGCTTCCCCCTTTTTCCTCCAAACATAACGATGGTCATTATGGCTAAACAGTTATATTTTTGTTTTATCAGACCAGAGGACATTTCTCCAAAAAGTAAAATTTTTGTCCCCATGTGCAGTTGCAAACTATAGTTTTGTTGAGAGGTTGAAAAACAAGTTTCAAATGACTCCAACCTAAGTGTATGTAAATTTCCGACTTCAACTGTATGGGTGTCTGAGCTGTAGGTTATTTGATTATGCAAACAATCTGGAATTGTCTGCAGTTAATCTCTCGTCAACACTCAACCAGGAAAGACTGCCATGTATGTTGTTATTGTTAGTTCTGTATGAGCAGTTAAGGGGAAAGCGTGCTGCTCTGCTTGGAGCCAGCTACAGCTTTGCTAGGTCTTTCTTTGCTGCACTTTACTATATTACTGGACAGTAATCAAGATGGGACAAGACCAGAGCCTGAATAACTAGTACAGTAAAGTAAAATGACTTGACCATGATAATTGACCATTCAATGTTATACCTAGGAGTGTAGCTTCCTCAACTTGCTCAATGGTCACACCCTTTATGCACAACTCCAGTTGAGGTTTAGGTCGTAGAGAAAGTTTTGAACCATATACAATGCTTTTAGTTTTAGATGTAATTAAGACCAGTTTGCTATTAATGACCCATTCTGATACTGACCATAACTTCCTATTTAGAATGTCAGTGAGCTCACTCCCTTTGGGTGCTGTCATGTAGAGTGTGGAATCATAAGCATACATATTAATTCCAGCTTCATGTAAGACCAGTGGCAAATTATTTGTAAAAATATAAAAGAGTGAAAGGCCCAAGGCAACTGCCCTGAGGGACATCACACTGTACATATCTGATGTTAGAAAAGCTTCCATTGAAGAACACTCTCTGGGTTCTACTGGATAAATAACTCTCCAACCATGCGATGGCAAATAATGTAAATCCATAGCAGGTGAGTTTTTTCACTAACAACTTATGATCAAGAACATCAAAGCAGAGTGGGGAAGTACCTTCATTATAGGTTCAGTAGCAAATTCATCCAACCCCAGTTGGCCAGAATCCCTGTCACTCTTCAGGAGAGGGGCGGGCCTACAGCAGGCCATGTAGACACAGACAGGCAGCTCCTTCAGAATGCTCACCACTTCCTTGTGGGTCTCACCAATCAGGGATATTCCATTAACCTGAGAGGGGTGGGCACACACCTCCAATGGTCAACACTTATCTTGAGTCACTCATGCCAGGATTCAATCCGATTAAAGGTTATAGGGCATTGCTGTTTTTAAAGGCAATGTTCCCACGCTCGCAGAGATCCTATTCACGGTAAACTCTACATATATCCAAGGAATTTAGGCACTTTCCAATTTGATATCAGTGGTTGAAGAATTTGTGCACTAAGTAAGTTCCAGGCTAACGGTTGTTCATCATGTTCTCACTATTGGCGGTGTCCCTTACTTCGAGCAGTTCGTCCCCACTGAAGAGTTTCCCACAGCGTCCCACTGGCCCCTCCAGCAGGACGGAGCGGATGTAGTGGTGCCCGCTGTTGGCATCCAGACTGATTCCCAGACCACTGCTCTCACTGAACTTCTCCACTTGGGCAACCTGTCATGGGCACAACAGGTGGGCACAACTCAGTTGGCACAAAAATACTATGAAGCTTTTTCACAGTAAAAAAAAAAAAGATGCTTTTGCACATCTTATGAAATTGTCCTATAATGATCAGCATTCAATTTACCAAGTGTGGCAATATAGTATTTTTTTTTAACTAACAATATTTTTTATTTACAACACATACAATAATGTTTTTATTCTGCAACCAGTGCTTTTCCATCTATACAATTGCAATATAATGTGTAAAACAGCAAAATGTACTACTAAAAGATACATGGTTGAGACAGGCTGTTTGGGTGGATGTTACTTCTGTTAACTCACCACTACTTCCTTGCTGGGGCCGAGAGTCTCCTGCCACTTCTTCTTCAGCTCTAACTCCTCATCCTCTGTTAGCTTTGCTTCTTAAAAACATCAACATACCATACAATGAGTGTAAAAAACATTAAGAACACTAGCTCTTTCCAGTACAGACTGACCAGGTGAATTCAGGTGAAACCTTTGATCCCTTATTGATGTCACCTGTTAAATCCACTTCAATCAGTGTAGATGAAGGGAAGGAGAGCGGTTAAATTAGTATTTTTAAGCATTGATACAATTCAGATGTACCCTACCGTTCAAAGTTTTGGGGTCACTTAGAAATGTCCTTGTATTTGAAAGTGGGAGGCCCCGTTGCACAACTGAGCAAGAGGACAAGTACATTAGTGTGTCTAGTTTGAGAAACAGATGACTCCAATGTCCTCAACTGGCAGCTTCATTAAATAGTACCTGCAATACACCAGTCTCAACGTCAACAGTGAAGAGGTGACTCCGGGATGCTGGCCTTTAAGGCAGAGTTGCAAAGAATAAGCCATATCTCAGACTGGTCAATAAAAATAAAAGATTAAGATGGGCAAAAGAACACAGACACTGGACAGAGGAACTCTGCCTAGAAGGCCAGCATCCCGGAGTCGTCTCTTCAATGTTGACTTTGAGACTGGTGTTTTGCGGGTACTATTTAATGAAGCTGCCAGTTGAGAAATTGTACTTGTCCACTTGCTCAGTTGTGCACCGGGGCCTCCCACTCCTCTTTCTATTCTGGTTAAAGCCAGTTTGCGCTGTACTGTGAAGGGAGTAGTACACAGCGTTGTACGAGATCTTCAATTTCTTGGAAATTTCTCGCATGAAATAGCCTTAATTTCTCAGAACAATAGACTGACGAGTTTCAGAAGAAAGGTCTTTGTTTCTGGCCATTTTGAGCCTGTAATCGAACCCACAAATGCTGATGCTACAAATACTCAACTAGTCTAAAGAAGGCCAGTTGTATTGCTTCTTTAATCAGACAACAGTTTTCAGCTGTGCTAACACATTTGCAAAAGGGTTTTCTAATGATCAATTAGCCTTTTAAAATGCTAAACTTGGATTAGCTAACACAACGTGCCATACCAACACAGGAGTGATGGTTTCTGATAATGTAGATATTCCATTCAAAATAAAGCAGCCATTTCCAGTTACAATAGTCAATTCCAACATTAACAATGTCTACACTGTATTTCTGATCAATTTGATGTTATTTTAATGGAGAAAAAAAGTGATTATCTTTCAAAAACAAGGACAATTCTAAGTGACCCCAAACTTTTGTACAGTAGTGTATGTGTTCCTTTCAGAGGGTGAATGGGCAAGATAAAAGATTTCCAGCCAACTTGACACAACTGTGGGAAGCATTGGAGTCAAGGTGTCAAAAGCTTTCCCTGTGGAATTGATGCTATTCTGAGGGCAAAAGGGAGTGCAACTTAATATTAGGAAGGTGTTCCTAATGTTTTGTACACTCAGTGTAGACTTAAATAGAATGACGTATAAAGTACATTCAACCAACTACTATGTCCCATCTGATTGATTCAGACTCAATGAGTCACAGCGGTAGGCTACAGTTGGACAACTCCAAACGCACTACTTGAAAGAGTTTAGGCCTTACTTTAAGAACCACTTCTATATATATATATATATATATATATATATATATATATATATATATATATATATATATATGTAACACTTCATTTGGATAGTCCATCTGTAGATGCTCAACAAACTATCAACAGGCGATCAAACCCGCGTCAACAACATTTTTGCTGAATTACAACAGGGGAAACATCTATAGACATGCATTAATAGTTTGTTGAGCATCTACAGATGCATTGGTTCAATTCTTTTGAAATGCACAGTAGCCTAAAACCAGTCCTCACAACAATAGCATACTTTAAACAGATTCCAATCCATTAGCTATACTTAGTAAAGGACCCCAGATAACAGGGGAGTGGATTCACTTACCGTCTCTGGTCTTCTCAGTTAACTGATCCTTCACGTTGGTGACATCAGATTCCTCACTCAATGCCTGGCACTGTTTCTTACCTGCACCGGGGTACACAATATATACACATCAATACACACATACACACTTGCAGAGCTCTTGGTTAAGTCATCTTGCTCCCAGCCCAAACATGGTGGTTATGATGGCATGGGTTGTGCATCGTGTCTTGTATGGTAAAGACACAAACACATCAGAGGTCTGCTTTAGTTAGTCCTGGTTCCAGCTCCGAACATGCTGGCTATGTCGTCACGGGTTGTGCTTTTATGGGTAGTGTGTGTGAGTGTGCGCAAGAGTGTGTGTGTGTGAGCATGCACATGTGCGTTTGTACTTTTAGATTTATGTGTATTTTTGTGTTATTTCACTACACCCGCAATAACATCTGCTAAATATGTGTATGCGACCAATAAAATGTGACTTGATTTTGCCATGCATTTTCCTATGCGTATGTTTACTGGGGTTCGTATGAGGCAGGCCCAATTACAGGTTAAAGGAGTTCAGGGTTTCCTAAAGCAGGGCGGAGCGCGCAGGGCGGAGCGCGCAGCCTTCTAAATCTGGAGCTGTGGTTGTGGTGAGAAGATGCAAGTAGAGAGAAGCTTCACCATCCTTACGTAGATAGAGGCAATTAAAGTTAGGGCAATGTTGTGGTTATGTGTACTGTCCTCAAGTAGGCATAGCCCTGCAGCGTCACCAGGGATGTGATCACGGGCTGTACGTTTCAAGCTTCTCAGAATAGCAGTACTGATCTAAAATCAGTTCCTCTGTCCAGAGTCTGTGTTCTTTTGCCAATCTTAATCTTTTATTTTTATTGGCCTGTCTGAGATATGGCTTTTACTTTGCAACTCTGCCTAGAAGGCCAGCATTCTGGAGTCGCCTCTTCACAGTTGACGTTGAGACTGGTGTTTTGCAGGTACTATTTAATGAAGCTGCCAGTTGAGGACTTGTGAGGTGTCTGTTTCTCAAACTAGACACTAATGTACTTGTCCTCTTGCTCAGTTGTACACCGGGGCCTCCCACTCCTTTCTATTCTGGTTAAAGCCCGTTTGCACTGTTCTGTGAAGGGAGTAGTACACAGCGTTGTGTTGTACGAGATCTTCAATTTCTTGGCAATTTCTTGCATAAAATCGCCTTCATTTATCAGAACAATAACAGACTGACGAGTTTCAGAAGAAATGTCTTTGTTTCTGGCCATTTTGAGCCTGTAATCGAACTCACAAATGCTGATGCTCCAGATACTTAACTAGTCTAAAGAAGGGCCGTTTTATTGCTTCTATAATCAGAACAACAGTTTTCAGCTGTGATAACATAATTGCAAAAGGGTTTTCTAATGATCAGTTAGCCTTTTAAAGTGATAAACTTGGATTAGCTAGTACAACGTGCCATTGGAACACAGGAGTGATGGTTGCTGATAATGGGCCTCTGTACGCCTATGTAGATGATCCATAAAAAATCTGCTGTTTCCAGCTACAATAGTAATTTACAACATTAACAATGTCTACATTGTTTTTCTGATCAATTTGATGTTATTTTAAAAAACAAGGACATTTCTAAGTGAGCCAAAACTTTTGAACGGTAGTGTATATATGCACTGTGTTTTGCCTCTGCCCGGGCAACGAAGGAGTGGCTTCGTAAGAAGCATTTCAAGGTCCTGGAGTGGCCTAGCCAGTCTCCAGATCTCAACCCCATAGAAAATCTTTGTAGGGAGTTGAAAGTCCGTGTTGCCCAGCAACAGCCCCAAAACATCACTGCTCTAGAGGAGATCTGCATGGAGGAATGGGCCAAAATACCAGCAACAGTGTGTGAAACCCTTGTGAAGACTTACAGAAAACGTTTGACCTCTGTTATATACCCTTTGTGAGCAATGACAAAGTATTTTGTTATTGACCCAATAATTATTTTCCACCATAATTTGCAAAAAAAATCATTAAAAATCCTACAATGTGATTTTCTGGATTTATTTTCTCATTTGGTCCGTCATAGTTGAAAATAATTATGATGAGAATTACAGGCCTCTCTCATCTTTTTAAGTGGGAGAACTTGCACAATTGGTGCCTGACTAAATACTTTTTTGCCCCACTGTATATGTGACTCTCAATCAAATATGCAGTTGTCATGGTCATGTTCATAAGGGCACGCCATTGAAAACATGTTAAAACGCTTTGCAGCGGAAAACCCAATAGAGTGTGTTTTTTAATTGGACAAATCCAGGTAGTCCCTCCCTGTCAGTTTTCTTCCATTTCCTGCCAAATTTTTTTATTTTACCTTTATTTAACTAGGCAAGTCAGTTAAGAACAAATTCTTATTTTCAACGACGGCCTAGGAACAGTCTGTTCAGGGGCAGAACGACAGATTTGTACCTTGTCAGCTCGGGGGGGAGCAAGAGGACAGCTCTGGGATTTGAACTTCCAACCTTCAGGTTACTAGTCCAACGCTCTAACCACTAGGCTACCCAGCCGCCCCTAATGAACTACAGGTACCTTGAGTGGTGGCGTCCACAACATCCGTCCTCTCCAGTGTCGTGTCTCTGCCCCCTGGGGTTGGTGAGACTACGAGCACACTGGGCACCACAGCGGGTGGGATATCCTCTGGACGGAAGCCTCGCCTGATCAGCTTCAGGTGAACTGTCTGGCTCGTGTGTCTCAGCACCTCCACGGCCTGCTGGTTGGTGTAGCCCTGGATGTTATTACCGTCCACCTGGATACATCATGGACTTGAATAGAGTGCTTAGAGTGCTCTTTGCATCTTTGTCATGTTGGCTTCTGTGACAGCATGGAAAGCGTCAATGAGATCTTTCTCCATACTTAAACAGCCTTTGTGGCACGTGAGTCGTCTATCCAAATCTATGGGATACATTCTCAGGACAACACACAAATAGGAAAGCAAGCTCACAAGCACACCCATACCAGGCACACCCATACACACAGAAATAGTACCACCCAATAGACAAACCTACATCACAACAAGAAAATAAATCATGATGGAAGATTTGCTCATGCTTCAAATCCATTAATTTATTCAGGATGTAACACAGAAAGGGTTTTGCATTAATAGTAAATGCTCAATTTAGGGTCATGACTAGAGTTGTGACGGTCATGACATTATGTCAGCCGGTGATTGTCAAGAAAATAACTGCCGGTCTCACGGTAATTGACTGTTAATGAATTTTGATTTATTTTTTTTGCATTTCCTGTCTACAAGCCACTCATTCTTACCTTTGGAACATCTACATTTTTAAAAAGTATAATAAATCAATGTAATATAGCCTATACCATCCCAATAAATGATATAAAGAAGAACAGAATAGTATACTCGGAGTTGTCCTTATGTTAGGACCTGATCTGGCTATGCCATATGGCTGTGGGCTACACTAGTTCATTTAACAGACAAGATTTGCTTAGAATTCCGTGGCATTAATTTATAGTATGAAGAATACAATTGAACATAGCTGAATAAAATAAAATAAATTCTCCAAAAGATTTGAGGGAGTGCGCACATGTGGCTATTCTGTCTTGAGAAGTTAACAAAGAAACAGGTCTTGCTATATAATTAATTTATAGTTATTTATGCTTTAGTTGTGATCAAAACATATAGCCCAACGTTTGTATTTTTTACACATTCTAAGGCTGCATTATGCGACTAATGATGATTTGAAAAAGTTGCATGTAAAAGCATGAACTCTGCTTGGTTTCTTGCGCAGGCAGCACACATTTCATCAGTCTCTCATTCACAATTTGACAAGCAATTTCCGGGCGGCATCCCCTTTGTAATGCCCCCTAAAAAAAAATCCAGTGGCCGTTGTGCCCCTGGGTTGAATATAATAATTACCTTTTCCCGCATACGTGCTCCGAAGCACCTCTAACTCACATGGCTGTCTAGGATAGCTAAATTCTTAATAGCCAATGCAGTCACGTGATCGGGTCTTTCACACAGGCTACAACTGAAGACCGACCAAATCCAGGATGCAACTACCTCACGAAGCTGGTTGAGAGAATGCCAAGAGTGTGCAAAGTTGTCATCAAGGCAAAGGGTGGCTACCTTGAAGAATTTTAAATATAAAATATATATTGATTTGTTTTACACTTTTTTGGTTACTACATGATTCCATATGTGTTATTTCATAGTGTTGATGTCTTCACTATTATTCTACAATGTAGACATTTTTTTAAATAAAGAAAAACCCTGGAATGAGTAGGTGTGCCCAATCTTTTGACTGGTACTGTATGTGTGAAATTTGTTTTGATTTAGAATGGACCGTTTTCATGCACCTGTCTCGAAAATAGCGAATGGAGGACGCTTTTCCCGTGGTTCATTTTCAATGCCAGCCAGGTAGGCTATACTCCTGTTATAAAGAGAAGCAATGTGCTTAATATTAGAAAAGTTGAAAAAGAAATACAGTAGGCCCAGCCTATAGAAAGCTGATAATACTATTCATTAAAATAATACTATTTTTAATAGAGGCCATCACTCTGTTCTCTCACTCAATTGCATAGCCTATAGAAATGTTGCGCAACATGAGCTAATGGGCTCTCATTAAGTATTTGATTCGATTTTTGATTACATTTGCATTGATGTCAGAGTGATTAGAGGGACAATAGAGTGTTGAGTACCAGGCAGTTAACAAGTTTGGTAGACTACTAATGACCATCAGCAGCATCAGAGCTTGGAGAAGCCTAATTACCGTGACTAAATGGTCACATGGAATTTGACTGCCGCCATGACCGCCGGTGTGGCGGTAATACGGTCACCGTAACGGCCTTGGAACAGTGTGTATAAATCTCAGCTGAAGATAAATTATTCAAATATGGGAGATTATTCTCTCCCCACATTATCTATAGATAAAGCTCCATATTATTCAAAATGAGAGACAAATATCCTTGCACACTTTATTTTATACTTTGGCATGGAATTTAAATTGACATAACAGCCGATAAAAAAATCTGAAGGGTGTGGCTTGATGTGGTCTAGCGCTTAGGGCCACTAGTGTTGGCATAGGTTCAAATCTGGCTGACTTCACAATCTCTATCCATCTCTCCCCACTGTCATCCTCCATCACTCTATCTGTTCACGTCAGAGTGAAAATATATTTTTAAAATTTACAATAAAAAAACAAAATAAAAAGTTGAGGATGGTCTAAGACACTTACAGCTATGATCTGGTCCCCAACATGGATCCGGCCGTCTTGCTCTACCGCACTGTCCTTAGTTATACTTTTCACGAAAATACCAGAGGGCTCTGAAAATGGCAAAATAGACACAATGACCATGTGTGGATAAAGTTCTTAAAACAAGCAGTATCCTTTATACAGTACAAGAGACGCCCTTTAACTGTATCTGCAGTTTGAGTGTTCTAGAGAAGTCAGAAACACTCACAATTTCCCTAGAAGAGGCAGTGTCACTACATAGCTCTTTGCTCCAGACATTCTATCGGACTCTTTAAAGTAAATTCCTTCCCAAGTGGTTTCATTCCATCCAAAGCAGAGTGAATAAGTTAGAAAATAAATAAAACCAAACTATTTCCAGTAGTAAACAATGCTACCAAGTCTTACCAGAATTTTTGTCCCCCACATAGCCGGCGATGGTGATTCCCAGACCCTGGGCGTTCTTGGTCAGCCCAACGTCGAACGCTTCGGCCTCCTCTTCCTCGTATCCCTGTGAAGAGACAGAGGAAGAGTGAGTCAGCTTCTACATTCTACAAAATGGCAGACAGAGAGCACAGTGGAGGGGGCGAGTCGCGGGTGCCGAATTCCCCCAATTCCACGTGCTGTTACCAATTTACCAAGAAGCATTCCTCACCTATGCATCAACTCTGTCAGCCAGATGAGTTATGTTATTTATTTGATGAATGTCAACTAAAAATTCATTAAGCAATGGGGTACTGAGACTGTGTACAGAGAAGAATATACAATCTAGTTTGGGAGTGTGAGTCATGGAATGTTGATAAGGTTCATGGTTAATACTGCTTGATAATGGACAGCGAATTCCAGTTGTTAGCCTTTTGGAACATTGTGACCTCTGAGGCTGAGTCACAGATGATGTTACGTGTCACAAATTATTCTCATTGGATACCCATCTCTGAGGGGAAGAGAGCTGGAACAAAAGAGAGACAGAACCACGTGCCCTTTATCCTAGTCATTAGTAAATATAAAATTTTAAGGAAACAAACCTAATAAAACCACCTCATCTTCCCCCTTCCCCCCCCCTACCCATCCACCCACACGATTGTCTTGTCGTACCTGTTGCTCTGTGACCGTGGGCAACACCATTGGGACGATGGCGGTTTCCTCTGGAGGGCCTCTGGTGATGACCAACTTCACTCGGTTACCACACTGCCTCAGGACCTGGACCAATCACAAAACAACTGAGACCAGCATTACACACTAAATACTGTACTTGTCACTTAGGGCTATACTTTATAGAACCATAGAAAAAGCAGGACAATGGGGATACAATTGAGAAGTTTTTGTCAAGTCTCAATGTTGTATGTCTAAAAGTCTCAGACAAGTCTCATTATCAGTAGTCAATTCAATACAAAACTCAGTACCTGAGCCACCTGCTCACTTCCCATGCCATATAGGTCAGTGTCCCCAATCTTGAGGATGTGGTCCCCACTGCGCAGATGCCCATCCTAAGTACAAGGTAGGAAAGTTGGTTATTACTATTAGGTATGGCTTACAAAAACCAAGCTTCCCCACTGGGCACAGATGCCAGTTCAACATTTATTTTTTATAAAAATTTGGTTGAGATGTCAACTAACGTGAATTCAACCAAACATGTCACCCTGACATTGGATTTAGGGAAATCCTTATGTTGAGGACTTTTTGCAAATCCAATCAGTTTTCCACGTTAATTCAACATCATCACATGGATTTGTTGTTGTTGTTGTTGAAATAACGTGTAAAAAAAACATTGATTCAAACCATTTTTGCCCAGTTGGTTCCTGCTTGCAAAACTTCTAAATACCAATGTGTGGTGCACCCATGACATTGAAGTCACCTGATCAGCGATGCCTCCAGGCAGGATGGTTTTGACAATGACACCGGTGGTCTTTCCTCCCACAATGCCAAAGCCCAGGCCCGTCCCGTCGTTGACCAGCTCCATGGTCTCCACATGATTCCAGTGGGCCTAAGGAGGGACACAGAGAGCACAGCGTCAGATACGCATCTCAAAACATTCACTACAGGACGGTTACTATATATAGGGTGTAGCCCTCAGGGTAAAAGAGAGGTATGCCGTCCAAGGAGAACAACTAGGACTAATGAAGAGGAAATGAAGAAACATCATTCCAGGAACCACCTGGGAGGATGTCAAGAAAACTACACAGAACAGGGTGATAGAGATACATCGTTGAGGCTCTTTGTGCCACAAGGAGCGAGAAGGAATATGTTAAGTGCTCAAAGAAGGAATTTGAATATTGCTGTGTGTGTGCCCCAGTGAATTAACGTTATACAACCGTCTGTGTATAAGGGGTGCTTTTGTGTCTGTGTTCCTCATCACGCTAGAGAGGTCAGGCATTATGCTAGCTCCCCCAGGAATGTGAGACACTATAGTCTGTGTGTGTGTGTGTGTGTATACAGAATGTGAGTGTGCATGTGTGTGCTAATGTGTTTATATACGTGTATGCTTCCACAAGCTTCTGTGTGTGCACTCCCCTCACCGCACTGGAGTGGGCAGACAGGGTGCTGGCAGCGGAGGGGGTACGGGACACCACGGGGCTGGCCAGCTGAGGAATGGGTCCTCTGGCTATAGTGAGCTGCACGCACTCAGATGCTCTCTGCAGGATGCCTATGGCCTGCTGGTGGGTCACTGTCTGGTCCAGGGGTTGACCGTTGATGGCCAAGATCTGGTCTGACTCCTTCAGCTTCCCATCGCTGTGGGAACAGGAGGATTCTCATGATAAAAAATATTCCAACAAGACATCAACTAAAGGGATAGTTCACCAAAATTACAGTATGGCATCCTGGTTGCTAAAATTCTAATAGTTCACTTAATTTCAGTTTATGTGACAAAACAAGCAAGTATAGTGTAGAGAATTATTGTAGCATCTAAACTGCTGTGAAATATATTTTCCATAATCACAAATATTGAAGCATAGATATAGCACAGATAGAACAGATCTACTGCTTCTTAAACTTTCTTTCAATGAGAATGAGAGATCTATAACACACATTTCTAAGTGAATTAGGTCAGGTCGCCCAAAAAGTTACATATTGCAGCTGTAAGTGGTAACGTTTTAGTAGTTTTGTCCAATATGTAATTTTGGGTGAACTATCCCTTTAAAGACTTATATTGTTAAGTTTTCATTGATGACTCGAGGTCAAACATAGTTCATTAGGATGCGGCTTCAGTGCAACTAAATTCATTATTGAATAGTTGATTATCTATGGGCTGTAAGGCTTAGAACTGAGGATAATCTCACTGTTGAAAAGATGCAGGTCGAAAAAGACAGTAGTCTTGGGGAGATGCAGGGTGGGCAGGTTTTTGTTCCAGACCAGTACTAACACATCAGATAATCAACTGTTGATTCAGCTGGAATGTGCAAAAACTGGGTTTCTGGTTTTAATGACTTCATTACAACCAGATTTGCCCAGCACAGGGCGGGCATGCATTTTGTTCCAGCCCATCACTAACACATTAGATAATCAACGGTTGACCCAGTAGGCAAAACTGGCTTTCTGGTTATAATGATGTCATTTCAACCAGATTTATCTGCTGGGGATGACCCTTGTTAACTTTCCCATACCAGTGGGCCACGCTCCCGGGCTGGATCTCCTGGACGAAGATGCCCAGCTCCCCGCGGTTCTCGCTCCTCAGGCCAACCACGCTGAAGCCCAGACCCCCAGACAGTGGCTTCACCAGCTCCATGCGCGTCACGTAGCGCCCCTAGAGACACACGCACGCACACACACACACACACACACAAATGTACCCATACACATCACACACTCTCCACGTTAGCCCTCCTTCTTACCCCCCCCCTCAAGAGTGTACACTGAACACAGTGTAGTGTAGTGCGCACTTGTCTTTGAATATTTAGCTAGATTGACCGGGAGTGTAACCAGACTTACTTGTGATTATCAAGATACATTTCTGGAGATTTTTTTACAGTCTAGGGATGTAGGGAAATAGTACCACCAACAACATATGAAACAAAAACAATCAACTATATAATGAAATATGTACCTCTTAATATGTGAATCTATAAGAAAGTTACTTGTTGTGATGAAATAACTCAAAATGTATGAAATGCTTGCGTTTTATCCGAACATGTCTTTACCTGAGCCATGGAGCGAATGATGTGCTCAAAATCCTCAGGCGATTGCTTCCCATTGACCTGTGTACTAGTGGAGGCTTCTGGGTAGGCAAGATGGCCACCATTGGCCTGGGCTGATGTGTAGCATTCACTCAGGTCATCGCTAAGTGTTGATGTGACACCACCCTGAAACCATCAATGGAAATACAGTCAAGTGTTGCATTCAAGAATTCTAGGTTTCGCAACATATTGATATATTGTGTACTGTGTAAACTCAGTATTGTTTATAAGAAAGAGCAGCTGCTAAAAGCTGTTGGCTGTTATAGTTTGAAGTGCTGTTTACTGAATTTGTTGCAGTTGTTCGATTGAAGTTAGAGAGACATGATCACAAACACTATAACCAATTATTTGAAATCAAATGTATTCAATGTTGTGATGATAGGAATTATACATCTAGCAAGAAACAGACTTAATCCACAAAATTACAGCTTTATTTTTGAATATATCAACACAAACCATGTTTACTTGTCACATTGTTACGCACATGCATTGAGTGAGTATCACTAATATCCCAAATAAGGCCACACAAGCCGATCCAATCAAGTTCTAACCAAAAACCTGCCATCACTGCTGTTAAAATAAACAAAGGCTAATTTTGTGAATTCCCTAAATCAAACTAAGTCTAGGAGCGGGGGAGGCAGGCCAGCTCGTTACCCAACCGTGATTAGCTGGATCTATAGCAGTCTAATCCTTCAGAGATAATAGCCTTTCAGCTGATCCAACAATGACTCTGCCACCAATGTAATATTTCCATCATAGCCATCTGGATGCCTTGATATGCTAGTCAATAACTGGGCTGCAACCACTGTGGTTTTGTGACTAATGGATTACATGAATTAGACAATGTGTAAAACTATGTTTTTGAATCTCATTTGCTTATTGGCTCTAATGTTTGTTTATGATTCGTTTGAATGTGATCCAAAAGGACTAGCGCATTGCTTCATGAGCACTTTGTTTGAAATATAGCATCCTCGGCTTCGGTTGCCCTTTTGAAATTGTGCTTGTGTGCTTAGCATATTGAAGAAGCATTTTTGACACTAGCTGACATATCATCCAGCCAGTAGCCTTTGGTGAGGTTTTAGCCTTTGTAAAGAGAAAAACCCTGCAGGCTCGGCTAACTTAGCGTAGCGCTCAAGTTGCTGTCCCATACACAAGCTTTGTTAGCCAGCCGGGCTAAGAGGATTAAAGTTCCAGTTTGGTTCTTGCACATTTAAGAAATTGTTTCTGCCCCACTTCACACGGCGGCAGCCTCTCTCTTCTGCGAGCAGGCCCCGTCGCCATAGCGACACTGACAGTGCTAGGCGCTACTGGCAGGAGTAGACAGACAGACTATGTGTGGGTCTAGGCATTGACTGACAACAAAAACACCAACTACAGCTTTCCTACAAATTGGTTTCGCCTAAGGAAGCCAGAAAGTCTATTTGTATTGCAAAATCTCAGCTTAATCTCTGTTCCTCTAAATTGAATTGACATTATTTAATGTCTTCTTTGATTCACTTTATCTATAAACATAGACTCCATTACTCATGTATTTTAGCTTGAAAACATTAGGTTGGAAGAGCAATAGTTTAGCATGACACACACACAGTTACCCATGCTATACGGTGTGGACTGGATTGCTACATTGTGCTAAGGAATGTGACACTGCTGAAATAAGCTATAAAGCACTGGCGCACAAAAAAATGCCTGCAAGGATTTTATAATCTGAATTCCTTCAGGGTTGAAAAAAAAAAAAGATGTAGCAGCCCCCCCTGCCTCCCACTGCATAGCTCACATATTTTCTGTCTCAAGCACTCACCCTGGCCCCTTCCCACAGTGACCTAACCAGAGCTCTTTCTTGGGCAAAAAACAAATCTACATTTCTCATGGGCCCTGGATAAGCCGAGGAGGCCTTTTGGCTTTTCCTGGTATTGTCTGCTTATGGAACCTTATTAAAAGTGCCCAGATGAGCTCGGACTGCAATATGAGCACAGTAATACATGATTGGAGAAGAAAACAAGCTAAATCTGTCTGGAGCCCTAATAATTCAATTGGATTCAATGCAGACCAAATCAAGATTGAAATAGGTAGCAGTCATTTCTTTCATTCTAACTACCAGACATAATAATACCGTCGTAGCAAAGACCATGCATGGTCAATCCTGAGTCTGAAGCTATGCCATTAACACATTTATCTACAATGTGGACAAAAACTTAAAGACAAGTTAGGGAGTTGGAACCAGAGATGGGTTGAGGTTAAGTCTATGTTTACTTTATTGGGTCATGTTTATGACCCCCTGTAAAGGTTAGAGTGATGCCAATCCTAACCCTCATTCTGAAAGGGATAGTTTACTCAAAGTACAAAAACAACCAAAGCATGGATTGCTGTCATACCTTGTCCATAGACTGCTTAGAGGTTAATGGCAGACTCAGTAAGTGCCAGTTTTGTCCTTTTGTTTAAATGTTACATTTTGTTTTGTCGGGTCAACAAACCAAAACGAGGCAAGACATCATAACATGCTCTAGATTCTAGGCTATCTGAGAGTTCATAAGCATCTGCAGGGCCCTATGATCCATATCAACCAGTAGCCCTATTTTAGTTACAAAAAGTATGTAGGCTGCTGTATAATAAAACAACAATTTACAAGTCAGCTATGAACGTAACAGCAGTAAAACTACATTCTAATTTACATAGCTAGACAATATACTGCGGTGCAAGAACAGTGCCGTTATCTGCTTGATCGCATTCTTGCAGTGCAAAAACATTCCTGGAAAAGTCGACCCTTAGCAACTAGCTAGCCTATGTTGAATTGTAAAATACATTTGCCATCAAAAGGTTGCAATAGTAAACAAAACATCCAAGAGGAAAACAATTAGCCAGCTAACAACTCCAGCAAAGTTTGCCTTGTGTTTTAGCTTATTGTCCTGCTGAAAGGTGAATTCATCTCCCAGCGTTTGATGGAAAGCAGGCTGAACCGAAAAAGTAAATTGCTGTGCCTGATTTTTTGCTACACTTTTCACTCTGTCAATTAGATTAGTATTGTGGGATAACTACAATGTAGTTGATCCATCCTCAGTTTTCTCCTATTACAGCCATTACACTCTGTAGCTATTTTACAGTCACCATTGGCCTCATGGTGAAATCTCTGAGCAGTTTCCTTCCTCTCCGGCAGAGTTAGGAACGACGCCTGTATCTTTGTAGTGACTGGGTGTATTGATACACCATCCAAAGTGTAATTAACAACTTCACCAAGCTCAAAAGGGATATTCAATGTCTGCTTTTATTTTACCCATCTACCAATAGGGGCCCTTCTTTGTGAGGCATTGGAAAACCTCCCTGGACTTTGTGGTTGAATCTGTTCTTGAAATTCACTACTCAACTGAGGGACATTACAGATAATTGTATGTGTGAGGTACAGAGATGAGGTAGTCATTCAAAAAGTATGTTAAACACAATTAATGCACACAGAGTGAGTCCATGCAACTTATTATGTGAATTGTTAAGCACATGTTTACTCCTGAACATATTTAGGCTTCAACTGTGACATTATGGGGTATTGTGTGTAGGCCAGCGACAAAAAATCTCAAATTAAACTATACTGAACAAAAACAAACGCAATAAGCAATAGTTTTAATGATATTACTGAGTTACAGTTATTTTAAGGAAATCAGTCAATTGAAATATATATATTAGCACCTAATCTATGGATTTCACATGGATGGGCCTGGGATGGCATAGGCCCACCCACTGGGGAGCCAGGCCAAACAAAATTTGTTTTACCCCACAAAAGGGCTATATTACAGACAGAAATACTCCTCAGTTTCATCAGCTGTCCAGGTGACTGCTCTCAGACGATCCCGCAGGTGAAGAAGTTGGATGTGGAGATCCTGGGCTGGCGTGGTTACATGTGGTCTGCGGTTGGACATACTGCCAAATTCTCTAAGGCGGTTTATGGTAGAGAAATTAACATTAAATTCTCTGGCAACAGGTGTGGTGGACATTCCTGCAGTCAGTATGCCAATTGCACGCTCCCTCAAAACTTGAGACATCTGTGGCATTGCATTGTGTGACAAAACTGCACATTATAGAGCAGCCTTTTATTGTCCCCAGGACAAGGTGCACCTGTGTAATGATCATGCTATTTTATCAGCTTCTTGACATGCCACACCTGTCAGGTGGATGGATTATCTTAGCAAAGGATAAATACTAACAGGGATGAAAACACATGTGTGCACAAAATGTAAGAGAAATAGGCTTTTTGAGCCTATGGAAAATGTTATTTCAGTTCATGAAATATGGGACCAACATGTTGCATTCATATTTTTGTTCAGTGTATTTTATATTCAGGCTGTAATGCAACAAAATGTGGAAAAAGTCAAGGGGTGTGAATACTTTCTGAAGGCACTGTATATATTTGATATTGTTCATCAAAGTTAGCTGACTAACTTAGTGATCCTACATCCCAACACCCAAGAAAAACCTGATCTTACCCACCTGGTCTTTGAGGAGCTGGACAGACTTCTGCAGGGCAAGAATCTGGTGGAACAGGGGGCTCTGGAGAACTGACTTGAGCAGGCTGAGCTTCTCCTCGGTGGGGACCTCCCCCCGGTCCTTCAGCTTGGCCTGGAGACGCTCCACTGCCTGCAAGGCACGCTGGGTATCTGCAAAAGTGTTGCATAGTCCAGTGACCGCATGGGGAGGCAGCCGCGTGGAGAAAAGTGGAAGAGAGGGATAGCTATCAATATGAACTTGCAGGGTGATCAACGCAAGTGTTTTGAAATTGTTTAGAAGTTGAGTACAGCCCCCTTTGACATCTCTAAAACATCCTGTAATTAAACATCCAAGTGTTCCTATTTTGTTGGCAGTGTTTATTTAGGATGGATTGCTGAGATATCAAAACGTATTTATTTCACATGCACTGAATACAACAGGTGTAGACTTTACTGTGAAATGCTTGTTTACGAGCCCTTCCCAACACAGGAGGTTGGTGGTACCTTAATTGGGGAGGACGGACCTGTAGTAATGGCCAGAGCAGAATGGTATCAAATACATTAAACACATGTTTGCTATTAGAGGTCGACCGATTAATTAGGGCCGATTTCAAGTTTTCATAACAATCGGAAATCTGTATTTTTGGACACCGATTTGGCCGATTTTTAAAATATATTTTTTTATGCCTTTATTTAACGAGGCAAGTCCGTTAAGAACACATTCTTATTTTCAATGGCGGCCTAGGAACGGTGGGTTAACTGCCTTGTTCAGGGGCAGAACGACAGATTTTTACCTTGTCAGCTCCGGGATTCAATCTTGCGACCTTACAGTTAACTAGTCCAACGCTCTAACCACCTGCCTCTCATTGCACTCCACGAGGAGCCTGCCTTGCTAGCTAGCATTAAACTTATCTTGTAAAAAAACAATCAATCATAATCACTAGTTAACTACACATGGGTGATGATATTACTAGTTTATCTAGCGTGTCCTGCGTTGCATATAATCGATGCAACGCAGGGGGATGATTTAACAAAAGCGCATTTGCGAAAAAAGCACAATCGTTGCACAACTGTACCTAACCATAAACACCCATGCCTTTCTTAAAATCAATACACAGAAGTATATATTTTAAAACCTGCATATTTAGCTAAAAGAAATCCAGGCAATATTAACCAGGTGAAATTGTGTCACTTCTCTTGCGTTCATTGCATGGAGAGTCAGGGTATATGCAACAGTTTGGGCAGCCTGGCTCGTTGCGAACTAATTAGCTAGAATTTTACGTATTTATGACATAACATTGAAGGTTGTACAATGTAACAGGAATATTTAGACTTAGGGATGCCACCCGTTTAGATAAAATACCGAACGGTTCAGTATTTCACTGAAATAATAAACGTTTTGTTTTCAAAATGATAGTTTCCGGATTCGACCATATTAATGACCTAAGGCTCGTATTTCTGTGTGTTATTATGTTATAATTAAGTCTATGATTTGATAGAGCAGTCTGACTGAGCGATGGTAGGCACCAGCAGACTCGTAAGCATTCATTCAAACAGAACTTTTGTGCGTCTTGCCAGCAGCTCGTTGCTGTGCTTCAAGCATTGAGCTGTTTATGACTTCAAGCCTATCAACTCCCGAGATTAGGCTGGTGTAAACGATGTGAAATGGCTAGCTAGTTAGCGGGGTGCACGCTAATAGCCTTTCAAACATCACTCGCTCTGAGACTTGGAGTAGTTATTCCCCTTGCTCTGCAAGTGCCGCGGCTTTTGCGGAGCGATGGGTAACGATGTTTCGAGGGTGGCTGTTGTCGATGTGTTCCTGGTTCGAGCCCAGGTAGGGGCGAGGAGAGGGACGGAAGCTATACTGTTACACTGGCAGTGCCTATAAGAACATCCAATAGTCAAAGGTATATGAAATACAAAATGGTATAGAGAGAAATAGTCCTATAAATACTATATTAACTACAACCTAAAACCTCTTACCTTGGAATATTGGAGTCTCATGTTAAAAGGAACCACCAACTTCCATATGTTCTCATGTTCTGAGCAAGGAACTTAAATGTTAGCTTTTTTTACATGGCACACACTGCACTTTTAATTTCTTCTGCAACACTTTGTTTTTGCATTATTTAAACCAAATTGAACATTTTTCATTATTTATTTGAGGCTAAATAGATTTTTATTGATGTATTATATATATATATATATATATATATATATATATATATATATATATATATATATATATATATATATATATATATATATATAGTTATAATAAGTGTTCATTCAGTATTGTTGTAATTGTCATTATTACAAATAAAATTATTATTATTATTTATTTATTAATTATTATTTGTATTTTTTTAATCGGCCGATTAGTCGGTATCGACTTTTTTGGTCCTCCAATAATCGGTATCGGCGTTGAAAAATCATAATCGGTCTACCTCTAGTTTCTATGTGTTTTGATGCCATTCCATTTGCCTCATTCCAGCCATTATTATGAGCCACCTCCCCTCAGCAGCCTCCACTGCTTACCAAATATGCAATAAACAATAATAATACAAATTTGTAACACAATTTAATAAAATACACATTTATTTTTCGCCTGTTGTTCCGAGAGCCAATGCTTCAGTACCAGTACCAGCTCAATGTGAAGGGGTACAAGGTATTTGAGGTAGAAAAGTACATGAAGGCAGGGTAAAGTGACTAAGCATCAGGATAGACAATAATACGAATAAATAGAGAACAGAGTAGCAGCAGGCAGCATAGGATGAGTTTGAAAATGTACAGTACCAGTCAAAAGTTTGGACACACCTTCTCATTCAAGGGTTTTTCTTTATTTTTACTATTTTCTACAATGTAGAATAATAGTGAAGACAACAAAACTATGAAATAATACATCAATGGTGTGTATATATAGTCTAGTGAGTGTGCGTAGGGTCAGTGCAAGATAGTTTGGGTACCATTCATTGACTATTTAGCAGTTTGGGTACCATTCATTGACTATTTAGCAGTCTGGCTATTTAGCAGTTTTATGGCTTGGCGGTAGAAGCTGTCTCAGAGCCTGTTGTTTCCGAGAGCCTGTTGTTCCGAGAGCCAATGCTTCAGTACCATCTGCCAAACGGCAGCAGAGTGAACAGTCTATGGCTAGGGTGGGTGGATTTTTGGGCAATTTTTCTGGCCTTCCCCTGACACCACCTGATATAGAGGTCCTGGATGGCAAAGAGCTCAGCCTGTACTAGACTGTCTGCACCACTCTCTGTAGCGCTTTGCGGTCCAGGGTGGTGCATTTGCAATACCAAGCGGTGATACAGCCAGTCAAGATGCTCTCGATTGTGCAGCTGTATAACGTTCTGGAGGATCCGAGGATCGTTTCAGTCGCCTGAGGGGGAAGAGTGGCTGCTGTGCCCTCTTCACTAATGTGAGGGTGCGTGTAAAACCATGTTAAGTCCTTAGTGATGTGGAGGCCAACGAATGTGCAGCTCTCGACCAGCTCCACGACAGCGATGTAGATGGGAGCGTGCTCTCCCCTCTTTCTCCTGTAGTCCACAATCAGCTCCTTGGTCTTACTGATGTTGAGGGAGAGGTTGTTGTCAAGGCACCACACTGCTAAGTCTCTGACCTCCTCCATGTAGGCTGTCTCATTACCATTGTCGTCAGCAAACTTGATGGTGTTGGAATCGTGTGCGGGCCACGCATTCATGGGTGAAAGGGAGTACAGGAGGTGACTAAGAATACAACCCTGAGGGGCAGAGTGTTGAAGGAATGAGTGTTGAAGGAATGTCTATTATACAATTGACTTCAAAAGTCTTATCTACTGTAAGTAACACATGCTCCTGTTGACACACGGAACCAAACGTGCTTTCTAATGTGTGAAGCACTATGTGAATGATTCATGGGGGGAGCGAGAGAGAGAGACCACCCTGAGGCTTAGCTTAACTTCCATTCAACATGATGTTCTCTTTCAGAATAACAATGATTTGCTGTTAGCTTTGGCTCGGCCGAGAGACGCACAGGTCCGGACTGGGCAACCGGAGAAAAAAGGTCCTCCACAGTTTGCTTGCTCGACCCTGCATAAGCTCTCCTCGCCTCCTCAAAGCGGCTTGTTAGCCAAGGATGGGTTTGACGTCCTCCGGTCGAGGAGGACGGGGCAATTTCCAAAGCCCGTGGACTGTGACTAACACCTAATAGGGCGTGCACGAGTTCCAAAGCACTGTTCGTTCTGAGAGCTAGCCCACCTCTTTGTGCAGAGACAGTAAACAAACCAATAACACGAGAGTCTCGACAGACACATTTCTCTGTTAACGGCATGTACCTTCTGGGGTACTTTGTTGTTGTTTTCGTAGAGGAGTGTTCGGGCGTGCATAACAAGGATTCTCCTCAGGGTCTGTGTTTGTTAGAGAAATAGGGTGATTTTACAATAACTGAGGCCTAGTCTGGATTTTTTTTATGGGAGATGGGGAGCAACATTATCTAAATAAATAATAACATCAATTTAATTCACTCTCTTCATCAAAACATTATCACCTCTCCCTGTTTTCTTGTTGTGAGACCTTGGACAACACTAGCAATCAACACTTTTCTAACACACATTGACTGATCACTTACCCATTGTCTCAATCATTTATTTTATTCCTGGTAGATGTGATAGCTGCCTATCAACCGATGAGTGCTACACTTCACGTAGTCATGGCCTGCAAAAAAAGACATATGTGTTACACACCCTCCATATAAGCACCCCCTATTTGACCTTTTTCCACATGAATATGACATCAACATGAAACCATTACGAGTGTTGTTGCAATGCTACTTTTGTCAATCATTATCACATAGGCTACTTAAGTCATTCGGTGTTTATATCCATGTACACTCTGACCAGTGTGTTCTTAAAGGCTGACAGACCATTAAAACATCTCAGCAGCCTACTCTCTGAATTGTCATACTTCACAGGACATCATATAAAATACACCTTTTTATGCTGAATCATTTTTTTATGCTAAAGATGAGAGCTGCTACACTACAGAACAAAGGTTTCGTGCAGGTGCTACAATACTACTAGAAGAAGTAGGTATTTACTAG
Source organism: Oncorhynchus mykiss (assembly GCF_013265735.2). Taxonomy (NCBI): domain Eukaryota; kingdom Metazoa; phylum Chordata; class Actinopteri; order Salmoniformes; family Salmonidae; genus Oncorhynchus; species Oncorhynchus mykiss. Next base: position 21,295,514 of record NC_048573.1, on the reverse strand, counting down.
GCACATGCAGGTTGATGGGGCCTTTGTATTTGACTAATGCTCTTATTCAGGGATTAACATCTGTCAATTGCCATTCCTGGGGCCTTAACTGACATTGGCAATGGCTTTGTGACATGTATGTCACCGCCAGTCATCTGTGTGGCCTTGGCAAAGTCATTTACTATGCATGTTAGGCCAAACAGGCAGGTGTTCTGCTTCTATGCTCAGTAGCCGAATCAATAGCCATATCACATCTCAGTTACTGTAAATCAAGTATCCACTAATACATTAAGAAATGAGTTGTGTGTTACTATAACAAGGCACAGTGATGCTTTTAAAACTGAAAGGTTAAGTGATGCAGATGAAGTCCATGTTCTAATGTGAATGAAATGTCTTCCTTTTATATTGGGACATTTTTTATACATCAAAAGGTACATCGATATACAAATACCTGGAAGTTAAATATTGCATATTTAGTTGGAGTACAGTAAATCATCTTACTAACTGCTTTGTAACCTTGTCATACCCACTCCAGTCAAACCACGCAAGCATTGATAGAAAACGGTTTCTTTAATTGCATATATCCATTATCAATGAGAAGTGGTATGGGGAGGATCTTAATTATTTAATTTTCTTAAATCTTCTATTAGCTCAATCATTAGGTGCAGGTGCACATGCTGAAGAGCCGATTCTCATGGCATTATCAGCCATAGAATAGCCTATATGCCTATCAGTAGGCTATATTTACAGCAAATGTCTATAAACTTACAGACAATAGCCATTTTTGTCACCCATTATAAAAACGAGTTTGAAACCAAAATAGAAACAACTTCAAGCTTTATTTTGGGCCTATCACTTGGTTTGGACAAACAGATTTACTAGTCAATAGGATAATGGTTTCTTGAAGTTTTTTTTCTAGGGATCCCAGCTAGAAAATTTGGTCTTTGTAGTTGTGGGAACATACGTTTTTGGTTTCCAATTGGTTCTGGGAACGAAGCCATATGTTTCCTGACCGGAAAAACGGTAACGTTCTGAGAACTTAAGCGAAAATTTCAATGGAAACAAGCACTCATTAAGATAAGGTGTGGCAAATTAGTGGGAGTGGCCAACACACCTGAACACACTTAACAAGATCGAGAATAGAGTTTTGTTGACGCTGAGAACGGAATGTATCGGTTTTTAAATAACATTCTTACAACGTTACTAATGTTTTCTTATGGTTTTTATGTAACGTTTTCTTAATGTTCTCAGATCATGACTAAATATAACCATGAGGAAACCTGCAGAAAATGTGATGCTGAAGTATTGAAATTCCCACAGATGAACATTGTTTATTAAGGTTCTGTTAAAGTAATGATTGACCCTCACCCTAGTTGTACGAAATGGTCTATGACTCAGTCAGTTTTTGTTGTCTACCTGGTTAAAATACATGGGCAACGATGAGCTGGGTCAACATTAGCCTACTACATCTAGCTGCATACTGAATTTACATCCTTTCAGGGGAACAAAGTATGAATTTATGGTTGGGTCAGAATTGGCGTTATAATCATTGGCCAGTACGGAGAATTAAGTAAAATCCACAAGTCAAAATCCCTAACTCCATCCATGGCTAATTTAGGAAAGAGCCTATTTTAGCTAGCTATCCACCAAAGGAAAACAACACAACAAGAGAAAAAAAACTAGATTTGTTGAATATCATTTGATGTTTTGCTCTAGATGTGATGTGATTAGTGTGAAGCCGAAGCCAAATTCAAAACAGGCTTCCATTGCCACTTTTTTTTTGGTGTGCCAGGACCATTCACAGTTGAGCTCACTCAGTTTAGCTCAAAGCTGATTGGCTATTATATTATATATTTTTTTTAATCAAGGGTGGACAAATGCTCTCTGGCTTCCCTGCATGCAATGCTACAGGCTGCAACAATCTCATGGACTACACATACAGAGACAGAGAGGCGCTGTTTCGCTCGCTCAGATGCTTTCTCTGGAGAGATACATTCAGCCTCTTGTGAATTTAAGGACAATTATGAAAACACAGAGCTGAAATATAAATTGTATATCTTTTTTTTCTTGGTAATTTTTTTGGGGGAAGCATGGCTTCCCATGGCCTCCATCAATACACGCCACTGGCTCTAAGAAACGTTATGTGCTAGCTGGGATAGTTCTACCTATGGATCCATAACACCACTATGGCATAGTTTTCGTTCACCGCTCACTCAAGGCATATTTAACAAACTGAAATGTGTTTGTACAAGTGTCGGCACGGTCTGTTTATACGTTTCCATAGTATTATTTTAAATCTAGCCTCGCCTCGGCAACAGAAGGCAATGAATACAATCCGCTTTTCTCAACTCCCCCTCCTTCTCCATCTCTTCTTCAGGATACTGAATCAACAGGTATTCGACATTATCAGAGACGCCAAAGAAGTTGTATAACGTTGTGACAACGTAATGAAACCGCCCAAGTGCTTGAAACATTCAGACAAAACTATAAACATTTAATATAGACTATGGGAGAGAAAATGCAGATGTCGTTGGAAACATTAACCGCGCCAGCGTCAGAAAACGTAGCCTTTACAATAGCAACACTGTTGCTCAAAATCCAAACTCGGAATTCAGCGTTACGTATGTATCGGAAAAGCTTATTAACTTTTATCTTGCCAAATGCATTGAAAGGACTATTATAGGAACGAAGGAAACTTACACAGGCGTTGACCCTTGGCTGGCGGCTTACACAGGACGTGTCCTGTTGTACTCCGGCTAACGGCGCATAGACTGGGCTTAAAGATGGGGCGTATTGTAACTCGATATTCTATAGACATTTGCAGCAACAGCGTCACCGAGAGCTGAGATCGAGACCAGCTATGGGAGAGACGGTGGAAGTTTATTGGGAGGTCACAAGCGCCGCTTGGTGGATACCATGACAACTAGGCCTAAAGTGCAGCCTGCTGTTCTGCATCTCAATCATCTCAAGTATTGCACTCAGACAGACTTGATTTGTGATTTATTTCATATGCATTGGGCAATTTTATAAGGGGGTCTATTTTTATAATCATGGGTATTGCAAAAGGCATGTCTGCTATTGCATACATTCAAACACCATGCATAAAAAGTATAATGGGGGCGGGCGTAGGCAGAACATGCAATGCAATGTAACTTAATAACACAGACTTTCACAATGTTGCAGGTAACATCAATGCTTGAAGAAATGTTCCCTGGCAAGAATGAGAATGATAAACAATAGATAAGACTTGTACCCCCAGTCTTATCTATTTGTCAAAACATAGATAACACATCTTTATCTTTCCATCTGTCCTTCGCATTGTGAAGTTCTGATGTCCTGTGTTATTCTGATTACTCACAGCGTAGGGGTCCTGAAACCTATTCAAGCTGATGCAGAATTGTTTCTCAATATACTTCAGTATGTATGCCTATCAATAAAGTCAGTGATCTCAATCATTAAGAAATAACTCCTTAAAGGGGAAATCCGCTGATGCTACAGTCATTTTTGGACGAATACATTAATGATATAGAGTACCAGTCAAAGTTCGAACACACCTACTCATTCAAGGGTTTTTCTTTATTTTTTACATTGAATAATAATAGTGAAGACATCAAAACTATGAAATGACACATATGGAATGATGTAGTAACCAAAACATGTTTTATATTTGAGATTCTTCAAAGTAGCCACCCTTTGCCTTGATGACAGCTTTGCACACTCTTGGCATTCTCTCAACCAGCTTCATGAGGTAGTCACCTGGAATGCATTTCAATTAACAGGTGTGCCTTGTTAAAAGTTCATTTTAATGCGTTTGAGCCAATCAGTTGTGCTGCTACATGGTAGGGGTGGTATACAGAAGAGAACAGCTAAAATAAGCAAAGAGAAACGAGAGTCCATCATTACTTTAATACATGAAGATCAGTCAATGTGGAACATTTCAGTCGCAAAAACCATTGAGCGCTATGATGAAACTGTCTCTCATGAGGACCGCCATAGGAAAGGAAGACCCAGAGTTACCTCTGCTGCAGAGGATAAGTTCATTAGAGTTACCAGCCTCAGAAATTGCAGCCCAAATAAAAGCTTCACAGAGTTCAAGTAACAGACACTGCTCAACATCAACTGTTCAGAGGAGACTGCATGAATCAGGCCTTCATGGTTGAATTGCTGCAAAGAAACCACAACTAAAGAACACCAATAAGAAGAAGAGACTTGCTTGGGCCAAGAAACATGAGCAATGGACATTAGACCGGTGTAATTCTGTCCTTTGGTCTGATGAGTCCAAATATCAGATTTTTGGTTCCAACCACCGTGTCTTTGTGAGACGCAGAGTAGGTGAACGGATGATCTCTGCATGTGTGCTTCCCACCGTGAAGCATGGAGGAAGATGTGTGATGTTGGTGGGGTGCTTTGCTGGTGACCCTGTCTGTGAAACCATCTGGTTTGCACTTAGTGGGACCATCATTGTTTTTCAACAGGACAATGACCCAACACACCTCCAGGCTGTGTAAGGGCAATTTGACCAAGACTGAGTGTGAGGAATCAAATAAAATACAATTTTATTGGTCACATACACATGGTTGGTTATTGTTATTGCGAGTGTAGTGAAATGCGTATGCTTCTAGATTCGACAGTGCAGCAGTATCTAACAGGTAACATCCAACAATTCCACAACAAAACATAATATCTAACAAATTCCACAACAAAACCTAATACACCCAATCTAGTTAAGGAATGGGATATGAATATATAAGTATAAAATACAGTGTCTAGAAAAAGTATGTGAACCCTTTCGATTGGGCATCAAATTTGATCTGATCGTCATCTAAGTCACAACAATAGATAAACATAGTGTTCTTAAAACTAATAACACACAAATTATTGTATTTTTCTTGTCTGTATTGAACACATCATTGAAACATTCACAGTGTAGCTGGAAAGGGTTACAAAAGTATCTCTAAAAGCCATGATGTTCATCAGTCCATGGTAAGAAAGTTCAGCACTGTTGCTAGTCTCCCTAGGATCTGTCCTGCAAACATGACTACAAGAGCACAGCACAGAATGCTCAATGAGGTTAAGAAGAATTCTAGAGTGTCAGCTAAAGACATTCAGAAATCTCTGGAACATGCTAGCATCTCTGTTGATGAGTCTACGATACGTAAAACACTAAACAAGAGGACACCACGGAAGAAGCCACTGCTCTCCCCCCAAAAAACATTGCTGCACATCTCAAGTTTGCAAAAGTGCACCTGAATGTTCCACAGCACTACTGGCGGAGAAAAAAAGGCATAGCACACCAACATCAAATCCTCATCCCAACTGTAAAGTATGGTGGAGGGAGTATCATGGTTTGTGGCTGCTTTGCTGCCTCAGGGCCTGGACAGCTTGCTGTCATCGACGGAAAAATGAATTCCCAAGTTTATCAAGACGTTTTGCAGGAGAATGTAAGGCTCTCTGTCCGCCAATTGAAGCTCAACAATAGTTGAGTGATGCAACTGGACAATGACCCAAAACACAGAAGTAAATTAACAATAGAATGGCTTCAACAGAAGAAAATGCGCCTTCTGGAGTGGCCCAGTCAGAGTCCCGACCTCAACCCGATTGAGATGTTGTGGCATGACCTCAAGAGAGCAGTTCACACCAGACATCCCAAGAATATTGCTGAACTGAAACAGTTTTGTAAAGAGGAATGGTCCAAAATTCCTCCTGACCGTTGTGTAGGTCTGATCCGCAACCAGAGAAAACATTTGGTTGAGATTATTGCTGCCAAAGTAGGGTCAACCAGTTATTAAATCTAAGGGTTCACATACTTTTTCCACCCGGCACTGAATGTTTACACGGTGTGTTCAATAAAGACATGAAAACGTATAATTGTTTGTGTGTTATTACTTCAAGCGTACTGTGTTTGTCTATTGTTGTGACCTAGATGAAGATCAGATCAAATTGTATGACCAATTTATGCAGAATTCCAGGTATTTCCAAAGGGTTCACATACTGTATATGGATGAGCAGTGACAGAGCGGTTAAGAGGCTGTAAGGTTCTGCTTTTATTTTCTTAGTCAACCTTGTGTTCTTTTTCTTTGTGTTCTTGAACGTAGCCCTGTTTCTTTGTGTTCTGGAACATAGCCGTGTCTTTCCTTTTTGTTCATTGATTTCACCTGTGTTGGTTTCTCATCAGCTCCCTATTTAGTTAAATTCTTTCTGTTTGTTTGGTTGTGAGGTATTGTTTGTTTTTGAATGCCTACCTGTGTTTGACCATTGCCTGCCTGTGACCACAATTCCTGGCTTAATAAACATCTGCTGCGCTCGGCGCGTGAATCTACACTTTTTTCGACCCCCTTTTCATTACAGATGCAATAGATAATAAAGAATAGATAGTGAAGGATACATTATATACATATGAGATGAGTAATGCGAGATATGTAAACATGATTAAAGTGTCTAGTGTTCCATTTATTAAAGTGGCCAATGATATCAAGTCTGTAAGTTGGCAGTCACTTCTCTGTGCTAGTGGTGGCTGTTTAACAATCTGATGGCCTTGAGATAGAAGCTGTTTGTCAGTCTCTCTGTCCCAGCTTTGATGCACCTGTACTGACCTCACCTTCTGGATGGAAGCCCGGTGAACAGGTAGTGGCTCGGGTGGTTATTGTCCTTGATTATCTTTTTTGCCTTCCTGTGACAACGGGTGTTGTAGGTGTCCTGGAGGGCAGCTAGTTTGCCCCAGTGATGCGTTGTGCAGACCGCACCACCCTCTGGAGAGCCTTGCAGTTGTGGGCGATGCAGTTGCCATACCAAGCGGTGATGCAGCCCGACAGGATGCTCTCAGTTGTGCACCTGTAAAAGTTATTGAGGGTTTTAGGTGACAAGCCACATTTATTTCAGCCACCTGAGGTTGAAGAGGCGCTGTTGCCCTTCTTCACCACAATGTCTGTGTGCGTGGACCATTTCAGTTTGTCTGCGATATGTACACCGAGTAACTTAACTTTCCACCTTCTCCACTGCTGTCCCGTCGATGTGGACAGGGGGGTGTTCCCTTTTCTGTTTTCTGAAATACACGATCATCTAGTTTGTTTTTCTGACATTGGGTGAGAGGTTATTTTTCAGACACCACACCCCAAGGTGCCTCCCCTCCTCCCTGTAGGCTGTCTCGTCGTTGTTGGTAATCAAGCCTACCACTGTTGTGTCGTCTGCAAACTTGATGATGGAATTGGAGGCGTGCATGGCCACGCAGTTGTGGGTGAACAGGGAGTACAGGAGGCTGAGAACTTACCCTTGTGTGACGCTATACCCAAATTGAAGTGGGTCTAGGGTGACAGGTAGGGTGAAGGTTATATGATCCTTGACTAGTCTCTCAAAGCACTTCATGATGACAGAAGTGAGTGCTACGGGGCAATAGTCACTTAGTTCAGTTATCTTAGCTTTCTTGGGAACAGAAACAATGGTGGCCATCTTGAAGCATGTGGGGACAGCAGACTGCGATTGGGATTGATTAAATATGTCCGTAAACACACCAGCCAGCTGGTCTGCGCATCTCTGAGGACGAGGCTAGGGATGCCGTCTGGGCTGGCAGCCTTGCGAGGGTTAACACGTTTAAATGTTTTACTCACGTTGGCCACAGAGGAGGAGAGCCCACAGTCTTTGGTAGTGGGCAGCGTCGGTGGCACTGTTTAGTTCTCAAAGCACGCAAAGAAGTTGTCTGGAAGCAAGACATCGATGTCCGCGATGGTGCTGGTTTTCTTTTTGTAATCCGTGATTGTCTGTAGACCCTGCCACATACATCTCGTGTTTGGGCCATTGAATTGCGACTCAACTTTGTCTCTATACTGACACTTTGCTTGTTTGATTGCCTTACGGTGGGAATAACTACACTGTTTGTATTTGGCCATATTTCCATTCGCCTTGCCATGATTAAATGCGGTGGTATGTGCTTCCAGTTTGGCGCGAATGCTGCCATTAATCCATGGTTTCTGGTTAGGGAAAGTTTTAATAGTCTCAGTGGGTACAACATCTCCCATACACTTCCTTATAAACTCACTCACCAAGTCAGTGTATATGTCAATGTTATTATTTGAGGCTACCCGGAACATATCCCAGTCCACGTGATTGAAGCAATCTTGAAGTGTGGAATCTGATTGGTCAGACCAGCGTTGGATAGACCTAAGCAGGGGGTCTTCCTGTTTTAGTTTCTGCCTATAGGAGGGGAGCAACAAGATGGAGTCATGGTCAGATTTTCCAAAGGAGGGCGAGGGAGGGCCTTGTATGCATCACGGAAGTTAGAGTAGCAATGGTCGAGCATGCTACTCGCTCGTGTTTAGCAATCGATATGCTGATAGAATTTAGGGAGCCTTTTTCTCAAATTAGCCTTGTTAAAATCCCCAGCTACAATAAATGCAGCCTTAGGATATATGGTTTCCAGTTTACATAAAGTCCAGTGAAGTATAGGTAGGTATCCTCTTGCGGGGGGATATACACGGCTGCAGTTGTGGATTTAGGTATAGGCGACATGGGGGCGGCACGGGGCGACCGCACCAAAACATTTTAATGGTGACATTTGCGAGATCAGTTTTCTATCTCTCATTTGCACGTCACATCAATGATATCATGTCACCGTGTGGGACTGTGGGTCAATTAACCTTGTCGGAGTGGGAGCCTTGATTCTAGTTTGTGAGCTTGGCAGGCTACTGCCTGGGAAGGTTTCCCACTCAGAAGTACAAGATGGAGAGGGGGGCGGGGGTAGGTTGACCTCAGTTCTCCCCACTGGATGCCCGAGGTAGGGGGAGCGGGGGAATCAATCAAATAGTGCACCTCTAACTTTGTACAGTACTAATGCGGTTTTAAAATCAGTCACACTATGAAATGCTACCAAATGAACCACAATTCATTCATAATACTGTGAAAATATAGTTTGACAGACATATTGTTGCATTTTTTCTGGTTTGTGCGAAATCGTTAAGAATAATATAAAACCAGTCTGCACACCACCAAGGTGAATTGGTTTAGTCTTGACTCTTGGTTGACAGTGTTGGGGGATGGGCAATGTATTGATGCTCGAGTGCCAAATCAACACAAATGTGTTTATTTTGGTATTTGACACTTCTTTTTGATATTTGAGTCTTGTCTTTGTATATATTTTTATATTTATATAGTTTTAAATGTTATGATTATTTATTTTGTGTTGTTCCAAAAGTCTGAATAAAAATTACAGTTATCGCAGAATGGTGCTTTTTTTTGTTGGTGGGGGGGACTGCCACTGCACGGCTGGGACGATAACCGAGGAGATAATACGGTCGGCATTTGATTGTGAGGAATTCTAGGTAAGGTGAACAAAAGGACTTGAGTTCCTGTATGTTGTTACAATTACACCATGAGTAGTTAATCATAAAACATACATCCCCGCCCTTTTTCTTACGGGAGAGACGTCTATTCCTGTCGCTGCGATGCACTGAAAATCCTGTTGGCTGTATGGACTCTGACAGCATGTCCCCAGCTGGCCATGTTTCCGTGAAACAGAGTATGCTACAATCCCAGAACTCTCTTTGGAAAGCAACTCTTGTCCTGATTTCGTCAACTTTGTCAACTAGGGACTGGACATTAGCGAGTAATATACTCGGAAGTGGTGGGTGGTGTGTGCGCATCCGAAGCCTCACCAGAAGACCGCTCCGGCACCCTCTTCTCTGGAGGCGTTGTTTTGGGTCGGCCTTCAAATGCCCTGGGAGGTGCACAGTTTCCTAAGGACTAGAAGCGAAGTTGCCATCTCTATCGGCGCCATCTTGCTACATCAGATGACCTGGCCTCCACAGTCACCCAACCTCAATTCAATTGAGATGGTTTGGAATGAGTTGGACCGTAGGGAGAAGGAAAAGCAACCATCAAGTGCTCAGCATTGTGGGAACTCCTTCAAGCATTCCAGGAGAAGCTGGTTGAGAGAATGCCATGAGTGTGCAAAGCTGGCAAAGGGTGGCTACTTTGAAGAATCTCAAATATTAAATATAAACAAATCAATATATATATATATATATATATATATATACACACACAATTTATCGGCATCGGGGCTTTATCGGCATGGGAAACATATGTTTACATTACCAAAGCAAGTGGAAAAAAACATTGCGCTATTTCGGCTAACAGATATCAAATCAAATTGCAATGGTCGTACACATATTTTGTAGATGTTATCGCAGGTGCAGCGAAATGCTTGTAAATATGGGAGTTTATCAATGCTTGATTTGTTTTCAAATTCTTTGTGGGTCTGTAATCTGTAGGAAATATCTGTCTCACACGCACACTATTTTCTTTACAATCCTTGTGGGGACCAAACAATTGACTCCCATTCAAAATCATACTTTCCCTATCCGTAACCCTTAAACTAGCCCTAAACTTAACCACTGACCCCTAACCCTAAAACCTAATACCTAACCCTAATTCTAACCGTAACACTAATTGTAACCCTCACCCTTAACCTTACCCCTTAGGCGTGTGGGGACTGGCGAATTGTTCCCACTTGTCTAGATGTTTCTTGTTTTACTATCCTTCTGAGGAGTTCTGGTCCCCACAAGGATAGTAAAATCAAAACTACACACACACACAAATACCAATTGCAGGGATGTGTGACCAAAATACACACAGCATGTATTAGCCAGGTGCAGATGAGCATGAAAATGTATGAAGCATTATGTGATCATGATGTGGAAAACATTTAAATAGAATGCCTTTAGGTTCACCTTGGAAAGGACATGACATGCTATTCAAACTAAGATTTTCTGTCTATTTCCTGTTTATAGGATCATGTGCTCCATTTCAGACCCAGATGTGCAAAGCTTATAAAATTTTGATATGAGAGAGAGCTGTTACTCAAAGTTAAATGTATCAAATGCCTGTGGGGACAAACTTCCTTTTTATCTGTTAAATTGTGATTCAGCAGCAAATCTGACCTGGGGATAAAATCTAATCAAAATCAAATCACATTTTATTGGTCACATACACATATTTAGCAGCTGTTATTGCGGATATAGTGAAATGCTTGTGTTCCTGTTGTGGTTTTATCCTTGAAGAAGCGAACAGCGATGTAACAGTTTGGTTTTGGTTTCGTTGTGGTAACATGAAGGAAGTTAATGAAGAAAGTTCCTCCTCTATCCATTAATTCATGTGGGTATCAATACAACTTGAATTTGAACTAAAATCCTGCATTCCCACTCATTGAAATGTAGCAATACAATTGTAGACTTGTACACGTTCTAAGATTAGGGGAGGTGTTTGTGTACTGTCGTCCCACTGATCAGAGCAGCAAAGCTCAACTAGATAGCATGGTTGAATTTGAGATAGATACTGAACACGTGTGTCAGGTCTCAGAGGTAATGCCTAGGCTTTAGCTCAGTGGTGGTCCCATAGGTTGATACAATAAACTGTCTAGGAATCTAAAATGCACGACTGAACAAGAACATCCTGTTTTAAAAGCAGCATGGGTGGGAAAAGAGATTTAGCAAAAAGTGTCCCAAAATGATCTGAATCACACTTGAAAAATGAGCAACTGTATCATATAAAGGGTCGCAAAACGGTTTGGCAAACCATATGTTATGACCTTTTATATCACCCTTCAAGGAGTGACTTTGTGTATAAATTATTTGTGTAGCATCTATACCGTACAATGTATACACTGAACAAAAATATAAACTAAACATGTAAAGTGTTAGTCCTCATGTTTCCATGAGCTGAAATAAAAGATCCCAGAAATGTTCCATACGAACAAAAAGCTTATTTCTCTAAAATGTTTTTAAATCCCTTAGTGAGCATTTCTCTTTTGCCAAGATGATCCATCCACCTGGCAGGAGTGGCATATCAAGAAGCTGATTAAACAGCATGATCATTACACAGGTGCACCTTGTGCTGTGGACAATAAAATGCCAATCTAAAATGTGGAGTTTTGTCACACAACACAATGCCACAGATGTCTCAAGTTGAGGGAGCGTGCAATTGGCATGCTAACTGCAGGAATGTCCACCAGAGCTGTTGCCAAAGAATGTTATGTTAATTTCTCTACCATAAGCCGCCTCCAACGTTGTTTCAGAGAATTTGGCAGTATGTCCAACTGGACTCACAACCGCAAACCACATGTATGGGGTTGTGTGGGCAAGCAGTTTGCTGACATCAATGTTGTGAACAGAGTGACCCATGGTGGCGGTGATGTTAATGTATCGGCGGGCATAAGCTACATACAACAGACACAATTGCATTTTATTGATGGCCATTTGAATGAACAGAGATACAAGATCTTAAGGCCCATTGTCCTGCCGTACATCTGCCGCCATCAATTCATGTTTCAGCATGATAACGCACGGCCCCATGTCACAAGGATCTGTACACAATTCTTGGAAACTGTAAAGGTCCCAGTTCTTCTATGGCCTGCATACTCACCAGACATGTCACCCATTGAGCATGTTTGGGATGTTCTGGATCGACACGTACGACAGCGTGTTCCAGTTCCTGCAAATATCCTGCAACTTCGCACAGCCATTGAAGAGGAGTGGGACAATATTCCACAGGTGACAATCAGGAGCCTGATCAACTACAGTATATGCGAAGGAAATGTGTCGTGCTGCATGAGGCAAATGCAGTGCGATGACTGGTTTTCTGATCCAGGCCCTTACATTTATTGTAAGGTATCTGTGACACAGATACATATCTGTATTCCCAGTCATTTGAAATCCATAGATTAGGGCCTAATTTATTTATTTAAATTGACTGATTTTCTTATATGAACTGTAACTCAGTAACATCTTTGAAATTGTTGTATGTTGCGTTTATATTTTTGTTCCGTATAGATAGATACCCACCTTGCCAGTTATTTGCCCACCAGTGCCACTGCTTGTTCCGCAACAAATTAGCGCATACAATTTCCAATGTTATGCGCTAAAACGGAACATTACTGTTAAAATAACTGTACTTACTGTTATTAGCTGTATACGTGACAGATCTCTGTAGGGCTATGTTATAATGTGCATTTTCTTGATGACTTGTTGCTAAGTTTTTATCTTCTTTAGGGAGCTTGTTAAATGTGTCTATGTGGGGTACTAAACTTAATTTCAACCTTCACAGTTCAAACTGCACTAAAGCTATATCTATAACTTATGTTTTTTTGAGGGCAAATGTGAGTGAGATTTTTCTGTTGAATTTAATAAAAAGACTGTAGTACATAAATTGTCACGCCTAATCCCGCTCCCCCTCCCCTGCGCTTGAAGGCACCAGGCTCCTGTCACGGCTCTCATCGTAATGAGGATCAGACCAAAGCGCAGCGTGGTACGTGTCCATGATTTTATTTGATCACAAAACACTCGAACAAACTCAACAAGCGCGAAAACCGAAACAGTTCTGTAAGGTGCATAAACTATACAGAAAACAACTACCCACAAAACACAGGTGGGGAAAAAGGCTGCCTAGGTATGATTCCCAATCAGAGACAACGATAGACAGCTGTCCCTGATTGAGAACCATACCCGGTTCTCAAAACATTGAAATAAAGAAACTAGAATGCCCACCCTAGTCACACCCTGGCCTTACCAAAATAGAGAATAAAAGCCTCTCTATGGCCAGGGCGTGACAGCTCCCCAGCAGTACGCACTACTGCCACCATCAGTATGCACACCTGCCTTTCCCTGTCATGCCATCAGCGTATTATTGGACTCAATCACCTGTTCATTCAGTTCCCCGCTGCTGCATTAATTGTTGTATGTCCTTATGTTACCCGATGCTGACGCTGTTCCTGTTCTGTTCTATGTCCGGTCAAAATTAAATGTTGATTACTCATACCTGCTTCTCATCTCCATCATCGGTCCTTACATAAATATTCCTGTCAATCAGGGCTGCGGTCAATTCCATTTAAATTCCAGACAATTAAGGAAGTAAACTGAAATTCCAATTCCAATGTTTTTTGAATGTTTTGTTTTATTGAATTGCCACAGCACCCCACAAACAACAGAAACAAAACAAAAACAGACACTATACAACACATTCCCCAAGGTGATCAACATGGTTTCCAAATTTCGTAAAACACTTTGAATTTTTCAGTTTTTTTTTTAAACTTTGTAATATGCAACATCTAATGGGATGTAGCTAGATAGTTCATTCCTCCAGTTTGTTATTGAGGGTGATTATGAGGCTTTTGTTACGACTTCTGCCGAAGTCAGCCCCTCTCCTTGTTCGGGCAGCGTTCGGAGATCGACGTCACCGGATTTCTAGCCATCTCTGCTCGATTTTTCGTATATCCATTTGTCTTGTCTGGTTTCTATACACACCTGGTTTACATTTCCCCAATGAAGCCACTTGTATTTAACCCTCTGTTTCCCATCATGTGTTGTGTGTAATTGTTCTCATGTTAGGTGGTGTTAGTTTATGCGCTCTACTTTTATGTTCCGTTTTTTGACTGCGTTTTTTTCATGTAGTGCTCTCGTCTTTGGAACTATAATAAAGTGCGCCTGTTCATTGATATCTGCTCTCCTGCACTTGACTTCGCCTCCAATACACCATCCTGACAGCTTTCCAATTGATTGATATAATCTCAGCAAAAAAATAAACTTTTTCAGGACCCTGTCTTTCAAAGATAATTTGTAAAAATCCAAATAACTTCACAGATCTTCATTGCAAAGTGTTTAAACACTGTTTCCCATGCTTGCTCAATGACCCATAAACAATTAATGAACATGCACCTGTGGAACGGTCGTTAAGACACTAACAGCTTACAGACGGTAGGCAATTAAGGTCACAGTTATGAAAGCTTAGTACATTGAAGGGCCTTTCTACTGACTCTGAAAAACACCAAAAGAAAGATGCCCAGGGTCCATGCTCATCTGCGTGAACGTGCCTTAGGCATGCTGCAAGGAGGCATGAGGACTGCAGATGTGGCCAGGGCAATATATTGCAATGTCCGTACTGTGAGACGCCTAAGACAGTGCTACAGGGAGACAGGATGGACAGCTGATCGTCCTCTCAATGGCAGACCACATGTAACAACACCTGCACAGGATATGTACATCCGAACATCACACCTGCGGGACAGGTACAGGATGGCAACAACTGCCCGAGTTACACCAGGAATGCACAATCCCTCCATCAGTGCTCAGACTGTCCGCAATAGGCTGAGAGAGGCTGGACTGAGGGCTTGTAGGCCTGTTGTAAGGCAGGTCCTCACCAGACATCACCGGCAACAACGTCGCCTATGGGCACAAACCCACCATCGCAGGACCAGACAGGACTGAGTCGCGGTTTTGTCTTACATGGGGTGATGATCGGATTTGCATTTATCGCCGAAGGAATGAGCGTTACACCAAGGCCTGTACTCTGGAGCGGGATCCATTTGGATGTGGAGGGTCCGTCATGGTCTGGGGCGGTGTGTCACAGCATCATCGGACAGAGCTTGTTGTCATTGCAGGCAATCTCAACGCTGTGTGTTACAGGGAAGACATCCTCCTCCCTCATGTGGTACCCTTCCTGCAGGCTCATCCTGACATGACCCTCCAGCATGACAATGCAACCAGCCAAACTGCTTGTTCTGTGTGTGATTTTCTGCAAGACAAGAATGTCAGTGTTCTGCCATGGCCAGCAAAGAGCCCGGATCTCAATCCCATTGAGCACGTCTGGGACCTGTTGGCTCAGAGGGTGAGGGCTAGGGCCCTTCCCCACAGAAATGTCCAAGAACTTGCAGGTGCCTTGGTGGAAGAGTGGGGTAGCATCTCACAGTAAGAACTGGCAAATCTGGTGCAGTCCATGAGGAGGAGAGGCACTACAGTACTTAATGCAGCTGGTGGCCACACCAGATACTGATTGTTACCTTAGATTTTGACCCCCCACCCCCCCTTTGTTCAGGGACACATGATTCCATTTCTGTTAGTCACATGTCTGTGGAACTTGTTCAGTTTAAGGCTGTTGTTGAATCTTATGTTCATACAAACATGTACACATGTTAAGTCTGCTGAGAATAAACGCCGTTGACAGTGAGGACGTTTCTTTTTTTTGCTGAGTTTATATTTATTTGCACTAATTAGACCTAGATTACAAAACGTTCTCTGATATTGATCAACAATGTTTACATTCCCCAACAGACATAATCATGGAGATGGATGTATGTCAGTTCCTAGACAGAATGAAATGATGAATTCTACAGCATCATGTGTCCAATACTAGTAAAATAAATTATAGAGAATGTTCTGGTTCAGAGAAAAACATTAAAATGTCATCTGCATAAAATTATATCACATGTTGATCTCCACCAATCTCTATGCCCCGGATTGAACCGTGAGTTCTAATTATTGAGGCTAGGGGTTCTGTGGCTGCTGAAAATAAATAACTAGACAAAGGTCCCTGTTTTGTCCCTCTTGATAACTTCAATGATTCAGAGATCTGTCCATTTGTTTGTAAAGATGCTTTGGTGCATCTTTGTACAACAGCTTAATCCAGGAAAAATATACCAGACCTAAACCAAACTTTTTAAAACAGCCACCAAATATGCCATTCCACCCTATCGAATGCTTTTTCAGCATCTGTTGATACTGTCACCATGGGAGCATTCAAGTTCTTATATTGAGGAAAAACAAAAACGGTAGAGATTATCTAAAGACATCCTGTTCTGTATAAACCCTGTTTGATCTGAGTGAATCAACTTTTGTATTACTGTTTCTATGAGAAAAGCCAATAGTTTAGCAATGATTTTATAATCCACATTCAAGAGTGATACTGGGCAGAAGGATCCACATGACAATGGATCCTTCTCTTTCTTTTTAAGTAGGGTGATTGTAGCCAAACAGAATGACCGGGGAAGTACATTTTTCTCTAGAGCTGCTGTGATCATAATTAACATAGACTTTGGTAATTTGGGACGATGTCCCGTTTTGTAGATTATTGATGTCCTCCAACAATTCACCTGAGGTTATGTTAATATCCAAGTGTATTTATTTTGGATTACTTAAAAATGTGTAAAATGATCTGAAAGGAAATTGTCTGTATCTTCCTTTAAACTTTTGTTTTCGGATTGATACAGTTTGTGATAAAAAATGTTAAGACAGAGTTGATTTCAGAAGGATCCATTGTTATGTATCAATTGGGGTTTGAATGCTATGGATGGTACGTTCCTCTTCCTCTTTCTTAATTTGCCCATTTTCCCTGCACTTTCACCTTTCTCAACATATTGTTGCTTGGATTTCATGGCAGAAATCTGATTTCATGCAGATCAGGTGTTTATTGTGTTATATTCAAGCTTCAACTGTTGAAGGGTGTTAGTGGTTCTATTTAAACTGTGTTTTTCTGGATTTTCTGTTGTAGTATTTCTCTTTCTTTATGGGTTTTATTTTTCTATTGTAAAGAGTATTCAATGCTTTTCAATGAGAACATTTTTGGAATTGGAATTTGGTTTACTTTCTGAATGAACTGGAATTAAAAAGGGATTGACCCCAACCCTGCTGTCAATATTACTGGCCTGTTTGATATTCAACAATGTCATATCTCCCTCTGACATTCATTGAGTTGACATTCAGCTTTAAACAAGGACGTGCCATTTCAAGTGATACACCACATTGCAAATTGATTATGAAATTCTGACTCACTGAGAACACAGGCGTAAATTGATCTGTCCGCGTGGTGTTATGCTGGCCTTCCAGTGTTAGGGTGGGTGTTGCAGTGAGGAGGCAGGTATTATGATGTTTGTGAAGTGTAATGCCTTGAGTGAGGGCTTTTATTAGTGGAGAAGCTAATGGCGCCACACTTACCTATATACTATGTAACACATATTTACAACAAAAATAACAAACAGGAAAACATTCTCAGATAAATGGATGAACAATCAAGCCTCAATCACACCTGCTAGAGCATCCAGTATAACAACCGTACACCCCCCTCTCTCATGCAGAGGAATTACAGGCTTTAAAAAGGATACCTGGGATACCCTCAACATGGACTATTCCATTTTAGACCAATCATCAATTAATAGTCTTCTGTAGGCATGAAATCCCCATTCACACATTCAGGTAATACAATCTCAATGACTAAATACTGTATATAGCCTGCATTTCAATAGTAGTGTTTAACTATGCATAGAACATGTAATAGACCGGCAAACCCTACTCTCCCCCTTGGGATTTAGTAACATTACATTAGGCCTACCCAAAAACACAGGATAATTGGCGTTCCCAAACATTGCTCTGGTTGACACAGCAGAAACAACAAACCTTTCACCTAGTCAATCATGAGGATTCAAAGGTGATTTCTAACCATTTCTAAATCTAGAAATAGCAAACTCAATACCCAAACCTTTGACAATCGGCACGATATGATAAAGCTGAAGCGTTTTGCATGTGAAACCACGGACTGTTTAGTCTGGCTGACTGCAAACTCGAAGTCTTCCTGACTTCAGAGTCTGAAAAGGCAACTTGATGTTTTAGGTTTGAAGCTTTGATAATAAAGGGGGCAGTGCTTTTTTTTACTGATTTGGTTCTTCTCTGTCTCACTCAAACAGCCCCATGGACAGCCACATACAGCCCCCTTCCAACACAACTGTTGGATTTTCAAATCCAAAGAAGGAGAGTTCTCAACCCCGCAGGAAAAAAATAACGTTTAAGAGAAACAATCAAAGCTTAAGCAAATTTTTCAGCGAATATATTGCACCAACATACTGGCTCCGGTCCAGACCAGCGTGTCACAGCTCTCGGCCACACTGACAATCTAACACTAACCATGTTTCCATTCAACCATTGTTATGCAAGTAAAGTAGACTGGCTACCTGTTGGATAACAGTATGGTTGTCGGTAGGCCTAAACATACGTGAGACCATCAGAAAGTAGGGCTAAGCAAACTTGATAATTATACAAGGTTCGATTGCTATTGCTCAAAAGCCTACTATCAAGTAGTGAGAAGGTTACCCAAGGGAGTGGCACAATGGCCTAACAATTACAACTATGTTCACTATCTTGACACTGATGTTGAAAATCAAGAAATCAAACAACCCTTTGTAAATAATGCAAAACAATTGCACATTCACACATTTTAACACAACAAGCAGAGGACAACTAAGCTTTAAGTTGCTTCAGCACTTTAAGCATTCAGCACTATTAAAGTGTCAACATTCCACGATGAAATAAAATCCTCTGCTTGCTTGCTTGCAAGCATGAATGAATGGGAATGTCTGCTACTTTACTTGATTTGCTTCATGTCCCCATAAGCTTTAATTTTCCTAAACAGCTTTATATTTGGCATAGTTTCTCAGCGGCATGTTGAGTTTGTGCATTGAGCTTTTATGGTTCCATGTATCACTTTATGATGTTCAATTATTATGACTACAGTATGTCTCAGGTGCTTAACTGTCTGTGTTGGGTAAACCCCACTGTTGGCAGCTGTATTTGTCAGTAACACACACACACACACACACACACACACACACACACACACACACACACACACACACACACACAGAGAATTATACATTGTCCAGTAACTCAATGGCCGTGTTTACAAGTAATAAGAAATTGAAATGTGCCTCTGTCTATTCAATAATGACTCAATAATGGTATCCTCCACCAATGTATCTCACTATTGTGAATCGAGTCACTGAAGCTCCATAGAATCACCATAACACATAAGGCTGCAAGTGTGCCGGAGGCGGACTGAGTTAGTTACATGATGCAGGACGCATGCCTCTCTGTCCCTCTCAATCTCTCCTGCAATTGACACCCTAATCCCTATTTACTGCACCACTTCTGACCAGTGCCCATAGGTCTCTGTTCAATAGTAGTGTACTATAGAATATAAGGCACCATTTGGGACGCAGACTTATATGCTATGGTGTAACATGCAACCTATACTATTAAACTGTCTTGGTCTAATTTGTGTCTCTGACATGTGTGATAATGCAAGATCTCAGACTGTGGTTATTTCCATAAATGGTATGATATTCACATAATTGTGCTTGGAATATGTTGTTGTGGTGGCAGTTTTCATGTACTGTTTAATGCAGTCAAGATGGCAGCAGTATATTATATACAGTATATAGCCATACAGAACCTAGCTAGCTACCAGGGTTCTCAAGCACTGGTACAGTAATGACATGCAGCTTTGGTCAGTGCACTTCCTGCAGAAATCCATTTGCATCGGGGGTGCATTGCAAGCAGTGCTGGCTAGAGATAACACTTCATCTTTTCAAATGGAAGCCCCGTTGAAAAATGAACCACTGCCTGCCTGCAGTGCACTAGATCAAGGTGTCCCAGTATACTTAAAAGGAATGTGCTTCACTATCAAGGTCTACACAACACGATATTCAAACATTTGTATGTGATATAGAGCGCTTTTGGTGATTGATTTTGAAACAATACTTTAAAAAAATACATATTTACATGTATTTAGTCCTAAACATTCAGTATAACATTTAAGATATGCAGACCTGTCATTTAACATACATTCATTAATTTAATAATTGATACATTATTTAATTAATTCATAATCTGTGTCAGTACATTTTCCAGTTTGAAAACATTCTCAATCAAACATCAACTATTTATTAGCCCAGAGCTTTATAAGGTGAAAACGAATCATTTTAACTAAGCTTATACCTTATGTATGTTTATTATTATTTGGGGAGGAGTGGGAGATCAGCTTTAATGTTGCAGATCGATTGTAGAGTTACCTCTGCTGCAGAGGATACGTTCATTAGAGTTGCCAGCCTCATATATTGCAGCCCATCTGGTAAGCGCTTAGTGGGACTATCATTTGTTTTTCAACGGGACAATGACCCAACACACCTCCAGGCTGTGTAAAGGCTAGATGGCCAAGAAGGAGAGTGATGGAGTGCTGCATCAGATGACTTGGCCTCCCCAATCCCCCGACCTCAACCAAATTGAGATGGTTTGGGATGAGTTGGACCGCAGAGTGAAGGAAAAGCAGCCAACAAGTGCTCAGCATATGTGGGAATTCCTTCAAGACTGTTGGAAAAGCATTCCAGGTGAAGCTGGTTGAGAGAATACCAAGAGTGTGCAACGCTGTCATCAAGGCCAAAGGTGACTACTTTGAAGAATCTCAAACATAAAATATATTTTGATTTGTTTAACACTTTTTTGGTAACTACATGATTCCATATGTGTTACTTCATAGTTTTGATGTCTTCACTATTATTCTACAATGCAGAAAATAGTAAAAATAAAGAAAAACCCTTGAATGAGTAGGTGTGTCCAAACTTTTGACTGGTATTTATATATCTACATACATATTTCTTAAAAAAAATACATTTTCCTTTATTATTTCCCCCTAACCCTACCACCCCTCCCCTAATTGGTGTAAACTAATGAAAAACAACACTTAGGCTTCTACTTCCAGCTTATGCATACTATATACATTTTACGAACACAATCTATTTTACAATAGTTCTATTTTGTTTGTTTTTCGACCTGTCCTTCCTCTACCCTCAACCTCTCTCATCTATTTCTGATGTTCTTCCTCAACCTCTCTCATCTATTTCTGATGCTCTTCCTCAACCTCTCTCATCTATTTCTGATGTCCTTCCTCTACCCTCAACCTCTCTCATCTATTTCTGATGTCCTTCCTCTACCCTCAACCTCTCTCATCTATTTCTGATGTCCTTCCTCTACCCTCAACGTCTCTCATCTATTTCTGATGTCCTTCCTCTACCCTCAACCTCTCTCATCTATTTCTGATGTCCTTCCTCTACCCTCAACCTCTCTCATCTATTTCTGATGTCCTTCCTCTACCCTCAACCTCTCATCTATTTCTGATGTCCTTCCTCTACCCTCAACCTCTCTCATCTATTTCTGATGTCCTTCCTCTACCCTCAACCTCTCATCTATTTCTGATGTCCTTCCTCTACCCTCAACCTCTCTCATCTATTTCTGATGTCCTTCCTCTACCCTCAACCTCTCTCATCTATTTCTGATGTCCTTCCTCAACCTCTCTCATCTATTTCTGATGTCCATCCAGTTTCTATTTGCCATACATTTTTAACTGTGCTGTTTCACAAAAGTTCTGAACCTACAGTATATACATTTTACAGACACAGTATATTTTACATGAGTTATCTTGTTGCTATTAGTCCCACCTTTTAGCTCCATTCAACCCCTCCCATCTATCTCTTCTATTTGCCATATGTTTTTAAACTGTGCTGTGATGTGTGACAAAAGCTCTGAACCTTTCCATTCTCATAGTTTCTACAGATGGTAAATGAAATATTTTTTTCTGTTGCTAAAAGTATTATTATATTATTGATCGATTGACTATGACTTTTCAAACCACCCAGTAGTGCTATCTGCAGTATTAGCCATTCTTGGACCTTTGACCAAAAACAAGCTACATATGGAAAGTACCAAAAGAAATGATCTAATGACTGTCTCTTTGCAGGAAAACCTGCAGAGCTGGGAAGGTTGTATCCCCCATACATATATATATATATATATATATATATATATATATATATATATATATATATATATATATATATAACATTATAAATGGAAAAATTATACGGTTTGAATCCGGAGTCGTTTTGCGTATCAGTTCACAAACCATGGAATCAGTACATCGAAAATCTCTTCCCAACTATTTTTCAATCTATATGGCACAGCTGTCAATTATTTGGTACTTGAATGAAAGTGGTACACTTATATACAGTGTTGCTAGCAGCTGACAGTTAATTCATTTTCTCATGTCCACAGCCTTACCAAGCAATTATTGAGAGGTATGTTACTCATAAATATTTCGATTCAGGCCTACAAGCACAGACCTATATTACTTAACCAAATGTAATATGACTTTCACTTGACAGTCAAACACGCATGACACAGGTAGAGGCGTAGGTAGTTAGTTGCATTTTTATCCCATGTTTACTGCTAGGTGGAGCCCGAGTATATTGTGTGAGCGACAATCCAGATCCGAGTTTTGCGTCTCGCCGTTCTCGCATTCTACCTTGAGTCAAAGACCGCATTTCTCCCAGGCAGTGCTCCGAAATTGGTTTGTCATATGCGCAGAGAGCAAAGCTTTGGAAGCAAAAAATATATCGAGTTCTTTGCGGTGGAGATTTTCAAACAAGACACATTTATTTGGCATAGCCTACTCTTCTTTTGCGCTAATGTGTTTTGCCTTTGAGCTTTTACTTTCGGACGTGATGTAGTAGTTACTGCACAAGAGGACGTGTTGTGCGCCACTTCTTTTGAGGGACTGTCATCTGGATACACAAGGAGACCGTTCTTTCTCCAGCAATATCGACAGTACACGGATCATATAGACATGTCCAGCTCTTCTAGCCTACTATCGGACTTCTGAGAAAATATAAGCGGAGTTATTCGAAATTATTATTTGGAATCTCCCTTCTTTTCCCTCGACCCTCTGAGGAGACTGATCTGTGCGCAAGGACGATATCAATTGTGTTAAGAAAATAAGTGTGAACAATTTTATTACTCACACTTTCAATGGGAGGACTATTTGAAGGGTATAACCGTTTCACCAGTGTCTTCTAAAACACGGTAAGAATATTATGCTAATTCGTAGGCTATACGATTTTGCCTGCATCTTCATCTAGATTTTGGTTCGTATATGCACTTCAATTAGCCTACCTGCAGTTTCTCGTATATACACTATTTGCCTGTGGATGTAATGTGTAGGCTAATGAGTTATACGTTGTTATATTTAAGACTTCATTTTTAAGTAAACTTGGCGACGGTGTGTCACGGTTGGTATTCATTGGTTACGCAGTTTGCAATTAATTGCTTTGTCAAGATATCAATAGTTTCTGGTGTCAGTTGCGGTGATTTAAAGAGCGTCACTTAATGAGCGCGTCCTTGCTGCTCTATCCAAATTAGGGAACCAATGTGCACATTTCAAATAGTTTGTTGTATGGTTTATTATAAAGGGAATGGTAGGCACTATGCACCGGCAACGTGCGTTTGTCCGTTTCTCTATTCACAACCCAGCTTTCAGAAGATGTGAAAATAATGCGTTACATAATCCAGTATTAAGTTGGTGATGAATGAAGTTTATGTAGGGTACCCTTAAACAGTTCACAGTCCGTTTTACAATGGGTGCTTGAAACAGTGGTTGTATACAATAGGATGTTCAAGGGAAAACTGTGTATAGAGTCACGGATGAACGGCAATATCTGGAATAGAATGAAAATTGATGTTTTTCCACATGTATAATGTTGTCAATTTTGAGTGCCACCATGCAAGTTATGGGAAAACGGACGCACTAACAGACCTGAGGGGACCATCTGCATCGCACGATAAATTAAATATAGGCTAGCATGAGCCACCAGAATTGGTTAGTTGTATGTTTTAATCTCATTCCTTTGCACACAAGACTGCCATATCTGCGACACCCCAGTAGTCCACTGACGTAGGCCATACGCGTTCACACTTATTTACTCATTTTGCTATCTATATACAGTTTTTTTCATAAAGTATTCACACCCCTTGACTTATTCCGCATTTTGTTGTTTTACAAAGTTGGATTAAAATGGATTTAATTGTCATTTATTTTTGTCAACGATTCTACACAATGTACTCTGATATCAAAGTCGAAGAAAAAATCTAACCTTTGTAAAAATAAAAAAAAAATCATGAAAAATACAACACTATCTTGATTAGATAAGTATTCAACCCCCGGAATCAATACATGTTAGAATCACCTTTGGCGGCAATTACAGCTGCATGTCTTTGTGGGTGAGTCTTGAAGAGCTTTCCACATCTGACTTGTGTAACATTTGCCCATTATTATTTTACAAATTCTTCAAGCTCTGTCAAGTTGATTGTTTATCATTGCTTGACAACCATTTTCAGGTCTTGCCATAGATTCTCAAGCAGATTTAAGTCAAAACTGTAACTCGGCTACTCAGGAACATTCACTATGTTATTGGTAAGCAACTCTAGTGTAGATTTTGCGTTGTGTTTTAGGTTGTCTTGCTGAAAGGTGAATTAATCTCCCAGTGTCTGGTGGAAGGCAGACAGAACTAGGTTTTCTTTTAGGATTTTGCCTTTGCTTAGTTCCATTCCGTTGTACTTTTTATCCTGAAAAACTCCCCAGTTCTTAACAAATACAAGCATACACATAACATGATTCCACCACCACTATGCTTGAAAATATGGAGAGTGATACTAAGTAATACGTTTGGGGCAAATCCAATACAACACTTTGTATTCAGGACAAAGAGTGAATTGCTTTGCCACATTTTTTGCAGAATTACTTTATTGCAAACAGGGTGAGTGTTTTGCAATATTCTGATTTTCTACAGGCTTCATTCTTTTTACTCTGTCATTTAGGTTAGTATTCTGAAGTAATTACAATGTTCCATCAGTTTTCTCCCATCACAGCCATTAAACTCTACCATTGACCTCATGATGAAATCCCTGAGTGGCCTGTATCTTTTGTAGTGACTGGGTGTATTGATAAATAATTTGTACGATACATTTGAATTTATCAGAACTTTTCAACTTCTCTTCTGTCACATTTCAATATACATCTGCTATTTTGTCCTCAATGCCATTTTAGATATGAAAGGGAATGGACTAACATGAGTGACGTGTGTGTGTGTGTGTGTGTGTGTGTGTGTGTGACATAAAACATTCCAAATAGGATCAGAGTCTGCAACATTCATTTATTTGTCAAAGTTTTGAATCCTTCTGGTCAGTTCCTCACCAAGGTTTAGCAGGCTTACTACCTAACACTTGTTTGTCTCTGACTTTCCATCTCATCCTCTGTGAAGTGCTCTCAAGGTGGTGACACGTGATTACAGCCATATCTTCAATGTGGTGGATGTACGGTAAACATGCCCATAACAAAACCTAAACGAGCCATCTACCTCAGACGGTGAAGACCTTGACATCCTCCCACTAGAGGAATAACGAGAGGACAGTTCATGCTTTGCTTTTTTTGTCTAATTGGATGTCAACCTGTAGTTTACTTTCAGTGCATCTTGTCTTTGCTCATCCAATGCCACGTCGTTCTTCATAATATTTGCTCCACAGCTGTGGGCAGTGTCCCAACGGTGTATGTCTGACAGATATCACTTTTGACTATATTGCTAGATGCTGACCTCACCTTTCCTCTTGTTGTGGTGCAGTACCATTGCAGTGCATTCTGGAGGGCTGGCCTAATTTGTTTTAGCCAACCGCTTATGCAGTAAAGTGAATGTCTGGAAAATTGATAATCCTGGTAGCAAGAGTTGCTCTCTCTGGAAACGACCTTTTACTGCCAGAATATCAAGAAAAAGGAGAGGGTAGATGATGAAGAGGGAGGTGTATATAGCACCTCATAGCTGGTGCAGGGATCTACCTGTGTGCCATCTGGCTTGTGAAAACAATCAGTGGTAACCTTACCCTACAGTCATTACTGCTTTAGGTGTTCTAAAGTCTAGTAGGTGTTTTTTCTTCTCATGAAATCACACTTTATTCGTTGTGGGCTGGAATTCAATCAAACTGGGCCATACTGTACGTATAGATGAATGTTCTGATCAAATCAAACTGCTTATTGTTTTAGATATCTAGGCCTAAATGATCAAGTGGAACAAATGATTTAATTTGGTTTAATAAGCAGTTGTTTGAATCAATGACACGGTGGATGGTTATCAATGTTTAATTCTTGCAAGGTGGTCCCACCTGTGTTTACAAGCCAGGCAGATAGCTTTTAATCTGGTGCATTGCCAACGTTGAATACCTTTTTTACTGTTTTAGCATGGCATTTGCTTATGAATGGTTCGTGAAGCATTATAGAGGTCCTTGTAAAGGGTTTGTGAAGGCACACAACACTCCCTTATACCTCCAGTCTGTTTCGTAGCTGGGAGATGTTTGAGTACATAGTTTTCACCTAGTTACATTCGTTGTCGATCTGTAAAATGAATGTGTATTGTGTTCTTGTCACTTTTTTTTTTCTTCAAGGTTTCTTTCCCTCTATTGTTTTGTTGTCTTGACAAATATGTTTTTCCTGAGACGTTTCTCTGACAAAAGCATAACAAATGGTAATATTTCTTAACCTGGCTGACATAGTGAGCTCCAAAAGAATTACGACAGTGACAAGTGCTTTGGCTCTGTAGTCCTTCACTTTGTATTTTAAATGATGCAGATAGATTATTTACCATTCATTTCTAATGGGAACAAAATAATTGGAAACGCAACCAAAACAAACAGCAAATGCATCCAACAAATTTGTCACAAGCTTGATGTAGTGCTATGAATATTTGACCAAATATATTATAGTGGCTTGGAAATAAATGCCATTTTTGAAAGGAGGCAAATGGTTAGTAGGAAAAACCTTTTGTCGTTTTGATGTCGCCAGATTGACTTTAGATGCAGTGTAACATTGTCTAGCTAGCTAAGATTGAGGGGAGACCGTTAGCATGTTAGCATTGCTTGCAATGCACGTTAGCATTGCTTGCTATTTTTGATGAATTTTGCTAGCTAATGACGACATTTCCATCTGTCTAAACTTGGAATTTGACGACATGATAATGATGGCAAAGTTGTTTCCAACTAAATATTTGCCTACTTTAGAGATGTCCTCATATTTCCAGGACACTGTTGTGTAATTTAGACTAAACAGTTGTTAGCCTCCGTCCAGAATGATTGGGCTTATCACGACTTTTGGGCACCACTATGACGCCGCCGGCAGAGGGCGGCTTGAGAACGTTCATAACAATGGCATGACGCGACTGAGTGACAGAGGTGCAAACTATGAATGGCTCCTGCCAGCTCCACTTGAGCTGTGGGGTAGTGAAATGTGGAGGTCTTTATTCAGCATTGTCTCTCTGTATAATGACTCTCTGTGTGTGTGTGTGTGTATATTACTCTCATGATTTAAGCCATCCCTTCTACACGCTACCCCACATTCCAGCTAATGGCGTAAATGTTTTATGATACGGGATAATTTGGTGCCCTCAGTAAAAACACTGGTTTCATCAAAACCAATCCTAACTACTTCCATAAAGGCCACCATTTCATTCTCAGAGGCTGTGCTGTTTTAGTTTTTCCGTTTTATTATTATTTTTTTGTTTCCCTAAAGTCGATTTGATTGAGCTTTTTGGACATTGGTATCAAATTTGCCAGTACAGTATGACTCGTCATGATCTCTTCAATTCCCTTAATCAGGTTAACTGTGTACGATTGAGGTCGACCGATTTTAATCGGCATGGCCAGTTAATTAGGGGCGATTTCAAGTTTTCATAACAATCGGTAATCGGCATTTTTGGATGCCGATTATGGCCGTTTACAGTGCAATCCACAAGGAAACTGCATGGCAGGCTTGACCACCTGTTACGCTTGTGCAGCAAGGAGCCAAGGTAAGTTGCTAGCTAGCATTAAATGTATCTTATAAAAAAACAATCAATCTTCACATAATCACTAGTTAACTACACATGGTTGACGATATTACTAGGTTAACTAGCTTGTCCTGCGTTGCATAAATTAACAGGCGCCGCATTTATTATATGATATGAAACAGAGGACCGGGCACGCCCCCATTATCATCGTCAGAGCTGCAGTGGAGCAGGTTGAGAGCTTCAAGTTCCTTGGTGTCCACATCACCAACAAACTAACATAGTCCAAGCACACCAAGGGAGTCGAAAAGGGCACGACAAAACCTATTCTCCCTCAGGAGAAACTATTTGGCATGGGTCCTCAGATCCTCAATAGATTCTACAGCTGCACCATCGAGAGCATCCTGATTGGTTGCATCACTGCTTGGTATGGCAACTTCTCGACCTCCGATCGCAAGGCACTACAGAGGGTAGTGCGACCGGCCCAGTCCATCACTGGGGCCAAGATTCCTGCCATCCAGGACCTCTATACCAGGCGGTGTCGGAGGAAGGCCCTAAAAATTGTCAGACTCCAGCCACCCTAGTCATAGTTTAGGTACAAAAGGCTTCTAAACAGCTTCTATCCCCAAGCCATAAGACTCCTGAACACCTAATCAAATGGCTACTTGCAGACTATTTGCATTGCCCCCCCCTTTTACACAGCTGCTACTCTCTGTTGTTATCATCTATGCCTAGTCACTTTAATAACACTACCTACATGTACATATCACCTCAATTAACCGGTGCCCCCGCACATTGACTCTGTACCAGGACCCCCACTCTATATAGTCTCTTTCTTATTTTACTGCTGCTCTTTAATTACTTGTTACTTTTATTTATAATCTGTATTTTATTTAAACTGCATTGTTGGTTTGGGGCTCGTAAGTAAGCATTTCACTGTAAGGTCAACCTGTTGTATTCGGTACATGTGACTAATAACATCTGATTTGATTTGAAACTAAGACAGAGCTACCGCAGACAAAGCTGAGGCTACGCCCGAGGACAGGAACAAGTACACAAAGTTCCGCTACAACCTCCACAGTGATGATACGAGCAAAAGGACAATCTAGGAATAAGGTGGAATCATACTACACAGGCTCCGCCGCATGTGGCAGAGGCTACAGTCCAGAAGACCCAGCCATTATCTGCCCAACGATGCCTCTCTTCCAAATTAACTCGATGCATTTATTGCACGCTTCGACAATAACATTGTGTGTGTGTGTGGGACCCCACCGATCCAGAGGACTGGGTGATTTTTGCTCTCCGAGGCTGTTCTAGGGTCTGTTCTCAGAGCATGCGCAGATCAGCTGGCTGGCATATTCAGTCATTTTCAACCTCTCCTTGGCCAAGTCTGTAATCCCCATGTTTTAAAATGACTAATAATTCCTGTTCCCAAGAACTCTTCATGCCAATGACTACCGCCCTGTGGTGCTCACATCTGTAATCATGAAGTGCTTTGAAAGGCTGGTAATGGCCCACATCGCCATCATTCCAGACACCGTAGACCCACTACAATTTGCATACAGCCCCGACCGATTCATAGACGATGCAATCTCAATTGCACTCTACTCTGTCCTCACCCACCTAGATAAGAATAATATCTATGTGAGTAGGCACCAGCTCAGCATTCAACATCCAATGTCCCCACCATGCTCGTCACCAACCTTAGGACCCTGGGACTGAACACCTCCCTCTGCTACTGGATCCTGGACTTCCTGAGGGGCCGACCCCAGGTCATGAGGGTAGGCAACATTACCTCTGCCATGCTGACCCTCAACAGTCCCTGTTCACCCGAGATTGCGTGGCCACACACGACTCCAACGCCATTGTGACATTTGCTGACAACATGCCAGGGGTAGGCCTGATCACCGGCGACGATGAGACAACCACAGGGAGGAGGTCAGTGACCTGGCCGTGTGGTGACGGGACAACAACCTCTCCCTCCAATGTCAGTAAGACCAAGGAGCTGATCTTGGACTACATGAAATCGGCGGTCAATTCCCAAATCACTACGGACTTAAAAATGGTCCAGTCACACACACAGTTGTGAAAAAAGCACGACAGCGCCTCTCCCCCCCAGGAGGTTGAAAAGGTTTGGCATGGACCCACAAATCCTCAAAGTTCTACAGCTGCACCACTGAGAGCATCGTGACTGGCTGCATCACTGCTTGGTATTTAAACACCTCCCTTGATCACATGGTGCTACAGAGGGTGGTGCGGACAGCCCAGTACATCACTGGGGCCGAGCTCCCTGCCATCCAGGACCTTTAAATCAGGCAGTGTGAAAGAAAGGCCCGGATAATCATTAGACTTCAGCCATCCAAGCCATAGACTATTCTTTCTGCAAGCGGAATCGGTGCATCATGTCTGACACCAACAGGCTCCTGAACAGCTTCTATCCCCAAGCCAGAATACTGCTAAATAGCTAACAGAATGGCTACACAGACTGAGTTTATTTTTGTATTTTATATCTATTTTTGCACTGTCTTTATGCACACTCACAAGAGTTTACACACTCACGCTCACTGACTTTATAATTAAGCTGATGAAATTACTTGAAATTTGGTTTCGGAGTTTGGTATTTCCAGAGTGTGTAAAAGCGATAAGCTTGTGTGGTATTTCCAAGTTAGCGGATTGTTTTGTTTAATTTTGTTTAATTACTTGAAATTTGGTTTCGGAGTTTGGTATTTCCAGAGTGTGTAAAAGCGATAAGCTTGTGTGGTATTTCCAAGTTAGCGGATTGTTTTGTTTAACTGACACTCCAACACACATAAGTCTACACACACGCATACAATCTTTATTTATGCTGCTAATGACGAGTCACCTTACTCCTATACATATCTACCTTTATCACTCCAGTGTCCCTGCACATTGTAAATATGGTATTGGAACTGACCCTGAACTTTCTTGTGTTCATATTTTTTGTTGTTGTACCTTATGTTATTTTAATGCTACATTTTATATTGATTACTGCATTTTGGGGTTTGGAGCTTGCAAGAATGGCATTTCAGTGTACTTGTGCACGTGACAAAAAAACTTGAAACATGCACTTATCTTCCCCTTGCTACAGGCTAGGCCTTCCTGCTTTTCAGATCTCCAATGAGTCGATAGCTTTAGGGCGAGAAGATTTATCTAAATAGGAGTAGTCTTCGAACTAAGACAATGGAAGCTTTCTATACATCACATTCAACGCTAAAACAATGTTGCTGCTTGAAGTACAGAGGGCTTGGGTTAAATGTGGAAGATGCATTTCGGTTGAACGCATTCAGATGTACAACTTTCCTTTTACAGTCAGGTAAGCTATTAAGTAGGTTGAACCTTGAACTGGGCTTATCAGTAACTGGTGGAATATCTACCCAATTTATTTCCCCTTGCCTGTGTGGGTGCTGAACATAGCTCATGTAACACTATGTGCAGCGTATTACTCAGGTACATATACAAATTGGATTCGGGGGTGAAATTAATATTAATTTTGACGCCTGCGTGTACAGTCATCTGTTCTGGAATCAAAAGCCATTTGTTCATTGTGGCTTCTGTACCGACTGCCTTCTGTCTCCATGTACATTGTGTTTAATGAGGGGAAATTAGTTTCTTTATCGAATCCAGAAAAACAATTACAGGAAGGGAGGAGAAGCCAGCAGCACCTGGTAATTGTGTTTTTTTTACCCCCTCCCTTTCAAACGCTTTCCAGACAAACCAAAATAACACTTATGTCACACCAAATTTGGTTGGAATTTTCAGCCAATTTTGTCGTTGCCAAAGTTGGTGTTGGAATAGATTTTTGGGTTGCTGGATGGCTTGAGGGGCTAAATGAATGATTGATGACTTGGGCATATAAAAATTGGCCTTGCATCCCTACAGATTGTATGCGGCTGCCGTTTGCATTGTTGGAGATATGTGATTCTACTTAGAATAAAAGGCTTTAGAAATGGTAGTGTAGCATCAATCATATATTTTCTGGATACAAATAGCCATGTTTGGCTAAATCCTTGCATACCATCAAGTAGAATATGACAGAATTACAGATGTCAAGGAAACAACAGTTAGACTACTTGCACTGACACTCACTATTATAGTAAACAAAAACTGAAACTAGTTAAATGAAGGATAACAGGCTTCAGCATAGTTTCTTTGACTGCAAAACTAACTCAAATAAAAGTTTTTGTTTTGTTTTTGGGCAAAAATCAAATGGGTTCTTTTATAAAGCTTTTTTCTCATGGGGTTTTTGAGCTTCTGAATCTGGTGGGTGAATGCTGCCAGTAGATGGCAACGTTTTAAATAGGCCTAGCTTGTGCATCACTATCAGTAGCTAATAGGGAAGAAATCCGAGGGCAAGTGTGAACCATATACTGGTGGGTTGTTTAGCAATAAAACCGACACGTGCGCAACTATGGGGCAAAACAGACGGGGTTGGCTTAGATTCAGTTTAGAGAACGTGAACTACATTTAATCTCTAATGTTTCTTGAAAACAAATGCGTTTGCACTATGAGCACTTGTCGTCTCAAATTCTGTACATTGTTACAGTTGTAAGTTAGCGAGCTAGGAAATTTTTCCCTTATTAGCAAAGAAATTACATGAGTCTACACCTCACTACAAAACATTATCAAGGACAAGATAAAACTAGCTGAAATGATCAATTTACGATTCCCGACATGGCAGCATCTAGTAATTGTTGCTAGCTATCTGGCCATCCAGAATCACAACGATAGCCTTCTGCCCCATTGAATCGCGTGCATCGTTTTTGTGGCGTTGTCAGCTAACCTGTCTATAGGCGTGAACAATGGCGGCAGCAAAAGTTAAAGCCCTGTATGGGATTGTTTTGAGGACATTGCTAGAAAGGACAAGGCAAGGCAGGGGGGTACACAGAAGAGAGCCCTATTTGGAAAAAGACCAAGTCCATATTATGGCAAGAACAGCTCAAATAAGCAAAGAAAAATGACAGTCCATTAAGGTCAGTCAATTTGGAAATTATCAAAAAGTTTATTCAAGTGCAGTCGCAAAAACCATCAAGCGCTATGATGAAACTGGCTCTCATGAGGACCGCCACAGGAAAGGAAGACCCAGATTTACCTCTACTGCAGAGGATAAGAGTTACCAGCCTCAGAAATTGCAGACCAAATACATGCTTCAGAGTTCAAGTAATAGACATCTCAACATCAACTGTTCAGAAGAGACTGTGTGAATCAGGCTTTCACGGTCAAATTCCTGCAAAGAAACCACAACTAAAGGACACCAATAAGAAGAAGAGACTTGCTTGGGCCAAGAAACATGAGCTATGGACATTAGACTGGTAGAAATCTGTCCTTTTGGTCTGATGAGTCCAAATTTGAGATTTTTGGTTTCAACCGGAATGTCTTTGTGAGATGCAGAGTATGTGAATGGATGACCTCTGCATGTGTGGTTTCCACCGTGAACCATTGAGGAGGAGGTGTGATGGTGTGGGGGTGCTTTGCTGGTGACAATGTATGTGATTTATTTAGAATTCAAGGCACACCTAACCAGCATGGGATGAGTTGGACCACAGAGTGAAGGAAACAAGTGCTCAGCATATGTGGGAACTCCTTCAAGACTGTTGGAAAAGCATTCCAGGTAAAGCTGGTTGAGAGAATGCCAAGAGTGTGCAAAGCTGTCAAGGCAAAGGGTGGCTACTTTGAAGAATGTCAAATATAAAATATTTTGATTTGTTTCATACTTTTTTGATTACTACAGGATTCCATATGTGTTATTTCATAGTTTTGATGTCTTCCCTATTATTCTACAAAAACATTCTGTAAAAAAAAAAACCTTGAATGAGTAGGTGTCCAACCTTTTGACTGGTACTGTACATACACACACACACACACACACACACACACCAAAAAAGACCCTGCTGTCAGTGTGAGGGCCTTGGCTTTCTAGCTCTCCAGGAGAGGAGTGATTATGCTGTTGTCACGAACAGGCTCGTAACCCGTAACAAAGAGGGAGCGAATGTGGCGATAAGGAATAATACATATTTTTGTCATTCCTTAACTGAGGTAACCTATATACAATTAACAATGGTGTGTGTGTAGTGTAAGTGAGTGGTTGCGGGTATAGAGGTGATAATGAGAAGTGTTGAAAGGTGCCAAAGCAAGCAAACAAAAACGCCCCCCAGGTGTGTCCCATTTTACTGACGACCCTCCCAGCTCCGCCCACCGTCTTCCCCATTATTAAGGAAAACGAGTGCAAAAAG
Source organism: Oncorhynchus mykiss (assembly GCF_013265735.2). Lineage (NCBI taxonomy): Eukaryota > Metazoa > Chordata > Actinopteri > Salmoniformes > Salmonidae > Oncorhynchus > Oncorhynchus mykiss. The sequence continues at coordinate 21,261,008 of NC_048573.1, read as the reverse complement.
AGAATTCGGCAGCCTGAGTGGGAGGGTCGTCACACTGTTAAGATTAGACAGGCTGGTCTGCCAGGGCCGTCTGTGGTAGGAATGTGTCAAAAGAAGAAAAGAAAGGCTGAAAATGAAAGAATCACGGCTGTGGAAAGTAAAGGTCCTTGTGGCACGCCTCACTCAACACTTTCGGTCTCCAGGGCTACAAAGAGCTAGGGCAGAGAGGTTGTGGCGAAAAGCTTTTCAACAACAGAGCAAATTAGTCCGTATTGATGGACGCTACGTGATACAAAACATAAGAGCCATTTAAGGCCCAAGGTTTGCTTTCAGAAAGTGACACAAGGCATATTTGACTCTTGTAGCCGCGGCTGTATATAGAAGGCTGGCAATTGCAAGGTCACAGTAGTGAGATGACCGGGGTTATTGTGGTACAAGTTAACAAGTTAAGTGCTTCTGCATCAATGGTTGGCTCCGTACAAAATATTGAACTGAAAAGATTGAGCTTTTAAAGGTTTTGAGCTTTTAATTATTTTTTTAAAGCACACACAGACAGACAATCACACACACTCACTCATGAGCTGCCCTGTGAGGCATGTAGTGTTTCTTAAATGTATTTTAATCTTCTATGTAGCGCTCATTGTCAGACAGGGAGGAGAATTTGCCACACACACAATGACAGGAATGTGTGTGAGCCGGGTGGGAGGGTGTGGGTGAAGACGTACATTCATCCCGCCGTCCCACTCATTCGCTAACCCATCCATTGTTTCCTCTAATAGCCCCATTATTCCTCCTCATAATGATGGGGATTATCAAATTAATTCCAGCTACTTTCTCTTTGCAGAGTTTGCCCCTAAATGCGGTCGGGAAAAGGGGAGCGAGGCTAGGGGCTAATGGAACGCTTTTCAGCGGGATGGAATTGTGGGGGATTTCGTGCCCATCCAATGAGACTGCGGTGTTTTGAAAAGAGCAGCTTGTGAGAAGCTGAAGTCATGGAAGAGTCATAGCCGCTTCCAATAGGCTTGTCAACCAGACAATGTGTTGGAAACGTATGGGTTCGAGTGAGAGAGAGAGAGAGAGTGAGAAACTGCCCCCTTCCACTCTGGGAAAGTAGGGAATGTGACCACCATGGACCATAAAATCACTCTAAATCAACTTGACCCCCATTGATTAGATGACTCTTACAATGAAACCTGCTATGCTCTTGTGGTCCATCCGGTAAACACGGGAAACAATACACATAAAAAGAGCCTGTCCGCCCTCTTACCCGAGTTCCAGTGCCACGTCACATTAATTCAAGTAATATATGCATTCAATTTGAATAAAAGCCTGTGAGGGTGGCGAGAGTAGAGCTCAATCGTGTGGCGTGCGCTCAGCACCAGCCAGCATGACCAACGCCGTCCCCCCCCCTCCCAGTCGTCAAATTTCTTTGCTCGTCGATTTTCCCTGAACCAAGCAGTGTTAAAATGTCAAACTCTCAAACCGCACACCAAATACCTGACTCTCTAAATATGTCTTTGCTTTGTAGATGTGAGTGCTGCAGCATTCACAAATGGACTTGCCTCCTTAATCACTTCATATGTATAAGTCATCTATTTAATTGTTGCTCAAAGGCCTACTACTAATGACAACAGCAGAAATGGATTGAGAGATCTATAGGGATAGAAGCCTTGTCCTTTTCATCAAATGTGATGAGTGTTGTAGATTGATTGGGCGTTGCCTTTTATCTAGTGTCTTAGAATGGCCCTCCTACTGATGAAATAGGGTTACCTTTGGTGGGATTTCTATTGCACCCCAGGGCTGGGGTCTATTCCAATTCAATTGGTCCTTGGTAGCTCAGTTGGTAGAGGATGGAGCTTGTAATGCCAGGGTAGTGGGCTCGATTCCCAGGACCACCCATATATAAAATGTATGCATGCATGACTGTCGCTTTGGATGAAAGCATGTAATGGCATATACATCACACACACACTGCCAGTCAAAAGTTTGGACACCTACTCATTCAAGGTTTTTTCTTTCTTTCTTTCTACTATTTTCTACATTGTAGAATAATAGGCAAGACATCATCAAAACTATGAAATAACACATATGGAATCATGTAGTAACCAAAAAAGTGTTAAATGAAACAAAATATATTTTATATGTGAAGTTCTTCAAAGTAGCTACCCAGTACTAAAGGACACCAATAAGAAGAAGAGACATGCTGGGCCAAGAAACACGAGCAATGGACGTCAGTCCATACTTAACCAGCATGGCTACCACAGCATTTTCCAGTGATACACCATCCCATCTGGTTTGTGCTTAGTCCAACTATCATTAGTTTTTCAACAGGACAATGGCCCATCACACCTCCAGGCTGTGTAAGGGCTAGTTGACCAAGAAGGAGAGTGATGGAGTGCTGCATCAGATGACCTGGCCTCCACAATCACCCGACCTCAACCCAATTTAGATAGTTTGGGATGAGTTGGACCGCAGGGTGAAGGAAAAGCAGCCAACAAGTGCTCAGCATTGTGGGAACTCCTTCAAGACTACAGGAAAAGCATTCCAGGTGAAGCTGGTTGAGAGAATGCCAAGAGTGTGCAAAGCTGTCATCAAGCCAAAGGGTGGCTACTTTGAAGAATCTCAAATATAAAATACATTTTGATTTGTTTAACACTGTTTTGGTTACTACATGATTCCATATGTGTTATTTCACAGTTTTGATGTCTTCACTATTATTATATAATGTAGAAAATAGTACAAATAAAGAAAAACCCTTGAAGGAGTAGGTGTCCAAAATTTACTGGTACTGTATATAATTCCAGTGAACTCAAATTGAACCAAACACTAATTTAAATTTACAATTTTCCTTGTTGAAAAGTATTGAAGAGAATTTGAATGAATTGTACTTCTTGAGTTGAAATGGAATTGACCCCAACCCTGTAGCACTCTTGAAGTACCTGGATGAATTCAACTCACCTGAAGTAATGGTGTCATTCAGCGTAATCACATGCTTATTACCAAAGAGTAAAAACGACTTACAAGGACGTGTACACGGGTAACTTTTTTTCTCACCAGTTAAAACTTATTGTATGATAATGTTAAACTATGTGTGGAACTATTATATAAGGCATGGTAGTTGTGTGATCACATTATATTAAACTTGCCAGTTGCATTGGTTTATTAAAATCAGTCCACCTATTCCTCCCACACCAGGAATGAATCAAAACAGAAGTCTTTGTATGTGAAACCTGACCGGAGGTGTGAGTGTGAAAAAAGATTGATGTGAATTCATTTATATGCTGCCGCAGCGCTGGCTGCAAGTGTAATACCTGAAATGTGGATTTAGCATTTGAAGGAATCCTATCTTTTCTTATGACCCTCCTGGTGTTCCTAAAAGGTACCCAGAAGCTATCAAACTGACATTGTCCAACGAAGCCGCAGTATATCAACCTATTTAATACTCTGTAAATTGTGATGCATTTGTCTACATGCATTTAACAATGTGACACGTTTTCGGAGGAGAAGATTGATATTGAAGCTTTGCTGCATTTATTTTATTTTGTATATATTTTTTTTTACTAGACAGGATGTGGTGGGGACTCAAACAAAAACAGTGCTTTTCCTGCTAAATGGAGAAACTTGGGAGTTAATTTATGGCCTGTTTGGAAGGCAAGTTTGGGCCTGAATCCATAATGAGCGAGTGCAGCTGCAGCCGCATACAAATGAATGGATGACGGTTAGCATTTATGCCTCCCGAACCATGGAGACCTCCTGATCTGACCAATAATTGCAGATCAAAGAGGGGGAAGATGGGTTTTTAGTTTTTATCATAAATATCAATGTACAATTATTCCTATACTTACTGTACAATGCTAAATGTGTCACATGCCTAAGGAATACAGATGGCAGCCTTCAAGTTATCACTAAGGTGTTTAGAGGATTAAGGTCATAATTGCGTCCAAAATGTCACCCTTTTTCTTTCATCGTGCACTGCTTTTGGCCAGGGCCCATAGGGTTCTGGTAGTGCACTATTTTGGGAATAGGGTACCATTTGGGACACTGACGAAGACTGCGAAATACCAAATGGTCAAGTAAATGTCATGTGTAAAGTTCATGTAATGTTATACCAACCTAAGTATGTAGTGCAGGGATGGCGGCTTGCTTTTGTAGGCACGCAAATTGTTTTCTTTTTTGGGGGGGGGGGGGGGGGGGGGGGCTCAGTCAGTCTCAACTTACTGTTGAGAGTTAGAACAGTTGAATACACAAGGTTCAATTTAGAAATGTTATTGTGCATCAGCATATTTTCTCATGTCAGCTAACATTTTTTAGATAAGTTAGTCTAATTTTACTTAGGGCTCCTAAAAGGCTAGGGCCGGCTCTGAATGCATATGTGGGCAGACCTGTGAGCCACTGTGGCCCCTCGTGAGTTCAATTTTTTTGGTGGCCACACTCCCATCAAAGTTGCCCATCCCTGATGTAGTGCATGTGTATAGCATAGAGAGAGAATGTAATTAAGTTGTCAGTCGGATTGGGAACTTGTGTATCAGTTTCTTAGTTAGTGATGAATAAATGATCAATCCTCTAACATCAATCAATTTTATAAAACCCTTTTTTAATGGTTAAGAGCAGTGCTAACACAACTTCCACTTGGATTGTTTTCTCTCTTCTCTCCTCAGGGAAATGTTACAAAATGCACATTTGTGACATGCTCTATCAAAATCAGTCGCTTGTCGTGCAAGCTAATTAGCATAGAAACATGAACATTTCATCAAAAGTATTGATATGCTCTGAACAATGCTATTTGTTTTCTAGCCAACCCAATTAGAATGTCAAAATCAAAAGTGTAGGTAAACTTTAAAAATGAGTCCTTGGCTAGCTAATGTTCAGTCAGCTGACAAGCTAAAGACACCCCCACATTTTTTGGGTACATTAATCCGCTAGCTAGTACATTATCCTGTTAAATGAGCAAGCGAGCTACACGTTTAGCCAAATAACAGACATGTCTTCTACAGTAGCACTTGAGTTGCGACGTGCAGTAGGCAAACAGCGTTGCGGTCAAAACTGACAAACTTCAGAGGTGATTTTTTTTTTTCTGAACAGCTGAGCTCAATTTAGAGAGCTGATACATAAGTTATACATAGTTCTGAAGCAAATCTCTCTTCAAATATCTATAGAGCTCAAAATGTATGTTGGCGTCAACTGATAAGGATGGAGCAAGTTACACTGAAGTGTGCCATAGGGGACTGTATGTTTTGCCAGTGTCAGTCCATTTAGAGGGGATAACAATGTAGTAATAATAGTAATAATGCCTGAAAGGTAATATTACATATAAGCATTTCTATCAAGCCCAATAGGCCCTAGTACCATTCATGTTTGAAATGTTTTGAATTATGCCTCCATCATTGAGTGGAAGGCTTATTTTTTAATTAGAAAAATGCAAATTTGTGACCCGTTTCAGGAAGCTAGGCGTATGTCGCATGTCACTACTTCACAGTGGAGGCATTTAATAATCTTTTTTTTGTTATTCTTTATCAAAATACGTTTTTTGGCATAAAAGCCTTCTGGAACATGTGAACGTTCATGTGCGTTAATAACGAACTTGTATTCCATTTGTAAATATGTATAAAATGGTTAAATTATGAGCCTGGTTGGTTTAGCCACAGAGAGAGCCAGGAACCTTCCCATTAGCCATGATTGGCTGAGATAATCAATGGGTTGGACATGCCAGGAGATGAATTTGGATTGGTCTGCCATGTAGCATGCTTCTGTCTATAACGTGAGCTGCTCTCAGTATGTGTTGATAATCCTTTCTACTGCTGATTTAGCCATTGAGAACTACAAAAGTTTTGCTGCTTTTCTCAACAACATTGATGCCCTAAATTTAGCAGGCGCTCTCGACAGATCAGTTGAAAAAAGTTGTGATGGGCTACTTTCTGCACACGCCACGGTCAGTGTGAACCGTAGTGACTTGACAACGCTGGCCAAACAAGATGCAGCTACAAACCAAAATGGTGATAAATGGTTCCAGACTGGCGTGAAGCGTTCATCCATGTATACGGGTAAGAGTCTAGCTACATATTCAGATACTATAGGTTTCCAATTTTCCTAGAATGTCGTATTCATTGCAAGTTAAAGCATACTGTTAGCTTGCTAACAAATGTTAGTTTGCTGTCTCACTAGCTAATGTTACGTGTATGATCAGTGTTGTACTATTATTTAAATCAGAAATCCATTGCTAGCTAACATTGAACCTAGTTGGTTAGCTTTAGCTACCTGCAGATTCATACTACAGCTATGACGATCACTTTGGTAGTAGTACGAGTTGAGATTATGCGGGTTCATTGTTTAGCTAACTAGCTACATGTGTAAACAAAAGACTCCACTTCGCCTGGTGATTACATGACCTATCAAATTAGCCAGGTGTGTCTGGGGGTGATTACGACCATATAAAGTATTTCATGAACATGTGTAGATGTCTGGTTGTAGAATTTCTTTCACGTGACCCATCCACTTAGTGTCTGCAGAAGCATCATCTTATAATTATCTGGACACTTTCTGTTCTTGATATTGCTACTATGCAAATATGCAAGTAACCATTTCATTGTTCCATTTTCACAGTCTGTATCCTGTACATGTGACAAATAAACATTACGTTTAATTTGATATAGTGTGTGTTTACCAGAGACGGCCAATAGCTAGTTCCTGTGTTTGTTTACTACACCACTCATTCTGTTTAGCACATGGCCTCACATGTGACTCCTTAAAGAGATGGGTGGGGCTAAGGCTTAAGAGGGTGTGAACGATGCTGAATGGGTGGAGACCAAGAAGAGCTCTCCAGTAGGTGAAAAAAATCATTCTTGGGTCTTTTTCTCACAAGTGGGTTTACAAGTTTATCAACTTTCAAAGCATAATTACTTTCCCATTTGTTCCTCAACTGCAGTGTATGATATACCATTTTCTAGCTGAGTCTCTACTTTTATCCAAAGTAAAAAATACAATTTCAAATGTCGCTACATAGGACTGAATCCAGGTGGTGGGTCACATTTGTAATATAATCAAGGGGGCTCAATCCATTTGCTTGATCAGAATCTGATTTAGATTGTGTCTTATTAAAATCTATTTCAGCATCTCACTGCGCCTGTGATTGAGCCCAAATTGATTTCTCTAATCAATAGCTATAGGATTTAAACTGAGGGGGACGGACTGCCTTATCCAGGAGGCTCCTTGCAGCAGTCACTTGCTCACATTGAAGCATGTGATTGCCCCATTTGGAGTGACGCAGGCTATTCGAGACACAAGCACTGTGTACCTTCAATCGTGCCTCGTACCAGGGTTGTAGTCATTAGTGCAAACCGTAGCAAAACATCTTGCAACAGAAAACAAAAATGTGCTTTCTTGTTGGACAGGTTCTGGTTGACCCTCCCTGTTTCAGTCCATTTTCTTCCATTTGGTGCCTTTTTGAAAATGACCCTTGATGGTATATAAGGACACTCAGTTTCAATCTGTGGTGCTGCGGAGACAACTGGCAAAATAATCTTGCCTGCCAGACTTTTGACAAATTTGAGGCGGAAATGCCCGGATTGATGCAGGGGCCCACTGGAGTAAAACCGTTCAAAAAGCAAATGACACGTTTTTTGTCTCACCTTGAACTTAATTGACTGCCTGAAAGCTGACGTCCTCTGAAAAGTGCTGAAGGAGGGTACTACTTCTTCCTGACATTTTGAAAAGGGTAGCTGTTGACATCGACATCGCAGACCCCCCTGCCGTGCCCTTTACATATGGATTGTGACAATCGCGTGCACATTCTATACCTTCAGAAAGTATTCATACCCCTTGACTTATTCCACATTGTGTTACAAACCTGATTTCAAAATGGGTTGAATTGACACGATTTCCAATTTCCTTTAAATCATCCTTGAGATGTCACTACAACTTGATTGGAGTCCACCTGTGGCTAATTCAATTGTTTGAACATGATTTAGAAAGAAACACACCGGTCTATATAATGTCCCACAGTTGACAGTGCATGTCAGAGCAGAACCTATCACATGTAGTCCAAAGAACTGTCCGAGATTGTGATGAATTGTGCTCAGGCTTATATCTGGGGAAGGGTATAAAACAATTTCTTGTGTTGAACATTTCCAAGAGCACAGTGGTCTCCATCATTGGTAAATGGAAAAAATGTGGAACTGCCTAGAGCTGGCCGTCCGGCCAAACTAAGCAACTAGGCAAGAAACATCTTGGTTAGAGACGTGTCCAAGAACCCAATGACCACTCCGTTAGAACTACAGAGTTCCTTGGCTGAGATGGGAGAAACTGTCAGAAGGACAATTCTTTACAGCACTTCATCAATCTGAGCTTATGAGAGAGTGGCCAGACAGAATCTAAAAAGGCACATGACAGCACACTTGGAGTTTGCTAAATGGCACGTGAAAGACTGCGAGCATAAGGCAAAAGATTCTGTGGTCTGAGACAATTTTACTATTTGGCCTGAATGTAAAGAGCTATGTCTAGAGAAAACGAGGCACAGCTCTTCACCCAACTAACACCATCCCTACTGTAAAACATGGTGGTAGCAGCTATGCTATGGGGATGCTTTTCAGTGGTAGGGACGGGGAGACTGGTAAGGTTAGAGGGAACAATGAACGGAGCCAAATATAGGCAAATCCTTAATGAGAACCTGCTTCAGAGTGAAAACGACTTTAGACTGAGGCAAAGATTTACATTCCGCCAGGACAATGACCCCAAGAATACAGCCAAAGAAATGCTGGAATGGCTTCAGAACAAAAATGTGAAAGTCCTTGAGTGGCACAGCAAAAAGCCCAGACTTGAATCCCATTTGAAAATCTGTGGAAAAGACTTCAAGATTGCTGTTCACTGCCGCTCCCCATCGAACTTAAGAGGTTGAGAAAATCTGCAAAGAATGGGAGAAAATCCCATGTGCAAAGCTGATACAGACATACCCAAGACCACTCAACTGTAATAATTGCTGTCAAAGTTGCTTCTACAAAGTATTCGGATATAAATACTTGTGTAAATGAGATTTCTCTTTAATTTTCAAAACATTTCCTAACTTTTCTAAAAACATATTTCCACTGGGGTATTGTGTGTACATGGGTGAGATGTAAAAAAAAAAAAAAAGGCTGCAACAACATTTGGATTAAGTCAATGGGTGTGAATACTTTCTGAAGGCACTGTATATGTCAAACTCCTAATTGAGTGGAGGAACTTGAAAGGCGGGTAGAGAGGGATCATGCATGTCATGCCAATCAAATCATGTCTGCATTAGATTGTGTATCACAACTCTCTTCAGGAAGTTAGCGGCTAAACATTTAAATGAAACATTCACAGACACGAGGAAGCAATGTCATACACCACAGCCTCTCCAATGACCATTTCCTGCATTCTACCATAGTCTATCATACTTCTCCCATTCAACATGACCCACATCGTTAGAGGTAGTGGGTTTGTGACGAGGCGAGCGGTGATGGGCACAGAGTACCCAGGTGTCCAGCTGAGTCTCTGTCAGCCGTGACAGGTAGAGAGGCAGCTCAGTTAGGCTGTCGCCGCTCCTCCCGACCTCTCCTGCGGTGCCAAACTGCAGCTGGTGGCAGCGGTGGGATTTCGCGGGAGCGGCAGACTGTAATCAGTCATTATGTCAGCAGCGGCCCTGGGAGCCCCGCTCCGGCTCATTCAGCCAAATAATAAGCAGCAGATAACGGTGCTGCCGCGCAGCCAGGGGCCCCGCAGGGTGAGGAGCTGGAAAATGGAGCCTTTTCCACTCGTGGGTGTACACAAAGATATCGCCTACAGTCAAGTGCTGGAGTAGACTTTCATAGACCCCCAGCAGCCTCACTCACCTTTTGCCAACCTCACGGTCAGAGGGACACGCACTCTGCTGGCTGTGGCTAACATGGAATGTGTGTGTGTCTCTCTGTTCGGTCTGTCTTGGTCTGAATTCAATATCCCCTTAATAGAGCTATACGCGTGATATTGAGGTTCAGAAACCAAGTGTTATGGATCATAAAATGCATACCTAAGGTTGACACTGGTGTAGAAGCCTACATTTACTAGTATTCCAGAACATTGGGTGAACCTGATGATCATTTAACCATAAAATTGGAACTTTCAAAGCGTTTGCCAAATATGCAACTTTAAATCTGCGTATCAAGTGGCAGCTTTCCGCCATCATTCTTAAACCAGACGATGCACCCAACTGGCATATATATATTCCCTATATAGTGCACTACTTTTGACCGGGGCCTATAAGGGCTCTGGTCCACAGTAGTGCACTATGTAGGGGGAAAAAGGATGCCATGTGTGAGATAACCGATAATGCTGGCTGTTGGAACGTGTATTAAATTGTCTCCCCACCACCCTCCGAATCCTCCTCCTCCTAGATTTTTGTCATTCCATAACAAGGTTCAAAGTCTCCCATTGTCCCTCTAGCATTCCACAGCTCAGTAGTATTGACTGGTTCTGCTGGGTGACTGGTGCCATATTACATCCATTTATCACCGGTACGACAGAGCGCTCGCAACGTCAGATTCTCTTCACCAGACATTTGACTTCTACTTTTGTTCAACAAGGCTCACTCCATCCGCAGTGATTGCCTTGTCTATAACTCGTGGCTACCCACATTCTACACATGTCCACATCCATAATACAAAGGAAAGGTCTGTGTTCCCTTTTGGGAGTATTCTTTCCAACGGTAACAATGGTTGGAGGGAAATTTGCTCTACAAAAATTGTTAGGATATTTTGTTGTTGCTTATATCGCTTTATTTAGGTGCTACTTGTTGGCGATTTGGTTCAGTGAACCACGCTTGGGTGTTGAGTGACCTTGGCTGAGACTTGAAGACTTGAGCTGATGGCAAAGTTTGACCTCAACTGGTTAACACCTACCTGCTCATACTGTTGTAATTGGTTAACTTGGCTAACTCAAAGGCAATAGTCACATAAATGACCACACACACAATACTTTCTTTCAAGATGAACTGTTACCTTCCAGTGCTGTACATGACAAATGGACGACTGCATATCAGCTCATATCTAGACTGATGAAATAATTTATGAGCATGCTTATCATACTGTGACATTGTGAGACCACATTATGTAGCTAGACTATGAGCTCAAGTTTGATCCCTCGCAGTGAAACTAACACCCATACTGATTAATAGACACTGGCAGTGATGATGTTAATCATGAACTGAATCCTGCAGTCTAAGGCGGAGTGTCCCAAATGGCACCCTGTTCCCTATGTCGTGCACTACTTTTGACCAGAGGACATAGAATGAATGGGGAGCCATTTGGGATGCAGCCTAAATCGCTCTTAATCTGCCAGACTCCTGTGACGTCTTTATTCCTGCACCTGTGGCTTTAACTTTCATGTGTTATCAGCCGGGATATTTCTGTGCCTTTCCTGTGGCTACAACTTCCCCCTAATGAACAATTACCATCAATAATTGATTGAGATGAAAAATGTAAGATTCTTTTGTGCCGGGCAAAACTTGTCTGATTCGGGGAGGCACATTTGGGATTTGTTCCTCTTTCAGCCCCTTGCCGTAAGACATTTTAAGCACCTCACTTCGGTGAATCTTTTTTTTTATGGCTTTTGTTGGCGGTGCGGCCAGAGAAACCAAAGGTCCACTTAGTGGCTCCACTGTCACACAGGAGTCGATGTGAAACGTCACCGTCTCTAATCTTGTTTATGCTTTTGGTGGTTGTAAGCCCTCTCTCTGTAAGCCAGCTTTGTGTCAAACACAGCTGGGTAACCTCGTATAATTGCAGCTGAGCAGAAATAATTGGGGCAGCAGCTTGGATGCAGCCACTACACCCAGGTCATTTACAGATTTCTATCTGTTGGCTTGGCCAGGGCTGCAATGTGGGTTACGCAGGTTTCAGAACAAATGTGTCACATAATGCATTGTAATATTCAGGCCACTTTTAATTCAAATGAAAGGAATGTGACTGTGTACATGCGCCTGGATGATGATAAACTGATGTGACGTTGGCTTACAGTACATTAGCTAATAATATAAGACTGTGGCGCTCAAACTGAAATGTGATATTCGAAATGCTGAAGCGTTGGAAATGTTGCGATGGCGAGCAAATTTTTGTATTAGTTACAAAAGCACTGACAATTTATCAACCTGACATTTCATTTATAATGGTAACAGTGAGATGGATGCATTTTATTTAACAGATTACTAAATTATCCAATCTTTCCATGACTCCCTAGTACAATCTGAAATTAGACTTGAACTGACAAACCTGTATGTAAAACAACTATTTGTCCTCTCACCTGATGCTCTGTCATCCCCACTCCCACTCATTATACAATCCCTTGACATGAAGGCCTAGTATTCTGTACAATACAACAGTCAGTCGCTTTGTTTTTACCTAATCAGCCAAAACCTCTACCAGAAGAGCTAACCACCTTTAGCCACCCAGTGCTTGGCATTAGATTGGCTGCTCGTGGCCGTGTAGAATTCATCATTGGCTACAAATAGAGTACAGCCCTATGTCCAATGAATCCTCCATCCCGATGTGGTCAATAACTTGGGCTTCCGTATAATCAGTGGGAGTGTGGGATACGTGAGGCCACGGCAGCTCCCAGGAGAATACTTTTCGCCCGCGTTCGATTGATGACTTTGAACGGGGCCTGTCTTGGCTTAGGGGGAAATTTGGATTGGAAAGTCTGTCGAGAGCAGTTTTAATTCTACCGGCAGTAAAGGATGAAATTGAGCAGGAATCAAGTGCTTTTGGTGCATCGATCTTGCTCTGGTCTCTGCCGAGACAAAGGGAGATGAAGACAATTGTAACCTTCTCTATCGCCTGGCTGAATGCAAATTGAGCAACCGCATCCTTCTTTCTTTTCTAATAAAAGGGAAAAAGCACACAGGGTAAGAAAGCCCCTCTCAAGCTATCATCCATGTCCAATTAGAGCAGGTCTCTGAAAGTTGTACAGACAGACAGTCAGCCTGCACTGTGGCCATACAACCACTTTCACACAGTCTTATTTTATGATGTTTGGATCTGTTTTGACAGATGACAAAGGTGGCCAACCCCAGTTCCCATACTGTTGTCTCTAGCATGACAAGGGTGGCCAACCCTGGAGGGGTTGCAGTAACCTGCTGTTTTTTCTTTCAAGGCTGTCTGCCCACCTGGGTGTTAAGAGACTGACTGGGTCCTTGATTGCTTTTTTTAAGGCCCCCTAAATAGGATTGTGGCTCCAAGTTGGCTCTCCCCAAATTTAAAATACATGGATTTTCTTTTAACACATAACAGCGTTCAGCTTTTGTTTTGCTTCCTAATGAAGAGTACTTTCCTGCTGGTTCTTTGAGCTTCACCCTGGCCAGGAAATCTGCAGTAACACACCAGCAGATGCAGCGAGTCCTCATGCATAAGAAACCCCACTCCGACAGCCATCTGTCTCCCTGTGTCTGTTACCATGCGCCTGCAGTTTGTTTTGTTAGCGCCAAGCGCTGTATACAAGTTTAATGGCTTGCTAGACACGCCATCCAATCTCATGGTCCTCGCACCTCATTTGGAAAAAAATTGCATTCCCCGACCTATATCTGACCAGAGTAACAGAAACCAGAACAATCTCTACTGAGGGTTCCATAACTATTGAGTAGGTCTGCCATTGCTTAACTATGCTATACTGTTACCCCACAAGACTGCTGGGTTGAATTATGTTGCTGGGCTAAATTAAAAGTTGAACCTCCTTTGACCTTAAAGAAACCCTAACAACAACAACAGCAGTGGCAGCACCATCCCAGCATGTAGCTGTACGACTAACAAATAGCAAAGAGGTCAGACAGATCACTCTTACCACTCCGTGGCCTGACAATAAAATGAGGGGCTATTCTGGAAGTGAGGAGGATTTGAAAAGGGAAGTGCACATTGACGTGAGAAAAATGCAGTCAGACACCACATAAGCAATATAGAGACTTACCCATTTGTTTTGTCTGATGTTTTGCTTGCAACATGCCCAATTAGAAAGCGGCCAACAGTGAGATAGCGAGAGCTCGCAATCTGCTTCAAAGAGTCCCAGCAGCATTAGTATGCAGCCCTCTCTTCCTCAGTCAAGCATAGAGAACTGCTACCCACAACACAATGCCTGCCATAATGATTACTTATGCCATGTTTGTGTGCTAGGACAGCAGTCATTTTTTCTTTCAGCTTGAAATGACTGTTCTCTATTTTTGTGACAACATCCTGCCCAAGTTTATCTGGATAGTTAATGATAACTGGAATCCTGACTGTACTTGAGCGATTCCATTCATCACAATGTCACCCTTGGCAACGCAGTGAAGGCGATTTATCGGAGGACTTAGCTTTCTCGAAGACGCCCAACACTCTTTTTCATCGTTTTCATCTGAAAGGCAAATGTTTACCACCAACACCGCTATTGACTCTCTTGCCAGCTTTGACTGTATTCCTCCCAGGCTAAACATTAGCAAGGGGAAGCTAGAGTGTTTATTAGTCTAGCATGTTTTATTTTAGCCGTTGCGGCGCAAGACTTCCCTCACTGCAGATGCCCCAATGAGGACACGACCCTTATTTCTCCCTATCCCTGTGAAGACGTGAACACATTAGCCGAGGCACAATGTCACTTTACAGGAGTCGACTGTCGGTTCTTATCGTGTAAGCCACCGGCTCTAGCCCGTGTTTATTGTTTTGTTGCCTTCATGTTTAATGTAAACTAGGCAATAGAAATGTGATTTACTGCATTGATAACCTGTGGATTCAGTGATTGACCCTTTTTCTGTACATAGTGGTTGATGCCTTTAATATAGCAGTATGGATGGCTACTCGAGGTATAGGCCTTGTCAGTAACATCATATGCTTAACTCCTTTCACAATCGTAGTTGTTTCTGGCATCTTACCCTATGACTTTTCAATGCACCATTTAGAATCTCTTTGGTCAGTCATTTTTTTTTAAATTGCTTACTATTTTTGACATCACTTTGACTGTCCACTTGTATTGTTAGAATAGGCTCTATAATATCTAACACTTTTATAACTATCGTCAGTATTAAGAAATTAATATTCCAGCATTTATACAACCAGACATTTATGTAATTACTTAAAGGTGCATCTGCGATTCGACCATTTTAAAGTGCCCACTTTCATACATTTAGTGAGAAGAACCAACAAGTCAGTCAGTCAGTTAGTTCACATGGCCATGTTTCTGTAACTGTAATCCAGCTATATCTGTATTAATCCCCGATTTTTAAATTCTGGACTACAGGAAACTGAGTGCTGGGCACGCCCCCATCCACATTGATGGGGCTGTGGTGGAGTGGTGTCCACATTACTAAGGAATTATCATTGTCCACACACACCAACACAGTTGTGAAAATGGCACGGCAACACATGCCACTACATTACTTGGGCCGAGCTCCCTGCCATGAAGGACTTAAAAATGGTCAGACTCCAGCCACCCAAGTCATAGACTGTTATCTCTGCTACCACACGGCAAGCGGTACCAATGCACCAAGTCTGGAGCCAAAGGACTCTGAACGGCTTCTACCCCCCCAAGCCATAAGACTGCTAAATAGTTAGTCCGGGTAGCTATTGGATAACTATTTAATGATCTGCATTGACACACTTTGCACTAAATCTTTTGACTAATTACATATGCTGCTGCAACTGTTTATCTATTATCTTGCCTAGTCACTTTATCCCTACTTACAGTATATGTACAGATCTACCTCAATTACCATGTACCCCTGCACATTGACTTGGTACTGGTACCCCGTGTACATAGCCATTTTTCTTTATTTTTTTGCTCTCTGCATTGTTGTGAAGGGCTAGTAAGTAAGCATTTCAGTGTTGGTCTAAGCATGTGACAAATAACATTTGATTTGATTGAAATGAGTAAAAAAAAAAATAATGATTAGAAACTCGTTCTATAGTGCTTCTCCCCATCTAAAGCCACCCATAGATTTATGCCTGGGCTGAAGGATGGCTGTCCAATTTTACGCATGAATGGCCGTTCTGCCAGTGTCGGCTATGTTTTAAAAGCCTCTGTCAGATGTACATTTTAGGATGTATATCAGTGCTGCCCGTGTGTAATTCTTGTGTAATTCCTGCACACGGTGACTATTTCTGTCAAAGCCCACCAGCAGCTTGTGCATTGCTAAGATTGTTTTACATAATTTCCGTGAGTGTTTGTTGTCCAAGGTGTGTGTGTGTGGTGTGTATTAGTGCATGCGTGCGTGTGGTGTCTGTGCATGCACAGTGCTCAAATATACTCTACCGGAATACCTTTCCTGTTTTCCCACGTCATTATTCATTATGGAGCTAGTCAAATTAGAACTACCTCAAGGTCAAAGTTCATGTCTCGTGTTTTTGCAAATGGGAATGAATCCCAAACTGGGAAATGAGGGAGTTGTCGAGTCAATTACGACTGACACCTTTCTGTGTTATTTTTTTGGAGGAAGGCTTTTCCTCTCTAGCTGCTTTCCCAGAGATGATACATAGTGAGTTGATAATTGAAAATGTGAAATTATTCAAATAGGCCTGTGATGAAGCCAGGATGTTGTCCACTGAAGGTCATTGGTTGTATTAGCTGCATATTTAGTGTATCCTAACGAATGAAAGACAAAATGGCAGTCCGATCATAGGTGGAGACTTCCAATATGTAGCGGAGTGTCATTTAGACACCCAGAACCCTCTCTTCTCAATGTCATTCTTCATCTGGACAGGCCAATCAACGTTATGGCAATGGGACCTATACAGATGTCCACAATGTGATATGAAAGAGTGACAAGTTCCCCTTTGTTATGATGGTAAGTCAAAACGAGGTCAGGCTACCCATTTAAGATGTTTATACAGGTACAGTCAGGTCTGTTCTCTGTGTCCCAAATGAAACCCTATTCCCAATATAGTGCATTACTTTTGACTTGAGCCCTGGACCCGGGTCAAAAGGAGTACTCTGTCTAGGGAATAGGTTGCCATTTGGGACACTAGCTGTGTGTAGTAGTAGTACAGAATAGCGTTGACGTTGTTCGTCACCTCATGGAGAAATGGGCACCCAACTCCTTGTTACAGGGGTCCTGGCATATCTCTACGGTCTCCCACAAAGCCTGAATGGGAACATTGTGTGTGACTGACCGACCCCCCCCCCCCCCCCCCCCCCCCCCCGGGTGCCTGTTTGGGTCCAGCACACCTGTCAAACCATGTCGGCAGCGCCTCCGGCACTGACAGACTCCAGAACCCCACTACACAGGCACACACGTGCACACACAGACACACACAAAGTCTTGGTGTTTTATTGAAAGCACACATTGGCCCCCTCACTTATATCAAGGTTGTATTCAATGCTGGGGTCGCCCTCTTCTGAGGGGGTCAAGTTCCATTTTGGAAAGTGGGAGTTGGGGGGAGGGGGTTGAAGGCGAGGGATGGTGAAGGTTAGTCAGAGCACACACACTTACACATGGAAACGGGACTCTTGATGTACCTTGCCAGTAACTCAATTCCCATTTTCAATCAGTTGCAGATTTTTTGGTATCCCATTCACAATGCCCAAACACTGTTTTTGTGTTGCAGTGCTTTTGCAGACACGTTGAGTTTGGTACCAGAAAATTCTTCTTCCATGCCCCCACTCAAACATAATAGAAAAATTTAAAACAACTGAATGTCAAGTGAAATGTTCAGAGACCTTGTTACGAATCCCTTTTGGCCCGACAGTCTAGGGGAGATGGTACCGAGACCCGTAACATAACTCATGCACATTATAATAGTGAAAAAGTAAAAGTGAGAACGAAATAACCACAGACAACTAAATTACCGTCAAACACATGGTTTATTAGAAAACACATGGTAATTGGGGGGGGGGGGGGGGGGGGGGGCAGAAAAAGGGGCTGAGCTGGACCCAAGGAAAGAAACAATAAGCATACAAAACACCCCTAAGCTAGACTAGCCTATTTCAACAACAGCTAACGAACTAAACAAAAAGTGTTTTTAACAAAGTTTACCTACGGGTAGTGTATGCCCATGGGCAACTTGTCTTGTTTTCCCCTTTTCCCACCAGCAAACAAACACAAACACCATAACCAACCAAAAACAATACTCACAGGTGAGGACAAAGTGATATGGAGGTGCACAAACAAAAGAGAGCTCAATACATAGAGAGTGAAACAGAGAGATCTACAGACATGGCATTTACAGAGAGATTGAGCTCTAGAGCAAACAACTGACAGGGTTTTTAAACCAAGGGAAAGGAACTGTGATTGGGTAGGAAACAGGAGGAGGTGTGTCTTCTGATTGATTATTGATTGGGGAGTGATGATTTTCACCTGTGAGGGGAGAAGGAGAGAAAAGAACACAGGATACATACACACACAGGATATCTGTATCTGTAACAGACCTGCCAATACATATTTTTTCAAGTAATTTATTTAGATCATTTTCTGTGGATGGGCATTTGCATTCAACAGTATCATGCTCTTACATTCAGCATTGATCTTGATCACATCTCATTGCCCGACAATACCACCCTGCACTGTAAACATGATGCTAAGTGACGTTATCATGAGAGTGGGGAAAAAAAGCTATATTGCTGATTGTTAATGCACACAATGCCATAGCCCTCTGAAGCACTTACGGTGTCAAGTCCCACTAACGTCACCCATACAATTTTCTCCTCTATTGACTTTTATGTTCTGCCGCAAGGTTGGTCATCCCGGCAAGAGTATGTATTCCAAATAAAGAATAGCCTCATTACCATAATGATATTTGATCTCAAAGATAAACACCGCTTTCTTGCCCACACCATGCCTCTGAAGCGTTGGGAGAGGGCAAAATTGTGGGGGTTGCCTTGACACTAGTTCGCCTTTACGTGAAGAAAGGCGGCCGTCTTTGAAAGATATCTTCCATTGTTATGCACACTTACTGTAAATTGTGGGGTTGACGCTAGTTCACCTTGACCACCTTTTGTGCGCATGTCATTTACAATGGTGTCTACAACAAGGTTTTATATGGATGCTATAATTTGACACGCACAAAGGCGTCCATTTTTTAAAGGTATCTTCCACAAGACGGTGTTCCACACATACATTGTGGGGTTGATGCTTGAACCTTGACACATGCTCGAAAATGTGTCTTCAGCAAGAAGACATTTCACACAATCCAGATTTCCCACCCATAGCAGGGAAATGAGGACGCCTCCTCCTTGCCTCAATGCTTTATCGATCAGCGATGGGACCCACAGGGGACCGGAGTCTGCACCCCGGCATTTCTAAACACTGGATGCACACGTGCCTACTCATTTTTAACCCAAGCTCGCTCTCTTGCTTTCTGTCATACACACACACACACACACACATCACATAGCTCAAGGTTCCTTAGTTCGCTAATAAGGCCAATTAGAGCACAGGCATGTGGAAGCCTCCAGCAGAGTAGTTAAAAGGTTGGAGGTGTTAGATGTACACCCTTCTCCACCTCCCCTCATTGTCATGGAGACCGTGAGACAGAAGGGAGAGAATAAGAGGATGAAGATGGGACTCAGAGAGAGAGAATTGAGGGAGGGAGGGAGAGCGATTGAGCGGTTGACGCTAGAGAGAAATAAAGATGGGAAAATGCAGAGGGAGGATAGAGAGAAGGGAGGGATGGAGAGAAAGGTGTGATAAGATTATGCAGTTGAAGGGGAGAGAAAGATGGAGTGAGTGAGGAAGAGAACAAGGGTGCACAAAGGAAGGCAAGAAAGCACATTTAAATACATAACCTGCCTGCACTTCCTCTGGTCTGGGTCATCAAACAGTCCCAGTCATTTATCAGCTTGCCTGCATTTAATTTGACCCTTGGGTCCAGATGCTCCTCATGCATAGTGTGTGTGTCCTCCTCCATTGACTCCTAATGATAGCCTCTGCTAACACCCCTAGACTGACTCAGCACAAAATCTTTGATCTGCTGAGGATGACTGGAATAACATTTTGCACTGGAATATACACTGTGTACAAAACATTACAAACACCTTCCTAATATTGAGTTGCACCCCCTTTTGGCCTTCAGAACAGCCTCTTTTTTTAAAATAATTGTTTTAATTTAAAATTATTTTATTTTTTATTTCGTCTTTTATTTAACCAGGTAGGCCAGTTGAGAACAAGTTCTCATTTACAACTGAGACCTGGCCAAAATAAAGAAAAGCAGTGTGATAAAAACAGAGTTACACATAAACAAACATACAGTCAATAACACAAAAGAAAAGAAAAACAGAAAAAATAGACAAATCTATGTACAGTGTGTGCAAATGTAGAAGAGTAGGCAGGTAAGGCAATAAATAGGCCATAGAGACAAAATAATTACAATTTGGCATTAACACTGGAGTGATAGATGTGCAGATGATGATGTGGAAGTAGAGATACTTTGGTGTAAAAGAGCAAGAGGATAAGTAACAATATGGGGATGGAGGTAGTTTGGGTGTGATTTACACCTAGGTATTTGTAGTTGTCCACATATTCTAAGTCAGAACCGTCCAGAGTAGTGATGCTAGCCGGGGCGGGAGGGTGCGGGCAGCAATTGGTTGAAGAGCATGCACTTAGTTTTACTAGCGTTTGAAAGCAGTTGAAGGGCCGGAAGTATACAGAATGGTGTCGTCTCCGTAGAGGTGGATCAGAGAATCACCAGCAGCAAGAGCAAAATCATTGATATATACAGAGAAAATAGTCGGACCAGAGAATTGAACCCTGTGGTATCCCCATAGAGACTGCCAGAGGTCCGGACAACAGGCCCTCCGATTTGACACACTGAACTATATCAGAGAAGCAGTTGGTGAATCAGGCGAGGCAGTCATTTGAGAAGCCAAGGCTATTGAGTCTGCCGATAAGAATGTCGTGATTGACAGAGTCGAAAGCCTTGACCAGGTCAATGAAGACTTCTGCACAGTACTGTCTTTTATTGATGGCGGTTATGATATCGTTTAGGACCTTGTGCGTGGCTGAGGTGCACGCATGACCAGCTCGGAAACCAGATTGCATAGTGGAGACGGTACAGTGGGATTCGAAATGGTCAGTGATCTGTTTGTTAACTTGGCATTTGAAGATTTTAGAAAGGCAGGGCAGGATGGATATAGGTCTACAACAGTTTGGGTCTAGAGAGTCTCCCCCTATGAAGAGGCAGCTTTACAATCCTTGGGGATCTCAGTTGATACGAAAGAGAGGATGAACAGGCTAGTAATAGGGGTTGCAACAATTTTGGCGAATAATTTTAGAAAGACAAGGTCAAGGGCAGTCAAATCTGGGGTGAACCAAGGGCTATATCTGTTCTTAGTTCTACATTTTTTGAATGGAGCATGCTTATTTAAGATGGTGAGGAAAGCACTTTTAAAAGAGCAACCAGGCATCCTCAACTGACGGGATGAGGTCAATATCCTTCAAGGATACCCGGTCCATGCCTGTTCACTGAAGTGCTTAGGGAGCGTTTGACAGTGATGAGGGGTGGTCGTTTCACCGCGGACCCATTATGCACGCAGGCAATGAGGCAGTGATATCTGAGATCCTAGTTGAAGACAGCAGAGGCATATTTAGAGGGCAAGTTGGGATGATATCTAAGAGGGTGCCCATGGTCACGGATTTAGGTTTGTACCTGGTAGCTTCCTTGATAATTTGTGTGAGATTGAGGGCATCTAGCTTCGATTTTTAGGATGGCTGGGGTGTTAAGCATGTCCCAGTATAGGTCACCTAACAGTACGAACTCTGAAGATACATGGGGGGGCAATCAATTCACATATGGTGTCCAGGGCACAGCTGGGGGCTGAAGGGGGTTTATAACAAGCGACAATGGTGAGAGACTTGTTTCTGGAAATGTGGATTTTTAAAAATAGTAGCTCGAATTGTTTGGGCACAGACCTGGATAGCCTCAATTCGTCGAGGGTGGACTAGGGCTGTTGCGGTGACCGTATTACAGCCACACCGGTGGTCATGAAGGCAGTCAAATTCCACGTGATTGTTTAGTCACTGTAATTAGGCTTCTCCAAGCTCTGATGCTGCAGATGGTCATTAGTAGCCTACCAAACTTGGTAACTACCTGGTACTCAGGACTCAATTGTCCCTCTAATCACTATGTTTTAAAGGCAAATTTATTTGAAAATCTAATCAAACACTTTGTGAGTGTCCATGAGCTCATGTTGCCTAACATTTCAATAGGCTATGCAATTGCACGAGAGAACAGAGTGATGGCCTCTATTAAAAAGAGGAGGATCAGCTTTCTATAGGCTAGGCCTAAGATATTTATTTCTCAACTTCCCTAATATTAAGCACATTGCTTATATTTACAACAAGAGTATAGCCTACCTGGCTGGCATGAAAATAAACCATGGGGAAAAGCGACCTCCATTAGCTATTTAAGTGAATAGATGACATGTATTTTTCCCCCGCTGCCACTGTTTCGAGACAGTTGCATGATTAATTGTCCATTCTAAATATAAACTCAGCAAAAAAAGAAACGTCCCTTTTTCAGGACCCTGTCTTTCAAAGATAATTTGTAAAAATCCAAATAACTTCACAGATCTAAATTTTAAAGGGTTTAAACACTGTTTCCCATGCTTGTTCAATGAACCATAAACAATTAATGAACATGCACTTGTGGAACGGTCGTTAAGACACTAACAGCTTACACACGGTAGGCAATTAAGGTCACAGTTATGAAAACTTAGGACACTAAAGAGGCCTTTCTACCGACTCTGAAAAACACCAAAAGAAAGATGCCCAGGGTCCCTGCTCATCTGTGTGAACGTGCCTTAGGCATGCTACAAGGAGGCATGAGGACTGCAGATGTGGCAAGGGCAATAAATTGCAATGTCAGTACTGTGAGACGCCTAAGTCAGCGCTACAGGGAGACAGGACGGAGAGCTGATCGTCCTCGCAGTGGCAGACCACGTGTAACAACACCTGCACAGGATCGGTACATCCGAACATCACACCTATGGGACAGATACAGGATGGCAACAACTGCCCGAGTTACACCAGGAATGCACAATCCCTCCATCAGTGCTCAGACTGTCCGCAATAGGCTGAGAGAGGCTGGACTGAGGGCTTGTAGGCCTGTTGTAAGGCAGGTCCTCATCAGACATCACCGGAAACAACGTTGCCTATGGGCACAAACCCACCGTCGCTGGACCAGACAGGACTGGCAAAAAGTGCTCTTCACTAACGAGTGGCAGTTTTGTCTTACATGGGGTGATGGTTGGATTCCCGTTTATCATCAAAGGAATGAGCGTTACACCGAGGCCTTTACTCTGGAGCGGGATTGATTTGGAGGTGGAGGGTCCATTATGGTCTGGGGCGGTGTGTCACAGCATCATCGGACTGAGCTTGTTGTCATTGCAGGCAATCTCAACGCTCTGCGTTACGGGGAAGACATCCTCCTCCTTCATGTGGTACCCTTTCTGCAGGTTCATCCTGACATGACCCTCCAGCATGATAATGCCACGAGCCATACTGCTCGTTCTGTGCATGATTTCCCGGTAGACAGGAATGTCAGTGTTCTGCCATGGCCAGAGAAGAGCCCAGATATCAATCTGTGAGGTGAGGGCTAGGGCCAGGGCCATTCCCCCCCAGATATGTCCGGGAACTTGCAGGTGCCTTGGTGGAAGAGTGGGGTAGCATCTCACAGCAAGAACTGGCAAATCTGGTGCTGTCCATGAGGAGGAGATGCACTGCAGTACTTAATGCAGCTGGTGGCCACACCAGATACTGACGGGTTACTTTAGAATTTGCCCCCCCTTTGTTCAGGGACCCATTATTCCATTTATGTTAGTCACATGTCTGTGGAACTTGTTCAGTTTACGTCTCAGTTGTTGAATCTTATGTTCATACAAATATGTACACATGTTAAGTCTGCTGAAAATAAATGCAGTTGACAGTGAAAGGATGTTTTTCACACCTATATTATTTAGTACATGTAAAGATTAGATTAAATCAAGAATAGGCAGATGGGTGAAAATATTAGCCTATCACTGGATGATGCCCAGCATAAGAAACAAAGCCATTTAAAAAAAATCATAGTTGCACACCTCATGTAGCCTAGCCCATAGGCCTATATTTGATTTTTTTATTTTGCCTTTATTTAACTAGGCAAGTCAGTTAAGAACAAATTCTTATTTTCAATGACTGCCTAGGAACAGTGGGTTAACTGCCTGTTCAGGGGCAGAACGACAGATTTGTACCTTGTCAGCTCGGGGATTTGAACTCTTAATAAGGTTGGTATCACAAATAAATTGGCCAAATAATTTCTTAAAATTACGCACATGAATCCGCTTTACAAGGGATGTAGAGCCTAACTGGCATAGATAAGCAGTGTGTGAGTTTCAAGTTTGGGGAAGATAATTTTCATCATAAAAATGCACCTTTTAATAATAAAAGCATTACATGCATAATCGCATCTGCTTTGAAAATGGTGATTTCCCACTAATGGAACATTCACGCTTATAGGCTACTACCACATGTGCATTGCTGCTCTTATAATGTGAAGAAATAGCCTAATAGTTTATCAACATTTTAATCTAAACGTTCTAATCTGTTCCATCAGCCACATTGAGTATAAAAAAAAATCCCATCCCACAACTGTCCCAGACTATATTTTGAATAATTATTTCTCTCACAGAATCGAATAGGTCTACCTTTGTACTATGGAGGATAGTAAATCGACATAGGCTAGTGCTTTTGCTGTTCGTTACGCATACGCATCTTGTTGTCTGACAAAAAGTAAATGTGAACAGTTCTTCCAATATCTTCAATATGCACCTCGGAATTGGATAAGGGTTAGGGTTAACCCTAACCCTACATCCCTGATGTGGGTGTCTTCACTTCTAGCCTATGAGAAAGACCCGATCACGTGATGGAGCGTGCATCAGTCAGGGAGAAGGGCACAACGGCCACTAGCTGCAAAAGGCATGGATTTTTTTTTTTCAAAAGGGGATGCCGCCGTGAAATTAGGACATTTATCAAGTGCTTGTCAAATTGTGAATGAGTAACTGATGAAGTGTGTACAGCCTGCGCAAAAAAACTAAACAGAGCTCATGCCTTTTCAAGCTACTTCTTTCAAATCATCATTAGTGGCATCATGCAGGCTTACAATGTATTAAAAATCAAAACATATAGCCCAACGTTTGTAGAACAACTAAAGTTACATTAATAACTCTAAATTAAGCATGTAGGAGTACCTTTTTTTTAAAAACTGCTCAACACAGAATATACGCATGTGCGCAATCCCTCAAATAGTTTGGAGAAAATATCCTTTCTATTTTATTCAGCTATGTTCAATTGTATTCTTCATACTATAAAATAATGCTACGGATTTCTAAGCAATTATTGTCTGCTAAATGAACTAGTGTAGCCCACAGCCATTTGGCATAGCCAGATCAGGTCCTAACATAAGGACAACTCTGAGTATACTATTCTGTTCTTCTGAAGTAGACTACATTTTCTTCATATCATGTTTCTTTAGACCAGGGATCCTTGCCCATTGTGACTCAAATGCTTCCCAAAGTTGTCAAGTTGGCTGTATGTCCTTTGGGTGATGGACCATTCTTGAAACACACAGGAAACTGTTGAGTGTGAAAAACCCAGCAGCGTTGCAGTTCTTGACACACTCAAACTGGTGCGCCTGGCACCTACTACCATACCCTGTTCAAAACAACTTAAATATTTTGTCCATTCACCCTCTGAATGGCACACATACATAATTCATGTCTCAAGGCTTACAAATCCTGCTTTAACCTGTCTCCTCCCCTTCATCTACACTGATTTGAAGTGGCTTTAACAGGTGTTCATCAATAAGGAATCACAGCTTTCACCTTGATTCTCCTGGTCAGTAGGTGTTACTAATATTTTGTACACTCAGTGTATTCGTATATATTTGTGGTAGTATTGCTGTGTGTTAGGGTTGACAGTAATTGCATGCCTGTTGTGATATAGGCTACTATGAGTAATGTTTGCAGACTCGTTTTTGGCAACAGTAATGTTGTATGAATAAATGGCTAGTATTTATTTAAATTATGAACAAAACTGCCATGGCTTCTCTACTTCATAGTATACACAATATCAGTTGAGTACTATCCAAGATGGTCCTATTCATAAACAAGACACTTCAATCACATTTAGTCTACATTAACCTCCTCCACATAGCCTCTGGCTGTTTTCTGGCCTGTAATAACCCCTGGGTCATGAGTCGAGAGATGAGGTTTAGCCATTACCGCTTTTTGTTGCTAATGTGTCGCTAGTAACACCACACTAGTAACATGGGTGTTTGGGTCAGCGGCGGGCAA
This sequence comes from Oncorhynchus mykiss, assembly GCF_013265735.2. Taxonomy (NCBI): domain Eukaryota; kingdom Metazoa; phylum Chordata; class Actinopteri; order Salmoniformes; family Salmonidae; genus Oncorhynchus; species Oncorhynchus mykiss. The sequence goes on along the minus strand of NC_048573.1, from coordinate 21,234,770 downwards.
CAATAGATTAGTGACTTCCTGTCCAACCCCTCACATTTTTCACTTCGCTAATAAAGTAAGTTGTTCTTTCATACACTCCAGGGACCGCAAGGGCCGTCCCTTTTGTGTTCTCACTTGTGGCGGCTACGCCACAGGCCGTCGCCCTGCATTAATCTAGCGGTAAACATCGCTCTCTTATGTTTTTCTTTTCACTTCTATTTAGTCGACGGTATAGTGGCCTATGAAGAATGTTGATGTGATGACCCCTTGTGTTGTACAATGGCTGTGACTTGGATGCAATCGTGGTATGATGCACACTTGAAGCCACATTCAATGTCCGTACATTTGCTGATGCACTTGCTCTACCTTCAATGCACTGAAGCTGATTCAATGACAACAAACGGTAGAGTTTTGAAAGAACGCGAAGTTAAAGCTAATGAGGTTTATTTTGGTTGACGTTGATTTGAACCGTGAGTAACCCAGATGAATAGTGGCTCGGGCACAGGGTGGGGCTACATTCTCCCACAGCACCCTCTGGTTTGGAGTACCCAGTGATCTTCAAATGTTTTCCTTCGTTTTGTCTTTTCAGCAAAAACGTGTCTTTCCAGCAGGCTAGGGCGATACACTTTAGTCAGAACGACAATGAGATGAATGTGTGTTCTCCAGTGAAAACGCCCCACAGTAAGGCAACAACATCATCTCAAACACCTGTTAGTCAGTAATGAAAGGCCTCTGTTTCACAACCCATTGAAGAGGTTTTGGAAGCTCTTATCCCCAGTGGCCACCACCACTTCTGCCCCACTGAAAGTAGTGGAACAAATCCAACATTTATCTGTGAAAACACCTCCGCTCAGAATGTGTAGCTGAGATACAGAATTATAAGAAAAAGAGAGGCATGGAAGAAGGGTTCTAAAGAAGAAAAAAAAAACAGATTCATGTCTGAGACAAACATTTGTATGAGAATCCATTACATCTGCATATGGAGCATCAAGATCACCAGTGTGCTGGAGTTTCATAGTTCAGGTGAACCAGGTCCGGGTCCCATGTTGCAACTTCAGAGTGGTGGGTTTGATTCCCATGGGGAACCAGTATGAAAAAGTGCACTACTGTAAGTGGCTCTGGATAAATAACAAATGTAAATGTCAAATACTGGACTTGTTATACCATTTTCAATTGATGTTAACTCCAATGTAAACATAATGCTTTGTAAATTCAGCTTGTTCCCATTGTGCAAAACTCATTCTGGAGGGGATTGGTGTAATATGGCAAAGCTTTTCCAAACCCCCCTGGGCCTTCAAATAACTGACAGATGCTATGTCTGTCTGACCACCAGCCTAGTTCTCCAGATTGAGCTATGGCGTCTGCCAATCGAACAACAACCCCCGCTTGGACGTAATGACGAGACTTGATCCAACGTTAGGAAACAACGCTGGGTCAGATTGTGTGAAGACATTTTTTTTGCCCGAACAACCCTAATTTGGTGGCCTATTGTACATTCTAATGCTATATTGTATTTTCAAGCAGCAAATAAAGGAAATAAAATGTTTACAGTGCTAGTTTCATCAACTGCTGTACAATATGATATAACACACACAAACAACTTAATTTTGACTGCACTGGGCCTTTAAAGAATCCCGTAAGAGTCTGCTGACATCCAAAGGCTTCTAGCTTCCTTTTAAAGAGCCATTTTCTCAGCTATACAGGTAAGATAGAAGAATGAAGCAGGTTAACATGGGCTTTGCTACACAGAAAGCAGCAGTTGCCCACTCCTTTGTCAACACTTTGATTAAATCAATATCTTTGAAAATACCACAAGTATCTTTTTTTTTTAACTATTCAAATCTGTTTTCTTATATATATTTTGGACGAGAGCGAGGCTATTACCCCGCTAGCCTACCTATTGTTCCTGCAGTGAGGAGGATTCACCATCTTCATCGACAGTTTTCAAAATGTATCTGCAGATCAAAGCCAAAAAGACTACCAGTATGCAAATTAGGGGAACCAAATCAACAGCTCTCTAACCGATGCATTTCAGTAGGCTCCTGATGAGTCACTCACTTTGTCATTGTCTGGCACGTCCTGATGAACTTCATATAGAAAACATAAATTAGATCTTTAGTTGTCTGGATGCGCTACCACAGACATATAACTGTTGTATGAGTTTATGAATGGCAATGATATCCAGTTCCTTCAAGGTATTCACACCCCTTTTACTTTTCCCACAATTTGTTACAAATCGGGATTAAAATGGATGAATAAAAAATTTGCAACGTTCTACACAAAATACTTTCAAAGTAGAAAAATTTGAAAAATGTTTTTGATGCGTACAAAATACTATTCAAACCCCGAGTCAATACATGTTAGAATCACTTTTGGCAGCGATTACAGCATTTAGTCTCTAAGAGCTTTGCACAACTAGATTGTACAATATTTGCCCATTTTGTTCTTTTTTTTTTTAATCTTCAAGCTTTGTTAAGTTGGTTGTTGATCATTGCTCGACAGCCATTTAAGTCTTGCTATAGATTTTCAAGCCAATTTTAAGTCAAAACTGTAATGTCAGCTTGGTAAAGAACTCCAGTGTACACTACATGACCAAAAGTATGTAAACCTGCTCATCAAAAATCTCATTCCAAAATCATGGGCAACAATATGGAGTTGGTCCTCCATTTTGATGCTTTCACAGCCTCTACTACGGGGACAACTTTCCACTAGATGTTGGAGTATTGCTTGCGGGACTTTATTACATTGTCACGAGCATTAGTGAGGTTGGGCACTGATGTTGGGCGATTAGGCCTGGCTCGCAGTCAGCGTTCCAGTTCATCCCAAAGGTGTTCGATGGGGTTGAAGTCAGGGCTCTGTGCAGGCCAGTCAAGTTCTTCCACACCAATTTCGACAAAAAATTTCTGTATGGACCTCGCTTTGTGCATGGTGGCATTGTCATGCTGAAACAGGAAAGGGCCTACCACAAAGTTGGAAGCATAGAATCGTCTAGAATTTGGGTGAATTTGACTCCCAGTGTCTGTCGGAAAGCAGAATGAACCATGTTTTCCTCTAGGATTTTGCCCGTGCTTAGCTCTATTCTGTTTTATTTTTATCCTAACCCCCCCTCTTTAGTCCTTGTCGATCCATAACATGATGCAGCCACCACCATGCTTGAAAATATGAAGTGGTACTCAGTGATGTTTAATTTGTCCCAAACATAATGCTTTGTATTCAGGACGAAAAAGTACATTTCTTTGACACATTTTTTTGAGTATTACTTAAGAGCATTGTTGCAAACCGGATGCATGTTTTGGAATATCTTTATTCTGTACAGGCTTCCTTCTTTTCACTCTTGTCATTTAGGTTAGTATTGTGGAGTAACTACAATGTTTTGATTTATACTACATTTTCTCTGATCACAGCCATCAAACTGAATCGGTTTAAAAATCACATCATGGTGAAATGATCCCTGAGCAGTTTCCTTCTTCCCAGGGCAAACTGAGTTAGGAAGGACACCTGTATCTTTAATCACTGGGTGCATTGATACACCATCCAAAGCGTAGTTAAACATTTCACCATGCTCAAAGGGATATTCAGTGTCATTTTATTTTTATTTGTAAAAATGTTTTGCCATCTACCAATGGATGCCCTTCTTTGCGAGGATTGAAAAAAAACCTGGTCTTTGTGGTTGAATCTGTTCTTGAAATTCACTGCTCGACTGAGGGACATTACAGATAATTGTTTGTGTGGGCTACAGAGATGAGGTAGTGATTCAAAAATCATGTTAAACACTATTGCACACACAGTGAGTCCATGCAATTTATGTGATTTATTAAGCTCATTTTTAATCCTGAACGTTTTGATGCTTGCCATTACAAAGTGGTTGAATATTTAATGACAATACATTTCAGCTTTACATTTTTGTATTAATTAATACAAATGTATAAAAACTCAATTCCACTTTGGCATTGTGGGGTATTGTGTGGAGATCATTGGCACAAAATCTCAATTTAATATTTTACATTCAGGCTGTAACACATCAAAATGTGGAAAAAGTCGAGGGGTGTTAATACTTTCTGAAGGCACTGTATGAGATTGACACCTTTTATATAAATCAGTCAAGCTTGCTGTTCGTCAATTAAAGCACAGTAAATAGCCTATGAGCCACCACTCCGTGACTGCATATGAAACGCCAGGGTCCAACATGAACTTTTTCTCAATGAAAAAGTTGACTTGCGGGAACATGGTGGTGCTTAAAAATGAATGGTCAATCATAATGGTCAAGTACAGATAGCATGATTTTTAACATACGCTTGTACTCTTCAATTGTTGACTGCGACAGAGCAGGGAAATATTGAAATGGAATGCAAAAATGCACTGAAAGTATACTTACTGGCCCGACATGAGCCACTGTACTGATATATATTTACTGACCCAGGGCCAACAGACCATGGTTAATGTCGGACTAATGGCATGCAAAATAACATAAATGAATGTGCCAGAAAACAATAGATTTAGTGGATTTCGACTAATCGTTACCACATTAACGTTATATGGGAAGTGCAAATTCACTCACATGGAAATTCAACTGCAACCACTGCGCGCACACACCCAGGTACCGAGAGGCGGGCGGGACCGACAGCAGACTAGCGATGGGCCGTTTGTGAACGAACAGCACTTTTCTAAGAGATATTTTTGGTTAACGTCGGTGAAAGAACCGTTCATTTGTCTCCCTGATTTGCATACTACTACCACTACTTATTTTTTGAAAGTCAGAAAGAAAGAAAAAACGTTTTTCTGCAGATGAATTACAAAATCATTATTTAAAGAAGGTTAATCCTAATTTGTAGAAACAATAAATAGTGGGGAGAGCGCATCAATCTGGTCCACGCTGATTTTTTATTTTTTTTTACCGGTGCTTAAATTATGATTTTTTTTTTTTACATTAATTTAACGATATGACATAGTGGTAGCCTACCTTTTTGACCTTTCTATATGGGGATTTGCAATTATGTCATGGTTGTAGGTCGACATAAGCATTTTGACATAAGAGCTGTTTGGTAGCCAAATGAGCCTACTATTTTACGTGAACGGAGCCAAATGAGTCGGTTCACCGAAAAGACCCATCACTACAGTCATACCAGCAGTTTCCCTGCCATCGCTCACTTTGTGATTGACAAACGCCTCTATCAATTGATTGCTAGAAGATACATATTGTTAATTCTCGCGGGATCCGCAGACTTTTTTTCTGACTAGCGAATCGAAAGGTAACCAAGTTTATTTGAGTTGGGAAAGTACCCGGCTGAAAATTACTCTGTAATCGGCTTTATAGCCGGCGCTAGTGCAAAACACTGTTTGTATGATTTACGATTCTAATCAGATGTGTGGACTTCAGTCGCCTCAATCTGCAGACATTTGTGTCTTGGCTGTGTTTGTGATGGATGAAATTTAATCAAGATCATTTTAAAGGGAATCCATTTCACAGCCCCTGTAAATGCAAAAAGCAAGCCATCATTCCAGGGAGAGGATGACCACATGTTTTGTCCCGTTCTTCTGTTGCACACACACAAAGAAGTCATTGGTGTGTATTTCTGTTTCAATTATGCACATTTCGGAAGTACTAATTCGAGAGGAATTGTCATAATCATAAATTGTCTAAATGATCATTTGTCTGTGATTAAGGTCAACCTTTTCACAGCTGAAGCCTTTTCAAATAAGGGGATGCAGAGAGCGAGATTGATAGAGAGCGAAGAAGAGGAAGAGAATGACAAACCTAGATGCATTTCTAGAGACAATAAGAGAAATAGAGACCGCGATACACACAGTGGGAGAGAGAGAGACTGCTAAAATGGAGCAAGAGTAAGAGATTCTGTGAAAATGAAAAGCAGTCATCAAAATTCTTATGTCTTATATGTATATTTACTGCAGTGTTAATGCAATTCTAAATCAGGATTGTTGTCCGGCTCCCATCAGAAGGGACCTGTTGAGTCCTAATAAATCAGTCATTAAAAGCTGATGTGACCTGAATCAAAGATTATGGATATACTGACAAGATACGTCTCTCCGCCCTAACAATGTGAGTCGTTGTCCATAATGCAGCACGGCTGGCTGTCTAGCTCCTGCCTTTCCTTTCTTTGGATTGGTGGATACATATCATTATTGTAATCCTTTTTTTGAATATTCGGTGAGGGTTGTTGACGTCAACCGCCTGTATTCAATGGAGAGAGAGAAGCTACTAGCCTCATGCCATCGATATGCATCGTGTTCTCAACAACTCTGATATAAAGTGTCACGTCTCAGTATCAGTACACTCGTAACAACTTATATTTGATCATATAAACCTCACATAGCGAATAAGCCATAGATTTTTTATTTTTTTTGACCAAATTTGCAACTCATTGATTTCCATACAAAAATTCCTTGTTTGGTGGGCGAAACAACAAAATGTCAACTGCTTGTAGGATGACAGATTTTCCACTGAATTGGGCCTCTCTTCCTCTTCCTCTCTGCCTGGATAGCTCTTCAGACACTTGAAATAACTTCTAATGGCCAGCTGAAGAGACACAAACGGCTCGTATACATGCAAATGTTCATGTGCATAATCGTAAGGACTGTGAGGATCACAATGATGGCATTTTCAAAATAAACCTAACCATCCACATTGTCATGGATTCAATCGTTTAACTATGTTGTGAATATCTTTTTATTTTTTTTTGTTTACTAATCAAAAACCGGTGTCTTTCTCTGTTCTAGGATGGGATATATGGTTCTAGTCTCTGAGATGTGATGTACTGGATTTGTAAGGAGTTTTGACGAGAGAAGAACCACTCACAGGTATGTGACAAGTCAATCCACTTCCTCATCAGATCAAACAGCTGCTAATATCATGACAAGACTATTCCCTGCACTGTTTCTTCAAACTCACCCCCAAAACACAGAAAATCATGAACACATTTTATTCAGGAGATTCCAACAACATTTTTCAGCTTGCTATCAAGTTCCCCTCTTCTAGTGATACAACCGACCTGGCATAAATGTGACCTACCGGCTCGATTCGGTCTTATGTAGAAACATTTGAAATGGTGTATTTTTGTACCATTTCTAACTCCGAGCTAGAAAATGGTATATCATACACTGTAGTTGAGGAACAATGGGAAAGTAAATACACTTGTAACCTCACTTTTGAGAAAATGGCCCTTGTATGTTTTTGTACATCTACTGGAAAGCTCATCTTTGTCTACACCCGTTCAACATCGTTCACACCCTGTTAAGCCTTAGCCCCACCCATCTTTGAGGATTCACATGTGAGGCCATGTACTAAACAATCAAAGATTTCAAGACTAAAGGCTGGTTTCTACTACAGGTGTGTTCGTAAATTCAATCTGGAGTGGCAGTGTGTGCTCAGAGTGCGCAATCAAAGCGATATCAGATTGTCTGTTCATGAATTCAGATCGTTTCACTCTCGGAGCGTTCAGAGCGCCCACTTGACACTCTGGCCGAGGAGTAGGTTTGATCCGAGCGTTCTGACCTTACAACAGCAGTCAAGACCTGGCTGACTTTGGTAAGCTTGCTAGAATGATTTCCCAAAAATTATAAAAAAAATAAAAAAAAGTTTACGTTGAACTGGCTCCCCTGTGAGGTAGTGATGCGCGACATGCGCCTAGTTTCCTGAAACTAATCACAAATTCAAAGAAGTTTCCTTCGAAACCATGAATATGCAACAGGGCAAGATTGCATGTCTATTTAATCTCCTACACCGCATTCTAATGATGAGCATTCATGTGGTCCTCCTATTTCACTTGTTTCCTCTCGTGATTTTTGATGAGTTGATGGTTAGGGAAATGCTAGGTGGTCATTAACATATGCAAATCTCCAGGACAGCACTGTTAAACCACTAATATCCCCCCTCAGCGACAGGAGGTTTTTCTGGTCAGTAACCACACCCATCCACCAAGCATGTTTGGATTGCGCTCCCCGATGCAAATGATGTTTTCTGTGTAATCATGCAAAAGTGCAGCTGGCTTCCATTTGGCTGTGCCTCAAGTCTCTACCCGCCTCATGCTAACCCTCCCCCTACCTCTCAACCCTGTCCTTCTGATCCATCTCATATTCACTCCCCATCTTGCTTTCGAATTTCTCATTGTTTTCTTGTGCACCTTTCATCTCTCCCTCTCCAAATCGGATGCAGTCATGCACATGCCCCCCCCCCACCCCCCACCTGTGGGTTTTGACGAGCTTACCCACACTAATACCCCCCTCCCCCATCACCCTTCCCCTCTCCTTACTGCAGGCTGTTTTTTTCAGTAAATGCCACCCCACTCCGGATGTTTCTTCTCTTTGCCACTCAGAGATTGAGGAGAAGATATTGGCTCGCTGAAAAAAACAGTTCTCGGACGCCTGACATATCGTCCGCAGCTGCAGGAGTGACTTAATCTTAAACCGCAGGATCCGTCAGTCGGCGGTCTGAATATGGTGCACGTTATTAGTGGCAGAGGTTAATAAATTCAGCGTAAGGTGCGATGTCACCCTTTCCAATAACGCCACACGGAATGACACTGGGAGATTTTGCAATTCATGTTACTTGGCGTCGAGGGGATTTGAATGGCATTTCCTCCTCTGCTGGATAATACAGAAAACAGCATGGACGTTCTGGCTAAAATTAATCTAAGTGTAATCCCATGTTTATTGTAAAATAAATATGCATTAATGTCCCAGCTAGTCCTTCCCTCTGCACAGTATGAACTGAAGCAAGGACGAGAAGCTGCAGAGTCAAATGTAATTGGCATATTAGTCACAAAGTGACAAGGACGCTGTTGTGCATTTGAATAACATGGGGCAACAGTGAGGGGTAGTTGTGCGGGTTTATAGCTGAAAGCTAGCACATTTAATGCATCTTATCCATGTACAGAGCGAGTCTCAATTGTTTTTTCTTGATTATATTGACATAATTTAGCAGACTCTCTTCTCCAGAGTGACTTACAGGGGCAATTAGGGTTTTTCACATAGTCAGCTAGGGGGTTCGAACCGAAAAGTCACTGGTTACTGACCCAACATTCTTAACCGCTAGGCTACCTGTCGCCCTTATGTTCCTCCCCTCCAATCTTTTCCTCCATTGTCTTTTGAGAAGGAGGCTATGAGAGAGGGCATGAAGAATCAAGTATAAACAATTGAGATGCAGCCCCATTTTTATAGATCTCTGGGTCTTCAACCCCAACAGCTTGCTGCTCGGATCTCATGCAATAGTAGAAGTTTGCTACTCTATTAGTGTTGAAAGGTGTCAAATGAATTCATATCCGTAGTCTACTTTCATTACAAATCATCTTAATAATTCCCGACATGGAATTAAGACCTTCATTTGATGCACCTTCTTTTGCCTAATGTGCGGTCACTTTGATTTACGTCCAATCGGGCGGAAGGAGACTATGCCGGTGGAACGTTGGGGGAGCCTCTGAATGGGATCCTTGGGAAGTCCCAAATCTGACGTCACCCCATTTGAAGTTGAAATTTAACACAGTTAAGGTAAGGGTTATGTTACGGATAGGCTTAGGGTAGGGGTTAGGATTTAGGGTAGGGATGGATAGCACTAAGAATCCCGGCTAGCAGTAAAACTTTACAACCAATACATCTTTCCCAGAGAACTTTGCATACCCACCTAGGTTGCCCTAGTGACAGCAGTGTAAGGTCTATTTGGCCACAATGGGTTCTGGTCACATGTACTCCTAGGTTTTGTTTTAGTTATCTTAAAGCAGTGTCCTTTGTTTTGTTAGTTTGAGTCGACAGTCATGCTGTCTAGGTCTCTCTATAACGATGCAAAGTCATTTAAATGGAGTTCGAGTAGACGTGAGAGGAATCATTTTGAGCAAAGTCAGCAGCGTCCTCAAATTTTAATTCAACCCGAGGACAGTTGACTTTACAGGTCTTGCTGGTGCTTTGTCAAAAAAAATGACTCAATGTCACAAAGGAAGATCACGTTGGTGTTTGACCTAAAATGACTGAAAAAGTCATTTGATGAACTTTTGATATCTCTAGTGGAGAATTTGTTGACACTCTGCCACATAGAACGTTGTTATCTGTGGCGCCATGGAAGTGTGAGGCATGTTTACAGTCACCTCTGCCATAGCAGGTGGAAAGGTCCTTGCAGGTTGTGATACAGTACACTTCCCATTTTGACCAGAGCCCGATGGGGTACTGTATAATGGGAATAGGACACAATATAGGGTGCTATTTTGGACGCTTCCAATGTGTTAATGTACAGAATGTGTACATGTCTTGTCCTTGCTTGAATTCATTGTTTGGTATGAATTGAAGCACCTCCCAAACAACATGCTCTCTGCATACGTGATGCTCTACTTGCCCCACACTGCTTTCTCTCTCCCTCCATCACCCCCTTATCTCTCTCCCTCCATCACCCCCTTATCTCTCTCCCTCCATCACCCCCTTATCTCTCTCCCTCCCTCACCCCCTTATATCTCCCTCTGTCTTTCACCCTCTTCCATAATTTTTCTTTTTCTCTCTCCCTTCCCTCGTTTTCTCCGCCTCTGTATTTATTGTTCTTCTTCCTCTCTATCCCCGCCCCCGCCCTCCCCCTCCGCCCCCTCTCTCCCCCCAGTCATGCTTGCTGCTTGCTCAGCTCATAGCCTGGCTCTGTGTTTCTACCTATGTCCCCCCTGGCCTTAGTTGCTTTGCTCTAAATATACATGCCGTGCTGTTTGCCGTGCTGTTACGGCTGCTGCTGAGACGAGGGAATCACAGCTTATTCCCCTCACTGGTTTACATAACCAACTCATACAGTATGGATGTATTCAGTGGCCCATCCGTGGCACATTGTCATGTTATAATGATGGCGCATGAGGTGGTGGGACCTCGGCTAGTTCTGTTTGTGAATTGGTTCTGAATATGTTATTTGTGTTATGAATATTTATCACTGTTGGTATAACCTTTTTCCATTGCTGAAGCTGCCGAGGTTGTATGTTTGTAATTCATTGTGAATCACAACCCCTGCTTTTATATTGTGCAATCATTGGGTGATATCTTTTTGAGAACCTTAAAAGATTTTGCAATCATCACCAGTTCAGATCATCTCACACTAAAGATCAGTCAGCAACTGCTTGCAATTAGTCCACTTTCACCGTATGGACCATATTGATTGATACCACGGCTGTGATAACAATATAACCTGTTTAGAAGATAATTAATGGGACTTTCATGGTTGAATCGTGAGGCCCATCTCTGAAATGAACCAAAATGGAGTCATAAGCCTGGAGATGTGTTCAAGAAGCGTTGACTACACCCCCCCACCCCCCCCCCCCCCACCCTCTGTCACACACTGCCTGTTCTTTCCCAGAGGGCTGTGCTGTGTGAGGAAGGTTCCACTTGGCTTGATGAGGCTGTTCAGAAGCAGCCCCCCCCCCCCCCCCCCCCCCCCCCGGCACCACCTCAGGAGGGAGGGAACAAATCTGACAAAGTCAAGTCTGATTAAGTCAATGCGGTCTGGGGAAGTTCGATGTCGTGTGCCCCACTGCTCCTCTGACATGCACCCTGACAAGTTTCAGATCTTAATAACAGTAGAGTTACAGTATGGCCTTAATGGGGAGCTCACGTAGTCTTAAAGGGATAGTTCACCAAAAATGTTTTTATCTTTTACTCCAGACAGTATGGCCTTAAAGAGGAGCTCACATGGACGTAATAACAGTACATTATGGGCTCGCGATAGACATTTGAAGTCGAAAGTTTATATACACTTAGATTGGAGTCATTAAAACTTGTTTTTCAACCACTCCACACTCCGACTTGTTTTGGCAAGTCGGTTAGGACATCTACTTCGTGCATGACACAAGTAATTCTTCCAACAATTGTTTACAGACAGATTATTTCACTTATAATTCACTGTATCACAATTCCAGTGGGTCAGAAGTTTACACACACTAAGTTAACTGTGCTTTTAAACAGCTTGGAAAATTCCAGAAAATGATGTCATGGTTTTAGAAGCTTCTGATAGGCTAATTGACATTTGAGTCAATTGGAGGTGTACTTGTGGATGTATTTCAAGGCCTACCTTCAAACATTTGCTTGACATCATGGGAAAATCAGGCAAGACTTCAGAAAAAGAATTGTAGACCTCCACAAGTCTGGTTCATCCTTGGGAGCGATTTGCAAATGCCTGAAGGTACCACTATCATCTGTACAAACAATAGTACCCAAGTATAAACACCATGGGACCACGCAGTCGTCATACCGCTCAGGAAGGAGACCCGTTCCTAGAGATGAACGTACTTTGGTGCAAAAAGTGCAAATCAATCCCAGAACAACAGCAAAGGACCTTGTGACGATGCTGGAGGAAACCGGTACAAAAGCATCTATATCCACAGTAAAACGAGTCATATATCAACATAACCTGAAAAGCCGCTCAGCAAGGAAAAAGCCACTGCTCCAAAACCACCATAAAAAATCCAGACTGCGGTTTGCAACTGCACATGGGTACAAAGATCGTACTTTTTGGAAAAATGTCCTCTGGTCTGATGATACAAAAATAGAACTGTTTGGCCATAATGACCATCGTCATGTTTGGAGGATAAAGGGAGAGGCTTACAAGCCGAAGAGCACCATCCCAAACGTGAAGCACAGGGGTGGTAGCATCATGTTGTGGGGGTGCTTTGCTGCAGGAGGGACTGGTGCACTTCACAAAATAGATGGCATCATGAGAAAGGAGAATTATGTGGATATATTGAAGAAACATCTCAAGACATCAGTCAGGAAGTTAAAGCTTGGTCACAAATGGGTCTTCCAAATGAGCAATGACCCCAAGCACACTTCCAAAGTTCTGGCAAAATGGCTTAAGGACCACAAAGTCAAGGTATTGGAGTGGCCATCACAAAGCCCTGACCTCAATCCTATAGAAAATATGTGTGCATAACTGAAAAAGCGTGTGCGAGCAAGGAGGCCTACGAACCTGACTCAGTTACACCAGCTCTGTCAGGAGGAATGGGACAAAATTCACCCAACTTATTGTGAGAAGCTTGTGGAAGGCTACCCGTAACTTTTGACCCAAGTTAAACCATTTTTTAAGGCAATGCTACCAAATACTAATTGGGTGTATGTAAACTTCTGACGCATTGGGAATGTGATGAAATAAATAAAAGCTGAAATGTATCATTCTCTCTACTATTATTCTGACATTTCACATTCTTAAAATAAAGTGGTGATCCTAACTGACCTAAGCCGGGGAATTTTTACTAGAATTAAATGTCAGGAATTGTGAAAAACTGAGTTTAAATGTATTTGGCTAAGCTGTATGTAAACTTCCAACTTCAATTGTATTGTGACATCCCAAGGGCTTCTTCCTCTTGCAGAGCCTCAATAATGTATTCTAATGTAAACTAACAGCTAGAATAGAATGTGCTGATGCAGATTTAAAGGGAACTGACAGTCATACCAGTGGATATCATATAATATGACTGAGGAATCTCAACCAACCCCACCCTGTGGTTAATGATGTTTTCATTGGCTCAAGGGGCTTTAGTGTGGTCGTAGTCGGTCTCGTTCTGGCAGGTATGCAAATGGAGGTACAGGAGAGTGAAAGAGCCAATGCACATGCCCTCCTTTGTTGTCATGCAGGTTGTCGTTGATACCATGTAATGTTATTTTCTTCCTTTCTTTTTTTTTTCTTCTTCTCATTCCGTACCTCTAGCTCCCACCTGTGAAGTTAGGTGTCCCTTTGTGCCCGTCTAAAAAATAAACGACACTCAGCGACCGGGTCTCCGGAGTCTCTGCCTTGACAACCAGCGCGCACCCGGAGGTAATCAGAAACTGTCAAATGGAAAGGGCTTGGGCTGCGTTTTGAGAGGCAATTCTCTCCAGTCTCCTTGCTGGTCTAATTTGAGCATGGGGTACAGTGGACATGAGCCCAGTATCAATATGAGGACCTAAAAGCAAAACACATGTAAGTGAAGAAAAATGGACCCCAACAAGAAAGCAAAGTGGCGCCATCTTGTCAGTCACAGCCTAAACTAACCCAATTTCTCTCAGAAAGATTCCGGATGACTTTGAGTAACACAAATAATGTCCCTTTTCTGTGCTTCCAAGACTACGACGACTTGTGAAGATTAATTCATCAATTTTTTTCCTGCTATATGATAATGCTCGGTCTCACTCCGAGGGAAAGTGAAAAATGTGCCACCTTTAACAGATTAGGGCTGACAAATTCTGGATGTGTGTCTTACTTTTCTGGAGACAAATGAAAGATCCTGGCATACAGGAGGAGGCCCTTTGGGGGCCCATCGTACGAGTCCACCCTTGAATGGGTGGTTCTAAACCGCAGACGGACACAGAGCACCGCCGCAATCAGTTTCAGCCATTCCTGGGATTTATTTACAGCCACAGCCCCTATAAAATCCAGAATTTATGTCATACTTTTTAATTAGAAATAATGTATTGTAGAATTGAAGTGATATACAGCTTAATCAATATATAGACTGTGTCCGGACAGGATGACAGACAACACTATTGACAGCTCACAGAGTAACCTAACTTAACACTGTCTTTCAGAGAAATATGTTGTTTGCGGAGCAAGGAAACTGTGCTCTCAATCTCTTTTTTGTTTTCCACCTTTTCTGTATTTCTCTCTCTCTCCCTCTGTCTCTCTCGACAATCTGCCAACATCTTCGAACAGATAGTATTTTCTCCAGATTGAATCAGGCTCCCTCGTCACTCTGTATTTACCCAAATAATGATTTTACCTGAGCGAGCCCCACTGTGCTGTTTATTGCTGTTGTATAGGATTGAATAGCGGGAAAGCTGGAGGTGGGTTTTAATGAATATGAACTTAACAGATCGAGAGAGGAATGAAACTCAAGTGGGTATTGTATAAATCTCTCTCTCTCTCTGTAAGCTAAGGTAGAGAGGAAAACTAGGAAACTGTAAGCGCGTTCACTTAAGACCGCTTAGACGATTTATATTCAATTTCTAATTTGTTGTGAGAAAGCATGGTTTAATTAAGTTTATATATCATTTGAGTTAATTTTGTCTTCTCGTTTCACACAATACACATAGTTGGATTGAATATAGAAAATACATGGCTGCTTTTATAAAGCTTTAGGTTGAATATCAAATGATAACCCAGAGTAATTTTGACCCGAGGGCAACGATAGAGTCAATATTTGTCCAAATTCACTGCTAGGTCTACCAAATAGTTTATTACTTTACTATTTTTAGTTCTCGAAACATTGACTTATTCATGTCACATCCAGGATACAGGAACCACATTTACAGGATTCATATTCTCATGGAGTCTCAATCAAATATATGCCAGAGTATATTGCCATGTTGTTTTAGGGGGCAATCTAAGCACAATGATGTCTGGGAGTGTTGACAATGACACCTATAGCAAGGTTTTCAATCCCGCTTTAGGTGTGTGGTGCTGTGCTGGTTACAAGTTCAGGTGTGAAGGTTGTGTTTGTTTATGGAAAGGCAAGTACTGTTGCCATGCGGATTTACCATTTACGGAATGATTTTCCCTTTTTAATATACAACTTCTCTTTTCTCTATAAATATTTGCATCGAGAACTCTGAGAATAGCACAAAGAAATGTCATATCGCCTTTTGGTGTGTGTGCTGCAAAACTAGGAATGATATCTTTGGGAAAGTTGTAAGATAAGAGGTGACAGTAAATCCCATGTGTGCAACACCTGGCGAGTCGATGACAACATGACTCAATCAGATGGAGTGAGGCGGTGAGGGAGTCTGAGAGAAGCCCTGAGAGGCCATTGAGCTTCCCATTGTCTCTGCTTTGCAGATTTAATCAGCAAAGGAATAACAAAAGAAGCTCTATCAGAACATTTATGGCTATGTCAGAAGGTATGCGTACAAAGTCCCCAAGATTGTTGCACGTTATATAGACTGCCTTTCACACGACTCACTAATGAATATGAAAATGTGGTACACACACACAAATTATATACGTTTCAATTTGTTGCACAATTAATGGTCAATACTGCATTTCAAACAGCCAGGAATTGATCTAATGATTTCAGCCTAGGTATAATTTTACAATCCCTATCTTCCACAATCATAAAACCCATTATCAAAATAGTTTAACCTGCTTTTTTTTGCAATAATAAATGTCATTCAAATCTATGGAAAACCTGTTTTTATTGCACATTTAGCCAGAACCATGCACATCCACTAATAATGACCAACTTCTGGTAGCAGGCTTTATAGAAAATTAACACAGGTCTCATAAACAATCTCTCCAGCATAAGCCCATGTGCTATTGAGTAGCCAGCTAATATTTATATTTCAAGTCTAGCCAACTTGGATCTATTCGCTTGCTAACAAGGTTGCTAACATGAACAATTGTACTGTTATGAATACACCATCCTGTCCGGCTCCCAACAGTTTGGACAACATAGCCTGTTCCCTTTAAGATGTTGAAATCAAGTGGCCTACCTGGGTAAGAACATGTTCTCAGAATGAGTTGCCAATTCCTTATGTGAATGCATCTTTTTATGGTCATTGCACATTTATAAAAACAGCTAGCACATTACAGTCCATGGCTAAAATGCTGCTAGCGATAAGTAGCACTGCCAGTGGTGGAAAAAGTACCCAATTGTCATACTTGAGTAAAAGTAAAGATACCTTTTTTTGGGTCACCCAGCAAAATACTACTTGAGTAAATGTCTAAAAGTATTTGGTTTTAAATATACTTTAAGTACCAAAAGTAAATGTCATTGCTAAAATATACACAAGTATCAAAAGTAAAAGTATGAAATAAATAAACATATGATTAGTTTGTAAATGATGTCTGAATGTTGGTGTGCCCCTTGGCTGTCCGTACATATTTAAAATATATACACATAAGCAACACATACGGCACAATTTTCATCATTTACACAATTTACATAATTTGTGTTTAGTGAGTCCGCCAGATCAGTGGCAGTAGAGATGACCAGGGATGTTCTCTTGATAAGTGTGTGAATTGGACCATTTTTCCTGTCCTGCTAAGCATTCAAAATGTAATGAGTACTTTTGGGTGTCAGGGAAAATGTATGGAGTAAAAAGTACATCATTTTCTTTAGGAGTGTAGTGAAGTAAACGTAAAAGTTGTCAACAATATAAATATATTGTAATAAATTACAAATACTCCCAAAAACGACTTAAGTAGTACTTGAAACATTTTTTACTTAAGTACTTTACACGACTGGTTACCCCAATGCCGCATGTGACAAACTCAGCATCCATTTTCTATAATCATGTCTGTTGATACTCCCGTTTTAGTAGGGTCTGCAGTGTTCTACATTGTAAAATGTCTGTGTTTTTCAGCGTCCATATGAACCATTCTGTTAGCGCTGAAACATACATTCAAATGAATTGAATTAATTTGATACATTGCCCAGCCGTAACCCACACACAGCCCCCCCCCCCCCCCTCTGTTCTCTGACACACCTTCTATTCTCATTCATTAGTGTTGCGTTCACTTCTCAGGGCAGGTAGAGACTCCAATAATGACTTAATGCTTTGTGTTTACAGACTTGTGAGTTAGATGGTCAAGAATGCTACGCTGCCAGCCCCTAGTCAATGGTTAACTGTTCTCGGGCGATTCAAAGCATCCGGAATCTGTCACAACTGACTACCCTCCCCTACATCTTGACCCGCTTCCTAGGCTCATTTTCCTTCCCCTCTGAACTTGTCCGCGCTTATCTGAGTCCTTTGTGTAACGCAAGCATATAGAGAAGTATTGAGGCTGGGGTTACTCATGTCTGTTCTTCCTTTCATCATGATCCTCTAATTCCCCAAAATACCCAGAATCCTATTTGCTAGGCCACAGGTGGACTCGTGTTGCAATGTTGCGGCCACACAGCAGCTCTCCACTAAGCAAGCACAGACGTTTACTCACCCGCCCTCGCTTTTGTGTACCTGAATGGTGGTAATACCCAATACGGCTAGCGTACACACGGCTAATCCTTCAACCGTTGTAAAACGCACAGTTGTCGGGTACGCAGCTTTGGATGAGGTTAACTGTGAAGTCCAGGTATTACTCACATGTTGTTTTCCCACTCACCGTTCCTGATAGACAGATGTGTAGCTAGCGTGTATGGGAAATACCCCAGATTCTCAAAACAAATTCTCCAATTTAGCAGACAGGACAGGTCTTGCAAACCACACTACTGTGCCTAAAAGCAAAGCTTCCAGTATTCGTGTCGGTGGTGCTGACGCTAACGGCGGTCTAGTTTCAGTCTTTTTGTGATGGGATTTATTGAGTAGAAGCGGTTGCATACCAGAGTAGGCTACCAGTACCGCCCTGAGACCATGACTGGGCCTGTTCACAAGAATAGGGTCACAACCGGCAATGAACTTTGTGCCCCACAGTTAATTACAAATTAGAACGCCATGCGACCCTGAGGATGTGCTCCATGGGTGGAATAATGAACACCTGGAAAGAATGGAAAGAATAAGAAGGATGAGGTAAAGACAGAGCGGAAGTGTAGTGCATATTAAAGCTACAATATGCATTTGACATATTTTATGCATTGTGTTGCCAACCCTTCAACTCTGTGGAACTCTATTTCTGTGCTGTATTTTTATACCGGTATGCTAACTTGGATTGTGAGGCCCTAATTGCGTTTACTTAATTCAATAACTGACTTGAATTGCATTTTGCTCATTGAAGTTTTCCCTCTGGGTGTAATGTGAGATACCTGCTTATAAGCATACTGTACAGTTTGTACTCTACTCTTGCAGGTCACAGTGCAACTGACAGTCAGGTTAGTTCTCTGGGTTGCTTTCGTGTTGAGAACGCTCTAGTCCACAGACCTCGTATGACGATGCAGTGTGGCAGGCCCCGGTGAATCACCCCCCCCCCCCCGCCGTCACAGGTGGGGGAAATACTGTGCTACTGGCAGTCTGAAGGCGGCTCATGGCCTAGTGCTCAGCAAGGGGTTTGGATCTGATGGAAATTCAGTGTTTATGTGACGGGGGGGATAAAGACATGGAGCAATCGATGGAGAAAGAAGAGGAAAACATTGACTTGTAGGTGAAGCTGTGGAAATACCAAATGCTGTCTATGTATGGTCAAGACATATGAGACAGTAGACCGGGAAGTACATTTTATTTCCAATGTCTGTGTGTGCTTGCGGAGCGGCAAGGTAGCCTAGTGGTAAGAGCGTTGGACTAGGCATTGGCATTGGCCACTCCGGTTCACGGTATCCTTATTTAACCATTCTCCACGAATGGCCCTCGCCCAGTGTCGGATACAGCGGATTGTTTTCCTCCGCCTTTCGCTACGGGACGTGGGATGGAAGGCGAATACGAGGGGATGTCGTGTTCCTCTGTGACGTTCCCTTCGCTGTGTGGCTCGGCACGATTCCTTCCACGGTAATTGGGGTGTGAAAGCAACACTCGCTTTCCTATTGTCTCGGTATCTGATTCTGAAATGTGTTCAGACCACACCCGGGCCACACTAGTAAAGAGAGAGTAGGAAGGGGAAGGGAGGAAAATGAGTGAGTATGTGGTGACAAAGGGGAATTCGGGGTTGAGATGGTGAAAATAGCAGATAGTGATTATCAGAAGGCTGACTACCATGTGGACAGAGGAGGGAAATTGACTAATTATACATGGACAGAAGTAAGTTGTCTTAGAGAAAAAAGGGGGGTCCAGAGAAAGCAACAGTGTACAGGTGTTGCAGAGAGTTTGATTCTGAGAGAGAACAACTGAGAGAGCGAGAGAGCTGTGCGATTGAGTGTTCAGCTCTTTATACAATGTACAGGAGTTGGATTGAGAGAACCAGAGGTCCTAATTGTGCCACACCATCTGCCCACTATAGGGAACAGGCCAGTGAATGTGACTCCTTCCAACAGGCTCGGTGACGATCAGATGTGTGTGTGTGTGTCCTGTGTGGTTGTATAATTATGTACGTCTCTATATTTGAAGTATGTTTGTGTACATGCATGAGTAATGTAACACTAGAGGACATGCTTTGAAAATTACCAGTGAGCAGACATTCCATACGGACTCTGAAATTATCAGTCTGTTTTCCAGCCCCATCTAGCTATGTTTGACACTTTATTATTTTTTTTTTACGGGAAATGTCCAAACAAAAGTAGGTTGAAGAAAAGGTAGAATTTCTGAGGGAAAACAACGAGGACCAAGCGTCCCTTGTCTTCCACCCTCCTTGCCCGAACTGCGCCGAACCAGAAAGGGCTATGTGTAAGAGATAATGTGATGAATGGTCTCATTCATCACATTACCTGGATCTCTTTACTTACACCTGGATCTCTTTACTCACACCGGGATCTCTTTACTCACACCGGGATCTCTTTACTCACACCGGGATCTCTTTACTCACACCGGGATCTCTTTACTCACACCGGGATCTCTTTACTCACACCGGGATCTCTTTACTCACACCGGGATCTCTTTACTCACACCGGGATCTCTTTACTCACACCGGGATCTCTTTACTCACACCGGGATCTCTTTACTCACACCGGGATCTCTTTACTCACACCTGGATCTCTTTACTCACACCTGGATCTCTTTACTCACAGATCTAAAGGTGATAGGAGCAACCTGAAATCCTACCCCATTGTCTTACTGGAGGGATGGCACCAGATTTAGGTAATAAGGACATTTCTTTTGCATGTCAAATGACCAACAACTAACCTGACTGTGGCTATGCCTGGTTTTCCATTTAGTTTCATCACCCTTTCTGTTTTAATTGTTATTGACAAGAGTATTAATTATTTCCATCGATAAAAGACAGTACTGTGCAGCCGTCTTCATCGACCTGGCCAAGGCTTTCGACTCTGTCAATCACCATATTCTTATAGATTTTTCTAATGACTGCCTTGCCTGGTTCACCAACTACTTTGCAGACAGATTTCAGTGTGTCAAATCGGAGGGCATGTTGTCCGGGCCTCTGGCAGTCTCTATGGGGCTACCACAGGGTTCAATTCTCGGGCCGACTCTTTTCTCTGTATATATCAATGATGTTGCTCTTGCTGCGGGCGATTCCCTGATCCATCTCTACGCAGACGACACCATTCTGTATACTTCTGGCCCTTCCTTGGACACTGTGCTATCTAACCTCCAAACGAGCTTCAATGCCATACAACACTCCTTCCGTGGCCTCCAACTGCTCTTAAACGCTAGTAAAACCAAATGCATGCTTTTCAACCGTTCGCTGCCCGCGCCCGACTAGCATCACCACCCTGGATGGTTCCGACCTAGAATATGTGGACATCTATAAGTACCTAGGTGTCTGGCTAGACTGGAAACTCTCCTTCCAGACTCATATCAAACATCTCCAATCCAAAATCAAATCTAGAGTCGGCTTTCTATTTCGCAACAAAGCCTCCTTCACTCACGCCGCAAAACTTACCCTAGTAAAACTGACTATCCTACCGATCCTCGACTTCGGCGATGTCATCTACAAAATAGCTTCCAATACTCTACTCCACTTCCAAAATGATGTTATGATGTGAATGTGCTTTAATTTAGTAAATGCTCATTGAATTAGGAATGTATTTATTCATAAAGCACTTTTTTTTGAGGGGGGAGGTGTAAGCCACTAAATATGACAATAGGGTAATGCCAATCCCATCTGTACATTTGAATATGAAATATGAACTTTTTTTTCCAAACATTGAGTAAATATTGATATCAACTCTCAGAATATACTGTAAATCTTGGACTATGAGCTGGTTAACACTCATGCATTATGATATAAATTCTTAACCGTCCAATTTGCACAAGAGAAATAATGACCAGATATGACAAGACAGCCCCCTCCCCCTCTCTCACTTGGTCGTGTTTGGTCACAGTAGGAAAGGGATGTTGGCATTCTCCTCATATCCTGCATACTCATATCCCTAAGTCCCTCTCATAATTATTATTCAGTGGATGCATTGCTTGGCACAAGGACAAAACTTTGCATAATTTATGCAAGGCCGTCATAATTTTTTTAAACGGCCTCAGACACGTTCTTTTGCTTTTAACTAAATAGACAAGCTCTGTTCGGACATAAAACGCAGGCGGAGGAAAGAAAGAACTTTATTTATATCTTTATCTAAACTTTGAACCAGTGTTCAGCTTATATATTACGTTCCATAAGTGGCCAACTCGTATAAATTGTATTTATGTGCATACATTTGCATAGCCTGGTATGATACTGCAAATCTACAAAGAGACACAGGGATGAAGGTTTTAAAGCATTAAGCTTATTTTGAAGGGGATAAATACATTCCCAGGTATGCTGTTGTTGAAGATGAGGTAGGCGTGTTAAGGTACAGCAGTCTTCCCGTACAGCAGTCTTCCCGTACAGCAGTCTTCCCGTACAGCAGTCTTCCCGTACAGCAGTCTTCCCGTACAGCAGTCTTCCCGTACAGCAGTCTTCAGGGCTTTTGTTCTGGGACTTGGAAGGTATTTTCAGTGCAGTGCTCAAAGGAAAATGTCCTCAGAGAACAAAAGGAGGGGGCTGCTCTTATTGTCCTGTATCCCAGGATGTTGCCGGGCTATTTATACCAACCTTAATGAAGAAAATGAGATGTAAATAGCTTCTCTTTATTAGCTAACCACGTCCAACGAGAGCTGTGTGGTCTTTTTCACTTTGCATTCCACTCCCGTGATATTCCAAGTAATAAACCTGTTTTTTTCCCCCACTGCATTGTCCATCAGTGTGGATATCACACACCAAGCCGTGTGCGACTGCCAGACCATTGCAATGTGCTTTTCGGTGCCAGAAACAGGAAAGGGCAAGTCAGTTTGACTTTGTCTGACCACACTGCAGAGTGTACTGAAACCCATGAATATTGGCAGCTCTCTTCCATTTCTAAACAGAGTGGATTTAATGGACAGGGGGAACATTTCACAAATACACTCCCACTCCAGAGGTAAACGACAAGTCCCACTAATTTACTTTTGGCTCCTCTCTATCTCACTCTGTCTCCGGTATTATGTTTGTTAGCGAGGAGCGTAAAACAAATGAGAACTTTTCTATTATGAAACCAGATGTGGAATTACATTCCGCTGCCAACCCCCATTTGTTTTTATCTTTTAAAAAAAAAGTTTTATTTGGTTACATTAGCTGAAAATGGGACTTTCTTTTAAAGAATAATGTGTAAGAGATGCTATTTAATCAGTTTGCTCAACATTTCAGTTCGGGGATGTAATTTCCTGATTTTGTCTTCCAGTCCATTTATGAGCTGAGCCACGTTAAACTACTCCAATGGAGATGCCTTTTTACTTTTGTTTAGTTTTAATTTATTTGCACCAAATAAAATAAGTGATAAACAATAATACAAATAAAATAATAAGGTTTGCAAGTGTGGTTGGATGCCCAAGGGCTCATTATAAAAACCACACCACAATATACAATATATATGTACAAAAATAAATAAGGTTTGTTAAAACATATTGCAAACTCCACTAATCATAAATGTACAAATGAACTGATCAATCACACAATAATGAACAGTGTATGTTTTGTTTAAATGTGAGTATGTGAGAGTTGGGATATATGGAGGAGTAGTTTGGTTCATCAGGCTGACCCCCAGTCTTCACTTGGCTATGTGAAGATAAGAATTCCAGAGTAGGGTGGTATCTCTATCTGATATAGAATTGACTATGTGAGGTGAGGCAGTGGGGAGGGGTGAAGGTTATCGCAGTGTCTTGTGTTATATAGATGGATTTCAGAATTAACCAGGAAGAATCCATTGAAGGGTTTAGGTAAACTGTCTGGGAGATATGAGTATTTGTAGATAATAATGCATAATTGGTGTACAGTGATGTCGTAAATGGATAAGCTATTTAGTGTCTTAAAGGTGCAGATGGAGCCAGGTAAATAGCTGAGGTGGCTAGTCTTGTAAATGAGTCATTTGTGTAGGTAGATGTTTGTACTGGCCCAGACAATATTATAGTAAAGAAGATATGGGTAAATTAAGCTATAGTAAAGAGTTACGAAGCAAGCCTGATGAACCAAACCACTCATCTCTCTGATGATACAAACAGACATTCAATAGGATCTTTCAAGGTTAACTTTTCATTCATTAGCCTAGAATCCTCAGAGTTCTATGTGACTATTTCTTATTCTTACTAGTGAATACAATAAAGTTGGATTTCTTTTACATTGAAAGATAATTTGTTTATCTGGAACCATTCAGAAAATTTGACCATGCCTGAGTTGGCTTCATGAATTAGTGAATCAAAATTCATTTTGAGATCAAATTGGTGTCACCAGCAAAGAGAATAGGAAGTACGGTAGAAGACACACAACAGCAAGGTCATTGATTTAGATTAGGAATAACAAAGGTCCAATTATCAACCCTGTGGGACGCCACAGGATATCTTGGCCCTGGTAGATGCACAGCCATTTGCATAAACATATTGTTTTCTATCATCAACATAACTGTATAACTAATTATACTTTTTGTGTAATTATGAAAACCGAAATAATGAAATATCGAAAGTAGAATTTCATGATCAACCGTGTCAAATGCTTTGGATAAATCTAAAAAGATGCCAAGAGGGTATTTATTGGT
Organism: Oncorhynchus mykiss; assembly: GCF_013265735.2. NCBI lineage: Eukaryota > Metazoa > Chordata > Actinopteri > Salmoniformes > Salmonidae > Oncorhynchus > Oncorhynchus mykiss. Next base: position 21,210,279 of record NC_048573.1, on the reverse strand, counting down.
AAGGGCTGTAAATATTTGATCCACAGGTTGTAAAAGAGCCATATCTGTGGAGTAGTTTTTAAGAAACCCATATTGGTGCTCATATAGAATAGTGTTGATTTACATTTTTTGTTCTCTTATACTGCAATTGTTCTAGGATTTTATAAAAACATGGCAGTACAGATATTGGCCGATTTTTTTTTTTTTTAATTTGTAAAAGTTTTAGGATCCCCTGATTTTATAGATGGGGATAACTTTGGCAATTTTCAAATCTTTGGGAACAATACCCATTTGCATAGATGGTGAAGATCTATGTTAGAGGCTCCGTGATCGATTTCACTAGAGGCACCAATCTCATCATGACCTGGTGCTGATATCTTTATGTTGCCCATTACCTCCATCACTTCCAGTACATCAGGAGGATCAAACTGAAGCAGAGAAGGGAAATGTCCCTTAGTATAATGCAAGGGATATCCATAAGTTATCTACATTTTCTTTGACAGAGAGGAATCCACATTCACAAAAAAGTTATTAACCTTTCTAGGACAGGGCCTCGACAACCATTCTGCTGAAAAGGCAGTGCGTAAAATTCTAAAATATTTTTTAGAAATATGTAACTTTCACACATTAACAAGTCCAATACAGCAAATGAAAGATAAACATCTTGTTAATCTACCCATCGTGTCCGATTTCAAAAATGCTTTACTGCTAAAGCACAACATATGATTATGATAGGTTGGAGTCAAGTCACAAAAACACACACAGCCATTTTCCAGAAAAAGATAGAAGTCACAAAAAGCAGAAATATAGATAAAATTAATCACTAACCTTTGAGCTTCATCAGATGACACTCATAGGACATCATGTTACACAATACATGTATGTTTTGTTCGATACTGTGCATATTTATATCCATAAATCTCAGTTTACATTGGCGCGTTACGTGCAGTAATGTTTTGATTCCAAAACATCTGGTGATTTTGCAGAAATACTCATAATAAACATTGATAAAAGATGCAAGTGTTATTCACAGAATTAAAGATTGACTTATCCTATATTCAACCGCTGTGTCAGATTTCAAAAAAACTTTACGGAAAAAGCAGAATCTGAGAACGGCTCCAGAACCCAAAACAGCCAGAGGAATATCCGCCATTTTGGCATGAACAGAAGCTAGAAAAACACTAAATGTTCACTTACCTTTGATGATCTTCATTGAAGGCACTCCCAGGAATCCCAGTTCGACAATAAATGACTGATTTGTTCCATAAAGCCCATCATTTAGCCACTTGTTGTTAGCGTGTTCATGCCAGTAATCCCTCTTCATGAGGCGCGAGCACTTCCTCCAGACAAAAACTCGAAAAGTTCCGTTACAGTCCGTAGAAACAAGTCAAATGATGTATGCAATCAATCTTTAGGATGTTTTTAACATAAATCTTCAATAAGGTTCCAACCGGAGAATTTCATTGTCTGAAGAAAAGCATTGGAACGAGAGCAAACTCTGTCGGGAGCGCGCGTCATGAGACCGAAGCACTCTGCCAGACCACTCACTCAAAGAGCTATTATGAGCTCCTCCTTTATAGTAGAATCCTCAAACCAGTTTCTAAAGACATAGACTAGACATCTAGTGGAAGCCCTAGGAAGTGCATCCTCATTCATATCTCACTGGGATTTCAATAGGCACTGTTTTGAAAATCGATTTCTCACTTCCTGTTTGGATTTCTTCTCAGGTTTTTGCCTGCCACTCATTCAAACAGTTTTAGAAACTTCAGAGTGTTTTCTATCCAATACTAATAATAATATGCATGTACTGGGACAGAGTAGGAGGCAGTTCAGTCTGGGCACGCTATTCATCCAAAGTGAAAATGCTGCCCCCTATCCCAAAAAGGTTAAATTAGCATGAAATAACATCAGGATCACAATAAGTCTTATTTCCAACAATACATTTAAGAGTGGGTCGTTGTAGATGCCTTTTTCTTATTCAATTGATGATTTTCCGACATGATAGAACTGCCAAAGGGGGAGGAGTTGCAATCTACTGTAGCGATGGCCTGCAGAGTTCTTTCATATTTTCCAAGTCTATGCCCAAACAGTTCGAGCTTCTAATTTTAAAAATGAATCTCTCCAGAAATAAGTCTCTCACTGTTGCCGCCTGTTATAGACCCCCCCCCCCCCCCCCCCCCCCTCAGCTCCCAGCTGTGCCCTGGACACCATATGTGAATTGATTGCCCCCCCCCATCTATCTTAAGAGTTCGTTCTGTTAGGTGATTTAAACTGGGATATGCTTAACACCCCGGCCTTCCTACAATCTAAGCTAGATGCCCTCAATCTCACAGAAATCCTCAAGGAACCCACCAGGTTCAACCCTAAATCAGTAAACATCGGCACCCTCAGATATTATCCTGACCAACTTGCCCTCCAAATCAGGATCTTAGCGATCACTGCCTCATTGCCTGCATCCGTTATGGGTGCGCGGTCAAACGGTCACCCCTCATCACTGTCAAACGCTCCCTAAAACACTTCTGCGAGCAGGCCTTTCTAATCGACCTGGTCTGGGTATCCTGGAAGGATATTGACCTCATCCCCTCAGTTGAGGATGCCTGGTTGTTCTTTAAAAGTGCTTTCCTCACCATTTGCATCCTGTAGCTCTAACTCCCAAAAGTTTTGGGACACTGTAAAGTCCATGGAGAATAAGAGCACCTCCTCCCAGCTGCCAACTGCACTGAGGCTAGGAAACACTGTCACCACCGATAAATCCACGATAATCGAGAATTTCAATAAGCATTTTTCTACGGCTGGCCATGCTTTCCACCTGGCTACCCCTACCCCGGCCAACATCTCAGCACCCCCTGCAGCTACTTGCCCAAGCCCCCCCACTTCTCCTTCACCCAAATCCAAACAGCTGATGTTCTGAAAGAGCTGCAACATCTGGATCCCTATACATCGGCTGCGTCAGACAATTTGGACCCTGTCTTTCTAAAATTATTCGCCAAAATTGTTGCAACCCCTATTACTAGCTTGTTCAACCTCTCTTTCGTATCATCTGAGATCCCCAAAGATTGTAAAGCTGCTGCGGTCATCCCCCTGTTCAAAGGGGGAGACTCTCTAGACCCAAACTGTTGTAGACCTATATCTATCCGGCCCTGCCTTTCTAAAATCTTCAAATGCCAAGTTAACAAACAGATCACTGACCATTTCGAATCCCACTGTACCGTCTCCACTATGCAATCTGGTTTCCCTGCTGGTCATGGGTGCACCTCAGCCACGCTCAAGGTCCTAAACGATATCATAACCGCCATCAATAAAAGACAGTACTGTGCAGAAGTCTTCATTGACCTGGCCAAGGCTTTCGACTCTGTCAATCACAACATTCTTATCGGCAGACTCAATAGCCTTGGCTTCTCAAATGACTGCCTTGCCTGATTCACCAACTGCTTCTCTGATATAGTTCAGTGTGTCAAATCGGAGGGCCTGTTGTCCGGACCTCTGGCAGTCTCTATGGGGATACCACAGGGTTCAATTCTCTGGTCCGACTATTTTCTCTGTATATATCAATGATTTTGCTCTTGCTGCTGGTGATTCTCTGATCCACCTCAACGCAGACGACACCATTCTGTATACTTCTGGCCCTACTTTGGACACTCCTTCCGTGGCCTCCAACTGCTTTTAAATGCTAGTAAAACTAAGTGCATGCTCTCCAACCAATTGCTGCCCGCACCCTCCTGTCCTGCTAGCATCACTACTCTGGACGGTTCTGACTTAGAATATGTGGACAACTACAAATACCTAGGTGTCTGGTTAGGCTGTAAACTCTCCTTACAGACTCACATTAAGCATCTCCAATCCAAAATGTAATCTAGAATCGGCTTCCTATTTCGCAACAAAGCATCCTTCACTCATGCTGCCAAACATACCCTCGTAAAACTGACAATCCTACCGATCCTTGACTTCGGCGATGTCATTTACAAAATAGCCTCAAACTCTACTGAGCAAACTGGATGCAGTCTATAACAGTGCCATCAGTTTTGTCACCAAAGCCCCATATACTACCCACCACTGTGACCTGTATGCTCTCGTTGGCTGGCCCTCACCACATATTCATCGTCAGCCCCACTGGCTCCAGGTAATCTATACGTTTTTGCTAGGTAATGCTCCACCTTATCTCAACTCACTGGTCAGCATAACAACACCCACCCATCTCACGCGCTCCAGCAGGTATATCTCACTGGTCATCCAAGAAGCCAACACCCACTTTGGCCGCCTTTCCTTCCAGTTCTCTGCTGCCAATGACTGTAACGAATTGCAAAAATCACTGAAGTTGGAGACTCATATCTCTCACTAACTTTAAGCATCAGCTATCTGAGCTGCTTACCGATCGCTGCAGCTGTACATAGCCCATCTGTAAATAGCCCACCCAACTACCTACCTCATCCCCATATTGTCTTTACTGTTTTGCTCTTTTGCACACCAGTATTTCTACTTGCACATCATCATCTGCACATCTATCACATCCGTGTTAATTTGCTAAATTGTAGTTACTTTGCTACTATGGCCTATTTATTCCCTTACCTCCTCCATTTGCACACACTATATGTAGATTTTTCTATTGCGGTATTGACTGTACTTTTGTTTATTCCATGTGTAATTCTGTGTTGTTTTTGTCGCACTGCTTTGCTTTATCTTGACCAGGTTGCAGTTGTAAATGAGAACTTGTTCTCAACTGGCCTACCTGGTTAAATAAAGGTGAAATAACATTTCAATTAAATAAAACATTCCCTGTTGACTTTATATTATTTAATGATTCTTGGAATTTGTTAGTAAAATATATTTTTGGGGGAGATCCGAAGTAGTTAATTTGTTCTTATACTTTTTGTAATTCGCAGAATTCAGGGGAGAGGGATTTGAGAAATGTTTTCTACAACTTTTTTTTAACAAGAGTATTTTTTGAGACCGGTTGTAAACCAAGGTTTCCAGAACCCTTCTGCTGCTCTCTTACGTGGTTTATCTAACGGAACACGGTGATGAAATACGGAGTTGAAGAATGTGAGAAAAGTCTGGTAAGCAGACTTCATCGGCCTGATTATAAACCATTTGCAATGAAATATCATCAATCAACATGCTTTTTACATTTTCCCCGGTAACATCGTGTTGGTGTTACACTTTAAAATAAAAAAATGACACTTTAAAAGTGTTAATACTTCTAGCTAAGTAGTACCTAGTTGCATTACAAAGCTGATACTAGCAACACTAACATACTCATAATTGATTGCTTGATTTGTTTATGCACGTGTCCTAATTCCAAAGTAGTTTCCCCTTTGCGTTCCCATCTGCAATCATTCCCATTCATACGGAGCTCATCATATCAGATCTGTTCTCGCTCCATGCAGCTCAAGCATTCCCATTTAGACCCCGCTGTTCACCACAGTGAAACAGATCAATACACTACCCAGAGAGACTTATTTGCATGGTAACCTTTTGCTCAGTCTGGGAAGAAAATGTAGGCCTATGGAGCATCAGAAAGTGGGACATTTTACCAAGAGGGTTTAGGACATTGCTTGACTACTGTTCTGTTGACCCTAACTTGAGATTGAAATACATTTGAGTATCGAGCTCTGATTGGATAGGAACGGTGTTGCATTGTAGGGGCCCTATGGCTGTTTTTGCTATGCAGACCAAACCTTGAGAAGGAAATGTAGTAGAAACGCTGCAGAAACAGGGCAATGCACTTCTTTACTGTTTTCTGAATAGCCACAGATTCAGAACAACATCATAGACTTAGTTCCATGTGATGTATTACTTGTGATTGTCTTTGACAACCACTGTCGCCAGGAGTTTTTGGTCGAAAAAAAAAAGTATATGCTATTTCAGCGAAAAAATTCTCCCCACTTAGATATTCATGGAAAATAATGTTTGGTCTTGTGTGTGTTTTTGTTATCCCGTGAACTCCATGCCATCCATTGTGTTGTCAGCTTTGAGCTAAAGTATTTGTTACAGTCCATAGAGCAAATGCCAAGACAGTGATGGAAGATGGTGAATGCTCAACCATATTTCCTCGTCGAATTTGAATTCAAGATAAAGTGAAATTGTTGCCGTAATTATTTACTTTCAATAATAGCAAGTTATTGACAAGTCACTTAAATCCACAAGACATGGAAACAATAGTGTTTTAGCCACAGTCCTCTATCTAGCCCACCTCCATCCAAATATCCAACTTGAGCAAACATCCCAATGTCACAAATTGTATTAAACACTGGCATAAGGAAGGCTGTTGAATTTTTTTATTTTAAATGTTTATTTGTTTGAGACATCTCGCTAAGGCAATCATGGACAATGGCGAGCAATGCATGAAGAAAAATGATTACTTAGCAATTTCTCTGCTGCCTGGTACAACAAAAGAGTTTATAGCAAATGGTCCATCCTCCATATGGGAGGGGAAAGGCTAGATAGGTTAGTTTTGACACTGACAACTGGAGAAGACGAACATTGGCTTTTGGGCCCCCTCTCTCAGAATTGATATCCCCATTTAAAACCTCCCCGTGAAAGATGGAGGAGGTGAATAGAAAGTCTGAATGTTACCATCATCAATCACCCATGGCAACACAGTAACTTCTGTGCGACAAAGCATGAAATCTTTGATTCCCGAATCCCAATGAGATGACGGCACCATTATGGGTTCAGTTCTCCGAGAAGCAACATCGGATAACGTTCGGAAGGGGAATTCACCGTCCAACTGAATCCAACAAGGGAAAAAAAATCCTAATCTCCTAGGCCCATCACGGTGCTGGCGAATATATTTATTCTGAAATGGTAATTTCCTGATTGTCTCATTCCGATCACGGTCTTGCTTAGCATTGTAGGCCCATTTTTCCACAGCTGCTATTTATTATTTTAATGATGCTGAGTCTGAATGTTTGCACTGAATTACACAAATTTGCCTTGGACTAATGACAATGCCCCAGAGGAACAGGGACACACTGTGTGATTCTCCAGACTATGTGCTGCATACATTCAGAAGTATTAAACTTAGTCGGGCATATCACCGAAAGGCACTCAATCTATGTAGCTGTGCCTAGACAGCTTTTAGGCCACTTGGGCAATGTTGTTTAGGAAATGATGTGCAGAGTAATATGATAACCTATATCTGTAGAATGACACAGCTCATGTTTGGAAGTATGCACGGAATTCGTTGCAGCCTCTAGCTTAACATAGCTGAATAAAAGTAAATGGTGCAGCATTTAACATTTAACGCAGTGTTAAATGTGTTAACACTAAGTGAATGATTACTTGGGTATCAATCGGAACAGATGGTTTTGTACTCATTCATCAACTTTCTCTAATAATATTTTATAAAATGGTCTTAATATACTGTCAAATCCTTACTGAGGTTGCCACTGGGCCATAGCTGCAGTGTTGCCAAAATGGATGCTGACTTCTATCCGAATTCTTGACATGACTATTGGGGGTTGGGGGGCATGCAGTAATATTTTCTCATAACCGAGACATATTGGGCAATAAATGTTAAATCCTCGAGTAATGTCTTGCACAGATGATGTTATTAGACTTGCCAGCCAGAGGTATGTGTGTGTTGGGCGTCTGTCAGAAAGCCCTTCCCTACCCCCGTCCTCCCCTCCCAACTCCCCCTATGCCGAAACCAACTGGTCCAGGAAAAGGCATGCCAGACTTCCAGAGTTGTCCCACAGTCAGCTGCCAAGAAGTCAACAGAGGAACTCTGGCACCACGATAGACTACTACCCTCTGGAATTCACCATACCATACCCACACCCTGCATCCCAAATGAATTTCTCCTTCTTGGCCCCTCTTCAACGTGGAAGGAGAGGGGTGGAGGATTGAAGAGGGGGAGGGAGGGGTAAAGTTTCCGAGTTTGCTTTAAAGATTATCCCACTCCTGATGGCCCCCGTCGTGAAGGCGAAGTAATATAGTTTGTCAGATTGAGCTCAAAAAGAAATGAGAAGTAGAGGAAAACGAGAAAAGGAGGGGAGGGAGGTAAGAAGAAAAGCGCCCCTCATCTGAGCTTTGAGGTCCCCGGTATTGACAGGAACACAGCAAGCCAATGGGACTCCAAAGGAAGAGGACCATATTGTTGCTCCAGGGGTGGGGGAGTGCTCAGAGGGGATGGGGGTGTGCCGGGTGGGTTGGGGGGATCAAAGACGAAGAGGGGGCTACACTCTGGGTTTAGTGGCAAGATATTTTGACACCAACGCTTTTTCACTGAAGGGCTGAGTTTCTATCCAAGACAGGACTGAAAAGGCACTGTAGGGGAAGGTGACTGAGCCTTATGGCATTGAATTGGCTGCTACTGTATTCAGGGAGATTTCACTAGCCTTCGCTGTATATAGAACAGCCCAGTATATTGCAAGTGAGAAAGTTGCCACACTCCTATCCTTTCTGTGTTAGCGTTAGCATTGTAGCTATCGCAGTTCTCTTGAACCAAGAGTTGTTTGAGGTAATGATATCATATTGCGTTAGAAGGGGAAAGGAAGTAGCCTAGCCTTGGAGCTGGCTTCTAACACACTCCAGGCCCTGGTCTCTTTGACAAAATTAAATACAGGTTGCTCTCTGCAACTCCCCACCCCTGCCAATGGGTCTGCGCCTTAGCACAATATTGATCTGGGTGGCCAATGCTATCAACCGAGAGCCTTCTGTGATCCTGTCGGCATCAAGTGGCAGGCAATCTCTTTAAAAAGGGCTCCTCTTTAAGCGTCCAAGAAAAACTTTCTCACATGTGCGAGTCCGGTGTGGTCTAGAAGTCAAAAGCAATCATTGACTCTTTAGTCCGGTTTGATAAAATGGCGAAGGGGGGGGGGGGGGGGGGGGGGGGGGGCGGGGGGGGGCAAGAGTGCTGCGGCAGTAAGTGGACGAGTGTCATCGCTACACATTGGGGCAATTAGAGATTGGGGCTCGGGTTCACAAGGCCAAATGACTTAGAGGAATATGATTGAGGTGTGTGTGTTGAGTGTATGTGTGTATTGAAAAGTGTGTCAGACTATTTCCAATGTGTCAGCTCCCCCCCCCCCCCCCCCCACACCCATAGTATAGTATATCTATCTCAATTACTTTTGTCTAGGTTCATCATGATCTACTGTCTGAGCCCCCCTCCCAATTGCTTGTTAATTTCACTGCCCATGCAGCTATGGTTAGTAGTCCTCCCTGAATATATCCTCTTCCCTATTTGAATCTGCATTGTGCCTTTTAAATCTTTTGGCTAAAGGCCTATTAGATCAGCGTGCGATGCCTGGTGTAGTAAGCTGTCACTCCGCAGTGCTAATCACCAGGCAGTTAAACCCAGCGGTTTACAGTCTCTTTGCACAGACTTCCTCTACTGCCTCGGTCCGTCTGCGGTTGCCTCCCCCCAGGGCTACTGCTGGTCACCACTTTTTAATAGGTTGAAATCTCCAAATCCAAATGCATTCTTCTTTTCAGCCAAGAGCTGTGGCTGTATCACACCCTAATCCACAGAGTGTGTAGTAGTAGTACTAGTAGTAGTGTGCTTATTTGTGAGAGTACCTACTACAATGTGACAGGTCTTGTAGAAAGAGGGGCCCGCCTATCTCTGGCACTCCCTGCCATTATCAACAGAGACTCTGGAGCAATTAAGGTGAAGTGCCTTGCTGAAGGGCACATTGACAGATTTTTCACCTTGTCGGCTCGTGGATTCTAACTATCGACCTTTCGGTTACTGGCTCATCGCTCTATCCGCTAGGCTACCTGCCGCCGCAAAGTGTAGTTCCCTGACCGGGAATCGACCCTGGGCCGCGGCGGTGAGAGTGCTGAATCCTAACCACTAGGTGTGTGTGTGTGTGTGTGTTCATCGGTGTCTATATCAGTTCATACCACTCCCCAAAGTACACACTGTTTCCAAGCAGAATGGTGCCCTATCTCCACGGTGATGGCTTAATGGTTGGAGACTGCAGGCTGATGTAATTCTCAATGTCAGGGGTCTCCAGTTCAATTCCTCCAAACTCCTTGCATTTGCAGATTTGTGCTTTTAGAGTGTGCTGTTAATGACTTAATTAGACTCTAGTCGATATTGGATTGAATTAAAGGGGCAATCTGCAGTTGCTACCTCCATTTTTGGACTTTGACATTAATTATATGTACCCATTCATTCTTGAAGATGCCTCATGAGCTTAGTACAGCTGTTGTACCAAATCAGAAACGAAATGATAAGCTTGTTTTACACCAATGTTTGTAAGCAAAGTAAATGTAAACAAACACTATAATGCCTCCAAAACATGGTTAAAACTATACTTATGATATCATGGATGGGCAGTCCTTGCATCCGTAGCGTTGTCAATGATTTTGAAACAGGGGCAGGGAAAACACGTTATTGTTTCAGCAGCTGATTGCTGCTTTAAACAAGAACATCCTAAATGTTTTTGCAGTTGTTGTTGGGCAGTGTCTTTAGTAATCGAGCGACTGCACTTTACATGCAGAGGAGGTACATATAAGTGTATGTACAAGGGTTGCTAGCTGGGTTTGAGCTCAATCCAGGAAGTGAACACCTTCATGAAAAACTAGTGGCTAATTTGGACTGAAATATATCTGAATTGATACCCAAGGTGGGCGAATATTCAAATGAGTCTGACACATGATTCTCACCCCCTGGTTTTACATGTTCAGCATCTGCTTTTATTTTCCCAGAGTGCCTTGAAGCACCACAGCCCAAGTAAGCCTCTTGTGATTTGTCAGGTCTGAGTGCATTTTCCCTGACTTGACCCTGACTAAGTATTGCTCTCTTGATGACCAGAGACAAAACACCCCCCTGCGAACATGTTCCGTCAGCTCAATCAAACTTCCATCAAACTCCATTTGCATCTGAAGACGTGGGGAGCTTGATAGCCTGCCTCTCAGCCTCACTCAAACTACTCCAGACACCACTCTTCTACGCCTCCGGCAGCGAAGAACAACATTTTCCAATTATAGATGATTATCTCAGTGAATTTTTGTGATTAGTTGGATTCGGGACGCTAGGAGGGAGGGATAGTGGATCGTTCGGGGTGTGATTTGAACGGTAATGTGTCTGGAATTGTATATTAGATCAAGGACTGCTGACCACAGTGTCTAAGAAAGTGTTATATATTGGTATATGCAAGCAGTGTATTAGTGACATAAGGCCTGGTTTGCACAAACAAGCGCATCCGTAGTAAAACAAATACCATTTGAACCAACCTGTATAGAACTTTTGCCAATCAGTTTTCCACTGAATTCCATGATGCCTCCATCTCAACAGTGAAACTCCAAGGCTTTGTAAAGTTGAGTGGAAGCTACAGTACTGTACAGTTGTCGCTTTCAAACCATAAACGTGCATGTTTCTCTCTACGACAGCCTGGTCATTAAGGTCTTGAAAAACAAGAGCAACACTCTGTGTGTGTCATTCAGACATGTCAAACAATACTGCCCAGGGCTGTTAGACAGCACCAACGCAAAGCTCTATGCCATATTCACCAATTTGACCTTTGACCTGTGTGTCAGCCATGTTTGTCAGTAGGGCACGTATCGCCAGACCACCAGATGCTAGGGGACTAAGGTTGTCTGGCCTAACCCAACCCTATGGAGTGGCCAATCACGGGCCATAGAGGCATCCAATTAGGTTTGGCCGGTCCAAGCATTCTTTGTTTCCCATTTCCTGCTCTGATGGTGGAGTTTATAGTGACAAGGAATGAATGACGCAGAAGGAAGTCAGTTGGAACTGGAGGTCATTGGGTCCTGAGGTGGATCCTATGAAAGCCAGTACTTCAGTCCTGCATGATTTATATACACACACATGCATACGCACGCACGCACGCACACACACTTATACGTACAAGCACGCTGTACAGGAACGAGTGCATGCTCACACATTCACAAACACACCATCACCAACCCACTCTCTTAATTTCTTTCTCTATTTCTCTCTCACTCTCTCGCACTCATATTTGGCTGCAGAGAAGGCCAGGTGGAAACCATTTGAATTCTCTGTGGTTGTAACCACGGCCGTTACTCAGAACACAGAGGGTAGACGCACCTCCGATTGCCAGACCATTTACAACATATTCCCCTCTGATTTGTAACTTATTCAGTAAGATGGAGAGAATTATATGCATTGCACGCACAAAAAAACAACAACAACTTGACTCGATAACATTTGTACGAATTCTCCTGCACATGCACTAGGCTAACATCAGATAATCACATTGAGATACATGCACCAATGGGATCATGGTTATTCATGGCGAAAATATCTGTTTCCTATTCACCCGTCATCTAAAATGACTGTTTTTATTTGTTTGTTTCTCTCCACGTTACGGGCTCTGAGTGAAGTGTCTGCTGAAAGGCAGCCCTTTGTTAGTTTAATGGTTCTGTGACTTAAGGAGTCAATTTGACTTGGTTGCAGGCGAGGCAGTCTGGTTTGAATGGAGAATTATTCAAATTGAGGCGGAGGGAATATTTCCGAGACAAAATGGTGATTGAGACCTCACCCAGTCAAACCGAGAAAACGCAGAGGAACTGGAGAGCTCACACTGACGACGTTTAGCTTTGAGGTCAATAGGAAACCTGCCAAAATGCCATAATTCATTGCATAAGTGATTTAGTTACGTGGTTTGTCTAAAGTTCCATAGAGGGGGACCCTCATGTTGTGTGTCTTGTTGAGCAATTTAGTGGTTACCTGGGGCTTTCTCGACCGCATTCTCTGGCCGCTTGCCAGAGACCGAAAGGATCCCAATACAGGAATGGTCCATCCAATCAGCTGGGGTTATGTCAGACAGGCTCAGGGACAGGTCATGTGTTTGTGGCGTCATACATTCCATGCATTGTTCTGCCAATAGCCATCCTCCTTTCCCTTCGAGAATTGACTCCCGCCATTTTAGAAGTCTTGGTTTAAAAAAAGAGAAAGAAAACCCTCAGCATGTAGGCTAGATAGATTATAACGTGTTCCAGTATTTCAGTATGAAGTTTTGGCAAAGTACAACATCTCAGGGTTTTGGCTCGCGGTCCTGGTTCGCCCGTGGAGGGCAATTTATCGCAAACAGGTGATGTGGTCATGGTTGTTGTTATTATTATTTATTATTATTAACACAAGCCTACTGATAATATAGTGCTATTTAATTCAATCAAAGCTCTTTCTCACTGTGTGTGACGTCAAAGTGGAAGAATGTGCGTGTGCATGCATTTGTGTTTGTGAGCATGTACTGTATGTGGTTAGGCTAACATTATCTTTGCCGATAAATGCCTTGGCCATCACTCACACGGACAGGTCTCTCGTAAGTGCCCCCACACAGTAACTGCCTAGGCTAAAGTTAACTCTATTATTTTACTCTTGGGAATACATGTGCAAAGCAAATAGAAGAAACCTTGCAGTCTATTGTATACTCATAAGTAACCATGGCTTTTGCTACACGTATTCCGGACAATATTTTTGACCTGCAACGGGTTTAAGTTCATATGTGTTATCAGGCTACCAAGTGAGATTGTATTGGCCCTCATACCATAGACCCCTCAAACTCAACGCGGACCTTAATAAAACGCTGTGGAACTGGCTTCTTTCATTGTTCCCCTCTAATCAGGGACAAAAGGTGGGTGCAATTAATGATCAGGTAGAACAGAAGACCAGCAGGCTCTGGACATCGTGGAGTAAGAGTTGAATATCCCCTGCCATAAAATTACTGTATGTATTGTGCAGTACAAGCTGTGTGATCATGAAAGCTTTTCATTTGCTGTCCACTATTCTTTGGCATTCACATTACTTTTATATTTACATTTTGGTCGTTTATCAGACACACTTATTCTCTACAGGATCGGTGTTCCCCCCGCGAGACGGTTGAGCTAACGTGCGCTAATGTCATTAGCATGAGGTTGTAAGTAACAAGACATTTCCCAGGAAATAGTCATATCTGATATGGGCAGAAAGCTTAAATTCTTGTTAGTATAACTGCACTGTCCAATTTACAGAAGTTATTACAGTGAAATAATACCATGCTATTGTTTGAGGAGAGTGCCCTGTTATGAACTTGAAAATGTATCAATAAACCGATTAGACACATTTTGGGCAGACATGATGGTTTTTTAACAGTAATGCAGTGGTTCATTGGATCAGTCTAACACTTTGTACATGCACTGTTGCCATCTAGTGGCCAAAGTTTAAATAGCACCTTCCCTGGAATATTACGTTGTGGCCTTTCTCTTGCACTTCAAAGATGATGAAAGAAAGAAAAAGCATGCTTTTTTAAATGATATTTTACCAAATCTGATGTGTTATATTCTCCTACATTCATTTCACATTTCCACAAACTTCAGTGTTTCAAATGGCATCAAGAAAATGCATTTCCATCCTTCAGGTCCTGATCTACAGGCAGTTCGATTTGGGTATGTTATTTTAGGGAAAGGGGTACGATCCTTAAGAGGATTTTATACAGAGAGACTTAGTCAGTGCATCCAATCAAGGTAGATAAATAACCACATATCACAGTCATTACACTGCAAGTAAAAGCGTTCTTTAATTAAGCAGCTATCAGCAGAATGAGTACTAGTAAGACAAGCGTATGGGTGGGGGTTTGAAATCATTTCACAGTATCATTCATTTTTGTCCGCTATCCTCATATTAAAAAATACATTTTGGGCGGCACTCTATTGCTGCTGCTGGGGCAGAGGTTATATGGGGCGGTGTGTGTAGCAAGCAGACTGCTGGACAAAGAGCGAGACGCCAAGGCAACTCTGCTACATCCAAGACTAGGTAACTTGTAGCAGCCACAATGTTATTTATCATCCCATACAGTGCCTTCAGACCCCATTGATTTCTTCACATTTTGTTACAAAGTGGGATTAAAATGGATGTAATTGTTTTGTTTTTTTGTCAACAATGTAAACAAAACACTCTGTCAATAAAATGTGAAGAAATTCAAGGGGTCTGAATACTTTACAGTGCCTGTTTTGACTGGAATAGCCTGGAGAAGATAGCTAGCTAAGATAACCTAGCTAGATATATAGCTAGCTAAGATAACCTAGCTAGAAATATAGCTGGCTAATTGAGGCCCCATTCTGCGCTTTCTCCCCAACCCCCATTCTGATAAAAAAACAGCATACCTGTTGGTTGCTCATTGAAGCCTACTTCTCATTTTGCTAAGTTTAAGACTGTAATTTTATTCCATCTTGCATTGAATTCGAGAACTCTCACTCCACTTGCTTCACAGCCCCTTTGCCACTTTTATTGGCCAACATAAACAACAAGCTACACGCACGAAGGCTGCCGGTCGACTACCGGTCTTTTTATGGAGCGCAACATGCATGTCATAAACTACTTTGAATAGTTTATTTTGATTAAGCATTTGAAATGTCATGGTATGTTACATGGCTATTTTAATTCAATTTAGGAAAAAAACCATTTCAGTTGAAATAGGCCTACATTAGGTTATACTTTTTTTTCTCACAAAAATGAATACTCACAAGTATTTGAAAACTAATAGTTTGGATATTCTAATATCCATGCACATCCCAAGACCAGACAAATGTTAAACAATTGCAATGATGTTGAAGCTTTTTATTTGATTTAAAACAGAAATAAATGGTTTGATTTGTTGATTTGGGAGTGCTTAATGTAACATACAGTATATGCAATCAATGTTATGCAAATGAGCAAGCATTCTAACAAAGTTTCTGATCCTCTTCAATTCACGTGTGAAATGATCTTCTGTACGAAGTACATTTTATTACAAAAGTCCCTACGATGTTTCAGGTGTCTTTACACTATATTCACAATGAGATCAGGGTTCCAATTTTTTCCATTTGCGTTATGAGCAAAAGCACAAAACTACAGTATAATGACAAATATTTACAATTAAGGAAACTCATTTACTCATCAATAGTTTCTAAATCGGGTATTAATGAGTATTTATATTATTAATTATAAACTGGGTGGTTCGAGCCCTGAATGCTGATTTGACTAACATCCGCGGTATATCAGACCTTATACAACGTGTGGGTCTATAAAAAGCATCTAGACATTCTCACATTTCTTTTAGACTAACATTTAGTTTTGAACAGCGGAGATTTGTATAAACCTTGCTGTATGTCTCACTGACATTTACAACATTGTTTCAATATTCAAATTCGATCTCCAACTTTCCTAAAGTAATGAACGTGTAGGGGTCGGGACAAGAGAGGCAGGCCGTGTTTCTCAGCCAGTCGAGATCATGAATCACCTGGAATCATTTTTATAGATATATACAAAGAATTGTCAATTGGGAAAAACGTCAAACAAAGCTAGTTTGCAGTCTTTTCAGCTTCAGTTTGAAGTCGTGTTAGCTGTGTTGTTGACTAGCTCCTCTGAACAACAGTGTCCTAACGAGAAAGCACATTTTCTATGCCAGGCCAAGTTGTGCCTCAGCTCATTGTTATGGATGTATCCAAATAAATGTCACTAGAAAACAGCTTTAAGCAAATGCAGCTACTGTGGTCTTCTGTCTGCACTGTTTGATGTGACTGTAAGTTAGCCGTAGTTGGCTAGCTAGCAAACAAGGGATAAGAACATTTCCAGCCAGTATGGCAATGGAATATTTCGAACGAACGACTGGGTCGCGTCCATACATACAGAACAAAAAAACTGAGTCGTGTCTCTGGCAACCGAAACCAAAATAGAACGAACAAACGACCAGCCATCTTGGGTAGCAACCCTAGATTTGTATCTTTTGGAAGGATGAAAGGTATAAATTAACATTTTTAATTCAAATCTGTCAACCATTATTTGAGTATGTTGGTAATCCGTTGTATAAAAGTGATAATGCCCTCGAAGACAGTGTTTTGGAGGATATATTGGCACAGTTTAGCAACACCCGTGCCAATATATCCTCCAAACACCGGCTTCTCTGGCATTAAGTTATTTTTACTGCTCTGGTTATCAGTTTATAATAGCAATAAGGCTCCTTGGGGTTTGTTTTATGGCCAATACACCATGGCGAAGGGCTGTGTCCTGGCACGCCCCGTTGTGCGTAAGAACAGCCCTTCGCCATGATATATTAGCCATATATCCCCACCCCCTCGGGCCTTATTGCTTAACTATGTAATTATTGAAAGACAATGGGGGTTTGCAGTGAGACAATTATTGTAGATGCCTTAATAGCATTTCTTATGTTGCAGAATGGTGAAGACCTCGTTAAGCCACGCCTTCCCTTGAAACCCTATGTGACACTGCCAGCCTTGTGGTGTATTTAACAGTTTTCCCTTAATACCATTGGGGTCACTAGAGGTCAGAAAGGGAGTATATGGAAACTAAACAGGTAAAATTCATAACAGTACGGGGAAAAACATGACCATACATTAAAATGTTACATTATGTAACAGTACGACATACCGGCTGACATTTTCATGGAACACAATATTTAAAATCTGCGCTACAATACTGTGAGTCATTATAATCTTGAAGTGTGCTTTTACTTGACAGTTTTTAAATGTAACAATGTGTGTTATAAATTTGAAATATTTTGCATCACGAGAAAGTTGCCCACTGAGTGGTATAAACAGTATTTTACACTGCAACGGATTTGAG
The DNA here is from genome assembly GCF_013265735.2 of Oncorhynchus mykiss. Taxonomy (NCBI): domain Eukaryota; kingdom Metazoa; phylum Chordata; class Actinopteri; order Salmoniformes; family Salmonidae; genus Oncorhynchus; species Oncorhynchus mykiss. Next base: position 21,192,764 of record NC_048573.1, on the reverse strand, counting down.
CATCAAAGCGCTTCACACTTGTAGTGGACGGCTGCGTTTACACATGCGGCCCAAATCTGATCTAATTTTCACTAATCAGTCTTTTGACCGATCACATCAGATCTTTTTCAGAGCTGATCTGATTAGTCTAAAATGCAGCTGTAAACACAGAGACCTGAAGAGACCTAAACATAAATGGAGGAATGCTGTATTTATTTTCAACATGGTGTATGCAGAAATAATGGACTTGATAAAGTACTAACCTGCTCACATACATCATTACGTTCTGGAAAACGTGCAGAGGTTCTGATCTGCACTGATTTGCTGTTGGCACCACTGTGACCCATTCCACTCAACTCCCAGCACAAGAATCCACAAGAACCTGCAGAAAACAAATACTCATGACATCCGTTTTGGGACTATTTTATATTTAGACAGATATAGTATATGTGCCACCATAGACACCACCAGATAGACACCACCAGGTTGTGCCCATGTGGAATTCTGAGCCCCATGAAACAAATCCCCCATCAAAATAACAAAAGTGGCTGCTGGCACCTTCATTGGGGAGAATGGACTCATAGTAATGGCTGAACCAGAAGCAATGGAATGGTATCAAATACATGGTTCCCATGTTGACATTGTTATGAGCTGTCCTCCCTTCAGCAGCCTCCTGTGTTTTTATATATATATATATATATTTTTTTTAGTTCATTGTGGGGGAGTTATTTCATGGAGCTCGGTATGCCACATGGGCTCAACTTGGTTGTGTCTATCAAGGTTGGGGTCCATCTCGTTTCAATTCCAGTCAATTTAGGAAGTAAACTGAAATTCCAATTCCAAATTATCTTCAATGCTTTTCAATGAGGAACCTTTTTGAATTGGAATTTGGTTGACTTTCTGAATTGACTGGAATTTAAATGGAATTTGCCTGGATATTGTTAAGTCTGTCAATAGCTATATTTTGTTTTTTGAGTATTGCCGTAGGGCCCCATTTCATTCTAACAATATGTCTGAGTTATACACCTTAACTGGTTGGACCGAACATAGTGCTCACTGGAATCATACTCAAAATTACAGTGTGAGTATCGATCAAGGTAGTAAATCCATCATCCATGATAGTGACCATCAGGCGCTATACCTATACCTATATCAGGCGCTATACCTATACCTATATCAGGCGCTATACCTATATCAGGCGCTGTACCTATATCAGGCGCTATGCCTATATCAGGCGCTGTGCCTATATCAGGCGCTGTGCCTATATCAGGCGCTGTGCCTATATCAGGCTCTATGCCTATACCTATATCAGGCGCTATGCCTATACCTATATCAGGCGCTATGCCTATACCTATATCAGGCGCTATACCTATACATATATCAGGCGCAATACCTATACATATATCAGGCGCAATACCTATACATATATCAGGCGCTATACCTATACATATATCAGCCGCTATACCTATACATATATCAGGCGCTATGCATATATCAGGCGCTATACCTATACATATATCAGGCGCTATACCTATACATATATCAGGCGCTATACATATATCAGGCACTATGCATATATCAGGCGCTATACCTATACATATATCAGGCGCTATACCTATACATATATCAGGCGCTATACCTATACATATATCAGGCGCTATACCTATATCGGGCGCTATCCCTATACATATATCAGGCGCTATGCATATATCAGGCGCTATACCTATACATATATCAGGCGCTATACCTATACATATATCAGGCGCTATACCTATACCTATATCAGGCGCTATACCTATACATATCAGGCGCTATACCTATACAATAATCGGCCCCCTTGAACTTTGCGACCTTTTGCCACATTTCAGGCTTCAAACATAAAGATATAAAACAGTATTTTTTTGTGAAGAATCAACAACAAGTGGGACACAATCATGAAGTGGAACGACATTTATTGGATATTTCAAACTTTTTTAACAAATGAAAAACTGAAAAATTGGGCGTGCAAAATTATTCAACCCCCTTAAGTTAATACTTTGTAGCGCCACCTTTTGCTGCGATTACAGCTGTAAGTCGCTTGGGGTATGTTTCTATCAGTTTTGCACATCGAGAGACTGAATTTTTTTTCCCATTCCTCCTTGCAAAACAGCTCGAGCTCAGTGAGGTTGGATGGAGAGCATTTGTGAACAGCAGTTTTCAGTTCTTTCCACAGATTCTCGATTGGATTCAGGTCTGGACTTTGACTTGGCCATTCTAACACCTGGATATGTTTATTATTGAACCATTCCATTGTAGATTTTGCTTTATGTTTTGGATCATTGTCTTGTTGGAAGACAAATCTCCGTCCCAGTCTCAGGTCTTTTGCAGACTCCATCAGGTTTTCTTCCAGAATGGTCCTGTATTTGGCTCCATCCATCTTCCCATCAATTTTAACCATCTTCCCTGTCCCTGCTGAAGAAAAGCAGGCCCAAACCATGATGCTGCCACCACCATGTTTGACAGTGGGGATGGTGTGTTCAGGGTGATGAGCTGTGTTGCTTTTACGCCAAACATAACGTCTTGCATTGTTGCCAAAAAGTTCAATTTTGGTTTCATCTGACCAGAGCACCTTCTTCCACATGTTTGGTGTGTCTCCCAGGTGGCTTGTGGCAAACTTTAAACAACAATTTTTATGGATATCTTTAAGAAATGGCTTTCTTCTTGCCACTCTTCCATAAAGGCCAGATTTGTGCAATATACGACTGATTGTTGTCCTATGGACAGAGTCTCCCACCTCAGCTGTAGATCTCTGCAGTTCATCCAGAGTGATCATGGGCCTCTTGGCTGCATCTCTGATCAGTCTTCTCCTTGTATGAGCTGAAAGTTTAGAGGGACGGCCAGGTCTTGGTAGATTTGCAGTGGTCTGATACTCCTTCCATTTCAATATTATCGCTTGCACAGTGCTCCTTGGGATGTTTAAAGCTTGGGAAATCTTTTTGTATCCAAATCCGGCTTTAAATTTTCTTCACAACAGTATCTCGGACCTGCCTGGTGTGTTCCTTGTTCTTCATGATGCTCTCTGCGCTTTTAACGGACCTCTGAGACTATCACAGTGCAGGTGCATTTATACGGAGACTTGATTACACACAGGTGGATTGTATTTATCATAATTAGTCATTTAGGTCAACATTGGATCATTCAGAGATCCTCACTGAACTTCTGGAGAGAGTTTGCTGCACTGAAAGTAAAGGGGCTGAATAATTTTGCACGCCCAATTTTTCAGTTTTTGATTTGTTAAAAAAGTTTGAAATATCCAATAAATGTCGATCCACTTCATGATTGTGTCCCACTTGTTGTTGATTCTTCACAAAAAAATACAGTTTTATATATTTATGTTTGAAACCTGAAATGTGGCAAAAGGTCGCAAAGTTCAAGGGGGCCGAATACTTTCGCAAGGCACTGTATATCAGGCGCTATACCTATACATATCAGGCGCTATACCTATTCATATATCAGGCGCTAAACCTATACATATATCAGGCGCTATACATATATCAGGCGCTATGCATATATCAGGCGCTATACCTATACATATATCAGGCGCTATACCTATACATATATCAGGCGCTATGCATATATCAGGCGCTATATACCTATACATATATCAGGCGCTTTACCTATGCATATATCAGGCGCTAAACCTATACATATATCAGGCGCTATACCTATACATATATCAGGCGCTATACCTATACATATATCAGGCGCTATACCTATACATATATCAGGCGCTATACCTATACATATATCAGGCGCTATACCTATACCTATATCAGGCGCTATACCTATACCTATATCAGGCGCTATACCTATACCTATATCAGGCGCTATACCTATACCTATATCAGGCGCTGTACCTATATCAGGCGCTGTACCTATATCAGGCGCTAAACCCATATCAGGCGCTGTACCTATATCAGGCGCTAAACCTATACATATATCAGGCGCTATACCTATACATATATCAGGCGCTATACCTATATCAGGCGCTATCCCTATACATATATCAGGCGCTATGCATATATCAGGCGCTATGCATATATCAGGTGCTATACCTATACATATATCAGGCGCTATACCTATACATATATCAGGCGCTATACCTATACATATATCAGGCGCTATACCTATACCTATATCAGGCGCTATACCTATACCTATATCAGGCGCTATGCATATATCAGGCGCTATGCATATATCAGGCGCTATACCTATACATATATCAGGCGCTATACCTAGACATATATCAGGCGCTATACCTATATCAGGCGCTATACCTATATCAGGCGCTATACCTATACATATATCAGGCGCTATACCTATACCTATATCAGGCGCTATACCTATATCAGGCGCTATACCTATACCTATATCAGGCGCTATACCTATACATATATCAGGCGCTATACCTATACCTATATCAGGCGCTATACCTATATCAGGCGCTATACCTATACCTATATCAGGCGCTATACCTATACCTATATCAGGCGCTATACCTATACCTATATCAGGCGCTATACCTATACATATATCAGGCGCTATACCTATACATATATCAGGCGCTATACCTATACATATATCAGGCGCTATACATATATCAGGCGCTATACCTATACCTATATCAGGCGCTATACCTATACCTATATCAGGCGCTATACCTATACATATATCAGGCGCTATACCTATACATATATCAGGCGCTATACCTATACCTATATCAGGCGCTATACCTATACCTATATCAGGCGCTATACCTATACCTATATCAGGCGCTATACCTATACCTATATCAGGCGCTGTACCTATATCAGGCGCTGTACCTATATCAGGCGCTAAACCCATATCAGGCGCTGTACCTATATCAGGCGCTAAACCTATACATATATCAGGCGCTATACCTATACATATATCAGGCGCTATACCTATATCAGGCGCTATCCCTATACATATATCAGGCGCTATGCATATATCAGGCGCTATGCATATATCAGGTGCTATACCTATACATATATCAGGCGCTATACCTATACATATATCAGGCGCTATACCTATACATATATCAGGCGCTATACCTATACCTATATCAGGCGCTATACCTATACCTATATCAGGCGCTATGCATATATCAGGCGCTATGCATATATCAGGCGCTATACCTATACATATATCAGGCGCTATACCTAGACATATATCAGGCGCTATACCTATATCAGGCGCTATACCTATATCAGGCGCTATACCTATACATATATCAGGCGCTATACCTATACCTATATCAGGCGCTATACCTATATCAGGCGCTATACCTATACCTATATCAGGCGCTATACCTATACATATATCAGGCGCTATACCTATACCTATATCAGGCGCTATACCTATATCAGGCGCTATACCTATACCTATATCAGGCGCTATACCTATACCTATATCAGGCGCTATACCTATACCTATATCAGGCGCTATACCTATACATATATCAGGCGCTATACCTATACATATATCAGGCGCTATACCTATACATATATCAGGCGCTATACATATATCAGGCGCTATACCTATACATATATCAGGCGCTATACCTATACATATATCAGGCGCTATACCTATACATATATCAGGCGCTATACATATATCAGGCGCTATACATATATCAGGCGCTATACATATATCAGGCGCTATACCTATACATATATCAGGCGCTATACCTATACATATATCAGGCGCTATACCTATACATATATCAGGCGCTATACCTATACATATATCAGGCGCTATACCTATACATATATCAGGCGCTATACATATATCAGGCGCTATACATATATCAGGCGCTATACCTATACATATATCAGGCGCTATACCTATACATATATCAGGCGCTATACCTATACATATATCAGGCGCTATACCTATACATATATCAGGCGCTATACCTATACATATATCAGGCGCTATACCTATACATATATCAGGCGCTATACATATATCAGACGCTATACATATATCAGGCGCTATACCTATACATATATCAGGCGCTATACCTATACATATATCAGGCGCTATACATATATCAGGCGCTATACCTATACCTATATCAGGCGCTATTTGACAGCATCCGTAACGAAGGACATCTGTTATATTTATTTGAGTCTCACACCTTTTTATTTTATTTAAGACAGTGAAGGATAGATGGGAAAGATTCACTTATTTTCTGAACTCTTGTAGAATAAGGTTTGTTACATACTCCGTGGTAATACTGTAGAGGTCTCCCAACATATAGAGCCTGTTCACGGCACCCCCGGCCTTGGATAAGGTCCCCGACCCAAGGACTCACACACGTACATTTGTAGTCATGATTGCTGGTTGTGCATTCAGTGTTGTTTCTGCAGGAATAGACAATGCATGCATCCATGCGTTGACCCTTCTCTACACACTTCACTATCCCTACAAGAGACGTCACTCGTGCACCTGTCACAGCTGCTGACGAGAATGAATGCATTCTCACAAGACTGCTCTGTGCATCTATAGCTCAAACTCATGCTGCCATCTTGGAAGGTCCGTGATTTTGAACAGGATGCTGTGCTGTCTGTAGCGCCCCCTTCAGATTTGCATTCCATGGTCTCCTTTCCAGTCAGGTCAGTGTGACATAGCGGCAAGTGACTGCATTGCCCGTTAGAGCATGTAAGTCTTTGGATAAGGCTTGTAGCCATCGGCACATTTGACACGTACCTGCTGCTGTTTAGTGCTGTGGTAAGGCTTCTCACAGTAACTATTAGACAGTTGTTGAGCCTTAAGTGGGCTGCAAACATGTAGCTTGTAAATGTTCTACTGACTATCTATTCGATCTTGTTGGCCAGTGATCACCAGATCATTTGACCAGGCTGAGACTGCTTCCTTCTCAAGGGCAAATCTGTAGTGTACAAATTAAAAATGGAATTTAACTCCGTATGCTTCAGAGCATTGGATTGTCTTTGTCATTGTTCATCAGAAGCATGTCTCGAAACAATCGCCAGGATTGTCCTCACCTCCATGAACCTTTGGCCCAACATCAAGTTATTGACTTTGCTGAGCAATGTAGAGGTATGTTTCACCTTTTTGAAACGCACGTCTCCAACTTCGGATGGGAACTGGCTTTGGGTTACATTTTCAGCTTGAAGTTCAAACTGTTTTGCTTTTATGTAACGGGATTTCTCTATGACGTTGTACCTGACAAATATTTGAGTCCAATCTATATCATTGCGAATATTTGCAATATTTGCAACTGTAATATATAAAAGTCATATCTGGGACAGGCTTAAATGCAATGCCGTTGAGTTGGGCATCTATAGCTGCAAATTCAATCAAATGTTCAACACTTTCCTTGCATTCTGGACCAACAAACATTCTGGGGCATTCACATAAAGACAGCTGTTGTGTCTGAGTGGCTTGCATTTTCCATCATTTTTTCAATGTCTTTGGAGCAAGGGTCTTGTTCGACAACATCCTGACTCTAGAGTAATATAGTATTCTCAAATAACAGCAATATGTTGCTTCCATAATGTATTAAACACTTAATCTACAAAGCCTAAAGTAGCTGTTTAAGGAAAAGTTGAACCTTTACTAATGCTGTAGATCTATTCTACATTTTTCATAATCTTGTCGTTAAAAATATTTTGTTTTTAAACACAAGTTACCTAGCAGGTCAGGTCGAATTTGCCCTTCTATTGTCCTTTTAATACCATCATTAACATGAAACCCTTTCTCTAGATGGATGAGGTGAATTCTTGCTTTTTGGACTAAACTATTTTGAGTCTTGCCGATGGTTATCTCATGTTTATCTTCTTCGTCATGCACTATAACTGTCCATTTGTACCAGGGAAACTTCGGGTCCAATTTTGTCTTAATGTCATTGGCTAGCTTGAAATTATTTGAATATTTCGTCCCCGATTTTATTTGCATCTTTTAAGGGTCATATCATGGAATTGTCTGCACACTCAATCGGAGCATTCTTCATTGCTGTCAGTCGGGAGGTTAACCTTTCAACACTCTATTTCACTCCAGGAGCAGCTGCATAGCCCTTCATTATGTCATTATACACATTCAATTGCAAACCTTTAACCATGAGACTCAAAAAGTAGCCAGAATATATCTGCAGGATCTTGATGTCAGCATGCGACTTCTGAATGACAAGTTGCAGTAGATTCTTGTTGAGACTTGTTTTGTTTTCCTCAGTTAGGCACCGGTAAAAGTTAGATACACTGTTACGTGTTCCACTGTTGTCATAGTAACTGGATTCAAAACTTGTTTTGTTGTTCCTCGACCAAAGGAGCGTGTTCCAAGAATTTACTCTCGTCTCTGTCATACATGCTCGTATAGGTCACCCAGTCAAGCTCATCTTTTCGGGAGTTGATTTGAAGCGAGATTGAATCCAGTTTTCTGTTGATCTCTGAAAACTGCTCTGTCATGAACTCCACATTCGGATCAGTTTGTGGAATGAAGGCCAAAGCCAAACCAATTATTGAGCCAACAAAACTGAAACAAGATGCAACTTCGGACAGAGTATTCATCACTGTCAGGACCTTGGTCAGGGTTTTACTGACTTGTTCTGTCTCCTTATGCCTGTGGGTTTGGAAGTAGCTTTATGTCCATGATGGCTGTGGGAATAGCTCCACCTTCAAATTCATGGACATTATTTCTGGGCATGTTGGCTCTGTCCTGTCCTTACATTCCATAATAATGTTAGCTTGAGAAAAGCAGCTGTATAGGAGTAGATAGAGCACAGTGATTAAGGTCTTTGTGGTACACATGACAGTGTTTCTGTGGGAAGGGAAAAACAGAGCGAACTCGATAAGCTTTAAAATAATGATTTTAAAACGATACACTGTTAGACTGTTTGAAAATGATTGAGCCACGCTAAAAATTATAATTTCTAATCTGTGGATCTGACCAAGGGAATAACTGACCCATTTTAGCAAGAAGCAGAATAATAATAATAACTAATTTTGCTCTCTTACTGATGTATCGCTTTACATTAAGTTGCACCTTTACTATGTAACTACACTTAACTGTCGTAACGACATAGTAACAAGTTGTTACATAGGTATTACATGGTAATAGGGATTAGCGGTATCAGTTGCTACACAATTGGAACAAAGACTCTCTAATTACACAAACACATGCTGAAGGTAATTCCACATGTGTAATTACTGCTGTGATTACACATTTTATTGTTCCATTGTATAACTACTGTATTGTAATTACATGTTTGAAAGTTAGTCACCTGTGAATTAAGATGTTAATAACACCAACCAAATTGTGACTTTGTTACATGTAACTACACAATGCCACTACTATCAAATGCACAGGTAATGCCAGGGTTGATACCTTTCTGATCTAATGATGTAAATAGGCTAGGGCCTCACCAAGAATGAAGACAATTATTTAAATAAATTAAAATCCAGAATGTGAATTACAGGGGGGCCCATGGGGGTCTCAGACAACCTGAATTAGAGTACCCCTAAATGCAACAAAGTCAAACTTTGGGCAATTCTCTAAATAATGCAAATTGAACCATTCTTTATTTGTTTAAAATGCTATTTGTACTGCTACAGTGGTATTTTACATGTGTGCATTACAATCTATGCAAGAATCGGAATGCATGGTGTGTCACCAGTACTTGAAAATGTGACTAAAACAGTAAATGCATTATGCTCCATAAATACATCCAACATTTCCTCATCTCCCACCCCGCATATTTCAACCCTACAGGCACTACACAAAACGCAGAAATAAAATATAAAACATGCCTTACCTTTGACGAGCTTCTTTTGTTGGCACTCTAATATGTCCCATAAACATCACAATTGGTCCTTTTTGTTTGATTAATTCCGTCCATATATATCCAAAATGTCCATTTATTTGGCGCGTTTGATCCAGAAAAAAACAGCTTCCAAATTGCGCAACGTCTCTACAAAATATTTCAAAAGTTGCCTGTAAACTTTGCCAAAACATTTCAAACTACTTTTGTAATACAACTTGAGGTATTTTTAACCGTTAATAATCTATCAAATTGAAGACGGGTCTATCTGTGTTCAATACAGGAAGACAACAAACCAAGCTACTTTTAAAGTCTTGCGCAACTCTCAACAGTGTTACGCAGTTCCTAGATGGCCGTACTTCTTCATTGCACAAAGGAATAACCTCAACCAAATTCCAAAGACTGGTGACATCCAGTGGAAGCGGTAGGAACTGAAAACAAGTTCCTAAGAAATATCGTTTCCCAATGAGAACTCAATGAACAGAGACCTCAAAAAAACAATTCTGAACGGGTAGTCCTCTGGGTTTTGCCTGCTACATAAGTTCTGTTATACTCACAGACACTAGACTACTACTAATATGCATATCTTATATTCTTGGCATGAGTAGCAGGAAGTTGAAATTGGGCACGCTATTTATCCAAAAGTGAAAATGCTGCCCCATATACCTTAAGAAGTTAAGATTTCTCCCCCTATCATCGTGACCTTTTTAACCAGTTTCTCCACTCTGGGGAGGTTCCCATTTCTTGGAAGGCAGCCACGGTGCATCCTTTATTTAAAGGGGAGATAAAGCTGATCCTAACTGTTATAGGCCAATTTCTATATTGCCCTATTTATCAGAAGTGTTGGAAACTTAATAATCAACTGACCGACTTTCTTGATATCTATAGCAATCTCTGGTATGGCATCTGGTTTCCGCTCAAGTTATGAATGTGTCGCTGCAACCTTTAAGGTCCTAAATGATATCACCATTGCCCTTGATTCTAAGCAATGTTGTGCTGCTATTTTTATTGACTTGGCTAAGGCTTTTTATATGGTAGACCATGCCAATCTTGTGGGCCGGCTAAGGAGTATTGGTGTCCCTGAGGGGTCTTTCGCCTGGTTTGCTAACTTCCTCTCTCAAAGAGTGCAGTGTATGAAGTCAGAGCATCTGCTGTCTCAGTCACTGCCTGTCATCAAGGGAGTGCCCCAAGGCTTGATCTTAGGCCCCACGCTCTTCTCAATTTACATCAACAACATAGCTCAAGCAGTAGGACGCTCTCTCATCCATTTATATGCAGATGACAGTCTTCTACTCAGCTGGCCCCTCCCTGGATATTGTGGTAAACGCTCTACAACAAAGCTTAATGTCCAACAAGCTTTCTCTGCCCTTTACCTTTGTTTTGGAGGTGTTCCGAACAAGGATATGTGGTTTGGTAAGAAGAATGCCCCTCTCCCCACCGGTGTGATTACTACCCCTGAGGGTTTAGAGCTTGAGGTAGTCACCTCATCCAAGGACTTGGGAGTATGGCTAGACGGTACACTGTCCTTCTCTCTGCACATATTAAAGCTGCAGGCTAATGTTTAATCTGGACTTGGTTTCCTCTATCGTAATCGCTTCTCTTTCACCACAGTTGCCAAACTAACCATGATTCAGATGACCATCCTACCCATGCTAGATTACACAGACATAATTTATAGATTGACAGGTAAGGGTGCTCTCGTGCTCCATTTGGCCATCAGATTTGCCACCTATGCTCCTTTAAGAACACATCATTGCACTCCTATACTCCTCTGTAAACTGGTCATCTCTGTATACACTTCGCAAGACCCATTGGTTGATGCTTATTTATAAGGCCCTCGTAGACCTCACTCCCCCCTATCTGAGATACCTACTGCAGGCCTCATCCTCCATATACAACACCTGTTCTACCAGTCACATTTTGTTAAAGGACCCCAAAGCACACACATCCGTGGGTCGCTCCTATTTTTAGTTCGCTGCAGCTAGCCACTGGAAAAAGCTACAAAAAACACTCAAACTGAACAGTTATCGCCATCTCTTCATTCAAAGACTCAACCATGGACACTCTTACTGACAGTTGTGGTTGCTTCGCGTGATGTATTGTCGTCTCTACCTTCTTGCCCTTTGCTGTTGTCTGTGCCCAATAATGTTTGTACCATGTTTTGTGCTGCTCCCATGTCGTGTTGCTACCATGCTGTCATGTCTTGCTACCATGCTGTGTTTTCATGTGTTGCTGCCATGCTATGTTGTTGTCTTGTGTCTCTCTGTATGTAGTGTTATGGTGGCTCTTGTCATGTGTGTTTTGTCCGATTTATTATTATTTATTTTTTTTACTCCCAGCCCCCGTCCCCGCAGGAGGTCTTTTGCCTTCTGGTAGACCGTCATTGTAATTAAGAAATTGTTCTTAATTGAATTGTCTAGCTAAATAAAGGTTCAATCAAATCCATAAAAATATGTTATGCTATAGTAGAAACGACAACACTATATACAGAAAATACGGCACTTACTTTGATAGGGATGCACACATGGGGAAAAAGTTCAAGACTTTCTCTGACTAGAGATGCTTAAATGTCTTCATACTTGATCTGGGGAAGTGCTTGGGCTCTCGTCAAATAGATTCCTTTGTCCAGCTCAGTAAAGCCTTGAACATAAATTGTCCACAACAGTGAAATGGGCTACTTCTTATATAAATTAATGAGGAGGCGGAACACACCTCCATTCAAACGGTTGTTAGAAAATAAAACTTGTTAGGAAATCATTTGTAATTGACAAACATAACCAATAGATAATTAGCAGGAAGCGTGCCTTGGTTTGAGGGCAGCGCGGATGAACTGTCCTATTGCAGAGCAATCACATTTTGGAACAGTGATTGCATTCTGACATCACGTGCATAAACAAATTCACACTGGGGCGACCGTTAGCGATTTTTGGAACTCATGCGTTAAAAGATAATAATCGTAAAAAATATATATTTTCTTTACTATTAGGCCTTTTAGGCCCGCATTCGAGACCCCCCCTCCCCCCCCCCCCAAATGTCACGTACTGCTTAAATCATACATACTTCAGTAATATATTGAAATACACCATATATACAAAAGTATGTGGACCCCCCCTTCAAATTAGTAGATTTGGATATTTCAGACGCGCCCGTTGCTGCCAGGTGTATAAAATCGAACACACAGCCATGCAATCTCCATAGACAAACATTGTCCGTAGAATGGCCTTACTAAAGAGCTCAGTCACTTTCAACGTGGCACTGATTAACAAGTCAGTTAACCAAATTTCTGCCCTGCTAGAGCTGCTCTGAGTGCTGTTGTTGTGAGTGCTGTTGTTGTGAGTGCTGTTGTTGTGAGTGCTGTTGTTGTGAGTGCTGTTGTTGTGAGTGCTGTTGTTGTGAAGTGGAAACATCTAGGTGCAACAACGGCTCAGCCCCAAAGTGGTATGTCATACCAGCTCACAGAATGTAAAATCATCTGTCTTCGTGCAAAGTCATCTGTGCAACACTGACTACCGAGTTCCTAACTGCCTCTAGAAGCAACATCAGCACAAGAACTGTTCGTCGGGAGCTTCATGAAATGGGTTTCCATGGCCGAGCAGCTGCACACAAGCCTAAGATCACCATTTGCTATTCCAAGCGTCGGCTGGAGCAGTGTAAAGCTCGCCGCCATTGAATCTGGAGCAGTGGGAACGCGTTCTCTGGTGTGATGAATCGCGCTTCACAATCTGGCAGTCAGACGGACAAATCTTGGTTTGGCATTTGCCAAAAAGTGTGTTTAAGTGTAATGATAGTATACTGAGGGGTCTGAAATTATTGACACCCTTGATAAGTGACTGTGTATAAAATAAATAGTTAAAATACTGACCTATATTGTATGCGCCAAGAAAATTGGGAAAATATATTATTTGATACGAATACAGCTTGTGTTTATGAAAGGTGCCGAACTGACTGAATAAAGTCAATCTCCTATGTCCCTTTGTTGTTGAAACGTGCTCAAATGTCCATGGTATCGCATTGGGACAAGTATACAAAAGCTCTTGTTTGTATTTTCCTAGGACTGGAAGCACATGTCGAGACTTACCAGGGACTGCTGAAGTGACTCGTCATTGTGGCCTCGTGATGGTTTGTTTGCGAACAAGCAACTCCTTTTGAACTGATTTTTTGTGTGATTCATCGATGTCATTCGGTTTCATAGAGCCGTTCATTTGGAACTCTAATTTGGATACTGGTAGGCTACTACTGCATTTTGGCGATAATCTGCAGGTACATTTTGAAAATGTTGAATCGTTACTGCAGGAACAACAGGTAGTGGAGAGAGCCTCATTCTCGTCCAAAATATGTTAAAAGAAAACCGATTTTGAATAGTTTTTCAAGCTAATGATACTTTATATGGTATTTTAAAAGATATTGATATAGGTCAATTGATTTAATCAAAGTGTTGACAAGGGAGTGGTCAGCTGCTGCTTTCTGTGTTGCAAAGCCCTTGTTAACCTGCTTCATTCTTCTATCTTACCTGATAGTCTATTCATGCCTGCCTAACTTTGTGCACCCCCACTTTTACAAAATCTGACAGGGGTTCAAATTGGTTTCCTTTCCCTAAGTGTCCACAGCAGCAGAGGCAATGAAATACATCATTTGAAGAACAAACAACATTCATACATTTTCAGTGATTTTTAATTGTAAAGTCCTGTCTTTCTACTCAATACCACGATTCATTGTACTAATCTGGGATGTACAGTGGTTAAAGGATTCAGTAGTTTAGCTGTGTATTTCGGATGGAATCAAGGCATTAGATTGTCCCAGACAAAAATAGAGACCCCCACCAAAATAGAGACCCCCACCCCCAATGTAACTAAAAGGGTAATACTTAATATTCTCCTGCTTCCTACTTTCTCATGATTACCCTATTGACTGCAAAGCTTGCTACATTGTAACTACATGGCAATTAATACATTTAACTTTCCATGAATTTGCTTCCTGAGTAGGTATATTATAATTGCCAAGCATCCTTTGTAACATTGCCCATTTGGGCAGGCTATAACATGGAAATAAACTACTGAAAATAATCTGTTGTTAATGGCATGGTGTGTGTGCCTTGTTACAATTGTTGCTATCAGGTCCTAGCCTATTTACTTCATTAGATCAAGATGGTAGCATCCCTGGTATTACCTGTGGATTTGATTGTAACCACACCCTGTACATGTAAGTGTTGACAAGGGAGTGGTGACTCAGATCCAAGGTTATTGGGTTGGTGTTATTAACATGGTAAATCACAGGTGACTTTCAAACACGTACTTACAAAACAGTTACAATAGTGGAACAGAAATGTGTAGTAGCATTAGTAATTACACATGTGGATTAACGTTCAGCGAGTGGATATGTAATTACATTTTAATACCTATGTTTCTACAGTTATTACTGAGTCGGTATTACTACGTAACTACATTCTTAGTCATACAAGTGTGACTGAATTTCTTGATCAGGAAACTGAAAATATGAATGTTACCCATTTGGAAATAGTTATGTGCAAATACAAATGACAGCAATTTTTGTTAGGCTTAACTCAGAGTTAAATATTGTTGCATTTAGTGTAGGCTACCAGCAAACTGAACAGTATTTCAAAATGTTTGTCCTGTTTTAACTGTTGTCAATCATGTTTCAGCAGCGTGGTAACATTGCCTCTGAGTTCATAATGAATATGATTAGTATTGACAGTGGGGACCAGATCCTAGATTAGTACTGGGTAAAAGCATTTGTATTCATTCACTTTTTGACAGCACCCCTTTTTGATTTGAACAAAACCTTCTATACATATTTACCGATTTTGTAGAAGTGCTCAGAAAATGGATGAATGGTAAGAGATAAAGGTGCTCAAATTTGACCCATTTTGCGTACCCCATAATTGTCCGTACCTATCACCTTCATCAAGGAAAAAAAAAAAAAAGAGATTTATATCATAAAAAAGCTTACAAACAGTGTTGTCAAACTATTTTATAAATTCTGGAAGGTAGTTTTTTTTTTCTTTTTTCGATGAAAATGAATAACCCGCTTGGCCATTAGGTAAAAATGTAGATTTCTACTTTAACATACCAAAAATGGATAATTTATTATGAGGGCCATAAACAATTACTAGTAATGCTGCATACTCCAAGAAATACTAAAATATCACCTTTCTGGTAAAAATAGCTATAAATAACTGAAGTGCACTCACTTTTGAGGACACAAGCTCAAGTACATTGCACAAATATAACAAAATCAAAGTTTTTTTTTTCCTATTCAACAGAAGTGGGATAATAGGGCTTGACCTTTTTTTAAATTTTTTTTAATTTCACCTTTATTTAACCAGGTACGCAAGTTGAGAACAAGTTCTCATTTACAATTGCTACCTGGCCAAGATAAATGACTGAAATGCTTTCTAAATACAGTAACAATCAAATTATAAACTGCTTACTATAGGATTTCGCATAACTGTAAAATAATTAAATATATTACTTAGAGACAATATTGTCTCTATCTCATATAACTGTCAACAGCGAATGTTTCCTAAACGTCCACTGAGCATCACAGAGACACAATTTGAATCTATGCAGACACGTTGCGACTTTAGTGGTAAGCACAAAGGGATTTTGTCTGTCTGTGATCAAGAGAACGTGGTCTTAGTTGAATTCTATGAAGTGATTTTGTATTCTTTCATGTGGAGAGCTCTAAATCCAGCTGAGAATACCACAGTGAGATGAAACTGCTATTGTTGCATGTGCTAGATTCTCCCGTTTCATATGTGCTATTGCAATCGCAGCTTTGAGTTTGAAAGACATCGGAAATCATGCCTTTGACTGGTTAGGCCAGAAAATGGGACACTTCGCTCCCTATGCAAAATGTGGCATCTGAAACCTAACATTTCAAATGAGCTCAGAGAGAGAGGAGAGAGATGGGGCTTTCTTGCACTATAAGACGCGGGACTCTACGACGTTCACAGAGCGCTTTAAACACACAAATGTTAGTCGGGACCAGTCCAGAACCGCTCAAAGTTCCCCAAATAGGGTACTTAATGTCTTTAACATAAATTATTTAAAAAGGCATAATCTTCATATGTTGTAGTTTAGTCCCTATTTTTTTTTTTTGCTGATAAATGTACTAAAATGGAAATTAAATTGTGAATTTAAACTTTCCAATGATACACAAAGATGGTTGGAGGTCCACACATCAGAGAATATCGATTTGAATGGAAATATCTGTTTTAAATTATACTGTAAGTCCTCCATAGGAAACTTACTGAAAACATAGGAATATAGGTGACCATTTAAGTTAAGTCCATTTTATTGACATTCAATGGTGAGTGAACCGGCGGTCATCTTTGTGGTAGTAATTAAAAGTTAAAATGTCAATTAAATGTCAATGGTGCACCAGATAAATTGCTGTGGTCTGAAGGGATTGGTCCATTCTATTAATTATATTATTGAAATGACACCCACCCTGTATTCAAATCAAATGTATTTATATAGCCCTTCTTACATCAGCTGATATATCAAAGTGCTGTACAGAAACCCAGCTTAAAACCCCAAACAGCAAGCAATGCAGGTGTAGAAGCACGGTGGCTAGGAATAACCCCCTAGAAAGGCCAAAACCTAGGAAGAAACCTAGAGAGGAACCAGGCTATGTGGGTTGGCCAGTCCTCTTCTGGTTGTGCCGGGTGGAGATTATAACAGAACATGGCCAAGATGTTCAAATGTTCATAAATTACCAGCATGGTCAAATAATAATAATCACAGTGGTTGTCGAGGGTGCAACAAGTCAGCACCTCCAGTAGTAAATGTCAGTTGGCTTTTCATAGCCGATCATTGAGAGTATCTCTAGCGCTCATGATCTAGAGAGTTGAAAACAGCAGGTCTGGGACAGGTAGCACGTCCGGTGAACAGGTCAGGGTTCCATAGCCGCAGGCAGAACAGTTGAAACTGGAGCAGCAGCACGGCCAGGTGGACTGGGGACAGAAAGGAGACATCATGCCAGGTAGTCCTGAGGCATGGTCCTAGGGCTCAGGTCCTCCGAGAGAGCAAGAAATAAAGAAAGAAAGAGAGAATTAGAAAGAGCATACTTAAATTCACACAGGACACCAGATAAGACAGGAGAAGTACTCCAGATATAACAGACTGACACTAGCCCCCCGACACAAACTACTGCAGCATAAATACTGGAGGCTGAGACAGGAGGGGTCAGGAGACACTGTGGCCCCATCCGATGATACCCCCCGGACAGGGCCAAACAGGCAGGATATAACCCCACCCACTTTGCCAAAGCACAGCCCCCACACCACTAGAGTGATATCTTCAACCACCAACTTACCATCCTGAGACAAAGCCGAGTATAGCCCACAAAGATTTCCGCCACGGCACAACCCAAGGGGAGGTGCCAACCCAGACAGGAAGACCACGTCAGTGACTCAACCCACTCAAGTGACGGCATGGAAGAGCACCAGTAACCCTGTGACTCGGCCCTTGTAATGGGTTAGAGGCAGAGAATCCCATTGGAGAGAGGGGAACCGGCCAGGCAGAGAAAGCAAGGGCAGTTCGTTGCTCCAGAGCCTTTCCGTTCACCTTCACACTCCTGGGCCAGACTACACTCAATCATAGGACCTACTGAAGAGATGAGTCTTCAATAAAGACTTAAAGGCTGAGACCGAGTCTGCGTCTCTCACATGGGTAGGCAGACCATTCCATAGAAATGGAGCTCTGTAGGAGAAGTCCCTGCCTCCATCTGTTTGCTTAGAAATTCTAGGGACAATTAGGAGGCCTGTGTCTTGTGACCCTAGCGTACGTGTAGGTATGTACAGCAGGACCAAATCGGAAAGATAGGTAGGAGCAGCCCATGTAATGCTTTGTAGGTTAGCAGTAAAACCTTGAAATCAGCCCTTGCCTTAACAGGAAGCCAGTGTAGGGAGGCTAGCACTGGAGTAATATGATTAAAAATGTTGGTTCTAGTCAGGATTCTAGCAGCCGTATTTAGCACTAACTGCGAAGTTTATTTAGTGCTTTATCCGGGTAGCCGGAAAGTAGAGCATTGCAGTAGTCTAACCTAGAAGTAACAAAAGCATGGATTCATTTTTCTGCATCATTTTTGGACAAATATGCAGGAAATATGTCCAGTATGCAGGGCATTATTTTTTCCATCATTGTGTCAAGAGATATAGTACAAAAACACTTGAGTGTCTCCCTTGATCCTAGGTCCAGGCAGTGTTGTGCAGACTCAGGACAACTGAGCTTTGGAGGAGTACGCAGATTTCTAGAGGAGTCCGTAATTTGCTTTTTAATGATCTTGATCTTTTCCTCAAAGAAGTTCATGAATTTATTACCGCTGAAGTGAATGGGAAATGCAGCTTTTTAGTTAGCTTTGCGACAGTATCAAAAATAAATTTTGTATTCTTATTTTCCTCAATTAAGTTTAAATATAGGATGATCGAGCAGCGTTGAGGGCTTACCAAGCTAGTCGGAAGACTTCCAGTTTGGTGTGGTGCCATTTCCGTTCCAATTTTCTGGAAGCTTGCTTCAGGGCTCGGGTATTTTCTGCATAGTTTCTTATGACAAATGTTTTTAGGGGGCAACTGCATCTAGGGTATTGCGCAAGGTTAAATTGAGTTCCTCAGTTAGGTGGATAACTGATTTTTGTCCTCTGACGTCCTTGGGTAGGCAGAGGGAGTCTGGAAGGGCATCAAGGAATCTTTGGGTTGTCTGAATTTATAGCATAACTTTTTTTTCATTACCCCTTTTTCTCCCCAATTTCACAGTATCCAATTGTTAGTAGCTACTATCTTGTCTCATCGCTACAACTCTGTACTGTACGGGCTCGGGAGAGATGAAGGTTGAAAGTCATGCGTCCTCCGATACACAACCCAACCAAGCCGCACTGCTTCTTAACACAGCGCGCATCCAAGCCAGCCACACCAATGTGTTGGAGGAAACACTGTGCACCTGGAAACCTTGGCTAGTGTGCACTGTGCCCGGCCCGTCACAGGAGTTGCTGGTGCGCGATGAGACAAGGATATCCCTACCGGCCAAACCCTCCCTAACCCGGACGACGCTAGGCCAATTCTGTGTTGCCCTACGGACCTCCCGGTCGCGGCCGGTTACGACAGAGCCTGGGCATGAACCCAGAGTCTCTGGTGGCAAAGCTGGCGCTGCAGTACAGTGCCCTTAACCACTGTGCCACCCGGGAGGGCCTATAGCACAACTTTTGATGGTCCTTGGTTGGTTGGGTCTGAGCAGATTATTTGTTGCGATTGCAAATGTAATAAAAAAGGTGGTCCTTTTTGAGGAAAAACATTAAGATCCACAACATTTATTCCACGGGACAAAACTAGGTCCAGAGTATGACTGTGGCAGTGAGTAGTTCCGGAGACATGTTGGACTAAACCCACTGAGTCGATGATGGCTCCGAAAGCCTTTTGGATCTGTGGACTTCTCCACGTGAATATTAAAGTCACCAAAAATTAGAATATTATCTGCAATGAAATTCAGGGAACTCAGTGAGGAACGCTGTATATGGCCCAGAAGGCCTGTAAACAGTAGCTATAAAAAGTGATTGAGTAGGCTGCATAGATTTGACTAGAAGCTCAAAAGACGAAAACGTTGTTGTTCTTGTAAATTGAAATATTCAAGAGCATGTTGTATCTCAACCGATGGAGGTCACAGCACAACCTCAGATTTCAAAAAGGTTTGAAGCTACAACATGCGGATATGAAAACAAATATGAGTTTACTAGTTTTAAGATAATTAACAGATTAGTTTAAAAATTAAAATGCTATTTTTGGGGGGGGCAAAGAAAATATGCAATTGTTTGACAACACTTGTTTGTAAGCTTTTAAATGATATCAAACTCAAACTTGTATCTTTTCCAGTGATGAAGACATGGATGTCTCATGATATGATGGGGGTCAACTTAGCACCATTTATCTCCTGAATCTTTTAGCAAACATGCATGGAAAGTTTGGATGTAATCAAAAGGCGTGCTATTAAAAAGTGATTGAATTCAAATTGTTTACCCTTCTCCTACTCGAATATGCTTGATAAATACAGGTCCTGGTATAAATGACATACACTGCACATCTATGTTGTGATGCTTAAAAAAATCAGTCAATCTTACCAGCACGAGGAGCCTTCTTTGTGTTCTTAGTGGTTATTACTTTTTTCTCAGAGTATGACTGAGAGGCCAGTTTGGTACGAGTTGTATACTTGTTTTATGGGGCAGTGACCTTATTTAGCAACAGACGTTTTCCTCACTTAAGGAAACCCCATTGTCCATCAAGTCCTTCAAGGTCAAGCAAATATTTCACAAAAAACATTGATGTAGACACCGAGATACTGTAGCTTTTTACCTACACTGTTTTCATTCAAGTGTTTATATACAGTGCATTCAGAAAGTATTCAGACCCCTTTACTTGTTCCACATTTCGTTACGTTACAGCTTTACTATAACATTTATTTAATTAATGTTTTCCCTCATCAATCTACACACAATAACCCATAATGAGAAGCGAAAACAGGTTTTTTGACATTTTTGCAAATGTATTATTTAATTTCTAAAAATCTATTTCCGGCGCCGACAGAGATGGCCGCCTCGCTTCGCGTTCCTAGGAAACTATGCAGTTTTTTGTTTTTTTACGTGTTATTTCCTACATTAGTACCCCAGGTCATCTTAGGTTTCATTACATACAGTCGAGAAGAACTACTGAATATAAGATCAGCGTCAACTCACCATCAGTACGACCAAGAATATGTTTTTCGCGACGCGGATCCTGTGTTCTGCCTTACAAACAGGACAACGGAGCAGATCCCATGCAGCGACCCAAAAACGACTCCGAAAAAGAGGGAAACGAGGCGGTCTTCTGGTCAGACTCTGGAGACGGGCACACCGTGCACCACTCCCTAGCATTCTTCTTGACAATGTCCAGTCTCTTGACAACAAGGTTGATGAAATCCGAGCAAGGGTAGCATTCCAGAGGGACATCAGAGACTGTAACGTTCTTTGCTTCACCGAAACGTGGCTCACTGGAGAGACGCTATCCGAGGCGGTGCAGCCAACGGGTTTCTCCACGCATCGCGCAGACAGAAACAAACATCTTTCTGGTAAGAAGAGGGGCGGGGGCGTATGCCTAATGGCTAACGTGACATGGTGTGATGAAAGAAACATACAGGAACTCAAATCCTTCTGTTCACCTGATTTAGAATTCCTCACAATCAAATGTAGACCGCATTATCTACCAAGAGAATTCTCTTCGATTATAATCACAGCCGTATATATCCCCCCCCAAGCAGACACATCGATGGCTCTGAATGAACTTTATTTGACTCTTTGCAAACTGGAAACCATTTATCCGGAGGCTACATTCATTGTAGCTGGGGATTTTAACAAGGCTAATCTGAAAACAAGACTCCCTAAATTTTATCAGCATATCGATTGCGCAACCAGGGGTGGAAAGACCTTGGATCATTGTTACTCTAACTTCCGCGATGCATATAAGGCCGTGCCCCGCCCCCCTTTCGGAAAAGCTGACCACGACTCCATTTTGTTGATCCCTGCCTACAGACAGAAACTAAAACAAGAGGCTCCCACGCTGAGGTCTGTCCAACGCTGGTCCGACCAAGCTGACTCCACACTCCAAGACTGCTTCCATCACGTGGACTGGGACATGTTTCGTATTGCGTCAGACAACAACATTGACGAATACGCTGATTCGGTGTGCGAGTTCATTAGAACGTGCGTTGAAGATGTCGTTCCCATAGCAACGATTAAAACATTCCCTAACCAGAAACCGTGGATTGATGACAGCATTCGCGTGAAACTGAAAGCGCGAACCACTGCATTTAATCAGGGCAAGGTGTCTGGTAACATGACCGAATACAAACAGTGCAGCTATTCTCTCCGCAAGGCTATCAAACAAGCTAAGCGTCAGTACAGAGACAAAGTAGAATCTCAATTCAACGGCTCAGACACAAGAGGCATGTGGCAGGGTCTACAGTCAATCACGGACTACAGGAAGAAATCCAGCCCAGTCACGGACCAGGATGTCCTGCTCCCAGGCAGACTAACTTTTTTGCCCGCTTTGAGGACAATACAGTGCCACTGACACGGCCTGCAACGAAAACATGCGGCCTCTCCTTCACTGCAGCCGAGGTGAGTAAGACATTTAAACGTGTTAACCCTCGCAAGGCTGCAGGCCCAGACGGCATCCCCAGCCGTGCCCTCAGAGCATGCACAGACCAGCTGGCCGGTGTGTTTACGGACATATTCAATCAATCCCTATACCAGTCTGCTGTTCCCACATGCTTCAAGAGGGCCACCATTGTTCCTGTTCCCAAGAAAGCTAAGGTAACTGAGCTAAACGACTACCGCCCCGTAGCACTCACTTCCGTCATCATGAAGTGCTTTGAGAGACTAGTCAAGGACCATATCACCTCCACCCTACCTGACACCCTAGACCCACTCCAATTTGCTTACCGCCCAAATAGGTCCACAGACGATGCAATCTCATCCACACTGCACACTGCCCTAACCCATCTTGACAAGAGGAATACCTATGTGAGAATGCTGTTCATTGACTACAGCTCGGCATTCAACACCATAGTACCCTCCAAGCTCGTCATCAAGCTCGAGACCCTGGGTCTCGACCCCGCCCTGTGCAACTGGGTACTGGACTTCCTGACGGGCCGCCCCCAGGTGGTGAGGGTAGGCAACAACATCTTCTCCCCGCTGATCCTCAACACTGGGGCCCCACAAGGGTGCGTTCTCAGCCCTCTCCTGTACTCCCTGTTCACCCACGACTGTGTGGCCACGCACGCCTCCAACTCAATCATCAAGTTTGCGGACGACACAACAGTGGTAGGCTTGATTACCAACAACGACGAGACGGCCTTCAGGGAGGAGGTGAGGGCCCTCGGAGTGTGGTGTCAGGAAAATAACCTCACACTCAACGTCAACAAAACTAAGGAGATGATTGTGGACTTCAGGAAACAGCAGAGGGAACACCCCCCTATCCACATC
Source organism: Oncorhynchus mykiss (assembly GCF_013265735.2). Classification (NCBI taxonomy): domain Eukaryota; kingdom Metazoa; phylum Chordata; class Actinopteri; order Salmoniformes; family Salmonidae; genus Oncorhynchus; species Oncorhynchus mykiss. The sequence goes on along the minus strand of NC_048573.1, from coordinate 21,168,916 downwards.
TATGGAACAGTAGTGGAGAGGGTAGCAAGTTTTAAGTTCCTCGGCATACACATCACAGACAAACTGAATTGGTCCACTCACACAGACAGCATTGTGAAGAAGGCGCAGCAGCGCCTCTTCAACCTCAGGAGGCTGAAGAAATTTGGCTTGTCACCAAAACCACTCACAAACTTCTACAGATGCACAATCGAGAGCATCCTGGCGGGCTGTATCACCGCCTGGTACGGCAACTGCTCCGCCCTCAACCGTAAGGCTCTCCAGAGGGTAGTGAGGTCTGCACAACGCATCACCGGGGGCAAACTACCTGCCCTCCAGGACACCTACACCACCCGATGTCACAGGAAGGCCATAAAGATCATCAAGGACATCAACCACCCGAGCCACTGCCTGTTCACCCCGCTATCATCCAGAAGGCGAGGTCAGTACAGGTGCATCAAAGCTGGGACCGAGAGACTGAAAAACAGCTTCTATCTCAAGGCCATCAGACTGTTAAACAGCCACCACTAACATTGAGTGGCTGCTGCCAACACACTGACACTGACTGACTCAACTCCAGCCACTTTAATAATGGGAATTGATGGGAAATGATGTAAATATATCACTAGCCACTTTAAACAATGCTACCTTATATAATGTTACTTACCCTACATTATTCATCTCATATGCATACGTATATACTGTACTCTATATCATCGACTGTATCCTTATGTAATACATGTATCACTAGCCACTTTAACTATGCCACTTTGTTTACATACTCATCTCATATGTATATACTGTACTCGATACCATCTACTGTATCTTGCCTATGCTGCTCTGTACCATCACTCATTCATATATCCTTATGTACATATTCTTTATCCCCTTACACTGTGTACAAGACAGTAGTTTTGGAATTGTTAGTTAGATTACTTGTTATTACTGCATTGTCGGAACTAGAAGCACAAGCATTTCGCTACACTCGCATTAACATCTGCTAACCATGTGTATGTGACAAATAAAATTTGATTTGATTTGATGTATAAAAACATAATTCTTCTACTTTGCATGGCATTGAAAAACCTCCCTGGTCTTTGCGATTTTGAATCTGTGTTTAAAATTCACTGCTCGACTGAGGGACCTTAAATGATTGTATGAGTGGGGTACAGAGATGAGGTAGTCATTCAAAAAAATAATGTTAAACATTGTTATTGCACCCACAGTGAGTCCATGCAACTCATTACTCCATAACGTATCTAGGCTTGCCGTAACAATGGGGTTGAAGAATTGACTCAAGATATTTCAGCTTTTTATTTAATACTTTGACATTATGTGATATTGTGTGTAGGCCAGTGACACATCTCCATTTTATCCATTTTAAATTCAGGCTGTTATACAACAATGTGGAAAAAGTCAAGGGGTGTGAATACTTTTGGAAGAAACTATGTTTTTTTAAAGGGGGGTAACCCAGTTCATGCATGACAATGCACTGTTTGTTTTATAGTACATCATTGACATGTTTGCATTTTAAATATATGACTCATGGATGGATACAACAGCAATATGTGATTTTTGTTGATTCTCACTTGATTTAGTGTTTTTAGTTATTGCAGCTATAGTATATGCTCATCAAGGGGGGTAATATAAGATATGTATTTTGGCTTGGTGTTGAACTTCTCATATAAATCACAACTTGAGAGTAAATTCTTCGTCTAAGCACGAGGTAGGATAGAGATTATGAAGACTAACGAGTGAGAACTATCCACCACTGAAATGAAAAGGGAGCTTACCATGCCAAGTGGATGACCAAGTAGTGTCATCGTTGGCCATGCGTGACCTGCAACTCATTATCTACATTTTTACTCCTGTACTTATTTATCCTTGGCATAACAAATGGGATGAATACTCATTGACTGTTGGAGCTCGGATCTTAAGAATGTCACTGTACCCTGCAATTATGCCTGTGACTAATAAATGAATAAGTCAACGGCATCATGACCTTTACCAAGTACCAGGATCTTTTTGGTTCCCTCTGCCAGGAGGCTAAAACTTGGCCACGATTGCACAGTGATGCCAAGCAAGCTCACATCAAAATCCAAATTGTTAATTAACCACACGTTCAATATTTTTCAATGGCCATCTCCGTCTCCGGACTTGGACCCCATTGAAAACCTGTGGTTTGAATTGAAGAGGGGAGTCCATGAGCACAAAGGATAAACAGGATGTGGAAAGATTCTGTATGGAGGAACGGTCTAAGATCACTCCCAATGTGTTCTTCAATATCATAAAATATTTTAGAAAAAGCCTCTGTGCCATTATCCTATCAAGGGGAGGGCCCACAAAGTGTTGGAAATAATATTGCCAATTTGTGGGGTTACCTACTCCACACAGTGTCAGGCTTTTTTTTGCCTTCAATAATCTTTGTAGAAGGGCCAATAGGCTACTGGCTGATGTAGACATCTACTGGGCTGGCATTTAACCCTAAAATACTATTCTTAATTAAATAGTGTATGTGGGAGTGATTCAAGCAGGCATGACATGGTGACATCATATTTAGCATGCTCCCATCAGATAACATTGAGGATCGGGTTGCACTTTGTTGCTGCTCATATTGTATGAATGCATAGGCTCATTCCAAGCTAATGAAAACGTATCTGGGAGAAACTGTTGAGGGACCTGAACTAATTATAGGTGGTGACGTACAGTACATTTACTCCAATCGTTTTCATACCTATATAGGCCTAGCTACCCACGTTTCTAAACAGGTGTTGTATATGATAACCCAAATCATGTTGACGAGTAAACCTTGGAAGCTTGAAAAAGTCGCACTCCCATGGAGTAAATTAGTTATATTTATAAAATATAGCTGTCGAAGTGTGTGTTGAGAGGTTTGAAGCGTTAGCATTCAAAGCAATACATCACTTGTTCGAATTATGCAAGTAGTGGATTTTTGTCTGAACAAGTGTGTGTTCAATCATGGAGCTTGTGGCAATCACGCTTTAGAAGACCATGATATGCAAACGAGCGGTTGGTCGCGTGTCCAAATTTGTGAAGCGGTTTGCCGTACCTGATTACTGATGGATCCTGGAACGTATTCAGAGTGAGAAGCAGTGCAGCGAGAGATTGAATGGTGATACTAGTTTCATAGTGCCAACTGATTGCAGTATCATCCGATGGAAAAAGCAGGGTCACAGACTAGCGTACTGACTGCTTTGCATGCTGAAGTTATTTGACTTGCCGACTTCTCTAACCAGTTCAGGGAAATAAATTGACACTCTCACAATGTTATATCACACATGCAGCGAGAGCTCTCAACCGGTTCACTAAGCATAATCATGGTATTTGGGATGATATCACAAAGTCATGCCATTGGATTATATCATTTATTTAATGTCAGGAATCCTGTAGGACAGGCTTCACAGCTTCTGTGAGTGCAGGCTTTTGTTTCAGCCCTACTGTAACACACCAAATAATCCACCTGTTATTCCATCTGGGGTGAGTGTTGGTGTTGGGCTGGAACAAGCCTGCACATCAGGTAGCTCTGCTGGAGCCTGAGGTGGTTGGAGGCCCCTGCTGTTGGATCTATGAAGCTGAATATACTCAAGGCATCTCTACGCACATTTTGATCTAACCACACACACACATACACACAAACAGCCGCCAGGTGCATTGTGGGGGATAACGTTGTTTTGTGTTTGACTGCTATTTATTTAGCTTTTCCGTCGTGTCCCTTGAGAAAGACCAGTGTTTTCATGCTGTTTTGATACTGAAGACAGCAGGTGTTTGGAAGCCTAATTGTCGAACAGTCAACTCTACTGTTCTTAAAATCTCAATACTTGTCAGCCATGAAGAGGTTATAACTGTCAGGTAAACGGAAGGTGTTTTTACACTAAAGGCCCTGAAATTCAAATGCAACTGATAAGCTTGTCGACTAGCAAGTTTGTTAGCAGCTAGCTAGATTTCAGGTCCGTAACCAGTGTTTGAGTTTTAGTGAGGTCCGCAAGGGGGGGAAAATGAGTTGAAGCTCATATATACAAAAATAAATAAATTAAGAAGCGATTTGGAGAACAGCAAAAATTTGCAAAAATGACCCCAGCCATTATCACCTTGGCTGCTGTAGGTTCATTCACCTCATTCGATCTGCAGACACAGGCTATTGGCTATACAGTTGTAATGTTATACCCTTGAAAGGGGGTAAATATAAGAAATGATTCACACTGAAGTGTCAGCGACTGTTCAGTCACACTTAATGAAGTGCATAAAATCGTCACACCTTTACATAGACTTCTCAATTAGTGTTCACATTTTATTCCTAGGCATTACTAATCAAGCTCCGCACCAACAACATCAATGGAGCATGCAGATGATCGTATTATCACATTCACATGATTTATTCTAATATTACTTATGATTCTGTATTAATCAGTGTTTTCCATTAGCGTCAGCTAATCAGCCGGTTGAACACAAATTTTCAGCCGGCTACTTTTTCCACTTCATATTAACTAGGTCTACTTTTCATTTGAAAAGTTTCAATTCGCTAGTTCGTTGAGCCATCTCCTGCCAGAATGAACAAAATGCATATTCTAGTGATCTATTGATAGGATAGGTGCCTGTCAGTCACAAAGGGAGGGATGACAGTGTAACGCAGCCTGGGAGTCTGTCCCGCCTCCCAGTACAATGTTGGTGCGTTGTGGACAGATTGATGCTTGTGAATTTGCATGTCTCATATAATGTAAGTGCTAACGATGAGTCGAAATCCAGTAGGGAATCAACTAAATGTATTAAAAAAAAATGTATTCAATTGCCAAAGTTTATCATAAAGACATGAACAGAATGCATCAGTGATTCTTATTTCCTGCAACTTTCTGAAGAGGCAATGAGAATGCCCGTGTGTGCAGAGCACGTGTCTACCACTTTGTGTGCCATTAGCGACGATGCTAATTAAAACAGTATTCTGGTAGATGGAAAGACTTAACCCAAAATCTTCTCAATAAAATGTTAAATACAAAGTAACCTGTGCTTCATTCTGGCAGAATGATATCATCATTATTTTCATCAATCCAGTGTTTTTATTTTTTATTTTTCACTCTATTCACGTGCGCTATAAAAATCCAGCTAAACAACAGCCTCTTGCTAGGCGGCACATTAATTAAAGGGTACCTACACCCAAAAATACAAATGTTGTGGACTAAGAACAGGGATGGGCAACTGGTGTGGGCAACCCCCCTTTTGAAGGCCCTCAGATCAATCCCCCCCCCCCCCCACACCTTTAAATGTTTAAAGTTCTCTTACTTAGAAAGTTGTCCTGGTCATACATGTATAGGCCTAGACTATATCCAACTAACAATACACTGAATTCCTAAATGCTCAGTAGTTTTAAATTTGAAGTCACATCTTTCTACACAATACCTTAAGAAATGTTTCCAATCTGTGAGGTAAAGAGGTGCTGTGAGAAAGTGGAGTGAGCCGTTTTAGAGACTGGTGAATTTGCGCTGCTAAAAAGGCAAATCTGGGGGATGCAGGCGACACATAAAAAAAGACTGTTCATGATTCCATTCGTTTGCAAAGAGGCAGGCGTGAACCAATGGATAAATATCATGAATTTATAAGTCCAAAAATGTATGTAGAAACTGCTGATTTCCCCTTTAAGGGACTGAAATGGAATTGATGAGCAAGTAGTCTGATAGCTAATGTACTTACTAGTCATTATTTAGCAAGGAAACATTTGCATGGCACCATCTAGGTAGTTAATTTTAACCAATACATAAACATCACCTTTCCAACACTGTTTTATTTGTAAAAAATATATATAAATATATTCTAAAATCAAAGACAAAAGGTATTCGATGATGAATCTGGATGACGGTTTGTGAAGAGAACACTAGATATTGCTTTTGCGTGGATCAATACTTTCCATTACATCTGAAGGGTAAGCCATCCTTGTAGCTCCATGTTCCCTAGAACTCATCTGAACTGAATCAGGGACCTTTTTAAAAATTTTTTTTTTTACATTTGCTCATTTGGCCAGCCAAATGATTTACAGTACCTTTTTTTGTTTCTCCCATATATTATATATGTTTCCACTGTCTTTGCATCTTGTCTTTTTAATTAATGAGTGCATTGTTAGTCAACATGGGACACACACACACACACACACACTTCCTCCTCCTATCTTCATCCACCTTATTTTCCCCGTTGTTTTAACCAGATAGACCGTGGAAAAACAGTTAATTAAAGCCGTCAGGACCCATCTAGGCCCTTTGGCACTGGCGGAATGCTAAAATAACAGCAAAACAACACGGATGAAAAAGTTTGCTGTCTGAGACTGAGTCCGTAATGAAGTGGTTTAATTGAAGTGGATTTAACCGGCATCATTGCAGTGAGTTTGGAAGCCTCATCTAAAGGGAGTTCTCTTAAAACTGAACAAGTACCTTTCAAAAGCCTGCCACTATAAAGTATCACAAGGCTCCTCTGAATACAAAAGGAGTTGGCAACCTAGTGTAGGTTTTCAACGGAGTCTGTCTTGTACTTTTTTTTTGGATTGAACCCGGTCCAGCCCCTTATGTCATCAATATGTATTTTCAGATGTGTTCCTCAGTGGCTTTCTTTTCCTACTTACGCTCATACTTCTTTTTTTTTGTAGAGGGAGCATGTTAATGATTGTGATCACTAGACTTCTAAAAGCATGTAATGTGCTTAATGTAATGAGTTAATTCCAAGTAACACTCATGTTAGGAGCTGCTTTCATATTCCTTTCATAGTGAGATGTGAATATGAAAATTGAGAAATACATTCACTCTTTTTTTTTTGCCACACACACACACACAGATATAGAGTGAAAGCGACACTTATGTCCATGGTGATTGGCTGTCTTGATTTCTCATTGTCCCTTGTCAGTAGCAGCAGCCCCTGTCATTCTGGTGACTAGCCTCATGTATTTTTCTGACAGTTTCGGTAAAATAAAAAAACTAAATAAAGAGGACACTGCTGAAGACGACAACTGAGGAATCCGTGATGGTGTCCCCTCAAATCCTTCATCTTTGTTCATGTTGCCAGCGATCTTTCTTTTCATCTTGTTTTGTTTTTCAATTTTTGGGGGGAATGTCTCCAACTAGTTAGGTCCTGTTCAAAGTATATGAAATGGAATGTTTCTTATTGGACAAATACAGGTTGTCCCTCTCTGTCTGATTTCTTCCGTTTGGCCCTTGCCTGGTAGCATGTTGACATTACACTTTCTTCACTGTGCATCACCCAGTTCAGGGACCGACATTTCAGGCTTCAAATTTCCTGTATCAATCGTATCCTGCCTGAGATCTTATTTTTCTTACCTCCCCCAGTAGAAAAATAAAAATGATTAACTCATATGCAAGGTCTCTGTATTGCTTCATAATGGGATGCCATTCCACAGTACCTCGTGCACAGGCCTTAAACCCTGTCTACAAAACTAATGAGTTATGGTCTAGACCAGTTGCCCTCACTAGACCACCATTGTTTGGGTTCAGCACAGGCTCTGCATTATCCTCAATACAGCCCATGTACATACAGTTGAAGTCTGAAGTTTACATACACCACTCCACAAATGTCTTGTTAACAAATAGTTGTTTTTGAAGTTGGTTAGGACTTCTAATTTGTGCATGACACAAGTCATTTTCCAAGAATTCTTTACAGGCAGATTATTTCACTTATAAATCCCTGAATCACAATTCCAGTGGGTCAGGAGTTACATACACTAAGTTGACTGTGCCTTTAAACAGTTTGGAAAATTCCAGAAAATGAAGTCATGGCTTTAGAAGCTTCTGATAGGCTATTTGACATCATTTGAGTTGGAGGTTGGAGGTGTACCTGTGGATGTATTTCAAGGCCTACCTTCAAACTCAATGCCTCTTTGCTTGACATCATGGGGAAAATCTAAAGAAATCAGCCAAGACCTCAGAAAAAATTATTGTAGACCTCCACAAGTCTGGTTCATCCTTGGGAGCAATTTCCAAATGCCTGAGGTTACCTCTTCATCTACAAACAATAGTATGCAAGTATAAACACCATGGGACCACGCAGCTGTCATACCACTCAGGAAGGAGATGCATTCTGTCTCCTAGAGGTGTACGTACTTTGGTGCGAAAAGTGCAAATAAATCCTAGAACAGCAGCAAAGGACCTTGTGAAGATGCTGGAGGAAACAGGTACAAAAGTATCTATATCCACAGTAAAACGAGTCCTATATCGACATATCCTGAAATGCCGCTCAGCAAGGAAGAAGCCACTGCTCCAAAACCACCATTAAAAAGCCAGACTATGGTTTGCAACTGCACATGGTGACAAAGATTGTACTTTTTGGAGAAATCTGGTCTGTTGAAACAAAAATAGAACTGTTTGGCCATAATGACCATTGTTATGTTTGGAGGAAAAAGGGAGAGGCTTGCAAGCCGAAGAACATCATCCCAACCGTGAAGCACGGGGGTGGCAGCATCATGTTGTGGGGGTGCTTTGCTGCAGGAGGGACTGGTGAACTTCACAAAATGGATGGCATCATGAGGTAGGAAAATTTTGTGGGTAATTATGTGGATATATTGAAGCAACATCTCACGACATCAGTCAGGAAGTTAAAGCTTGGTCGCAAATGGGTCTTCTAAATGGACATTTACCCCAAGCATACTTCCAAAGTTGTGGCAAAATGGCTTAAGGACAACCAAGACAAGGTATTGGAGTGGCCATCACAAAGCCCTGACCTCAATCCTAGCGTGTGCAAACAAGGAGGCCTACAAACCTGACTCAGTTACACCAGCTCTGTCAGGAGGAATGGGCCAAAATCACCCAACTCACTGTGGGAAACTTGTGGAAGGCTACCAGAAACGTTTGAGCTATGTTAAACAAAGTAAGCTACAAAGTAGGAGGTATAGCCACAGACAGAACACCAACTTTTTATTTAGGCAATTTTTTTACGGTCATAGATTCAAGATAGTTGCATTATTTTATTATTTCAATGTGTTTTTCAGGGAGTTTTAATGTGCTTGGGCAATTCCAGTCCTTGGGGGCCTGATTGGTGTCACAGTTAAGACCCAGCTAACACACCGGACTCCAATAATCACCTAATCATGATCTTCAGTTTAGAATGAAATTGGATTAATCAGCAATCAGGCCCCCGAGGACTGGAGTTGCCCACCCCTGTGACTAGGGCATACAACTACTGATAACTACAGTACAATGACCTATAACCCTATATTAATGCACTCTACAAAATCCCATTGTATGGAATGGGTCACTCTTGATGGGCTGCACCCCTCTCCGTTTTTTAAACTCCAATAGCTATCCCCGAAATCGGATTATTCTTTATCTAGTCTGGATTTTGGGAGAGATTGAGTTCCTGCTACATTTGATCTGAAAATGTCATGCAACAGAGGAATGCAGATTATCGAGAGAGAGAGAGAGAGCGCAACCAGAGGAGACAGCATGGATGGGAATTGAGATTGAGTACAGGATGGATGGAAGTACGGAGTAAAGCCATTCTGGTTTGCCTGGTTGTGTGTTCTGCTCTCTAAACTATGATTTCACCTTTAGAAGTCAGTCGTGCCAATTGTGTCTTTGGAAACCGACATGGTTTCAGACATTTTTTTATTTTTATTTTATTAAGAGCAGCATAACGGCCTAATCTGCAACAATAATACGATTTTAGAAGGTATAAACATTGTCTGCCCTCTTTGGATTAAATAGACCTAGATTATAATTTGGTATTATATTTTGTAATAGCCGATACAGTAGAATAAATGATAATACATCATTTAATATTCACTAAATCTGTTTTAACCTTGATATTTTTAATGAAGCCTTTGATCCTGATATTATTCTGAATCCTATCCAACTATACATCATGAAATGGTGAATAGCAGAGGATATGCGTATGATATTCACTAACTTGTCACAATTGACATGCTACCTTTGTTTGACAAGTCCTAATCAACACACAGTATTTCCTGTTCATGACCAACCCATTGTATGCTAACAGGCAAGAGCTTCATCCTGATGTCATCCGCCAGTGTCACAAGTTCACGAGTGACTGCACTCCTGTGCACTTACCACAGGTCAAATGGTCACTACGACTCCATGCTGCTCAATACAGTTGGCCATTTTGTTTCCTGGCGATGGGAAAAGGCAGCTAGACCACAATGGCTATTGCGTGACGCACTGTACTACACATTCTCTGCCGCTGGCAAATCTCAAACTGTGAAGATACTGCTCACACCCACAGGAAAGGAAAAATATGTCACACACTTTTCTGGTTGCAATTATCATCAGATGTCCAAAAATCCACTCAGACACTGACTGGAATCATTTTTGTTGGTGAGAGAGTACTGTACTCTCTGTGGGAGTAACTGCGTCTGGTTGACACAACATGGTTAACCAGCAGTCAATCCAAAAGTATCTGTTATAGTGTTGTACGGTTGAGCAGTCCCTAACACTGTCATGTTAAGCAACTAGCTGGATCTCAATTAAGGCAGCCTCCCTGCACCTCTCTGATTCAGGGGTTGAGTTAAATGCTGAAGACACATTTCAGTTGAAGGCATTCAGTTGTACAACTGACTAGGTATCCCCCTTCACCTTTCATTGGCTGACAGTTGGAAGAATACGTGACTCGTAGCCTGAGGCTTGCTAGAGTCTTTACTGTACAAACTAAAAGGTAATCTTATTACACAAAACATTGCCATGTAGGGAATATTCCTTGACACTTTGTCTTTGTACACCAGATAAGATTCACAACTTGAATGAAACTATTAATTTAGTACTTTCTATAACACATTGCTCTCTCTCTTTCTCTTTTGCACGTTCTTTTCAGGATAGGCTTTGAGAACCGTAAAACCGGACCATAACAGGACTGCAGTTCAGCGGAAGGAACCTAACAGACGGAGCGCTCGCTTTGGGCTCACCAGGGAAGGCCTGACCCTTCCATTGGGCGGATCGACAGCCAGGCGGAGGGGCCATGTGGTCTGCACGCCTGCTCCTCTTCGCCAGCCTGTTTGCGCCAGCAGCTCTGGGTAAGCCCGGGACGCCGTTGCCCCATTTCATGTGACTGTTTGTTTCAGTGTCTGTCTCACTATTTATATTTGCTAAACATTTTTCGTCTCACTATTTATATTTGCTAAATATTTTTCCCAAGTTTCATGCTTTTCCGATGTCTCTTTCTTCCCTCTCTCCTCTGATCCCGATGTATCCCTCTGTCTCTGGCTTTCTTTCCATCTCTTTTTACCTCTTTAACCTCTCTCTTTCTCTCTCTTTTACTTCTCTTTCTCTCTTTTACCTCTCTCTTTCTCTCTCTTTTACCTCTCTCTTTCTCTCTCGTTTACCTCTCTCTTTCTCTCTCGTTTACCTCTCTCTTTCTCTCTCGTTTACCTCTCTCTTTTACCTCTCTCTTTCTCTCTCTTTTACCTCTCTCTTTCTCTCTCTTTTACCTCTCTCTTTCTCTCTCTTTTACCTCTCTCTTTCTCTCTCTTTTACCTCTCTCCTTATCTCTCTTTCTCTTTTACCTCTCTCCTTTACCTCTCTCCTTTACCTCTTTCTCTCTCATCTCTCTTTTTCTGTTTCTATGTATCTTTTAGTCTCTCTGACTTTATCTCACTGTTTTTCTCACTCTCTGGACAATAGAAATGGAAATGTCTTTCTAGGAGTCATTTATCAAAGCCTTTGCATAGTGCGTGTAGGAAAGATAGTAAAATGTGTGCGAAAGAAAGAAATGACCAATACACTGGTCTCCTCATTATTGAGATCACTTCGCAGGCATTTTTTTTTTATCCCTCTGAACAAATTGCAATCACCTCAGATTTGACCGTTTTCCTTTTGGCTTCTGACAATTGTTTCAGTGGAAAGTAAAATTAAGTAATTTAAATTCAGCTTAAACTAGGGTTTGGGAACGGGGGGAGGCATTATGCCATGGTCCATAAACATGCTAATTTGCTACGGTGAAACCATTAACGGGAGATTCAAAGCAAATTGAATTGCTTTGGTGCCTTATCTTTGGGCTGGGCTGCAGCTCGCTTTTAGCAGCACGCTAATCAAAACTAGCTCTCCAGCATAGTTTGTTTTGCAAAAATGTTCATTGGGAGTGGAGTCACGTGACTTCGACGTGTCACGCACCTGTCTGTGTATTGCTCTATTGATCCGAAGGGAATAGAGGCATTATGAAGCCGTTAATTTACTGCCGACCTGACAAAAGAGCCCGGAAGATAAACTGTGTTGGACAATAGGTTGCATATTAAACGCTGTGACTGCTGTGATGCCATAATTCTCTCTCCACAATGGAAAATAGAGATACAGATACACGAAGTATAACTCCCCGGTATTTTTATCAAGGCCAAGGTAGGAGAATTGTATTCTTTTGTTATCCTTGAATTGGCTTAGTGTTTATTCTTTGAGGTGGGGAAAAGATCATGCATTACTAGATGCTGTCAGCAGACTAGTCCCAGATGTTTTGGAATGCTTCTATTTAGGGGCTGGTTTTAATGCTCACGTAGGGGTTTCTTTTCTCTCCACAGTCTCTCTTCCTACCCCAGGGGGGTGATGGAGATGGGTACTCTGGGGGGCACTGCCCTACTTTGGGATGGTAATCCAGTTACCCCCCCCCCCACACACACACACACACACACACACACACACACACACACTCCCAGTGTGTTTTCCGACCTAGCCCAATATGCTCCAATCACACCCACATATTATCTGCATCCCCAAATGGCACCCTATTCCTTATCTATTGCAATACTTTTGACCAGAGCTCTGCCATTTGGGACGCAACCTCGGCCTCCCCTGCTCACAGCTGCCGCGTGCGTGCGTGTGTGCGTGCGCGTGTGTGTGCGTGCGTGCGTGTGTGTGCGTGTGTGTGTGCGTGCGTGCGTGCGTGTGTGCGTGTGTGTGTGTGTGTGTGTGTGAGAGAATATTGTTCAGCTGGGAGCTATAGAAGGTAATTGACCATCCTGGCAGTTATGCCCGAGGCTTTCTACAGACATACACCCACACACATCTTATACACTGTAAGCCTATTCATGGTACACACACTATCTGACTCATTCACACAGTTCCATCTACACGGTATTTACAACTCTCACCATCTGCATATTGTATGGTAATTCGGAACACTCCCCGCAGCCGAAGTGAAATGTCACCTGAGGATATCCCAGCATCCCCGGCCACGGCTATCCATCAGAAATGTGATAATGCTAATCCGATCCCATTGGATCAATACAAACCCCATCAAAAATAGTTTTGTGTCAATTTCAATGTGTCCAAGCCAGACATCCCTTAATTAATCTCCTTTTGCCAGGGCATTCAGTGCTGTACACCAGGGCATCCCTGCGTTTGCCTAATTAAACAAATTACTTTCCGCACTCATATTTGAAATGGGAAACTTCAACAGAGCCTACTCGGGCATGTTCAGTTTTGTTGTGAATATGAAGCGTTTGTGAAGCGTGTAATGTAATAGGTCTGCTCTGAGCGAGTGGGCTTACTGTCGTTGTAGAACCTCTATTGGTGTCTGAATTGTACGAGTTCACACTAGTAGTTGTTTTAGTTCTCCCTTTTCTTGTATCCCCGAGAACGTGATGCGAATGTCAACAAAAAGAACAAAGATAGCGCTAGCATCTTAAGCCAAAGAGAATTGAAGGTCATTAGATTTAAAGTTGGAAGTGAACTTTACTTTGACTATAATTGGTATGTAAGTGCTAAGAGCAAGAGTGAAACGCTGCATGTTTTAAGGAAATACTTGGACTCCTTTGAGGTTTAAGTGACTTTCAGACTTTTACCTGATTGTGTTTATTTTTTATTTTTTACACAATGAATAGGATATAACCTACAGTTCCGGCACATTGGTATTCATGGGCCAAATAACTTGGTGAATTGCTCTCAACATACTCTAACCATTATTTTGAATTATTATTATTTTGAAATTGCACGGATGGTCACATTTGTGTCTCAGTACACCAGAGCTTCCTTCAGGTTGACAAAACAGTTGTCAATTTGATACCAGCTTAATCCATATCTCTGTTGACTGAATGCAGTGTTCCTTTGCTGTGTCAGTCTTTCTGGTTCGTTTCACCTATTGTCAACTCATAGGTGTCTCATTTCCAAATAATTATTTGTTTTTGGATAAACTAAATATGCATGATCCTGGTCTCTTTGTACTGTATTCTAATTACATTTTCAAAATGTTGTAATTCCGGCAATATATCAAATCAAATTTTATTTGTCACATGCGCCGAAATGCTTACTTTCAAGCCCGTAACAAACAATGCAGTTCAAGTAATAGTAAAGAAAATATTTGAAAGTAAAAAATCAAATAGAGGCTATATACAGGGGGTACCGATACCGAGTCAATGTGTTGGGGTACAGGTTAGTCGAGGTAATTTGTTCATGTAGGTAGGGGTAAAGAGACTATACATAGATAATAAACAGCGAGTAGCAGCAGTGTTAAAACATTAGTGGGTGGGTGTCAATGTAAATTGTCTGGGTGGCCATTTGATTAGATATTCAGCATTCTTGTGGCTTGAGGGTAGAAGCTGTTATGGAGCCTATTGGACCTAGACTTTGCGCGCCGGTACCGCTTGCCGTGCGGTAGCAGAGAGAACAGTCTGACTTGGGTGACTGGAGTCTTTGACAATTTTGGGCCTTCCTCTGACACCGCCTAGTAAATAGGTCCTGGATGACAGGAAACTTGGCCCCAGTGATGTACTGGGCCATTCATACTACCCTCTGTGGCGCCTTAGTTGGATGCCGAGCAGTTGCCATACCAGGTAGTGATGCAACGGGTCAGGATGCTCTCGACGGTGCACCTGTAGACTTTCTTTGAGGATCTGGGGACCCATGCCAAATCTTTTCAGTCTCATGATGGAGAAAACGTGTTGTGCCCTCTTCACGACTGTCTTGGTGTGTTTGGACCATGATAGTTTGTTGGTGATGTGGACACCAAGGAACTTGATACTCTTGATCCGCTCTACAACGGCCCCGTTGATGTGAATGGGAGCGTGTTCACCCCTCCTTTTCCTGTAGTCCACGATCATCTCCTTTTTTTCCTCACATTAAGGGAGAGGTTGTTGTCTCTTATCTCCTCCCTATGGGCTGGCTCATCGTTGTCGGTGATCAGGCCTACCATTTTTGTGTCATCAGCAAACCTAATGATGCTGTTAGATTTGTGCATGGCAAAGCAGTTGTGGGTGAACAGGGAGTACAGGAGGGGATTAAGCATGCACCCCTGATGGGCCCCCGTGTTGAGAATCAGTGGGGCAGATGTGTTGTTGCCTACCCTTACCACCTGGGGGTGGTCCGTCAGGAAGTCCAGGATCCAGTTGCAGATGGAGGTGTTTAGTCCCAGGGTCCTTAGCTCATTGATGAGCTTTGAAGGCACTATGGTGTTGAACACTGAGCTGTAGTCAATGAACAGCATTCTCCCATAGGTGTTCCTTTTGTCCAGGTGGGAAAGGGCAGTGTGGAGTGCAATTGAAATTGCATCATCTGTGGATCTGTTGGTGTGGGTCTAGGGTTTCGGGGATGATGGTGTTGTGAGCCGTCACCAGCCTTTCAAAGCACTTCATGGCTATCGACGTGAGTGCTACAGGGCGGTAGCCATTTAGGCAGGTTACCTTGGTGTTCTTGGGCACAGGGACTATGATGGTCTACTTGAAGGATGTAGGTATTACAGTCTCGATCAGCAAGAGGTTGAAAGTGTCAGGGAAGACACTTGTCAGTTGGTCCGTGCATGCTCTGAGTACACGTCCTGGTAATCCGTCTTGCCCCGTGGCCTTGTGAATGTTGTCCTGTCTAAAGGTCTTGCTCACATCGGCTACGGTGAGTGTGATCCACAGTCGTCCGGAACAGCTGGTATTCTCATGCATTTAGCTCATCTGGTAGGATTGTGTCACTGGGCTGCTCGCGGCTTTTTCCCCCTTTGTAGTTCGTAATAGTTTTCAAGCCCTGCCACATCCAACGAGCGTCAGAGCCAGTGTAGTAGGATTCAATCTCAGTCCTGTATTGATGGTTTGCCTGTTTGATGGTTTGTCTGAGGGCATAGCGGAATTTCTCATAAGCGCCTGGAGTAGTGGGCGGCTTCTTGAAAGTGGCAGCTCTAGTCTTTAGCTCAGTGTGGATGTTGCCTGTAATCCATGACTTCTGGTTGGGATCTGTCTGTACAATTTGGGGATGACTTCGTCGATGCACTTATTGATGAAGCCAGTCACTGATGCAGTATACTCCTCAATGCCATTGGATGAATCCCGGAATATATTCCAGTCTGTGCTAGCAAAACAGTTCTGTAGCATAGCATCCGCGTCATCTGACCACTTCAGTATTGAGCGAGTCACTGGTACTTCCTGCTTTAGTTTCTGCGTGTAAGCAGGAATCAGGAGGATAGAATTATGGTCAGATTTGCCAAATGGATGGCGAGGAAGAGCTTTGTATGCTTCTCTGTGTGTGTGGAGTAAAGGTGGTCTAGAGTTTTTCTTCTTCTCTGATTACACAAGCTGGTAGAAATTAGGTAAAATGGATTTAAATTTACCTGCATTAAAGTCCCCGGCCACTAGGAGTGCCGCTTCTGGGTGAGCATTTTCTTGTTTGCTTATGGCCTTATACAGCTTGTTGAGTGTGGTTTTAGTGCCAGCATCAGTTTGTGGTGGTAAATAGATAGCTACGAAAAATATAGATAAACTCTCTTGTTAGATAGTGTGGTCTACAGTTTATTATGAGGTACTCTACCTCAGGCGAGCAATACCTCGAGACTGTTAATATTAGACATCGCGCACCAGCTGTTATCGATAAATAGACACACACCACCACCCCTCGTCTTACCAGATGTAGCTGTTCTGTCCTGCCGATGCACAGAAAACACAGACAACTGTATATTATCTGTGTTGTCGTTCAGCCACGACACGGTGAAACATAAGATATTACAGTTTTTAATGTTCCGTTGGTAGGATAGTCTCAAGCCGAGATCATCCAGTTTATTTTCCAGTGATTGCACGTTGGCCAATAGAACGGAGGTAGAAGCGGGTGACCCACTCGCCGACAAATTCTCACAAGGCACCCCGATCTCCACCCTCTGTATATCCATCTTCATGCGAATGACAAGGATTTGGGCCTGGTCTCGGAGAAGCATTATGTCCTTCGCGTTGGACTCATTAAAGAAACATATTCTTCCAGTTCAAGATGAGTAAATCGCTGTTCTGATATCCAGAAGATTTTTTCGGTCATAAGAGATGGTAGCAACAACATTATGTACATAATAAGTTACAAACAATGGGGAAAAACAGACAAAATAGCACAGTTGGTTAGGAGCCCATAAAACGCCAGCCATCCCCTCCGGCGCCATTTTCTAACTGCCTGGCATTTTGGTATCAGGCTCAGGAGATATTTTTTCCTTGTCTACCATACCTAAATGTTGAGTAGGAGCCATTACCTGGTTCCTACTCATCCTTGAGTAGAAAGGGGCTTCCATGTTCTCGTCATTGCCAAAGTGCTGTCAGAGCTCAGAACCCGAGTGAAACAAATGACGTTAACATTAAGCAATGCTGGGCATTTGAGCTCGCAGGGTTAACCCCCCCCCAAATGAATTAGGAATCCTCCCATTGCGGCTCCCTCTGCATAATTCGGTAAGCATCGGGTGATGCCATTTTAAAATGGCTTGTGGTGGATGGAATAGTGTTTAATGAGGACGGATATTGACAGCAGGGTCAAGTGGCGGAGGATGTTGATTTACATTAGGTGGAGTAATGTGTGGCGACTGGCGGACTGGGAAGATAAATATTACAGAGTGATCCTTCAAACGAGCACAAGGCGCAAAAAGGCTCTTCTACAGGGTTTCCTGCCCAAACCACCAGGGGTTGGGTGAAAATTGGCAAGTGAGCAGGTGGGTGGGGACAAACATACGCCAAGCAGAGACGACGCATTGAGAACGAGAGAGCGTGTCACTTTATCAATTTGCATAATGAAGTATTTAGCTCGGCAGATAGATCTGTGTATCAACCCCACGCCAGATGCTTAAGCCAATACTAGCAACAGCATGAAGCTATAAAACACTGACAACCCTTTACTTATCTGGCTGATTTGCATGCAATGGAAAGGCTAGGATAGGATACGGTAGGTGTTACGATCAAACAGGAGAAGCCTGATATTCATACCGCTCATAGTTATACAAATCTCCCAAAGCTTTATATGATTGGCCCTGTAAACTCTTCCAGTGCCACACACCATATTCACAGACAGGCACGATGTGGGTGGGGAAAAAAGGCAAGGCTGTCCTCCATCCCCTTTCCTGACTATATGTCACCACGGCAACAATAATTTATATCCACCTCTGATGGTCATACAGTATGCTTGCCTAATTACGGGGATTATCTGCAGTTAGGCACTTCTCATGCAAATTGGATATGGGGTTAGACCTTGTGCACTTTGCATGGGCTTTTTCATTTGAATCTCGATGAATCTGGTTTCATAAGAGCATAGGCTACTGTAGATTGGGAACTTTTTTTTCTTTTTTTTGTACAGAGGTGCATTTTTACTTCCTGGATCCCATGTTGATGTTAGCCAATCATCATTGATTGGTCTGTGGTGTTGGTAAGAGACATGGGACACTTAAGCGCCAACGTGATACAACTGCTATGATGGCCTGCTGAACAGGTTCCCCTATGTCCACTGAGAACGAAGGAACATCAACTCAAGGACACAATTTGTCCTTGGCCTATTTGTTTTAAGGGTGTGCTTTTTTCCGTCCAAGTGTCGACCGAACAGCATAATATGACCATATCAGCTAAATAGCCACAAAAGGCACAGTACATTAAGATTCCACATTTAGCATATCATTAATCAAATCCTTGCTATTGTTCTACAGTATATGTGAGCATTGATTTGAGTCCGGTATTGTTAGCTGGTTGTATTATCCCACCTGGGGGCAATTGGTCCACTGAAGAGGACAATGATAATGTCTTCCTAATGGAGCTCAGAGGACAATGCCAACCAATCAGTCAATCCAAACTGCTTTCCCCAGCTCTCTCATTTTTACATGGCACTTTACCACTTCACCATCGAGGGAGAATTTGAGCTTTTTTTTCCTTCAAAACCGAGAATACAAGGTATATAATTACATTTGCCTGAAACTAAAGTTCAAAGCGGGGGGAAAAAGAACGTGGTCCAATTACGAAGTGAGACGCTTATACGATCTCTCCGTCTCGCTCCCTACCTCTCTCTCTTTCTCCCCATCTCACCCTCTTTCACCCCCCCCCCCTCCCCATCTCGCTCTCCTCTCTTTCCTCTCTCTCTCTACTCTTAGCTTAGTAGAAAGCAATGGGTGAATCAATATATGAAGTATTGTAAAGTCGGGCATTGGGACCGAAGACTGGGATCAAATGTTACAGTGAGACAGATTAGCCCCTGTAGACCCTTGATGATAAGAGAATGAGAGAGGGAGAGAGGGAAGGAGGGATACTGGAGATGGCCTTCAATGTGGCACAGTAGCCTTGGAGGGAATTCAATACAACCCATTGACAAAAGAAGAGCTGTATTATAGAGAGAAGCTGCGGCCTCCTTTGGGAAGCTGGCCCGGCCTTTCTATTTCCTTATTAATTGTGCCTGAGGAAAAAAGGGAGAGGGAGGATAGCGACAAAGATATACACAGCTTTCTCTCAAAGGAGGCCCTTCTCCCTCCACATTTTGTTTGAAACAATGTCAGGGTCAAGCCGATTTGAGGATATATGTACTTCTTGAATGGACGAGTGGTACCTTGAAAGGGATCTAAGAAAGGCACACACTTCCTCGACATCACAAACATCACAAACTCCCCCATAAGTCTTTGAGGTCACAGCTTGCCCTCAATCCCATACGGAGTTGTCAGGCCCCTGGAGAGATTGTCAATTTAGCCATTGATGGATCCCCCTGTGAAGTCACGTCCCACTGTCCTCCCCTAAGTCCACCCAGGGCCCATCTTAAGGCTGTTGGCTGCATGTTTGTTGGAGTAGGAAGGAATGGTCTCCTCCCCCACCGACCCTCACCTCCCACCTTTTACTGCACACACCTGGTCACAGTACAGTACACGTCAAGGAAGATGAGACGACAATAAATGAAGTGCTCAGACGTCCGGTATCTTTCGTTAAGGCATCATATTTCTGTATTTACTTTGGAGATGTTCCTGAAGAAGTTTAAGGTGTCAGTTGTAGTCGTTTTTTATTGTATTTTTGTGTGTGCTATGTTTGATGTGTAAACAACCTCCCTCTTACTGCATCCCCAGAAAATAATCTTGGCCCGTCTTTATCCTTGTCAATAATACACGGATTCTTTAGGATCTAAAGGCTAAACTGAACCTAGATCAGTACTACTACTCTGAGAAGCTTGATAAATATAGCCCCTGTATTATGTTGTCTCTTGAATATCCGGATAGTCCAAACTGAGAGAAGTCAATAGTTAAGAGCTGGCTTTTAGGGGTTCTGTCATTTATTTTAACCGTGGAAAACCACTAAGATTTCCCTGGAGATAAATGTGACATGGAGGGATCCCACAAAAGACTGACTGTGTCAAGTGAGAAACATTGCAGGTGCACATTCCCCAGTGTTGCCCTCCCCTCTCCCACACACACACACACACACACACACACACACACACACACACACACACACACACACACACACACACACCCCGATCACTGGCCCTTGTTCAGTGGCATAGGGGACTTGAAGGGGATTCTTTTTCACTGTGATAATGCAGTGCTTTCTGCTTCGTGACATGGGCTGGAGAGAGCAGTGGAAACGGTAGAGAAGGATGTCACTCTGCAGTGCAGCATCAAGCGTTTTGGCACGAGATGTCTCTATAGGCCCTCTGGAAGGGACACACTGTAGACTGTGTGTACTCTGCTCATTGTTGAGTAAGGGCTCATATTAAGTGTGCAGACCTTTTTAGTGGGTTGATGCTCATTGCCGTGTTTTTCTTTACAATATTATATGCATATTTAGGTTCAAGTATTGTACCCAGAATCATAGGTATGAGCGTGAAACGTTTTCACCTCATGTTTATACTTCTCAAGTGAACTGCATGCCCACAGTACTGTGTACGTCTGACGGTCGTCCAGAATTCCAAACTTTTGACACGTCTTCCCATTTCACGTTGCAGTTCATTTATTAACACACGTGGAGGGCGACCATCCCTTTCCATGCATATTCAAAGTCCCGCCTCTTGTCTTCACATAATAGCCTTGTGTGTGTGATTTTAGCTTTCATTTTAAACATTGGAAACCAAAAGGAATCAGAGGGTTCACTGAGTGCTGTTGCTATTGCAGATGTAGCATAGCAACACAGGTTGATGGAAGCAATGCCACACCATTTGCGTGCACCGTGGCATGCGCGCTCAATAAGATGACCTGCTCTCTGTGGGAGGTCAAAGAGCTAGGTATCGACGAGTTGTCGCCTCCGCCACCCTCTCCCCTCCTGTTTCTCTCCTCATCTTTTTTCAACTCTCCTCACCTCTTTTATCTTCCATCTCTCTCTCCTTTAGCGTGTCGCTGTATGACTGGCAGGTTCTTGTTAATAATAATCTCGCGGAGGGCTCCGCCATGCGATTCAATTAACTGCTCACGCTGCTGTGATCTCTCGGCGCACCGACAGAACAGGAGCTTTTTGTCACCCAGCACATGTTTTAGATGTTACGCTACACATGCTGTAGCTACACTATCTTATGCTAGCTAGCTAGCGCCATTGTAGACTACAGTAACCTAGAGAGACTCTAGATTAGCACTGCCCTCATCGTCCTGGATATAGACGGGCGAATGAAGACCTTTTGTAAATCTAGGCTAAATGGGGCCACCATGCATGTATGTTTGGGGGAAATGTCCTAGAAAGCCTCCCTTGGGGGAAGGAGGTGTGTCCTCAACCCCCCTCCATGGTCATTCATTGACCCAGAGGGATAGACGAAAGGGAGGGGAGGGAGACAATGAATGGTGCCACTCTGTACATAGCCTACTGTCTGAAAGCTACGCTAGCATCTTCCATGTAGTATACGGGTATCCCATCCTACCCCCATTACTACAACACCCAGGCTTCAATAAAATGCACCCCCCTCCCTAAAATATTTTCACATGACCCTCCCCTTGATTACCACCACAAATAACATTAACTGGATCAACCCTGTGTATATAAACATGGATATCGATTTGACAACTTCAGCATGCTTTTGTGGCAGTCCAAGCAGAGCTATGGAACAGAAGGTTGAGGATTAGCTGAGCTAACTCTCCCTGCTTGTGTCATTACACTAAGACCAGAGCCGCCTTTAGACAATGATCAGCTAGGGGGAAATCAGATTTGAAACATTTTTATGCTCTATTTATAATTTATATAAAATATATGCAACAATATTCCACCAAAAGGTATCTGTGCCAAAGCACTACATATAACCAATAGTCCAGGCATAACTACATACCGATGACTTTGAGCGCTTCATCATGGTTTACGTTTTCAACACCCCAATCAAATAGACATTGTCTATCTCAACAAACAGAAAATACATCCATTCCTACTCCTTGTCGAAGGATTGGCTTGACAATCTCCGAATGTCATTGAAGGCTTCGTTTTTTTTGTGTGACGGATATCTCTTTTCGATATCTCTTTCGAATGTGTGCAGGTAGCCTACAGAAGATCTTTGAAGTAGCCTAATCAAACTCAAATGTGAGTGGTTGTGTTTATTGCATACATAAGGTAATACATATCAAAAGTTAAACGACAAATATTTCGGCGATATTTAAGCGTTAGGTTCTAGGTCAAGGAACAACCACTCCGATTGGAAAGGAGTCAAGCGTGTTAAGCTTTTCTGAATAACTGGGCCTGCTGGTAGCATAGGCCTATGTGCCTACACTATATAGGACAACATGTGAGAATGAGGATCGGCAACAGACAGCAGCACATCCGTATCAGAGGTAAAAATACAGCCAGACTGTCCTGCTACTGTGACTTTGCAGACTTTTTAATCTGTCGAGTTGACTCACAACTGATCCAAATGAAATTAATAGAATGAAACATTCGAATAACAGGGCTTTTGCAACATCATTCAAATGAAATTGTACAAAACTGCAGTTTACAGTCTTGTACAATAATTGTACTCACAATAATTCACATTTTCATTGCATTGTGGTGGTGTAGGCTAGTCTAGGTAGGATAATGTTATTGACTTTCAGGCCGTACAAATTTAATGAGCTATGTAGTGGATAATTATTATTTTTTTAAATAAATTAAGGGGAAACAAAAAAACAAACACTTTTTTTACTTAACAAAAGTTATACCTGTTGTAATAATACTAAACAACCTTTTGTACAACAGCTAGTGACCTCACTGAGAGATTTTAGCTTTTCGGTATTGTAGCAAACTATGGCGCAGGGAAAACAACTCAGGTTGCTGGAGTGAAAGAAAACAAGCTACGCTTCGTGTCAATAGGGTTAATCTACTTGCTGGGAATTGTAACGTGGTTTATATAGCAAGGTTTACTACACAGCCCCCTCCTTCGACTAATCAGCCCCCTAGCATGTCCGAGCCATGCGTTCTGATGGCTGCATGGCCGCCATCCCACTTCTGACACCAGTGTAGCAAACGGCAGGACAAGGAAGTGAAACCGGGTCATTTGAAAGGCAAATACCTTATGCATTGTGCCAATAGGGTTAACCCACTTGGTGGGAATTGTATCATGTATAATGTAGCAAGGATTGTGACAGTATAATGGTTTTGTAATGACAGTCAAAAGGACCAGTGCTTGAGACCCAGTCAGGGTATCCCCCTAACCCACTATTTGTGTCAGGTGTTGGAGAGCACTATTTGAAAGCATGTCCAAGCCGAGATTTAGTCACAGTAGATTTGTGTTAGGGTAGCAATGTTTTTGTACTGCACATGTGATGTCAAAGTATTGCACCCAGTTGATAAATCATCATAAAATCATTCTGCCAGATAGGCCTACTTTGAAGTCAACATTTAATTGGGAAGGTTTTTGGGGAAAAATGTTGAATGATTGTTTCAGCATGCATCGTGGATTTTATAGCACCGATTGGCTATATTTATTACTTTTAGAAGTGTATTCTTCAGGCTGACTACTAGCATCTGTTGAGTTGCAATGTCCCATAAATTGAACATTCAAATCAACGTATGTATAAAATAAGTTTTGCACCAACACAATTCAAAAGGAAGTCTACAGCAAAAATACATTTTTTTACTTTTTGCGATTCAGAAATACTTATTTTGATTCCCATAATTTGATTCACAGAGCTTTAACCGAACACCAACTACCACATTACAATGGCGAAACGTGTCATTCAATTGGTAAAAAAAATGGATTAAAAATAATTGTTTTACATATTTTATAAATGTTTTGACTATTTTGAGATGGGCATCCGATTATATAGTAAATAAAATGTGTATGGCTCAAACAACATCGATAGGGGAACTTTTTGAGCTGCGTCTCATGCCTTGACTGTTATTTCGCAATGACGCACCTGGCCTCCGCTGCCAATCAGCTATTCCATGTTCTTGTGGATTTATGTAGACAATTAGTGCAGATTATAATTATTTTATGTATGGTATGATTGCTAGTTAACCTATTGCAGATCTGGACAAACGATCCACCTTCCGCTATTGCCACTGTTGATAGAGGGCAGGATAGAGTTGACTGTATAGTAAGTGGGCAGAAAATAGCGCATAAGGGAAGTACCCAAACACCTGATAGGGGAGGAGCATGCAAGCAGATGAGGAATTGCGGCTATATGAAATAAATTATATAGTAAAACCGGTAGAATGTAATGTAAACCAAGGAAAAAATTCACTTTGCCCAATTTAAAAATCACACAAACTTCCTCAAAACAAAAATGTTTTGTTAGACAACCTATTTTGGACCACCCCAGTAAATTTCGAACTGTCTCTTAATGTTTTGCCTCTGTAGGACCCATTTCGTCACACAATACGTTATTGTGCATCATTGCGTACCCTCAATCTCTTAACAGTTCAGCAGTTTGCTAATCCAGTTGCATCTGATACAGTTACCTATTTAGATATGATATAAATGTTGCTATGTGCCTTAGTTAGTAAATTAGGGCATATGCATGAATTCCCATTTTAATTTATGCATTTGAATAATTTGTGTTTTTCATTATGCAAGTAAACATAACTGCTTGGAGCCATAATTGGTATTAATTCATGCTTTTTACCCCTCGGCTAATAAACTGCAGCAAAAATCGCGTTAGACAGGAAGAATGTGGAATACATAAATGACCTAAGCTTACAATGGAGGCTACTGTACGTTATTTGCAGGAAGCTCCAATAAAGTATGTTTATATCTCAAGGGAAGAAGCCTGCTGAATCTGAAGTCAAATGAGTTTCTATGAGGATACATCAGTTGTGAACTTCTCTTTGTTGCCTCTGTGACTTTTCATGCTATAAGCAGCAGAGCAAGCCAAAATGAAAGATTCCTATTTTTCTTAGCGTTCCCTCAAACTCGAAAACAAAGATATTGCCACATTTCTCATACACATACAGTGTCTTCAAGTTCATAACAAACGCAACGAGTTTCTCAACCCGAGCCAATATGGGCTTTGTGTCAAATGCATTATCCGTTATTATTCCTTTAGCTGCTGAAAAGTACTCCTTTCTCCCCATCCATGTCTTCTCCATGGCTGCTGCTGTTGAATATACAATCCGTGTGAGGGAGAGTGAAAGAGCTGCATCCTAAATGACACCCTATTCCCTATATAGTGCACTACGTTTGACCAGAGCCCTATGGGCACTACATATTAATAGGGCGCCATTTGGGATGTCGTCGGTGTGAGCGAGCATAGGGTAGTTTATTCTCAGTGTCGACTGATTGAGGTCAGAACAGATTAAGTGCTTTCCACTGTCAGTTTATGAGGTCGTGGTTTCCATTGACAAACATGACCCGATGGGATCCTCACACACCAGTGTTGTCTCAAATACACTGCAATGGCAATCCACATCATATTGTGGCTAAAGAGACTATTATCCATGGTGATTGTCAGTATTGGCGTGCATTATACTTTGTTTACGCTGTCTATGCTCACAAAAGCACAGTTGATGCAATTAACATGAGGCTTAGATGCCTTTCAGACTGGAACATTGCCGGATTTTCCTATTCACTACAACATACAGTGGATTTTCGTGAACGCTTTGTCATAGGAAAAACTCAGTAAAATATACTCCCAGAACTTTTCAGGGTTAGGATAGGCCTAAGGCTCGACTTGTATATAACAGGTCTAGGGTCAGGCTGAATGGTATTTAGCGTGACTTCCCTTAGTCATTCGGTCATGGATCTTTCACAGTAGATTGATACAGACAACGTAGCTTTCTTATCTGAAAATCTAAAGTCTTATATTGCAGGAGAAAAAAAATGAGACACTGTGTGGTGTGTCTTGCTGTCTCATTTCACATGGCTAAATGTAGTTCCATGTAGTTCCTTTGCGCTGTCAGGTGTTGCTGTTCGATAATAATAATTTGGTGAGTGCTTATATTTGTCCTATTTCACACATATACAAGCGCGTGTTAATACACGTGTGAATTGGAAATGTGTTCGCATATGAATTGGAAATTCACATATTCCAACTACCCCTGAGAACCTTCTCGGAGAATGGGGTCATGACCAGGGTCTGCTGTTATCAACGGCGACCCTGGAGCAATTAGGGTTAAGTGCCTCGCTCTAGAGCACATCTGCAGATGTATTTTTTTCTTCACCTTGTCGGCTCAGAGATTCAAAAAAGTGACATTTTGCTTACTGGCCCAACGCTCTAACCTCTCTAACCTGCCGATGTCTGCACTGCGCCAATGGTCCATGTGAGAAAGGCAGGTTCTTCTCCACCTCACGCAAGGAAAGCATCTTTTTGTTTCTTTTTTTGACCTCCGTTATACTTTGTGTCGCGGCCAGGGCAAGTTGAGTTATGTTTCTGTGTGTGTGTCTGTGTCAATTAGTGTGGGTGTGTGTCTGGGTGGTTTGAGGGGAACGAGGTGGTGTTCGTTTTGGCCCATAATGTCCCCAGAGCGACACAGAAGCCTGAGGGGATGGTTGGAGCCAGGGGAAGACGGGGGAGATGACAAGAGAAGAAATAGACAAACGATGTCAATGTGACGAGTAGCAGAACAAAGCCCAACTTTCTCTCGCTCTCTCTTGCGAGCCGCCACTATAGCAGTAGCCGCCAACTCCCTAGGCTGCCCCGGGACTGACAAAGTCTGCGCTTCGCAGATGTGAAGCCGGACATATTATTCAACTTATTTACCATGTCGAGAATAGAAATGGAAATATATATATTTTTTCAGTCGTCAATATTTTGGGATATTCAAATGTTCATAAAGTGTTCGTTTCAATGGATTTGTGATGGGGCCCTTTTTCACTTCGACAAGAAATTAGTCAAATGGACTTCAACTCGTGTATATTCAACAAGAATTAATGAAGTCATTGAACCGCACTCTGAATTATCCCAGAAATTCCTTGAGCTGAAGAGAAATTGACCTCCACGTAGTTAACTATAATTTGATTTTTAAAGTGGAGTATCAATCTCTGAACACCCGGAAGAGCATCATCCTCCTTTTGTCATCTGCTTATTTTTTTGGTCTGCTACAGCTCAGCACTTAATAGTGTTTGATTAAATTAAGCCCTTGTTGGCATTCATTTAAATGCGCAATTCACCGCTTTCTAGCCTCATATTCATAATCTACAGCACCTGTACCAGTGCAGGTCTGGTCTAAAAATCATCACCAATCACAGGTGGGGTGCCGCCGCTAACGCCATAATGGGCAGGCCACCACTCTACCAGTGTCTACAGTACATACAGTACCAGTCAAAAGATAGGACACACCTACTCATTCCAGGGTTTTACTTTCTTTTTACTATTTTCTACATTGTAGAATAATAGTGGAGACATCTAAACTATGAAGTAACACACATGGAATCATGTAGTAACCAAAGAAAGTTGTAAGCAAATAAAAATATACTTTATTTGAGGTTCTTCAAAATTGCTTGATGACAGCTTTGCACACTCTTGGCATTCTCTCAACCAGCTCCATGAGGTAGTCACCTGGAATGCATTTCAATTAACAGGTGTGCCTTGTTAAAAGTTCATTTTAATGCGTTTGAGCCCATCAGTTGTGCTGTGAAATGGTACTGGTGGTATAGAGAAGAGAACAGCTCAAATAAGCAAAGAGAAACAAGAGTCCATCATTACTTTAATAAATGAAGGTCAGTCAATGTGTAACATTTCAGTCGCAAAAACCATCCAGGGCTATGATGAAACTGGCTCTCATGAGGACCGCCATAGGAAAGGAAGACCTGTAAAGAAACCACTACTAAAGGATACAAATAATAAGAAGAGACTTACTTGGGCCAAGAAACATGAGAAGAAACATGAGCAATGGACATTAGACCGGTGGAAATCTGTCCTTTGGTCTGATGAGTCCAAATTTGAGATTTTTGGTTCCAACCGCCATGTCTTTGTGAGACGCAGAGTAGGTGAACGGATGATCTCCACATGTGTGGTTCCCACTGTGAAGTATGGAGGAGGAGGTGTGATGCTCAGGGGGTTCTTTGCTGGTGACACTGTTGGTGATTTCTTTAGAATGCAAGGCACACTTAACCAACATGGCTACCACAGCATTCTGTGATGATACTCCATCCATCTGGTTTGCACTTAGTGGTACTATCAATTGTCTTTCAACAGGCCAATGACCCAACACACCCCCAGGCTGTGTAAGGGCTATTTGACCAATAAGGAGAGTGATGGAGTGCTGCATCAGATGACCTGGCCTCCACAATCACCCGACCTCAACCCAATTGAGATGGTTTGGAATGAGTTGGACAACTGAGTGAAGAAAAAGCTGCTAACTAGTCCTCAGCAAATGTGGGAACTCTTTCAAGACTGTTGGAAAAGCATTCCAAGTGAAGCTGGTTGAGAGAATGCCAAGAGTGTGCAAAGCTGTCATCGAGGCAAAGGGTTGGCTACTTTGAAGAATCTCAAATATAAAATATATTTTAGTTTGTTTAACACTTTTTTGGTTACTACATGATTCCATGTGTTAATTCATTGTTTTGATGTCTGTCTTCACTATTATTCTACAATGTAAAAAATAAAGAAAAACCCTTGAATGAGTAGGTGTCCAACCTTTTGACTAGTACTGTATGTGAAATGGGATCATTAATTTGAAGTAAAAAACTGAATGGCCCCTTTAGCCTCACGTTTAGCATCCACTTCAACATCCCACCTTTAAAACTGTACATACTTATAGCAATCAGCGTAGGGACTCCTTTTTTCATAATGGAACAGACAAAAACGTTGATTTTTGTCACAGTAAATATAGAAATATAGCTCTATTAGACCGTATCTGCCCCCCTCCCACCCCCATTAACAGCAAGCATCAAACATTAGGTGTTGGGGGGCCAGTAGGAGGCACTCTTTCCTCTGGTCTAAAAAAAATATCCCAATGCCCCAGGGCAGTGATTGGGGACACTGCCCTGTGTAGGGTGCCGTCTTTCGGATGGGACGTTAAACGGGTGTCCTGACTCTCTGAAGTCATTAAAGATCCCATGGCACTTATTGTAAGAGTAGGGGTGTTAACCCCGGTGTCCTGGCTAAATTCCCAATCTGGCCCTCAAACCATCACGGTCACCTAATAATCCCCAGTTTACAATTCATACCCCTCCTCTCCCCTGTAACTATTCCCCAGGTCGTTGCTGCAAATGAGAACGTGTTCTCAGTCAACTTACCTGGTAAAATAACGGATGGATTACAAGTTTCAGACAAGAACTAGCGGTCTAGTGAGGTTAAGGTGTTACTCAGGCAGTTGATGTAGCCTCTAATTGACATAGCTGATTTTGTTCTCCTGTATCTCACCTTGGGGCTAATTCAGTATTTCACTGACGTAAATAGAGCTGATTTCCTCCCTCGGCATGGCTGACTGCTAGATTGACAGGTGAGGCACGTGTGTTAGTTTGTCACTAGCTCTGTCAAGCATAACTCGCCTCCCCTATACTGGCGAGCTTGGTGTGTTGCCAGGCGTTGGAAGATGTGTGTCGATGAAGAGGAGTGGGAACAAAACAAATGGCCTGTTTCCACTGGCAAGCAGAACGTGTCTTCAGACCATGCTTTCTCCCCATTAGACTGACTCATGCTAATTGCTAATTACACTAAAACCACAGTGCCGGTTGAGGCGCCAAAAGCCAACAATTGGTGTGATTTTGAAGGGCCTGTCAATCTAGGATCCACTGAAGAACACCTGGAACTGGATAGCTCTCTGTGTTTTGTTGGGTGTGCAGTCTTCGATGACAGGCATTTCATGCGTTTTTTTTTTCTGCAGACACATCAAGGGTTCTATTGAATATTATTATTTTTTTTAAACAATTACATTTTTCTGCATTGCAAAGTGTGTTTGATTAATGTCTACATGTCTGAGTCAAATGTTTTTATTGACTACACTCATTCAAAAGCACAGCTAACACATTGTCTTGTTTTACGGTAGTCTCCTTATCCTTTTCGATTGAGTAGAGACCCTTAGATTTGGATTGCCTGGGGATATATCTAAACTTAATTTACTCATTATGCTAGTTTCTCACTTAAAAATGAACAATTCTTTGTTCTTTATGGAAAAATGGTTACCGTTAAGAGCAATTTTTTAAGTAGGTCTACCCTCCATTTCCACAAACCGTCTCGGCTTGCCACAGGTGACACAATCTCCTTCACCATAAAGCGCAAGTGGGTGTGGCTGCCTCCCTCTGCTCTAATCGAATAACGACATTATGATTCATGCGCTAATTAATCACCTGTTTTGTGGGCCGAGCAGATTCAGCTACGTGGGGAAGAGAGACAGACGTTTGATGTGTTGAATCAGCCCTTCTGTCCCTACATCTCTCCCTTCCTCCATCTCTCCATCCATCATTAATGCATTTCAATAAGAGCTCATTTGAATTGTCCGCCCTCTGTTTTGGTATGTGTTGTTTGCAGCAGGAAACGAGCTGCCTCCTGGGATGAAATACTCTACCCCTTCATAATATTAGCTAAACTTTTCATACTGAAGTTTTGATTTGGTGTATTTCCCAATCCGGGCTTAATTTGAGATGGCAGGTTTATCTCAAATCATCACTGACTGTGTTGGAGCTGATGCTGTCGGAAACCGGTTGAGATTGGAAAAGTTGAATAATTGCACAAGTCCGTAAAGGGACCCTTCGAAATCGTACCAGACATGTGTTGATCTCCATTATGACAGACATTTACACAAACAAGCTCTCTAATCATAATGTCTGCAGTCGTTGGGCCACCTTCAATCTGACAATTTTTCAGTTTCTTGGGAGATTAACTGAAATGCCTACCCTGAGGGCCTGTTTTGGTATTAATTATGACTTTTAAATGTCATTGCTAGTTAGCTCTGTCTGACCCAAAGTGCCCGGTGTCTCGGGAAGGAGGTAAGCGCGTCTGGGCTGTTCTTCAATGACCCCAGGGCCTCAGTGCCGCTCTACATGCAAGCCCTCTTGAGGACATGCAATTTACCCCCATTACTTAAGGAAATCCGCATTCAAGACCCGCAATCAAACTCATCTTTTGGTTTTCAATTTGCTGCCTCTCCGAGTGATTAGAAACCTTGGGAAGAGCGACATTTTCCTCTCAACCATTATTTCCAATGACCTTTAGAATTCCCTTTTTGGTGAGTAATTGCATTTTTAAATATTCATTTGTGAATTGTGTCATGTCTGTAGAAATGACTCGCTCTTTGTAGATTCACTGTGTGAATTAACACTTTTAGACAAGTTGAAGAAAAGTTGAAGTAAAGATATCATTCTTCACTTTAGCCTAAAAGGTGATTTGACTTCAAAGTTTTTATCAAGCAAGTTCTCCCACAATTCTGTGTATTCAGCAGAGCGCTCGTCATGAGACCTATCCTGAGAAATTCTCAGGAGCAGGAACAAAACTACAGAAGAATATTCCTCAAGGATTACAGAAAGAGAAGGTGGAACAGAATAGAACTGAGAGCTTAGATATCAGTAAGGACTCTCAATGAGACTCCATCTTGCTTTTTAGCTATAAGTGGGTGTCTGGCCTTAGATGGTGATACGGGCACACAGGCAGGATGCTGGTGTTGGTAGCCAGGGAATCTGAGCCCTATCCATCGCCACTTCCGGGTACAAATGTAATTACATAGAATTGTTGACTACTCCGGTAATTCAAGTCTATTTTGGGCATTTGGTTACATGCTTACATTAGTCGATTAGGGATTCTGGCTCCTGAATTGCTTTTTAATATTTGGGTGGAAGATATCGCTTGACGAACATTCTGAGAGCTTGAACTGAAAATAGGTTATAGTGAGAGTCCATTTTTAAGAACTTCAAGGGATGTTGAGGTCATGCTAATAGCCCAATCAGTTGTCAATGTACAGTCAGGGTAGTACATCTGATTTATTCTAAAGCAGTGGTGAAAATGAGCCGGGAGGGAGGGGTGGTGGTATGCTGTATTGGTAAAACATAAGCCTATCACAATTATTTAAAACAAAGAAGCCAAGAAAACTGAAAGCTAATTACACTATTATTTATCATGACCTCATAAAATATTAGCAAATGGACTTGAAACCATGTGGAAGTACGGTCCAAAATGTGGTGTGGTATGACAATAACAGTGACATTTTGCCAAGACAGAGACGCGAGGACAGCAGTGGATGCATCAATTCAGGTTTCAAGTGTCGGCCTATTTCACAATTGCCGAATGTCATCATTACACTTTTTGGTGCTTTGTAAGAGATTTCCATTTCTCAAATGGTGGGTGTAGCGCACTATATGGACGTGGGAATTATTATAGAGTGGACGAACTGAGTGGACGAACATGCGTAGGGTGCCTTTTGGCGTGATTGTCAGATCAGATGAAGACATAAAAATTCATTGGGATTCTGTATGTAATTCTATGATTAGAATTGTAAAAAAAAATGTGGAGGTTCCGTACCGGGAAGAAATGAAATCTACTTTCACCCTGGTTAAACAGTGTGCAAAAATAAATATCCCAACATCTTATTCAGACCTATTCAAACCGAATAATTCAATCAAATATATAGACTTTCAAATGTATGCTCGTACCTTTTTTGTATCCTTTCATGTTGAGTTAGCATAGCATAGTTTGCATAGCATAGATAGCATAGGCTATAGAAAGCTATTATAGTTTCGACGCCCATCTTTGAGAATAACATGGGAACCCTTATACAGTTAATTTCTCTCAATGTCGGTCTAACATACCTTAGATGTAATATGCCTGTTGCCCATTTAATCTGGCCTACGTTTGAAGCTGCGTACACTACCAGTCAAGTTAGGACACACTTACTCATTCATGGGTTTTTCAAAGCTGTCATCAAGGCAAAGGGTGGCTACTTTGAAGAATCTCACATATGAAATATATTTTGATTTGTTTCACACTCTTTTGGTTACGACATAAATCCATATGTATTATTTTATAGTTTTGATGTCTTCACTTCTACCATGTAGAAAATAGTAAAAAATAAAGAAAAACCCTGGAATGAGTAGGTGTGTGTGTGTATACACCATATATCGAAGTGTTACCAGTGAAGCACACGTTAATACCATAACTTGTGAAAAAATGTTAATATCCTATGAATGCTGTGATTTCAAACAACCTAGGATGGCACACTGTGTTGCTTAAAATGGCACAAAGATGAATTTGATCCTTATAGAATAACTACGGCACTTTGCCCACTGCCCAGTGAATTGAAATAGATCAGTAATACTCAGAGAGCAAACTCATGTTTAGGAGAGCTATTCAGCAAAGCACAGTTCAATAGAACTCAAATCTGCTTATAAATTGATGTGGCGTCGCGTTTGAGAATGAGCTACTCCATAGCAAGAGACTAATATGAAACAGAATGTGGAATAAATGAGATAAGAATGAAATCATTTATTGATTTCAGGGATCGTGGAGACAAAATGGCTTTTTTAAATTCAGTTTGGTACTTTATCATAAAGGGGTGGTAAGTATTTTGCAATTCTCAGTGCAACGTTTCTATGGTAACCATCCCATGCAATGGGCTGTGCATGTGCCTTTGGATAGAACTGTAAAAACATAGCCATCTGGATTTTGGGCCACATTTTGCTGCATTCATTGTTTTACTATATGGATGGCATCATCCTCTCCATATAAATGACGCTTGTTGTATTGTGGTGCGTGCTACAAGTATTTTATACTGACCAAATGTAAATGCAACAATTTCAACGATTTTACTGAGTTACAGTTCATATGAGGAAATCAGTCAATTGAAATAAATAAATCAGGACATAATCTATGGATTTCACATAACTGGGAATACAGATGCATCTGTTGGTCACAGATATCTCTTAAAAATGGGCCTCACAATGGGCTTCAGGATCTCATCACAGTATTTCTGTTCATTCAAATTGCCATCGATAAAATGTAATTGTCTTCATTATCCGTTGTTTATGTCTGCCCATACCATAAGCCCACTGCCACCATGGGGCACTCTGTTCACAACGTTGGCATCAGCAAACTGCTCGCCCACACAACACCATAACCGTGGTCTGCGGTTGTGAGGCCAGTTGGACGTTCGGCTAAATTCTCTAAAACGACGTTGGAGTCAGTTTATGGTAGAGAAATTAACATTCACTTCTCTGGCAACAGCTCTGGTGGACATTCCTGCATGCAAATTGCATGCTCCCTCAACTTGAGACATCTGTGCCATTGTGTTGTGACAAAACAGCACATTTCAGAGTGGCCTTTTAATGTCCCCAGCACAAGGTGCACCTGTGTAATGATCATGCTGTTAAATCAGCTTGTTGCCACACCTGTCAGGTGGATGGATTATCTTGGCAAAGGAGAAATGCTCACTAACAGGGATAAAAAAAAAAAGAAACGTGCACAAAATTTGAGAAAAATAAGCATTTTGTGCATATGGAACATTTCTGGGATCTTTTCTTCCATCTCATGAAACGTGGGATCAAAACTTTACATTATGCGTTTATATATTTGTTCAGTGTAAAGTCGTGGCCAAAAGTTTTGAGAATGAGACATATACATTTTTGCAAAGTCTGCCTCAGTTTGTATGATGGCAATTTGCATATACTTCAGAATGTTATGAAGAGTGATCAGGTGAATTGCAATTAATTGCAAAGTCCCTCTTTGCCATGCAAATGAACTGAATCCCCCAAAAACATTTCCACTGCATTTCAGCCCTGCCACAAATGGACCAGCTGACATCATGTCAGTGATTCTCTCGTTAACACAGGTGTGAGTGTTGACGAGGATAAGGCTGGAGATCACTCTGTCCATGCTGATTGAGTTCAAATGACAGACTGGAAGCTTCAAAAGGAGGGTGGTGCTTGGAATCATTGTTCTTCCTCTGTCAATCATGGTTATCTGCAAGGAAACATGTGCCGTCATCATTGCTTTGCACAAGAAGGGCTTCACAGGCAAGGATATTGTTGCCAGTAAGATTGCACCTAAATCAACCATTTATCAAATCATCAAGAACTTCAAGGAGAGCGGTTCAATTGTTTTGAAGAAGGCTTCAGGGCGCCCAAGAAAGCCAGCAGGCGCCAGGACCGTCCCCTAAAGTTGATTCAACTGTGGGATCGGGGCACTACCAGTACAGAGCTTGCTGAGGAATGGCAGCAGGCTGGTGTGAGTGCATCTGCACGCACAGTGAGGCGAAGACCTTTGGAGGATGGCCTGGTGTCAAGAAGGGCTGCAAAGAAGCCACTTCTCTCTAGGAAAAACATCAGGGACAGACTGATATTCTGCAAAAGGTACAGGGATTGGACTGCTGAAGACTGGGTTAATGTCATTTTCTCTGATGAATCCCCTTTCTGATTGTTTGGGGCATCCGGAAAAAAGCTTGTCCGGAGAAGACCAGGTGAGCAGTACCATCAGTCCTGTGTCATGCCAACAGTAAATAATCCTGAGACCATTCATGTGTGGGGTTGCTTCTCAGCCAAGGGAGTGGGCTCACTCACAATTTTGCCGAAGAACACAGCCATGAATAAAGAATGATACCAACACATCCCCGAGAGCAACTTCTCCCAACCATCCAGGAACAGTTTGGTGATGAACAATGCCTTTTCCAGCATGATGGAGCACCTTGCCAAAAGGCAAAAGTGATAACTAAGTGGCTCAGGGAACAAAATATCAATATTTTGGGTCCATGGCCAGAAACTCCCCAGACCTTAATCCCATTGAGAACTTGTGGTCAATCCTCAAGAGGCGGGTGGACAAACAAAACCCCACAAATTCTGACAATCTCCAAGCATTGATTATGCAAGAATGGGCTGCCATCAGTCAGGATGTGGCCCAGAAGTTAATTGACAGCATGCCAGCGCGGATTGCAGAGGTCCTGAAAAAGAAGGGTCAACACTGCAAATATTGACTTGCATCAACTTCATGTAACTGTCAATAAAAGCCTTTGACTCTTACAAAATGCTTGTAATTATACTTCAGCATTCCATAGTAACATCTGACAAAAATATCTCAAGACACTGAAGCAGCAAACTTTGTAAATTAATATTTGTGTCATTCTTTATAGATTTTCAACACATTTCATTGTATTTATATCAAGTGTTTGACAAGCGGGCACCATGGATGCTATTTTTCTTCTTCTCTCCCTTGATTAAAAGTAGAAATCTAATAAGATCTGGATCACTTGTTTTGAGAGAGAGAGACTTCCATTAAGTAGGAGATAATTGATATGTTTCATTCCTTAAACCGGAGGAAATTTATTCAAAAGTCTGATTTCTGTTATAATGACAACTGGCTTCTAGCAACTAAGGCACTTCCACTGATACAGACTTGCATTCCAAATGGCACCCTATACCCTACATAGTTCACTACATTTTCCCAGACCACTATTGGCTCTTGTCAATAGTAGTGCACTATGTAGGAAATAGGGTGCCATTTGGAATCCAGTCTGTATCAGTGCCTTAGTTGCTAGAAGCCAGTTGACGTTATGGGAGGGGGAGGGGGAGGGGGGGGGGGGGGGTTGAAAACTTTTAGATTGTTCATAACGGCTCATATTGTAGTGGAATTTACTGGAGGGGGAGAGAGCTTCACACAGGCAAAACACACACAGGTAAATTGCTCTCACACTTCCAGACTGTCTAGCCCCCTTCCAGCCCATGATAAATGCTTGCAGTCGGGACCCATTGTCCAGTGTTGGCGCTGCAACACAGACACTTCTGTTAAGGGGTGTTTATGAAAATCTCAAATTGTCACGGTCCCCTGCGATCTCTCAGCCCAATGTTTACATTTCCCACTCATTTTTTCATTCCCACTGTAAACACCAAACCACTGGAGCTTCCTCTGTTCCTCTGGCAAGAGGCGAAGCAGAAACGCCATGACAGACCGCAGGCTCTGGTCTCCTGGTCTCCTGCCATTTGGCTGCCTGCGGTAAACAATGACAATACTGCCAGAGCGCTAACAGTTAACCCCTCTTTGACCCAACCGTCACCTTTCCCTGTTAAGTGGGCGTGGCCACCTCTCTCAGCTCTAATTGAATAACGACATCATGATTAATGCGTTAATTGATCACCTGCGTTGAGGATGATGGATGTTTATCATTCTCTCTCTCGTTCCTTTTTTTTCTGTATTGGTCTTACTGGTAGGATTGTCATCATGAACACAACTAACATGCTCCCCACATACTCCTTCGTTTTGAACTATTGACATTTCACCATATCTCTCTTCCACACAACCTACAGCCATGTTATTTTTCCTCCCATGCCCAACAAAGGCCCTGTCAGCCCCACTCCCTCCGTCCCAATGTCTGATCTTGGACCTTTGCTCTATCCTCACCCTCTCTTCATCTTTTGCTCTGTTTATCTTGCTCTATTGGTTAAGATATTAGGTTGGCAAGTGGGAGACACAGGTTCAATTCCCGCATGGAAAATATCCCCAGTGTTACGCAGGTTTTGCTGAGGTTATTTTCTCTCTATGTACCCACAGCCTTCAGTCGAGCTCCCATCCCCATGGCGGTGGTGAGGAGGGAGCTGTCGTGTGAGAGCTACCCCATCGAGCTGCGCTGCCCGGGCACCGACGTCATCATGATTGAGAGTGCCAACTATGGCCGCACCGACGACAAGATCTGTGACGCCGACCCAGCGCAGATGGAGAATACACGCTGCTACCTTCCCGATGCCTACAAGATCATGTCCCAGAGGTAAGAATCCAGACCTCTATATACAATGAGCTCCAAAAATATTGGGACAGTGACCCATTTGTTGTTGGCTATGTACTCCAGCACATTGAATTTTTTAAATGATACTATGACCGAGGTTAAATTGCAGCTTTAATTTGAGGGTATTTTCATCCATATCGGGTGAACAGTTTAGAAATTGCAAGTCTTTTTGTACATAGTCCCCGCATTTTAGGGGACCAAAAGTTTTGGGACAAATTCACTTATGCATTAAAGTAGTAAAAAGTAAAACATGTAGTCCCATATTCATAGCACGCAATGACTACATCCAAGCTTGTGACTCCAAACATTTGTTGGACTAATTTTCTGTTTGTTACGGTTGTGTTTCAGATTATTATTACTATAGAATGGTAAATAATGTATTGTCATTTTGGAGTCACTTTTATTGTAAATAAGAATATAATATGTTTCTAAACGCTTCTACATTAATGTGGATGCTATCATGACTACGGATAATCCTGAATTAATTGTGAATTATGATGATTGAGAAAGTTAGACACACATCAAACCCCAAAAACATGCTAACCTCTCACCATTACAATAACAGGGGAGATTAACAGGGGAGCCCCAAGTGCTGCCGTTGCAATTTTGGTTACCTTTTATTGAGCCTTTAGTCTGGGGTTTGCAGGGCAGAGTGGGGGGGATATCATGAACTAACTTTGTCCATTCAGGGGAACACGTACTCATTGAAAATAATACACAGTTCTCCAATGTTGATAATTTGTGTTCCATTTACATTTCTGAATTGAGTTTAATTGGAGATTAAATTGACCCTTCACTAAGCCCCGCCCCAGAATGTTGGGCAACCAATTGCAGCGCTCCAATGGATAGCAACTGCTGTCAAGTCCAACACCTCAGACAAGCTCACGTTTAAATTGCATGAAAGCCAGTAAGGGCTATGGCAAAAACGGAATGTTTTCTTCAAAAAATACATGTTTAAATGGCTAAATAATTGAACAGTGCAGCAGGAGTACTTGCTACTCTGAATCCAGAGCCTGTTGGAGTATTTTTCAAATCTGAATATGGATCCAAATTTTTGAAGAAATCCAATGTTTGGAGTGGAAGCGGTCAAGAATTCTGTAATATTCTCCGATTGAACACTATAAATCCCTGTCTTGGCTGTAAATTCATACCACAAATACATTTGACCTGTGATAGAAATGATTGTTGATTTGAATATATTATCTCTTATTTTTCGACATAAATATTTTCTTGGTGAGCTCCCCTGCCAGGCCTAAGCGCTTTGTTCAAAGTTACGGCTACATTGTGGGGATACCAGGAAATGGAGGCCGATTTGTCAGTGCAGACAAAGAGTATACAGCACTTTGACAGTGATTTAAAGAGATTGTAAACATAATTTGAGGATCTACATTAAGCAAATGTACACAGACCACACAGGCTTTGAGCATACTGTACATGCAGCCAATGTGTTCGATTTAAGGAAAGTAAGCACATTCATCGTTGTTTTCTTGGCTGTGGTATGATGATCCTTATGCACAGTTCTTATAGCCCTGTGTTGAGTAACTCAGTACTAGTAAGGAGAGATGGTCGACCGAGGTTGTCTGTCAAACCATTTTCCATAGATACACCGCATGATTTGCTTCAAGCCCCCTTTAAAAGCTGCAGACGTGTACCAGGATTTGTAGCGCTTGTCATGATCACGTCCTCATGAATACTGTATGTTACGAGCACTCCACCGAGATAAGGTTTATCTAAATTGCTATTCAGTGTTGACACGTCCTCGTTTTCCAGACCCAGCGTTCCATGTGCTGCTTTGAGAATTCTAATGGAGTTCTGCACATTACCTAACTGCCTTTCCCTCCACTTTGAGTGTAATGCACGACAAAGATGAGATACTCTCTGGTGTTGAGAAGTAGGGATAAAAAGGTAGGTCCAAACACCACTGTCAGATAATTGATCCGCCCCATAGCATCTCCCTTGTCATCCCTCCTGCACCGCCCACTCAGAACAGTAATCCCTGGCGGAATGAATCGAACTGGAGATGAGGAAGAAACAGAACAACAAAAAAGACAACCAGAAAAAAAATGGACGGCAGCAGGGAAGTGCACCTCTCTTTACCATCACAGAGCTGGCGGAGAGCAACTCACAAAAGCTAAACGACAAGTGAAACCTGATTCAGAGCGAGCGCTTATTGTATTTGAGGCAAATTTGGCAAGTGGATAAAGGTTGTGGGTGGTGAGGGGGGCTCGGGGAGGGTAGAGTCCTGAGATATTTGTAATACTAGCAACATGGCTAACACATTAGCATGTGAAGAGGCCTGTGCGAGGGGTTAGCGTGCAGGAAAGCGCAATGGACGGGCGGCACTCCCGGGTGCATCCAAGCTCCCATAGCTGTTGCTAGGAAACCAGTAGCTAAGCTCATAATAAAACAAAACAAACAGAAACTAAACAGAAACAAAAACTCTGAAAAAAGTACATTCAAAGGTGAGGGATAATGCAGAAGCTGGCACGAGATGAAAAGCAGGCCCGAAAATTGCTCGCTCTGCATTTGTTTGTTGGATTCCTCTGATTTCCCTGAATGGATAATGTGGGGTGAAATACATGCAGAAGAAGAATGGACCGCTCATCACACCGTTGCAGACTTTTACATACTTCAAAGCAAATCACAGTAATTATTCTTTGCTGCGCTTTTTTCCTGATTACAATTGACTGGCTTTGATCAGATTATCACATAACAAAATGCATTAGCATAGTGTTCAGACTAGGTATATATGCTACAACAAATAGAAAATAGCAGGCAAACTCTCACTAATATTTTTTTCCCCCAGTGATTGTTTTCATATATTTCTTTAGGTCTATCCATGAAAAGGATATTGGTTTCCTTCACGTTGTTAGCTGCTGGCTTCTGTACACAATGTCCTCCAAACTAAATGGGCATTTCGCACTGGCATACAGACCAGCGACTGAGGCACACTTCCCTGGTATTTGATATCCTACCCTGTTTTGCCTGTGCCTCCCTCTCCCGCCTCCCACTTAATGGAATGTTCCTCCTTTGGGATTTCTTTCTCTTTTTTTTCCAGCCCATGAGCCACCTGTCTTCCATGCTGGCACTGGCTAAGTCATTTTGACGGGCATGGTCTGGGTATCATTCACAGCCAGTTAATAGAACGAACCAGGCTGCAAGCTCAAACTCTAAGCCACAGGCTAGCATCCATCATCAGAAAAATACCCATCCATGTCACCAAGCCCGCTATCCGTCAATACACATTTAGCTAGCTCAACGTACTTTTCCTCCCTTCGGAAGAATGGAATGAACCCCCCTCCCCCCATGGAAAGACGGGTTGCTTACTAAAAATCCCACCAGCGTACAGAGTCTCTTCTAGCAAGGTGTTTGGTTCCATTACAGTCTTTTAAGCGAGGTCTAATAGCTTATGCCTGAGTGATAGCATGCCGCCGCGCCAGTGAGTGCTGTAATGCATCTCAAAATGAAAGCTGTCTCCCCACCATGCCCCCGACAGGATGAATGGCTCTGAGTCATTACTGATGCTCCCGCATGCGGTGGCCATTACGTGTCTGGAAAATCACAGCCACTCAAAGACGTGTCACCTGTGTGTGGGGCCGGGTTGCGACTGGAAGGTGGCTAATGATATTGTAATTCAACCAATGCAACCGGGACTAATTTGATGTAATTGGTGCCAATTACCACATTTTAGTCCCCCTACCCTTCCCAATGAAAGTACGCTGTCAACTAGACCAGTATATCGAGTTTTTTAAAATTATTATTAAAAAAAAAAAAAATCTACACAGGGTTTATTTTTTGGGGGCCTCTGGAAATCTCTCCTCAATAAACTCTGCAGTGAGGCTAGATTATTCATCAGAAGTGCTTCCGCCTGCAGCAGGGTGCTCTCATATCAATCAGGCTCTATCTCGACAACGTGCAGGCGACCCGCAGTACTTCAAAAACAAACGGCGACGATATCGAACAACAACAGCCTCTGCCGTTTTCTCATCAGCGACCCAGCGCCTTTCCTCTTTTGTGTTCTCCCTTTCTTTCCCCTGAGGCGTTGTGGCCTTCACGGCCAGTAATTACCGGCGATATCAAAGTCATATATCACCCGGCATCTCTGCAGACCTTAAGGGAACGCCTGATAGGCTGATAGCATTGTGTCACGCCTGTGTATGATCCCCCTTGTAGGAGAAGAGGGTCATAAAGGAGACTCCTCCACTCCCCTCTTCCCCCCCTCATTTCTATCCCTTTTTCTCTGAAATTTTCATCTCCACCATCGCTTTTGGGCCTTGATTGGTTATCTTCTGCCGATTCTGTCTCTACACAGGAAAGGGTCTCGCCTCTCATCAGCCAAGTGCTGTTTCGTGTTTGACCCCCCTCGTTGAGACAAACACTCTGAAAATGTGAAAGAAGTACCGTGTTGTAATAAGGAAAATGTGCTTTTGTGCTAGCTGCTTTTTTTTTCTTTTAACTAAATTGACTCGTGTGTTTTGATTTTACACTAGTTCCCAGTAATTCAGATGGATATTTACCATCAGGTTGAGTGTTGAGTATTGCATTATATACCACTGGGGATTTGAAGCAACAGCAGGTCAATAGGTAACTTTTTTTACAAGTACAATATCGTAGTTTTTGGGGGCTTTATTCACTTTGTCAAATGCAGGCTAGAATGTATGAAACAAGCAAAACATAATTAAAAGTAAAAATTCCTCATCAAAGACAGAGAAGTGGGGGAGAGAAAGCAAGCATAGGGAAGAATCTTACTCCCTCACCATTGAGCTTGCAATCCGGTCAAGTTTCCGTCATTCTTGGCATTAGACCTACTTCAGGGTTTAAGGATTTGTTGAGATATTTATATTAGAAAGAAACGATTATTTTAAGATTCCCTTCCGTTCCTATGCCCTTCCTCTTTCAAATCCTCAGACTTAACTGTTGGGATGTCGTAAGCGAACATTTCACTGGCGGGATAGGCAGACTCTCTTTCAACACTGCCAAATATCCAACCAAGTGGATATTCTGTTGTTTTCATCATTATCATCATTCGTTTTGGCAATTCTGTTTCTCAAGTCAAATTTGTTGATGCACATTCTTGTGCATTTGTTCCTTGATCTATGCATTTTTCATTGTTTCAGCAAATGCTTATGGAGCACATGGCATGTGACTGTATACAATTGACTATTAGTACAAGCTAGAGGGGTATTCAGAGTCTTTATTTATTTACAATCACTGGTGAAATGCTAGTAATATTTTGAGAGAATGTTCACAGCACTGAAGCACAAACCAAATGGAATGTCCTTACACAGAGGGGTCGATCAGCCTTAGATGGCCCCGACAAATGACTCTGCAGTCCTCTCTCTACTTTATACCCCATTGCGTATTAATCCGGCCACATATTCTGTAGCTTGCCCTTTTCTCTCTCAACCCTTTAAATCATAGAAGTTTGCCGAACATTTATTTTTGCTCTTCTCCACATTTTTTTTTTTTAATGCCAATTCAAGTTTGGCCATTTGATGACTTGGCGATATGGAGTAGACGAGCGAGCATGGTGTAACAGGAGTTCGCCGAGCTGAAGCGGGATAATGTCTCATCGAAGATCAATTGGCTGTCTCTGACAAAAAGTCACCTCCGTAAAAAAAGGCTTTGGGCGTTTTGCCAGCCTTTAGTGCCTTCAGAAAGTATTCGTACCTCGTGACTTACACGTTTTGTTGTGTTACAGCCTGAATTTATTAAATCCATTTTTTATTTCATCCATCTACCCACAATACCCAATAATGACAAAGTGAAAACATGTTTTTAGGAATTTTGGCAAATTCACTGAAAATGAAATACAGAAATATCTCATTTTGTCCTGCTGGAACATGCATTTTCCTAGTCTTTGCCGACGACGGCATACCATGATGACGGCATACCACGACGACGGCATACCACGACGACGGCATACCACGACGACGGACACCATGCTTGACAATATCAACACTTGTACTCAGTGATGGGTTGTGTTGGATTTGCCCCAAACATAACTTTGTATTTTTTTTTCTGTATTACTTTTTTGCATTATTGCAAACACGATGCATATTGTGGTATATTTGTATTTGTCACTTAATGTTAGTATTGCGGAAGTAACTACAATGTTGTTGATCCATCCTCAGTTATCTACGATCACAGCCATTAAACTCTGCAACTGTTTTAAAATCACCATTGGCCTCATGGTTAAATCCCTGAGCGGGTTCCTCCTCCTCTGGAAACTGAAGTAGGAGGCCTGTGTCTTTGTAGTGACTGGATGAATTAATACAACTTCCAAAGTGTCATTTACAACTTCACCGTGCTCAAAGGGATATTCAAG
This sequence comes from Oncorhynchus mykiss, assembly GCF_013265735.2. Lineage (NCBI taxonomy): Eukaryota > Metazoa > Chordata > Actinopteri > Salmoniformes > Salmonidae > Oncorhynchus > Oncorhynchus mykiss. The sequence goes on along the minus strand of NC_048573.1, from coordinate 21,124,412 downwards.
GTCTTTTTTTAAATGTATTTATTTTTTTACCAATCTACAAATAGGAGCCCTTTTTAGCGAGGCATTGGAAAACCTCCCTGGTCTTTGTGGTTGAATCTGTGTTTAAAATTCAACGCTCGATTATGGGACCTTACAAATAATTGCATGAGTCGGCTACTGAGATTAGGTAGTAATTTAAAAAAAATAATGTTATACACTATAGCACACAGTGAGTTAAGCAAGTTATTATTAAGCAAGACTTATTAATTATTAAGCAAGTTCTTACTCCTGAACTTATTTAGGCTTGCCATGACAAAGGGGTTGAATACTTATTAACTCAAGACATTTCAGCTTTACATTTTTAATGAACTTGTAAAAATGTATAAAAACACTTTGACATTATATGATATTGTGTGTAGGCCAGTAACACATCTCAATTTAATTCATTTTAAATTCAGGCTGTAACACAACAATGTGGAAAAAGTCAAGGGGTGTGAATACTTTCTGAAAGCACTGTATGTTTTTTAAAGGGGGGGGGGGTATCCCAGTTCATGCATGACAATGCACTGTTTGGTTTATAGTACATAAATTACATGTTTGCATCTTAAATATTTGACCCATAGATGCAACAACCATATGTAATGTTGGTTGAATACTCAGTCAGGCAATAAATAACTTCATTTAGTGTTTATAATTATTACAGATATATGCTCATTGTGTGTGTGTGGGGGGGGGGGGGGGGGGTTTATTATAAGATATGTATTCTGGCTTGGTGTTGAACTTCCCATATAAATCAAAATTTGAGAGTAAATTCCTTGGCTGAGCATGAGGTAGGATAGAGATTATGAAGACTGATGAGAAGGAGAACTACCCACCTCCGAAATGAAAAGGGAGCTTACCATGCCAAGCGGATGAGCAAGTAGTGCGATCATTGGCCATGCGTGACCTGCAAAGCCCTCCCTCGGGTGTCCCCCCCCCCCCCCCCCCCCGTTGTTTAAAGTCAAGGCCCGCATTAGCATTTTAACTCGTCAAACAAAGCGATGTCATATGAATTTAAGCATGAATCTCATCTCTGAATCACAACTATCATACGCGTGCTTCTCGCACACACCCAAGTTATTGGATGCGGGTTTATTTTTTTAGAAATGAATCTCCAGCCTCCAATATGCTGAGTTTGTGTTTAGTCTATCTACTTTCCATTGATAACATTGTGTGCTGTATGAGGTCTGAATGAGACCAGCACTATTGTTTATAAGGCAGAGCATTTTGCTTCTGCAATTTTCTGACCCATCTGTCCTAACTTATACATGAGGTGCAAGGGGTGCAGTGCCGACTAACTATGAATCAAGCTATTTCCCTCAAACTATGGTCGCGTTGAGCACCTGCCAGTAATAGAATCCGTCAACCACAGCATGAGACAATGGTGTGTTGTGAATATCGAAACAAAATGTGCCACAATTAAATAAAGCCGAGGGAGGTTTGCCGACAATACAAACAGAAATATGTAGAAAGGGTAATAGAGAAGAGAGCTCTGACAGAAAAAGTAATGTCCCCCCCATGGAATACACAGAACATGCAAGCAATAAAATTCAATCCAGTCTGATGATTACTTTAGGAATATGAACCCAATTCCAATCTGTTCATGTTTGCCTTCCTCATTCATCTAACCCTCTATTCCATACTGTGCTTTTCACAGAAAAAAAAGTACAATCCCCCCCCTTTTTTTATGTCACCTGATATAGTTGTTCAGCCCTGCCTGCCTCCTTTCTCTCCACCCGGCTTGATTAGAACCTGCTGTATTTCCATTTGGCCAATTAGATATAGTAAATTCAGCCTGACAGTCTAACCTTCCAGCCAACGGGCAAGCCTGGATCTTAGACCAGACTCAACAGTGATTAATAAAAAAATGCCTAAACTGGCAGTGGAAAATGTTTTTGGGAGGTTTCCCCATGGGGAGCGGATTGATAACTCTCAAGGTATAGAGGACGAAAAAGAAGAAGGAATGAATCCAGTAGCCGGGCGGTTTGAGAATCCCTTTGGGTTTCCTTATGCCCCCCCACAAGTTGAAGAAGTAAAAAAAGTGTGTGAATTTGACATGTGACTTTTCAACTTTGAACTGTTCTCCTCAGGAAACCCTGACATATCTCGGGCCTAATGTGATACAATGCCAGAGGAATAGCCTCGCGCGGTGCGGTCACTGGTTAAACATGTGTCGTAATGAAAGTAAATGGTCGGGAGGAGGAGGTCTCAGTGAATTTGTTAGCTGTGGGAGTGGGTTTAGTTTGGATACATCAGAACAGTAAAAAAAAGGGTTCTGACAGGGGCAGTTGGTTAAACGGAACACTTGAAGCACACCGACCTCGTTCCCAGCTGATGTTTTCCTCCTTAGAAATCCCTCTGTCCTCCCTCGTCCTCCGTTCCTCTTTTAATTGGCAGCTTGGAGTAGACACCCATTTGATGTCTACTATAGCTCAGCGCTTCCTCCAGTAAGCCGACTCAAAGTGAAAGCGTCTAAGGTGGCAATTTCTCGATTGTGTCGTCTTATGTAGGAGTAGGCGGCCGACTTCGCTTAACCTTTGGGTAACTTTGCGTTGAGCCATCCTCGCCTCGAAGATGAAACATCTTCATGCTTTTCTGATTTATGTCTCATGTCTACATCATTACCAGTCCTCCTAGGAATCTTCTACTCCCTTCCGTGCACCCTGCCCCTCGAAAGAACTTTCCCCTGATATAAATTCCTGCACCAATCACTTGCGCTAAGGGCTATTTAATTTAAATTGATGTGCGAATGGTAGAATGGTACAATTCACCTGAATGTCCGTGCCCCTATGAATCAGGCTCCACGTGTCAGCCCAGGCTCCATGTTTCATTTCACCACAACCCAGGTGATTTACACCAGCCTAAATTAGCTTGGTAATGAAAGCCTTTCCTTGTTTGTACCATATTGTTCCACTCCTAATACATCATCAATAGAGAACTAGGTAGACTTGGGGGAGGGAGGTCAGAGGGCCGAGCTCCTTCATTTCCTTGGGAATGACCTCGACGGTAACGGAGCACACTTAGCCATACTTCTGTGTACTTTAGTCCTGAAAATAACACTGCCGTCGTCTGGGAAAGAAAATAATGACATCGCCCTAGTGTCACGTTTCTGGAGTGTCCATTAGCTCCAAATAAACAAGATACATTATTTTCATCTGGGAGTCTAGGAAGTCATTAGCTTGGTTTATGATTATTTATCTAATTTACCCCGTTCTCTCACTGCTAGTCCAAGTGATGCAGTGAAATTGAATCATTCATGAGAACAGGGGCTCATCTTGGAGTTTGTTTGTCGGGATTTGAGTCTGATTTAGCTCCGTTGTGCCACTGCCAGCCCCACTAGTTGTCGAGTCGATGACGCTCTCTCTGGTTTTCTCCCAGTGTTTTTACAGCTGTGGATTTACTGCATTTGTCGGAGTGCTGTATGTGTGTTTAAATGTGTCAGCTGGATTGGCCAGGCGGCACTGTGGACTCAGACGATGGGGAGAGAGTGTGGGCTCATCTTGTAGAGCCGAGCCCAAACGAGGTGCCCTGGTCCTCAGTCAAACGGTGACTCAAGCTGTTTGTCTGGGACGGCATCCAGTCGGAGCTCAAATCAAATGTATTTATCACATGCGCCGAATACAACAGGTGTAAACCTTCCCGTGAAATGCTTACTTACAAGCCCTTAACCAACAATACAGTTTTAAGAAAATAAGAGTTACTAAATAAACTAAAGTAAAAAAAGTAAGACAATAAAATAACAACAACGAGGCTATATACAGTGGGTATATGTGGGGTACAGGTTAGTTGAGGTAATATGTACATGTAGGTCGGGGTAACTTGGCTATGCATAGATAATAAACAGCAAGTAGCAGCAGTGTAAAAAAAAAAAAAGGGGGGGGGGGTCTATGCAAGTTGTTTGGATAGACATTTGATTTATTGTTCAGCAGTCTTATGGCTTGGGGATAGAAACTGTTAAGGAGCCTTTTGGACCTAGACTTGGTGCTCCGGTACCGCTTGCCATGCGGTAGCAGAGAGAACAGTCTATGACTTGGGTGGCTGGAGTCTTTAACATTTTTGGCCCTTCCTCTGACACCGATGACAACCGTTGTCATCAGCAAACTTAATGATGGTGTTGGAGTCGTTCCTGGCCGTGCAGTCATGAGTGAACAGGGAGTACAGGAGGGGACTAAGCATGCACCCCTGAGGGGCCCCTGTGTTGAGGATCAGCGTGGGAGATGTGTTGTTGCCTACCCTTACCATCTGGGGGCGGTCCTTCAGGAAATCCAGGATCCAGTTGCAGAGGGAGGTGTTTAGTCCCACGGTCCTTAGCTTAGTGATGAGCTTTTTGGGCACTCAACTCCGACGTTATGGGAGACTTTGTCCTTCTCCCAGTTTCCAATGTACTCTCTTACTCCATATTATGCATATATATTTCTCTCTCAGTCTCTCTCTTTTGCTCCCTTTCATTTTCTCTGTCTCTCCCTCTGTCACAAACACACACACACAACCACACACACACACACACACACATACGCATACACACACGCACACACATACACACACGCACACACTTGCTCCTCCCTCAGTGGGCCTAAGCTGGACATGAATGGGTGGCCACGGGACAACTTCTATGGGTGCAGCACTCTGGGGCAGAAAAAGAGTTGGCGCCGGCGGTGCCACCTGCTTCCACAGTCGAGGCGAGGGAGCGAGACGCCCCTTCTCTCCCACGTTTTCCTCTCTCAGGAGCGCAGCATCCCCCTGTGGAGACCTGTTTCTACCAGGCTTCCCTCGCTCATCCCGAGTCACCCCACCTACTGTGTCCATCTTTTTGGCAGCATCCATCCGGTCGTTCGTTCATAATTGTCTCAGGTTTCAACAGCAGGGCATTCCCCCAACACTTTCCAAATACGTTTGTATAGGGGCCTTCTGATGGTTGTTACAGTCTCTGGGCTTTGTGTCTTTATTCAAGTCTTTTTTAGGATGTCTAGATTCAAATGTGTTTGACTATTATAACATGGGGTGACGCTTCTGTTGTTTTGGATGCTGCCACAACTTCTGTGCCGATGGTCGCAATTAGACTTCCCACGGGTCTCCACTTCACAATCTATGGGATTAATATGAATAATATGAAATTATAGGAAAAGGGGCTGCATGAGGTGTCAACTATCCATTTTTCATCTGGAACATTTATGAAACAATCCCCCTAAAACAATGTTTCATACCGGATACTGCGCAATTCACTTTGATCCGAGGTCAGACATGGCGTTGAATATTCTATCAGTTTGTACCCCACAACCCTAAAATATATACTTAGTGAAGGCATACTACAGTCAAGTATCATGTATGACTGAAGTCCTGGGAGCTTTTGAGAACTGTCTTTACATTTAAATTGCATTAAAATGGTGACCTAGCCACAATAAACCTTGTGTGTGTGTGTGTGTGTGTGTGTGTGTGGCTACGTGGATGTGACGTTTACCTTTCATGTGTCCCCACCCATCAGCTTATTTGGATAATTATGATGACGCCGTAGCACACTCCACGCCATATCTGCATTTATGGTAAAGACTGATTTCCTAAATGAAAAAATGCATATCTTTGACCATTTCACTTCCAGTCCATGATATAATGAATGCATCATGGATACTTGGATGATGTCACTTCAAAATATCTGCATGTTTTGCAATAGGTTCACCTGTACAGAAGGAGCCGAATGTTATTCGCAAAAAGCTAAGATACGGATTACGTTAAGTCACGGAGTCAATGCAAACATGATTTCGTGTCACTGTTATTCATTTTGCAATACCGACCTATGTGTTATTCAAAAAAAAGCTTACTTCTTGCCAATAGCTGCTTTTCCTCATTATCCTTTCCTCATCTGAGAACAAATTCAATGCAATGTTCCCTCAAGGTTTATATTGGCCTGGAGAGCGGCCTCTCATGCTGCCATACCTGCTTGTGAAAGCTAATTATACCAGGTTATTTTCTGACTGGGAGCATGTCAATATGACACAGTGGGGAAGCTCTCAGTAGCTCTCGGTCCACAGTGCCACATTGTTATTCATGAGCCTTAATTCTGTCAATGGCCCCCGCAGCAGACACTGGCCAATGAGAAATGAGAGCCTTATTGGGGATATGTTTGTTGCTTGCCTCTGTGCCTCTCGGAATGGTAAAAAAAACAAAAAACGAATTTGTCTCACAGTTGTGTATTGTTTGGACACTGCCTTTTACCGTTGAAATAGCGACCAGCTGAAAGGAGGAGGGTAAAGAGAGAGAGAGATTATGGAGTGGGAAAGAACGAGGGTAAGTGACATATAGAGGGGGGAAAGAGAGGAGAGAGAGAAGGCTGAAGAGAAACGTTCTATGAAGAACAAAAGAAAGGGAAAGAGTTATTGTGAGGAAGGATGGAAAGAAAGAGGTGGTTGTGTGACCTGCCGGTGCTCCCGACATCCTTTTTATTTTCCCCGGAGATGCTGTCGCCACTCAATCAGATTTTCGGCTGTGTCACCTTGGGAAGTCGGCGGAATTGACGCTGTCCACAGTTTCCTAATATTGTTGTTTACCTCACTGTCAGCAGGGACAACATCTGCTGGGTTTTGATTAGTTACGAGGCCAGAATGTTAAACAGAATGCGAAGGAGCCTCGGTGACATCATGTAGCAGTTTTGCGTGCACACCTCCATTGGCGGCAATGGCTGTTGTATTGCCTGTTTTTTGGTGTTTTGATAAAAACAGTTACCCATTTGATATTGGGTCTTCTATGTGCTATCTTACTAAATGGCATATATTAGTTATTTTTGTTAATACAAAATGGCCTTTTTTTTTAAGGTTCACTTTATTCTTATTGTGCAGGGTCTATGGGGCTGCTCTACAGGAGTCAACAGATTTCTTGACAACTGCCATGATATTATAACAAATAACATTCTAGTCTGTTTCTGTGGTGGCGTCCATAGATACAAATATGATATTGGCTGTTTCAATTACTATTCATTAATCAAGGCCTTTCCTTTTGGCAGCATGGGCCCTATTAGCATTGATGGTAACTGGTGGTTCTACAGAGATTGAACCCGAAGTGAGCACTGCTTGGCTCATCCACACGCCCAGCAGTTCACACTGGCACCACTGCTACTCCAATCTGTTTTGGCTTAGATGCCGCAAAGGCATCCAATCTTGCCGAACACCCCTGCTTGTGGTCCACACTGCATTGCGCCAGAGTTCAGTGTGGGGCAGATGCTCTGCAGCACTCTGACAGTACGACTGTCAGCCCCGCTCTTCAAGACAGGGTGTAGGGTGAAGTTGCCTCTAGACGCTGATCTTGGGTCATTTTGGCATTTTCCCCCACTGTTGGTAAAGTTTAGGATTGGGGGGGGGGGGGGGGGCTGATTCTACAGCAGGTGCTCCAGAATCCAATCTGCTCTGTTGTGTGTGTTGCCTGAGAGGTGTTACCATAGCAGTGTTAGCTCTGTTCAATTACCCTGACAGATATCATTTAAAATGATGAAATGGACCAAAAAAGAATGAGTAATTATTATGACTCGAGCAGCAAATGCTATTACACTGCTATTACACTGCCTTACCCTGTAGTTACTGTAGGCACATCTGACAATGATCTGCATGCACATCCAAACTAGCGCTGAGACCAATGGCACAGACAAACAAACACCCTGCAGTAGCTTTTGGGGATGAGGTAGTCTCCCCCTCTTGCTATCTCAGGAGACCAGTTGGAATGGAAAACGTTAAGAGAGTCAAACGTCTCAGCTGTGCTCGACAAATTCGACAGGACACTGCCGCCACATGGGGTCTGGTTCAAAAGACACTCTGTCACCTCTCCTTGCAGACAGACACACACACACACACACACACACACACACACACACACACACACACACACACACACACACACACACACACACACACACACACACAAACAAAACTATCTGCCTTGTCCACTCACCTCAGCTCAAAGCCAGTTTGTCAAGGAAATGCTGTCTAAAAATCTTTGGCCACATCGTATGGGTCCAGTTTTTCTCGAAGGTTTGATATTTTTATTTAGTAAGAGGAGAGATACATTAAACTGTACGTTGTCTAAAGGCTCTTAATCAGTGATCTACAATCCTCTCCATCTGGCTGTCCGTTTTTTTCTTCAACCCATCATGAACATACCGGATTCAAATAACTTCTTAGGGCTGAAATCCCGTTAACGGGATCGAACAGCCAGTGAAAGTGCAGGGCGCCAAATTCAAAACAACAGAAAACGAAGGTTGAAAGTCATGCGTCCTCCGATACACAACCCAATCAAGCCGCACTGCTTCTTAACACAGTGCGCATCCAACCCGGAAGCCATGTGTCGGAGGAAACACCGTGTACCTGGCCACCTTGGTTAGCGCGCACTGCGCCCGGCCCGCCACAGGAGTCGCTGGTACGCGATGAGGACAAGGACACCCCTACCGACCTAACCCGGACGACGCTAGGCCAATTGTGCGTCGCCCCACGGACCTCCCGGTCGCGGCCGGTTACGACAGAGCTTGGGCGCGAACCCAGGGACTCTGATGGCACAGCTGTATTGCAATACAATAACCACTGCGCCACCCGGGAGGCCTATTTTATACAATTTTAAAGGTAATCTTGTTGTTAATCCCACCAGTGTCCATTTCAAATAGGCTTTACAGCGAAAGCACCACAAACAATTGTTAGGTCAGAGCCAAGCCACAGAAAAACACAGCCATTTTTCCAGCCAAAGAGAGGAGTCACAAAAAGCACAAATAGAGATAAATAGAGCCACATCAATTTACAGAAATACTCATCATAAATGGTGATGAAAATACAAGTGTTATACATGGAATTAAATATATACTTCTCCTTAATGCATCCGCTGTGTCAGATTTCGAAAAAGCAAACGATGCAATAATCTGAGAACAGGGCTCAGAGAACAAATGCATATATCCTCCATGTTGGAGTCAACAGAAGTCAGTAACATTATAAATATTCACCTACCGTTGATGAACTTCATCAGAATGCACTCCCAGGAATCCCAGGTCCACAATAAATGTTTGATTTGTTCGATAATGTCCATCATTTAGGTTCAAATAGCTACTTTTGTTCGCGCGTTTGGTAAACAAATCAAAACTCACGAAGCGCGTTCACTAGTTGCAGACGAAATGTCAAAGTTCCGTTACAGACTGTAGAAACTTGTCAAATGATGTATGGATTCAATCTTTAGGATGTTTCTAACATAAATCTTCAATAATATTCCAACCGGAGAATTCCTCTCATGTGAAATGCGCATGACCAGAGCGTGACTGCTGCCAGACCTCTGACTCATTCCCCTCTCATTCGCCCCCACATTACAGTAGAAGCCTCAAACAAGTTTCTAAAGACGGTTGACATCTAGTGGAAGCCTTAGGAATTGCAAGATGACCAATGTCCCACTGTAACTTCAAGAGGGGCTGAGTTGAATATCGACCAACCTCAGATTTCCCAGTTCCTGGTTGGATTTCTTCTCAGGTTTTTGCTTGGCATATCAGTTCTGTTATACTCACAGACATCATTCAAACAGTTTTAGAAACTTCAGAGTGTTTTCAACTGGCACTGAGGAGCAGGCAGTTTACTCTGGGCACCTTATTCATCCAAGCTACTCAATACTGCCCCCCAGCCATAAGAAGATCATCAAGGTTCAGACTAAAGACCATAGTTGGAAATGAGAGGTTTGTTGCTGGGGATGAGCAAAAGCCTGCACACCCACTGCCTCTCGGTGACAGGATGTTGGAGGCCCCTGCTCATTCTATTATTGTCTGGTGAGTAAACACCATGCTAAGTATGCAGTACAGGATGTAACATTTCTCAAAAGGCAAAGGAGAGACACATTTGGCAGTTCATATCAAAATGTCAGTTTCATAAAAACACTGAATTGCTTGTTTACTGAAGATTTCACTGGAGATGAGCTCTTCGCGTCCACTTCCTTCTATTTCCGACACTCGTCCTCCCCTATGTCAGAGGAAGAGGTATGTGTCATCCCAGCGAATTAAGACCTTAACGCTCAGTAAATTACTTTCCCCTCACACCAAAGTTGCGCAGTGCCAAGCCAAGGGACCTTGGGTGTATTGACGTGGATGGAGGAGACAGGAGAGCTCAATCCGACCCAGAGCTTTTAATCCCACCCATAAATCCAGCCAGACAGTTCCTTAAGACCCGCAATGATTTCTAGCATGCCAATGCATGAAGCAGTCGAAGGGGCCCTCGTCTTGCCATATCGATGGCTGACCTCTCTCTATTGAATTAGACGGTTCCTTATAGCCCCATCTCTGTCTTTTGTTATTGTGAAGTGAATAGGGAAAGATCTGTCAACGTGGCATATTTGATTGTCTCAGGCCGGCCTTCAACACAACATTTTGTTATATCAAGAGTGTTGCACTCCCGAACATAGATTTGTTTGTTTGTCTTTTGGAGGGGCTAGATGTATACATGTCTACATGCACAGTCCCGGCTCACCTGCTCATTTGTGTTTCTCGAGGTTTGCAGGTTGTCCCGGAGATAATGTTTGTTGAGAAACACTGCGGCGGTAGCTGAGCAGACAGGGAGGGTTGTTAGTCGGTGTGGCGCTTTCATCCCTCCTTCTTCCTTTGTTGGAGTGGGTAATTAGCTGTTTAAGATCACTAGAAGCCAGGCTTTGGGTGACTTTAGCGGAGGAATACAGTGTGTTGTGGTCTGGGTGGTGTTGAGAAGAGAAAGTGCTGGAAGCACACACTAGCTGGAGTTGGACATTAGGGGTTACCATGGAAACGGCAAAAAAAAGAAGCTTTAAGGCCTGTGTGAGAGTGCTTTCGTGTGCTTTGGTATGCATTTCAGCCGTGCAGATGAGCCTCTGTCAGATTTCTTCAAAGATTTCCAAGACGTGATAGGCCACTGAACAGCGGTCGTGTTGGAGACTGGGATTAGAATCTTTTTGTTGTTGCTATGCAGTGCATGTGGCCGCTATAAGCTTTTTAAGCACCCCTTCTGACTCCTCACGGGTGCAGTCATCGCTCTTTGTGCGAAACAAACAGGACTTGATGCTTTGAAAATCTGATCCAGGCAAGCCAATGGCATTTTTCTTCTCCCTCTTTTTTCTCCTCATATCTTCCCGTCTCCTTCTAAAGCTACCCACACAGCAGTGGTACCGTTAGGTATCTGGCCAAGGGATGGCAATCTGGTGGGGAGCTCTTGAGGAAGGTTAAGGATATCAGCAGGACTGTTTCCAGAGGCTAGCGTCGGTCAGTGGATCAGCGTCCCTAGAGACGGTCAATAGAGTGGATGGGGGCGGCAGGTAGCCTAGTCGTTGGACTTGCATCCGGAAGGTTGCAAGATCGAATCCCAGAGCTGACAAGGTGTATAATCTGTCATTAATCCACTGTTCCTAGGAAGTCATTGAAAATAAGATTTTTTTTAACTTAACTTACATGCCTAGTTAAAGGTAAAATAAAAATGAAAAATAAAGCACTTCATGGTGGAGCGGAAACTGAAAGCATGTACACTGCTCTTTTCACGACATGGACTGACCAGGCGAATCCAGGTGAAAGATACGAGCCCTTATTGATGTCACTTGTTAAATCCACTTCAATCAGTGTAGATGAAGGGGAGGAGAGCGGTTAAAGAAGGATTTATATGTATGCCATTCAGAGGGTGAACGGGCAAGACAAGAAATGTAAGTGAATGAGGTAGGGTAACAGGCGCACCGGTTTGTGTCAAAAACAGCAACACTGCTGGGTTTTTCACGCTCAACAGTTTCTCGTGCGTATCAAGAATGGTCCACTACCCAAAGGACATCCAGCCAACTTGACACAACTGTGGGAAGCATTGGAGTCAACAATGGCCAGCATCCCTGTGGAATGCTTTCGACACCTTGTAGAGTCCATGCCCCGATGAATTGAGGCTGTTTTGAGGGTAAAACTCAATATTAGGAATATGTTCTTAATGGTTTGTACACTCAGTGTACCCTGTATGTGTGTGGAGACATACACACTCTAGTAGAAATGTATAAACATGCACACTTCGATTTACACACTTTAGGACAGAAACTCACTCAAACACAGACGCACGTGGGCATACAAATCTCACTTTATGCATTCCCATGCCAAATGATCATTATTCACAACAAGCTGACATGCTAATATCCACCTGACCCCTATAAAAACATACAGCCCAATCCCGCAGCTCTCGGATTGGGGCTTACTTTAACTCAGGCGACTGGCTCTGAATCCTACAAGCTTTTGCCTGAAAGATAAATCAAGCCTCACCACCTAAGATGGGAGGGGAGCCGCACCATTTATTGGCAAGAATAGAAAAATTCATTCTGGAAACAATAAATCATCTGTTGAAGTAGACTCCGGTAGATAACCTCCCCCACCAGACAAATCGATTCACGGAGGTTATTGCTTATTTCAATCCTCCAATCTCTCAAGCGCACCCTAGACCCTTTGTGAGCGAGAGCATTTACATACAAACACAGAGATTAAAAATGTAATTAAAGTGGATGGGATATTTACACATTTCTCTTTTATTGGAGAAATATGTTAAAACGGCTTTTTGGTATACATAAGTGATGAATTGGGATGTGTGTGTGTGTGCATCACGCCATGCAAAAATGGAACACCTTATTTCTATAGGCCCCCTACAGTATGTTCCCCCCTTATTGGTTCCGTTCTAATCTACTTGATATGATGCTTGTGTGGGTGACTAAATCCTATTGTAGATAAGGACCGCCTCTTTCTTATTAGATTGACAGAGACATTCGAGAGGAATTCTTGGAAGCAGAGGCTCAAGACCTCCTCTATTGTCCACTGGAGATACAGAAGAAGCAAGTCCCTCTACCCTTAACACCTTGTTTACTTGTGTTGATAGAATATTTAGCAGTGCAGTGTTATTATTAAACATTTCCCTCCTAAGTTTAGGGGATGAGAATGCATCAAATTCATCACTTCCCAAGTTTGAATCAATGAGATCTAATGACCCAGGCCCAAAAGTGTCTGTTTTGTCTCCAACCAACAGACCAATAGAGATTAACAACCTCCCAACAGACGATTGACACATTCATCACCCATCAGAATTCAGGGAAACGGGGGACATCATTGCTCAATAAATCTTGACTGTTGAGCAAAAGCGTGGGGGGGATTCCCTTGACAACACTTGGGCGTGATATTTAGACGTGCGCCCCAAGGAGTTGTCTCAAGGTTGCTTTGGTTTTGAATGACTATTTCTGAATCATATTTGGAGAGAGTAGAAGCAGGAAATGCATTGACGAGCTCTGTGGCGCCTGTCATTTTAATTGGTGTAATCTATTGCTTTTACCATGTACATTATATCATCTTATTAAGTAAGCCGGTGTTTAACTGTATGACAGCATGATTTACATAGGACTCTCTGTTTCTACTTTATTTTGATGACGTGCGTGGATGGAAATTATGGTATTCAGTTGAATTTAAAAGGTACAGGTGATTTGAGTAAAAGGTACAGGTGATTTGAGCAAAAGCTACAGGTGATTTGAGCAAAAGCTACAGGTGATTTGAGCAAAAGCTACAGGTGATTTGAGCAAAAGCTACAGGTGATTTGAGCAAAAGCTACAGGTGATTTGAGCAAAAGCTACAGGTAATTTGAGCAAAAGCTACAGGTAATTTGAGCAAAAGCTACAGGTGATTTGAGCAAAAGCTACAGGTGATTTGAGTAAAAGCTACAGGTGATTTGAGCAAAAGCTACAGGTGATTTGAGTAAACAAAAGCTACAGGTGATTTGAGTAAACAAAAGCTACAGGTGATTTGAGTAAACAAAAGCTACAGGTGATTTGAGTAAACAAAAGCTACAGGTGATTTGAGTAAACAAAAGCTACAGGTGATTTGAGTAAACAAAAGCTACAGGTGATTTGAGTAAACAAAAGCTACAGGTGATTTGAGTAAACAAAAGCTACAGGTGATTTGAGTAAACAAAAGGTACAGGTGATTTGAGTAAACAAAAGGTACAGGTGATTTGAGTAAACAAAAGCTACAGGTGATTTGAGTAAACAAAAGCTACAGGTGATTTGAGTAAACAAAAGCTACAGGTGATTTGAGTAAACAAAAGGTACAGGTGATTTGAGTAAACAAAAGCTACAGGTGCTTTGAGTAAACAAAAGCTACAGGTGATTTGAGTAAACAAAAGGTACAGGTGATTTGAGTAAACAAAAGGTACAGGTGATTTGAGTAAACAAAAGGTACAGGTGATTTGAGTAAACAAAAGGTACAGGTGATTTGAGTAAACAAAAGGTACAGGTGATTTGAGTAATCAAAAGGTACAGGTGATTTGAGTAATGTCTCGGTTCAGTGTGAGGGTGAATACAGGATGGTATTAACTGGGGAATTGGGATACTACACGTGCATTATGGGATTTGGAGTTTGTCTCCAGGGCTGTGTTCAAAACCAGATGATCTGATTGGGTCTGGTTTGAGAATTGCTGCGAGGAAACACCCTTAAAAACAATATTAGCAATGCAATAAGATTCTTGCCTTTTTTCATATCTGAGAAAGACAGTAAAGTAATACAGCATATTTATGAAGGGTTGGAAAGTCCCCAAGAATTTTCTGCGTTTCATACCTCCATTGCAGTTACTTGTAAACGAATGGTCATGTTCAAAGGGGGATGCCGTATCTTCAAATCTAAGCAATGAAATAATCATGTCTAGAGTATTCATGGCTACATCAAAGAGTTATTCCATAAAAAAAGATGGTTCATGTTTTGGAAGATCAAAAGGAATATGAACTGTGAGAATAGGAACTCCACACAGTCAGTTATAGTAATGGGATTGAGAGATGGTAGCTATTAGGAGAATGAAAGGTCATGGTCTTTCCTAGAAACACTACTTGAAGTCGGCTTGTTGTCTCCGCCTTCAGAATGTATTCACACCCCTTGACTTTTATGTTGTGTTATAGCCTATATTTAAAATGGATTACATTTTTGGCGCTGGTTTACATACAATAACCCATAATGTCAAATTGGAATTGTTTATTTATTATTTTTATTTTTTTACAAATCAATTCAAAATGAAAAGCTGTAATGTCTTGAGTCAATAAGTATTCAACCCCTTTATCATGACAAGTCTAAATCAATTCAGGAGTAATAATGTGCTAAAGTTAACAAGTCACAATGATTTGTGCGGACTCTGTGTGCA
The DNA here is from genome assembly GCF_013265735.2 of Oncorhynchus mykiss. NCBI lineage: Eukaryota > Metazoa > Chordata > Actinopteri > Salmoniformes > Salmonidae > Oncorhynchus > Oncorhynchus mykiss. The sequence goes on along the minus strand of NC_048573.1, from coordinate 21,109,245 downwards.
ATAATACATCATGGACTCTTCTCTGTACACCAATCACACATCTGTAAGGTCCCTCAGTTGAACAGTGAATTTCAAACAGATTCTACCACAAATACCATAGAGGTTTTCTAATGCCTTGCAAAGAAGGGCACCTATTGGTAGATGGTTAAAAACAAAAGCAGTCATGTACAGTGGGGCAAAAAAGTATTTAGTCAGCCACCAATTGTGCAAGTTCTCCCACTTAAAAAGATGAGAGGTCTGTAATTTTCATCATAGGTACACTTCAACTATGACAGACAAAATGAGAAAAAAAAATCCAGAAAATCACACGGACTTTCAACTCCCTCCAAAGATTTTCTATGGGGTTGAGATCTGGAGACTGGCTAGGTCACTCCAGGACCTTGAAATGCTTCTTACGAAGCAACTCCTTCGTTGCCCGGGCGGTGTGTTTGGGATCATTGTCATGCTGAAAGACCCAGCCACGTTTCATCTTCAATGCCCTTGCTGATGGAAGGAGGTTTTCACTCAAAATCTCACGATACATGGCCCCATTCATTCTTTCCTTTACACGTATCAGTCGTCCTGGTCCCTTTGCAGAAAAACAGCTCCAAAGCATGATGTTTCCAGCCCCATGGTGTTCTTTGGATGCAACTCAGCATTCTTTGTCCTAAAAACACGACGAGTTGAGTTTTTACCAAAAAGTTATATTTTGGTTTCATCTGACCATATGACATTCTCCCAATCTTCTTCTGGATCATCCAAATGATAGCAAACTTCAGACGGGCCTGGACATGTACTGGCTTAAGCAGGAGGACACGTCTGGCACTGCAGGATTTGAGTCCCTGGCGGCGTAGTGTGTTACTGATGGTAGGCTTTGTTACTTTGGTCCCAGCTCTCTGCAGGTCATTCACTAGGTCACCCCGTGTGGTTCTGGGATTTTTGCTCACCGTTCTTGTGATCATTTTGACCCCCGGGGGTGAGATCTTGCGTGGAACCCCAGATCGAGGGATCTTGTATGTCTTCCATTTCCTAATAATTACTCCCACAGTTGATTTATTCAAACCAAGCTGCTTACCTATTGCAGATTCAGTCTTCCCAGCCTGGTGCAGGTCTACAATTTTGTTTCTGGTGTCCTTTGACAGCTCTTTGGTCTTGGCCATAGTGGAGTTTGGAGTGTGACTGTTTGTTTGAGGTTGTGGACAGGTGTCTTTTATACTGATAAGTTCAAACAGGTGCCATTAATATAGGTAACGAGTGGAGGACAGAGGAGCCTCTTAAAGAAGAAGTTACAGGTCTGTGAGAGCCAGAAATCTTGTTTGTTTGTAGGTGACCAAATACTTATTTTCCACCATAATGTGCAAATAAATTAATTAAAAATCCTACAATGTGATTTTCTGGATTTTTTGATGAAAATTATGAAAATTACAGGCCTCTCTCATCTTTTTAAGTGGGAGAACTTGCACAATTGGTGGCTGACTAAATACTTTTTTGCAATACTGTATATACCTTTGGTTAAGTTATTAATTTCACTCAGTTGCCAGAGAGGAAGGAAACAGCTCAGGGATTTCATCATGAGGCCATTGGTTACTTTTTATTTAATTAAATGTTTTATTTAACCTTTGTTTAACTATATAAGTTAAAAAGAGTGTAATGGCTGTGATAGTAGAACACTGAGGCTGGATCAACATTGTACTAACTTAAATGACAGAGTGAAAAGAAGGAAGCATGTACTGAGTAAAAATATTCCAAAACATCCATCCTGTTTGTAAAAAGGCACTAAATTAAAACCTCAAATGTGGCAAAGAAATGAACTTCATATCTTGAATACAAAGTGTTATGTTTGGGGCAAATCCAGCACAACACATCACTGAGTCCCACTCCTCATATTTTCAAGCATGGTGGTGGCTGCATCATGTTATGAGTATGAGTGTCATCAGCAAAGACAAGGGAGGTTTTTTGGGGATAAAAATAAACCGAAAAGAGCGAAGCACAGGCAAAATCCTAGAGGAAAACCTGGTTGTCTGCTTTCCAGCAGACACTGGGAGACAAATTCATCTTCAGCAGGACAATAACCTAAAACGCAAGGCCAAATATACACTGAGTGTACAAAACATGAATGCCACCTGCATTTTCCATGACATAGACTGACCAGTTGAATCCAAGCTATGACCTTATTGATGTCACACAGGATTGTTAAGCCTTGAGACATGGATTGTGAATGGGGTGAATGGGAAATACAATATATTTAAGTGTCTTTGAATGGGGTATGGTAGTAGGTGCCAGGTGCACCGGTTTGTGTTAAGCACTGCAACGCTGCTTGGTTTTTCACGCTCAGCTGTTTCCAGTGTGTATCGAGAATGGTTCACCACCCATAGTACATCCAGCCAACTTGACACAACTGTGGGAAGCATTGAATTGCTTTCGACACCTTGTAGAGTCCATGCGACGAATTGAGGCTGTTCTGAGGTCAAAAAGAGGGCAGGAGGAGGGGCTGCACAACTTAATATTAGGAAGGTGTCCTTCATGTTTTGTACACTCAGTGTACGCTGGTGTTGTTTACCAAGAAAGTTCCTGAGTGGCCAAGTCAGTTTTGACTTAAATCGGCTTGAAAATCTATGTCAAGACTTGAAAATGGCTGTCTAGCAATAATCAACTTGACAGAGTTTGAATAGTTCTTTTCAAGAATAATGTGCAAATATTGTACAATCCAGGTGTGCAAAACGCTTACATTCTGACCAAACCTGGGACGCTCGTGCGTCATCACGTGCACGTTGATTTTGTTTACCCACACCAGAAGCGATCAGGACACGCAGGTTGAAATATGAAAACAAAATCTGAACCATTTATATTAATTTGGGGACCGGTCAAAAAGAATGAAACCTTTATGGCCATTTAGCTAGCTTCCCAATTTGTCCTGGGATATAAACAATGAGTTGTTAATTTATCTGAAATGCTCAAGATCCACTACTCTGACAATTAATACAGATAAAACAACCAAATTTGTTTTTCATCATCACTCCTTCCTTGAGGCTTCTTTTTCTTCTTTGGACTTTATATGGTGGTTGGCAACCAACTTTACGGTGCATTACTACAACCGACTGGAGTGTGGACCTCAGTTCATCTTTCAATCACCCACATGGGTATATACTCCTAAAAACCAATCAGGAGATGAGAGAGGCCGGACTCGCAGCACGTTGAGCATCACAAATAATAGAACCAATTTATATTTTAGCGCCTGGCCACGCAAACACTCGCGAGCAACATGGGTGCAATGATTGAATAGCATGTATGTGTACATTTTATTTTGCTATGCGAGCAGTGTGGTCCGCATGTTGGAGACTTATCCAGAAAGACTCACAGCTGTAGTCTCTGCCAAAGGTGATTCAGTATAGACTCCGTGTGAATACTTATGTTAATTAGAGACTGTACATCTGTATTTCATTCTCAACAACAATGTGCAAAAATTTCTAAAAACCTGTTTACACTTTTTCATTATGGGGTATTGTGTAGATGGGTGAGAAAGAAATTATTTTATACATTTTCAATTCAGATTGTAACACAAAATGTGGATTAAGTGAATGTACTTTTGGCAGATGTGGAATGAGACCAGTAGCAGTAGCTCCAATGTCATTGGTAGGGGTGAGTCATCTAATATACACACTGAAGAGGGCTTTGACCAAATATTCTCTGTCAAGACCCCCCCCCCCCCCCCCCCCCCCCCCGTGACGCACAATCCAGCTACACATGGAAGATGCAAGTCTACACAGGGAAGCCGACCAGTGGAGGCCCGGGGAAGAACCAGGGGACGCGGGTTGGGCTTGATGTGACAGATGCTGAGGGGGCACAATGTCACGTGTGACATTTTCTTCACCTCTTATGAACTCAGCCAGCAGCTCTTGAAGAGGAAGATCACCATGGTTGGCGCAGTTAGAAAGAACAAGTCTGAGCCCCCCCCTGCATTCATCGCAACAAGGGGGAGAGAGGCCTTCACATTAAAGTTTGCCTTCACCCCCACCACCACTCTAGCTTCTTACCTCCCAAAGAGGAACAATAATGTGGTCCTCCTGAGCACACTGCACAAAACAGTTGAGGTCGGTGACCGTGAGGACTGAAAGAGCCATCATCCTGGACTACAACCACAATAAAGGAGGCTTGGACAACCTGGACAAGATGATTGGAACTTACAGCTGCAGGAGGATGACTGCCCACTGGCCCCTGGTCATCTTCCATAACATCATTGATGTGTCCTCATACAATGCCTTCGTGATATGGAACATGATCAACTCTACCTGGATGCCTGATAAGCAGAACAAGAGGGTGTTCCTGGAGCAGCTGGGAAAGGCCCTTGTAACCCCTCACATTCAAAGAAGGGAGCTCCTCCCCCACACAGCAACCTCTGTAGCGCTTGTGAAAGCTGTTCAGGGGGCTGAATCTTGTCCTGATCCACCTGAGGCTGCCGCTGGGGCAGGCAAGAGGAGGAGATGCCAATTCTGCCCCCAAAGAAGGACTGTAAAATAAATACTATGTGCTGCACGTGAGAAATACATCTGCAAAGTCCATGCACACACACTTGCATACTGTCCTACATGTGCAAATTAGAGTTGATTTGATTTATGTTCTTCACATTTTTTGTATCTATCTAATTCTTATTTATTGTTGTTTATACACCTTGTGGGTGGGGGCAATGGTTAAAAAAATGGAAGAAGACTAGTATTTTGTAGTTGAATTCTTCATTGTACGGTATGTACGAATATATCACTGTTGCCAAAAACGTTCAAGACTGTTATTGTTTCCCTTCAATAAAATGCATTCAAAACTACTTTCTGCACATTTCTGCTACTTTCTTAGGCTGTACAAGTGCGATCTCTTGCTAAAGAATTCATGTTACACCTATGCAGTACATTTAGCAATAATAATAATAATAAACCTCTACTTTAGTAAAGAAAACAATTATGGCAGGTGTGTTGTAATAACAACGAGTGGTGTCCACTGAATGCTGTCTTCCTGCATTGTGAAGAGGGAAAACCCATATTTTCCTGACGTTTGTGATGAATGACAGGTTGTTTCTTCATGCAAAATAGATTTGAGGTTTAAAATTCAATTAAGCTGCTTTATTTTAGGGGTTTATTGAAGGCGGGTAATTTTTACCCTGAGGACAAGAGGAGTATACAGAATGTTAAGACTAAACCAGGGTTAATATCATACTAACTATTATGTGTTATACTCATGACTCATCGCTTACAAAACATGTCTGTCCTCGTGTTGCTATATTGCCTCATGCTACACCCTCCATCCACCTTCCTCCACTACCATGAGTCATACTGTGTGTAGTGACCCCATCGAGTTTAAGCAGATTGTATTCCCTGGGGGCCCTAACCTTTCGATATCTTCTCCTCACCCCATATCTTGGGGTGCACCAACCGTGACATCTGAGGGTCTGGGCCACTTGAGGTTAGTTGGGTTACTCATGGGGTGCACTATGTACGCTTACTCATAATTTTACATTTACATTTAAGTCATTTAGCAGATGCTCTTATCCAGAGAAACTTACAGGAACAATTAGGGTTAAGTGCCTTGCTCAGGGAACATCGATAGATTTTTCACCTAGTCGGCTCATGGATTCGAATCAGCAACCTTTCGCTTACTGGCCCAACGCTCTTAGCCGCTAGTCTACCTGCCGCCCGATCATCTGTAGCCTTAGTCATTTCAGCGTGAGTAACAGGGAAAGAAGCAAGTGTCAAGGCGGCTAGCCTGTAACACAAGCCCTGTTCTTGTGGTTCAGGTTAGTACTGTGTGTGCCAATTTGGCACTGCCAAATAGGTTTGTCGACACTATGGCCAGATTGAGAACTCAAAGCTGGTCAACCTTGGCTAGTGAGGGGCAAAGTATTTTTATGTTAAGCACTTCAGAGACCTTGATTTAGCTAGAGATTTATACAAATTCAAGAGAATAGTCATTTATGCCAAGACACTTCTTTTCTGAGTCAATAAGTGTAGAAAATCGAAAAATCAGCAAGAGGGAATGTTTGGAGCGTTTGGTTATATTTGTCTCATCAATCATCGTGACCTGTAAACCAACCGAGAGACCCTTACACTCCGAAATGTGGTTTCAGTCATCCACCCTGAGAAAGCACCCATTCTTTTAAACACACACCACTATACAGTACTAGGAATTGCATATGTTTATCACGGACTCTGAGCATTGAGCTTACAGTTTCTTGGATTTCTGCCAAAGTGCTAGAGGGATAAAGCTGCTGTACTCGAATCCTATGGTGTGTTTTAGTATGATATACAAGTCAAAATACAATAACCCACAAGCAGGGCCGGCCCTAGCCTTTTGGGGGCCCTATGCGATCTTTGGTTGGGGGATCCCCCACCTCACAGCAAAACATTCAGGTGGCCTCCGTCTTGATGGTGGAGAAAGAAATGTATTTTTTAGGTATGTTTTCTGCAATTCTAGTCATTCTACCATAAGGTTGAACAATTCTATTCATTCCACCATAGGGTTGAACAATTCTATTCATTATACCATAGGGTTGAGCAATTCTATCCATTATACCATAGGGTTGAACATTTCTATTCATTATACCATAGGGTTGAACATTTCTATTCATTATACCATAGGGTTGAGCAATTCTATCCATTATACCATAGGGTTGAACAATTCTATTCATTATACCATAGGGTTGAACAATTCTATTCATTATACCATAGCGTTGAACAATTCTATTCATTCTACCATAGGGTTGAACAATTATATCCATTCTACCATAGGGTTGAACAATTCTACCTATTCTACCATAGGGTTGAACATTTCTATTCATTATACCATAGGGTTGAACAATTCTATTCATTATACCATAGGGTTGAACAATTCTACCTATTCTACCATAGGGTTGAACATTTCTATTCATTATACCATAGGGTTGAACAATTCTATCCATTCTACCATAGGGTTGAACAATTCTACCTATTCTACCATAGGGTTGTACAATTCTATTCATTCTACCATAGGGTTGAACAATTCTATTCATTCTACCATAGCGTTGAACAATTCTATTCATTCTACCATAGGGTTGAACAATTATATTCCTTCTACCATAGCGTTGAACAATTCTATCCATTCTACCATAGGGTTGAACAATTCTACCTATTCTACCATAGGGTTGAACATTTCTATTCATTCTACCATAGGGTTGAACAATTATATTCATTCTACCATAGGGTTGAACAATTCTATCCATTCTACCATAGGGTTGAACAATTATACCTATTCTACCATAGGGTTGAACAATTCTATTCATTCCACCATAGGGTTGAACAATTCTATCCATTCTACCATAGGGTTGAACAATTATACCTATTCTACCATAGGGTTGAACATTTCTATTCATTCTACCATAGGGTTGAACAATTCTATTCATTCTACCATAGGGTTGAACAATTCTATTCATTATACCATAGGGTTGAACAATTCTATCCATTCTACCATAGGGTTGAACAATTATACCTATTCTACCATAGGGTTGAACATTTCTATTCATTCTACCATAGGGTTGAACAATTCTATTCATTCTACCATAGGGTTGAACAATTCTATTCATTCTACCATAGCGTTGAACAATTCTATTCATTCTACCATAGCGTTGAACAATTCTATTCATTCTACCATAGGGTTGAACAATTCTACCCATTCTACCATAGGGTTGAACAATTCTACCTATTCTACCATAGGGTTGAACAATTCTACCTATTCTACCATAGTTTTGAACAATTATATTCATTCTACCATAGGGTTGAACAATTCTACCTATTCTACCATAGGGTTGAACAATTCTATTCATTCTACCATAGGGTTGAACAATTCTATTCATTCTACCATAGGGTTGAACAATTCTACCTATTCTACCATAGGGTTGAACAATTCTATTCATTCTACCATAGGGTTGAACAATTCTACCTATTCTACCTTAGGGTTGTGTATTACTATTCTTACTCTCAATAGTAAGTTGAGACCCCGACTGAGTTCCTTAAAAAAATGTTTTTGTTGTGGGCCCTAAGCGACCGCTTATGCCCACAAGCTCTGCAGCAGTCTGGGTTCTTGTCCATAAATGGTGAGGGAGGAGAGAGAGAGAGTCCATTTTATGATTTGGTGCCTACTTCTTTGTGGACACTATTCCTACAGGATGAATGGGGACTTATTTCAGATATACAATATAGGAGAGTGGGAATTGTGAGTAGCCAAAACTCACTATATGAAAAGCCACTAAACTATTGCAATGTCTGAGTAGGATTATGTTTGTCAGGGAGGAAAAAGTCCCAAGCTGCTCATATTTGGAGAAGTGCTCTCCCCTCCGTTCCAAAATCAAACCACAATGATCCAGATTCAATCAACCTAGAACCTTTCAATGTCTTCACAATTCCCCCACAACTCATATCCCCACGGGTAATTCAACTCCATTCATTCAGGGCCCGGAGAATAGCTTCTAAATACATTACAAGTTAGTCGTTTGATTGAGCAGTCACTTTTGTGCGTCTGCTTAGTTCCACGTAACTAATCCTGTGGAACTATAGAAAGGGGATCAGGTTTGTCGCCCAGAGTGCTTCATCAAAAGACAGGCACACAGCTCTTCTCTCCTCTCCAACCAGTCCTAATATTTATATATTTCTTAATTTCGTTACTTTACTTTTAGGTTTGCGTGTAGTGTTGAGAATGGTTAGATATTATAGCACTGTTGGACCTAGGAAAAACAAGCATTTTGCTACACCCCCCAATAACATCTGCTAAATACGTGTACCAACAAAATGTTATTTGATGATCCACTAATGCTAACTGAACATCCACTTCTGTAAACATTTGAGTTGACGTAAGCCACAGCAAGGGGCTTTATTGTATCTCCTTTACGTTATGATTGTCTTGATGGCTTGTCGTGATGCTCCATGGAGCTTAGAATACACCGCTGGGCTTGAGCGGTTTAAAATGGGGGTCCCCGTCAGCGCTGGGCATTAAATCCCCCTCCCACACGCCTTCCCTTGTATGTACTGTTTATGTTAATCTCCATTCAGCATGGGTTGTGGCGTCGGAGGACGGAAACATGACAAATGGATATAAAATATAGAACTGCCGACTGTGGAATGAAGAAGTCTCTGGATTTGTGTGATACATGTATTCAGTGATGCCATAATAGATGATTTATCAAGTTTGCGGTGTGCGAGTGAGCCAAGACATGGGACGCTAGCTCGCTCTATGCGTCCACGGCATGCGTGTCTGTGTAGGTTGGTGTATTGTGCCCTGCGAGATCTGTTTAACCTTGCCGATGCGTTCCATGTACGTGTGGGCACAGCTTCATAATATGAGCTTTTGCTAAGGTCGTTTTGATCCATGCCACTGTCAAGGCTAATGCAGTTTTAATACGAATTCAAAAGATTAGACTTCAGTCCACAGATAGATATCATGCCTTTGTGTGGCGCACTCAATATGTCTTGCACACCGAAGGGGACTGAGTGAAGGGCGTCAAAAGGCACACCCAATGAACACACAAACACAGTACACATGGCTCTCTACAACATCCTTGAATCTCGTTTTAAAAACAGTCTGGCACTGGAGAAGGACATGTCGCTGTAGTGTGGGGATAAGAGAGAGAGATAAGACATGCAGTTTTCTGACAGGCTGGAGGAAAAAGAGATGGATGCTGTGGCGCTCAGCTGGGACAGACAATGAATGAAGTGTACTGTAGGCAGGAGGACCATCACTAAAGCATAATGGGTCCCTACAGAGGGCCCAGGATGTTGACCCATTCTTCACTCTCTCGCTCTCTTCTCTCGTCTCCTCTGCCTCTCCTCTTTCTCTCGCTGTCTCTTGCTCTTGTTTCTAACTCCCTCTCTTTCTCTCACTTCTCCAAACTCATTTCAGACCTGTCCAGACCAGGTCGGATGAGACTGCTAGCTCCGGTCTCCTCGGTCTCCACTTTCACTCTCTAAAGAGTAGGGCACATTCTTTTTTTCTTGTTGCCACTGGTGGCAGACTAATAACAGATACTTTGTCAGCCTGACTGTAGCACTGTGATGCTTGTCCCCTTGCTAGCACACTCAAACAGACATGAAGGGGACACACCAGGGAATCGTTTTCTCAGAATAAGTAAAAGTTAAATGGAAGTGTTTGTTTCTTTTTTGACATGTTTATTCCTCAAAGATACTGAACTGTGGAAGAACTCAGTCCCTGTTGGTGGACTTCTTTGCAGTCAGTGCACCATATTCTGGCTGTTTTGGGAAATGTTTCTACAATATTCTTGTACAAATTGCTTATGTAGCAATTCCGTGCAGCTAATGCTACGGGTCACTATTATCTGAAATCCATAAATATTGTTCTGTCATAAGCAGTTTATTGGACTCGTCTGTATCTTTTTGACCAGATTTCAATCAGTATATCAGTCTATTGGCAGCTGAAGGAGGATATTGCTAGACGCTTTCCCGTGTTTTAGTTCTCAGATGCTGACTAATGTGTCATCTGAGGTGGACTGCACAGCCCCAGTATTGGACAGACACCATAGTGCTGTCTGTGTTCGGATGAGGGGGAGGCTGTGATGACTGAACCCGTTCATTGTCACTTTGGTGGCAGTGGTGGGATCAAGCAGCGATTATAGCGTTTACGGTTTGTGCTTACATGGTGCTCTGTGCTTTGTGCCGCATCCACTGTCATCAGCTGTGCTGTCTGAGCCCTAATCTGGCCACTGTAACAAATGGTGAGGGAGCAGGCAGCGAAGTGTAGGGAGGGACGGCTTGGCCGGGGGCTGCTGTAGGGGCGGTTTATGGCCAAATTGAAAAATTACGAGCAAAGGTTCTCCCCCCCAACAAGCTCTGAGATGGCGTTGAATACTAACGTCGACAGATGGTTATTTGCCTGAAACAGGCTGTTAATGTCAACATCTTTTTAAAAAAAAAATGTATCTCCTTAATTGAATATGATCATCTTTTGTCTTCCTGCCTATGTTCTGAGAGTACGCATGTTAGTGGTGCTCGTTTGTCGACGTGAAATAGTCTTTATTCAAATGCCATGGCGATGACAAGCGAACAGGAGGCCGAATATGCTGCAGTGAAACAGTTAATTATTTACTTCATGTTTTGCTGGAATGCCTACTGCAGATGCTGAATGTTTTTCTAAATGATGTTATCCTTTGTCCTTGATGCTTTTTTTTGCAGTAATCTAGGATCTGCTGCAGTAATCAAGGGTCTGCCAAGTTTGCAGCATACACATGACATAAGCCATTATAACTTGGCTTCTCAAATCAATGTTTTGAACACAATTTTTGTTCACCCAGAAAAAACAATTCACTCAAATGTATTTCTATTTAACTCTTACACTTACTAAACACAACGCCATTGATGTCATTCTTAACCTTCCCTAGAAGGGAAGCACTCCAACGCACATTTCTCGAGGGTGAAGTTCCCCCTAGGTACTGATCTAGGATCAGCTTCCCCTTCCCCAATTCTAACCTAATGAAACACTGGCCCAAGATCAGCGTCTGAGGGATATATGTGATCGTATTATTAATTTCCATGTTTGAATCATTCAACGTCCTGAGAATCTGTTGGCTCAATCTGCTAGTTCAAAGGGGCTGCGTCTGAGCCAAGAGTCTGATGAAACCCTGATTATCCTCCTAATTGGTCATTGTGAAGTCATAGCGCCACGTGGTACGGCATGCGGCCCCTTCCATCGATTCCTTCCCACTCTGCTATTGATTTGCACTTAATGTGTTTAATTTTATTTTTCATCTGGAGTATTATAGGGCCTAACTGTATGTGCCTTCAGGAAGTCAGTTCTCAGTTGACATGAGACTGAGGTATTTGTCCCAAATTGCACCCTATTCCATACATGGTTCACTACTTTTGATCAGAGCTATATTGGCCCTGGTCAAAAGTAGTGCACCAAATACGGCCTTGGTAAAAAGTAGTGCTATAAATTGGTAATAGGATGCCATTTGGGATGCAGGGTGATAGAGAGGTTAAATTTTAGGCTGTGCGCTGAATGATATGTGCCACAATGCCTTGTGGGAATTGGAATATGGGTCAAGACAGATGTAAAGACCGGGATTAAGTGTGCAATCTACATCATGGAGTATTATATTTTTTAATCCACCCCAGAGGAAATGTTTTACAAACCATGATTAAAGTTGCTGAATATGACAGGGCATTGAGTGGAACTGTTTGTTTGTCAACATGTTTTAATCAAAAAGATAATGTTCTATAGAGGATGGTATTGGCTTTGTAAAATAACCCTCCTACAAAGAGAGCTCTCTTTGAATATCCAAAAATGTATATTTAAATCTATTTAATCATGATAAACACGAGAGATTACATGATTGCTGTTTCTTGACAAATGTATTTAAGACGATGTACTGTGTGTGTGTGTGTGTGTGTGTGTGTGTGTGTGTTTGTGTGTATGTGCATGTTTTGAAGAGCTGCCTGTCCAATTTACCTTGCCTTTCTAACTCCATCTGACATCCAATCGCTTACACCTTCCCACCCCATCACCCTCGACAATTATTCCTTGATAGTAAACCAAGAGAGGATAGAGAAACCTGCCCGGTGATGAGGAAGGCCACTATAATTGTTTTCCCTTTTCATCAGCCTGACCCTTATTTATTTGAGTGACGTTTACAGCCTTTGAAATTAACTCTTCAAATGAACAAACAGTTCTCCAGATGTGTGTCTGACAGAGGCTCTTTTCCCCCTCGCCCCGTAACCTGGGGTGTGAGTGAGTGACGGCGAGGGGTCATGACCCCATAAAGCCAGGATGGGTGTTGGAGCTCCGGACCATATCTCATTAAAGGGGCACGGTCTTCACTCTCTCCCCTCACTGGAGCGATTGATTTGTCCAGGGCCAATCAATGTTAATTAAGGTGTAAGGGAACCCTTTAATTGTGCTATATGAATCATTGTGTCAGCTAGCGCCTTGACCTTCTCTGGCTTACATTGTGACGAACAGCTCCTCGTGCGAAGAAAATACATTCCAGATATTGCCAGGTGAGCATAGTAGATATCAGAGAAGATTTTGTTATAGGAGTTTTAGATTTATTTGTCACTTGTCAAGGGATGACCAAGAGTATAGGTTCACATGCATAGGTCAATACAGTATATTGTGAATGGCTCTCGTGAGAAGCACTGTAAATGCATTTGAGATCTTGTCAGATTAACCTAATAGATAGAATAATAGTTTTGGTAGTAAATATAATTTAGATAATCCAGGTAATGCTAGTAGATGTGCCAAATTACAGAGGAGGAACTTCTTGATGCAATTAAAGCATTTAAGTCCGGGAACTCCAAACCTGGTAGATTATCAGATGCTCAACAAAAAGGTCTGCTTTCATTATTACTGAAACATAGGTAAAGATCCAGTCCATCTAAAGAAATTGGAGGCCCCTTACACTTTAGTGTTCTGATGCAAAAATTCTAGTAAAATGCATCGCGCATAGAATTAAAAAGGTATTGTTGGATATTTTTTCTTGCTAATCAGACTGTTTTTTTACATGGACAAATCTCTTATAAAGTGGATTAAAGTCATGTATAGTAATCCTAGGTGTAAAATAGTCAATAATGGCTACTTCTCTGAAAGTATAAAACTGTCACGAGGAGTAAAACAAGGTTGTCCACTATCAGCATATCTATTTATTATGGCCATCGAAAAGTTAGCTAATAAAATCTGATCCAACAATAATATCAATGGGTTAGAAATCAAGGGCTTAAAAATAAAGGTGTCATTGTACGCTGAGGATTCATGCTTTTTTTTACATCCACAATTTGGATCCCTCCACATCCTCAGTGGATCTAGATAATTGTTCTAACCTCTCTCGATTACAACGAAATTATGATATTCAAATCCAAATTATGATATTCAAATCCAATATTACGTATTGGATCACAAAACAAATAAAACTTTTACATTACTGTGTAGTTAACCAATAAAACGTTCTGGCGGTGATGTGGACATACTTGGTACATATATCCCTTAAGAAAGAAATAATCACACTATAAAACATTTTAATAGAAAAAAATAGCAAAAATAGATATCTTGCCACCATGGAAAGGAAAATACTTGTCTATTTGTGGGAAAAATCACCTTGATTAACTCTTTAGTAATTTCCCAGTTGAACTATTTATTTTTGGTCTTGCCTACACATACCGAACTGTTTTTTGAATTATATTTGCAAAATAAATCAAATTTTATTTGGAAAGGCAAGCCAGACAAAATTAAATATGACTATTTATGTAATGAAAATGAATTCGGAGGGCAGAAATTCAATATTTTCCCTTTATTCAGATTACAACCTCTCACTTTTGGTTATTTTAAAATGAAATCATCTCCAACATTTTATTTTAAAACAAGCCACAGAAAGTTGGTTGCAATTTCAGTTTAATCCCCCAGAAAAGGCAAATAATACAACACATTTTCAAAAATGTTGAAAATGATTTTATATATATAATTAATATATATATACACAGTGAGGAGAACAAGTATTTGATACACTGCCGATTTTACAGGTTTTCTTACTTACAAAGCATGTAGAGGTCTGTCATTTTTATCATAGGTACACTTCAACTGTGAGAGATGGAATCCAGAAAAATCCAGAAAATCACATTGTATGATTTTTAAGTAATTAATTTGCATTTTATTGCATGACATAAGTATTTGATACATCAGAAAAGCAGAACTTAATATTTGGTACAAAACCTTTGTTTGCAAATACAGAGATCATATGTTTCCTGTAGTTCTTGACCAGGTTTTGAGGCAGGGTTTTGGCCCACTCCTCCATACAGACCGGGGTTTTGGGGCTGTCGCTGGGCAATACAGACTTTCAGCTCCCTCCAAAGATTTTCTATTGGGTTCAAGTCTGGAGACTGGCTTGGCCACTCCAGGACCTTGAGATGCTTCTACGGAGCCACTCCTTAGTTGCCCTGGCTGTGTGTTTCGGGTCATTTTCATGCTGGAAGACCCAGCCACGACCCATCTTCAATGCTCTTACTGAGGGAAGGAGGTTGTTGGCCAAGATCTCGCGATACATGGCCCCATCCATCCTCCCCTCAATACGGTGCAGTCGTCTTGTCCCCTTTGCAGAAAAGCATCCCCAAAGAATGATGTTTCCACCTCCATGCTTCACGGTTGGGATGGTGTTCTTGGGGTTGTACTCATCCTTCTTCTTCCTCCAAACACGGCGAGTGGAGTTTAGACCAAAAAGCTCTATTTTTGTCTCATCAGACCACATGACCTTCTCCCATTCCTCCTCAGGATCATCCAGATGGTCATTGGCAAACTTCAGACGGGCCTGGACATGCGCTGGCTTGAGCAGGGGGACCTTGCGTGTGCTGCAGGATTTTAATCCATGACGGCGTAGTGTGTTACTAATGGTTTTCTTTGAGACTGTGGTCCCAGCTCTCTTCAGGTCATTGACCAGGTATTGCCGTGTAGTTCTGGGCTGATCCCTCACCTTCCTCGTGATCATTGGGTGATTGACCGTCATCTTGAACTTCTTCCATTTTCTAATAATTGCGCCAACAGTTGTTGCCTTCTCACCAAGCTGCTTGCCTATTGTCCTGTAGCCCATCCCAGCCTTGTGCAGGTCTACAATTTTATCCCTGATGTTCTTACACACCTCTCTGATCTTGGCCATTGTGGAGAGGTTGGAGTCTGTCTGATTGAGTGTGTGGACAGGTGTCTTTTATACAGGTAACGAGTTCAAACAAGTGCAGTTAATACAGGTAATGAGTGGAGAACAGGAGGGTTTCTTAATGAAAAATTAACAGGTCTGTGAGAGCTGGAATTCTTACTGTTTGGTAGTAGATCAAACACTTATGTCATGCAATGAAATGCAAATGAATTACTTAAAAATCATACAATGTGATTTTCTGGATTTTTGTTTTAGATTCCGTCTCCCACAGTTGAAGTGTACCTATGATAAAAAATGACAGACCTCTACATGCTTTGTAAGTAGGAAGACCTGTATACACTTTGTAAATAATATGGTAAGTAGGACTGGTGGAAAAATATATGGAAATGTCTCCTCTACTCAAAATTACAACCAACTCATAGCAGCATTACCGCAAGTGGAAGGGGGGAAAAGTAGGGAACTTGTCTGTTATTAACCAAAATGTGTTAAAAGAAATTGGGATAAATAAAAATGTATACCAATTCTTGCAACCAATAGAATGTTATATACAGTGCCAGTCAAAAGTTTGGACACACCTACTCATTCAAGGGTTTTTCTTTATTTTTAACTTTTTTCTACATTGTAGAATAATAGTGAAGACATCAAAACTATGAAATAAAACATATGGAATCATGTAGTAACCAAAAAAGTATTTAACAAATCAAAATATATTTTATATTTGAGATTCTTCAAAGTAGCCACCCTTTGCTTGATGACAGCTTTGCACACTCTTGGCATCTTCTCAACCAGCTTCACCTGGAATGTTTTTGCAACAGTCTTGAAGGAGTTCCCACATATGCCAGGCACTTGTTGGCTGATTTTCCTTCACTCTGCAGTTCAACTCATCCCAAACCATCTCAATTGGGTTGTGGTAGGGTGATTGTGGAGGCCAGGTAATCTGATGCAGCACTCCATCACTCTCCTTCTTGGTCAAATAGCCCTTACACAGCCTGGAGGTGTGTTGGGTCATTGTCCTGTTGAAAAACAAATGATAGTCTCACTAAGCGCAAAACAAATTGGATGGCCTATCACTGCAGAATGCTGTGGTAGCCAAGCTTGTTAAGTGTGCCTTGAATTCTAAATAAATCACTGATTTAGTTAACGCTAATGAACTGATCCTCATGGATTTTGCGACTGCAGTTCTTAAAATTTTCCAGATTGACTGATCTTCATGTCTTAAAGTAATGGACTGTCGTTTTTCTTTGCTTATTTGAATTGTTCTTGACATAATAAGGACTTGGTACTTTAACAAAAAGGGCTCTCTTCTGTATACCTACCAGCCGTATAAAATATAAAATGTATTTTGATTTGTTTAACACTTTTTTGGTTACTACATGATTCCGTATGTTTTATTTCATAGTCTTGATGTCTTCACTATTATTCTACAATGTTGAAAAAAAATAAAATAAAGAAAAACCCTTCAATGAGTAGGTGTGTCCAAACTTTTGGTACTGTATGTATACAAAAAATATATATGGGGGATGCAGACAATTTCATTGACGGAAGCCACAATCTATCTGCACTATTAAAGCTGATCTGTCCCCTCAAAAAATATATTAAGAAGATAGAAAGAAGAGAAAAAGTAAATGTGCCAATTTGGTTGTATGATTTTATGGATTTTTACATGAAGCTGAGGTTCACGTGCCGGGGGCATGTGACCACCAACTCCTCTAGTGGTGACATTGACCTTTGCCTCCTGTTGGTCTACTGATGTGCACAGATGATTTATTCAGATCAATCGATACACTCGTTTAAGCATGTGATAGTTAATGTCGTGCAGTAAGTGTGGTGGGATCGAGCTTTGATTGATGACTGCCTAAAGTAAAATGGCAGACTTAAGACACTGCCAGCCAAGTAATTGTGTTAATAATGAAAGCCGAGGTGAAAGCTCTTTCGCGTCTGAGCCGATTTTGCACTCGGCCGACTGTGTCCTCTCCCAATCCGTCATGCCCTGAATATGAGTCTGCACGCGGTCTAAATTCATATCACGGCAGAGAAAATGAGTGCATCCCAAATGGCACCCTATTTACTACATAATGCACGACTTCTGACCAGGTCTCAAAGGGCTCTGGTCAAAAGCAGTGCACTATAAAGGAAATAAGGTGTCGTTTAGGACACAGACATTGTTTTAGCCCGAGTCCAACCTTCTTCTTCTCGCCAAATGGATGATTTTACCGTTGGCGGCTTGGCAGTCAATGTTCACTGAACCCGCAATGCATCAATTCCTCAGTCTGAGCAGCAAAATGAAATGGGAATTCATTCTAGTTCATTAGCCACTCGCTAAATGTTTATCATAGCAACATCAGCGTTTTATTGTGGTACCTCTGGATATTGACTGTAATGGTTCTATTATCAGTATATCTGAATTCACAAACACACCCATGTAACGGTCCAACACATGGTTAAAACGTTCATTTTGATGTCCTGGATAGTTGGTCCTTGCATCCATAGCTGTCTATAAAGTGTTACATTTCTCTATCGCCATCCCTTATCTGGTGACCAAAAACACTTTCAGAATGACTGATTTGTTGTTGTTTGAATCCCAGATTGCCCCTTTTAACCTTTTAAGCTGACCTTTTTCCTTCCTTTTCAGATGTAATAATCGGACCCAGTGTGCTGTAGTGGCTGGACTAGATGTATTTCCTGACCCTTGCCCCGGAACCTATAAGTACCTTGAGGTCCAGTACGAATGTGTACCCTACAGTACGTATTTCTTCATTCTCTTGTGTTCTTCTAAACAGTTCATGGATACTTTCAAAATTGCACTCTATTTCCTATATAGTGCACTACCTACTGTATGTGGCTCTGGTCAGTAGTGCACTATAAAGAGAATAGGGTGCCATTTGGGATGAAGCCCATGACATAGTGCATGATACATGTTGTATTGTAATGCTCTTCTTCGTCTTGCTTAATTCCATGTAACAGCAATGCCACTTCACTCTGTCACATACAAAAATGTATGATTGTGTCCTTAACATGTCTTTATGTTGAAGTTAATGTGGTCCCTTTTAAGTAAGCTGCTACAGTATATAGGAAGGTACGGTAGCAACTCTGGCACTGGAAAATGTCACTAACTGACTCTGGTACCTCTCAATGTATGCAAACGTGGAAAATGAATGTTACGCAGGACAATATGGTTACCTTCATTCAAAACCAAGGTACTTTGTCTCATATGTCTGTTTGAATGTCAGATCTATTTCTCTTCTATCCAACTCATCATTTAAAATGTTCACGTATGAATAACAGTGTCAATGATATTCTAGCACCGGCCATGTTGGGCTTATAATAAATATCTGTTAGTGGATTTCTGATGTTGACGGTATTGATTGCTTTGGGGGTTTGATGTTAAAGTGAGACGTTGGATTCAAGGTAGATTCAGATTTAATGTAGAATTAGTCTTCAATGTATTACCAAAGAGCTATCATCCATAAGGAAATCAGTATTGACATTTTGATGTTGATGTCATTCATCTTCCACAAATTCTTGACAGCGTTTTCAGAAAACTGACAAGACTGACTGATTTCTGTCAGTAGAGGTCATTGTAAATATAAAACCACAAAGCTAGCCCTAATTGATGATGAAACAAAACCAGATGCTCTGGAATTGGTTAATCAATTTGCTCACACACCTAAACGAAAATATTGCATCATCAACCGATTATTTTCTGAGTGTTCACCTTCTGCTCTAACTATTCACGCTTCTGTTAGAGCTATTACCAACTGTCAAGTTAGAGCATTAGCATCAAAGGCAGTTTAGCTTGATTCAAAATGCAGTTGTGTTCGCTTAGATTCTAGCCAGTCCATTTTTCACGCACACTTCCTTTAAGAGATGAGAGACCTAGGCCTGAACCTTCAAAACCTAAAAAACAGCATGCCTTTCAGCCACGGTGGCATCATAGCATGGCCTAAGAACCCCAAAGGTATCCATGACTGAATTGGAAATGGAAATTGTTTGAGGTTTGAATAGAATACTCAGCGTGCAGACGGGAGTAAACAGACGAACAGGAAGAGAGGATGAGGTCACAGGAAGTGCACAGACATTATCGTGTGACGTCCCACATTGTTATTCGCTGAACCTCGAAAAGAGAAAGTCGTTTACTGTGGAACCGAAGGTGTCTAACCAAATGGGATTTATTAACTACTGTAATTTGGAATGAACTTGAAGTGACGTTTAAAGTCAATTATATTTGCTTCCATCCAGCTTGTTGCCTTTGAAGAATGGATTGCTGCTTGCTTGGCATCAAATGAAACAAATGTCACACATCAGATCTTATCATTTCATTTTGAGGTGCTTTAATCTATATTTGCTATATTAACAAATCGTTCTCATCTTATTGAGAATATGCACCATATTTGACATATTTAGCTTGGTTCATTGAGCCAAATAACCATACCTGGTTGTTTCCACCGCTGTCTTATTGACAACTCATATTAAGCGCGTAGTATTTTTTCTTTATCCTCTCTCTCTCTTTCTACCCCCCCCTCCCCCCCATCACTCTCTTTCACCCTCTCTCTCTGCCTATATCTATATCCCTCAATCTCTCTCTCTTCCTGTGCAGGACGTTTTCATCAGTATTCCGGTGCTGAAAGCAGGCACTGTCAGTATAAGTTACAGCTCCTCTCTCCATCTTCCATCAGCAGAGGAGAATGGCTCCATCAGACCCACACCTGTAATAATAGGGAATGATACGCTGCAGAGAGCTTCACGCTGATGCGATATGATATTGATTTTATTAATTGGTGATTCGATTCGAGCCATGAATCGTAATGGAAATGCAATGGCGGATATTCTGGGAGCCAGCCACACCAGTGTTTTCCTATGATGTGGGGCAATGCAGACCAAGCTCTTACTCAGCCTGTCATTTTGGAATAATCACTAGCTTCCTTTTTCTATTTGGTCCAATACAATACAACAAGAACGCAGCAGCATTGAGGCAACCATGCTGCCCCTGAGCCTATGTGTGTCATGGATCCATCCTTGTGGGTAAATTAGTATAAAAAAAAGCCATCTTTGCGTTCGTGTCAGCATGGACTGGTGTTTGTCCAATGTACTCCTAGTGTTTAGACGTGCTCTGCCATACACTCTGAGGATTACCACGGCTACCCTTTGGAATGAGTGATGCACCCGTTGTGAGGATGACATAAGCAAGACAGGGATCAGATGGCCGATATGTCAACGTCTCTCGCCGGGTCCGCCTTCAAACCTTGACTCTCTTCCTTCATCCCTGAAATAATCACTGATGTAACGTGGATGGATTGTTCAGTGAAAGCTTGTCACTGCATTGCTTCCACCAATCTCATCATGTCAAATCGGTGGTTACCTCGAAGGAAGTTAGGAATGAAGGATGCATTTTAAGAGGATTCCTACAAATTGATTCAGAAAGATGCCTGTCTCGTCCGTCCCCGTCCCCTCAACCTGGCTCTGTAACGCACTCCTTTCAACGGCCAGGTTCCGACCTCAGAGGTTGTATTTCTTTAGAGGTCAACACTGTTTCACAGTACCCTCTGCCCCCACTCTTTCCCAGCTTTAATGAATCACCCATTACTCATAACAGAGAGCTCCCGAGACCCCTGCAGGGTCATGAAAGAAAACACATCCCCGGGTGAAATGGCCTATGTCCCTTGTGGAATGTTTCACCAACCACCACCAGTGTTTCGTCCTGGCATGGCCTCTCCCAACCTCTACCTCCCTTTCCTCTCTCTTTCCCTATTATGACTAATTACATCTCTAATTGTGTGCTGTTACCATGGCGAATGTACTGACCTTGATTTTGGAAAATAAATCCTGACACGAGAACAGTGTAATTATAGCACTCACTTTAAGGAAGTTTTTTGTTTCTGCTCCAAAATGCAAAATGGATACATCTGTGAGAGCGAGCCGGAGAGAGAGGGAGAATGTCCATAGCTAAACAATCTCCAGAGCTTCCCTGTTCTTCCACAGTAATAAAGACAATGTACAACCCCCACAATGCCAGCCCCCAAAACAGCCTGTGTGTGCTAGCTAAGCCAAGATGTGTAATTCAAGGCTTGATTCATCTCAAATAAGGATATCCGCAGCTATATGTCTAAGGCCTGGCACACCCGGTCAGGCTGAAATGACATTTTTGCTTCTACTTAGCAATTTTTTTGTTTCATGGTATTTCGTCCAACAATATTAGGATTAAAAAAACTAAAAAGCAAGACTCCACACATACAGTGCCTTGCGAAAGTATTCGGCCCCCTTGAACTTTGCGACCTTTTGCCACATTTCAGGCTTCAAACATAAAGATATAAAACTGTATTTTTTGTGAAGAATCAACAACAAGTGGGACACAATCATGAAGTGGAACGACATTTATTGGATATTTCAAACTTTTTTAACAAATCAAAAACTGAAAAATTGGGTGTGCAAAATTATTCAGCCCCCTTAAGTTAATACTTTGTAGCGCCACCTTTTGCTGCGATTACAGCTGTAAGTCGCTTGGGGTATGTCTCTATCAGTTTTGCACATCGAGAGACTGAAATTTTTTCCCATTCCTCCTTGCAAAACAGCTCGAGCTCAGTGAGGTTGGATGGAGAGCATTTGTGAACAGCAGTTTTCAGTTCTTTCCACAGATTCTCGATTGGATTCAGGTCTGGACTTTGACTTGGCCATTCTAACACCTGGATATGTTTATTTTTGAACCATTCCATTGTAGATTTTGCTTTATGTTTTGGATCATTGTCTTGTTGGAAGACAAATCTCCGTCCCAGTCTCAGGTCTTTTGCAGACTCCATCAGGTTTTCTTCCAGAATGTTCCTGTATTTGGCTCCATCTATCTTCCCATCAATTTTAACCATCTTCCCTGTCCCTGCTGAAGAAAAGCAGGCCCAAACCATGATGCTGCCACCACCATGTTTGACAGTGGGGATGGTGTGTTCAGCTGTGTTGCTTTTACGCCAAACATAACGTTTTGCATTGTTGCCAAAAAGTTCAATTTTGGTTTCATCTGACCAGAGCACCTTCTTCCAAATGTTTAGTGTGTCTCCCAGGTGGCTTGTGACAAACTTTAAACGACACTTTTTATGGATATCTTTAAGAAATGGCTTTCTTCTTGCCACTATTCCATAAAGGCCAGATTTGTGCAATATACGACTGATTGTTGTCCTATGGACAGCGTCTCCCACCTCAGCAGTAGATCTCTGCAGTTCATCCAGAGTGATCATGGGCCTCTTGGCTGCATCTCTGATCAGTCTTCTCCTTGTATGAGCTGAAAGTTTAGATGGACGGCCAGGTCTTGGTAGATTTTCAGTGGTCTGATACTCCTTCCATTTCAATATTATCGCTTGCACAGTGCTCCTTGGGATGTTTAAAGCTTGGGAAATCTTTTTGTATCCAAATCCGGCTTTAAACTTCTTCACAACAGTATCTCGGACCTGCCTGGTGTGTTCCTTGTTCTTCATGATGCTCTCTGCGCTTTTAACGGACCTCTGAGACTATCACAGTGCAGGTGCATTTATACGGAGACTTGATTACACACAGGTGGATTGTATTTATCATCATTAGTCATTTAGGTCAACATTGGATCATTCAGAGATCCTCACTGAACTTCTGGAGAGAGTTTGCTGCACTGAAAGTAAAGGGGCTGAATAATTTTGCACGCCCAATTTTTCAGTTTTTGATTTGTTAAAAAAGTTTGAAATATCCAATAAATGTCGTTCCACTTCATGATTGTGTCCCACTTGTTGTTGATTCCTCACAAAAAATACAGTTTTATATCTTTATGTTTGAAGACTGAAATGTGGCAAAAGGTCGCAAAGTTCAAGGGGGCCGAATACTTTCGCAAGGCACTGTACATTTCCCATTTGCATATTTTAATACAATATCTCTGAAAAAAGTTATATTTGCATCTACATTCATCTGGCAAAAGTTGATTGTGATGTGATTAAGGGAAAAGAAGGATCTTTTTAAGGTGTGGTGCCTGGCCTTAATTTGCTTATAATTCATTCCGCATGGACAAGCAATCAGTCGTTAATAAGCAGCAACAGGTTCGGCGGCCTAATCGAATCAAGCGTCGGATTCTTTTGGCACAACGCTCAGCACCTGCCGCAGTCATCGCCCATCGGTCGGCATTGACCAAAGCTGGAAGGCAGATGAAAACTGTGAAATCAATGCGGCCTCGGCGCGTGGGTGTCTTTTTACAATTCCGCCCCTGCTCAATGTTGTCATTATGGGCACCGCCACAGTCGCGCCTTTAGTAAACAGCACCTGTGTGACTGTTTGGCTGACAAGACGCTTTGTCATACTCCATTGTGCTTGCTGAGGTTGATTCAAATTGGATTTGTTATTGTTATGAAAATGTATGATATATGAATTAAAAATTAGCGAGGATATAAGTTTGAATCTAGATGCTTAAGAGGAAAATACTTTGTCTGTGCCGGTGTGGCCGTTTGTCATTCACACAGTCACTAATAGCATCAACATCTAGCCTATGATGCTGCTAGAATTGGATTGCTGTATTTATCTGTATCACATCAAAGATGATCACGCCGATTGTATACATATAACTGGCTCAGTCAGTCAGCCATTAGCCATTAGTTGTGTTTTTTGTGCATTCACACACCAGGTACAAATTCGCCACTCACTCTTTCTCTCGTCCTACTTGATTGACCTAATGTGCTCGTCTATCCTACTCACTGACGGAGAGTCTCCCCTCACCTGAATGACTAGGTCTATGTCTCCTCATGTGTGAAGGGAGATTGCAGTGCTGTCACATCGTTTAGTGACAGCTGATCACCCTGTAACTGGGAAAGGCTTATGATGATGGCTTCTGATCTCACACAGTGTGTGTGCAAATGTGAGAGGGAAGACAAATCCATGACCTGTATCTCGAATATCACAGTCGTTTGGTTTTAACACTGATCTGGAAACTGATTGTATGTCCATGGTTTTAACTGGTAGGCCCCCACATCCACAGTCATTGGTTTTAACACTGATCTGGAAACTGATTGTATGTCCATAGTTTTAACTGGTAGGCCCCCACATCCACAGCCATTGGTTTTAACACTGATCTGGAAACTGATTGTATGTCCATGGTTTTAACTGGTAGGCCCCCACATCCACAGTCATTGGTTTTAACACTGATCTGGAAACTGATTGTATGTCCATGGTTTTAACTGGTAGGCCCCCACATCCACAGTCATTGGTTTTAACACTGATCTGGAAACTGATTGTATGTCCATGGTTTTAACTGGTAGGCCCCCACATCCACAGTCATTGGTTTTAACACTGATCTGGAAACTGATTGTATGTCCATGGTTTTAACTGGTAGGCCCCCACATCCACAGTCATTGGTTTTAACACTGATCTGGAAACTGATTGTATGTCCATGGTTTTAACTGGTAGGCCCTCACATCCACAGTCATATTGTGTTTTGTCACGGATTGATTAAAGGCAACATTCACTCTATTTCAACATCAAATTCATTATCTCCAGCGCTATGTAAAGACGCAGGGTTTCTAGGTTTTGTCTGCAAAAAAATAGATATGTTTTCCCGATCTAGAGACACTGATGACATCTGGTGTGGGCCAGGTGATTTTAACCAACTGTGAGCAGGCAAAGGCTACTTACTACACTGAACAAAAATATAAACGCAACATGCAAAAATGTCAATGATTTTACTGAGCTACAGTTCAGAGAAGGAAATCAGATAATTGAAATACATTCATTAGGCCCTAATCTATGGATTTCACATGACTGGGAATAGAGATATGCATCTGTTGGTCACAGATACCTTAAAAAAAGGTAGGGGTGTGGATCAGAAAACCAGTCAGTGTCTGGTGTGACCACCATTTGCCATCTCCTTCGTGTAGAGTTGAATAGGATGTTGATTGTGGCCTACGCAAGCAATGTTGTCCCACTCCTCTTTAATGGCTGTGTGAAGTTGCTGGATATTGGCGGGAACTGGAACACTTTCAGCTTCCAGGAATTGTGTACAGATCCTTGCGCCATGGGGCTGTGCGTTATCATGCTGAAACATGATGTGATTAGCGGCGGATGAATGGCACGACAATGGGCCTCAGGATCTCATCAAGGTATCTCTGTGCATTCAAATTGCCATTGATAAAATGCAATTGTGTTTGTTGTCCGTAGCTTATACCTGCCCATACCATAACCCCACTGACAGAATGTGGCACTCTGTTCACAACGTTGACATCAGCAAACCAAACGCCCACATGACGCCAGAAACGCTGTCTGACATCTGCCCAGTACAGTTGAAGCCACGATTAATCTGTGAAGCGCACACTTCTCCAGTCGGTTACTTCATTGGGAAAATGACCCACAGTTTCATCAGCTGTCCGGATGGCTGGTCTCAGATGATCCCGCAGGCGAAGAAGCCAGATATGGAGGTCCTGGGCTGGCGTGGTTACATGTGGTCTGCGGTTGTGAGGCTGGTTGTATCTACTGCAGAATTTTGTAAAACAACTTTGGAGGTGGCTTATGGTAGAGAACATTCAATTCTCTGGATACATTTCTGCAGTCAGCATGCCAATTGCATGCACCCACAAAACTTGTTATGTGGCATTGTTATGTGCAAAAACGGTGCATTTTAGAGCAGCCTTTTATTGCCCCAGCACAAGGTGCACCTGTTTAATGATCATACTTTTTAATCACCTTCTTTATGCCACGCCTGTCAGGTGGATGGATTATCTTGGCAAAGGATAAATGCTCACTAACAGGGATGTAAACAAATTTGAGAAAAATATTATGTTTGTGCGTAGGGGGCATTTCTGGGATCTTTAATTTCAGCTCATGGAACATGGGACCAACGCTTTACATGTTGGGTTTTATATTTTTGTTCAGTGTAAGAGGAATACATAATAATACATTGGTCAATGGACCTACTTCTTACTTCCAGAAGAATACAGAGTGAAGCTAGATTATCATAGGAGATACATGGAGAGGCAACACACTTCTGGAAATAGACATTAATGCTTGTATTTTCCTGCATTTTTCCAGTAGAGTGGGTCAGTAATTGCCCAGGAAGGGTGCGATTACCAATGTGGATGAATGTCGGCGTGAATGCTTTCCCCCCCGTAATAGCCATGTGGGCCTGGTGTAATCTATCAGGTTCTCGTTCTGGGTGTTCTCTTTTTGTCCTTCATGCGCACACACAAACACAAACACAAAAAGCCGATCCAGGCATTAACACACACACAAACACTTTTTGAAACGGGTTCTAAGTTCAGAGAAAAGAGAAACCAAAGCACAAGGGCGGCTCGGTGCCATGGCTATCACTCTAATTGGAGATTGGCCTCTTTAGAGTCTCTCTTTGTGATATTGCCCTGCTAATCAAAGTTCCGACATTGTGACTCATGTAATGAAGCACCCTCTTTCTTCTGTGGTCTTTCACCAAACCCTCTTTACCACCAGACTAAAAGCTTTCTCCTTATGTCATCTCTGCATGCTTTCTCTTGCTGCCCTTTCTGAAATATCAAGGTCTCTGGAATCAAGGCATCTTTAGGAAGTGCAATTAAGTTACTTCTGCTCCAATTCCGGTTCATGTTCCTGAAAATGTATTTCATGTTTTTTTTCTTCTCTTGCTTGTGTTTTCCCCTGTATCGGTCTGTCGGCTGCCTCTCCCCGGTGCATGACTGATTGACCGTGCGCCAAGTCCTTGCACCTTTCTCACACGCAAACGCGCACACACACACACACACACACACACACACACACACACACACACACACACACACACACACATACTGAACATATACATACACACACACACACTGGCGGGTTCCTGCATCGTCAAGGTTATGAAAGAGCACAGCTACCACTCCCAGGGTGGGAGAGCGACCGAGGGGGAAAGGAGAGAAAGAGGATAGGAGTGTCGGCGGGAGGGAGCGAGAAAAATGGAGGACAGAGGAGGAGAGAAGCGGGGGAGAATACGAGAGGGACAGGGGGCATGGAGAAAGAGGGAAGGAAAAGGAATAGACTGAGCAAGAGGTTAAGAGAGAGGGATGAAGGATGGATGGATGGATGGAGGGAGAGAGAAAAAAATAGGGCAAAATTGTACCCGTGACCTCCCACATGCTATTGAAAGCATCTAATTTCTGTCATTAATTAAGAAATGGAATAGTCACCGTGCCCTCCCTCCTAGGTTCAGAGCACAGGAAGAGGAGGAGGGGAGGAGAGGAAAGGGGGCGAAATATAACCAAAATGGCCTCCGTTCAACCATGAATCTCTATTAGCTTCTAATGATACCATTCAGCCACCTCACCGCCATTGGGAAGCGTTAATTATTGAAATGCACACCTATACAGCTGTCATTTACGTGGGCAGGGCTAGCGAGGCTTAGTGTCAGTCAGGCCTTTTAGTATTTGCAGATAGCTGTATGCCTTGAATAAGGAATTGGCGTTCTTTAGACATTTAAGTATGGTGATGTGAATTTTGAGGTCCAATAGGCTCCTATTCTGATCTTGTGTTCACTAATTGGTCTTTGGACCAATCAGATCAGCTCGGAAAAAGACCTGATGTGAAAAGATCTGTGATTGGTAAAAATATCAGAATTGTGCTGCCTGTATGAACGCAGCCATATGTACATGTGTAAGGGTCGACGCTGGTAGAGACAAGAAGCAGGTACAGAGAGTGAACATTTAATGGCGACGGACATGGGACAGTACAGCGTCTGGACGTGAACACATAACATTAATGCAGACACAGGGAACAAACAGGACAGCCCTCGACCGCCAGAGAGGGAGAGCGGAGGCAGGCGTGACAACATGTATGTCAAATATGTAGATATGGTGTGACACAGCGCTTGATATGTGACACAAGTAGTTGAATTAAGACTGTTTTGAAGTTGGGAGGTTTGAGAGGTAGATTATATTCATACGTGTCACATATGATGTTTGAAACACCATATCTTCACAAACGGAAGAGTTCAGGAGAAGTTTATTTAGGTTGTCCATACTGCTGAAATTCAGCTAAATGCCTAGATGTGAACATGTATAAAAAGCAACGTATTCTGTTTGAAAATATCAACGTCAGTTTCCTCATATGGATGGATAGGATGACCATGCAGCTTATTTGATTTGATAGGGTAGCTTAGCCGGTTAGATCCATTGCGTGGTGAAATGCTATTGGCTGCCAACACTTGGAAGTGCGGTTAGAGGCGTGTCCAAACCTGTTGAATAGTACACATCAAAGTCGGTGAGTGGTGATGACCAAACAAAAGATAAATTAACCCTAATTGCCGTCATCATCATCACAGCCATCGACAAAATGTTTATTCTGTATATTTACAGGAATAGCAAGTAGGTATCTATTTCTTGGATAATTTTATACGACCTATGCATCAGCAGATGGCAGGAAAGATATTGCTGTTTCTGCCCTTGGCCAAATATGAAAATAGACATTGACTATATCTACTCTAGTACAGCAGAGACTCTGTTTGGCCTGGAAGCCATTTTACATTCACTTCACTGTGCCGGAAGGTCATACGGCCCGTGGACCTTCTTCCCCTAGTATACCAACAGGTTGTGTAGACCATATCCACGACCGTCTCTTGGCTAAACGTTGTTCAAGTGGCATTTCTCTCTGATACTCTCTTTGAACTGTCCAAATGCATTTCAACCCGTGAAATGTGAGTAGTTTGATTTGGAGAGGATATATTCATAACCATTCTGCTTTGAGAAGATTGCTTGGCTGAGCCAGTATACACTTAGTACACTCAGACAGGCAGACTTCTAATGACTCTGTGACAACCATGACCAAAATCGTATTAAGGTCACAATGGGGAAAAGGCGCATTTCATATGAATCAATTATCTTGTTTCTCCATCCTTTTTCCTTTAATCTTAGTGCCACTGAACTAACCTATCCTGGGTACGTCGCTAGCAGCCCGGCCACGCCTTTTCTAGATAAATAATTGCAAACAGCCAGAGTGATTTTACCTTGGGGACGTACACGGAAGATGACAGGGAACATGCGGAACGTGTAACCACGGAAGTGGCGGCGTCTTGTGACAAGGACACCGGGCGCGTCCCACGGCTACTTGCTCGCCCATCTCTTCGCAATCCCGCCATCTCTTAAAAGAGCTAATGGTTTTTGCTACAGATCATTACCCTCCCTCACAACCGCTAGCGATCACTCAATCAAATACAGTAACACCCTTCAGTACTGTTGTGTGGGAGCCAATGATCTGGTAATAGATTAGACGAGTTCAGTGTGAGAGGTTTTGTGTTTACCTAGATTCAGTTTGTGACCTGTGGCGTGAGATAACGCATGTGTTTGAGGCTACATTGCAGTCGGACTGCACAGAATCACCGATCTAGAAATGCCCTCGCATCACAAACAACAAATCATTTTCGATGGAGATTCTCCATTGAGCATGGTTTTTAGTCGACGACTAGATAGAATCTGTGTCCGGAAACAGACGCTCAACAATCAAGATTAGTCTGCGCCTCGCCTTGATCAAACTAATGCCCTGAAACGTGCGGTGTTGTTGGTGTGCTGTTTGCATCCATTGACCGCTTCAGGCTGTTGTTATCATTGATATACTGTATCTGAAATATGGCTGAATTGATCATTCCTAACACTTCCTGAAGATCAATCCCAAACAACAAAAAGGCATCAGAATATCTATGCTGAGCGGCCATATCAGCCGTGCGTGGTCAGACACACAGTATGTCTTTTGAAAATGGAATTAAATATTCTCTCAATCTCCCCCCTCCCTTCGCTCATCTCTTCGTCATCATCTTCTTCGTCTCCTTATTTCTTCCTTTATGCCTCACTTTTCTTTTTCTGTGGTTCTCTTTCCTTCTCGCTCTCTCCCATTTCCTCTCCCTCTCCCTGTGCCTCCCTCTCTCCCATTTCCTCTCCCTCTCCCTGTGCCTCCCTCTCTCCCATTTCCTCTCCCTCTCTCTGTGCCTCCCTCTCTCTTCCTCTCCGTTTTGAGGAGTTACTGCATAAGCCCTGGGGTTAATCCGGTTTTATTAGATCCAGGATTAGAGGAGGGGAGCAGTCGCATGGGGGCAGATGCATGTCCTGCCGTTAACCCCACCAGGGAACCAGACTCTTGTAGACTAGAACCTTATGGAGTATGGTGAAGTTGCCTCTAGACGCTGGTATTGGGTCAGTTTGGTAGTTTCCCCACTAATAGTTAATGTTTGGATTGGGGGGAAAGCTGATCCTGGACCTAGGGGAAACTTCAAAACTGGAGTAGGACCTTATAGGCAGAGACAACAAGGATTTACAGCCAAGACATGTCCAGACAATCATGTCATTTTTAAGTACAGCAATTGCTGCAATCACTTTGCTATATACAGTATTGATATTACATTTAGACTTGTTTGCCATTCTTAGATCAGTCATCAAGCCCTTTCAGACCAGCATCCACAGGCATCAACAACAGGACATGTCCACACAATCATGGATTCCAATTGCTTGCAATCAGTTTGCGATAGAGTATTACCGAAGAATAAGGGTCTGCGGCAAGGCGAGTAGCAGTAGGTGGCTGATGTGTGACAATGCCAATACTGAATCAAGTTCAAAATTCAAACCATACAATAATATTACACTTGGTCTCGCTCGACAGTCTTTGACACGCATGGCTGGCTAACAAGGCTACATGACACTTGGCTTTAAAGTCCTGCCACTCTTCACCAGAAGACCTTAAATAAGCGATGAGGTTGAGTGGCAACATAAATCTGTACGTAATACAAGTTAATGGCACAGAAACGTCAGTCGGTCTGACTGCCTTCCCTAGCATAGATGGGTACAGGTTTGCACATGCGCTTCTTCCATGTCGTTATGATTGATTGACCAATTACTCTTGTGATGGTTGTCGACATCTTTGCACGTACCAGGGGAATTTGCCATGTGAACAAAATGATTGAATTTTGTGTCTCTTTCCTGATATCACTAGAATGGAGATGGCCATATGCTAATTGTTATAGCCTTTATCAACCCACAGGTGATAAATCACCAATTATCAATTTCAAAATAGAAGATGTGCTGCTGTGGAGTTTCTGTCTTCCGATCTGCACGTGGCGCTCTTGTTTCCCCCTCGTGTGACTCCTGAAGGAGTCTGTACAGTGCGCAACCAGATGTTCCACTGTTTTTAATGAACACATCTGGAGTTGACTTCTGATCAAGTTAATTACCGTTCTCTCTCGCTCTCCCCCTATCTTGGAGTTGTCGTCACTTCAAAGCCGCATTCACACGATTCACATGTCTAAAGATATGATTTAATCTCTCTCTTCCCCCACAGGCTGTGTGTGACAAGCGACACGTTTCCTTCCCAACGCTTTGCGATGGAATGTTTTGTTTCAACTACTCCACCACGAAGCAGCCTCATCATCCACAGTGCTAATGTTCCAATGTGTTTTGACCTGCTGAAGTAAACTTGACTCTTTTGCCAGTTATCGCATCATTAATCTATTCTGTATCTCTCTCTTCTTTTCTCTCCTTCTCATGCCTAAAATAGAAGTGGAACAAAAAGGTAACTAATTGCCCACTCCTTTATTTTCGAGACTTCATTGGGGTTCATGCTTTGCTTGGTGATGGGGGTTGCCATAGCCATAGCAGTTATTCTCTTACGTCATCTGCTCTTTATTGACCTTCCACTGTCTGCTAATTCAATGTGTGCCCTAGTAGTAGGACATGTCGGTAAGACGCCATAAGACATTAGTAGGAGGTCATTACATGCCTTTTGAAAAGTCTTACTAAGCATTAAAACCGAATCACAATGCGTTTTAAGTGCAGCCTTTCAGCATGTTTTGCATGGAAACCAAACTCATTGTCATGATCATCGGATTCATGGGAGAGGGACATACAATAACGACTGTGTTCCACATCGAGTGACATCATGGGTCATGTAAATAGCAGTCCCGTTTTTGACAATGTACAAAGTGCTAGTGTCAATCTAGACCCAAACACTGCCAACCAAAAAAAACGTTAGAATACAGAACCTATGACGAAACTCTTAAGACGTTCACGCGAGGCAAAGGTTATTTCAACAGTACAGACACACATTTTTTTAGTGTTTTAGATTTTGGGGAAATAGCAAATGTCGTGTCAAGTGTTTCAACAGTAGCACTGCTTTTAGATGGTCGAAGTGATGTAAATGTTTGTCACCATTCACCTGAAAATAAAAACTACGTTGAACATCGGCGGTTCGTATATAGTCAGAGGCATAGCTATCTGTCATCTGACTGCAGTAATACACGCCGTATCTTTCTTCCACTATATGCATCTATCCAGAACATTTTCTTTCCCAGGTAATTGAAAGTTATTCTGTTCATGTTTGCCAGCAGCATCATTTTAAAGGCGAGAGGCGTGGACACCAATCAATAGCCTCGCTCAATAAACTGTCAGCATTCCAGATTATATATAGGCCTAACATGATGATGTTATAACCTTCAGGGACTCCCAGTCGATATGGCAGAATGCACAAAGACACCCACATGTTCAGATATTATTGGAATACTACCGTGCATGATAAGATAGCCTACTACTGCACCTGGGCCCAGTGTTGTTCTAGCAGTTGTTTTGGTCCTGGCCCCTGAGACAGTCATGTTTTAAAGCTAAGGGTGCACTCATATAACCTTAACCCATAGATCAAATATCAACTCTCCAAAGCGCAGGCTGCGTCCCAGATGAACCCTCTACCCTATATAGTGCTTTACATTTTGACCTATAGTCCTTGGTTAAAAGCAGTGCACTAAATAGGGAACAAAGTGCCATTTAGGATGCAGACCCAGTTTCCTTTCAGTAAAGGACTACCTACCGGGCATGCTAGGTTCTGAAAGCCTTATTAATCCGTAGAGAACCCCTTAGCATTTTGGTTGTGTGTTAGTTTAGATGTGTGCAATAGGAGGCATCACGGTATGTTATTCACATGCAGGTAGACATGTTTAATCTTAAGAGATGACAGGGGAGTCAGGCTTGTTGTTTTTCTTCTCTGAACACACTGCTTTTTACCTCTGCCTGAGTTCCCAGGAGCACCTGTCATCGGGGGTGTCAGGCCGCTCACCTGTCATAAATTAAGAAGCTTTCGCCCACTTTCCATTTGTTGCTATTGCTCATGTGCTGCACCCTGAAACATAACGAACTTGGGTGGAAATGTTAGGTCGTCTTAATTCTTTGTTGCTTTCGTCTAGCGCTTGACAATAGCACTGCTCTTAGCATCTCATGCTATGGTCAAATAAAAATAAAACAATTAAGTGTAGACCGACAGTATTTCAAACCTTCCTTCCTTCAATCCTAATTTATTATTGAGTTATCTGTACATTTAACAGATTCTGTGCTAATGTTACTTTTTTAAACGGTACATGAGTCTGTTTAAGGGAGCGTAAGTGAATATACATCATTACAAAAAGATTACTTTTCAAGACGCAGTCGATGATCCCGTTTTAGATACTTATGTATGTATGTTGTTGTCTCTCGGTCCAAATAAATGACGTGCTCCATATGTTAAATTCGTATGAGTAGGACTTCAATTCAAATGTAATCTTTTTATCACGACGGCTAACTTGAAACTGACTCAGTCGGCGGTCAAAGTGTAATCCATCTGGAAACAGAATCACCTTCGGCAAGGGATGCACGCTATCGACTCATATGCTGCATTACTTCATACGATCTCAGTACAAACCAGCTAGGGTATAATTAATTTAGAATGCAGGGGCATTGTAAATCATGATGCCACAGACTGAAGACATCTCAATAATGGACAAATATTCTCATGTAGTAATATAGATAGTCATTATTGTGTTCCTGGGCCCCAAATGCCAATAATTATACTTGAGCTATTTATCATAATCTTTTAATGTGTTTGCATTAGACATTCCCTATTAGATGTTATTTATTATCCAAAGATCCAGTAGCACTGAGGAGTTGGCATGGGTGAAAGAAGTGTATGGAATGTATTGATGTTTGTATTACACTGATCATGTCACTGATTACATGCCTATTGTAAATATGTGGATAGCTAGCCGAGTGTGGGTACGCGTACGTGCATGCTCTGAAATCATAATACTCTCATACCTCGTTCATTGTATATTTAAGCAACATTGACAACTATTTTTCCTGTCGTATTTGTTGTATAGCCTACATAAATTAACTATTAAAGAACTAATGCATTGTAAACGTTATCCTCATCAGGTAAAAGCAGTGACTTCCTTTTACACTAGCCTTCTTTTGTCCTTTCTCCTTCTAGTTGTCGTAGTCCAACAATGAAGTCTAATTCATGCCAAAGTAACTCTCTGCGTTTTGTCTGTCTCCTCCATTTTGGCTCCTCAGTATTCCTGTGCCCTGGCTTGCTGCGAGGGGTGTACCAGAGCGAACACCTCTTTGAGTCGGACCACCAATCTGGTGCCTGGTGTAAAGACCCCCTCCAGGCCTCCGACAAGATCTACTACATGCCCTGGACGCCATACCGCACGGACACGCTGACCGAGTACTCCTCCAAAGAGGACTTCATCGCCGGGCGACCCACGACCACGTACAAGCTGCCGCACCGCGTCGATGGCACGGGCTTCGTAGTGTACGATGGCGCTCTGTTCTTCAACAAGGAGCGCACGCGCAACATCGTCAAGTTCGACCTGCGCACACGCATCAAGAGTGGCGAGGCCATCATTGGCAGCGCCAACTACCACGACACCTCGCCATACCGCTGGGGCGGCAAGTCGGACATCGACCTCGCCGTGGACGAGAACGGCCTGTGGGTCATCTACGCCACGGAGCAGAATAACGGGCGCATCGTCATCAGCCAACTGAACCCATATACTCTCCGCGTAGAAGGAACCTGGGATACCGCCTACGACAAGCGCTCGGCATCCAACGCCTTCATGATCTGCGGTATTCTATACGTGGTGAAGTCGGTCTACGAAGACGACGACAACGAGGCGACAGGGAACAAGATCGACTATATCTACAACACAGAGCTGAGTAAAGATGGCTTCCTGGACATCCCCTTCCCCAACTCATACCAGTATATCGCCGCCGTGGATTACAACCCACGGGACA
This sequence comes from Oncorhynchus mykiss, assembly GCF_013265735.2. Lineage (NCBI taxonomy): Eukaryota > Metazoa > Chordata > Actinopteri > Salmoniformes > Salmonidae > Oncorhynchus > Oncorhynchus mykiss. The sequence goes on along the minus strand of NC_048573.1, from coordinate 21,073,578 downwards.
ACCTGCTGTACGTGTGGAACAATTACCACGTGGTCAAGTACTCACTGGACTTTGGCGCCTTGGACAGTAAACCGGGTAGGACAGATTTTATTCTCTTTTCCATCTGTTCTGTTTCCTGCCTGTCACTAGCTTGTTGGTAATTCAGTTATTTCAACTAACGGTCTACTAATCATAGCTCTATAACCTTAACCCAACCCTAACCTTAACCCAACCCTAAACGTAACCCTAACCTTGACCGTGATTCTAGCGTAACCTTAGCAAACACTTACTTCTCAACAGATAGTTGTAAATGCTCTACAGATGGTCATACTGTCTGGACTATCCCCCCCAAAAAATGTAACCTGTTATGGGTATAAATGGTAGACGTTACGAGCGTTGGCAGTCGTTTTGATAGCAGGAGAAGTCAAGAGGAGGTTGTTGACGAGGAGAAAGTGTGTGGATAGATGTATCCTTTGCTTTTAGTCCGTGAAACACTGTTCAAGATTTATTCATTTGATCACATTTCAGTGTTGCAATATGTCTTAACATTTGGCATAATTTTCACATTATGGCCTATGAGCCCACCAATTTAGTGTCAAGCAATCTAGGAACAAGTTTCAAGTTTTTTTTATTAGTCCTATGTACAGGATACACACCGTTCAACGAAATGCCAACCTGCAAGTAACTTGAAAGTTTTTCCTGGATTGTTTGACACTGTAATTGGCGGGGTCTTTTAATTGGAGAGTAAAGAGCAGAGTAAATAAGGAGGAAGTATATGCATCGTTTTACGTTGTATTTTAGCACCATCGAGAGTGTGTGGGTTGGTGATAATTAGCTATGGAGTATGATGCCTCAATGTGTCATCTTACTTTTTAATTAAACCCCTCAAATGAGAGAGAAACCAAGTAGACAGCCTCACACCAGCTGTGGGGAAAATGTAATAATTGCAGTAACGTTGTTTTACCAGACATTTCAACTATTTTCGGGTCAGTGGAAGAAAAAAAAGGGTTTGTGTTTCAAAATCAAATAACAAAAAAAATAGTTTGCTTTCACGTGATTGGGTTATTTTTTTCTCAAGGGGATCGTATTTCAGGGCAGTTGTTATCCCTAGTTTCTGCTCTATGTTAGATATTACATTATTTTCTATGTAATTCTATGACAAGAGTTGTGAATAGCATTAAGAGTTATTTGCCTTTTTAGTCTGCTCTTAGTCGGTGTCAGTACGGTGCCAGTCATCTTTGTAAAGACAGAGATTTATTTAAAAAATATATATATATATATTTCACCTTTAATTATCCAGGTAGGCCACTTGAGAACAAGTTCTCATTTACAACTGCGAGCTGGCCATGTGACTGCTCTGATTAAACTTGCCGTAACTCTTTTTTTTAACGAAAGTTACATTTATTCCCTACGATATTCATTCTTTAAAAGTAGTAATTATAATTTTGGCACGCTAAGATAATTATTTGGGCCGGGACATCAACAGCCTAATTTAAAATGTCACAAGTGAAAATTTCAGCTTTTACCTGCTGTTTTTCAATTAAGTTTTTTCTCTGAATCTCAGCTGAAATGCATATCCATGAGGCCTCCAGTCTATAACATCGAAGCCGGGTGCTATTCTCAGAGGTGAAATATCAAAATAGTTCTCAGAGTTCTGTTATGTGATTGCACTAATGCCTGACCCTAGAGTATTCACTTCCCACAAGCATAGGGGCTACACGTAATTGATTCCCTGTTGTCGCTTACGCAAAAACTAAACTTGTAAGGTGCTTATTAAATGAAGGTGTATCAAACAATGCTTTTACATGCATTTGGGAGGCATACTGCAGAAAATTATCTAGCGACGCTCTGCCAACTTTCGCTGTCTCGCTCTCTCTCACTTGCTCTCTCTCTCTCTCTCTCTCTCTCTCTCTCTCTCTCTCTCTCTCTCTCTCTCTCTCTCTCTCTCTCTCTCTCTCTCTCTCTCTCTCTCTCTCTCTCTCTCTCTCTCTCTCTCTCTCTCTCTCTCTCTCTCTCTCTCTCTCTCTCTCTCTCTCTCTCTCTCTCTCTCTCTCTCTCTCTCTCTCTCTCTCTCTCTCTCTCTCTCTCTCTCTCTCAAAATTTAATTCAAGGGCTTTATTGGCATGGGAAACATATGTTAACATTGCCAAAGCAAGTGAAATAAACAAAATGAGCTGTAAACATTAGTCCCTGAAGTTCCAAAAGAATAAAGCCATTTCAAATGTCATATTATGGCTATGTACAGTGTTGTAGCGATGTGCAAATAGTTAAAGTACAAAAGGGGAAATAAATAAACATAAATATGGGTTCTACTTACAATGGTGTTTGTTCTTCACTGGTTGCCCTTTTCTTGTGGCAACAGGTCACAAATCATGCTGCTGTGATCTCTCTCTCTCTCTCTCTCTCTCTCTCTCTCTCTCTCTCTCTCTCTCTCTCTCTCTCTCTCTCTCTCTCTCTCTCTCTCTCTCTCTCTCTCTCTCTCTCTCTCTCTCTCTCTCTCTCTCTCTCTCTCTCTCTCTCTCTCTCTCTCTCTCTCTCTCTCTCTCTCTCTCTCTCTCTCTCTCTCTCTCTCTCTCTCTCTCTCTCTCTCTCTCTCTCTCTCAAAATTTAATTCAAGGGCTTTATTGGCATGGGAAACATATGTTAACATTGCCAAAGCAAGTGAAATAAACAAAATGAGCTGTAAACATTAGTCCCTGAAGTTCCAAAAGAATAAAGCCATTTCAAATGTCATATTATGGCTATGTACAGTGTTGTAGCGATGTGCAAATAGTTAAAGTACAAAAGGGGAAATAAATAAACATAAATATGGGTTCTACTTACAATGGTGTTTGTTCTTCACTGGTTGCCCTTTTCTTGTGGCAACAGGTCACAAATCATGCTGCTGTGATCTCTCTCTCGCTCTCTCTGCCCTCTCTCTCTTGCTCTGACTCTCTCTCTCTCTTGCTCTCTCTCTCTCTCTTGCTCTGACTCTCTCTCTCTCGCTCTGACTGTCTCTCTCTCTCACTCTGACTGTCGCTCTCTCTCTCGCTCTGACTGTCGCTCTCTCTCTCGCTCTGACTGTCGCTCTCTCTCTCGCTCTGACTATCGCTCTCTCTCTCGCTCTGATTGTCGCTCTGACTGTCGCTCTGACTGTCGCGCTCTCTGTCGCTCTCTCTGTCGCTCTCTGTCGCTCTCTCTGTCGCTCTCTCTCTCTCTCGCTCTGTCGCTCTCTCTCTGTCGCTCTCTCTCTCTCGCTCTGTCGCTCTCTCTCTCTCGCTCTGTCGCTCTCTCTCTCTCTCGCTCTGTTGCTCTCTCTCTCTCGCTCTGTCGCTCTCTCTCTCTTGCTCTGTCGCTCTCTCTCTTGCTCTCTCTTGCTCTGTCGCGCTCTCTCTCTCTTGCTCTGTCGCTCTCTCTCTCTCTTGCTCTGTCGCTCTCTCTCTCTTGCTCTGTCGCTCTCTCTCTTGCTCTGTCGCTCTCGCTCTGTCGCTCTCTCTCTCTTGCTCTGTCGCTCTGACTCTCTCGCTCTGTCGCTCCCTCTCTCTTGCTCTGTCGCTCTCTCTCTCTTGCTCTGTCGCTCTCTCTCTTGCTCTGTCGCTCTCTCTCTCTTGCTCTGTCGCTCTCTCTTTCTTGCTCTGTCGCTCTCTCTCTCTTGCTCTGTCGCTCTCTCTCTTGCTCTCTCTTGCTCTGTCGCTCTCTCTCTTGCTCTGACTCTCTTGCTCTGTCGCTCTCTCTCTTGCTCTGACTCTCTTGCTCTGTCGCTCTCTCTCTTGCTCTGTCGCTCTCTTGCTCTCTCTTGCTCTGTCGCTCTCTCTCGCTCTCTTGCTCTCCAGCTCTGGGTCGCAAAGTCTGGCTCGCTCAGTCTGGCTCGCTCGCTCGCAAAGTCTGGTTCGCTCGCTCTGTCTGGCCCGCTCGCTCGCTCTGTCTGGCCCGCTCGCTCGCTCTGTCTGGCCCGCTCGCTCGCTCTGTCTGGCCCGCTCGCTCGCTCGGTCTGGCCCACTCGCTCGCTCTGTCTGGCCCACTCGCTCGCTCTGTCTGGCCCGCTCGCTCTGTCTGGCCCGCTCTGTCTGGCCCGCTCTGTCTGGCCCGCTCGCTCTGTCTGAATCTCTCGCTCTGTCTGACTCGCTCGCTCTGGCTGGCTGGCTGGCTCTGGCTGTCTGGGTCTCCCGCTCTGTCAGTCTGGCTCGCCCGCTCTGTCTGTCTGGCTAGCTCTGTCCGTCTCAACCGCTCTGGCTGGCTCGCTCGCTCGCTCTGGCTGGCTGGCTCGCTCTGGCTGGCTCACTCGCTCTCTGTCTGTCTGGCTCGATCTGTCTGTCTGTCTGTCTGGCTCGATCTGTCTGTCTGGCTCACTCTGTCTGTCTGGCTCGGTTGGTCTGTCTGGCTCGCTCACTCGCGCTGGCTGGCTGAATGGCTGGCTCGCTCTGTCTGGCTGGCTGGCTGGCTCGCTCTGCCTGTCTGGGTCGCCCACCTGCACTGTTTGGCTCGCTCTGGCTGGCTGGGTCGCCCACCTGCTCTGTCTGGCTCGCTCTGGCTGGCTGGCTCGCTCATTCTGTCTGTCTGGGTCACCCTCTCTTTCTGGCTCGCTCGCTCTGTTTGGGTCACCCGCTCTGTTTGTCTGTCTGGCTCATTCGTTCCGTCTGTCTGTCTTGTTCGCTCTGTCTGTCTGTCTTGTTCGCTCTGTCTGTCTGGCTTGCTCTCTCTCTGTCTGGCTTGCTCGCTCTGTCTGTCTGTCTCTGTCTGTCTGGCTCGCTCTGTCTGTCTGGCTCGCTCTGTCTGGGTCACCCGGTATGTCTGTCTGGCTCGCTCGCTCTGTCTGGGTCACCCGGTCTGTCTGGCTTGCTCGCTCTGTCTGGCTTGCTCGTACTGTCTGTCACGCCCTGTCTGTCACGCTCTCTCGCGCACTGTCTGCTGTCGCGCTCTGTCTGCTGTCGCGCTGCGTCTGCTGTCGCACTGCGTCTGCTGTCGCGCTGCGTCTGCTGTCGCGCTGCGCCTGCTGTCGCGCTCTCTCGTGCTGTGTCTGCTGTCGCGCTCTGTCTGTCTGGCTCGCTCTATCTGGGTCACCCGGTTTGTCTGTCTGGCTCGCTCTGTCTGTCTGGCTCGCTCGCTCTGTCTGGCTCGCTCGCTCTGTCTGGCTCGCTCGCTCTGTCTGGCTCGCTCACTCTGTCTGGCTCGCTCGCTCTGTCTGGCTCGCTCGCTCTGTCTGGCTCGCTCGCTCTGTCTGGCTCGCTCGCTCGCCCTGTCTGTCGTCGCGCCCTGTCTGTCGTCGCGCCCTGTCTGCCGTCGCGCCCTGTCTGCCGTCGCGCCCTGTCTGCCGTCGCGCCCTGTCTGCCGTCGCGCCCTGTCTGCCGTCGCGCCGTGTCTGCCGTCGCGCCGTGTCTGCCGTCGCGCTCTCTCGCACTGTGTCTGCCGTGTCGCTCTGTCTGCCGTGTCGCTCTGTCTGCCGTGTCGCTCTGTCTGCCGTGTCGCTCTGTCTGCCGTCGCGCTCTGTCTGCCGTCGCGCTCTGTCTGCCGTCGCGCTCTGTCTGCCGTCGCGCTCTGTCTGCCGTCTCGCTCTCTCGCGCTCTGTCTGCTGTCGCACTCTGTCTGCTGTCTCGCTCTCGCGCTCTGTCTGCTGTCGCGCTCTGTCTGCTGTCTCGCTCTCTCGCGCTCTGTCTGCTGTCGCGCTCTGTCTGCTGTCGCGCTCTGTCTGCTGTCGCGCTCTGTCTGCTGTCTCGCCCTGTCTGCCGTCGCGCCCTGTCTGCCGTCGCGCCCTGTCTGCCGTCGCGCCCTGTCTGCCGTCGCGCCTTGTCTGCCGTCGCGCTCTCTCGCTCTGTCTGCTGTCGCGCTCTGTCTGCTGTCGCGCTCTGTCTGCTGTCGCGCTCTGTCTGCTGTCGCGCTCTGTCTGCTGTCTCGCGCTGTGTCTGCTATCTCGCTCTCTCGCTCGGTCTGCTGTCTCGCTCTGTCTGCTGTCTCGCTCTGTCTGCTGTCTCGCTCTGTCTGCTGTCGCGCTCTCTCGCGCTCTGTCTGCTGTCGCGCTCTGTCTGCTGTCTCGCTCTCTCGCGCTCTGTCTGCTGTCGCGCTCTGTCTGCTGTCGCGCTCTGTCTGCTGTCGCGCTCTGTCTGCTGTCGCGCTCTGTCTGCTGTCGCGCTCTGTCTGCTGTCGCGCGCTGTGTCTCGCTCTCTCGCGCTCTGTCTGCTGTCGCGCTCTGTCTGCTGTCGCGCTCTGTCTGTTGTCGCGCTCTGTCTGCTTTCGCGCTCTGTCTGCTGTCTCGCTCTGTCTGCTGTCTCGCTCTCTCTATTGGCATGGGAAACATGTTTACATTGCCAAAGCAAGTGAAATAAATAATAAAAGTGAAATAAACAACAACAAAAAATAACAGTAAACGTTACACTCCAAAAGAATAAAGACATTTCAAATGTCATATTATGTCTATAAACAGTGTTGTAAGGTTAAAGTACGAAAGGGAAAATAAATTAACATAAATATAGGTTATATTTCAATGTTCTTCACTGGTTGCCATTTTCTTGTGGCAACAGGTCACACATCTTGCTGCTGTGATGGCACACTGTGGTATTTCACCCAGTAGACATGGGAGTTTATCAACATTGGATTTGTTTTTCTAATTGTGGGTCTGTGTAATCTGAGGGAAATATGTGTCTCTAATAATTGTGGGTCAGTCACAGTAGTCAGGTATTCTGCCACTGTGTACTCTCTGTTTAGGGCCAAATAGCATTCTAGTTTGCTCAGTAAATCTCTCTTTGTTTTCTCATGATTTGGCTGGGTCTAATTGTGTTGCTGTCCTGGAGCTCTGTGGGGTCTGTTTGTGTTTGTGAACAGAGCCCCAGGACCAGCTTGCTTAGGGGACTCTTCTCCAGGTTCATCTTTTTGTAGGTGATGGCTTTGTTATGGAAGGTTTGGGAATCACTTCCTTTTAGGTGGTTGTATAATTTAACGTCTCTTTTCTGGATTTTGATAATTAGCAGGTATCGGACTAATTCTGCTCCTCGTGCATTATTTGGTGTTTTACATTGTCGAGGGAGGATATTTCTGCATGCAGTCTCTCAATTTGGTGTTTGTCCCATTTTGTGAATTCTTGGTTGGTGAGCGGACCCCAGACCTCACAACCATAAAGGGCAATGGGTTCTATAACTGATTCAATCATTTTTAGCCAGATCCTAATTGGTATGTAGAATTTGATGATGTTTCTGTCTCGCAAGGTCCACCATGAGAGTTTTCCTGTGTCAACCCTTCTCAATGGCAAGGCTGTGCTCACTGAGCCTGTACTTTGTCATGTTTTTTTTTTAAGGTTTTGATCAGTAATCATGGTCAAGTAGTCACGGTGTACTGTCGATTTAGGGCCAGATAGCACTGTGTTTTGCTTTGTGCTTGTGCCTTTTTCCCCAATAGGTAATGTAGTTTTGTTTTGACTGTGTTGTAATTTGGTTTATTCTGATTGATTGGATGTTCTGTTCCTGAGGCTTCAGTGTGTTAGTAGAACAGGTTTGTGAAGTCAGCCCCAGTTTCTCTCTGTCTCGCTCTGTCTCTCGCTCTGTCTCTCGCTCTGTCTCTCGCTCTGTCTCTCGCTCTGTCTCTCGCTCTGTCTCTCGCTCTGTCTCTCGCTCTGCCTCTCGCTCTGCCTCTCGCTCTGTCTCTCGCTCTGTCTCTCGCTCTGTCTCTCGCTCTGTCTCTCGCTCTGTCTCTCGCTCTGTCTCTCGCTCTGTCTCTCGCTCTGTCTCTCGCTGTCTCTCTCTGTCTCGCTGTCTCTCTCTGTCTCGCTGTCTCTCTCTGTCTCGCTGTCTCTCTCTGTCTCGCTGTCTCTCTCTGTCTCGCTGTCTCTCTCTGTCTCGCTGTCTCTCTCTGTCTCGCTGTCTCTCTGTCTCGCTGTCTCTCTCTATCTCTCTCGCTCTCTCTCTATCTCTGTCTCTCGCTCTCTCTCTCTGTCTCTCGCTCTCTCTCTCTGTCTCTCGCTCTCTCTGTCTCTCGCTCTCTCTGTCTCGCTCTCTCTGTCTCTCGCTCTCTCTGTCTCTCGCTCTCTCTGTCTCTCGCTCTCTCTCTCTCGCTCTCTCTCTCTCGCTCTCTCTCTCTCGCTCTCTCTCTCTCGCTCTCTCTGTCTCTCGCTCTCTCTGTCTCTCGCTCTCTCTGTCTCTCGCTCTCTCTGTCTCTCGCTCTCTCTGTCTCTCTCTGTCTGTCGCTCGCTCGCTCTCTCTGTCGCTCGCTCGCTCGCTCGCTCTCTCTGTCGCTCGCTCGCTCGCTCTCTCTGTCTCTCTGTCTCTCGCTCGCTCACTCGCTCTCTGTCTCTCGCTCGCTCTCTCTGTCTCTCGCTCGCTCTCTCTGTCTCTCGCTCGCTCTCTCTGTCTCTCGCTCTCTCTGTCTCGCTCGCTCTCTCTGTCTCTCGCTCGCTCTCTCTGTCTCTCGCTCGCTCTCTCTGTCTCGCTCGCTCGCTCTCTCTCTGTCTGTCGCTCGCTCGCTCTCTCTCTCTGTCTGTCGCTCGCTCGCTCGCTCTGTCTCTCGCTCGCTCGCTCTCTCTCGCTCGCGCTCTGTCGCTCGCGCTCTGTCGCTCGCGCTCTGTCGCTCGCGCTCTGTCTCTCGCTCGCTCTCTCTGTCTCGCGCTCGCTCTCTCTGTCTCGCGCTCGCTCTCTCTGTCTCGCGCTCGCTCTCTCTGTCTCTCGCTCGCTCTCTCTGTCTCTCGCTCGCTCTCTCTGTCTCTCGCTCGCTCTCTCTGTCTCTCGCTCGCTCTCTCTGTCTCTCGCTCGCTCTCTCTGTCTCTCGCTCGCTCTCTCTCGCTCTGTCTGTCTCTCGCTCGCTCTCTCTCGCTCTGTCTGTCTCTCTCGCGCGCTCTGCCTGTCTCTCTCTCGCGCGCTCTGCCTGTCTCTCTCTCGCGCGCTCTGCCTGTCTCTCTCTCGCGCGCTCTGCCTGTCTCTCTCTCGCGCGCTCTGCCTGTCTCTCTCTCGCGCGCTCTGCCTGTCTCTCTCTCGCGCGCTCTGCCTGTCTCTCTCTCGCGCGCTCTGCCTGTCTCTCTCTCGCGCGCTCTGCCTGTCTCGCGCTCTGCCTGTCTCGCGCTCTGCCTGTCTCGCGCTCTGCCTGTCTCGCGCTCTGCCTGTCTCGCGCTCTGCCTGTCTCGCGCTCTGCCTGTCTCGCGCTCTGCCTGTCTCGCGCTCTGCCTGTCTCGCGCTCTGCCTGTCTCGCGCTCTGCCTGTCTCGCTCGCTCGCTCTCTCGCTCTGTCTCGGTCTCTCTCTCGCTCTGTCTCGGTCTCTCTCTCGCTCTGTCTCGGTCTCTCGCGCGCTCTGCCTGTCTCTCTCGCGCGCTCTGCCTGTCTCTCTCGCGCGCTCTGCCTGTCTCTCTCGCGCGCTCTGCCTGTCTCTCTCTCGCGCGCTCTGCCTGTCTCTCTCTCGCGCGCTCTGCCTGTCTCGCGCTCTGCCTGTCTCGCGCTCTGCCTGTCTCGCGCTCTGCCTGTCTCGGTCTCTCTCTCGCTCTGTCTCGGTCTCTCTCTCGCTCTGTCTCGGTCTCTCTCTCGCTCTGTCTCGGTCTCTCTCCCGCTCTGTCTCGGTCTCTCTCTCGCTCTGTCTCAGTCTCTCTCTCGCTCTGTCTCTCTCGCGCGCTCTGCCTGTCTCTCTCGCGCGCTCTGCCTGTCTCTCTCGCGCGCTCTGCCTGTCTCTCTCGCGCGCTCTGCCTGTCTCTCTCGCGCGCTCTGCCTGTCTCTCTCGCGCGCTCTGCCTGTCTCTCTCTCGCGCGCTCTGCCTGTCTCTCTCTTGCGCGCTCTGCCTGTCTCTCTCTCGCATGCTCTGCCTGTCTCTCTCTCGCGCGCTCTGCCTGTCTCGCGCTCTGCCTGTCTCGCGCTCTGCCTGTCTCGCGCTCTGCCTGTCTCGCGCTCTGCCTGTCTCGCGCTCTGCCTGTCTCGCGCTCTGCCTGTCTCGCGCTCTGCCTGTCTCGCTCTCGCTCTGTTTCTCTCTCGCTCTCGCTCTGCCTCTCCCGCGCTCTGTCTTTCTCGCACTCTCTTGCCTCTCTGTCTGTCTCTGTCTCTCTCGCTAATGAACCTTTCCTTCTCCGGGAGAACTAGCTCAGTATCCTTTGGTGCGGAATGGGCTGACCTCCAAACAGGCGAGCAAGGAGGCGAGAGAGATTGAGAGACAGACACAGGAGATGGATGCAGTAAACTGATAGATAAAGTAGATTGTGTCCGAGGCAAACAGCACCAGATAAACAGACGGATCAGGAGTGAATGATTGACTTGATTGCCGCACTATAGATTGGTCGATAGATGGATTGACGTGTACTGTTTGGTTTCGGATGTTACTTTTTTATTATTTACTTTTTTTTAGATAGATTGCATGTCTCATTTCATTAAGGATTAGGCAAGAAAAAGTGATCGGAGTAGATATTATGGGTTCGCTATCATTCTAGTTTCGGTATTGTATAAAGAAGGGATTCAGTTGATTTGCTATAGAACCTACAGGACTGTGACCTTCCATGAAATGCCTTGGCTACAGCTGTTGCTCAACACCGTTGATGTAACTCATACTGTATCTCCACTAGTCAACCTCACCTGGACCTCACTGTAGCGAACCGAGAAACAATTAGAAAAGGCATAGGTATGGAGGTGAAATCCACAGGTTATGGTCTTTCCCTGACCAGACCACTCATGAAGGGGTTAACGCCAGCGGAGAGGGGATGTTTAGTAAGATTCTCGCCACAGAGGCTCGATACCACCTGTGTCTCCACCTCCCCCACAGGCACGCGAGCTGCTATGGCAATGGAGCATGGGAAATGGGCAATGGAGCAGGGGAGCCATGTCCATGCCCACAGCTGGGTCTTGGCTCAGCACGCCATGCCACGTGACTATGGGCACAAGTGATTTGCATGGGATTCTGGGAATGTATTTTTGGAATGGTGTGTTGTTTCCCTTTTGTGGTGGGTTGGAATCATGGAGGTGCATCGTCTTATCATGCTGAACGGTGATGCGTTTGTTTCTGATTGGTTGATGTATGAAAGCGACATAAGATGATGAAAGAGCTGTGGAGACTGTATGCAGTGGCGGTTCTAGCTTGTATGAATGAGTCCCTGGGCGGAACCCCCCCCCCCCCTTCAGCGCATTTGGAACAACTCAGACATTTGGAACAACACAAATAAATAATCATAACATCTAAAACTATATAAATATAAAAATGTATACAAAAATAAGACTCAGAAATATCAAAAAGAACTAAAGGCAAAAATAAACACATTTGTGTTGATTTGGCACTTGAGCATCAATACATTACCCATCCCCCAACACTGTTGACCAAGAGTCAAGACTACATTACCCATCCCCCAACACGGTTGACCAAGAGTCAAGACTACATTACCCATCCCCCAACACTGTTGACCAAGAGTCAAGACTACATTACCCATCCCCCAACACGGTTGACCAAGAGTCAAGACTACATTACCCATCCCCCAACACTGTTGACCAAGAGTCAAGACTACATTACCCATCCCCCAACACGGTTGACCAAGAGTCAAGACTACATTACCCATCCCCCAACACCGTTGACCAAGAGTCAAGACTACATTACACATCCCCCAACACTGTTGACCAAGAGTCAAGACTACATTACCCATCCCCCAACACGGTTGACCAAGAGTCAAGACTACATTACCCATCCCCCAACACTGTTGACCAAGAGTCAAGACTACATTACCCATCCCCCAACACCGTTGACCAAGAGTCAAGACTACATTACCCATCCCCCAACACCGTTGACCATGAGTCAAGACTACATTACCCATCCCCCAACACCGTTGACCAAGAGTCAAGACTACATTACCCATCCCGCAACACCGTTGACCAAGAGTCAAGACTACATTACCCATCCCCCAACACCGTTGACCAAGAGCCAAGACTACATTACCCATCCCCCAACACCATTGACCAAGAGTCAAGACTACATTACCCATCCCCCAACACTGTTGACCAAGACTCAAGACTACATTACCCATCCCCCAACACTGTCGACCAAGACTCAAGACTACATTACCCATCCCCCAACACTGTCGACCAAGACTCAAGACTACATTACCCATCCCCCAACACTGTTGACCAAGACTCAAGACTACATTACCCATCCCCCAACATTGTCGACCAAGAGTCAAGACTGCATTACCCATCCCCCAACACTGTCGACCAAGAGTAAAGACTGCATTACCCATCCCCCAACACTGTCAACCAAGAGTCAAGACTAAACCAATTCCACTTGGTGGTGTGCAGACTGGTTTTATATTATTCTTAACCATTTCACACAAACCAGAAAAATGCAACAATATTTCTGTCAAACTATATTGTCACAGTATTATGAATGAATTGTGGTTCCTTTGGTAGCATTTCATAGTGTGACTGATTTTAAAACCGCATTAGTACTGTACAAAGTTAGAGGTGCGCTATTTGATTGATTCCCCCGCTCCCCCTACCCCGGGCTTCCAGTGGGGAGAACTGAGGTCAACCTACCCCCGCCCCCCTCTCCATCTTGTACTTCTGAGTGGGAAACCTTCCCAGGCAGTAGCATGTCAAGCTCACAAACTAGAATCAGGACGCCCACTCCGACAATGTTAATTGACCCACAGTCCCACACGGTGACATGATATCATTGATGTGACGTGCAAAAAAAGATCGCACAAATGTCACCATTCCAAGTTTCTGGGTGCGGGCGCCCCATGTCGCCCTGGGTAGTTGCCCATGTCGCCCTGGGTAGTTGCCCATGTCGCCCTGGGTAGTTGCCCATGTCGCCCTGGGTAGTTGCCCATGTCGCCCTGAGTAGTTGCCCATGTCGCCCTGGGTAGTTGCCCATGTCGCCCTGGGTAGTTGCCCATGCCACCCTGGGTAGTTGCCCATGTCGCCCTGGGTAGTTGCCCATGCCACCCTGGGTAGTTGCCCATGGCGCCTATACCTAATCCACCACTGTTTTATGAATGATGTTTATTCCATCTAATGTTGTGGAAATAGTCCAAATATATTGCAGAAATGTTGCAGCCAGACTTAACTCATCATGTCCCTTGTTTCATACTTGGATGCTTAGGGGACATCCATTTGTATGTCTGTAGGCAAGGCAGTGGGACAATTGTCAACCATTCTTTACAAGAGCATAATTACTCTTCTGGAGCAGGTACTTCAATCTCTCCAGAGAACAAATTGAGGATGAAGGACACCTCCATTCAAAGCATGTTTCTATGACAACACTTATCGATAATTGTATTTACTGAATTTGATTGAAAAAGCGAAATACAGGTTTTCCAAGCAGACAACATTAAAAGCCCACGTCTCCTTGCCCTCTCCTGGCATATTCTTTCAATCAAATTCAATAGTGTGCGAGCGCAAATACAATTAATTGAAGCGGTCTTCTTTACAAAGTGGCAGGGGGGGGGGGGGGGGGGGGGGATAGGAGGAAATCAAAAAAGTGGAAGAAAGAGGAAGGTCTTTTTTATTCTGACAGGATATTTGTATGCCCACTTCACCAAGGCTGAATACAAATCTGAGACAAAAGAGCTGGAGAAAAGCAGCCCCAGAACGATCAATATACTGTAACATGGGAACACTTCAAGTCAAATTGTATTGGTCACATACACATGATGTCAATGCGAGTGTTAGCGTAATGCTTGTGCTTCTAGTTCCAACAGTGCAGTAATATCTAACAAGTAATCTAACAGTTCCCCAACAACTACCTTATACACACAGATCTAACAAGTAATCTAACAATTCCCCAACAACTACCTAATACACACAGATCTAACAAGTAATCTAACAGTTCCCCAACAACTACCTTATACACACAGATCTAACAAGTAATCTAACAATTCCCCAACAACTACCTAATACACACAGATCTAACAAGTAATCTAACAATTCCCCAACAACTACCTAATACACACAGATCTAACAAGTAATCTAACAATTCCCCAACAACTACCTAATACACACAGATCTAACAAGTAATCTAACAATTCCCCAACAACTACCTAATACACACAGATCTAACAAGTAATCTAACAATTCCCCAACAACTACCTAATACACACAGATCTAACAAGTAATCTAACAATTCCCCAACAACTACCTAATACACACAGATCTAACAAGTAATCTAACAATTCCCCAACAACTACCTAATACACACAGATCTAACAAGGAATCTAATAATTCCCCAACAACTACCGAATACACTCAAATCTAAACGGGAGAATGAGAATATGTACATATAAATATATGGATGAGTGATGGCCGAGCGGTATAGGCAAGGTGAAGTAGATGGTATAAAATAAAGTATATATGTGATATAATGTAAGATTTGCAAACATGATTTAATTAAATTAAAGTGTCCAGTGATTTGGTCTCAATGTAGGCAGCAGCCTCTCTGAGATAGTGATTGCTGTTTAGCAGTCTGATGGCCTTGAGATAGAAGCTGTTTTTCAGTCACTCGCTTCCTGCTTTGATGCACCTGTACTGACCTCACCTTCTGGATGATAGCGGGGTGAACAGGCAGTGGCTCGGGTGGTTGTTATCCTTGATGATCTTTATGGCCTTTCAGTGACATCGGGTGGTGTAGGTGTCCTGGAGGGCAGGTAGTTTGCCCCCGGTGATGCGTTGTGCAGACTGCACCACCCTCTGGAGAGCCTTACGGTTGTAGGCGGAGCAGTTGCCGTACCAGGCTGTGATACAGCCCGACAGGATGCTCTCGATTGTGCATCTGTAAAAGTTTGTCAGGGTTTTGGGTGTCAAGCCAAATTTCTTCAGACTCCTGAGGTTGAAGAGACGCTGTTGCACCTTCTTCACCACACTGTCTGTGTGGGTGGACCATTTCAGTTTGTCTGTGATGTGTACACCCAGGAATTTAAAACTTTCCACCTTCTCCACTGCTGACCCTTCAATGTGGATAGGGGGGTGATCCCTATGTTGTTTCCTAATGTCCACGATCATCTCCTTTGTTTTGTTGACGTTGAGTGAGAGGCTGTTTTCCTGACACCACAATGAGGTGAGTGCCCTCACCTCCTCCCTGTAGGCTGTCTTGTCATTGTTGGTGATCAAGCCCACTACTGTTGTCATCTGGAAACTTGAGGATTGAGTTGGAGGCGTGCATGGCGTTGCAGTCATGGATGAACAGGAGAGGGCTGAGCACGCACCCTTGTTGGGCCCCAGGGTTGAGGGTCAGTGAAGTGGAGATGTTGTTTCCTACCTTCACCACCTGGGGGTGGCCCGTCAGAAAGTCCAGGGCCCAGTTGCACAGGGAGGGGTTGAGACCGAGGGCCTCCAGCTTGATGATGAGCTTGGAGGGTACTAATGGTGTTGAATGCTGAGCTGTAGTCAATGAACAGAATTCTTACATAGGTATTCGTTTTGCCCAGATGGGATAGGGCAGTGTGCAGTGCGATGGCGATTGCATTATCTGTGGACCTGTTGGGGCGGTATGCAAACTGAAGTGGATCTAGGGTGGCCAGTAAGGTGGTGGTGAAATAATCCTTGTCTAGCCTCTCAAAGCACTTCATGATGACAGAAGTGAGTGCTACGAGGCGGTAGTCATTTAGTTCAATTATCTTTGCCTTCTTGGATACAGGAACAATGGTAGCCATCTTTAAGCATCTGGGGACAACAGACTGGGATAGGGAGTGATTAAATATATCCGTAAACACACCAGCCAGCTGGTCTGCGCATGCTCTGAGGACGCGGCTAGGGATGCCGTCTAGGCCAGCAGCAAAGCGAGGGTTTTAATCACGTCAGCCACTGAGAAGGAGAGGCGGGGTGCAGACTTTTAAAATAAGGTGTTTAGTTTGTCTGTAAGCGTGACGTCAGTATCCGTGACATGGCTGTTTTTGTAGTCCATGATTTCCTGTAGACCCTGCTATATAAATCTCGTGTCTGAGACGTTGAACTGCGATTCCACCCTGTCCCTGTACCGGAATTTCACTTGTTTGATTGCCTTGCGGTGGGAATAACTACACTCTTTATATTCAGCCATATCACCAGACCTCTTTCCATGGTTAAATGCGGTGGATCGTGCTTTCAGTTTTTTGCGAATGCCACCATCCATCCATGGTTTTTGGTTAGGGTAGGTTTTAATAGTCACAGTGGTTAACGACATCTCCAATGCACTTATTTATGAACTCACTCACCGAGTCAGCGTATAGATCAATGTCATTCTCTGAGGCTGACCGGAACATATTCCAGTCTGCGTGATCAAAACAATCTTGGAGCGTGCCTTCCAATTGGTCAGTCCAACGTTGAATGGTTCTCATCACTGGTACATCCTGTTTGAGTTTCTGCCTATAAGCTGGGACAAGTAAGATGGCGTCGTGGTCGGATTTGCCGAAGGGACGGCGGGGGAGGACTTTTTATGCATCGCTGAGGTTAGAGTAGCAGTGGTCGAGAGTATTACCCCTACGTGTCGTGCAATCAATAGGCTGATACAATTTAGGTAACATTGATCTCAAATTTGCTTTGTTAAAATCCCCAGCTTCAGTAAGTGCAGCCTCCGGGTACATATAGTTTCCAGTTTACGTGGAGTCGAGGGAAGTTCCTTGAGGGCCGTCTTGGTGTTCACTTGAGGGGAGGGGGGGGGGGGGGGGGGGGGTGTACACAGCTGTGACTGTAATTGACAATAATTTTCTTGTTAGGTAGAATGGCCGGCATTTGATTGTAAGGAACTCTAGGTCGGGTGAGCAGAAGGACATGAGTTCCTGTGTGTTATGATCGCACCATGAGTTGTTAATCATAAAGCATACACCCCCGCCCTTCCTCTTCCCAGAGAGGTGTTTATTTCTGTCTGTTCTGGCTCTCACAGACCTGTTAGTTTTTCTTTAAGAAGCCCTCCTGTTCTCCACTCATTACCTGTATTAACTGCACCTGTTTGAACTCGTTACCTGTATAAAAGACACCTGTCCACACACTCAATCAAACAGACTCCAACCTCTCCACAATGGCCAAGACCAGAGAGCTGTGTAAGGACATCAGGGTTAAAATTGTAGACCTGCACAAGGCTGGGATGGGCTACAGGACAATAGGCAAGCAGCTTGGTGAGAAGGCAACAACTGTTGGCGCAATTATTAGAAAATAATTCAAGATGACGGTCAATCACCCTCGGTCTGGGGCTCCATGCAAGATCTCACCTCGTGGGGCATCAATGATCATGAGGAAGGTGAGGGATCAGCCCAGAACTACACGGCAGGACCTGGTCAATGACCTGAAGAGAGCTGGGACCACATTCTCAAAGAAAATCATTAGTAACACACTACGCCGTCATGGATTAAGATCCTGCAGCGCACGCAAGGCCCCCCTGCTCAAGCCAGCGCATGTCCAGGCCCGTCTGAAGTTTGCCAATGACCATCTGGATGATCCAGAGGAGGAATGGGAGAAGTCATGTGGTCTGATGAGACAAAAATAGAGCTTGTGGGTCTAAACTCCACTCGCCGTGTTTGGAGTACAACCCCAAGAACACCATCCCAACCGTGAAGTATGGAGGTAGAAACATCATTCTTTGGGGATGCTTTTCTGCAAAGGGGACAAGACGACTGCACCGTATTGAGGGGAGGATGGATGGGGCCATGTATCGCGAGATCTTGGCCCACAATCTCCTTCCCTCAGTAAGAGCATTGAAGATGGGTCGTGGCTTGGTATTCCAGCATGACAACGAGGGCAACTAAGGAGTGGCTCCGTAAGAAGCATCTCAAGGTCCTGAAGTGGCCTAGCCAGTCTCCAGACCTAAACCCAACAGAAAATCTTTGGAGGGAGCTGAAAGTCTGTATTGCCCAGCGACAGCCCCGAAACCTGAAGGATCTGGAGAAGGTCTGTATGGAGGAGTGGGCCAAAATCCCTGCTGCTGTGTGTCCAAACCTGGTCAAGAACTATAGGAAACGTAAGATCTCTGTAATTGCAAACAAAGGTTTCTGTACCAATTATTAAGTTCTGCTTTTCTGATGTATTAAATACTTATGTCATGCAATAAAATGCAAATTAATTACTTTTAAATCATACAATGTGATTTGCTGGATTTTTGTTTTAGATTCCGTCTCTCACAGTTGAAGTGTACCTACGATAAAAATTACAGACCTCTACATGCTTTGTAAGTAGGGAAACCTGCAAAATCGGCAGTTTATCAAATACTTGTTCTCCCCACTGTATATACTGTACTCTATACCATCTACTGCATCTTGCCTATGCCGTTCTGTACCATCACTCATTCATATCTTTATGTACATATTCTTTATCCCTTTACACTTGTGTGTATATGGTAGTGGTTTTGGAATTGTTAGGTTAGATTACTCGTTGGTTACTACTGCATTGTCGTAACTAGAAGCACAAGCATTTCACTACACTCGCATTAACATCTGCTAACCATGTGTATGTGACAAATCAATTTGATTTGGTCCAAAGGGAGGATCTGCTTCGAGAAAGTCGTATTCCTGGTCGTAATGTTAGTAAGTTGACGTTGTTCTTATATTCAGTAGTTCTTCCAGGCTGAATGTAATAAGATGTAAGATTTCCTGGGGTAACAATGTAAGAAATAATACATAAACAAACTAAATACTGCACAGTTTCCTAAGAATGTGAAGCGGCCATCTCTATCGGCGCCATACTGCTGCTAAAATGTTTGTGTAAATTTCCATGGATATGTTGACCATTATGTATAGGTTTGAAATAGCAGACATGGAACTAAATGTTAACATACATATTTGAAATATCTAATGATCACGAAAGGTGGAATAGAAACCAAGATGGAGTCAGTGTGGGTTCAGCTGGACGTTCGGGCTGACCTTTCTGCCACAGTGAGTGGAGGAGGAAGAACGTCCCCAAGGCTACTTAGTGCAGGCATTCACTTGAGAGAATTTGTCCTGTCTCAGACACCTGCCACTTGTGCCTGCTGCCTGCCTGGTGTATGTGGGTGGCAGGGGGAGGAGTCCGTGCTGTGTGCATGTACGAGAGAGAGCTCATAGCTGTCTTGCAAGAGGCATGTATAGGTCTAAAAAGGGCCTTTCATCATGATTTTCTCAGAAATGGTTTGTGATACGAATGTAAAAAAGCATTTCAAATGTCCTTCCTCCCAGTGAAGTTTCTATACGAACATTTCCAGAACAATCTGAGATAGCAAAAATATTTTCCCCTGGCATGGAATCGTCCATATTTATCAAGGTGTTTTTTGAAAGGAGGACTCGTTTAATTAGGACCTTTTAGAAAGAGAACACCACGTGTACATTTAACCATTTATTGAAAAGATAACAAAGCATGTCTCTACTCCTTCAGGATAGCTCACTGCCAGAGCGAAGCATCATGGGATTATGATAATATCACCACAGGCAGTGAGCACAATACTCTATATCGTTATCCTCTGAAGGAAGAAACACCGAACCCAGTTGGGGGCTGGGGTGGTGATGGGATATCAGAAACGGAAGGAACAGCTAGTTACAGCAACATGGTAGCAAGAGACACCAGCATATGCGAGCGTGTGACATCCGGGCATTGAGGAAGCATGTGTAGAACTGGTCAACTTATTTAGACCACGTGTAGACCACGTGTAATTAGTGTGAATCCAACTGGTGCAATATCCGCTGACATCACCACACTCAGGTTTCCCTTCTGAACTGTCCATGCCTTGTTAATTACATTCAGGTCATTTAGCAAACGCTCTTAGTAGACGGTTGTCCAGTGTTATGTCTCTAAATTAATATGTATCCCTAGAGTCAATGATCCCTCTCCATGTGATCTGCTTTGTTGGTTCACTGCAAGCACCGTTGATCTCCGGATATCCCACATGGGTCGCAAAACCTCTGACATTTCTCTGTCATCTCAAGCCATCTGCGGATGACGGGTACTGTGGCACAGGCGACACAGTTGGCATCACCGATACCCTCCACTGTCTGACGGGCCGGCTGTAATCGTGCCACATGTTGCCATCTGGCCGGGGCAGAGTTCCAGCGTGTGCCAGAGGGTGCCTGAGACATTGGCATCAACCTTCATACTGAGGCTGGCATGTTTTGGGCAAGGCCTGACAGTCTTTGTCCTGTCAGTAGTAACAGAGATGTTCTTAATTGAATAAGAATGGCTAACAGGTAGATGCAGACTGACAGAGCAACTGTTGTTTGGCCTTGTTAACCAGCTGGTTACTTAGGACACAACTTTTTGCCCTTTGACCTCCTCTCTCTGTGTGTGTGTTTACTACCTGCTTAAGTGTGCTATTATTTGCTCTACGCCTGAAGTCTTGGAATGCATTCATGAATGCATTGTTGCCTTACTATCTAGATCCTCAGATGCTGTTTCAGAAAAAGCTTCTTGAATTCTTATTGTCTTTCATGCTGTTTTATGATCTTGTCAGCTTGGCAACATGGCCTAAATGCTTATTAAACACTTGGCGTACTCCCAATGAGGTCGGCTAACCATGTCCAGGGTGAGTCACCAGCAAAACTGTGTCCAGGGTTGAGGATTACAATAGCAGTGTATTAGTCTCATGGACACAGGCTTGTCCCAAACCAAGGGAGTGGAAACACAATGGAAACGTGTTAGGTATGTAGCTTGAGATTTGCCGCATGGCAGTGTCGCTTGCTTTCGAGTTCTTTGTTTGGCTTTAAAATGCTGTATTGCTCATGCTGTACTCCAATACAGTGTACAACCTACTATAGATGATGTGGTCCCTTGGTGTTCCCCTATCCACGCCATGTCCTGCGCAGCTTTCAGATGTAGCCAAGTTCCTCACGGGTAGTAAACATCGCGTTATCTATTTGAACGGCGAACCAGCTTAGTTCTTGCCGCGGACAGCAGGCGAGTTGCTATGTCATCCTTTTGAAACATGGCATAAACGTTCCATTTGACTATTTAGTATGTTATTAGTATCCCCGTTAGCTGCTGTGAACACAGCGGTTACTCTTCCCGGGCCCCAAAAATACATGCGGTCCCATTTATGCGTCACGTGGTGCACGTTTTGCTTCCTCAACCGGGAGGGTTCATTATTCATCCTCTACAACGGGCTGTACCTTGATCCAGAAATCATACACAGCTCATCTGCGCGGTTCCAGGGAACGCCAGGTGATCCTTCACTTCAGACCACCACCCCATCCGTCTCCCCTGACACATGCAGAAATTAAACAGTAACCACATTGTGCGTAGAAGAGAAGCAGACACTGGTTTGACTCCGCTGTGCCTTTGTTTCGATAGACGTTTTCGTGAGAAGACCAATATTTTTTTGCGGGGGGGGGGGGGTGCTGCTGCAGGATTTTGATGGGGATTTTTTTTATTGTGTTACTTAGATTGACGCACAGGTTTGTCTTGTCAATATTATTAACGGACCCAAATGTTTTCCTTTTATTAGTGGAGTGGATCTGGGCCACTGTCGTTTCCTGTGAAGAATCCCCCTGGTAACAGCAGTGTTGGAGTTGTCACTGAGAGGCTTTGTATTATCCAATCGGCCCCGCTTCAAAATCCAGACTCGAGGCTTTTTGACCGGGAGCGAGACACTGTGTCCTGCTACCCCTTTTCCCCTGTCACTCCCCTCCTTCCCTCCCTGCTTTCAACCTCTCCACGGTTATTTAGACATGTGCAGGTTTTTCAGAAGCCCGTCTGACTGTCTCTGGAAATGAGAATGAGCTAGAGAGCTCTCAGCGTCCCTCATTTCAGGCCTCGCAGGGCCCTGTTGTCATCGGTTGTGCTATACTGTATGTGTGCTTCTTTCTGTGTGTGCGTTTGTGTGCACACACTGTAGGTTTGCGTGCAGGTGTGCACGAACGTCCATGTAGCTCCATTTGTATTTGTGTGTGTGTACACTATCATGTCCATTTGTGTATGCGCATTGAAGAAGCTGAGTGAGCGGCAGGATGCTCCCCCGTACCAGTGCATTCGGCCCTGTCGCAGTGACCGCCACAGCTGCCCTCTGTAGTCTCGGGGAGCCGGGATGAGGAATTAGTTTCCAAACAACGGCCACCATCCATCCATTATGGCTTCCTGATGTCAGATGATATCAGGGTATTACCGGATGTTTCCATGCATCATTTACCACCGGACCCCACTGACAGATTTGTGGGCCTGCCACAAAAGGCCCATTAAACGACAGGAGTTTCATCATCATTTACCTACCCGCTCCAGTACATGCACAGCATGGTGGGGGGGGGGGGGGGGGGGGGGGGGTGACCAGAACAAATAGGGGGATATGTGTGGCTTACCACTGAATGCGTTATCATTATAGAGAAAGGATGGATTGAGACAGCGAAAATAGTTTTGAGTTGTGTGTCATTGACTGCTCTTCGATTGGTATGAACTGGTGTTGTCATGGCTACAGCATAATTGGGTTAGTTGGTTTATAAGAGAATGTCAGAGGAAGGAGAGAAAGGGGAAATAAGCACAATACTAAATACTTCTCTCAGGGTTTAGTGGCTAAATTACAGCCACATGAGACGAAAGAAAAATACATGGAACCCCCCCATCCATAACTTCAAAACCCCAAAATGATTCAAAATAAAAACCACAACCCTGCAGACTTCTTATCTTAATCTTTAACCTCTGCACTGTTGGAAAAGGACCCCTAAGTCAGCATTCACCAAAGCCCCATATACCACCCACCACTGTGACCTGTATGCTCTCGTTGGCTGGCCCCAACTACATATCCGTCGCCAAACCCACTGGCTCCAGGTCATCTGTAAGTATTTGCTAGGTAAAGCTCCGCCTTATCTCAGCTCTCTGGTCACCATAGCAACACCCACCCGTAGCACGAACTCCAGCAGGTATATTGCACTGGTCACCCCCAAAGCCAAAACTTCCTTTGGCTGCCTTTCCTTCCAGTTCTCTGCTGCCAATGACTGGGACGAATTGCAAAAATCACTGAAGCTGGAGACCTATATAGCTTTGCTTTATCTTGGCCAGGTCGCAGTTGTAAATGAGAACTTGTTCTCAACTAGCCCACCTGGTTAAATAAAGGTGAAATAAATCAAATAAAACATTTCACTGTCAGTCTACACCTGTTGTTTACGAAGCATGTGACGCATAAAATGTGATTTTATTTACGTAACATCGCTTCCTTGCAACACTTCCTTGTTTCGCCCTCCGACAGAGCTGTGTGTTTTGACGAGCGAACGCTCGCTTCCTTAGTATGTTGAGCCTGTACAACAACAGGTAACATGTAGTTCATGAAAAACAAATTCAACCAACAATGAAATGATAAAAGCATCAACAATTCAATCAGTTATTCACCACTGTCTTCTTTATGCAAGTGATATTGGGCGGCAGGGTAGCCTAGTGGTTAGAGCGTTGGACTAGTAACCGGAAGGTTGCGAGTTCAAACCCCCGAGCTGACAAGGTACAAATCTGTCGTTCTGCCCCTGAACAGGCAGTTAACCCACTGTTCCCAGGCCGTCATTGAAAATAAGAATTTGTTCTTAACTGACTTGCCTGGTTAAATAAAGGTAAAATAAAAATAAATAAAAATATTATGACACAATTCACACTTTGTCATAATTGTCTTCCTTTAAAAAAAATAAGGATTTGTTGATTCTGGTTTAGAGTATCTCGCCTACACTTGATTGAGGTGAATCCCAGTGGAGGTTTAAGTTTCAAGACAAGCAGAAAGCTGTGAACAGAGTTCAAATATTAACAATGTATAATTGAGTTTAACCTTACACTGACAGTCCCTATCCTGTGAGACGCTCTCTCCTTCCCCCCCAAAGCCTACTTCTCTTCTTTTGATCTCACCAGTAGGAAATGATGTCATTAAAAGCAAATTTGTTTCAAAATAACGGGCCCATTCCTGAAACCGAGTGGAAGGTTCATCTAATTGTAACTACCGTAAAAGCCTGGGGAGAATAAAGGAGGACGACTAATTATGCAGGAAGGACTGCTTTGAAATGGAGCACACAGCTCTGTCGGAGGGCGAAACATTAGCAGGTATCGTGGCGTGTTGCGAGGAAGCGATGTTACGTAAATAAAATCACATTTTATGCGTCACATGCTTCGTAAACAACAGGTGTAGACTGACAGTGAAATGCTGATTTAGGGGTCCTTTTCTCACAGTTCAGAGTTGAAGATTAAGATTAGAAGTCTGCAGGGTTGTTTTATTTTATAAAAAAAATAATAATAATAATATTTTTGTCATTTTGGGGGTTTGAAGTTATGGATTTCAGAGCATGTATGGCTGAATTTAACAATTGACCTCTAACGTTAGAAGTGATCACAATATTGTGGTCTTGATGGGGGGGGGGGGGGGGGGGGGGGGGGTTCCATTTTTTCTTTCGTCTCATGTGGCTGCAATTTAGCCACTAAACCACGAGATAAGTATTTAGTATTGTGCTTATTTCCCCTTTCTCTCCTTCCTCTGACATAATGTGTACTCTGCACCTGTGGAGGTTTGCTGGATGTGCTTAGTAGCCTGTGTACATTCCTTTTTAAACTAACCTCTTTAGGAATCCTTTAAAAACAATGTCTCCTCCAAGTGATGGAATCCCACAATTCCAAGGTTCTACAAAACCTAGTGAAGCTTGAAATAGGAACACTAAACTGACAAAGCAAAAATAAACAGGTCACTCAAGCCCTGCACAACAATCATATCTCCAAGGCCATTTTTGGTTTCTTTCTTCCCTCTACATGAGTCACAACAATGCGATACCAAGCAGCATGTTTTAGGCATTTAAAACTGCCGTGTAAGGTTAAGGATGACTCTCTCTAAGAATACAAAGTGAACACAAAGTTTCTATTCACATAGCCGCTGAACTTGAACCCTGAACCGTGTTTGTTGCTCCCAGGTAAAATTAGGGAACCAACGGAGCACAACAGAATGTCCTTGTAGTGGTTGTGCGACGAGACTTTTCCAAAACACGAGTGTCTACCGACCCGTTTGTCCTTTTTGTAATCGCTTTGTGCAGAATACACAACTTTGCTCAAGGACATAGTCAAGCTTTCTTTGTTTTTCAGAACTCCTCTGCCTCTTATAGTAGTAGTCTGTGGGAACGGGTTTTTAGAGCAAAACATATCCCTAACAATGTTGTTATTTAGAATAGCCAAACAGTGTGTTTTTTCAAAAGCGTACTGGTTATCATGTAGCCCTTATTTTATTTGTATCACTCTCCTGGTTTTAATTCTAGCCATAACTGCCTTCTCTCACACAATCTACTGTAGTGACTTTGTTGTCAGTATTTCCCTATAACAAGTGGAAAGGTCACAACCTTTGGAGGTATACTCTAAACGCGGAGGTAAACCCTTTCCTTTTTATCATTTACGGAATGGTTGATAGAGTTTCAGGTTTATTCTATTCTCGTGAAGGGTTTTCTAATGCAACGCTCTTCTACAAGAAAAAGACCCAATCACCGAGATTGTAGAATCGGAAACTTGGAGCATTTATTTGACATAGCAAGAGCGTTAGGTCTACTTGCTGTTCGATAGAAACTCACGGCCGGAACTATACAGTAGATGTAGATTGAATATCTGCTATTGGAGCGTTGTTAGTAGGATATGTGGTGAAGTCAAATGTATATGGTCATTGTAGCAATAGTCTCCTTGTGGTATTCTGCAACTTGAAAAGGCAATTTTTTGATGGTGTGTTCAGTGGTGAACATTGTTGGTTTAAGGTCACGGTTGCCTGCTCCCTCTTCGAATAACACATCTCTGAAATAGGAAATAATTGGCCTGTATCATAAGAAATGGGAATGGTACTGTATCACAAATACAAACTTAACAAGGTCCCAGGGAATTCAAAATAGCCACCCTGCATGATACCAATCATGGCCCGGTCTTTTATCATTATCCCAATTGGCCACTCTGTGCACCTTGCTCAAGTCAAAAGTCGTGCACCACGTAGGGAATAGGGTGCCATTTGGGACAGAACCCTCAGCCCAAGAGAGGTCCATCACAATGCGTTTCAAGGGAAATTAAAACCGGCCTCGCCACACAAGTGTTACTATGTGATAGGAGAGAGACTCGTCCCAAAATGGATGAATAAATGAAAAGTACCATGAATAAGTTAATGGAAAGATGTGCTCTGTGATTTAATGTCGATGTCCATATGGTCCTTTCTGCAGGAGTCTTCGTTGTGCATGGTAGCAGAGATGAATGTTTGTGCATTACCGTCATTGCAGATGGCGACGTCTTTGACACGGGGAAATGTTACACGCCTATTTCTGCGTTCATTCACTTTTGACTGGCCTGTATAAGGAGAGTTGTTTGAAACATTAGGGCTGATGAGAGTGTGTGTGGTGTGTTCACTTGGACGTGTTTGTGTGTAAGTGCGTACATGAGGGTGCGTGTGTGTGTGTGTGTATAATGTGTGCATGAATTACACGCTTGCGTGCATATTTTGTGTGTGTACATATGTACACATTGTGTTTTATCAACGATGGCTGTATATACTCTAGTTAACTTTGATGTGCACGAATGCTTTGTGTGCAGGCGAAAGCAACGTCATGAAATGTGCATTACGAACGAGGTGAAACGGTGTTATTTACCTCTGATTATGTGTTGTTTACCTTTTGATTAAATAGGACACTTGTTAAGGCAATGGAGACTCCATTGCAGAGTACAGATACCTAGAGATCTTAAAAACACTATTTTTGTTGGAGAGAATGAAGTCTTGATCCGTCTAAAGTGTTCACACTAAACAAAAAAAAGAACATGTATTTAATCAAATGGTGGGACATCTTTGTTTGCTGCTGAATGTCCTTGAATGTGTTTTACCACAGGGTATACCTCCGGGGGTCTCGGTAAGCTAATAGCCCCAGCTCAACAAATGTTGTTTCAGTGTGCTGCACTCACGTGTTTTGCTATAGTACTAGCCCATAATAACAGACAGGGAGGGGCATAGTGTTAAACTGTACCAAGGATCTTTTTTTTTCATTACTTTTTTTCTACATTTTACAGCGAACCATCCTCCTCTTCCTCAATACACCAACCTCCACTGACTGCCTCACTTAAGATTTCTTTTTGTATATATTTTTTTTTATCTACAGGCCGACACATGGTCTGTGGTGTTTTTGTAGCACTCTAACGAAGACCAATTACTTGAATCCTGCATTATCCACATTTATGTTAAAAGTGGAATTATCATCCACCACACTTGTCACTTATGCTGCAGGTAACTATTAGAAAACCAAACGTCTGTTTCATGATTGCATTTGGAATGGATTGCTGCGTCACAGTGGCTAAGGGAACTAACCTCCATTCTCTAGAGAGCTAAGTTCCACTATGGTCCCACCTCCAATTATCCTGGCTTCCACTAAGAGAAAAGATAATGGCCACTGCGGCGTTAGAGAGTGGACTGTTTTTCCATTATAGAATCCCCCCCCCTCCACTTTGTGTGCGTGTGTTGTCTCATTGATTTGCCTGCCCACTCACTCTCCCACTGTTTGCTGGAGTGTTATGAGCCCTGACCTATCTGTCTTGGCCCCGGCTTCTTTGCGTCTGAGCCTAGACCACACATTCATAAGATGCTCATTGCTAAATACATTTTGGGCCCTTATTGTGTGTGTGTGTGTGTGTGTGTGTGTGTGTGTGTGTGTGTAAGCGCTTTCCTCAAGACCTCAGGGAAACAAGATAAGAGAGAATCAGGAGGCCCCCGAGTGGCGCAGCGGTCTAAGGCACTGCATCTCAGCGCTAGAGGCGTCACTACAGACCCTGGTTCAATTCCAGGCTGTATCACAACTGGACGTGATTGGGAGTCCCATAGGGAGGTGCACAATTTTCCCAGATTCGTCCGAGTTAGGGTTTGACCGGGGTAGGCCGTCATTGTAAATAAGAATTGGATCTTAACTGACATGCCTAGTTAAGTAAAAGATAAATAAATGTGTATCCGTGGGGAGACAAAGAAAAACAATGTCCTATACGTCACCATTGTCTTCCTCCACACCCAGAATTTCATACAGCTCCAATATTGTTATTGACTTGGTGCACACACACACACACACACACGCACACAAACAAACCATAGCTGGAAATGGATGCCTGTGTGTCTTTGCCTAGCTGCAGGAGTCTGCCAGCTCCTCGGCAGAAAACTAGCCTACATATCCAAGCCACACCTGCCAGATCCAATTGATCCAGTTTGAACTATCGCCTCTTAAACCGACGGGACGGGGGGTGGTGGAAAAATGGAACACCTATTTTTGCAACCAGGCCTGAAATAAATTTGCCTCTTGAGATAAATTAACTGTGACTGAAATCTATTTTTTTCTCTCTTTCGCTATCCCTCTATCCTTATTCCATTTAGAATGCTATGTTATTTCTCACTTAATTCTACAGGAGAGACGGGGCTTTTTATTTTACTCTTTCTTCCCTCCTAATACAGAATCGTCTTCATCTGTGATTGTATTTATGGATACCACGACAACACGGACTACAACTCGACCGACGACGGTTTCCACGACGACCACATCAACCACCAGTACCACTACGACCACCAGGGTTTCTGCAACGACCCCCGTTGCCCAGCGACCGCGACCCACCTCGACTACCCTGCCGCCACTAATTCCGCCAGCGGACGGCAATATCCCAGGGGGAAACACAAGGACGTCCCCGTCCTCCAAGCTCCCCAACGTCAGCGTTGACTACTGTAATCCCATGATCATGTCGGACGTGTCCTGGCCCAAGATGAGACAGGGACTGGTGGCGAGGCAACCATGCCCGACTGGAACAATAGGTAATGGGCTTGTTCTACATAAGTCTGTGGCTCCCGTGCGTCTGAAATTGAACATTCACTGGGCCCTGGTAAATGTATGTCAACCAAAGGCCTTCACTGTGGTAATAGCCAAATGTAGCTAATCGCTGTCCGTGATACATTTCCTTACCAGCAACAAATATGTTGGTTTAAATGTCTGTATGTGTAACATATGTTGGTGTGAGTTCAAGCGATGTCTTAAAGCACTACGTAGTACATGTGCGGAATGTCTGAAGTATCACAAAAAATAGATTAGTGATCACTGCAGGAATCGAACCAACAAGTTTCAAGTTTCAGTGTCGCGTGCAGCAAAATGCCGTTCTCGCAAGCTCCAAACCCAACAATGCAGTAATCAATACCAATGTAGTGCTAAAAATAACACAAGGTAGAAAAAAAAAGCAGGAGAAATAAAAACAAGGTAGAAGAAGAACACGAGAAAATATAGAAACTGTACATAATGATGACCACTGACAGCCATGGCCCTCAGACGAACCAGAATCCTCCGCTCCTGAATTGGCCTCCCTCGGGAATGGAGCTGATCGGAAAAGGATGAGCTTAACCATTAAGTCAAAACTTTCTCACAGGACCTGAATTTCTGAATTTAAGTCTTACAATGAACTCAACTAATCCCTTCAGTTTTCCAACCAAAATCTGTCGTCAAACACATTCTGGTGTTGCTTTTCCCAACTCTGTACGGCATATTGAAGTGTGGTGGTTGACACGGCCGAATGTTATTTACAGGTTTGTTGTTTTGTTTGTATGCATTCGCCCCTCCCCCCTCGCCTAATGAGAGACTCGCTGAGAGAGGAGAGCTAAAGATAGCCACACATATGGAACCACGAGGCGGAATCCTCCCCTCCGCTTCCTCACTCCCAGGAAACAATTAGCCTAATTAATTAACACTAAACACAGTTGTGTGTGTGTGTGCTCTTTAACGAGGGCCAGGCACTTTGTGTTCATGAGGTGCCACTTCACTCGTTTCTTTCTCTACTCCTTTGTCACAGATCAAAAGGAATGGATACCAACATATTAAGATTAAGATCCAGCATACTATGACATTCTAGACGGTTCTGTGCTTCCAACTTTATGGCAACAGTTTGGGGAAAGCCCTTTCCTGTGTGACGATGCCCCCATGCACAAAGCGAGTTCCACACAGAAATGCTTTGTCAAGATCGGGTTGGAAGAACTTGACTGGCCTCCACAAAGCCCTGACCTCAACCCCATCGAACAACTTTGGGATGAATTGAAACGCGGACTGTGAGCCAGTCCTAATTGCCCAACATAAGTGCCCGACCTCACTAATGCTCTTGTGGCTGAATGGAAGCAAGTCCCTACTGCAATATTCCAACATCTAGTGGAAAGCCTTCCCAGAAGAGTGGAGGCTGTTATAGCAGCAATGTTCCAACATCTAGTGGAAAGCCTTCCTAAAAGATTGGCTGATGTTATAGCAGCAAAGGGGGACCAACTCCATACTAATGCCCATGATTTTAGAATGAGATGTTTGACGAGCAGGTGTCCACATACTTCTGGTCATGCAGTGAAACCAAAATTAGAGCGTGATACCAAGGACAGATGGAATAGATTATTGTAAATGTTGCCATTAGAAACCGTATCAATATATTTTAAGTTTTGCATTGTGACTTGTCCCATACTCATAAAGTCAAAGTGCTGATATAGGGTCATTTTTGCTGTTTAGATCATAATGAATAAGTTTGTATGGACAAGGGGGTACCTGATCCTAGATCAGCACTTAAGACATTTTTTGAATACGAGCACAGAAATGTTACAACCAGAGGTGGGGACCGTTTTGTCTCTCGCCGCCTTCTCCTCTTTTAACTGGCGACAGCATCCCGACGATGGCCGGTGTACAGCAAGATGAGGGACACACAACCACCACCGCTCTGCGTGTCTATCTTTAAAGCCCACCACACTTCAGACCACTTAGCCGACGCGTGGACGGCTTTGAGGTTCCTCAAATCCCTACCACCTCTCTCTCCATTATTTTCTCTCTCCCCTCTCTCTCCATCTTTTTTTTTCTCACTCACTCTATCAATCATCCTCACTCCACCTTTCTCCCATACTCTCTCCCCTCCCCTCAGGTGGAGGTCTATCTGATAAACCCATCAAACGTAATGCAGTCCAAGAAGGACTAGAAGGAAATGATGTGTCAGTCAAAGTTTAAATCAGTTAATGTTATCAGTCTGTCTCCTCCTCCTCTAGCCCATAAACGTGTACAAATCGAAGACTGGCATTTTTCCTTGACAGAGTCCTGAAGTTAATAGTTTATAAAAATACACAGATTGAATATAAACACTATCAACGCCATAGCCCACATTTGGAACCCAATTTCCTCTCTCTCTGTATCCCTTTACCATAACATGCATCCCAAATGGCGCCCCATTCCCTTTATAGTGCATTACTATAGAGGGAATGGCACCCTAAAGGGAATGGCACCCTAATCCCGTCCCATAGGATTCTTTGTTAAAAGTAGTGCACTATGTAAGGAATAGGGTGCCATTTGGAACACTGCTGTGTACTGTTTTAGGCTGGCTGATTGTGTCGTTGATTAGATGATAAAGACACAATCCCAGTTTATACACCGAGTAAGTAGAAGCTCTGGTGGGGGCGCAGTCCCATTTTTGGCCTTGTGTGGCCCAAAAGACACACACACACACACACACGTCACTCCACATCCCCGTCAGTAGCAGTCCTCTCCCTCAGGCACCCTTAATTGACCTTTCGTAACGAACTCCAGGATATCTGATTTAATTGGAACACAGTTTGGTGTATTTTTTGCACAGAGTTCAACCGTCTCACCCGTTTAACACATAAAGAGGTGCTTCAACTCTTAATTACTAGAAACACACACGATCCAGGATACCTCTGTAGGCCCTGAAGTGCTACCACAAAACAATTAGGGCTTCATTTAACATGCGGAGATGAAACCAGTAGATTCTATTCCTTTGTCATATCCCAATTATATTTATTTGTTGTATGTTATTATTAAAGTGGAACTGACAGCATTTTAGAAACATGAAATCTTATTCAAATCTGTTCATATACATCCCCAGGAAGAATGTGACAGTTTCTTTTTTAAAACATTTTTCTGACGAGTGAGCGCGTACACATGGTCATTTTCACGTTTTCATACATTCGTAGAATGTTTGGGAATGACAGAGGAAGGCATCGGTGAACATTCTATAGCAATACAGAGGGGGAAAGCAGCTGTGCTAGACACCGCAGTGAATAAAACCCCATAAAAACATCTGTCTTGTCCAGGACTGGAGTCTACACACATTGAACTTTGAACTGGACTGTGTGTTTACAGGCAGTAGCGTGACTTTAGATTATTAGAACGCCTTCGCCAAAAGCCACAAAATGCACCTGAATGGATTTCTGCAAATATGTGATCATGAAAGCATCTCTCTCTCTGTTCCCTATGCACATCATCAACAACAAGATAAAATACTGTTAGCCAGAGCGAGATGAGCTCAAATCTGACGAGGGAACAGTAGATTAACCTTCTCAGCTTATAATTGGCCATCAACATTTCACTGATAAAAGGATAGGGAATAGTAGCCTGCTCGCCCTTCTGCATCTTGCCTGCCAAAGCATGCTTGTCCCAACCCACGTTTTGACGACTGATTTGGAACATTTGACCGATGCCAAATACATTTGATTGAAAAAACTCAGAGATATGCTAACTGTGGATACGAGTCGTTCAAGCTCAGCATAGCTAGCTAGCAAAGTAATTACTGTAATTTCTTGCAAGCTAACCAGATGACCCCTGCGTCTCTAGCTGTAGCCACAGAAAAACAATATATGGGGGGGGGGGGGGGGGGATTGTATTGACATTCCCAGCCTTAGTTACATTCGTCCGTTTTTGACCAAAATATTGAGTCATTGAAACTGAAACATTGAAACTGAATCAGTGCATCCCGAATGGAGGCAGCAAACAATGTACCAGGCCAGCTGTGATTTACAACCTGATGGCAATATTTGTTGGACTACTAACAATGACAAGACAGCCTACAGGGAGGAGGTGAGGTCCCTGGGAGAGTGGTTCCAGGAAAATAACCTCTCACTCAATGTCAACAAAACAAAGGGGCTGATTGTGGAGGGAGCACGCCCCTGTCCACATCGACGGGACTGCAGTGGAGAAGGTGGAAAGCTAAAGTTCCTCGGCGTACACATCACTAACGTTCTGAAAGGGTCCACCCACACAGACAGTGTGCTGAAGAAGGTGCAACAGCGCCTCTTCAACCTCAGGAGGCTGAAGAAAATTGAAGATCTGGTACAACGCTGTTCTTTTCCCTTCACAGAACAGCGCAAACTAACCAGAATAGAAAGAGTGGGAGGCCCCGGTGCACAACTGAGCAAGAGGACAAGTACATTACAGTGTCTAGTTTGAGAAACAGACGACTCACAAGTCCTCAGCTGGCAGCTTCGTTAAATAGTACCCGCAAAACACCAGTCTCAATGTCAACAGTGAAGAAGCGCCTCCGGGTGCTGGCCTTCTAGGCAGAGTTCCTCTGTCTGTGTTGTTTTGCCCATCTTAATCTTTTCTTTATATTGGCCAGTCTGAGATATGGCTTTTTCTTTGCAACTCTGCCTCGAAGGTCAGCATCCCAGAGTCGCCTCTTCACTGTTGACATTGAGCCTTTTAAAATGATAAACTTGGTTTAGTTAACACAACGTGGCACTGGAACATAGGATTGATGGTTGCTGATAATGGGCCTCTGTACTCTTATGTGGATATTCCATTAAAAATCTGCCGTTTCCAGCTGCAATAGTCATTTACACTGTATTTCTGATCAATTTGATGTTAATTTGATGGAGAAAAAGGGTGCTTTTCTTTCAAAAACAAGAACATTTCTAAGTGAGCCCAAACTTTTGAATGGTAGTGTACATGTTTCTTAATTCCATTCTTTTACATGTGTGTGTATTGTTGTGAATTGTTAGATACTACTGCACTGTTGGAGCTGGGAACACAAGCATTTCGCTACACCAGCAATGCCATCTCCTAAATATGTGTGTGTGTCCAATAGAATGTTATTTTCTTGTTGAATTATATTAGTCACGCGTTGAATGGCACCCGTCTATTCTGCCAACAATGCCTCACTCTACGTCATAGTAATTATCTCCAAACAGAAACTCTTTTCTAAACGTCTTATAAAGTTGCTTTTGTAGCACAAGCTGGGAATTCAATCCATTTTTTTACTGATGTTATGCTTGTCTGTTTCGTGTCTGCAAAGTAGTTTAAAACGCTGTCAGTTCCACTTTAAAGGGCAATTGGTTTTAAGGTACGTGGTAGTTTAATTCGGATATGAGTAATAGTGACGCGCTGTATATGTTCACACAGACAAACACCGACAGATTGTACGAGGACGAGAATAAAGTTGTTTAGAAGCACGCGTCTCACCGTTAGCAGCGATAGCTTTTCAGATATGAATCCCTGTCTTGTTTTCTTCCACAGGCGTGGCCATGTACCTGTGTATGGGGCCCGAAGGATACTGGGACCCTCAAGGGCCCAACCTTAGCAACTGTACGTCCCCGTGGGTCAATGTAATCACCCAGAAGGTAAGGGGGCCCCCCAATGGGACCAACTCATAGACTCACACTCACACACACACACACACACACACACACACACTTCACGCTTGGCAATTCACACTTGTTCACTTTGCAACAATGGAAACCCCTGAGACTAAGGGAATATACCCATCCTCTACGATCATTGTGCTCCACGGGTTTCCTTTGTCTCTGCTCAGAAGAACGTAATTGGTCAATTAATGTCAAGTCTTCCACTCGCTCCAGGTAAAGGGGAATAGCAGTCGCCACTGTTGCAACCAGAGGTCTTAGAGTACTGTCCTACCTACTGCGTCGAGTTCACAACGGTGGCCAGATACACCCACTACACAATTATGACCCTATCCCCCCATTCTTCCATTTTCTTTAGCCCCAGAGGGGGTCTCTCTCATTCCCCTTCTGTGTATAAATCTGTAATTGAATCTCCGAGACAGAGGAGACGGCTATTGGGACTGTAGAGGTACCAGTAGCAGTAGCAGCTCTCTCCCTGTTTATGAATTGCATCAGATGTCAAAATGCACTCGCTGAAAC
The DNA here is from genome assembly GCF_013265735.2 of Oncorhynchus mykiss. NCBI lineage: Eukaryota > Metazoa > Chordata > Actinopteri > Salmoniformes > Salmonidae > Oncorhynchus > Oncorhynchus mykiss. The sequence goes on along the minus strand of NC_048573.1, from coordinate 21,038,892 downwards.
TCGCAGGAGCCCGAGGCATGCCAGCAATAACACTTATGATCCACTCCAGACTGGCAAATGCCCGTTAACCAAACAGCACTTTGTGGTTCTGGATGGAGAACGGGTGGTTGAAAAAAAAAAACCTAGTGTGGGGTAGAGGTAGAGAGATCAGGTGGATTCTTTTGTTGTTGCAACGTTTATCTTTTTCGAGTGCAATAAATGTCAACCGTGGGCTGATGTTTTGGTTATTAACTGCAGCTCAGTGCCATTCTGTTTAAATCGATATGGAGATGATACCACTTTATCTTCTCCTTTACCATAGTGTCACTATTTCCTGACTCAAACTCATAGTCCGTTTATAGAAAGTCCTAACTTTCTCACACGCAAAGCAGCACAATGCTTGACACAGTCTCGCCCCTTGTGGGAGTGACTATTGGAAAGTGGGTGCATTTCATTTTTTAAATATTTTTTTTACAAAAGTGTTATTCATCTTTATTACGCACATTAGGCATGAGCGATGTGCCTGTCGTCCCTCGTTGTCACCGGGGAATTTAAAGGAAGATCAGGCATCCCAGAATTCAGTCTGCCCCTTATTTTCACGTCACTGTCCCTGGTTCTTCTCATTAACAGGAAGACTCAGAGAGGGAGACAAGCGAAAAGGGGGCTATGAGTGAAGTAGGGAGAGGCTGGAAGAGAGATGGAGAGAGCGAGGGGGAGAGAGCGAGGGAGAGAGGGAGAGAGACCAGGATTGAGAGCGAGAGGGACATTGACAGACTTAACTTTTTCTTACTGTGGCCGTAACTCTTTTCATTAAGAGAAAGAGGCTTCTCTACGCTCCACACACTGTCCACACAGGAAGAGGGTTCTCGAAGAAAGGCCAATTAAGCCGGGTGTAATTGGTTCTGCTAATAAACACAGGGGCAGGGATTGCAAGCGATGGCCAAGTAAGTCATGTGAGGCCCTGTGCCACGGACACCGTAGTCTCCCCCTAATGCGTCTATTTACAATGTGTTGGAGGTCGCCGGGACGAAGGCCTCATCGCGCCGCATGCACATTTTGGGGGTTTGCGTTCCACATGGCACCCTATTCCTTTAAAAGTGCACTACTTTTAACCACAGCCCTTTGAGCCCTGGTCAAAAGTAGTGCACGATATAGGGAGTAGGTTGCCATTTGGGGTGCAGTTCCAGACTTAGAATCCAGCAGCGGTTCTGTATGAAATATCAGAGGAAAGGAGTGGATCGAACGAGAACCCAGCGGACTACAAACAGATGTCTGACTTCCACGGATGCCTCGGGCAGGGTTAGACTCCTAAACATAGCCCAAATGCTACGTCCCTTGGTATTCACTGAACCCGAGGCTAATCAAATGTGCACAAAGCTATTAGCATTCCAAAAAGGGAGGACATTAGTAAGAATAGCGGCATGAATACAAATCATACAAATAAATGATCCAAATATGCTGCCGGTACTGTAAAGCGCTTCAAAACAGATCCAACCTCGCCTCTTCAATGTCCCTGTCCAATTGAATATATCCGGAAGTTTTATTTCTGAGGCCTGTGTTTTAGCATTCTGACCCTGGGATCAGTCTGAGTAAATGTTGTTTTCGGAACGGTAGCCCAGTGATCTGCATGTGAAAACATGACCCATTTGATGAATAGAACAGGTGCTTTTTCAAGGCCCTTTTCAATTGGATGGCCGGGTAGTAGAAACACAGAGAGCTACAGTACACACAAGTCCGTTATTTTCCTTCATAATCCAATTCAAGATAAATGAAAAGCCTAGAAACGAGACTCCTTTACATCATTATACCTCTCTGCATGGTGGAGTTATACATTGTAATTGAAAAGCCAAGAGACAAGAAACTCCCAAACTACAAAGTGGTTGTTAGTATGTGGGCAAATGGAGACTCTTCATTAGCAAATTAACAGACTCATCCGTGGCTGAGGAGGATTTTTATTGAATTGTTTCGCCCGGTAAATAAAAATAGGTACACTCTACAACTAAGTGGTGTACACTTAGGCAGTACACCACTTAGAGTTTACCCTAAGGGTTCGTGGTTGTGCTTTGAAAATATGATTCTCCAAGTCTAAAGATGGAGCTGCTACACACAATACAATGAGAGAGAGAGAGGCGTGAGAGAGAGAGAGGCGTGAGAGAGAGAGAGGCGTGAGAGAGAGAGAGGCGTGAGAGAGAGAGAGGCGTGAGAGAGAGAGGCGTGAGAGAGAGAGGCGTGAGAGAGAGAGGCGTGAGAGAGAGAGGCGTGAGAGAGAGAGAGGCGTGAGAGAGAGAGAGAGAGGCGTGAGAGAGGCGTGAGAGAGAGAGAGGCGGGAGAGAGGCGTGAGAGAGAGAGAGAGGCGTGAGAGAGAGAGAGGCGTGAGAGAGAGAGAGGCGTGAGAGAGGGAGAGAGGCGTGAGAGAGAGAGAGGCGTGAGAGAGAGAGAGGCGTGAGAGAGGGAGAGAGGCGTGAGAGAGGGAGAGAGGCGTGAGAGAGGGAGAGAGGCGTGAGAGAGGGAGGCGTGAGAGAGAGAGAGGCGTGAGAGAGAGAGGCGTGAGAGAGAGAGAGAGGCGTGAGAGAGAGAGAGGCGTGAGAGAGAGAGAGGCGTGAGAGAGAGAGAGGCGTGAGAGAGAGGCGTGAGAGAGAGAGAGAGGCGTGAGAGAGGGAGAGAGGCGTGAGAGAGGGAGAGAGGCGTGAGAGAGAGAGAGGGAGAGAGGCGTGAGAGAGGGAGAGAGGCGTGAGAGAGGGAGAGAGGCGTGAGAGAGGGAGAGAGGCGTGAGAGAGGGAGAGAGGCGTGAGAGAGGGAGAGAGGGAGAGAGGCGTGAGAGAGGGAGAGAGGCGTGAGAGAGGGAGAGAGGCGTGAGAGAGGCGTGAGAGGGAGAGAGGCGTGAGAGAGAGAGGCGTGAGAGAGAGAGAGGTGAGAGAGAGAGAGGTGAGAGAGAGAGAGAGGTGAGAGAGAGAGAGAGGCGTGAGAGAGAGAGGCGTGAGAGAGAGAGAGAGGCGCGAGAGAGAGAGAGAGGCGCGAGAGAGAGAGAGGCGAGAGAGAGAGAGGCGTGAGAGAGATGTGAGAGAGAGAGAGGCGAGAGAGAGAGAGGCGAGAGAGAGAGAGGCGTGAGAGAGAGAGAGGCGTGAGAGAGAGAGGCGTGAGAGAGAGAGAGAGGCGAGAGAGAGAGAGAGGCGTGAGAGAGAGAGAGAGGCGTGAGAGAGAGAGTGGCGTGAGAGAGAGAGAGGCGTGAGAGAGAGAGGCGTGAGAGAGAGAGAGAGGCGTGAGAGAGAGAGAGAGGCGTGAGAGAGAGAGAGGCGTGTGAGAGAGAGGCGTGAGAGAGAGAGGCGTGAGAGAGAGAGGCGTGAGAGAGAGAGAGAGGCGTGAGAGAGAGAGAGGCGTGAGAGAGAGAGAGGCGTGAGAGAGAGAGAGGCGTGAGAGAGAGAGAGGCGTGAGAGAGAAAGAGGCGTGAGAGAGAAAGAGGCGTGAGAGAGAGAGGCGTGAGAGAGAGAGAGAGAGAGGCGTGAGAGAGAGAGAGAGAGGCGTGAGAGAGAGAGAGAGAGGCGTGAGAGGGAGAGAGGCGTGAGAGGGAGAGAGGCGTGAGAGGGGGAGAGAGGCGTGAGAGAGGGAGAGAGGCGTGAGAGGGAGAGAGGCGTGAGAGAGGGAGAGAGGCGTGAGAGAGGGAGAGAGGCGTGAGAGAGGGAGAGAGGCGTGAGAGAGGCGTGAGAGAGGGAGAGAGGCGTGAGAGAGGGAGAGAGGCGTGAGAGAGGGAGAGAGGCGTGAGAGAGGGAGAGAGGCGTGAGAGAGGGAGAGAGGCGTGAGAGGGGGAGAGAGGCGTGAGAGGGGGAGAGAGGCGTGAGAGAGGGAGAGAGGCGTGAGAGAGGGAGAGAGGCGTGAGAGAGGCGAGAGAGGCGTGAGAGAGGCGAGAGAGGGAGAGAGGCGGCGGGAGAGAGGCGTGAGAGAGGGAGAGAGGCGTGAGAGAGGGAGAGAGGCGTGAGAGAGGGAGAGAGGCGAGAGAGAGGCGTGAGAGAGAGTCGAGAGAGTCGAGAGAGAGGCGAGAGAGAGAGGCGAGAGAGAGAGAGGCGAGAGAGAGAGAGGCGAGAGAGAGAGAGGCGCGAGAGAGAGAGGCGCGAGAGAGAGAGGCGCGAGAGAGAGAGGCGCGAGAGAGAGAGGCAGGCGCGCGAGAGAGAGAGGGGCGAGCGAGAGAGAGAGGGGCGAGCGAGAGAGAGAGGGGCGAGCGAGAGAGAGAGGGGCGAGAGAGAGAGAGAGGGGCGAGAGAGAGAGAGAGGGGCGAGCGAGAGAGAGAGGGGCGAGCGAGAGAGAGAGGCGCGAGAGAGGCGAGAGGCGAGCGAGAGAGAGGGGTGAGCGAGAGAGAGAGGGGTGAGCGAGAGAGAGAGGGGCGAGCGAGAGAGAGAGGGGCGAGAGAGAGAGGCGCGAGAGAGAGTCGAGAGAGAGAGAGAGAGGCGAGAGAGAGAGAGAGAGGCGAGAGAGAGAGAGGCGAGAGAGAGAGAGAGAGAGGCGAGAGAGAGAGAGGCGAGAGAGAGAGAGGCGCGAGAGAGAGGCGCGAGAGAGAGAGGCAGGCGCGCGAGAGAGAGAGGAGCGAGAGAGAGAGGGGCGAGCGAGAGAGAGAGGGGCGAGCGAGAGAGAGAGGGGCGAGCGAGAGAGAGAGGGGCGAGCGAGAGAGAGAGGGGCGAGCGAGAGAGAGAGGGGCGAGCGAGAGAGAGAGGGGCGAGCGAGAGAGAGAGGGGTGAGCGAGAGAGAGAGGGGCGAGCGAGAGAGAGGGGCGAGCGAGAGAGAGAGGGGCGAGAGAGAGAGGCGAGAGAGAGAGAGAGGGGCGCGAGAGAGAGAGAGGCGCGAGCGAGCGAGAGAGAGGGGCGAGCGAGAGAGAGGGGTGAGCGAGAGAGAGGGGTGAGCGAGAGAGAGGGGCGAGCGAGAGAGAGAGAGCGAGAGAGAGGGGCGAGCGAGAGAGAGAGAGCGCGAGAGAGGCGAGAGAGCGAGAGAGAGGGGCGAGCGAGAGAGCGCGAGGGAGAGCGAGATAGGCGAAGGAGAGCGAGAGAGGGGCGAGCGAGAGAGAGAGAGAGAGGTGCGAGCGCGAGAGAGAGAGGTGCGAGCGCGAGAGAGAGAGGGGCGAGCGAGAGAGAGAGAGAGAGAGGTGCGAGCGCGAGAGAGAGAGAGGTGCGAGCGCGAGAGAGGTGCGAGCGCGAGAGAGGTGCGAGCGCGTGAGAGAGGTGCGAGCGCCAGAGAGAGAGGGTCGAGCGAGAGAGAGAGAGGGTCGAGCGAGAGAGAGAGAGGGGCGAGCGAGAGAGAGAGAGGAGCGAGAGAGAGCGAGAGAGCGAGAGAGGCGCGGGAGAGCGAGAGAGGCGCGGGAGAGCAAGAGAGGCGCGGGAGAGCGAGAGAGGCGAGGGAGAGCGCGTGCGAGAGAGGGAGAGCGCGTGCGAGAGAGCGAGAGAGAGGGGCGAGCGAGAGAGCGAGAGAGGGGGGCGAGAGAGAGGGGCGAGCGAGAGCGCGAGAGAGAGGGGAGAGCGAGAGAGAGGGGCGAGCGAGAGCGAGCGAGAGAGAGAGAGGGGCGAGCGAGAGCGAGCGAGAGAGAGAGAGGGGCGAGGGAGAGCGAGAGAGAGAGAGGGGCGAGCGAGAGCGAGAGAGAGAGAGGGGCGAGCGAGAGAGAGAGAGGGGCGAGCGAGAGAGAGAGAGAGAGGGGCGAGCGAGAGCGAGAGAGAGAGAGGGGCGAGCGAGAGAGAGAGGGGCGAGCGAGAGAGAGAGATGCGAGCGAGAGCGAGAGAGAGAGAGGGGCGAGCGAGAGAGAGAGGGGCGAGCAAGAGAGAGAGAGGGGCGAGCGAGAGCGAGAGAGAGAGGGGCGAGCGAGAGCGAGAGAGAGAGGGGCGAGCGAGAGCGAGAGAGAGAGAGGGGCGAGCGAGAGAGAGAGAGGGGCGAGCGAGAGCGAGAGAGAGAGGGGCGAGCGAGAGAGAGAGATGCGAGCGAGAGAGAGAGGGGCGAGCGAGAGAGAGAGAGGGGCGAGCGAGAGAGAGAGAGGGGCGAGCGAGAGAGAGAGAGGGGCGAGCGAGAGCGAGAGAGAGAGGGGCGAGCGAGAGCGAGAGAGAGAGGGGCGAGAAAGAGAAAGAGGGGCGAGCGAGAGAGAGAGGGGCGAGCGAGAGCGAGAGAGAGAGGGGCGAGCGAGAGCGAGAGAGAGAGGGGCGAGCGAGAGCGAGAGAGAGAGGGGCGAGCGAGAGCGAGAGAGAGAGGGGTGAGCGAGAGAAAGAGGGGCGAGCGAGAGAAAGAGGGGTGAGCGAGAGAGAGAGAAAGAGGGTTGAGCGAGAGAGAGAGAAAGAGGGGAGAGCGAGAGAGAGAGGGGCGAGAGAGAGAGGGGCGAGAACGAGAGAGAGAGGGGCGAGCGAGAGAGAGAGGGGTGAGCGCGAGAGAGAGTGGCGAGCGAGAGAGAGAGGGGAGAGAGAGAGGGGCGAGCGAGAGCGAGAGAGGGGCGAGCGAGGGGGAGAGAGAGAGGGGCGTGCGAGAGCGAGAGAGGGGCGAGCGAGAGCGAGAGAGAGAGGGGCGAGCGAGAGCGAGAGAGAGAGGGGCGAGCGAGAGCGAGAGAGAGAGGGGCGAGCGAGAGCGAGAGAGAGAGGGGCGAGCGAGAGCGAGAGAGAGAGGGGCGAGCGAGAGCGAGAGAGAGAGAGAGAGGGGCGAGCGAGAGCGAGAGAGAGAGGGGCGAGCGAGAGAGAGGGGAGAGCGAGAGCGAGAGAGAGAGAGGGGCGAGCGAGAGAGAGAGAGGGGCGAGCGAGAGAGAGAGGGGCGAGAGGGGCGAGAGAGAGAGAGGGGCGAGCGAGAGCGATAGAGAGAGAGGGGCGAGCGAGAGCGAGAGAGAGGCAGGCAGGCAAGCGAGAGAGGCAGGCGAGCGAGAGAGGGGAGAGCGAGAGAGCGAGAGAGAGGGGAGAGCGAGAGAGAGGGGAGAGCGAGAGAGAGGGGAGAGCGAGAGAGCGGAGAGCGAGAGAGAGGGGCGAGCGAGAGGGGCGAGAGAGGGAGAGAGGCGCCAGCGAGAGGGAGAGAGAGAGGGGGGCGAGCGAGAGAGAGAGAGATAGAGAGGGGGAGCTAGAGAGAGAGAGGGGCGAGAGAGAGAGAGATAGAGAGGGGGAGCTAGAGAGAGAGAGGGGCGAGCGAGAGCGGGGCTCGAGAGTGAGAGGGGCGCGCGAGGGGGAGAGAGGGGCGCGCGAGGGGGAGAGAGGTGCGTGAGGGAGAGAGGCGAGGGAGAGCGTGTGCGAGAGAGCGAGAGAGGGGCGAGCGAGAGAGAGACAGAGGCGTGCGAGAGAGAGACAGAGGCGCGCGAGAGAGAGACAGAGGCGCGCGAGAGAGAGACAGAGGCGCGCGAGAGAGAGACAGAGGCGCGCGAGAGAGAGACAGAGGCGCGCGAGAGAGAGAGACAGAGGCGCGCGAGAGAGAGACAGAGGCGCGCGAGAGAGAGACAGAGGCGCGCGAGAGAGAGACAGAGGCGCGCGAGAGAGGCGCGAGAGAGAGAGGCGCGAGGGAGAGGGAGAGGGAGAAAGAGGCGTGAGGGAGAAAGAGGCGTGAGGGAGAAAGAGGCGTGTGTGAGAGAGAGAGATTGGGGGAGAGGGGCGTGAGATGGGGGAGATGGGCGTGAGATGGGGGGAGAGATGGGTGTGAGATGGGGGAGGGAGGCGTGAGATGGGGGAAGAGTGGCGTGAGATCGGGGGAGAGAGAGGCGTGGGATGGGGGGTGAGGGGCATGAGATGGGGGTGAGGGGCGTGAGAGGGAGAGAGGTGTGAGAGGCGTGAGAGAGAGAGAGAGAGGCGTGAGAGAGAGGCGAGGGAAAGCGCGTGAGAGAGAGAGGCGCGAGAGAGAAGAGGCGTGAGGGAGAAAGAGGCGTGAGGGAGAAAGAGGTGTGAGGGAGAAAGAGGTGTGAGGGAGAAAGAGGCGTGAGGGAGAGAGAGGCGTGAGGGAGAGAGGCGCGTGAGAGAGAGAGAGAGATTGGGGGAGAGGGGCGTGAGATGGGGGGGAGAGGGGCTTGAGATGGGGGGAGGGAGGCGTGAGATGGGGGAAGAGGGGCGTGAGATGGGGGAAGAGGGGCGTGAGATTGGGGGAGAGAGGCGTGAAGGAGAAAGAGGCGTGAGAGAGAGTGGCATGAGAGAGAGTGGCATGAGAGAGAGTGGCGTGAGAGAGAGAGAGGCGCGCAAGAGGGGGAGAGGGGCATGCAAGAGGGGGAGAGGGGCACGCAAGAGGGGGAGAGAGGCACGAGAGGGAGAAAGAGGTGGGAGGGAGAAAGAGGCGTGAGAGAGAGGCGTGAGAGAGAGAGGTGTGAGAGAGGCGTGAGAGAGAGAGGTGTGAGAGGCGTGAGAGAGAGAGAGTTGTGAGCGGCGTGAGAGAGAGAGGTGTGAGAGGCGTGAGAGAGAGAGAGGTGTGAGAGAGGCGTGAGAGAGAGAGAGGCAAGGGAAAGCGCGTGAGAGAGAGGCGTGAGGGAGAAAGAGGCGTGAGGGAGAAAGAGGCGTGAGGGAGAAAGAGGCGTGAGGGAGAAAGAGGCGTGAGGGAGAAAGAGGCGTGAGGGAGAAAGTGGCGTGAGGGAGAGAGAGGCGTGATGGAGAGAGAGAGAGAGAGATTGGGGGAGAGGGGCGTGAGATGGGGGGGAGAGGGGCTTGAGATGGGGAGAGGCAGGCGTGAGTTGGGGGATTAGAGGCGTGAGATGGGGGAAGAGGGTAGTGAGATGGGGGAGAGAGGCGTGAGATGGGGGGAAGGAGGCGTGAGATGGGGGGGAGAGAGAGGCGTGAGATGGGGGGAGAGAGAGGCGTGAGATGGGGGGAGAGAGAGGCGTGAGATGGGGGAGAGAGGAGTGAGATGGGGGAGAGGGGCGTGAGATGGGGAGAGGGAGGCGTGAGATGGGGGGAGGGGGCGTGAGATGGGGGGAGAGAGGCTTGAGATGGGGGGAGAGGCGTGAGATGGGGGAGAGGGGCTTGAGATGGGGGGAGAGAGGCTTGAGATGGGGGGAGAGAGGCTTGAGATGGGGGGAGAGAGGCTTGAGATGGGGGGAGGGAGGCTTGAGATGGGGGGAGGGAGGCTTGAGATGGGGGGAGGGAGGCGTGAGAGGGGGGAGGGAGGCGTGAGAGGGGGGAGGGAGGCGTGAGAGGGGGAGGGAGGCGTGAGATGGGGGGAGAGAGGGGCGTGAGAGAGAGAGGCGTGAGAGAGAGAGGCGTGAGAGAGAGGCGTGAGAGAGAGAGGTGTGAGAGAGGCGTGAGAGAGAGAGAGATGTGAGAGGCGTGAGAGAGAGAGAGGTGTGAGAGGCGTGAGAGAGAGAGAGGTGTGAGAGGCGTGAGAGAGATGTGTGAGAGAGGCGTGAGAGAGAGAGAGGCGTGAGAGAGAAAGGCGAGGGAAAGCGCGTGAGAGAGAGAGGCGCGAGAGAGAAGAGGTGTGAGGGAGAAAGAGGTGTGAGGGAGAAAGAGGCGTGAGGGAGAAAGAGGCGTGAGGGAGAGAGAGAGATTGGGGGAGAGGGGCGTGAGATGGGGGGGAGAGGGGCTTGAGATGGGGAGAGGGAGGCGTGAGTTGGGAGATTAGGGGCGTGAGATGGGGGAAGAGGGGCGTGAGATGGGGGGAGAGAGGCGTGAGATGGGGGGAGAGAGGCGTGAGATGGGGGGAAGGAGGCGTGAGATGGGGCGGAGAGAGAGGCGTGAGATGGGGGGAGAGAGAGGCGTGAGATGGGGGGGGAGAGAGAGGAGTGAGATGGGGGGAGAGAGAGGTGTGAGATGGGGGGAGAGAGAGGAGTGAGATGGGGGGAGAGGGGAGTGAGATGGAGAGGGGCGTGAGATGGAGAGGGCCGTGAGATGGGGGAGAGGGGCGTGAGATGGGGGGGGGGCGTGAGATGGGGGGAGAGGGGCGTGAGATGGGGGGGAGGGAGGCGTGAGATGGGGGGAGAGAGGCGTGAGATGGGGGGAGAGAGGCGTGAGATGGGGGGAGAGAGGCGTGAGATGGGGGGAGAGAGGCGTGAGATGGGGGGAGAGAGGCTTGAGACGGGGGGAGAGGCGTGAGATGGGGGAGAGGCGTGAGATGGGGGAGAGGGGCTTGAGATGGGGGGAGAGAGGCTTGAGATGGGGGAGAGAGGCTTGAGATGGGGGAGGGAGGCTTGAGATGGGGGAGGGAGGCGTGAGATGGGGGAGGGAGGCGTGAGAGGGGGGAGGGAGGCGTGAGAGGGGGAGGGAGGCGTGAGATGGGGGGAGAGAGGGGCGTGAGATGGGGGAGAGAGGGGCGTGAGATGGGGGAGAGGGGTTGGGGGGGAGAGGCGTGAGATGGGGAGAGAGGGGTGTGAGATGGGGGAGAGAGGGGCGTGAAATGGGGGAGAGAGGGGAGTGAGATGGGGGAGAGAGGGGCGTGAGATGGGGGAGAGAGGCATGAGAGAGGGTGTGAGGGGCTTGAGATGGGGGGAGAGGGGCGTGAGATGGGGGGAGAGCAGCATGAGAGAGGGAGTGAGGGAGAGATGGGCGGAGGGAGAGATGGGGGGAGGGAGAGAGGCATAGCCTTGCTATTGAGAAAGGCCACCGTAGGCAGACCTGGCTCCCAAGAGAAGACAGGCTATGTGCACACTGCCCACAAAATGAGGTGGAAACTGAGCTGCACTTCCTAACCTCCTGCCAAATGTATGACCATATTAGAGACACATATTTCCCTCAGATTACACAGACCCACAAAAAAGTGAGGGAGAGAGAGGCGTGAGATGGGGGAGAGAGGAGTGAGATGGAGGGAGAGAGGAGTGAGATGGAGGGAGAGAGGAGTGAGATGGAGGGAGAGGGGCGTGAGATGGGGGAGAGGGGCGTGAGATGGGGGAGAGGGGCGTGAGATGGGGGAGAGGGGCGTGAGATGGGGGGAGAGAGGTGTGAGATGGGGCGAGGGAGGCGTGAGATGGGGGGAGGGAGGCGTGAGAGGGGGGAGGGAGGCGTGAGAGGGGGAGGGAGGCGTGAGAGGGGGGAGGGAGGCGTGAGATGGGGGGAGAGGGGTTGGGGGTAGAGGCGTGAGATGGGGAGAGAGGGGCGTGAGATGGGGGAGAGAGGGGCGTGAGATGGGGGAGAGATGGGGGAGAGAGGGGCGTGAGATGGGGGGAGAGAGGCGTGAGATGGGGGGAGAGAGGCTTGAGACGGGGGGAGAGGCGTGAGATGGGGGAGAGGCGTGAGATGGGGGAGAGGGGCTTGAGATGGGGGGAGAGAGGCTTGAGATGGGGGAGAGAGGCTTGAGATGGGGGAGGGAGGCTTGAGATGGGGGAGGGAGGCGTGAGATGGGGGAGGGAGGCGTGAGAGGGGGGAGGGAGGCGTGAGAGGGGGAGAGGGGCGTGAGATGGGGGGAGAGCAGCATGAGAGAGGGAGTGAGGGAGAGATGGGCGGAGGGAGAGATGGGGGGAGGGAGAGAGGCATTGCCTTGCTATTGAGAAAAGCCACCGTAGGCAGACCTGGCTCCCAAGAGAAGACAGGCAATGTGCACACTGCCCACAAAATGAGGTGGAAACTGAGCTGCACTTCCTAACCTCCTGCCAAATGTATGACCATATTAGAGACACATATTTCCCTCAGATTACACAGACCCACAAAAAAGTGAGGGAGAGAGACGCGTGAGGGAGAGAGAGGCGTGAGGGAGAGAGAGGCGTGAGGGAGAGAGAGGCGTGAGAGAGAGAGAGAGAGAGATTGGGGGAGAGGGGCGTGAGATGGGGGGAGAGAGAGGCGTGAGATGGGGGAGAGAGGAGTGAGATGGAGGGAGAGAGGAGTGAGATGGAGGGAGAGAGGAGTGAGATGGAGGGAGAGGGGCGTGAGATGGGGGAGAGGGGCGTGAGATGGGGGAGAGGGGCGTGAGATGGGGGAGAGGGGCGTGAGATGGGGGAGAGGGGCGTGAGATGGGGGGAGAGAGGTGTGAGATGGGGCGAGGGAGGCGTGAGATGGGGGGAGGGAGGCGTGAGAGGGGGGAGGGAGGCGTGAGAGGGGGAGGGAGGCGTGAGAGGGGGGAGGGAGGCGTGAGATGGGGGGAGAGGGGCGTGAGATGGGGGGAGAGAGGGGCGTGAGATGGGGGGAGAGGGGTTGGGGGTAGAGGCGTGAGATGGGGAGAGAGGGGCGTGAGATGGGGGAGAGAGGGGCGTGAGATGGGGGAGAGATGGGGGAGAGAGGGGCGTGAGATGGGGGAGAGAGGGGCGTGAGATGGGGGAGAGAGGGGTGTGAGATGGGGGAGAGAGGCATGAGAGAGGGAGTGAGGGGCTTGAGATGGGGGGAGAGGGGCGTGAGATGGGGGGAGAGCAGCATGAGAGAGGGAGTGAGGGAGAGATGGGCGGAGGGAGAGATGGGGGGAGGGAGAGAGGCATTGCCTTGCTATTGAGAAAAGCCACCGTAGGCAGACCTGGCTCCCAAGAGAAGACAGGCAATGTGCACACTGCCCACAAAATGAGGTGGAAACTGAGCTGCACTTCCTAACCTCCTGCCAAATGTATGACCATATTAGAGACACATATTTCCCTCAGATTACACAGACCCACAAAAAATCCAATGTTGTTAAACTCCCATATATATTGGAACTTTTGTGAGTGTAGCGTTTACTTTTACTTTGTTTAACATGTGTTTCCCATGTGTTTCCCAAAACCCTTGACTTGAGAGAGGGGCATGAGAGTGGGAGGGGCATGCGAGTGGGGGGGAGGGGCATGCAAGTGGGGGGGAGGGGCATGCGAGAGGGAGGGCGGGGCATGCGAGAGGGAGGGCGGGGCATGCGAGAGGGAGGGCGGGGCATGCGAGAGGGAGGGCGGGGCATGCGAGAGGGAGGGAGGGGCACGCGAGAGGGAGGCATGAGAGAGAGGGAGGCATGAGAGAGAGGGAGGCATGAGAGAGAGGGAGGCATGAGAGAGAGAGAGAGAGAGAGAGAGAGAGAGGCACGAGAGAGAGAGACACGGGAGTGAGAGAGAGAGAGGCACGGGAGTGAGAGAGAGAGAGGCACGGGAGAGAGAGAGAGAGGCACGGGAGAGAGAGACACGAGAGAGAGAGAGAGAGAGGCACGTGAGAGAGAGACACGGGAGAGAGAGAGAGAGAGAGAGAGGCACGGGAGAGAGAGACAAGGGAGTGAGAGAGAGAGAGGCACGGGAGAGAGAGGCACGGGAGAAAGAGAGAGAGAGAGACACGAGAGAGGCACGGGAGAGAGAGGCACGGGAGAGAGAGAGAGAGGCACGGGGGAGAGAGAGAGAGAGAGGCACGGGGGAGAGAGAGAGAGAGGCACGGGAGAGAGAGAGAGAGGCACGGGAGAGAGAGAGAGAGGCACGGGAGAGAGAGAGAGAGGCACGGGAGAGAGAGAGAGAGGCACGGGAGAGAGAGAGAGAGGCACGGGAGAGAGAGAGAGAGGCACGGGAGAGAGAGAGAGAGAGGCACGGGAGAGAGAGAGAGAGAGGCACGGGAGAGAGAGAGAGAGAGGCACGGGAGAGAGAGAGAGAGGCACGAGAGAGAGAGAGAGAGGCACGAGAGAGAGAGAGAGAGAGAGAGAGAGAGAGAGAGAGAGAGAGAGAGAGAGAGAGAGAGAGAGAGAGAGAGAGAGAGAGAGAGAGAGAGAGAGAGAGAGAGAGAGAGAGAGAGAGAGAGAGAGAGAGAGAGAAGCTCTGTCGAACACTGGGTCTGTACATAGTCAATGGTAGGCTGAGACGGGACTCTTTTGGTAGGTACACCTACAGCTCATCCCTTGGCAGCAGCACTATAGACTACTTCCTCCCCGACCTAAACCCAGAGTCTCTGAGCCTTCACACTCAGCCCACTAACACCTCTCTTAGACCACAGTAAAATCACAGTGTATCTGAGAAGAGCAGAACCCAACCACGAAGCATCACGGCCCAATAAATTACATGATACAAAACAGGCCTATAGAGGGAGTAAAAACAGTACAGACATCTACCAAAAAGCAATTAGCAGCCAAAAAATACAGTCTCTCCTGGACAACTTTTTAGCCTTAACATTCTCCTACAGCAATGAAGGTGTAAATTTGGCTGTTTGGAACAGAAACTTTGTTTGGCAAATTAGCCTCCTTGGCTAATTTAAAGAAGCATAAGAGCAAACCAGAAATAACAGATCATGAAAAATGGTTTGATAATGATTGCAAAAATCTAAGAAAGTCAGTCTTTTTGTCTTTCATGTCTTCTCACTCATGTTGACATTGGGGCATGATTGCTTTAATGTATTGTTGTTCTCATTAATATTGTTGTAGTTGTTGTTAATACTATTATTATTGCTGTTGGTCCCACCATTTAGATATATTTATACAGTGCCTTGCGAAAGTATTCGGCCCCCTTGAACTTTGCGAAATTTTGCCACATTTCAGGCTTCAAACATAAAGATATAAAACTGTATTTTTTGTGAAGAATCAACAAGTGGGACACAATCATGAAGTGGAACGACATTTATTGGATATTTCAAACTTTTTTAACAAATCAAAAACTGAAAAATTGGGAACAGCTCGAGCTCAGTGAGGTTGGATGGAGAGCATTTGTGAACAGCAGTTTTCAGTTCTTTCCACAGATTCTCGATTGGATTCAGGTCTGGACTTTGACTCGGCCATTCTAACACCTGGATATGTTTATTTTTGAACCATTCCATTGTAGATTTTGCTTTATGTTTTGGATCATTGTCTTGTTGGAAGACAAATCTCCGTCCCAGTCTCAGGTCTTTTGCAGACTCCATCAGGTTTTCTTCCAGAATGGTCCGGTATTTGGCTCCATCCATCTTCCCATCAATTTGAACCATCTTCCCTGTCCCTGCTGAAGAAAAGCAGGCCCAAACCATGATGCTGCCACCACCATGTTTGACAGTGGGGATGGTGTGTTCAGCTATGTTGCTTTTACGCCAAACATAACGTTTTGCATTGTTGCCAAAAAGTTCAATTTTGGTTTCATCTGACCAGAGCACATTCTTCCACATGTTTGGTGTGTCTCCCAGGTGGCTTGTGGCAAACTTTAAACAACACTTTTTATGGATATCTTTAAGAAATGGCTTTCTTATTGCCACTCTTCCATAAAGGCCAGATTTGTGCAATATACGACTGATTGTTGTCCTATGGACAGTCTCCCACCTCAGCTGTAGATCTCTGCAGTTCATCCAGAGTGATCATGGGCCTCTTGGCTGCATCTCTGATCAGTCTTCTCCTTGTATGAGCTGAAAGTTTAGAGGGACGGCCAGGTCTTGGTAGATTTGCAGTGGTCTGATACTCCTTCCATTTCAATATTATCGCTTGCACAGTGCTCCTTGGGATGTTTAAAGCTTGGGAAATATTTTTGTATCCAAATCCGGCTTTAAACTTC
Organism: Oncorhynchus mykiss; assembly: GCF_013265735.2. Lineage (NCBI taxonomy): Eukaryota > Metazoa > Chordata > Actinopteri > Salmoniformes > Salmonidae > Oncorhynchus > Oncorhynchus mykiss. Next base: position 21,023,648 of record NC_048573.1, on the reverse strand, counting down.
TTCACAACAGTATCTCGGACCTGCATGGTGTGTTCCTTGTTCTTCATGATGCTCTCTGCGCTTTTAACGGACCTCTGAGACTATCACAGTGCAGGTGCATTTATACGGAGACTTGATTACACACAGGTGGATTGTATTTATCATCATTAGTCATTTAGGTCAACATTGGATCATTCAGAGATCCTCACTGAACTTCTGGAGAGAGTTTGCTGCACTGAAAGTAAAGGGGCTGAATAATTTTGCACACCCAATTTTTCAGTTTTTGATTTGTTAAAAAAGTTTGAAATATCCAATAAATGTCGTTCCACTTCATGATTGTGTCCCACTTGTTGTTGATTCTTCACAAAAAAATACAGTTTTATATCTTTATGTTTGAAGCCTGGAATGTGGCAAAAGGTCGCAAGGTTCAAGGGGGCCGAATACAAGGCACTGTGTATATATATATATATATATATATATATATATATATATATATATATATATATATATATATATATATATATATATATATATATACTGCTCAAAAAAATAAAGGGAACACTTAAACACAATGTAACTCCAAGTCAATCACACTTCTGTGAAATCAAACTGTCCACTTAGGAAGCAACACTGATTGACTATAAAATTTCACATGCTGTTGTGCAAATGGAATAGACAACAGGTGGAAATTATAGGCAATTAGCAAGACACCCCCAATAAAGGAGTGGTTCTGCAGGTGGTGACCACAGACTACTTCTCAGTTCCTATGCTTCCTGGCTGATGTTTTGGTCACTTTTGAATGCTGGCGGTGCTTTCACTCTAGTGGTAGCATGAGACGGAGTCTACAACCCACACAAGTGGCTCAGGTAGTGCAGCTCATCCAGGATGGCACATCAATGCGAGTTGTGGCAAGAAGGTTTGCTGTGTCTGTCAGTGTAGTGTCAAGAGCATGGAGGCGCTACCAGGAGACAGGTCAGTCCATCAGGAGACGTGGAGGAGGCCGTAGGAGGGCAACAACCCAGCAGCAGGACCGCTACCTCTGCCTTTGTGCAAGGAGGAGCACTGCCAGAGCCCTGCAAAATGACCTCCAGCAGGCCACAAATGTGCATGTGTCTGCTCAAACGGTCAGAAACAGACTCCATGAGGGTGGTATGAGGGCCCGACGTCCACGGGTGGGGGTTGTGCTTACAGCCCAACACCGTGCAGGACGTTTGGAATTTGCCAGAGAACACCAAGATTGGCAAATTCGCCACTGGCGCCCTGTGCTCTTCACAGATGAAAGCAGGTTCACACTGAGCACATGTGACAGACGTGACAGCGTCTGGAGACGCCGTGGAGAACGTTCTGCTGCCTGCAACATCCTCCAGCATGACCGTTTTGGCGGTGGGTCAGTCATGGTGTGGGGTGGCATTTCTTTGGGGGGCAGCACAGCCCTCCATGTGCTCGCCAGAGGTAGTCTGACTACCATTAGGTACCGCAATGAGATCCTCAGACCCCTTGTGAGACCATATGCTGGTGCGGTTGGCCCTGGGTTCCTCCTAATGCAAGACAATGCTAGACCTCATGTGGCTGGAGTGTGTCAGCAGTTCCTGCAAGAGGAAGGCATTGATGCTTTGGACTGGCCCGCCCGTTCCCCAGACCTGAATCCAATTGAGCACCACAGACTGTCCAGGAGTTGGCGGATGCTTTAGTCCAGGTCTGGGAGGAGACCCCTCAGGAGACCATCCGCCACCTCATCAGGATCATGCCCAGGCATTGTAGGGAGGTCATACAGGCACGTGGAGGCCACACACACACACTACTGAGCCTCATTTTGACTTGTTTTAAGGACATTACATTCAAAGTTGGATCAGCCTGTAGTGTGGTTTTCCACTTTAATTTTGTGTGACTCCAAATCCAGACCTCCATGGGTTGATAAATTTGATTTCTATTGATCATTTTTGTGTGATTTTGTTGTCAGCACATTCAACTATGTAAAGAAAAAAGTATTTAATAAGAATATTTCATTCATTCATATCTAGATGTTATTTTTTGTGTTCCCGCATGAGAGAGGGAGGGAGGGGCATGAGAGGGAGGGAGGGGCATGAGAGAGGGAGGGAGGGGCATGAGGGAGGGAGGGGCATGAGAGAGGGAGGGAGGGGCATGGGAGAGGGAGGGAGGGGCATTAGAGAGTGAGGGAGGGGCATGAGAGAGAGAGAGGGAGGGAGGGAGGGGCATGAGAGAGGGAGGGAGTGGCATGAGAGAGAGAGAGGGAGGGAGGGAGGGGCATGAGAGAGAGAGGGAGGGGCATGAGGGAGGGAGGGGCATGAGAGAGAGGAAGGGAGGGAGGGGCGGGAGGGGCATGACAGAGAGGGAGGGAGGGGCGGGAGGGGCATGAGAGAGAGAGAGAGGGAGGGAGGGGCATGAGGGAGGGAGGGGCATGAGAGAGAGAGGAAGGGAGGGAGGGCCATGAGAGAGGGAGGGAGGGGCTTGGGAGGGAGGGAGGGGCATGAGAGACGGAGGGAGGGGCATGAGAGACGGAGGGAGGGGCATGAGAGACGGAGGGAGGGGGATGAGAGACAGGGAGGGAGGGGCATGAGAGAGAGAGAGGGAGGGAGGGAGGGAGGGAGGGGCATGAGAGAGGGAGGGAGGGAGGGGCATGAGAGAGGGAGGGGCTTGGGGGGAGGGAGGGGCATGAGAGAGAGAGGGAGGGAGGGAGGGAGGGGTATGAGAGAGAGAGGGAGGGAGGGGTATGAGAGAGAGAGAGGGAGGGAGGGGTATGAGAGAGAGAGAGAGGGAGGGAGGGAGGGGTATGAGAGAGAGAGAGAGGGAGGGAGGGGCATGAGAGAGAGAGGGAGGGAGGGAGGGGCATGAGAGAGAGAGGGAGGGAGGGAGGGGCATGAGAGAGGGAGGGAGGGGGGTGAGAGAGGGATGGAGGGGCATGAGAGAGAGAGGGAGGGAGGGAGGGAGGGAGGGAGGAGGGGCATGAGAGAGAGAGGGAGGGAGGCAGGGGCATGAGAGAGAGAGGGAGGGAGGGAGGGAGGAAGGGGCATGAGACCGGCATGAGAGAGGGAGGGAGGGAGGGAGGGGCATGAGCGAGAGAGGGAGGGGCATGAGACCTGGAGAGGTGGAGATGGGCATGAGAGAGGGGTATGAGAGAGGGAGTGAGGGGCATGAGAGAGAGAGGGAGGGGAATGAGACCTGGAGAGGTGGAGATGGGCATGAGAGAGGGGTATGAGAGAGGGAGTGAGGGGCATGAGAGAGAGAGGGAGGGGCATGAGACCGGGAGAGGTGGAGATGGGCATGAGAGAGGGGTATGAGAGAGGGAGAGAGGGGCATGAGAGAGGGAGAGAGGGGCATGAGAGAGGGCGAGAGGGGCATGAGGGGCACTAGAGAAAGAGAGAGCGAGAGGCACGAGAGAGAGGGACATGAGAGAGGGAGAGAGGGGCATGAGAGTGGGAGAGAGGGGCATGAGAGAGAGAGGGAGGGAGGGGCATGAGAGAGGGACATAAGAGGGAGGGGCATGAGAGGGGGAGGGAGGGGCATAAGAGAGGGAGGGAGGGGTATAAGAGAGGGAGGGAGGGGCATAAGAGAGGGAGGGAAGGGCATGAGAGAGGGGCATGAGAGAGAGAGGGAGGGGCATGAGACCGGGAGAGGTGGAGATGGGCATGAGAGAGGGGTATGAGAGAGGGAGAGAGGGGCATGAGAGAGGGAGAGAGGGGCATGAGAGAGGGCGAGAGGGGCATGAGGGGCACTAGAGATAGAGAGAGCGAGAGGCACGAGAGAGAGGGACATGAGAGAGGGAGAGAGCGGCATGAGAGTGGGAGAGAGGGGCATGAGAGAGAGAGAGAGAGGGAGGGAGGGGCATGAGAGAGGGACATAAGAGGGAGGGGCATGAGAGGGGGAGGGAGGGGCATAAGAGAGGGAGGGAGGGGTATAAGAGAGGGAGGGAGGGGCATAAGAGAGGGAGGGAAGGGCATGAGAGAGGGGCATAAGAGAGGGAGGGGCATGAGAGAGGGAGGGAGGGGCATACGACTGGGAGAGGGGGAGGGAGGCAGGGGCATGAGAGAGGGAGGGAGGAAGGGGCATGAGACCGGCATGAGAGAGGGAGGGAGAGAGGGAGGGAGGGGCATGAGACCGGCATGAGAGAAGGACAGAGAGGCATGAGAGAGGAGCATGAGAGAGGGAGGGAGGGGCATGAGAGAGAGAGGGAGGGGCATGAGAGGGAGGGGCATGAGAGGGGGAGGGAGGGGCATAAGAGAGGGAGGGAGGGGCATAAGAGAGGGAGGGAGGGGCATAAGAGAGGGAGGGAAGGGCATGAGAGAGGGGCATAAGAGAGGGAGGGGCATGAGAGAGGGAGGGAGGGAGGGGCATGAGAGAGGGAGGGAGGGAGGGGCATGAGAGAGGGAGGGAGGGAGGGAGGGAGGGGCATGAGAGAGGGAGGGAGGGAGGGAGGGGCATGAGAGCGGCATGAGAGAGGGACAGAGAGGCATGAGACATGAGCATGAGAGAGGGAGGGAGGGAGGGAGGGGCATGAGAGAGGGAGAGAGGGGCATAAGGGAGGGAGGGGCATGAGCGGGAGAGAGGGACATGAGAGAGGGCGAGAGGGGCATGAGGGGCACTAGAGAAATAGAGAGCGAGAGGCACGAGAGAGAGGGGCATGAGAGTGGGAGAGAGGGGCATGAGAGTGGGAGAGAGGGGCATGAGAGAGAGACATAAGAGAGGGAGGGGCATGAGAGGGGGAGGGAGGGGCATAAGAGAGGGAGGGAGGGGCATAAGAGAGGGAGGGAAGGGCATGAGAGACGGGCATAAGAGAGGCAGGGGCATGAGAGAGAGAGGGAGGGGCATACGACCGGGAGAGGGGGAGGGAGGGAGGGGCATGCGAGGGGGAGAGAAGGGCATGAGAGAGGGAGGGAAGGGCATGAGAGAGGGAGGGAGGGGCATGAGAGAGGGAGGGAGGGGCATAAAACCGGGAGGGAGAGGGAGGGAGGGGCATGCCAGAGGGAGGGAGGGGCATGCAAGAGAGAGAGGCATGCAAGAAAGAGAGGCATAAGAGAGAGAGAAGCATAAGAGAGAGAGAGGGGCATGAGAGGGAGTGAGGGTAATGAGAGAGGCATGAGAGAGAGAGAGGCATGAGAGAGAGAGAGAGAGAGAGAGAGGCATGAGCAAGAGAGAGAGGCATGAGCGAGAGAGAGAGGCATGAGCGAGAGAGAGAGAGGCATGAGCGAGAGAGGAGGGATGGAGGAGGGTCATGAGAGAGGGAGGGTCATGAGAGAGGGGGGAGGGGCGGGAGGGAGGGGCATGAGAGAGGGGGGGAGGGGCGGGAGGGAGGGAGGGGCATGAGAGAGGGGGGGAGGGGCGGGAGGGAGGGGCATGAGAGAGGGAGGGGCGGGCGGGAGGGAGGGGCGTGAGAGAGGGAGGGAGGGGCATGAGAGAGGGAGGGAGGGGCATGAGCGGGAGAGAGGGATATGAGAGAGGGCGAGAGGGGCATGAGGGGCACTAGAGAAATAGAGAGCGAGAGGCACGAGAGAGAGGGGCATGAGAGTGGGAGAGAGGGGCATGAGAGTGGAAGAGAGGGGCATGAGAGAGAGAGAGAGAGGGAGGGAGGGGCATGAGAGAGGGACATAAGAGAGGGAGGGGCATGAGAGGGGGAGGGAGGGGCATAAGAGAGGGAGGGAGGGGCATAAGAGAGGGAGGGAAGGGCATGAGAGAGGAGCATAAGAGAGGGAGGGGCATGAGAGAGGGAGGGAGGGGCATACGACCGGGAGAGGGGGAGGGAGGGAGGGGCATGCGAGAGGGAGACAGGGGCATGCGGGGGGGAGAGAAGGGCATGAGAGAGGGAGGGAGGGAGGGGCATGAGAGAGGGAGGGAGGGAGGGGCATAAGACCGGGAGAGGGAGGGAGGGGCATGCCAGAGGGAGGGAGGGGCATGCAAGAGAGAGAGGCATGCGAGAAAGAGAGGCATAAGAGAGAGAGAGGCATAAGAGAGAGAGAGAGAGAGAGAGAGAGGCATGAGCAAGAGAGAGAGAGAGAGAGAGAGAGAGGCGTGAGAGCGAGAGAGAGAGGCGTGAGAGCGAGAGAGAGAGGCGTGAGAGCGCGAGAGAGGCGTGAGAGCGCAAAAGAGAGAGGCGTGAGAGAGAGAGAGCGCACGCGAGAGAGAGGCGTGAGAGCGAGACAGGCATGAGGTGAGGGAGAGGCGTGAGAGATGCGCGCGAGAGATGCGCGGGAGAGGCGTGAGAGATGCGCGAGAGAGGCGTGAGAGATGCGTGAGCGAGAGGCGTGAGAGCGCGAGAGAGAGAGGCACGAGAGAGAGAGGCGTGAGAGAGAGGCATGAGAGGCGTGAGAGTGCGCGAGAGAGAGAGAGGCGTGAGAGCGAGACAGGCATGAGGCCAGGGAGAGGTGCGCGGGAGAGGCCTGAGAGATGCGCGGGAGAGGCGTGAGAGATGCGCGGGAGAGGCGTGAGAGATATGCGGGAGAGGCGTGAGAGATGTGTGAGAGATGCGCGGGAGAGGCGTGAGAGATGCGCGGGAGAGGCGTGAGAGATGCGCGGGAGAGGCGTGAGAGATATGCGGGAGAGGCGTGAGAGATGTGTGAGAGATGCGCGGGAGAGGCGTGATATGCGCGGGAGAGGCGTGAGAGATGCGCGGGAGAGGCGTGAGAGATGCGTGAGAGATGCGCGGGAGAGGCGTGAGAGATATGCAGGAGAGGCGTGAGAGATGCGCGGGAGAGGTGTGAGAGATGTGCGAGAGAGGCGTGAGAGATGCGCGGGAGAGGTGTGAGAGATGTGCGAGAGAGGCGTGAGAGATGCGAGAGAGAGAGTTGGAGGTGGAATTATTGAGGATAATGGAATTATATAAAACCATAAAGGAAAAATGCATTTTTCATGGCTTCAGACCGCTGGAGGGAAATAGACTGGAATGATCATTGCTGTCCCCCCCCCCCCCCAAAAGACCTCGCCAAAGCACAGCACGTCAGACAGTTAGGTTCATGCTGCTGATAGACTCTCAGGGGAGAAGTCTGTTGATACTCTGTTGTTCCGGTGTGCATTCACCTATAAAATTCCAGGCGCTGGTGGTTTAATCAGAAAATCTGCGCATGCTAAACAACATTATTTTCTAACAGTTTGTATAATGCCATTTGTCACGGTTGAAATGTGTATGCTGAAAAGGATTAGTCCAAGGCTGAGTGTGTGTTTGGATGAAGGGAGACGGATGACTTCTCTCCTGATGTAACAGTGTTCGACTGGAATTGATTTGATTCTAGCTACTTTAGGTATAATGAGAGAGAGTTTACACTGGTCATTCAGTAACATTGGATGGGATATTGAATACTCATATCAATGAACCAATCATATAACACACTAACACACTGGACAATTTTTTTCTCCTTGAGGACTCCAAGGGAAAAGTTCATTGCCAAATATTGATAATTCTGCACAAAACCCCCAATCTCGACAAGCCCACTGGGCTCAAGTTTGACCAGCCGATGTCCTTTTCTGGTTCTACTATAGCCACATAGCATGATGGTCAGTTGTTAATTGCATGCTATTTGCGTGTCAATGAGTATCTGTATGCAACCATGCATGGTTCATTTGTGTGTATATTGTGGTTTTGCCAGCTCAAAGCCGGAGAGACTGCAGCCATCATTGCCAGGGAGCTGTCGGAGCAAACCAAGAGTAACCTTCAGGCGGGGGACATCACCTACACAGTCAAGGCCATGGGTCAGCTTGTGGACCTACTCGACGTGCAGCTTAGGAACCTTACCCCTGGAGGCAAAGATAGCGCAGCCCGCAGCCTCAACAAGGTATGTGTCTGGGGAAAAGCAATGGCTGTGTGCCAATACTCATTACTGATTTCGGCTCCTCGTCTCCTTCCCTAGGTGACTACTGATCTTGACGGGTGAAAGCAACATAACCAGTGGGCTTTCCAGCCTTCTGCCTTGGTTATCCACATTGCTCAGATCAGTGGTCACCAAGAATAACAAGATGAAGGAAGGAGGATATACACGAGAATGTATTCATAGGTCGAAGAAAGAACTGACTTCACTCAACTTTCTCAACCTGTAGTTAGCATGTGTTTCCTTCCTCTGAAACTTGTATTTCCCCACCAGCCTGACAAGGCCTTCACACCAGGCAAACCTGAACAGTAGGCATTGTTTTAATGATCTGCGCTCCGGCCCCATACCGAATGATAACCTGCATTATTTCTCACGTGTAGCAGTCTGCTGCTGCTCAAGGAAAAGAACCAACAGCCAGCCAACTGTGGGGGTGGGGGGGTATTTTGAAGCCTTGCCTCGTAGGCTGTACTGCTTTACAACACCAAAGTCGGTTGTGGCAATCACTAATTATACCGGCAGACGCATGGATAGGATTATTCCAAACTAGGAAGATTAAAATAAATTACGGGGTTGTACGTCTAAAATGGTGCTCATGCCGCTTGTTTCCTTCGAGACAGAGGAAATGTATTAGATATTGCTGTTTGTCGCCTCAAACTAATACAATTATTCCCCGAATTCACAGTTGGGTACACCTAGGGCCACTCGGGCAAGGTGAGATAAAAATAATACATTATGTCTGTCGAAGCAACCAACGGAAAAGCAAACATCGGTAAAATTCAAAATGTCAGCCGTTAATTTGTTTGAGCAGCTTCACTTGTAGTGGAACACGAACACCTGTTTCCCAATAGCTTCTCTTTGCCGACTTCATTTCATTGCCGCATGCAGCCAGATGTCTCCTTTGAGGTTTTAGTGTTGCTCCCTCCATTGGAGAGCAGGACGATAATGATAGCCAACGGGCCGAGGAGAAGAACATGGCGTCTTGCACTTGTGGTCACCTCATCGACGGCTTTTACGAGGTAGACCTTTTGAAAATAAAAAATGAAGAACAGGTCAAATTCAAGTAACGCTTTAGAGGAGAGTAACCTTTTCGTTTTGTTGCCGTCACATTATCCTGAAACTGAGGGCGATGCGCTGTGAATATATTTCGAAACAAACAATAGCCTAGACTTGCATCTTCTCTTTATGACGATACCCCTAAAAAGATACTAGTAAAAGCAGTGCAGGTCAAATGGGGAAGAAATGCTACATTTAGCTCTGATAAATACTCTTAACTATCTAGTACATCAAGGAACTGCTAAATTCTCCCCTAGCACTCTCTCTGTACTATTCAAGGTTGTCCTCTCCGCTCTGTCCTCCATCATTTCCCCTTTAATCCATGGTGACTTACTGTAGCAGCCCCTAGCGCCGTGCTCCATCCCTCCCTCCCTCCCATTTCTCTGTCTCACGCGCGTGTGTTTACCTCGGAGCTCAATCATTTTTGACACAATCTGCTAAGAGCTAACGCAATGAAAGATTCCTTTGATAGCAAGCACAAAGTCTCTCTGCCGGCAGACAAAGAGCCGATTGAGTTGGTAAACGCCATGATACGTACCACTTTCATGACCGAAGGGCCATGTTGAAGGCGCTAACAGGACCACTTCCAGGAAAGTGGGCTGACTGTAATGCTAGAGTCCTAGAGACGGCACTCACCACAGACAATCAGGAGTGCATTAGCATTTATTCAAAGCTACGCGCTAGGCTATGCTAACAGAATTAGGTCTCTGTTTATATATTATATTCCCAGCCCAGTGTTACGCGCTAGGCTAGGCTAACAGAATAGGTCTCTGTTTATGTATTCTGTTCCCAGCCCAGTGTTGCGCGCTAGGCTAACAGAATAGGCATCTGTTTATGTATTCTGTTCCCAGCCCAGTGTTACGCGCTAGGCTAGGCTAACAGAATAGGCCTCTGTTTATGTATTCTGTTCCCAGCCCAGTGTTGCGCATTAGGCTAACAGAATTAGGTCTCTGTTTATGTATTCTGTTCCCAGCCCAGTGTTGCGTGCTAGGCTAGGCTAACAGAATAGGCCTCTGTTTATGTATTCTGTTCCCAGCCCAGTGTTGCGCGCTAGGCTAACAGAATAGGCCTCTGTTTATGTATTCTGTTCCCAACCCAGTGTTACGCGCTAGGCTAGGCTAACAGAATAGGTCTCTGTTTATATCTAGTGTTCTCCAACTCCAAGCAACTAGCAGACTTCCTTTATTTCAGATGGTATAATTCCAATTGGGGACACATGTACCCTAGCCAGGTGTTAGTTCTTTAGTGCTACTTTGAAATCTCAACCTACTGGATTGACCCGCTAACATCAGTCCCAGGTATGCCACATTTCAGGTTTAGCCCTACTCCTGCAGTGACGAGGTCTCCAGGTTAAATAGTTCCTCTTTAGTTCCTTTCTCTCCACCTACTCGCAGGAACAAGTGGTAACCTTGAAACTCCAACTTGAAAGCGGAGCTATGTCTCAGCCCCAATCCCCACTTGGACCGTGTGTCTCGTTTCAGTGCTAATTAAGACTGATTCTTTGTGATGTTTTCTATGAGAGGGAATAATTAATGTGCATGCCGTTTTTTCACACAGTTTATATAAAATGAGAAAGTCTTAATTAGCCAAAGTCGAGAGGTGACATTTTGTTCAGCAGTTTTTCTTTTTTTACACAAATCAACTGTACTAGTTCGGGCTTGGACCATCTTGATTACTGTCCGGTAATATGGTCAAGTGCAGCAAAGAGAGACCGAGCAAAGCTGGAGCTGGCTCAATACAGAGCAGCACGGCCTTAACTGCACCTACACAACTAACCTACACAACCTACATGGCAGTCTTTCCTGGTTGAGGGCTGACGTGAGATGAACTGCTTCTCTTCTAGTTTTTATGAGGGGTATTACTGTAATAAAATTCCAGGTTATCTGCGTAATCAAATAACATTCAGCTCAGACACCCATACATACCCCACAAGACATGCCACCAGGGGTCTCTTCAGACACCCATACATACCCCACAAGACATACCACCAGGAGTCTCTTCAGACACCCATACATACCCCACAAGACATGCCACCAGGGGTCTCTTCAGACACCCATACATACCCCACAAGACATGCCACCAGGGGTCTCTTCACAGACCCCAATTCCAAAACAAATTCATGGCAACGCAGAGTATCATACAGAGACATGGTCACATTTTTTATGTTTATTTAATTTATTTGATTTAACCAATTACTCAAGCAAACAGCAAAATTACCTTATTTGTTTTTGTTTGTATTATTATATTTATTTGTTGTGTTTGTTTGTTTATTGTTGTGCATTTAATGTGACTGTCCTCGTGCATCAGTGTTTTGTTACTTGTCGTGTTTTTTTGTGGACCCCAGGAAGAAGAGCTGCTGCATCTGAAAAAGCGAATGGGGACCCATATAAACAAATCAAATGATGTATTTATTTTCTCTCCATCCACACTGTAAACCATGCTAATTGAAGTTGTATGTGTCTACCTTTTGCTAACTGTAACATGTTTTGGTGGTTTGCAGCTGCAGAAAAGAGAGCGCTCATGTAGGATTTACGTGCAGGTATTTTGACTCTTGTCTTTCACCCAGCATCCTCCTACCCAATCCATTGAAATGTTTCTGTTTTGGTGTAAGCATGATTGTGACTTGTTGTCGCACCCTAACGTCATGCTTTGTGCTAGTGAATATTCCTGCCTGTGGAGGAATTTGTTGCTCAATGTTGGGTCTGCTAAGTAAACTTTGACCTCATAAAATTGTGTTTAAAAAAATTGGAGCCATTTATAACACTTAGTTAGGCTATGTTTTGGTCGGGATGCAACTATTGCTAGTTAACGTTTTTGATCCACAGGTCAAATTTTGGGGTCCTCACTTTCTTACCCACATCCTGATGCCCTAATTCTAACGACAACCCCCAGCCCTGCAACCAATTCAACACTCCTTCCCAGCATGCTTGGCCTCTTAATGCTGTTTTCATACCCCTGTGTTGGTGTTGTGATGGCTTTTGAAGAAAGAAACTATATACATATGTAATGCATATGATGTGATAATAACATTGGTTGCTCATGGATTTCACATGAACATTGGTTGCTCATGGATTTCACATGAACATTGGTTGCTCATGGATTTCACATGGACATTGGTTGCTCATGGATTTCACATGGACATTGGTTGCTCATGGATTTCACATGGACATTGGTTGCTCATGGATTTCACATGGACATTGGTTGCTCATGGATTTCACATGAACATTGGTTGCTCATGGATTTCACATGGACATTGGTTGCTCATGGATTTCACATGGACATTGGTTGGTCATGGTTGGATGGTTATGCTCTGGATATGCATGTTAAACAAGATATCATGTTTTTGCTTGAAGGAAATGTCAAGCTGGCGATACCAACAACATCTACTCAACACATTTGAGTTTTTTCTTTACTTTGAAAAGGCTCTCAGAGGATATAAAATTAACCCTATTTAATCCTGTAGTCGTCTACAGCAATATTCTTGCTGACATCACCAGAGATGTGTGCCAACGATCACATGATGATGTAATGGTAGCATATATTCACAGCTGTGAAACGATTAGTACATTGTAATAACCTTCACTGGCTATGCAGTCGCTCAACACTACCATCAAGTAAGTTGACTCTTAAGATTTTCCATAGGACATCCAGGCATTTAAATCCCCCACCGACTTCCACGGTCAACAGCCGAAAGTGACCTCATTTAAACCTGGAGTCAAAACCCACCCTCCACCAGAACTTCCCTGACAGGCAAGACTCATATAGTGGGGGGGAGGCATTATGCATGTGTGTCCCAATTTGTAGGGACTATTTCTTGAGCTCCAGTGTGGAGTTGATATCCAGGCTTGTCAGTAAAATGACATGAATATCGGCTCTGCCTTGAAAAGAGCTGCTGAATGAGTTGGCATGCACGCACGCTTCCCCCCCCCCCACAGATGGTTCCTATAGCTTCCAGATGTTCTACGTATCTGCGGTGGCGTCACATCTGTTAGGCGACATGCATTGGTTGTTTCAAATCCTCCGAGTTGTGTCTGAAGTCACTTCAATATGTAATGGCGGTTTTATTGTGCATTTTCCACCGGATGAAGTAGGTGTGTAGGTGTGTGTGTGTGTGTGTGTGTGTGTGTGTGTGTGTGTGTATGTGTGTGTGTGTGTGACACAGCGTATGGCTATGTATAAGTGTGTGTGTGTGTGACACAGAGTATGGCTATGTATAAGTGTGTGTGTGTGTGTGTGTGACACAGAGTATGGCTATGTATAAGTGTGTGTGTGTGTGTGTGTGACACAGAGTATGGCTATGTATAAGTGTGTGTGTGTACGGATTTGTATCAGCTGCCGTTTGCTTATTGTTTTACATGCACTGACTAGGAAATGCATTCTTTATCGATGATACTGTGAGTGAGTGTGTGTGTGTGTGTGTATACACATGTTTATGTGCACACTAGTATCTACGTGTGTGTGTGTGTGTGTGTGTGTGTGTGAGCAAACTGTTGAACCGTGTACATGGCGTCAACGTGCTCCTGACCGTGTTAAACAAAAGGGGAAGGAATCTTGCTCGACGAACTGGAATAATGGAACACCTACCAGTCTTCCGTATACACAGACTTTGATTGCGCGGCGCTATGGCTTTGAGGGATTTTCATTGATTGAGGAAATTGGGCGTTTTCTCCAACCAGAAGCCCTGGTTGTCATCATAAGGGGTATAATGAAGGCATACAAAAGACACCAAGGTAGATGCCTTTCTCTGCAGCACCTGCCTGCACAGACAGAGATGTACACATGCATAGACACACACACACACACACACACACACACACACACACACACACCCTCTGTTTTGGAACCAGGCTGAGCACACCATGCGCAATGATCGTTTTCAATAAGGTAAAGACATTATGTTAAATGCTCAACCAGACTTTTTAAAAAATCAAACAAACAGATTATAGCAGTGCAAGGATGGGCTTGGGTGAATTGACTGCCAGTGCACGTCGGAGGGCGCGGATGTTATTGAGATTGGTGATCAGGTATGCACCCCCAACTGCTCGTTAGCCCCCACGCTAATGGGCGATTGGGAGAACGGAGCTGGTGTTTGCTCTCTAATGGAGATGAGACGAGCCCGGTTCACCATCTTGATTTAGGGAGTCCATCTTGTTTTATGTGGAGCGGATGACGGCACCATTCGCATGCCGCCGGGTCTATGCGGGACCATTACGGAATAGCACCTTAGAAAGAGATTCAAGGGTGTCTGTAGTAGACCAATATTTATGGATACTGTAATTCAACATGTCACATTGTGGAGACGTCTTACTGGAAAGGGTTGAGGATATTGGATCCCAATTTAAGCAAAACGTATCTTTGAAAGCGTCATATTAATTGACTCTCTCGTTTAGTAGTTTGTGAGCAATTGCCTTTGCAGACTACGTCAATATAGTGTAGAGCATCATGGGTATTGTCAGTAGGTCCTCTTTGGTCTCTTTTTAAAATGATTTGTTAACTTGATTTACTACAAACATTCAGTGCAAACCCCCCCCCCCCCCCCCCCAGCATCTGTTTTCTCCATAAGGATAAGGATGATGTCCCTATCAGATACGTAAAAGGCTTCTGCTCTTTTATTTCAAACAATCAAAATGGCTCCCAGCTTTCTATCCTCTTTGGTGTAGTAAATACTCTCTGGTTTAGTGGCTTAAACACTGTGGTTGTTACTGTGATGACATCCCCTTTGCTTCAAACTAAGGTCAAACGCCTTCTCTTTAAAATGGCCGCCGACACATAACATTTCCAAAGGGAGACGAATTTCTGCTAAGTGTATGTGGAGCGAAGGGATTTATCACATGGTAGAACTTTCCTACGCCGTTAAAGAGGACAGTTGTATCTTGCGTGCGTGAGTGAAGATCATAGACCAAGAAATCCCGGGAATATTGTTTGGATATTGGGTACTGACCCCTTGTTCAACGTAACCCCTTCTCCCCTTATTTCTCGTATATGGGGGGTAATCTAGTGAACGTGTCACTGCAGAAGACGACCTTAGAAAGGCCGGAAGTGAAGCGTTGCCTTGTCCATGAGATTCTACGATTTTTATTGCCGGACAATTTGTTAAAAGATGATGTTAGAATGACCACATAGTCATAAAGACAGTTTCCCCTCTACCCAACCCCCCAACCGCCATTCTGTCCTGCAGTTTACTGTCTGCCGACTCGACCCTCGCTATGTTATATGAGCCGTGTCTGTTCACGGTCAGAGTCCGACAGGGATACGATGAGATCATGGCCATTCAGCGTAAAAGTACCTCTGTCTCAGAGTCGTAAATTCTTAGTTAATTTACCTATAGACCCTTGGACTGCTCATGAAGTGTCTTCCTGCTGTGTTCAGTTAATTTGCAGGGTGAATAGGCTTGACTTGAAGTCGTAGTTGACTTTGTGACGAGGTGCTGTTTGCACATTATTTGACAAGGGAGACAATGTTCATATTGACACTCACCTTTGGATGACCTTTCTTGAGTGTGTGTTTTCCTGTTAGTCTTTGTATTGTGATCTTAACTGTTATCTCATGTTATGTGTGTTTGAAAGCCCCACACATTCACTAGTATAACTGTCGATTGCGGATATAGTAGTAGTGACTTTCAACGTGGCACCATCATATGATGCCACCTTTCCAACAAGTCAGTTCGTCAAATTTCTGCCTTGCTAGAGCTGCCCCGGTCAACTGTAAGTGCTGTTATTGTGAAGTGGAAATGTCTAGGAGCAACAACGGCTCAGCTGCGAAGTGGTAGCTGAATGACGCTTCACCATCTGGCAGTCAGACGGACAAATCTGGGTTTAGTGGATGCCAGGAGAACGCTACCTGCCCCAATGCATAGTGCCAACTGTAAAGTTTGGTGGAGGAGTAATAATTGTCTGGGGCTGTTTATCATGGTTTGTGCCCCTTAGTTCCAGTGAAGGGCAGTCTTAATGCTACAGCATACAATGACATTCTAGACGATTCTGTGCTTCCAACTTTGTGGCATCAGTTTGGGGAAAGCCCTTTCCTGTTTCAGCATGACAATGCCCCAATGCACAAAGCGAGGTCCATACAGAAATGGTTTGTCGGGATTGGTGTGGGACAACTTGACTGGCCTGCATAGAGCCCTGACCTCAACCCCATCAAATACCTTTGGGATGAATTGGAGCGGCGACTGCGAGCCACGCCTAATCGCCCAGCATCCATGCCTGACCTCACTAATACTCTTGTGGCTGATTGGAAGCTTGTCCCTGCGGCAATGTTTCAACATCTAGTGGAAAGCCTTCCCAGAAGAGTGGAGCCCGTTATAGCAGCAAAGGGGGGACCAACTCCCAATTAATGCCCCTTATTTTGGAATGAGATGTTCATGCATTGTATGTTATGTTATTACCATACTATATTGTAGAGGGCGAGAAAGAGGGGTACATATGGAGAAGGACCAAATGAAAGACAGAACTCAGAAAGACGGCAACCTCTCCTATATCACAACTGAACATGTTGCAGAAAAAAGTCAACAAGATAGGGGGTGAGAGGAAAAGCGTGTGGAATAAGGAAGTGGAAAGTGAGAAAGTGAGGGTCACTAGTCTGACTCGCGCTCCATCCTTCTTCCATTCTGCTAAGCCGGTGACGGGAGTTTGAGCTCAGCCAGAATCAATTTCCCCGACCTCGAGTTCATTTCATCAATCAGCACACACACCACACGGGCTGACTTGGACCAGTTCCAGGTCCCATACTAATACCCACCCCTTCCTTCCCCCTTCATTGGTATAAATGGCCGCAGCACGATACATTGGCCCTGTTCAAATCTAGATTGCATCATTCCTTCATCCCTTATTTGGAATTATCACTGGTCTGATATTGATCTGGATTGGTGAAAGCTATGTATTGGAACCTGTGCTTTAACCTAGTAGAATTAGATCAGTAACTACTTAAGGAAGGGAGAGGGGGATTAAGGAAGGATGTAATTCACAAGTATTGGAATGGGGGCTTTTTCTTGCCCAGTCAACAGCTTGTCACAACCATAGCATTTGGTGGCGGAGGCTAGCAAGTTGATGATTAGCCTTTCCAGACCAGCCAAGAACCAGAAAGTGTTGGTTTCCCTGGGTGGCTTGGATCTTTCAAGAGAGCAGAGGAAACTGGGGGGGGGGGGGGGGGGCAGAAACCTAACAGTGGTTGAAAGTTTGGAGCTCTGTGAGCCGAACCAGTGCTTTTGACAGATGGAGAAGCAGCCTGGCTGCAGTAAGGCATCAACACTCCTCTACCCCACTACACCGAGTGTGTTGTGCTGCTTGGGTGCATATCCCTCTCTCTCCTCTCCTTCACTCCCCTCCACTCTCCCCTTTGGGAATTAGAGGAGTTTGTGTGTGTCATCCCCAGGGATATACCGTCGATCTCATTTGTCTCTGAAGGCTCCCGGCTGGACGGGTAAACTCACTGCTAAACGTAATTGCTCCAACTTAGTGCCTTCAGAAAGTATTCAGACCCCTTTACTTTTCCCACATTTTGTTGTGTTACAGCTTGTAATAAATATTTATTAAATGTATATTTTGTGTCACTGATCTAGACACCGTACTCCATAAAGTCAGTGGAATTTTGTTTGTAGAACATTTTTGAAATTAATAAAAAATGAAAAGATTAAATATTTTCAGTCTAGTATTCAACCCCTAAATAAATCCAGGAGTTAAAATGTGCTTAACAAATTGCGTATTAAGCTGCATGGATTCATTCCGTGTTCTATAATATGGGCTGTTGTGACTTTATGGGTGAGGGGGGGAAAATAATATCTCATCCATTTTGAATTCAGGGTGTAACACAACAAAATGCAACATAAGTCAAGGGTTATGAATACTTTCTGAAGGCCCTGTATATATTTATTCCCCAACATCATTAAACTTACTTGAAACACTCTTCATGAAGTGTTATACACTGTTGACGTTGAATAATTATGACTCGATACCCGTCCAAGTAATCCAGATTTATATTCGTAATTGATTGATTCTCTATTATGTCCACAGATAAGCATCATAACCCCATATTAAGCAGCTAAGCCCTGTCAAAATGTGACTTCCCGATTCAAAATTAGGGGCTTTATACTTGAATCCGCACTCCAATCAATGCCCTATCATTTCTGAGTATCCCTATCCAAAACACGACTTTATGTCGCATTGACTTGCAAATGCTACCCCATTATGTGCTATTCCCAAAGACTGCAACTAATTCAGTGGCTTAACACAAAATGATGAGTGTATCATGTTGTTGATGGATCCAGCATGTAATCTCTGGAAGGACAAAGTGCATACTAGATAGACTTCATAACATCCTAGAAATATGTCCCTATACTCCGAGCGTTCTACGGTCTTTCTTCTACGTGATTTTCATTCATCACTTGGCTTTCGTCGACTGTATGTACTGTACCTGAAACTGTCCAAGCGACATTTTGTGGATGGTCCAACACTTAATGGTCCAACACTGAATTCTGCACATCCACCCATCTAACACACAGCCACTGATGATTCATTCTTTCAATATTTAAACCAGACCTGACGAAGGGGAAAATATGTCAGTGCCGCAGAGAAAGAGCTCCTTAATTGAGAGCGAATCAACCTCGCCGTCTCCGTTGATGTCAAAAGGTGCGATTGGCTGGAGATAATGAATAATTACATCAAAGTTGGGTGCCTGCCTGCCTTTAAAAAAAGCCTTTAAAAAATGACAGCATCTGTGCGCTGAGGAGTGTGGAAAAGCCAGATGCTGCTATTTGATATTCCCTTCATCGCAGCCCGCTACGGAGTTGAATACGATCACCACTCTTCCTCTACCAGAGATACTCTAGTCTAGCTGCCATTCAGTCCAAAACTGAGACAGTTTGAGGCTGATAACTCTTGTGTGTGTGGATTGTAATGTCTATAATGTTTATAGAATTACTTCATTGTAATCAGTTGAATTCTGCAGGGCAGCTCCCATGTGCTGTTATCGAATTGCATTGCCTGAGGTTTCGTCCCCCAGGTGCTATCATATCATCTTCGAAAACTCCTATTCTCTTTCATAGTCCATTGATCAAAAACGGAACCTGCTGTGGCCGCGGGGATCACACCAAGGTATTGCCATATGCGGCGTTGGAGGAGATTGTTCTCCCTCCTCTTAAAGGGCTTAATGTTTCTCCCTCAGACTCTCGTGCATTTACGATCAAGCGCGGCTTCCATCTTTGCAAACGAGGACGAGTAAATTGGCCTTTGAAGTTGTGGGATATCAGAAGAGGCTGTGATGATTTCTTTAAAATTCGTATTTTGTTCCCACTCTTTTCGGTGCTTTTTTGAAAACCACTGTTCAATAGTCCTTGTCAATGTTGGATTATTATGTTTTGAGATGAAAGAGCAACTGTGAATGCTGTGCATTCATGGATAAGCGTTTTATTTTCAGTTATGATTATGCATTTTCTTCTGTTGCATCAGAGGGATAGAATGGTTCAGCTTGACCAATTAATATTCTATTCAAATGTCTTGCCATCGGCATTTCTACATCTTTAATTGCTCTAAATTGTTCGTCTTCTCCGGAGAATGCTCTCTTTTCTTTCACCCTGGCTTATTGGTTTCTGACTGTTAATTTATTGTGGGATTAGGGAAAACATAATTGAGGTTAAACAATATTAATAGACAATAGTGTTCCTCAGAGAGTGGTCGTCCTGAGGAGCCGAAAACAAAACAACCTGTACGCTATTGGCTGCCTGTACTGAATAATATATTAGGAATATTTCAAAGTATTCTGTTTCACTGTAATTGTATGCATGTGATACTGTAGCATGGAGCAATATGGGGATTATTGGGGCTGAATACATTCATGGGACATTCATGGAAATGCATCAGCCACAGCCTGGCTTTCACCTGTTCAATTATTTAGATAATGTCATTGTTTCTCTTGGAAACATAAGATTTACCATTGCCTGTTTGTGTCATGTATTGTCATGTTGTGTGTTTCTGTCCTTTCCCTTCACCCTGTCTCCCTCTGCTGGTCGTTGTTAGGTTACCTTTTCTCCCCCTCTTTCCCCCAGCTGTGCCTTGTCTCCTCCTAACTACCCATTCACCCCGTTTCCCACCTGTTCCCTTTTTCCCTCTGATTAGGTCCCTATATCTCTCTCTGTTTTTGTTCCTGTCCTTGTCGGATTCTTGTTTGTTGTGTTTCATGCCTGAGCCAGACTATCGTCATGTTTGCTGTAACCTTGTCCTGTCCTGTCGGAATCTGCCGGTCTATCTGAGCCTACCTATGTTTGGTTATTAAAGAAGCTCTGTTTAAGTTAGTTCGCTTTTGGGTCCTCATTCACTCACCGTAACAGTTTGTCTACACATATTCACCTTAGCGCAATGTTGCTATGCCCTATTTGAGATGACTTTCTCGAAAATCTCTGGTAATATCTAACATCTCCCAAGATCCTGCAAACATCTGTGATTAACCTTGCGTAATATTTCTTCCTCTGAAAAGTCCTGGCATAACTGAATTGACATCCCTAATAACCTGTTAACTACCACTTTTTTTTAAATGGCCCATTGTTAATATCACTGGTGATAGTACAGTCTGAAGTGCTTCCATAACCCATACTGATCCCTTGCCTTGCTACCTCCATACTGATGCTCTGGTTGCTTAGCCCCCTCCACTATCTTCATGTCGCTAACTCTCCATGTTGTCTGGTGCAGGCCATGGTGGAGACCGTGAACAACCTGCTTCAGCCCCAGGCCCAGTCGGCGTGGAGGGACCTGAGCACCGGGGAGCAGCTGAGAGCAGCCACCATGCTGCTGGATACGGTGGAGCAGGGGGCCTTCATCCTGGCCGACAACCTGCTCAAGACGGACATCGTGCAGGAGAACACAAACAACATCCGTGAGTACAGACTTAAAGCTCTACACAGCCACTAGCACGACACCAACATGAAATTAGATCTTCGCACACACACACACACACACACACACACACACACACACACACACACACACACACACACACATACACACATACACACACACACACACACACACATACACACATACACACATACATAAATACATACACACAGCGATATAACTGATTGGTGTGGTAAAAACAGAAATCTTCAGGCACTTATATGTACACTGGTGAAGACGAGGTGATCTGTCAACCTGCCAAAACATGATTACTAGGATGTGTAAGAAATACTGAATGTTTTGCAAACCTTTTCATAGACATCGTAGGACAGTGTGATGTTGTCTCATCTCTTGATACCTAATATACTTCTGGAATATATACTTCTGGAATATATAACATTGGTCCCATATGACTTGGTTTACTTATTTTCAGCACAACAAAAATATTGAACCTTTATTTAACTAGGCGAGTCATTTAAAGAAGTCATTCTTATTTACAGTGACGGCCTACCAGAAGGCAAAAGGTCCTCTGTGGGGACGGGGGCTGGGAGTAAAAACACAAATATAAGACAAAACACACATCACGACAAGAGAGACAACACTACATAAAGAGAGACCTAAGACAGCAATATAGCATGTCAGAAACACATGACAACACAGCATGGTAGCAACACCACATGACAACAGGTACCACACAACATGGTAGCAGCACAAAACATAGTACCAACATTATTGAGCACAGACAACAGCACAAAGGGCAAGAAGGTAGAGACAACAATACATCACGCGAAGCAGCCACAACTGTCAGAGTGTCCATTATTGAGTCTTTGAATTAATCGGGAATAGCAAAGCGTATTTCGCAAAGCAAGATGGAGCGTGGCCCTTGCAACTCCGTGATTGTAGGTTTGATTCCCGCTGGGGCCACCCATACCAAAATGTATTTATGCACGCACTTTTGACAAAAGTATCTGCTTAATGTCATGTATTATATTATAATGTTACAAGATATGCAAAGAGCTTTTTGATTATTTAAAAAAAAAGATTAGACAATTGTTCAAGGCAAAGCCAGCAGGAAAAGTGTCTCGTCTCAAAGAACAGTGGCTGTTGTCTAATCACATCTGGTTAAACAGATTACTACATTTTCAGCCTCGCCTCCAATTGCCATTAATATTAGCATTAGCAATCCTAATGTGATTATTCTGGTCGTCCAAGGGGAACCAGTTGGGACAAACTAAATAAATTCCTGTATGATCGTGCTGCGTCTTGGTAAACAGAGGGTAAGCGAGAGGGCTTTGCTATTCCCGATATAGTGCACTTCTTTTGACCAGAGCCCTATGAGCCCTCTTCAAAAGTAGTGCACTACACAAGGAATGCCATTGGAGATGCAGCCACAGTCTTAGTGATCATTGTTTGAGCTTAGTTTAATGAGGGGGCCAATTCTAAGTGACTGTATTCAAGTTCATTCAGAACCTTGAATGTGATAATAGGAAATACTGTAGAACAACTTATCCACTGGTTGTTCCATACGCCTAACGGAGGCAAGATGGATATTGATGTAGTACTATTTAACTACTCTATATTGCTGTTGTAGAGCTATTTAGAGGACCAAATGGCATGATGCATCAATTTTAACTCTGAAACAGAAAGCGTATGTGTTGGAACACAATAACAGTTTATTTTGACAACGTCAAAATAAACAACACCCTACCCCGACCACCAAGATGCACGGTCAAGACGCGAGTCAAATTATGAATACATCAGTAGCTTCAGTAGCCTAAACATCATTATTAGTGCCAAGTGGCCTTGATAAGTAGTGAAACTCAGCAAAAAAAAGCAATAATTGCATTATAATGAATGTAAGGGCTCCATTTCCAGCTGGCGTTAAGGCGGCACTAGTGTCAAACACTTTAGTTTGACATTTTCCAGCACATAACGCCACGTTTGACAAAGGTTCAACAAACTACCTGTCTTACATCAACTCGCTAGTGCTCAGATGGGCAGGGTTTAAATATTTGTGTGTGTGTGTGTGTGTGTGTGTCCTTAAATACATGATCCAAAGTGGTAATTTCAGGCAGCACTGAAACTTAGACCAACCAAAACATGGTTTTAGCTGTAACGCAGTGGGTTATGGCATGAATTTTGACAGCAGAAATGCGCACCACCCATTTCAAATCAAGTCAAATCAAATTGTATTGGTCACATACACATGGTTAGCAGATGCGAGTGTAGCGAAATGCCGTGGGCATGGAACAAGAGTAACCTAATGTGCTTTTGGTGCCTGTATACTTTGTATTTAGAAACATAAAAACAAATGTTTTGTTGTATTTTATTCAAAACCAAGCACATCATCCCCTCCTCTCAATGATGTTTTTTTTCCCCCTTCTTTTTTAAAAATCTGCCCAATACAATTGCGAAGTAGTCAAGACTGACGATAAAGGGTTTTGCTCCTGAGGCCGTTTGGAAATACATCTTAATCGCCAAAGCTTTATTAAAAGATCAGGTTTGAGAGGAGTAAAACAGGGAGCTTTGTATCTATGCATTGTCGGCAGGCCCACATTATATTAGCCACGCAGGCCCAGTTCTGGACGTGCGTAAAGCCTCCATGATGTAGGCTAAGTGCCCATTGTGAAATGAAGAGATGAGAACCTCCTGAATACCAGCGAACCTCGTGTTTACCTGTAACCTCGTGTAACCTCGTGTTTACCTGCTTGCTTTCCGTTTCATATGTTAAAAACCCAATCCCTCCCTTTGGCCTACTATAACAAAGGCTGGTTCAACAGCAGTGCGTGTCTTTTTTTGTATTTTTTATGATATCATTACATTTGGCATTATTATTATTATTTTTATTTTTTTACTGATTGCTTGTTTTTCGTTACATTTTATTACAACCAAACTTATTAGAATGATACACCTTCCTGGTTTTATGGCGACAACGAGCTTGCAGTGCAACTTCTGGAGATGTGTGAATGCCACCTGTAAGATGCTTCCGTGTATGTTCATTAAACGCAAGCCTATTTGGGAGCAGTATAACAGTGAGTGGACGTTCTCCCTTTCTATTTCTATTGGATCTTTGTCCAGCCACTGTGAAACGTTTGGATGTGCGTTAAACACTCCATAGTCTGCGTTGTTTCAATAGTAACTGCCCACAGGGAGAAATGGTGTCATAGTGTGACACAGCCTATTTAAAACAAGTTCATTGTGCTTATTTCTTCTCTTTTTAGGCCTTATGCATAATTTATTTAATCTTGTTTATTGACCATTTTTGGCCTGTCCATGCTCAGCCATACTGCAATTTACAGTAGGCCTAGCCCCTATATCATTTTGAATGCTATTGAAGCCATGCAATTATTTGTAGACTGCAAATGGTTTCAAGTGAAGGTATTTGGAACTGTAACGAACTAACATTGGAATTGGAGTTGATTCCAAGGCAGTACTGCACATGAAAGAACGTAAATACACAAGTTGAAGCAACCACATATTTAGCCATGGAGAATGTTCTGATTGGCCAGTGAGGGGCCTCGACACACCCACAACATGTTTATTCATCAAACCCAGCCCTTTGGTGCCAACGCCAGCAAGTTCTCCGATAATTGTAATAGTGAAAATTGCTCAAATATTTCAGACACATCCCTGGAACAGTATCTATCCTGCGCTTAGATTTACCTTTGCATTAGGTTTCTTAAAATAGAGCACTAGGTGTCGATATGACAGAAGTTTAAAAAAAAGTAAGTTATTGTCAGCTCGTGCTTATGTGCTTCTTCACACAATGGCATCAGGTGGATTTCAGTTAGCTGCTGTCCCTTGTCCTAACAGTTGACACAATTTCCGTAGCTTTTACTTGCTTGACACACTTTGACATACCTTTGTTTGGTTGTAGTGTGTAATATTCTCTTATTCTCCGTTTCGCTCTTCACTGGGTCCCCTTCCTCTTGTCATTCTTCAGCACTGTTGTGGAGTACAACTGCTGTTCAGGTGTCTTATTTTGCACAGAGGGAGGGAGCTCCAGTCTGACTTTGTTCATGCAGGCTCGAGTGTTGCAGAATGTGGTGGTGAGGCTTGTGGAACCTTACGTTGGCAAGACGAGCAATGTCTCCAAGGACTATTTCTGTACTTCACTGGCATTGGCGAACAAGTTACTTGCAAAAAAAAAAACAGGTCTGGCCAAGGAGGTAAACGGGGAAAACCATTCAAAAAAATGACATGCCCTCCTTAAACGGGTTATATCTCCAGATCTGTTTGTGATAATACGATTCTAATATTGATAGTGTGTTATATAGACTTTTTTAGGAAAAGTCAAGGATGAATGGGGTCATGTCTTAAAAAAATGTCAGTAATAAATTAAGTGGTTCTAGTGTTGGTTTAAAAAAATACTTGATTTAATTGTGTTGTTCTCCAGAATATTTGATTAAGTTGTCTTTCAATTAAGTATAGCTATATCAAGTGTCTCATCTCTGGTTCTGCTCATTAGTTTGCGTACCAAACTGTACCCTATTCCCGATTTAGTGCACTAGTTATGACTAGAACCCTATGGGCCCTGTTCAAAAGAAGTGCACAAAATTCGGAATGGGATACCATTTGGGACGCAACCATAGTTCAGGTTACTTCTTGCTATTGATCCTGGGTGCTCTAATAACTGCCAATGGGCTCTTGAGAATTCCAAAAGAGATCAAATGTCAACCACTAAACATTCCCAGACTCTTAGGGGGCAAGTTCATCCCAGTTGGGAGTAGTTGACCTCCATTGGTGGTCACCTGTAAATGTACCTAATTATCTTAAATTACCCTATTTATATCTGTACAAATTCCTTAACTTGAGTTAACCCTGGTTCTATGCATCCTGGTCAAGGCCTGTGGATCTTTTGGGGATTGAAATATACTAATAGCAGTTGAGTGAAAGTGGAATGTTGACACTCTTCTCCCACGATAAGCCCTTAGCTGTGTGTTTTTGTGAGAAATGTTCTTCCCCGTGCCCCTGGGAGATGAAACAGGAAGATCTGTTGGATGACACAAACATTTTGAACAACTGGCTTCATCAGTTGTTGAATTGTGGACTAAACAAATCAGCAGTTCACATTTAAAACGGTGGCTGAAAACAGTTGTAAGGAACGGGGGAAGGGGACAGAGGCGAGTAAATTAAACATGTTTGCGAGCTGAAGAAACGGCCAGTGTATTGAGCATTAAGGAAAGATGATATATCTCCCTTAGCTTAAAGGGATTTGGGATTTTTTTAGTCTCTTGCTACCATGGCAACCTAAAAAATATAGGTCTGCCAAGTCGAAAGAAGCAGCCAGCATTGGGGAATTAAAAAAATTGGAATTTATTGTCTCTGGCACTCAATTTATCAGGATATTAAGGGATCTTAGCCCCGTTTGAAAGGAAACAAAACAATCCCCTCACAGCAAACTACCTCCCCACCCCCTCGGCAGATGTGTTTTTATATCCTTCATGGAGGTAGTCAGGTTAATCATGCACAGTGACATATTTACTAGGCCTTGCTCTGCCTAGTTTGCCAGCCAATAAGGTTTGTTTGTTACCCGCGGTCCCAGGTGACCACCCCTCCAAGTACATTAGTATTGAGAGACCCACAACATAGCAGTGTGTCCACTGCTTTGATGTTTGCTCTTTCAAAGGCAATTAATGCAGAATGTATAGTGCCTTCAGAAGGTATTCACACCCCTTGACTTTTTCCATACTTTGTTGTGTTACAGCCTCAATTTAAAATAGAAATGAACAAAAATATAAACGCAACGTGAAGTGTTGGTGCCATGTTCCATGAGCTGAAATAAAAGATCCCAAAAATGTTCCATATGCACAAAAGCTTATTTCTCTCAAATGTTGTGCACAAATTTGTTTACATCCCTGTTAGTGAGCATTTCTTCTTGCCAAGATAATCCATACACCTGACAGGTGTGGCATATCAAGAAGCTGATTAAATAGCATGATCATGACACAGGTGCACCTTGTGCTGGGGACAATAAAAGGCCACTCTAAAAGGTGCAGTTTTGTCACACAACACAATGCCTCAAATTTTAACAGGAGAGTGCAATTGGCATGCTTGACTGTAGGAATGTCCACCAGAATTTAATGTTAATTTTCTACCAAAAAGCAGCCTCCGTCATTTAAAGAATTTGGCAGTACGTCCAAATGGCCTCACGTTAAGTGAGCGAGCGGTTTGCTGATGTCAACGTTATGAACAGAATGCCCCATGGTGGCAGTGGGGTTATGGTATTGGCAGGCATAAACCATAAACCATAAACCAACAACCACAATTACACTTTATTGTTGGCAATTTGAATGCACAGAGATACCGTGATAATGCACAGCCTCATGTCAAAATGATCTGTACACAATTCCTGGAAGCTGTAAATGTCCCAGTTCTTCCATGGCCTGCATACTCACTAGACAATGTTACCCATTGAGCATGTTTGGGATGCTCTGGATTGAAGTGTACAACAGCATGTTCCAGTTCCCGCCAATATCCAGCAACTTCGTACAGCCAATGAAGAGGAGTGGGACAACATTCCACAGGCCACAATCAACAGCCTGATCAACTCTGCAAAGGAGATGTGTCGCGCTGCATGAGGCAAATGGTAGCCACACCAGATACTGACTGGTTTTCTGATCCACGCCCTCACTTTTTTTTTAAAGATATCTGTAACTAACAGATGCATATCTGTATTCCCAGTCAAGTGAAATCCATAGATTAGGGCCCAAGGAATGTATTTCAATTACCTGATTTCATTATATGAGCTGTAACTCAGTAAAGTTTTTGAAATTGTTGCATGTTACATTTATATTTTAGTATAGATTAAATTGAGATTTTGTGTCACTGGCCTGCACACAATAACCCATAATGTCAAAAGTGGAATTATGTTTTTAGACATTTTTATGAGGATGGATCAACAACATTGCAGTTACTCAACAATAGTAATCTAATTGACAAAGTGAAAAGGAAGCCTGTACATAATAAAACATATTCCAAAACATGCATCCTGTTTGCAATAAGCCATTTATGTAAAACTGCAAGAATGTGGCTACAACATGAACTTATTTTCCTGAATACAACATTACGTTTGGGGCAAATCCAACAACACATCACTGAGGATGACTGTTCATATTTCCAATCATGGTGGTGTCTGCATCATGTTATGGGTATGCTTGTTATGGGCAAGGTATAGGGAGTTTTTTTTAGGATAAAAATAAACAGAAGGGAGCTAAGCACAGGAAAATCCTAAAGGGAAACCTGGTTGTCTGCTTTCCAAAAGACACTGGGAGACAAATTCAACTTTCAGCAGGACAACAACCTAAAACACAAGGCCAAATTTAAACTGGAGTTGCTTACCAAGACAACATTGAATGTTCCTGAGTGGCCTAGTTACAACTTTGACTTAAATCTATGGCAAGACTTGAAAATGGCTGTCTAGCAATGATCAACAACCAACTTGACAGAGCTTGAAGAATTAAAAAAAAAATGATAATGTGCAAATATTGTACAATCCAGATTTGCAAAGCTCTTAGACTTACCCACAACGACTCACTGCTGCTTATGTAAATGAGATTTCTGTATTTCATTTCAAATACATTTCCAAACATGCTTTCACTTTGTCATTGTGGGGTATTGTGTGTAGATGGGTGAGAACAAATGTATATTTAATCAATTTTGATTTCAGGGTACAACACAACAAAATGTGTGGAATAAGGGGTATGAATAGCTTCTGAAGCCACTGAATGTATTACTTTCTACGCCACTCCTTTGTGTGAAAAATATACATTTTAATGTACTCACAAGCAATACAAAATCCAGGAGATGTTTCCTGTTTTCATGCTCTGGTTACTGGTAGTATGTACACCTCACTAAACGAGCTCCCAGTAACATTGTTAGTGTGTGTGTCTGTGCGAGCGCGCGCCTATGGATGGGGTTGGTGGTGTGTGCGTGCCTGCCTGCATATACAGTATGTTAAGCTTCTGTACACCTTTTGTGTGTTTGCGTGTGTGCATCACTCCCTCTCATCGTTAATCTTATGAGCAGATTTCTGCCGATTAGCATATTATTTAAATCAGCTTTGAATGCTACCCCGTGCACAACAGAATCTATTGCGGCTGTGTCCCATGCCTAAAGCCAGTCTTAAGCCTTTTTTGTCATCGCTCATCCACCAGGATGAAAAACATTCCAACTGACTCAGTTAGCCCTGGAATTTTGGGATTGTTACAGTAGGTATCTCTGCCATTGTATCTTTCCAGTTGAATAGGAATACATGTCGCCATCTCCAAAGGAATCGGAATGTTAATGTTCTTTTTAAAAGTGAAAGCATGGCATGAGAACAATTTTTTTTTTTTTTAGGGTAACGACAATAGGACGGATTATGCCTTTCCTCTGTAGTTGTTTTGTGCGTTTGAGGTAACCTTGGCCTTCAAGCCAGACGTTAAAAGAAGTTTGAGACCTTTTGATGGCATCTCTCCCATCTCTGTCCAGGCCTGTGTTCAAATAGTATTGGTTTTCCTTCAAATACTTTTAGCCATTCGATTGGACCTGCCTGAAGTGACAGGTGGGCAGGGTTTGCACTTTTGGGAATATTCCATTGGTACCATTGTGCCCGACAAATTCAAGTGTAGTATTTGCAGGCCCGATGCAGCCATTTTTATACCAATATCAAACCATTTCTGAGTATCAATTAAGCACCTTACTAAAAATATTTTTTAAAAGGACAAAAACAGCTTTTTAGCAAAAAAATATTTCAAGCAAGAATGTGGGGAGGGGAAAACTAGCTGTTATTGGCAGAGAGGTTTGGAACTCTTTTTCTTTTTTATTGGGCTTGTAGCTCTATACACTCGTGCTCGTATCATCTAACCTATAGGGTATCTAACTGAAATATGCAGACTGATGGATTCAAAGTACATTTACATTGTAATACTTCTGAAAGACAACTTTCTAGCTCCGCCCATCTGGACATTCCCAGAAGGCATTGATTGAGAAATTGTTAGTTTTACACTGAAGACATGACTCTTCCATTGTGCTGTAGAATTTGTGAGTTTTGTCTATGTAATACAGTACATTCTATAGATTAGTTGATACTGGATTAAGCATAAATACCTTTTTAAAGAATGTCTTCAGTGGGGTAATGGGCATTATAAATACAAGTTTGTTATTAAGGCACATTTAAGTGCAGCAGGGTAGCTAGTGGTTAGAGCGTTGGACTAGTAACCGGAAGGTTGCGAGTTCAAACCCCCGAGCTGACAAGGTACAAATCTGTCGTTCTGCCCCTGAACAGGCAGTTAACCCACTGTTCCCAGGCCGTCATTGAAAATAAGAATTTGTTCTTAACTGACTTGCCTGGTTAAAAAAAAAAAAAAAAAAAAAAAAAAAAAAAAAGTTCACATGCTCCAGAAGGCATTTAGATATATTTTTTTAAGACAATCAAATGCCTCTCCTGTGAAGTAGTGATGTGCGACATATGCCTATCTTCCTGAACCGGGTCACATTTGTGTAAATAGGGACGCTACTTTGTCCCAAAATGTTAAATAGAATTCTATGGGAAAACGATCCATTCCTGTTGTTTTTCTCCGCGCGAATGTTTTAAGTGTCTAATATTTCTTCTCGGGTGATCTGTTTTTAGGGATTTATTTATTTATGTCTGCTGATAGTTGCTTCAGTGTTGTTGAGTCTAAGAAGGCTGTAGGATCACCTTTTAAAATGATCACCGCTTTGATGTCACACAATCAAGCCAAACACCCGTAAGTCCAAACGTGCGCTTCACATTTCCATATCATAAGACTATTGTAATATACAGTGTCAACGTTGATGATCACTAGGCTTGATGTGCAGTTACAAGATGACATGGCGTCATAACCTGGGTTGTTCTGAACAAAAGGAGCCGATGTTTGTCTATTGCAGTGGTTCCCAAACTTTTTATAGTCCCGTACCCATTCAAACATTCAACCTCCAGCTGCGTACCCCCTCTAGCACCAGGGTCAGCACACTCTCAAATGTTGTTTTTTTACCATCATTATAAGCCTGCCACACACACACACTATACGATACACTCATTCTCATGTTTAATAAATGTGAGTTTTTGCCACAACCCGGCTCGTGGGAAGTGACAAAGAGCTCTTATAGGACCAGGGCACAAATAAAAATAAATAATTTAGCTCTTTATTTAGCCATCTTACATATAAAACCTTATTTGTTCATCAAAAATGGTGAATAACTCACCACTCGTTAATGAGAAGGGTGTGCTTGAAAGGATGCACATAACTCTGCAATGTTGGGTTGTATTGGAGAGAGTCAGTCTTAAATATTTTTCCACACACAGTCTGTGCCTGCATTTAGTTTTCATGCTAGTGAGGCCCGAGAATCCACTCTCACATAGGTACGTGGTTGCAAAGGGCATCAGTGTCTTAACAGCACAATTTGCCAAGGCAGGACACTCTGAGCGCAGCCCTATCCAGAAATCTGGCAGTGGCTTCTGATTAAATTCAACGGTTAATGTGATTGGATGTTAATTATTTGACTAGGCTACCTGTATATGACATTGTGTTGTTATTTCGCTGAACACTGGATGGTTTCATTTTATTTTTGGCAGTGAAACGAAGCTAAAAAAAAACTCACCCAAATGTATTGCCCTGTTTGAAAATATAAATGTACTGTTTGAAAATGTGAAGAAATTGTAAAATAAAATACATGAAACGTGAATCACATTTTTATTTGCCGTACCCCCGACGGCATTGTGCGTACCCCTGGTTATGATCGGTTTCTCTGAATTGCCTTGTGAAAGCCTCACACTGTAAGACTTTATTTTGTTACTTAGATACTTAGCTATGTTGGCAAAATAACACGCTTTCAAATTATGCTAACCTGAACAGATTGTGATTCAAACACAACTACATGTGTGCTTGTTCTTGTACCTCAACAGCACAGCTAGGAGAGTTCAAAGTAGCACGTTATAGTTGAAGACTCTTCTTTGAGTCATTAACATGCATTGAAATGATGTATGAACTGTGCACACTGGAGAGGTGTGTTGCCACTTGGAGACACCACCTCTCACTCAAACCCTTGGATTTTTTTTGTCTTATGTTGCACCTTCCCCATATTTTAAGATTTCGTTATCAACAAATGTGTGCGAAAAGTACAGTAAATGTCAAATGCACATCAAATCAACAGTGTAATGTTTGGATTGTCCTGATTATACCATCATTTTATTTTTATTTATTTAACTAGGCAAGCCAGTTAAGAACAAATACTAATTTTACAATGACAACCTACCCCGGTCAACCTAACCCGGATGATGCTGGGTCAATTGTGCGCCGCCCTATGGGACTCCCAATCATGGCCGGTTTTGATACAGCCCGGGATCGAACCAGGGTCTCTAGTGACGCCTCTTGCACTGAGATGCAGTGCCTTAGACCGCTGCTCCACTCAGGAGCCAAATTATACCAAATCGCACCAGAGTAAGGGGTTAATCATTAATTTATCGCCTGGTGATGTGCATTAGGCTAGGTGAAACTCGCGCCTATGCAAACAAGCTGATTAGATGATCCTTTGTAGATTGTATTTTCGACCAGCAACTATCAGGAAATAACACTGATCAAATGTTTTAAAGTGTTAGTTTCATCAGCTGTTGTACAATATGATACAAAACACAGAACAAACATAATTGTCACCGCACTGGGCCTTTAAAAGAATAGAGGTACTGTTGTTTTGATCGGTTTCTGTCAGTGTTTTGAATTGTATTCTCAAACTAAATTCAAGCACGTCAAAAGTACGATATTGCTTATAACTGGAAACACTTATCTCCCTCACTAGCTTTAAGCACCAACTGTCAGAGCAGCTCACAGATTACTGCACCTGTACATAGCCCACCTATAATTTAGCACAAACAACTACCTCTTTCCCTACTGTATTTATTTTATTTATTTATTTGTTTTGCTCCTTTGCACCCCATTATTTTTATTTCTACTTTGCACATTCTTCCACTGCAAATCTACCATTCCAGTGTTTTACTTGCTATATTGTATTTATTTTGCCACCATGGCCTTTTTTTGCCTTTACCTCCCTTATCTCACCTCATTTGCTCACATCGTATATAGACTTGTTTATATTGTATTATTGACTGTATGTTTGTTTTACTCCATGTGTAACTCTGTGTCGTTGTATGTGTCGAACTGCTTTGCTTTATCTTGGCCAGGTCGCAATTGTAAATGAGAACTTGTTCTCAACTTGCCTACCTGGTTAAATAAAGGTAAAATATATATATTTTTTAAATAATAAAAGGATTCTTTGTCAATCTCCTATAAATGCTTCCTGTTCCGCTGCTATACGATGCCGCAGTCTTTGAACCACAAATTATGATCTTGCCTCAGACACAACAGCTGTTGAGCCAGTGCGCCAAAACCTGGCTGTCTTCACCATCCGTCTCTATCTTGTCTACCCATCGCTTTCCACTCAGCTCACCCTGAAAAATTATAGCTTCCTTGAAGTGTGGGCCAAAGCGCTCCACGGCTTCAACTATTCTTCAACCGTACAAAGCGAGGAAGTGTGCAACAAGGCTCCCTGGATTACACCTGAACTCCTCCTCACTCGATGAAGAAAGTTTTGTGAGACGTGTATAGCTCAGCCTTGATCAGAGGCTTCAGCGAGACGCTAGTCTTCAAAGCTTTCCAAAATCAGACGATATACTTCATTCAACACACCCAAGGACCGTTGATGTGGGTGGGGGGGGGGGGGTTCTAATTACTTTGTTGCTGTTACCTGCTTGTCTGCTTTGTTTCTGAACTGAAACAGCAGTGTTGTGATGCACACAGTCAGAGCAGAACTGAGTTTCATATTACAATGTAAAGCTATTGTTCAATGCTAACATGTTTTAGTAGGTTGACAGACCATAGTGATGGGTGCATGGATTTTGACTCATAATGCTCATGTTATCCCAGATGGCATTCTCTTTGCATCAACTGTCAACACTTGCACCCCTCATAATAGGGTTATTTAAATGGTCATTTTCTTCTCATTTCCCTCTGTCCAGAGCTGGAGGTGGCCAGGATGAGTACGGAAGGAAATCTGCCCGACCTGAAATTCCCACAGAGTGGCCAAGGCAACTCCATCACCCTGTCGGCGAGCACTTTGAAACAGCATGGGAGAAATGGTAAATGGCTTTGCCTTAAATAAATGTTTACTGTACATCAAGGGTCTCCAACTCCAGTCCTGAACAGCTTTTAGGTGTGCAGTATTTTGTTCCGTCACTTGGTGCTGGGCTGAAACGAAAGCCTGCATACTCTGTAGCTTATATAATTGTACATATAGCCCTCCGCCCCCAAAAAGCATGCAACATAAACTGGTAATGGAGTATTAGACTTTTTTAAGAATAACACATTCTATAGGCCTTGCCAATGCATTTATATTCAAATTAATATTATATTCTAAAATATGTGAGAATAATGTGGACTTGCCTGACCAAATAAATGTAGATTTTCCTGTGGCCTATGTTGCCAACACAGTCACAAAAACCTGGTTCCTTTTATAACGGAAGGATTTGTTGAAGCCATCATTAGATGTTGTCATCCTCATATTAACCGCACCTGGTTTTACCGCAACAGAGTAGTGCAACACCCTACAATTGAAGCGACAGGAAACAAACGAACGTGGCCACATCTCTCACAGAGCCGATCAAAAATGTAATCACTAATAATTATAAGGGAACGAGATAACTTATAATTTTGCTACAATAATTACACCAAATTGAGGAAATGTCCGATTTTCAAGGTAGACCTATCCCAGTACCTCCATTTCTGAGCTCCAAATTCAAATTCAAGTTGGCTACTTCAAGCCTCTTGTATTGTTATAAAATTGCAGGTGTAACATGGAAAACACAATGCATTTATGATTTTCTTTCATTACCAGATCATGTTGTGGAGAACCCACTAGGCTGTCATTGTGTCCAGAATAAATAATAGGAATAGCATTGGGTGTTGCGCAGTAGACAAGACAAAGATGAGACAAAATTATCGCTGTGACTAAAATCTGACTACTAAGAGGACTGGTCAAATTTTTTGAAAGAGATTGAGAGCGTTTCAGTGACAATCACAATTAATATGTAACCGACTGGCTCAAATCGGCCTTATGTAGCAACATTTGAAATGTTTTTTTAAATGTTTTACATTGGATAAAAATGGAGACTCAGAGCTACAAAATGGCATACAGTTGCGGAACAATGGGAAAGTAATTTTGCTTTAAAAGTTGATAAACTTGTAAACTCACTTTTGAGAAAATAGCCTTTGAATTTTTAGTACTACTACTGGAGAGCCCTTCTTTGTCTACACCCATTCAACATCGTTCACATCCTCTTAAGCTTTAGCCCCACCCATATTTTTAAGGTTTGATCCGAGCATTCTGGACTAACAACAGCAGTCAAGCACCCAAGCTAACTTGCTAGCTGCTTCCAGACACAAATGAGAGAACAGCTCACTGAACATTACTCGCCCTAGCAGAGCTGGTTAGGCTTTTATGTTCTCCAGAGCGTTGGTGCCTGCAACTGTGTCATCAGATTGTCTGTTCTTAAATTCAGAGTGTTTCGCTCTGAGCGTTCAGAGCGCACAGCACACTGGACGCTCTTGCCGATGAGTAGGGAAAGATCCAAACGTTTTGACCTCACAACAGCAGTTAAGCAACCAAGCTAACTGCATAACATTGGCTAGCCTGAGAGAACACCCCACTCATAATGAGAGAACACCCCACTCATAATGAGAGAACACCACACTCTGACCATTTTACTTGCCCTAGCAGAGCTGGTTAGGCTGTTTTCATGTTATCCAGAGCATTGGTGAATGTAACTGTGCTGCTGGCAACAATTTAATTAAGCTTTTTGCTGACGTTTACTGACACCAGCCATTTTCAACGCGTGTTGAGCGTTTGTAAATTCAGCATTTATTCTGCACTCTGGCACACTGAGATTAGTTTTTTGTTAAGACATGTACCTAGCTAGTTAAACAATGAACCACAATCCCAACTCATGACATTACTACCCTGCATGAATCTGCAGGTAGCTTACCAACCAGGTTTAATATTAGCTAGCATACATTAGGCAATAAATAGCCAAGCAAATGGCTCTGAGATACGAATAATAAGATCATACATGTAACGTTAGCTGGCTAGCCAGCCAGCTAACATTAGCTAGCTAACAGTACACTTTAACTTGAAATGAAATCACAATCTCTCAAAATTGTGTAATATTTGAAATTTAGCTAGCTAAACTGTCTTACCCGTCCGTATACACCATGGATGGACGCATCTCCTGTCGAATGCCATGGTTGCCCTTAGTTTGAAGGTGTAATCCGGAGACCGGTGTTTTCTCCATCTCCTTAGCGATCATACTCAAATTCCACTGATTTGAAAACTCGGTCCTCCAGAAAGTGGAGAGCATATCTAACATTTTTTTCAGAATGGCACAAATTCCCCGATATCAGGGTACTCATGTCAACATGTTTGCTTTCAGAGCATATTTGATCCCAAATTATAAGGGGGAGAGATACCTCGGTGTCTCAGGCATCCATACACGTTAGCTAGTGAGCCAACCAGCTAATGTTAGCTAGCTAACAGTACACTTTAACTTGACATTAGGCTTATGCAGTTTTACTACACAAAACATTTAAAAAATTGCCTCGTTAAACAAGATTACCTAGAAATACTGACCACCTCAAATAGACAGAAGCGTGCTATATGGCAGACCAATCCAAACTCATCTCTCGGCATGTCCAACCCACTCATTATCTCAGCCAATCATGGTTAGCGGGAAGGTTGCTGACTTTTTCTGTGGCTTAACCAACTAGGCTCATAATTTTATTGGTATTTACAGATGGCACATATGATTGTTATTAAGACACATGAAAGTTCACATGTTCATTTCTGCCAAAAAAACACATTTGAATTTTTTTAACATTCAAACAGCTCTCCTGTGAAGTAGTGACCCACGACATAGCCTAGTTTCCTGAAACGGGCCACATATTAGAGGCATAGATGCACAGCACAGTTCTGTACAGCAGTGGGACAAGATGAGTGTCCTTCCCACTGCTCCACTCCGGCTCCTCCTCCAATTATACACATTGTGCAAGTGACTCTTGCTTCCCCGTAGCTAACTAGTCACACCAGCCTTCTAGTTAGCTAACCTACACCTGGTTAAGAAACACAAGTTGGTTTATGAAATTAAAAACAATAGCATACATGAGTTGAATAGTAAAACAACAGTATAGCTATGTTTTTCTTTCCCGTGAGAGTAGAAAAGTAGGCTGTCTTTGAATTTGTAGTCTCACTCAACCCTCCCACTTTCCCCACTGCTTTGCATAGCCAGGTGCTATGTAGACAACATTTTATTTTATCTTTATTTATCCAAGTAGTTGAGAAAAAGTTCTCATTTGCAACTGCGACCTGGCCAAGATAAAGCAAAGCAGTTCGACACATACAACAACACAGAGTTACACATGGAATAAACAAACATACAGTCAATAATACAGTAGAAAAATCTAAATACAGCATGTGCAAATGAGGTAGGATATCTCTTTAACATGCCTCTCAGACATGTTAAATAAGAAATAACGTTGTCTCTACTCATGAAATTTCTATCTGCAACGTTTGATAACGCCATTAAACATTAAACAGCCATTAAACTCTACCTGTTTTAAAGTCACCATTGGCCTCATGGTGAAATCCCTGAGCAGTTTCCTTCCTTTCCGGCAACTGAGTTAGGTAGGACGCCTGTATCTTTGTAGTAAGTGAGTGAATTGATACACCATCTAAAGTGTAATTAATAACTTCACCATACTCAAAGGGATATTATTATATATTTTTTTTACCCGTCTACCAATAGGTGCTTTTCTTTGCGAGTCATTGGAATATCTTCCTGGTCTTTAAGGTTGAATCTGTGTTTGATATTCACTGCTCGACCAAAGGACCTTACAATTATCTGTATGTGCGGGATACAGAGATGAGGTAGTCATTCAAAAATCATGTTAACCTGTCTAACCCCGTTCCGCTAGCGGAACCCCTTGCCAACAGCCAATGAAATTGCAGGGCGCCAAATACAAATCAACAGAAATCTCCTAAATCAAATTTCTCAAACATACAAGTATTAGGCACCATTTTAAAGATACAATTCCTGTTAATCCAGCCACAGTGTCTGATTTCAAAAATGATTTACAGCGAAAGCTCCACAAACGATTATGTTAGGTCACCACCAAGCCACAGAAAAACCCAGCCATTTTTCCAGCCAAAGAGAGGAGTTACAAAAAGCACAAATAGAGATAAAATGAATCACTAACCTTTGATGATCTTCATCAGATGACACTCATAGGACTTCATGTTACACAATACATGTATGTTTTGTTCGATAAAGTGCATTTATATCCAAAAGTCTAATTTTACATTGGTGTGTTATGTTTAGTAGTTCAAAAACATGCTGTGATTTTGCAGAGAGCCACATTAATTCACAGAAATACTCATTATAAATGTTGATGAAAATTCAAGTGTTATGCATGGAACTTTAGATACACTTCTCCTTAATGCAACCGCTGTGTCAGATTTCAAAAAAACTTAACGGAAAAAGCATCATCTGAGTACGGCGCTCAGAGCCCAAACCAGCCAAAATAAATATCCGCCATGTTGCGCAGTCAACATTAGTCAGAAATAGCATTATAAATATTATTCAGGAATCGCAGTTCCACAATAAATGTTTATTTTGTTTCGATAATGTCCATAATTTATGTCCAAAGAGCTTCTTTTGTTAGGGCATTTGGTAAATCCAAATGTGCGTTCAGGTCCAGTCGGACGAAAAGTTCAAAAAGTTATATTACAGGTCGAAGAAACTTGTCAAACTAAGTATAGAATCAATCTTTAGGATCTTTTTATCATAACTGTTCAATAATGTTCCAACCGGAGAATTCCATTGTCTGTAGAAAAGCAATGGAACGAGAGATACCTCTCATGTGAACGCGCGTGACTGAGAACGAGGCTGCTGCCAGACCCCTTAGTCAAACAGCTCTCATTCACTCCCACTTCACAGTAGAAGCCTGAAACAACGTTCTAAAGACGGTTGACATCTAGTGGAAGCAAAATGACCCATATCCCACTGTGTATTCGATAGGGGCTGAGTTGAAAAACTACAAACCTCAGATTTCCCACTTCCTGTTTGGATTTTTTCTTGGGTTTTTGCCTGCCATATGAGTTCTGTTACACTCACAGATGTCATTCAAACAGTTTTAGAAACTTGAGAGTGTTTTCTATCCAATAACAATAATAATATGCATATATTAGCATCTGGGACTGAGTAGGAGGCAGTTCAGTCTGGGCATGCTATTCATCCAAAAGTGAAAATGCTGCGCCCTATCCCAAAGAAGTTAAACATTATTATTGCATACAGCATGAGTCCTTGCAACTTATTTTATTTGTTATTTACTTGTTAAACACATGTTGTATTTTTTAAAACTTATTTAGGCTTGCCATAATAAATGTGTTGAATACTTATTGACTCAGGACATTTCAGCTTTGAATTAGTAATAGTTTTGAAAAATATAATTTCACGTTGACAGTATGGGATATTGTGTGTGTAGGCCAGTGACAAGAACATCTACATTTGAATCAATTCAGACTGTAACACAACCACATTGGAAAAAGTGAAGGGGTGTAAATACTTTCTGAAGGAAGTGTACATGTTTGTCATATTTCTACTGTTGGGAAGAGAATAGGATGTTATGCATAAAAATATGTTGGTAGGACAAGGCTATGTATGTTTGTTCACATGGAAGTCAGTGATATATGTTTACTATAGATTGAGGCAATACGAATGTCATGTGGCAAAAATTAGATTAATTAACTAAAATGGCCCACTGTAATTTTGACAATAACTAGACTAAATCATTATTCAAAGACAAAAATATGACTAAGACGTAATTATATTTGAGTTAAAACGACCAAGACTGGTATCAAAATAAGGTGACTCTTTCGGTTAGAAGCATTCGATTTTACAATCGCTTATATTTTTGTGGATTTGTGTACCCATGAACTGTTTTCACCCATGTAACATAAGCTGACACAACATGTTACGTGGGTACACTGCATTTCTGAGATCTCGACGCAAAAAACTGTCCAACAGCTAGATCCAGGATTCTTACAGGGCTCAAGTTCAATGATTCATTTAGATGATTCATATATGATATAACAACAATTTACACTGCCGTAAATGCAAGGACAGAATAGTAATGTTTTACAGTATGTGAAAAATCTGTCAACACACCAACTATGAGAGAGGTTTTAAATCAACTCGTGAATTGTATTGAATATAGCTACAGTATTGATCCCCTCTTATATCTTAATGTAATGACATGAAAAGAAATTGTCAGATTATTATCAATCACTTATAAACAGCGAAAACAAGTCATCCGGTGTAGGAAATCCTCCCTGGTACCCTAGTTTCTAGAAAAACCCATGTCCGTGGCACTCCCCCAATGCACTGCTCTTACTGAAAACCATTGAGTTGCTGCGTTTCTTACGCATCAGTTTGTCTGGTTTCAATCCACCCTTAGAAGTGGTATAAGTACCAGTTGAATTTACATACCCGTTACACCGTAAGTTCATAGTTTCCCTTGAATAACATCAATATAATGGAAAGAGTGCCACAATAGTGTTGGTTTCAGGCAGAGGTGACCAACCCTCCTTGAGAGCTACTGGGTCTACATTTTGCTCCAACCATGTTATAACACACCTGATTCTGCCTGCTATCAAGGTCATGGAAAGCAGCTAATTAGTATAATCAGGTGTGTTAGATAAGGGCTGGAGAGAGAGCCTAGCAGATGGGTAAGCCCTCCATGAGGGGGGTTTGCCACCCCTAACACAAGGTCTGATAAAGTATAGTGCCTTTTTACTGACTTCAAATGGGCAAAGGAGGGTCCCCGGTTGCGGAATTAGTTGTGTTCAAGAGCTGCTTCTAAGCTGTAATGAGGCTATTATACACAATACGGGGCTATCTATGGGAGCGGCGCTGACAATTTTTGGACTTTATTACTTGTTCATGCAAACGAACT
Organism: Oncorhynchus mykiss; assembly: GCF_013265735.2. Lineage (NCBI taxonomy): Eukaryota > Metazoa > Chordata > Actinopteri > Salmoniformes > Salmonidae > Oncorhynchus > Oncorhynchus mykiss. The sequence continues at coordinate 20,982,860 of NC_048573.1, read as the reverse complement.
AATCTCTTTCCGCGTGCTCACCACTCTCCACTCGATGAATACGCTTATGTCCAGCAGTGCTTCATTATATGTGGAGCTGTGTTTCTTTTTCCCGTTCATCGAGAGGTAGCGCACGCACACATTGTTTTCCTTTCATCTCGAGTAAGTGATCCAAGTCGAGGCGGGAGGGGAGTGTGCTTTCATATCGGAAGCCTAAAGAAGGACGCCAGGAGAGAGATAAGGAAATAATGAAGAGTAACTGTTCCCTTTGTCAGTGTAGGCAATAATGACGTTTCGTTGAAGTTGAATTAAAATGACCTCTCGTACCTTACTGTGGTGTTTTTTTCAGCCTCGACACCTTTATTGCCGTTGATAACATGCTCGGAGGCATTTAAACAATTTTCCATATTAGTTGGCCTAAATAGTTTCAACTCTCCCTAATCCTGTGGAATCAAACATCTAAAAGGAATGAGTTACCGTACCTCAAAACATATTGATTCTGTTGAACCGCAACATTTGACAATCTGTCAGTTAAACTGTAGTGCATCCAATGCCGTTTCGCCCTTGAGCAAGGCACTTCCAAAACGGTTCCAAAGGTTGACTGGGTTTCTCATAGGCATATAAACCTTAGCAATGTCTAGGCTAGGTTTACAAACTATCCCTTTATTCACAAAAAATACAAAACATTTAGACAATTTTTCACCTTTGGATTTATTTTTGTTTTCTGGCACTACTTTCCCTGCTACTTAAACCTCAAACCTCAACATAAACCTTTAACCCCTTTTCAGTCACATACTGTATACAATAGCATTCTATTCTATGGTAAAATATGATCAATACATTTCAATAACACACATTCAGGCTATGTCAGTGGTGGCAGGGGCTGTCTCAATTGCCTTAAAGATCTCCCTCGCCTTAATCGCTCTGATCTGAAAGAACTGAACAGGTGAAAGCCAGCCTAATGATGATCTTCTGCCATTTTTGTTTTCACCTGTCACTGCAAACAAAGGGGAGGAGATTAGGAGAGGATTTTCAGGCCATGATGTCATATTTTATTTCCTAGGAGAGATCCGGATGGCCTTCGTCCTGTATAAGCACATCGGAGCCTACCTGTCTACAGAGAATGCCAGCATGAAACTGGGCAGGGAAGCCATGGCCACCAACTACTCTGTCATTGTCAATTCTCCCGTCATCACAGCAGCCATCAACAAAGAAAGCAACAAAGTCTACCTGTCCGAACCGGTCATATTCACCTTGAAACACCTGCAGGTACGACACACACACACACGGACATGTGCAAGCGCACACAAAACACACACTTTGGGATTATCATTGAATTCACTACTAAACACCTTGGTGGGCACACCTTTTTCTTCTAAAAGGAGCAGTTTGGGAATCCATTTTCGACTTGTAAATTAATGAAGTTACCCCTTCAATTTTTACCTCAATTTCTTTGACAAGAAGAAAGCATGAAGAACAAAGAGTAATCTATCATAACATATTGATGATGCACAACTTTGTTTTCATTAGTTTTCTCCCTATTAGTTTAAGAACAGAACTGTCTAACCTGGAAGGCTAGGGTGATAGCAGCGTTCTAGCGTTCTATTGGTCGTCCCTGGAGGCTGGTTAGTCATTGCCGAAGCATTAACTTCCTCCCCGACTGCATTATCTTCCCCTCGCACGACTCCCAACAGCGCCCAGAGCCATTATTAGGCAGGTTGAAAGACCTTGAGAGTAACTTGCAGATGACTGTGTGTGTGCAGTGTGTGGGAGGGACAGTTTGTGAGGAGAAGGAGTTTGAGGAAAAAAAATAAAGATCAGAGAGCGAACGATAGCGGTAAAGAGAGGGAGAGGAACACTAAAATAAAATATAAGAGAGAGAGAGAGAGAGCTTATGTTTTTTTCAAAATGAAACTGGAAAATGTCACACTTGGGGTCAATGCAGTTATTACCGGGGACCACCCGCCTTTCGCTTAATTCCTAGTTTTGTCAGAAGACACAGTGCTAGAACTGTCTGAGGATAATGTAGGCCACTGCCGCGTTCCTACCTTTTTCTCGGCCCACTGGTCTAATCTCAATAAAACAGTGCTCTTATATAAGTGTATGTGGTTCCCTAGACTTGCACTTGTGACAGAACATGTGGTCTTCTGAACTGCTCTGTGCTGTGTCTTCTAAACAGTAGACTTTTGTAAAGAGTCTTCTCAGTCTTCTAAAAGAGTCTTCTCAGTCTTCTAAAAGAGTCTTCTAAGTCTTCTAAAAAAGATGGACCAAATATATGAGGATGGTTCTTTATACTGCAGGTATGCTGAGACTAGAGTGGCGCAGTGCTTCTCAGTGCAAGAGGCGACACTGCCGTACCTGGTTCGAATCCAGGCAGCATCACATCCGGCTGCGATTGGGAGCCCCATAGGGCGGCGCTCAGTTGGCTCAGCGTCGTCCGGGTTTGCCTGGGGGAGGCCAGCTTGCCTAGTTAAATAAAGGTTAAAAGTTAAATAAGAATTTGTTCTTAAACTGACTTGCCTAGTTAAATAAAGGTTAAATAAAATAATTAATAAAAAATGATATATAGGAGTACTTCTCATAGCCCGGTCCCAGATCTATTTGTGCCGTTTTGCCGATTACTGTGGTCATTGTCATACCAAACACCCCCATAGTATTTGGCTATACAGCACCAACAGATCTGGGACCAGGCTATACTACTCTTCGCTCTAGTGTTTAGTTCCATCACTATACAATTAATAGCCCTTAGATCAGAGGTTCTGGATCACTTGTCCCAGAGGACTGTGGCTGTCCTCTAGTTATTGTTTCGCTTTCTTGCCTCCGCACTTAATGGACTAATTAAAGTGGTTAATGGGACAGAAGGTCACCTCGTCTGGTTTTTCCAGTCCATGCTGCACTATATCCAACTAGTCATTGGTTGGCTGTGTGGAGGAGAACTCAATCAGACGGGAAATGTATGTCTGGAGAGGATCTGCTGATTATGGATGCTTCTCAAAGGGTATCTTGTTCCCTATACAGTATAGTGCACTACATAGGGAATATGGTGCCATTTGGGACACAGCCTATGTTCCACAGTCACAGCTTTAGCAACATTGTGAGAAGCATATTGAGGATTGGGGTTACACACTTCTGCTATGGACTATCCCCTCAAACGCACACAGCATTAAGGTGCAATTTGAAGTGGTCAGGCAATATCTAGCTGCAAGAGATGGCAGCTTTCCACATGAGTTCAACTTAAAACCAGACCTATTTCCAGCAATCATATAGGGCATTTCTAATAGGGCATTCATATAGGGCATTCATATAGGGCATTTGTATGCATTGACACATTTCTCCTCTCACCCCTTTATCTGCATTAAGCTCAAAAGTGACTGTTTTAAAACGGGCCAGCGAGATAGCGGGAGAAGCTAGTCGTTAAGGCTGCCGCCTGACAGAGAGCGGCGGTGGCGGCCATTAAACAGCGGGGCAGTCTATTGTCGCACAGTGAAGGTTAAAGTGAAAGGTCGAAAAACACAATGAAAGGCTGCTCCATCGGCGCTCACCGTCGCCATTAAACTAAAACCAACCGCCGCAGTGGGGGGAAACCCGCACCGCCACCGGAAAAGGGAATCAAGGAGCTATTTCTGAGATATTTAGTCTTGAAATGGAGCACTGTAGAGTTATGCTGTTGTGGCACGTCAAGGTTATGGGAGGCTCACCTGAAATGAGCTCCATGCGTTTCTGTTTAACCCAGCCAGAGTGTTGGCTTTTTAGAATGGATCACTCAACCTTCAATCAATGTGTTTGTGTTTTTCCTCCCACTAGCGTCATTGTGCTGCTGGGGCCCGTATGCTAATTGTTATGTGGTTTGTCCCCCACAGCAATCCAAGGAAAGCTTTAACCCCAACTGTTCTTTCTGGAGTTATTCCAAGAGGACCATGACGGGGTACTGGTCGACGCAGGATTGCCGGTTGCTAGGCACCAACCGGACTCACACCACGTGCTCTTGTACCCACCTGACCAACTTTGCCGTCCTTATGGCTCATGTGGAGGTCAAGGTAAGGCCTTTTCCACCATCTCATCCCAATCCATGCTCAGCCATTTTTTGTTTCAGCCCAGATCCAGTACAAGCAATACAAATCCCATGAAACCATACGTTATAGCGTGGCCTTACAGATGGATAGCTCTATTTTGTGACCTTCACAGCAGCACATTCTACAAGAAAGGAAAGAACCACTATTGAGTGGCACTGAGTTAAGATCCAAATCTAAGAGCTTTTTTTTGTGCCAAAAGCAGCCTTAGTGTTGAGTGTGTGTTCGATGTGGGGACCATTCCCTATTTGGCCTTGTGTGAAGTAGTTGGAGAGAATGGCCCTTGCAGGAGGAAAATGCATTTGAGGTTTCAAGAGATCGTTGAGGCTTTCATTGAGTCGTCCGCGTACCTACTTAGCTTAAAATAATTTTCTATACCTGAATGCATGGTTAGATGTTCCAAACACCCCGATATTCGCAGGTTGATGGATTGAAGGAGAATCCACATCTTTAAAAATAAATAATGTTTTTTTTAACTAGGTAAGTCAGTTAAGAACAAATTCTTATTTTCAATGATGGCCTAGGAACAGTGGGTTAACTGCCTTGTTCAGGGGCAGAACCTCAGATGTCTTTCCTTGTCAGCTGGGGATTACTGGCCCAAAGCTCTAACCACTAGGCTACCTGCCGCTCCTTTTTAACCCCTTACACTCGTGGGAATTGGCCTATGTGGATAGGGCTAAATATGAAAACCATAAACATGATACTAAAGGAAGAATTTGGACATTATGGGAAGATTTTAATTCATTACCATCTCATTACCGTGAGAGGCCACCCAGGGGTCACGGCATATTTCAGCTGTTCCTAATTTTCAAATGTCTTCTCATTCCCGAACCTCAACCCTTGCAGTTTCCGGGGGGAACAAAGACTCTTATGAAAGAGAGATTTAGCGAAAGGTTGCATTTATTTTGAAAGTGTTAATTTACTTATTGCGTCTTACTGCTCTCTTACATGGGAGATAATATCTGTAAGTTCTGTCATTGCTCTGTGGTTGAAAGAGAGAGTTCTAGAGAGTCAAAATATAATAAAATGTGTGGGACTGTTTGACAGAAGAAAAGAGGTGGGTAGGGAGAGAGAGTGAGAGGATATATAATGTGAGATGTGTAGGATTGTCACATGAAAGATTGGCCTGTAGTTTGCGCTGTGCGGCGGTGTGAAAGTGGCACTGTTACCGGCGATTCTCAAGGGAGAGAGAGATGGAAGGGATTGTTGGCCAGAAAAGAGAAAGATAACTTCTGTCACTGCAAGTTTGAGGGCCACGCCGCTGAAGGCCCCAAGACCCCCAAGGCTAGCTTTAGTCAGCGAGGAAAGAGGACTCTATAATGCCTGTCCCAGTTGGCCAAAGGCCATATAACCACAGGCCCTTGGACCTCCCTTAGCGACAGTCTGCCCCCACTCCCAGCCAACCAGCCACTCTGGTCCAGAGAGGTTTACCCCTAGTGAGCAGGAGTCACTGTTTGTCACTCAGCCACTTGGCTTGGGGGAGCTAGTGTGCTCTAGCCTCGATCTCTAGCCAGGGCCATGAATACAGAGGGAAGCTGTGAAGAATAGGAGTGAAGGAAGTGCTTTGTCATGTGATTCACTGTGTGGAAACCGCTGGATGCTGGTGTTGCATTCAGGGGGAAAGTAGATGGTTCTTACATCCCAATTCCAAAATGTCTGCATTCATCTACTCTATGTTTCTGCTCGGTCGAAAAGGCAGTGTCATCGGAAGACATTTCAAGGAAATGCAGGCATCTTTTGACAAACTGCCAAGGCATTCCAATCCAGAAGCGCCAAGTGAATGGGGGGGGGAGAAAACCGTTAAATGTCAGTTAACAACAAAAATTCCATCAATTGGGATGTCCGTATTTTGTCTCCATGGCGACAAAACAATCCTGTAGTCTTGTTTAGCACCATCGCCAGAAGAGATAGTCACGCTGCAATTGCCATCCTCACTTTGAGAAGGAAGAGGCCCACTATCACCGTCATCTTTCATGTTGCTGTAATTTAGCCAGATAGACTGGGTGCTCCAGCAGAAAATAACAATAAGAAATTCGAAGTGCTTTTACGATAATGCACTGTTTGATACGTTGATGCGTATTGCTGAAAGCGTGGCAGCGTTATCTTATGCACACATTGGTAATCATTTGTAATATGTCTTTATCTTGGACTATGTTGTGGTGGTGTTGAGGCCGTAGTAGTGTTCATGAAGTATTTACAGGACGGAATGGAGTGGTGTCAAACACAAGGAAACCATGTGTTTGATGTGTCAATATATTCCGTCCATTCCAGCCATTCCTACAGTATGAGCCTGTCCTTCCCAATTAAGGTGCCACCAGCCGCCTGTGATGTATAGGAAATGGCATATAGTACTCCGGAGTTAATACACACTATGCAGTGGTTTCCCAACAGACCTGTTTTCAATCAGAACTCAACCTGTTGGACATTCTGAAGCTGACCTAGAGTAAATAACCCATATCAGAAGCATGAACTTAGTGATTTTTCTCTATGCTGTTTCAAGCCATTAATACAACATGGAACAGCTAATGAGGTGCCTTTCAACGATAACTGACCCCACCGTCTCACGATCATGTTCGCTCAGTACTGTAAATGAATGGATTCAGAATCCACAGGCTTTGGCTCTCTGAGGAATTAGGTTTCTAGTCAATGGTCGTCTTTGTGGTCAATTATCACCTTTCTGAACTGCCAAAGAAGAAGAACAAATATGCATCTTTGCTATTCATAGGGGTTATGGGACCCAGCCCTATGGGGTTCCAGAATACTGCAGTATACCGTGAAATGTCAGTATACAAAGTTCCACATAGCTTTTTTTTCTTCTTTCTCAAACACGTCTAGTTCATCGTTCCAAGGTTCTTGGCACGTCGTTTGACTCGTTGATACTCTGTGGACTAGCACTTATTGAAGGGTTGTGATGACAAAGTAATCTGTGCTTTGTATATTTTGTCAAGCACATTTAATTTGTACTTTTATTTATACTGGCTGAAGCATTGTCCTCTTTCAAAAAAAGTCAACAGTCCTGAGGGGAGTTGACAGTGTGACTCACTATCAAATCCAGCAAACAAACACCATGTCTGTCAACGACAGGGGATGAGGTAGCTACCATCCAAACAGTAAGGAAAGGATCGTGGACTTTTGTGCACCAACATGATCTAGCTTGATGGCGAAAGCCGTCCCATTTGTCAGCTGTTCCTGCCCGCCGCACTGAAGTACATCAGTCGGCCTCGTACACCAAAATAAACCCAAACGGGCTGTAACCAGCCGTGTGTCAGTCAGAGATTATGTCGCTTTTGTGTCTCCTGGAAGGGAAGTGATTGCGAGGGAGTTTCGCGTGAGGATGAGAGTGATTGCTTAAGTGCTCTGTCAAAGTAGAGCGTGACGCTGTCTCCTCTTCATACAACTCCCAACTGCTCTCTCATCAAGCATAGAAATAGTATGTTAAAAATGTACAATAATACTTCCAGCTGGAAGTTACTCAGAGAAGATTTGGTTGTGATTTCAATGGAAGGTTCCAATGGCTTTTGAGAATTGCTTCAACCTGTCCTAGCAGGTTGTCATTCCTATCAATATCCAACTTGATATTTTTTAATATGCGGTTGTCTGATACAACAGAGACATGGTGTCATCTATTTTGATGTTACCTACATGAAATATTTTAGATTCAAAGGCCTTTTTGTTTTCTACACGGTGAGGTCATGTGCATTCCAGTTCCCATAGAAAAGATTAATCAAACATAACAAAGGGATTGGAGTTTTTAAAAAACTAAGTACACCAGTGTTACTAAAGGACCAACATTTGGAAAGACCTGCTTTAGACGTTCTTCTTAAATACCTTAAATATCATGGCCCAAAATTACACCAAACACCCACCCAGCCAGCTACCCAAGGCAGCAACAGTCTACTCTTTATCGAACCATTGGAATTTAAGCTTCCATTTCCAAGACAGCCCCAGGCTTGTGGGGGCACTGTTTAAATTGCATCTGAAGACCCAGCCGAGACTTAGAAAGATAGACCTGTTGTCCCTCCACCTACAAGCCATTACTTAGGTGCTGAGTGTGTATGCCGCGATTGGCTGGGGGTAATATTGAGCCACCTGTAAGTGGCACCATTCCCTAGGGTCCACCAGTGTATAAATCAATGGCCTCATACATCCGTATTCTGGTGGGGTGTCTTTATCTGAAATCATGATACGTTCACCTGATACGTTCAGGCTTTGAAATGTATAGAGGGCACAGTTATAGTGTGCACAGTTCCCACTATATTAACTTATAACTTATTATAAACTGGGTGGTTCGAGTCCTGAATGCTGATTTGGCTGAAAGCCGTTGTATATCAGACCTTAAACCACAGCTATGACAAAACATTCCTTTTTACTGTTCTAATTACGTTGGTAACCAGTTTAGAAAAGCAATAAGGCACCTCAGGGGTTTGTGATATACGGCCAATATACCACAGCTAAGCTAAGAACATCCCTTAGCTGTGGTATATTGGCCATATACCCCTCCTCCTCGGGCCTTATTGCTTAATTCTAACTTATTTCTTCCATATATCCATCCATCCACATATGTAGCTTTCCATCCATCTATATCATGACGTGGCAAGTCATCCATGTGCTTTTATTGTACGTTTATTAAAAGTAAAGATGACGTCGGAAAGATCTACGTTCCGACTGTTATCTGGACGCATTCCGCTTTAGAAGGCTCCACCACTGGCAGTACGGTATATCACGGTTATCGTCGCTGTGAATATTGTACGGTTCTATTAGGCACATGCACTGAATGTAAACTCCCTCCTCCTGGCTCTTTAAGATCGTAAATGCTTGCCTGTACGTGAATTCAACGCTCGACACCCCTTGGTAGGGCCTCTGCTACCCTTACCACAACATGTGCCCTGCCCTGACGTATTTGATGACTCAAAGCTCTCTCCAGCTCTCTCTCCTTCTCTTTCTCTCCCTGGGCGTCATCCAGGCAGATTTTTTCAATTTAATTGGATTGGCTTCATGCTGCAAGTGGTTCTTTGAGGTATATCAAGGAATGAAGCTCATCTCCTCTCTCTCCCATTGGCCCAGTGGATCTGAGCACGACCAGAGCACAGTGGAGGCACCCCTGCTAGGATGAAGGGTGCAATGGTGATTCATTTGGTATCGTGTGATATCTGATTGGATTGACTTGATTGGAGTGGTCAGGGCATAGGGTGACAGGGAATGCAGTTGACATGTATACACCTCTGCGTTTGACTTCCCATCAACCTGAGGTCCTATTCTGTGCCTTGTGGTAACAGATCAGGGGCAAACCCAATCTCCCAAAGGCATCCAACCAGAATGAAATATATGTGTGTTTAAAGGGTGGAGGGAAGACAAATCGAATCTGCGCAAGGCTCGTACCGCCCCAGTAAGTAACATGTCCTGTGGTATGACTCCTTGGCCTCCCATGACAGACTGAATTTTGGAGCGAATTACGGTCCGCTGCTTTCGGGACCCTCGTTCCCATTCCCGCTGCGGACGCCCGGTCGAGCCCCCAGAAAATGGTCTTCATCGTAGTGATAAAGTTGTGGCCGTTGGCACCTTAGCGATCATCCACCCTCCCAGAACAAAGAGATGTCACTGCAGTAGATCGATCACACACGTGTGGATGCACCCTACGCCTCCACCTCGTTTTGACTCAGCCCCCCCCCCCCCCCCCCCCATTAATGTAAAGATTGTGATGGATAGAGCCTGAAGCCATGGCACAGCTCGCTAGCTCAACTCACCCTAGGCCCCCTTTTCAAAACAGTCTGCATCTGCCACCACCCAGTGCATGAGATGCCTTTGTAGTACGGAGGACCAGAGACAGCCACACACACAAACACACACACACTGCTCTACGGCACACTGCTCCACAGTCGTGTCATCCCCCTGTCCCCCTGATGTATACACAACGGCTCATCAGGCAAGAAAATGTAAAGAGCGCCTCTCCCCAGACTCAGGGTAGCGCGTCGACTGTTATTGTAGAGCAGCCCCTTAATGATCAGCGTCTGTTCTCCCATCTCTCTCCGCTAGTGTTAGCCCATGCTCCGCGCACCTGTTCAAAAAGCCTTTATGTAAAGCATCCCCTACTACAATGGAGGCTGTAGAAAATCCCAGCTGGATGCTTTAGCCTCTTACCCTGCCCCCCAGTGAAGATTAATACTGCTGACTCGGGTCGAAGTTTGATTCAGAGGAAGTGCTCATTTGTGTGAAAAAAATGTATGCTGTGTATGATGGTGATGTGTGAAATAAAATGTTGCAATAATCTGACCCTTTTCTCGTAGATTAGGTTTTGAGGAGGTGCTTGAGTCATATTGTGATAAATGTAACTCTTTTGCTTGATAACAACAAATGTTTTTAATGTTTTAATGGACAGTGACTTAACATTACCGGCAGGGCTCTAGACATTTTTTATTCCAGTGCCAAGTAAGACAACTGAGATGGTAGCCTCAAATAAAATATATATTTTTTTAAACAAACAGCTATTTCATCTAACATGTCCAGGAAATGCATGATTGATTAATATTTTGAAGTACAACCTGTCCAAATGGGATCCAGAATTATCCCATTATTGGGGGCGCTCTTCAGAGAATTTGCTGACATCTTCGTGCGTAGGCCTATTGTCCTAATAGGCTGTATTATTCACCCCCTGAGGAAGTGGGAGCTCAAAACACTTAGCTAGATTGCTAACTCCAAATATGATAGTGTTGCTCGATAGCCATGTAGGCTAAGTGATTAATCTATCGGTAAATGTAGACTTGTGTCCTATAGCGCTAGGCCTAGACTGCGCCAAAATCACCCTAACTGCAGCCTACTCCGGTTGTAAAGTGGTGACATTAACTCAATATTAAGAGGTGAGAAATGCTGTCTTTTCCCCCACAATAGCATTTTGACCTACACTATGCTTGAGCTTCTCAATGCGTTTCTCCCTCCTCCGTACGCACACTGGGGAGACGGAGTGAGAGTCCACAACCGACTGCGAAACGGGAACAGACAGATACTTCCGTAGCAGGAATCAACCTAATGCAAAGGCTATTGCTGCTGACCAAATCATGTTTTTTGAGCATTCTACGGGAACGTTGAGTAGCAAAATCACCGAAATGTATAGACGGAAGCTGTGTCTGTATTTTTTGGCTTTTTGTCCCAGCTTTAATACTGTGTGCTTCCAGTAAAACAAACAGTGAGGAGTGCGTTCTCTAGCTGTGACTCACTGATATTGTCCTTGAGGACTATTGTGTAAGCACAGGCCTTTGAGATTGCACACACACACACACACACACACATTTTGAGTGATTGAATATCTGCTCTACAAAACTGACATCCTCAGGATCACTCCATGTAAATACAATTTGCTGTCATGTTCATCACAGCTGAAGGCTGTTGAGAAGAAAAACAGTCCATTTTTTTGCCCTTATTTTACCAGGTAAGTTGACTGAGAACACGTTCTCATTTGCAGCAACAACCTGGAGAATAGTTACAGGGGAGAGGAAGGGGGATGAATGAGCCTATTGGAAGCTGGGGATGAATAGGTGGCCATGATGGTATGTCAGACAGGGAATTTAGCTGGGACACTGGGGTAACACCCCTAATCTTATGAAAAGTGATCCATGGGATCTTTGGTAACCAGAGATTCAGGACACCCGTTTAACGTCCCATCCGAAAGACGGCACCCTACACTGGGCAATGTCCCCAATCGCTTCCCTGGGACATGTTATTATATTAGTGAGTTGCACTCTCCACTCTACACCCTTTTTTGCCCTCAGAACAGCTTTACAAGTTGTCGAAAGCATTCCACAGGGAAGCTGGCCCATGTTGACGCCAATGCTTCCCACAGATGTGTGGGAAGCACACGAGAAACACACGAGAAACTGTTGAGCTTGAAAAACATAGCAGCGTTGCAGTTCTTGACACAAACCGATGTGCCTGGCACCTACTACCAAACCCCATTCAAAGGCACTTAAATATTTTTTCTTGTCCAGTCACCCTCTGAATGGCACACATACACAATCCATGTCTCAAGGCAAAAAAATCCTTCTTTAACCTGTCTCCTCCCCTTCATTTACACTGATTGAAGTGGATTTAACAAGTGACATCAATAAGGGATCATAGCTTTCACCTGGATTCACCTGGTCAGTCTGTCATGGAAAGAGCAGGTGTTCTTAATTTTTTGTATACTCAGTGTATATGCTGTACACAAAACAGTAAAATCTCATTTTTGACTGCACTGGGCCTTTAATAGATTACCCATAGTGCCTTTCACAGCCACCTGTGGCCATTTCCGTAGCTCAATTTGTTAACTAGCCAGAACACACTGGTGACACATTTTCATGCCATTTCCACCTTACCACATGTGGTCCAATCTGTGACAGCTAGGTCATTGTGTGGAGAGGTCGATGGTGACCCTACCAAAAGTCAGTTTCATCTTGTTTTGAGTTTATTAGTGAATATACATTTGAGTGTAACATCAGTAACAAGAAAATACCTTTATTCTCAGATGTTAATCAGATTGTCAACACTGCGACAGTCATTTTGGCCAGTTATTTATTTGATTGATTCAATACACAATGTAGTGTAGTTATAATGTTACAACACAAATACCCTCAATAATTACACTACCGGTCAAAAGTTTTAGAACACCATTCAAGGGTTTTTTATTTATTTTTACTATTTTCTACATTGTAGAATAATAGTGAAGACATCAAAACTATGAAATAACACACATGGAATCATGTAAACTAAGCAACAACAAAAAAACGTCCTCTCACTGTCAACTGCATTTATTTTCAGCAAAATTAACATGTGTAAATATTTGTAGGAACATAACAAGATTCAATAACTGAGACATGAACTGAACAAGTTCCACAGACATGTGACTAACAGAAATGTAATAATGTGTCCCTGAACAAAGGCGGGAGGGGTCAAAATCAAAAGTAACAGTCAGTATCTGGTGTGGTCACCAGCTGCATTAAGTACTGCAGTGCATCTTCTCCTCATGGACTGTACCAGATTTGCCAGTTCTGACTATGAGATGTTACCCTCTTCCACCAAGGTACCTGCAAGTGCCCAGACATTTCTGGGGGAAATGGCCCTAACTCTCACCCTCCGATCCAACAGATCCCAGACATGCTCAATGGGATTGAGATCCGGGCTCTTCACTGGCCATGGCAGAACACTGACATTCCTATCTTGCAGGAAATCACGCACAGAACGAGCAGTATGGCTGGTGGCATTGTCATGCTGGAGGGTCATGCCAGGATGAGCCTGCAGGAAGGGTACCACATGAGGGAGGAGGATGTCTTCCCTGTAACGCAGAGCGTTGAGATTGCCTGCAATCTCGGTGTAACGCTTATTCCTTCGACGATAAACGCGAATCTGACCTTCACCCCTGGTGATACAAAACCGAGACTCATCAGTGAAGAGCACTTTTTGCCAGTCTTTTCTGGTCCAGCGACGGTGGGTTTGTGCCAATAGGCGACTATGTTGCCGGTGATGTCTGGTGAGGACCTGCCTTACAACAGGCCTACAAGCCCCCAGTCCAGCCTCTCTCATTCTATTGTGGACAGTCTGAGCACTGATGGAGCGATTGTGTGTTTCTGGTGTAACTCAGGCAGGTGTTGTTGCCATCCTGTACGTGTCCCGCATGTGTGATGTTCGGATGTACCGATCCCGTGCAGGTGTTGTTACACATAGTCTGCCACTGCGAGGACGATCAGCTGTCCGTTCTGTCTCCCTGTAGCGTAGTCTCAGGCATTTCACAGTATGGACGTTTCAATTTATTGCCCTGGCCACATCTGCAGTTAAACAATTCAAAATATATTTTGTATTTGAGATTCTTCAAATAGCCACCCTTTGCCTTGACAGCTTTGCACACTTGGCATTCTCTCAACCAGCTTCACCTGGAATGCTTATCCAACAGTCTTGAAGGAGTTCCCACATATGCTGAGCACTTGTTGGCTGGTTTTTCTGAGGCTGGTAACTCTAATGAACTTATCCTCTGCATCTGAGGTAACTCTGGGTCTTCCTTTCCTGGGGCAGTCCTCATGAAAGCCAGTTTCATCATTGTGCTTGATGGTTTTTGCGACTGCACTTGAAGAAACATTCTAAGTTCTTGGAATTTTCCGCATTGACTAATCTTCATGTCTTAAAGTAATGATGGACTGTCGTTTCTCTTTGCGTATTTGAGCTGTTCTTGCCATAATATGGACTTGGTATTTTACCAAATAGGGCAATCTTCTGTACACCACCCCTACCTTGTTTCAGCCAACCTTTTAACGTATAACGTATTAAAAGGGGAAGAAATTAACTTTAAGAAGGCACACCTGTTAATTGAAATGCACTCCAGGTGACTACCTCAAGCTGGTTGAGAGTATGCCAAGAGTGTGCAAAGCTGTCAAGGCAAAGGGTGGCTATTTGAAGAATCTCAAATATAAAATTGATTTTGATTTGTATGACACTTTTTTGGTTACTATATGATGCCATATGTGTTAATTCCTAGTTTTGATGTCTTCACTATTATTCTACAACGTAGATTTTTTTTTTACAAAAAATAAAGAAAACCCTTGAATGAGTAGGTGTTAAATTATGTTAATCTCATCTGTGATTTTTGGTTGTGAGCGACAGTTGCGCCTATTCCTTCCTAATGTTCATTCTGTTTTTTGCTTGCGCCTCGTCTCATGTTGGTGGAGCGTCTTCTACTCCTATCCAGTAATCTCATGTAATGCATTTCCTTATTTGTACCCTTTCCCAGAATACAGACCCAGTCCATGACATGCTGTTGGACGTCATCACATGGGTTGGCATCCTGCTCTCTCTGGTCTGCCTGCTCATCAGCTTGTTCACCTTTTGCTTCTTCCGGGGCCTCCAGAGCGACCGCAACACCATTCACAAGAACCTCTGCATCAGCCTCTTCATAGCAGAGTCCCTCTTCCTGGTGGGGATCAACCGAGCTGACCAACCGGTAAGAACATTCCCAAGCCGGACGATTGATGTGCAAAAGACACAGCCCACTCAATGGTTTTCAATGAGAGCAGTATGTTAGTGGAGCGCCTAGGGTTGTGTCTCTTTGTCTCTCTGAAAAGTTGGGGAGGTTTCTACTTTTGAGCCAGTCTGGGGGACTCATCTCAATAGTCTAAAGTTGCTCCCAATCCTTGTCTGGTCTTCCTTTTCTGCACTAATCTGAAACAGTGAAAGCAACGAGTCAGAAGTCTGTTTGGGATTTAAGTCTGATGTTTTATCTAACACCTGTCTCCCAAATCAGTTCTCTGATAAAGGAAAGGAGGAGAGGGAGCCAAATTAAACTATTGAAACGCATCCAGGGTGTCAGATCTAGTCCTTTTTGGGCCAGTGCCCATGTGTTTTCATTTCAACCTGGCACTTATTAGATCCATTAGTGTTACTGATCAGCTTGAGAGGCTACACACCTGGTTCATCCGGTCTGAATCAGACATGGCTCTGTTCTCTGTATATACACTCACCAGGTTATCATACCATCATTATCACCAAGGCCCACCTGCTAGATACAGTAGATACAGGTCCAATGCAGCTGTTTTGATCTCAAGATTCAAATCGTTTCTGGGTAACATTTACTTACCTTACTGTGATTTGTTTCAATTAAAATGGTTGAAAACAGACAAAAAATACACTATGTTTACAAAAGTATGTGGACACCCCTTCATATGAGTTGGTTCGGATATTTCATCCACACCAGTTGTTGACAGGTGTATACAATTGAGCACACAGCCATGTGATCTCCATAGACAAACATTGGCAGTAGAATGGCCTTACCGAAGAGCTCAGTGACTTTCAATGTGGCACCATCATAGGATGTCACCTTTTCAACAAGTCAGTCTGTCAAATTTCTGCCCTGCTAGAGCTGCCCTGGTCAACTGTATGTGCTGTTATTGTGAAGTGGAAACATCTAGGAGCAACAACGTCACAGCCGCGCAGTGGTAGGCCACACAAGCTCACAGAATGGGACCGCTGAGTGCTGAAGCACACAGTGCGTAAAAATTGTCTGTCCTCGTGTGCAACACTCACTATCGAGTTCCAAACTGCCTCTGGAAGCAACGTCAACACAAAAACTGTTTGTCCGGAGCTTCATGAAATGGGTTTCTGTGGCCGAGCAGCTGCACACAAGCCTAAGATCACCATGCGCAATGCCAAGCGTCGGCTGGAGAGGTGTAAAGCTCACCGCCATTGGACTCTGGAGCAGTGGAAACGCTTTCTCTGGACTGATGAAGCGCACTTCACCATCTGGCAGTCCGACGGATGAATCTGAGTTTGGCGGATGCCTGCCCCAATGCAGAGTGCCAACTGTAAAGTTTGGTGGAAGAGGAATAATGGTCTGGGGCTGTTTTTCATGTTTCAGGCTAGGCCCCTTAGTTCCAGTGAAGGGAAATCTTAATGCTACAGCATACAATGACATTCTAGACAATTATGTGCTTCCAACTTTGTGGCAACAGTTTGGGGAAGGCCCTTTCCTGTTTCAGCATGACAATGCCCCTGTGCACAAAGCACAAAGCAAGGTCCATATAGAAAGGAAATGGTTTGTCGAGATCTGTGTGGAAGAAATTGACTGGCCTGCGCAAAACCCTGACCTCAACCCTATCAAACACCTTTGGGATGAACGCCTAATCGCCCAACATCAGTGCCCGACCTCACTAATGCTCTGGTGACAGAATGGAAGCAAGCCCCTGCAGCAATGTCCCAAAATCTAGTGGAAAGCCTTCCCAGAAGAGTGGAAGGCTTTCAAAGGGGGGACCAACACCATATTAATGCCCTTAATTTTGGAATGAGACATTCAACAAGCATGTGTCCGCATACATTTGGTCATGTAGTGTAGCTTATTAGCAAAGAGCAAATTATCAAGTAAGAATGTTGCTAGAACTGTCTTGGAGGGGGAAACTGAAACTCACTGTTATTGGCAGAGAGGTTTGGAATGTGTTCTTATTGGTCTATTAGCTCATTTTCCGCATAGTGATGTCGCCCGGCAGGCCAAAACTGAAAGGGCATTATCATAATTCTCACACTTATTCCAACCTCATAGTGTGGTAATATATAAAACACTGGAAAATCATATTTCTGACTGCACAGGACCTTTAACCAGGTTTCATTTTTCATTCCTTATAGTGAAACTTTTGCTTCAAAGTTATTCAGTTCACACAAAAATCCTGGTCAAACACTAAAAAGGTTAGTACTCAACAAACATGGGCTAAGCCAAGAATTTAGTAAATGAGAAAAATCCATCAGACTTGAACCTTAACCCTATTGAATCGTTATGCGCACATCTTCCTATTACAGTGTAATCTGATCAGTTAAATTGTTTTTATTTGGCTGTCCTGACTTTACGCAGTACTTTCTGCCTGGATCTTGTTAAAAAAAAGATGTCTGGTACTTAAGCATTCAGTGTGAGCTTCACTACAGCTCTCATCTCTTGACGACCAGTTACACTCGAAAAGGCAATTCAGCAGTCCACTGGAACATCAAGGTTTTAGTGTACACTTACTAGGGCATCTGGGTTTTTTGAAGGGCGAAAAGATGAAGAACAAGACATGTTGTACAATGGATATAAATTCTGTCTGCTATCTTAATTGGAATAAGTGAATGTTGCAAACGGTTGAGTGTGTTTCCTCTAGAACAAATATAATGGTCTGTTCTAATTTAGACACCTCAAGTGAACATGAGAACATAGCCTAGGCTATATATTTGAAATTATTCTGTTTTGAAGCTGTATGTAACCATGGTTATGAGTAGCACAGTACATCATGTTCCTCAACTTGTTTTTGGAATTTATACAACAGGTGGGTGTAATCCTGAATGCTTATTTGGTTAAAACCGCATTCCAGACGGTGTCTATTCCACAAGTTACCACCGGCTGTGACATTGAAATGTTTGACGTGCAATCCACTGCAATCCACTGTCATCAGCCCAACCAGACAATTTATAAACTTGAAATCCAAGCATCTAGACATTATCTCCCATTTCTTTTAGACGAGCAATTGGTTTTCAATAGCGTAGATTTGTACAGACCTTTCCGTCTGTCTCTCTGACATTTGCAACATTGTTTCAGTATTGAAATTCGATCTCCAGCTGTACCATAGCAATGAATGTGTTGGAGTCGGGATGAGACAGACATGCACGCAGCTTTTCTCAGCCAGTCAATCATGAATCAGCAACATTTTTATGGATCTATACAAAGAAATGTCAATAGAACAGTTAAAATGAAACAAAGTGAAGCTAGTTTGCGGTCTTTCCAGCTTCAGTTTGAAGTGATTGTTTTAGCTGTGTTGTTGGCTAGCTCCTCTGAACAACAGTGTCCTGATGCGAGAGCACATTTTCCATGCCAGCCGAAATCGTGCATCATTAGCTCATTGTTATGAATGTATCCAAATAAATGTCACTAGAAAACAGCTTAAACAAACACAAATGCAACTACTTTTCTGTTATTCTGGCTGCACTGTTTGGCGTGACTGTTTTTGCTGTAGTTTGCTAACTCGCAAGCAAAGGATAAGAACGTTGCCAACTTGTATGGCAATGGAACATTTAGAACGAACGACTGGGCCGCGTCCATAGATAGAGAACAAAAAGACCGAACGACTTGGTCACGTCTCTAGCAACCAAACCGATAGAACAAACGACCAGCCGGCTTGGGTGGCAACCACAGATTTGTGTCGGGACTATATATTGTGGAAAGATAACATAATATGAATACATTTGTCAAAATACCTTTTTTTTTGGAAAATATGTAAATTATTATTTGAATAGGTTGGTAACTTGTTGCATAAAAGTGATAATGCCCTCGAAGCCGGTGTTTGGAGGATATACAGTGCCGTCGGAAAGCATTCCGACCTCGACTTTTTTCTCATTTTGTTACGTTACAGTAAATAAAGTAAATAAAAAATTCCTCAGCAATCTACACACAAGACCTCATAATGACAAATTCACACATACCTTATTTGCATAAGTGTTCAGACCCTTTGCTATGAGACTCAAAATTGAGCTCAGATGCATCCTATGCCCATTGATCATCCTTGAAATGTTTCTACAACTTAATTGGAGTCCACCGGTGGAAATGCAATTGTTTGGACATGATATATACACTACCAGTCAAAAGTTTTAGAACACCTACTCATTCAAGGATTTTTCTTTATTTTTACTATTTTCTACATTAGAATAGAATAATAATGAAGACCTCAAAGCTATGAAATAACACATATGGAATCATGTAATAACCAAAAAAGTGTTATGCAAATCAAAATATATTGTATATTTGACATTCTTCAAAGTAGCCACCCTTTGCCTTGATGATGGCTTTGCACACTCTTGGCATTCTCTCAAGCATCTTTATGAGGTAGTCACCTGGAATGCATTTCAATTAACAGGTGTGCCTTTTTTAATTTGTGGAATTTATTTCCATCTTACTGCTTTTGAGCCAGTCAGTTGTGATGTGACAAGGTAGGGGTGGTATACAGAAGATATCCCTATTTGGTAAAAGACCAAGTCCATATTACGGCAATAACAGCTCAAATGAGCAAAGAGAAGTGACAGTCCATCAATAATTTAAGACATGAAGGTCAGTCAATCTGGAAAATTTCAAGAACTTTGAAAGTTTCTTCAAGTGCAGTCGCAAAAACCATCAAGTGCTATGATGAAACTGGCTCTCATGAGGACCGCCACAGGAAAGGAAGACCCAGAGTTACCTCTGCTGCAGAGGATACATTCATTAGAGTTAACTGCACCTCAGATTGCAGCCCAAATAAATGCTTCAGAGAATTCAAGTAACAGACACATCTCAACATCAACTGTTCAGAAGAGTCTGCATGAATCAGGCTTTTATGGTCGAATTGCTGCAAAGAAACCACTACTAAAGGACACCAATAATAAGGAGAGACTTGCTTGGGCCAAGAAACAGGAGCAATGGACATTAGACCGTTGAAAATCTGTCCTTTGGTCTGAGTCTTTGTGAGATGCAGAGTAGGTGAACGGATGTTCTCTGCATGTGTGGTTTTCAAGTGAAGCATGGAGGAGGAGGTGTGATGGTGTATGGGTGCTTTGATGGTGACACTGTCAATTATTTATTTAGAATTCAAGGAACACTTAACCAGTATGGCTACCACTGCATTCTGCAGCGATACGTCATCCCATCTGGTTTGCACTTAGTGGGACTATAATTTTCTTCCCAACAGGACAATGACCCCACACACCTCCAGGTTGTGTAAGGGCTATTTGACCAATAAGCAGAGTGATGGTGCTGCATCAGATGACCTGGCCTCCACAATCACCCGACCTCAACCCAATTGAGCTGGTTTGGGATGAGTTGGACCGCAGAGAGGCGGAAGGCAGTGAATAAGTGCTCAGAATATTTAGGAACTCCTTCAATACTGTTGAAAAAACATTCCAGGTGAAGCTGATTGAGAGAATGCCAAGAGCTGCAAAGCTGTCATCAAGGCAAAGGGTGGCTACTTTGAAGAATCTCAAATATTTCTTTATTTTTTTAACACTTTTTTGAGTGTTATTTCATAGTTTTGATGTCTTCACTAATATTCTACAATGTAGAAAGTAGTAAAAATAAAGAAAAACCCTTTAATGAGTAGGTGTCCAAACTTTTGACTGGTACTGTGTGTGTGTGTATATATATATATATATATATATACACACACAATGATAATTAACACCATGGGATATCTATAGCCAACACTGACTCTGCCCTCATCTAGACCTTTCTAAGCATCTCTCCCAAATACTCCTTCAGCCAGTTCCTCCCCAGTCCCCCTGGTTCTCCCAGTTCCACCCTGTTACTTCACCTGACACAGCTCAAGCTCCTGTGTTTCTATCAAATGACCACACACACACGCTCCCCCTCACCCTCTCCCTTTTCCCCCCTTTCCACCCGCCACTGCACTAAACCTCCCGTCATGATGTAGAGCAGTAGACTGATCTCTAAACGCTGCTGATAATCTGGATTAGGCCATGACTGTTTTTAATGACTGTCGCTGGCTGTGGTAGGTATCTGGTAGAGTTCTGCACTAAGGGCAAAGTCATTATCAACAGGGTGCAGTAGGGAGGGTGGTGAGAGGAGTTGGAGGAGCAGTGAAAGGGGGTGTGTGTGTGTGTGAGGTACGCAATGTAAAGTCTGTTCCACAATTAGTGCATTGACCGGCACAGAAAGACACACACCTGCTCTCATAAACGTGGACCCTGCTGAACGATGGACGTTTGCAGGCTGTGCTTTTGCCCTCTACTCTTCCCTTTCATAAGATGTGATGGTCTTGATTCACTGGGCAATTTAAAGATCACTCCTCCTCATTGCGGTGATGGCCACTGAACCTGAGAGTCATTTAATTGAAACCAATTTCAATGACCGTTGAACAAATTACCTCGCGTATGACCAATTGCTCCAATAATCGGATCAATTACAGTCGTTGCAAGTACACTGTGTGTGTGTGTGTGTGTGTGTGTGTGTGCACGCGGGTGTGCATGCACAGTGTTGGCGCTCCTGTCCATTCCAGTTGGTGATATCATGCCCTTTTTCATTTGAAGCATGGAGCAACTCTCGCTCATTTGAAAAGTAATTAGTTCCTTGTTTATTTATGTCTACTACCTTGTCAAATGCATGAGACTGACGTTTCACGCCCTAAAGGGCTTTTGAATAATAGAAAATACATGTTTTAATAATATGAATAAAATCATGAGAGAGTAACACCTGTCGTCCGTATTGTTCTTGGAATTCTTAGCTGCACATCGACACGTTTTCTGTCCGATTTTAAGCCTTTGACCTTTGACCCGGACTGTCTCCTCTCCCCTCCTCAGATTGCCTGTGCTGTGTTCGCTGCCCTGCTCCACTTCTTCTTCCTGGCTGCCTTCACCTGGATGTTCCTGGAGGGTGTGCAGCTCTACATTATGCTGGTGGAGGTGTTCGAGAGTGAGCACTCGCGCAAACGCTACTTCTACCTGGTGGGCTACGGCGTGCCCGCGCTCGTTGTGGCTGTGTCGGCCGCCGTCGACTACCGGAGCTACGGCACGGATCGAGTGTGAGTATTTACCGGAACTCGAACCACTGCTTTAGAACCCCATCGTTAGAACCTCGCTGTAGGGAACCCTGTCGTTAGAACCATGCCATGCCCACCATTAACCCATTAACTACTATGGTCTAGATTCTAAAGCAGTGTTGCTTAAACCTCTCAGCAAGCACCATGTGTTCCTCTATTTGATATTTTCCAGTACACCTCATTCAAACTAATCAGCAAGCCCTTGATTAGTCAAATCTGGTGTGCTAGGGTTCGAATTGAACAAATGTGTGAAACAACAGGGGGTCTTGGGACCTGTTTGGGAAACACTTCTAGACAAGCTCTTACTTGGAGGCAAGGCTGCTGGTGGCATAGCCAATATGGTCCTGTGTGGCTCAATTGGAAGAGCATGGCGCTTGCAATGCAAAGGATTGTGGGTTTGATTCCTGCTGGCACCAACCATATGAAAAACGTAAGTTTCTTTGGATAATACTGTCTACTAAGTGGCATGTATTATACTATAATAACATATACTTTTTTAATTCAAAAAGTTTTAAAAAATTAAATAATGGCTTGTTCAAAGAAGTCATCTGTATGACCAGCATGACTGGTACACAATGCCAGGCTGTTGGCCATATCTGAACTATTCAATATGGTTGTGATAGGTTCAGTAAGGTTATTCTGGGCGTTTGTTTGTTTAACGGCTGTCGAGATGTAGTTCCATTCTGCTGTGCCATTCTGTTTTTTGTTTTTTTTAGAGAAATTGTTATTCATTTTAAGATCATGGCCTGTATTCATAATGTGTCTCAGAGTAGGAGTGCTGGTCTAGGATGCATTGCTTGCTCTTTGGTGTTTTAGGCTGAGTTTCTGTATAAACACTTTGTGACATCTACTGATGTAAAAATGGCTACTCTGAGACTCTTTATGAATATGTTCCCAGATGAGGGGTTTCCTGAACGTGTGACCTGAAATAGAAACATCTTGTAGACTATAAAAGGGCACAGAGTTGTTCCTCGTCACGTCACCTACACAAGAAAAACTCCTGTCCTGACACTACATTTGATTTGCACATTTAGTTAGTCAGTTTACTTCTCACACATTCCCACAGCCATACTGATTCGGCTGACTCATTTTGAGTAAAAACAATGTGTGGTAGTCGTTAGCCTCCAACGATATATATTTGGCAT
The DNA here is from genome assembly GCF_013265735.2 of Oncorhynchus mykiss. Taxonomy (NCBI): domain Eukaryota; kingdom Metazoa; phylum Chordata; class Actinopteri; order Salmoniformes; family Salmonidae; genus Oncorhynchus; species Oncorhynchus mykiss. The sequence goes on along the minus strand of NC_048573.1, from coordinate 20,959,619 downwards.
TGCTGCAATAACTAATGCTCCTCATCACCCCTTAATAATGAGTAGCGTTTTCTGCTCATTAAAACCTGAGCGGTTATTCTCAAACAGGACTTCTGCTGACTTGACAAAATGTTTAACAGTGGAAAATGCAAGCTCAAACACTAGCCGTAGCCGTGTGAATGTCAAGCCGTTGTGGTTAGCGTCTTTAGCGTTCACATGACTCCCAATTATCAAATCAAATCAAATTTTATTTGTCACATACACATGGTTAGCAGATGTTAATGCGAGTGTAGCGAAATGCTTGTGCTTCTAGTTCCGACAATGCAGTAATAACCAACAAGTAATCTAACTAACAATTCCAAAACTACTGTCTTGTACACAGTGTGAGGGGATAAAGAATATGTACATAAGGATATATGAATGAGTGATGGTACAGAGCAGCATAGGCAGATACAGTAGATGGTATCTACTGTATATACATATGAGATGAGTATGTAAACAAAGTGGCATAGTTAAAGTGGCTAGTGATACATGTATTACATAAGGATACAGTCGATGATATAGAGTACAGTATATACGTATGCATATGAGATGAATAATGTAGGGTAAGTAACATTATATAAGGTAGCATTGTTTAAAGTGGCTAGTGATATATTTACATCATTTCCCATCAATTCCCATTATTAAAGTGGCTGGAGTTGAGTCAGTGTCAGTGTGTTGGCAGCAGCCACTCAATGTTAGTGGTGGCTGTTTAACAGTCTGATGGCCTTGAGATAGAAGCTGTTTTTCAGTCTCTCGGTCCCAGCTTTGATGCACCTGTACTGACCTCGCCTTCTGGATGATAGCGGGGTGAACAGGCAGTGGCTCGGGTGGTTGATGTCCTTGATGATCTTTATGGCCTTCCTGTGACATCGGGTGGTGTAGGTGTCTTGGAGGGCAGGTAGTTTGCCCCCGGTGATGCGTTGTGCAGACCTCACTACCCTCTGGAGAGCCTTACGGTTGAGGGCGGAGCAGTTGCCGTACCAGGCGGTGATACAGCCCGCCAGGATGCTCTCGATTGTGCATCTGTAGAAGTTTGTGAGTGCTTTTGGTGACGAGCCAAATTTCTTCAGCCTCCTGAGGTTGAAGAGGCGCTGCTGCGCCTTCTTCACAATGCTGTCTGTGTGAGTGGACCAATTCAGTTTGTCTGTGATGTGTATGCCGAGGAACTTAAAACTTACTACCCTCTCCAATACTGTTCCATCGATGTGGATAGGGGGGTGTTCCCTCTGCTGTTTCCTGAAGTCCACAATCATCTCCTTAGTTTTGTTGACGTTGAGTGTGAGGTTATTTTCCTGACACCACACTCCGAGGGCCCTCACCTCCTCCCTGTAGGCCGTCTCGTCGTTGTTGGTAATCAAGCCTACCACTGTTGTGTCGTCCGCAAACTTGATGATTGAGTTGGAGGCGTGCGTGGCCACTCAGTCGTGGGTGAACAGGGAGTACAGGAGAGGGCTCAGAACGCACCCTTGTGGGGCCCCAGTGTTGAGGATCAGCGGGGAGGAGATGTTGTTGCCTACCCTCACCACCTGGGGGCGGCCCGTCAGGAAGTCCAGTACCCAGTTGCACAGGGCGGGGTCGAGACCCAGGGTCTCGAGCTTGATGACGAGCTTGGAGGGTACTATGGTGTTGAATGCCGAGCTGTAGTCAATGAACAGCATTCTCACATAGGTATTCCTCTTGTCCAGATGGGTTAGGGCAGTGTGGTTGAGATTGCATCGTCTGTGGACCTATTTGGGCGGTAAGCAAATTGGAGTGGGTCTAGGGTGTCAGGTAGGGTGGAGGTGATATGGTCCTTGACTAGTCTCTCAAAGCACTTCATGATGACGGAAGTGAGTGCTACGGGACGGTAGTCGTTTAGCTCAGTTACCTTAGCTTTTTTGGGAACAGGAACAATGGTGGCCCTCTTGAAGCATGTGGGAACAGCAGACTGGTATAGGGATTGATTGAATATGTCCGTAAACACACCGGCCAGCTGGTCTGCACATGCTCTGAGGGCGCGGCTGGGGATGCCGTCTGGGCCTGCAGCCTTGCGAGGGTTAACACGTTTAAATGTCTTACTCACCTCGGCTGCAGTGAAGGAGGGAGCAATATCTGAGGGAGCAATAGATGGAGAGATTGGGGAGAGGGGGGGGGGGCGCTAGACGGAGACGAAGAGAGAAAGGTAGACGGCGAGACGGCAGTCTTCATCGGTTCTTCTGTTTCCCCGCAGAAGATGTTCGAGATGCTCATTTGATTTGCTCTCGCGCTTCTCTCTGGAACATGAACCGCCGTCCTAACAATGACACGGAGACACCGTTCCTCTTTCACTAAATCTGTAGCCGATCGAAAAAATATAAACCAGCATCAGCATCAGCAGTTTGCTCATGAGATGTTTCATCAAACATGTCATACTGGACATGTTCAAGTGCGCTTGTATACACCACATGCACACACACACACACACACACACACACACCACACACGCACATATACCATGTTATACCATAAGAAGATTAACTCACTTCATATTCACTAATCACAACATTGCAACCAAAAAAGGCACCTAGCTCACATTTCACCATAAATCCTTTACTTGGTCATTTGTCTGACATTAATAATGACAGTTTGTTCAAACTTTAAGGGCCACTCTATCCATTTTGCAATAGACAAACTGCATTTCAACAACTTGGCGTAGCTGGAGCCCATCATGAGAGAGAAGTCGTCACGCGCAACTTAAAGTCTCTTTCAGTTGTCTTGTAGCGCTTTTCTCTCCCCCCTCTACAAAGTGTCTCTTTGAGCTAAACTAATGTGTCAAGTTGCTGTGAATCAGTGTCACCGACGTGAGTACCCAACACTAGACGCTGGGAGAGAAAACGCTACTCTGTCTTATCGGGGAACCTAGGTTTCCCAGGTTTCTATTCCCTTAGCTTCTTTACCAAGAGGATTCTGAGGAGATGGCCACCAATACAGCTTCAGCCTGACACAAGCGAAAATAGATAGACTCAAAAGGCAACAGAGAATTCTGTCATGACTGGAGAGGACAGGAGGCAGGGAGGCTTGCTGGTTCACGCACTAAGGCAGAAATGACAGCCATTGCCTTTTAAATAAATCTGCTTTTCTGTGATCAGACGTGGTAAAAAAAAATGTTTTTAAATTATATTAACTACTTGTGTGTGTTTACATCATCTCTTGACCAGGGGGAGAAGTATCAAGTCCCAGTAATACAAAATGAACACCCACTGGCACCCAAATGGCACCCTATTCCCTATATAGTGCACTACCTTTGACCAGGGCCCATAGGGCTCATATGGTGCCATTTGGAATGCATGCATTGTTTTCTGTCTCGGTATATTCTGGTTATATATATTTTGACTTTTATCAAGGCATCGGGTTGTGATCGAGCATGTTAGTGTGTGAAGTATTAGTAAAAACCTGGCCAAGGCTTTTGAGCTTTTCACTTCAAGTCTAATAACGCTACCGACACTTTATATCGTTGAAAAATTCCATTAGGGCTATGCCGTGTGAAAATGTCCATGAAATGAATGTAAGAAAAATGAATCTCTTTTCAGTGTTTCTTGAACATTCACTATCGTAGTCTGGGATATGAGGTGACAAGTTATAATTAAATCTTGAGTTGCATTGTCGGGTTTCCTCCCTGTGTTTGAGTATGGCCTGCGCTGTCCGAAGCTAAGTGCGCACTCCTCTTCACACTTCAATCTGCCTTAAAATGCTATTGAATTACGGCTAATTCGCTGCCACTTCCATTTTGCCTCTTTGTCATCCAAATGACAACAGAGTAGGAAACTGTAATTTCCGATGGCCAAAAATGGAGGTCTATCGCGCGGCGCCGGAGATTAAACTATTAATAATTTAGCCGGAAGGTCATGAATCAACTTCATTTTTTGTCGTTCGCCTTCCCAGTATCACCTTCATCCCACATCTGCTCCCATGCGCTCTCATATCTGGGCCCGTTCGCTTTCAATCAACCAACTAGAGTCTAGTAACTGCCACGGAGAAGTCAAGCAAGCACACGGTGTTGCATTGTTAATATGGTAATGTGACCGTGAGAGTGGTTCATTGGTTAACACGACGAGGCTGGACAGTTCATCTGTCTCTATGGCGCTTTTCACACTCCCGAGCTGAGGCGAGTTGTTCTGAGCTGGCCTGGTAAGACATCCACTTTAGTTGCTGGAACTGTACTCGAAATGAAAATGTGATAAGAAAATGTATCTGAGTTAGCAAAGTATGGTTTGGTCGGCACAATAGTGTGAAAATGGTATTAGTGTCTGTATGGTTGAAGTCCATTAAATTTAAAGTCCGTCAAATCAGGAGGTGTGTTGGGAATGGAATTCAATTAAGGGGATGGAATTCCATTAAGAAGTTCAGAATTTCCTATTATTTTCTGTGCAAACGTTTCGAAGCATCAATTCTGTGCTACTATTCTATTCCTTATATGGAATGAACCTCTAACCCAATGAACATACCAGCTGCACACAGGATCATTTTTAGAGAAGTAGGGGGAAGTTGACGCTGATCCTGATGTATTTGAGCTTTTTCCTCCACTAACGGTTAAGGTTAGGATTGGGTACCTTAGTAGACGGTCTTATCCAGGGTGACTTACAGGAGTAATTAGGGTTGAGTGCCTTGCTCAAGGGCACATCGAGAGATTTTTCACCTAGTCGGCTCTGGGGTTCAAACCAGTGAACCGTTGTTTACTGGCCCGGCACTCTTAACCGCAAGGCTACTTCGGGGAAACTTCAGCCCGGAGCCACATTAGAGTTTTGTCCTTTTGATAACACTGTTGTGACCATCACAGCCAATAAGAAGTTATGACACTGAAACCACCCAAATCCTCCCTCCAAACCCTCATGTAACCCTCATGTAACGGTCATAACTCTCCTACCCCCTTGCGGGCACTGTGTTTGAAGTGCTCATTTCTCTTTGTCACTCCAGCCTCCATGTTGATGTATGTCCTGTGCGTTTCTCTCATCGCGCTCTTTTCTCTCCTCTCTCTTCGCTCGTCCTTTCTCTCTCTCTTCTGTCTCGTTCCTCCCCTCCAGGTGCTGGCTTCGATTGGACACCTACTTCATTTGGAGCTTCATAGGACCGGCAACCTTGATAATTATGGTAAGCGTCCCTACTTTCCCACTACCATACTATCTCATTAACCCTACTTAGCACCTCAGGGCACCACTTAAATGGTCCAGAGAGAGCTTAACATCCACTTTCCACTGTAATATAAGCCACTGCTGGTCAGGTGTCATGGCTGGAAATGGATGAGGATGTGAATTGTGAATTATTCCGGTTAGTCGCTTTTTCCGCACAACCGACAGAGATGTCTTTGGCGAGGGAGAGAGGAGAGACGAACACTGCTCAGTATTCAGTCTCAGAGTGATCCCGTTCCACGATAATGATTGATTTTCGCCCAGAACTTCCGCCTGGAATCATACGCTATCTCTGCTGCTACTTTGTACCTTGAGGCACAGAGATAGGACACAGACTCAGTAACATGCACACACAAGCAGACACTCATAAACCGCATAAGCATATACTGGGGAAAAATACAAGGACTCCGTCTACCATCTTGAGATAGCTGTACCTCTTGTCCACAATGACATCTGAGCTTTTAGCTGATTCATGTTTGAGGCATAAAAAATGATAACAGCAACAATTCTGATGCTCCATACTACTTGGTTCCTCTATTGGGCTATACTTGTGGTATTTCTACCGAACCTATATGTTCAGTTCTGTTTGACATTATATGACTCCTGATGAGAGCAGTTTGGAGAACTGCAAACAGTCTTAAATCTATCAGTCTCAAATGTAGTTTGCTTCCTATGGTTAACTGCATGTTTAGTACATTCATTTTGGACAGACTCCAGCCATTGCATTGATCAGGAGCCAACTAGTTCAACTTCATTGTCAAGTACAACATGGCACTTCTATATGTGGCAGTTATACTGTAATACAATTTTCATATAATTTTGTGCTCTACTTGGCAAAGTGGGAAACCACATCGGGTTTCGACACAACATACTCAACTCAACTGTAACAATGTCTCCCCGATTTAAAAAATGTATGAAAGCATCAACAACAACAAACACACAAACTCCATTTCAGCTGTGCTCCCTCCTCTCTTTTGTCCATCTCTCCCAGCTCAACGTGATATTCCTAGGCATCGCGCTGTACAAGATGTTCCACCACACCGCCATCCTCAAACCCGACTCGGGTTGCCTCGACAACATCAAGTAAGTCACTCGTCCTCTCAGGCATTGAGACCTTCCAGACATGACATTAGTACATGGGAGTTAGTACATTGGTATATGACAGAACAGTTTCTGATGGCTCGGTGTGTTAGAGGAGGGTTTCCCAAACTATGTCCCGGGGCCCCCCCCTTGGTGCACGTTTGTTTTTTCCCCTAGCACTACACCACTGATCCAAATCATCAAAAAATAAAAAAATAAAAAATGTGCACCCGGGGGGGGGGGGGGGGGGGGGCCGACATATTGAGAGAGTTCCCTCCCCGCTTCGTGCCATTGGCTTCCGTTTTAAGAACCATTTTGCGACAGAATCAGTTGGATGAATACACCACTGGGTTGTGGGTTCGATCCCGGCACGGGCCACATATACTGAACAAATGTTAACTAAGTCAATTTTGCATAAATGCAGCCGAAACAGCAAAATTATATTGAACAATCAATGTTATGTACGTCGTACTAAACCTAGACTTTGATACGGAAGCTGTGTCGTTATACCATGTGTCGCTGCTTAGAATAACTTATTCCGTTTTTTTTACCTGTGAACCTCTCAAAACACATCTGAAGGGTGAGAAGGGCCATGCAGAGATGCAGGAAGCAGAGCCCTCCAGGTTCATAACTCATTATCACCAAAGGTTGTGTCATGGTGGGGAGGCAAGGGTTAAAACAGGACAGGTATTCCAGCAGGCGTACTTCATTATCGGAAGAGCACACTGGTCGGCTGAGGGAAAAGGCCACGAGACAATCTGGTAGAATGAACCTGGCCCGTCGGCATCCGCTAACACACGGATGAATATTCATAAATGGGAGTGTGTGTGGGTGTGTGCATCTGGGTGTGCGCTCCCTGCCACTCGGGATATGGAACTCTGAATGACATTATAAACCCCACAGTGTACTGGCGCTTGCAGTTTGAGTGACAATGAAGGAATTAGTATGAATGTGTTTAATATGCTCACTGTGTTTTGTGAAAACAAATTAACCACCTATTGTGATATCACCGCAAAACAATCGGTCTCAATGGTGAGATTAGATAAAATGTTGAAGGTTTGGTCATTGATTTAAATTTGAATCATTTTTGTATTTCATGTCTAGCTATGATTGTGGTACACTATATATAAGAAGTACGTGGACAACCCTTAAAGTAAGTGGATTCGCCTATTTCAGCCACACCCATTGCTAACAGGTGTATACAATCGAGCACACAGCCATGCAATCTCCATAGACAAAGACTGGCAGCAGAGAATGGCGCTACTGAAGAGCTCAGTGACTTTCAACGTGGCACTGTCATAGGATGCGGCCTTTGCAACAAGTCAGTTTGTCAAATTTCTGCCCTGCTAGAGCTGCCCTGGTCAACTGTACGTGCTGTTATTGTGAAGTGGAAATGTCTAGGAGCAACAGCGGCTCAGCCGTGAAGTGGTAAGCCACATAGAAGTAAGTCCCTTCAGCAATGTTCCAACATCTTGTGGAAAGCCTTCCCAGAAAAGTGGTGGCTGTTGTAGCTGCAAAGGGCCGACCAACTCCATATCAATGCCCATGATTTTGGAATGAGATGTTCAACGAGCAGGTGTCCACATACTTTTGGTCATGATGTGTATCTGTTTGTTAAGTGACTAAATAGTAATTCAAGGTCATTTGGAACAAAGTGGAGTCGGTGGTGTCTTGGAACACTACATTAGTTCACAATGACACCGTGAGGCCCTTTGCGCCTCTAGGAGACGAAAGGAATCAGCCAAAACGATGACACAGCATTTTTCTGGTTCACTTAGGGGTGTTAGTCCAACCAGGTGTCAGGGTAGACTTATTTTGTGGCCGGGCTTAAGTAGTTTTTCTGCCTCTGTCTACCATTCCTATATCCTACTGATGGATAAAGAGCTTCTGTGTTTTCCCTGTCCGGCAGTTCGAAGACACTCTAGAAGCATCACTGTGTTTAATGGCTGTAATGCTAGGCATCATCTCCAGCCGCCTGTCAATGCTTTTGTCAAAGTGGAGTGAGACCCTGCTGGCCTAGTTCTGTCAGCGAGTACACACACACACTATACACCCCGCCACACACACCCACACAGTCACACTCTTTCTCACATACAGTAGACACTCTTTCTTACTCACGCACGCAGGCACACACTCACATTGCCTGCAGTGCCGAGGCTCGTTTTCCAGAGGATGCCTGCTCTGTGTATCCCGTTCCTAATAGACAACAGAACACCCTACTAGACAGAGCCGTCTGTATCAGTGTCATCAGCACTCTCTTGGATAGTATCGATAGCGGTCTGAGACGTGTTGGCACGGCAGAGTTCAAAGCCCAGAGCTGCGCAGTCTGTTGTGACATTTGTCAGTGACTCAATAACAACCGATTTTAAAATGAGGTTTGTGAATATGATTATATGTTATAATGGGCCGTGCGTACTGTTGCGTCTCTGTGGACTCTGATTGGAGCTAGGGTGACCATAAGTTTAGCTTGGTTTTGTTTATTTGTGAATAGGGCTGTGGCGGTCACCATCACAATAAATATTTTATTTATTTTAGTCAGGTCTAAAGAAGCATTATGTTTGGAGAGAAAATGTATTTCAGAAGAACAGAATATGAGTTGGTCTACTGTAAGCCTATATTATCTGGCTATGCTCCATGCCATAAGCTGTAGGCTTGTTCATTTAGCTGACAAGATATGCTTATAAGCCCCGTACCATTATTTTATTTGATCTGATTTTATAGTTAGAATAATATAATTGAACTTAGCTGAATAAAATAGAAAGGATATTTTTTTACCATTACAGAGCGAGGGCGCATATGAACTGGCTATGTTGAGCATAAAAGTGATCACTTGAAACAGGTCCTAAATGCTCGATTTAGAATGATTTGGCAACTGTAGTTGTGAATGATACAAACCTTAGAATGTCTTAGAAATTACAACATAAAGTGCATTCGGAAATTATTCAGACCCCTTGTCTTTTTCCACATTTTGTTACGTTACGGCCTTATTCTCAAATGGATTCAATAGTTTGTTTTCCCTCATCAATCTACCCACAATACCCCATAACGACAAAGCAAAAACAGGCTTCAAAAATAATAAATGGCAATGTGTCTGAATAGTTTCCAAATGCACTGTATGTTGTAATTAAGACATTCTAAGGTTTGTATAGTTGCATGGTGCGACTATAGGCTATTGATCATTTGAGAAAGTAGCAAAGAAAAGCTTGCGCTCTTTTCCTTGCCTCAAATTGCACAGCTGTTCTCTTATCAAGTGATCATATTTTCACCCGTCAGGCTATTCTCAATGTAATCTTGTGTAATATCTAGAATTAGGTTCATTTTCAAATGGGCAGGAACAAGGGGCAGGGGGACAAAGACATGTCATCTGTACGCTCTCGAATAGCGGATGGAGGCGGCTACTGTAGCTTTCCCACCTACTGTACTTTGGTTTTATAGTGGAGGAGCAGGAGTTGAATATGAACAGCTGGGAAATACATTTAAGAACACTTATTTCACTCATCTAATGTTTGAGGAGCGTGTTCTCGCTGTTCCCGACAGGTGATATTCAGCCCAAACTCTGTATGCCATGGCCTCTCCAACCTTGTTCCTGTAGCTACCCAGGGCTTAGTCTGGGAAACTCAGTGAAATCTGTTCAAGAACATCCATAGTGACATGTTTTCACAATAAACATGTTTCACTAAACTTTTGACAGCCTGTCTGCGCGCTCGAGGAAAGAATAAACGAGAGACTGTAGGCGATGGGTAACGCATGGTGGTGAGATATTCTCTATAGCTAAAGGTAAAGTGTCACCCATTTAATTATGACAATAGCTAACTGTAATCAGCCCTGCACAATCAATGAACCAACAGCATCGCCTAGGGCTGTACATTATCTCTCAGACACATTGATATACATTTTGGAGTGTAGCATAAGGTAACCAGTCCACCCAGCATGCATGATAATACAGTCCACACTCAATGGTAATTACTCTAATTTGTTTAATTTTGGAGTATAAGCTAGACCAATTATGTACCAAAGACATCTTAAATCAGTTTTGTTTAATGTTTTTTTGTCTGACATGCCTTATATGCGTTAGGCTATGTATTGAATAGCACAATCCTAATGATTATTATTTGGGGGGTTTATAAAGCCTATGCAGAAGCTCTATGTGTATGGCTGTTTTGAATGAGTCATCACCTTAGAAAGCGCTATTACAGCGACTCAACGGTCACGTGGGATTTTACTGTGGTCATGACTCATGACTGCCGGTGTGGCGGTAACAGGGGTCACCACAACAGCCCAGGTTGTGAGTGTCATCCGTGTTAGTGCTAACACTGTTGACACAGCTTTTGATAGTGCGACCCGACTTTGAACGGGTTATTGAGTTGATAGTCACCAACTGAGTGGCTTTAAATGTAACTATGGAGAAATGTAAGCACACCATTTTGTATAATTGGATGATTTGATCAGTTGCTAGTAACAAATTGTTTACATCTCAAAATATAGTAAGTACAGTTTTTGAACTTCCCCTAGCTATTCATCAAGGGAGATGTCATCTAAAAATACTGTGAGTGAGCTATAGAGATTATTTCTTTGAGATGCATTGCCTTGTTTGTCTGTGGAGAGGATATATTTCTCTGTGGAGAGTTCTCTCTATCATATGATTTGTCACACTTGCCTCCCTCGGCCAATCAGAAGCCTCACCTCCGGCCTCTCTGTCTCTCAGACCACGACATAAGGGTCATGACCCCTTCTCTCCCAGCTCTGGCGTCTGATAGACCTACCTCTAGATGCATGTACAATATCTCATTCCACATGGCTATGTCCAAAATGGCACCTGTGACAATGAAAACAAATATGATACAAAACGAATAGGCCTACTGCTATTTTAACCACACTATTAGTTGCTTTGAATGGACTGTATCAGTTTCAAATCTTAAAGTTCTAAATGATTTAGGCTACTGCTAACAATTTAGCCTGCTACTAATAATCAAATTGTTTGATGATGAAAATAATGGATTGTTTTTAAGTCTGACACAGTGAGCGTTTTGATTTTGAAGAAAACATTCTACTGGATTGTAAAGAATGTCCAGACTCCTGCTAGGTCATAATTTAGTAGGACATTTCTTCACTCTTTTTCTTATATTTGGCGGTGTGTTCATCATTTGATGTCTCACTTTATGTTCAGATGTCATCACGTTGCTTTTTTTAAATGAAGGTTCCATGTTTTTTTTTCTCTCTTTGCACATTGACTTCATTTCACTCAGTTTCTCTTCTCTTGAATAACACCGCAGGCTATGCTTTGTCTTATTGAGGTTTTTGTTTTTTAACTCTTATCTTTTGTCTTTTATATTTTCTTCCTCATGTTAGCTATCGTTATTATGATGGAATTCTTATTGTGGAATGGCACTGGTAAGATGCCACATTGTTTTGGTCCCCATTGCCTTTCCCGATAGACAAAGACTCTTTCCCGTGTCAATTCCTCATCCGATGTGTGTTGTGAGTGCTGCGTTGGCGTAACCTGTTGTAGTTGACCCCATAATCATTTGTGCTCTGTAGGATTTAGCTTTGTTGTTCCTTTGGCACAAATTGGACGTTGTTTTCCTCTCTTGCGCAAACGTTTTACCAAACTTTGTCGAACCCTATATTTGGGAACTTGCTGAGCGTTAATGACTGCAGTCCACAAGGTGCTGAGAAACATAGGAATGCGCACTGAAGATTGTTCAAGACACGTCTCTTTAATAACTTCGAAATCGCTGTGAGTAGACGTGTCCTGTATATGCTTCATGGTGAATAAAGTATCTACGTATTGAGAATTCCCCTACAATAGACCCTAAAGGAATATGCAAATTAAGATGGTATGATCGATTCGAGATGTCATTGACATTTCTTTGTACACAAAACTTTAGTTAAACCACTGGCATCCTGCTGAGTAGATAACAGCATTTCCTATTTCCTTTCAACTAGTCAATGAGACGCCTTTATGCTGAGGTGAAAGGCGACTCAATTGACCAATTGCAATGAGCTATAATGCGATCTCAAGCCATTTGAAATGCATATCACCTCTCAGAATTGACTAATTTGTCTCTTTTCAAAAAGGAAATTGGTGCCAGTTTAATGTGGTTGTTTTGGATTGGAACACTTTGCTCCTCAATTTATTTTCATTTTTGATATTTCTACCCGACTATTAACACAATCAGCACTTTCCCCTCGTTTTTTCCGGTGAAAGCGCACAAGTGCTGTTTTTGCTGTGGTGGAACCATTCAGCGTGACGCTGGAGTGGCATCATTGCGAGGGTATTCACCGGCTCTACGGGAGCCACTTCAGCTTTGGGAAATGGGCCCAAGTCTGTAGGACTGAAAGTGGTAGGGGGTTAATTAGGAGAGTTTCTCAACTTAGTAAAAAATATATAATTCTGATGCAGGAATATACACTGAACAAATATATATATATATATATATATATATATATATATATATATATATATATATATATATATATATATATAATAATGTAAAGTGTTGGTCCCATGTTTCATGAGCTGAAATAAAAGATCCCAGAAATGTTCCATATGCACAAAAGCTTATTTCTCTCAAATATTATCGATAGCAAATTTGAATGCCCAAAAATACATTATTTTTTTTTAAGGCATCTGTGTCCAACAGACGCATATCTATATTCCCATACGTGTAAAATCCATAGATTAGGGTCTAATGTATTTATTTCAATTTACTGATTTCTTCATATGACCTGTAAACTCAGTAAAATCTTTGAAATTGTTGCATGTTTATATTTTTCTGGAGTATATTGTGCATTTTTGACAGGCATTTTGAAATGACACGTAAACCTGTCCAAATTCTTCATATACAGTTCATACAGTATTTTGAACATTTCCGGAGTGAGTGAGTGAGAACAGGAGGAAATGATGGTTGCTGAGGATATCTGCTACCTTGAACCAGATTTTTCCAAGATAGCCCTTACGGCAAAATAACTATCATCCTCAATTCTTAGTGAAAAGCAAAGGCGACCAGATACAAACCAAGGAAGATATGAAAAATAACCTCTTCATATCCTGACCTCCCTGATACTTCTATTATGTCCTTAGGCATCTCTACCTAACACCCCCCCCCACCCCCACACACTGTTTGTCGCCCATCCCTCTGCAATATTGCCCTAGTTCCAGGTCAATATTTCCCTCTTATATTTTTTTCCACCCTCGTTGGATCTACCTGAGGGGGCAATCAGCTTGATGAAGTGCCTCTCCCAACAGGTCATTAAGATAGATCTGGGAATATTATGTTTCATGGTTGGCCCCAATAATTCCATAAATCATTTATTTTTGCTATCGCACCTGGCCCATTTATTACAGACGATTGAGGCGAAATGCTAGGCCCTCCCGTTTTTATTGAGGAGTGGAGACGCTTGTGAATACGATAATTACGTTTAGCACCTGTAACTGACTCGCAAAATTCGAGTGAGTGAGTGAGAGTAAGAGGATTCTGGCTTCAAGACTATTGGATGTAATCAATATAGTACTTTATTTGATGAGACATTTTTTGGGGACTATTATTTCATGTTTGTCTTTATGTCTGCGTGTCTGTCCCCCTCTCCTATTACTATATTGTGTCATTCAGAATCATATTAATGGACTATTTGCTTTGGAGTTTTGTTTGGTTATTGATTTCATTTTGCTTTTCATTTCTTTCCTGTCAGCTATGAGGATTACGAACCTGAGATCAAGTAAGAGTAAAATGGACAGGTCATCCATTCATGACACACTATCTTCATTATCCATACATTTCATCATAACAAAGTAATGAGTCATGTTTATACCACCACATGCCTTTAGTAAATGTTTAGTGAAGCTCTCCGTCAAGTCGTAGGGAAGGAATATTCACCCACACCTCACATTTGTTCAATATTAGCTCAAATGGGTACGCTTCTGGTGAAGTCATCTCAGAACGCTGAAACAAGTCTCCCAGTTTCTCACGGGAGAAGTAGTCATGCACTGTGCAATTTAAGCTTTGAAAAAAAGTAATTGTTTTCATCATTTCATTGATTTGAAGTGCACTGGTATTTCGGTTTATACTATCATAATTATTCAGAGCTTCGTTATTTGTCGAGGCTTTTGGGACAACCCTCGGGCAGCACATTCAAAATACTGTGTTTACATGTGTTCATATTCATTTGTCTTCCAGTGATTATGCCATACCTGCTAGCCCCGAGGTCATACAAACTGTATCGCCTATTGTCTATGTATTAATTATACACCAAGTACTATTTTAATATTGGGGAGTTACCTTGAGTTTTCCACTGTTCCTGGTCCAGTAATAGTCTCTCTCTCCCATTTTCAAATTTTAAAGAGTACACTATCTGATGGTCTGTCATGTAATTGATGAATAATGTGTGCAACTCTTGAAAGAAGGCGAGCGAGAGAAAAATGATAGGTGTCCCCAAGGAGCAGGCGAACACACGATTCAATTTAATTCCACTCCTCCTGTCGATTTTCCGCTTCGTTTCTCTCCTCCCTCCTTCCCTTCATCTAGATTTGGACTTTTGTCTGTCTGGTGGACATTTATTTTTACCTGCGTTTCTCTTCTCTTTTTGGTTCATCTGTATGTTCACAGACCAAGACAGCTAAACGTTTTTAAATGCCGTTTTTTTTGTTTTGCTTCAGTGAACAGACCCTAGTCCACAATCATCACTGGTGATAGTTTGTGATAATTCACATACATTTCTTTAGGAAATTACAGACTACAAAAATCGAAGATCTTTTCGCAAGTATTCAAGTTGAGTTTTTAGCAGTTCTGAGAACGTCCAGAATGTTGACGTTGTCTCTTTCTACTTTCAGATCGTGGGTGATTGGGGCCATAGCGCTGCTCTGTCTGCTGGGCCTGACATGGGCCTTCGGCCTGATGTACGTCAACGAGAGCACGGTCATCATGGCCTACCTCTTCACCATCTTCAACTCCCTGCAGGGCATGTTCATCTTCATCTTCCACTGTGTCCTCCAGAAGAAGGTGTGTGTTTTACTCTAACCTTGTGGTTCAGGGACTGTATTCACAAAGCGTCTCAGAGAAGGAGTGCTGATCTAGGATCAGGTCCCGTCCTGTCCATGTAATCTTATTCTTTGTGATCTAAAGGCAAAACTGATCCTAATTCAGCACTCTGACTCTGAGTAGCTTGATAAATATGCCCCTGTATTAGCGTGCTGTATGAGCTTTAGTCAGCTTCTCAAACCACACATGAAATGCAAAGTGGTTAGCTCAGAATTATACATGACATGGCTTATTACCATGTAGCAAGCTAGAGTGTAATGTAGTTATTAACTACAGTATTCATTTTCTCACAGTATCACCAAAAAGTTGTTTGGTTTTCTGCATCTGAATGGGAATGTGTGTGTGTGTGTGTGTGTGTGTGTGGTTCACAGGTGCGTAAAGAGTACGGAAAGTGTCTGCGTACCCACTGTTGCAGTGGCAAGAGTGTGGAGAGTTCCATTGGCTCTGGGAAGAGCTCAGCATCCCGCCCACCAGGGAGATATTCCACCGGTTCACAGGTAGGTAGCGCCTCTCCTCTCACCTCACCTCAAATGGCAATGTATTTGGTTGACTACGAGCATATCTGATATAGATTTTTACTTCATTCTATCTGCTGATGTTGACCCGGAAAGTTCATTGTAGCCCATTTAGTGTATTTACTTGGTCAATGTTAATTAATAGGTTGTTAACAATACATTTATGAATCATGCAAATAGTCTATCAGCCTGTCACGACGGAAGCTGGTCTCAGCGTACATAATTAACCCTTTAATTACATATAGCAGCACATTGACACAACGGCTAACCGCTACGCCGAGTTTTCGCCATCAACCGCATGTGAACGGAAGCGGTCGTAAACACCCTGTAATTTATCGGCAACTCGGAGGCTTTTAAATGAACGTGTAATTAGCAAAGTACATCGTAAACCGGTGGGCTCTGGGTGGTTAGGGAGGTAGGGTTCTCTCTCTAAATGAAAGTTGGAAGTGAGACTTGGACAGAGAAAGAGACCTTTGAAATATGAACACTGATCAACCCAACTCCCACACAGCGCTGGGTTGAAATAGAATTATCATTTTTTTCTCTCAAAGACTTAAGCTGTGCTTGATTGAGCCTGTACCTCTCAATGGAACCAATGGAATAGTCCCAAAAGTGCAAACCCTGCCCATGCTTTTACTGCAGGCAGGCTCGATCAAACGATTAAAGTATCTGAATACTGTAAATACTATTTGAAGGTAAGTCTGCTCCCACAAGCACTTTTTCACTTGAACATGGCCTTGACTTTTACAGCAGTGTGGAGTTATGCGAGGTAGCAATAACACCAGTGAAACTTAGCAATAACAGCAACAAGAGGTAGCAATAACAGCGACGAGAGGTAGCAATAACAGTTGCAACGCCTCAAGTGCGATAACACTATTGTGAGATGTGGAAGTCAAACCTTCACAAAGCCTTACAGAAAAACACAGTAACAAAGAATACAGTAATGTACTGTGTACGTCTTCAGCAACAAGAGGTCTGAATGAATGTATCAGCACAGAGTTGAGGTGTGTTTTTATGGTGAATGTTGCTGCACACACCCAAGACAGACTGTATACATCCTAACTGGAAGCCACCTTTAAGCACTGATTCCATTACCGTTACAAAACCCCACTGATGTGTTAGTTGTAATGTTCCCCCTCTGCAGAGTCGGATCCGTCGGATGTGGAACGACACAGTCAGGAAACAGTCAGAGTCGTCTTTCATAACCGGCGACATCAACAGCTCGGCATCGTTGAACAGAGGTAATATTCAGTCAATTTGCACCGCCCATGCTTGAACGCGCCGCAACCCACTAGCCTCTCCTTTAGGTTTTCAACGTTGTGTGATGTGGAGGAAGAAGGGGAAAAAATATCCTTTGTGACAAAAGCGGAAGGATTTCGTGTTGGGTCCTGAAGAGCTTATGGGTGCTTTTGTTCCACTTCCGCACAAAGACACCTGTTTGGAATGATTGCCGAATAATGGTCGTCTGTCTGGACCGTGATTGTTTGAAGCAGGTGTGTTAGTGCTGGGCTGGACCAAAATCACAAACACAGTAGCTCGCTAGGACTGGAGTTGGAGATTCCTGCGTTATGCTTATTCAGTGTCCTGACTATGAAATATGCGATCCTTCAAGTCAGCATATTAGTCTATGGGTTGTTCTCACACTTGTCAAGAGATGGTCCACTTTGTGACTTGTGACAGAACTAGAATAGGGGAAGAGTTGGATGAACATGTTTTAGTTTCGTGTTTTAAGATGAGTCATTCCTCTCCCCCTCACCTGCTCGTTTAGAAAGTTGTCCTGCTGTTAATAAAAAAGTATTCATCCCTTACTTTATTCAAATAGCAACTCATCCCAAATGACCTTGACTTTTGTAAAATAATGAAGCTTTTCAATGTGATAATGCAGTTAGTGTATGTGCTAATTTATCAAATTAAGAAACTTTTCATTTTTTTCAAAAGGGTGGATTTTGCACCTGATGGAACCAAGAACCAAAGTAAATGCCAATATGAATTGCACAAAGCATGAATACATTTGCCTAACCAAAAAGCAGTTGGACAACAGCAAAATATTTATTTGAGGCAGGACTATTTGTAAATGCTATACCCGTCTTCGTGACAGCTGTCAACCAACAAAGTGCAAAACCAAGAAAGTAATGGTAATTGCTTTGTTCTTTAAAAATAAGTTGAACCATCCACAAATGCTTATCTCCCAATTTCATTATATGATGACAATTATCTCCCAATTTCGTGATATGATGACAATTATCTCCCAAAACAATCATGGAAATACACAGTAGCGCATTGGATAAGGGGTCCAAATAAATACACAGTAGCACGTTGGATAGCGGTCCAAATAAATTCACTGTAGCGCGTTGGATAGCGGTCCAAATAAATACACAGTAGGGCGTTGGATAGCGGTCCAAATAAATACACAGTAGCACGTTGGATAGCGGTCCAAATAAATACACAGTAGCGCGTTGGATAGCGGTCCAAATAAATACACAGTAGCACGTTGGATAGCGGTCCAAATAAATGCACAGTAGCGCGTTGGATAGCGGTCCAAATAAATACACAGTAGCGCGTTGGATAGCGGTCCAAATAAATACACAGTAGCGCGTTGGATAGCGGTCCAAATAAATACACAGTAGCGCGTTGGATAGCGGTCCAAATAAATACACAGTAGCGCGTTGGATAGCGGTCCAAATAAATATACAGTAGCGCGTTGGATAGCGGTCCAAATAAATACACAGTAGCGCGTTGGATAGCGGTCCAAATAAATACACAGTAGCGCGTTGGATAGCAGTCCAAATAAATACACAGTCGCGCGTTGGATAGCGGTCCAAATAAATACACAGTAGCGCGTTGGATAGCGGTCCAAATAAATACACAGTAGCGCGTTGGATAGCGGTCCAAATAAATACACAGTAGCGCGTTGGATAGCAGTCCAAATAAATACACAGTCGCGCGTTGGATAGCGGTCCAAATAAATACACAGTAGCGCGTTGGATAGCGGTCCAAATAAATACACAGTAGCGCGTTGGATAGCGGTCCAAATAAATACACAGTAGCGCGTTGGATAGCGGTCCAAATAAATACACAGTAGCGCGTTGGATAGCGGTCCAAATAAATACACAGTAGCGCGTTGGATAGCGGTCCAAATAAATACACAGTAGCGCGTTCGATAGCGGTCCAAATAAATACACAGTAGCGCGTTGGATAGCGGTCCAAATAAATACACAGTAGCGTATTGGATAGCGGTCCAAATAAATACACAGTAGCGCATTGGATAGCGGTCCAAATAAATACACAGTAGCGCATTGGATAGCGGTCCGAATAAATACACTGTAGCGCATTGGATAGCGGTCCAAATAAATACACAGTAGCGCGTTGGATAGCGGTCCAAATAAATACACAGTAGCGCGTTGTATAGCGGTCCAAATAAATACACAGTAGCGCGTTGGATAGCGGTCCAAATAAATACACAGTAGCGCGTTGGATAGCGGTCCAAATAAATACACAGTAGCGCATTGGATAGCGGTCCAAATAAATACACAGTAGCGCGTTGGATAGCGGTCCAAATAAATACACAGTAGCACGTTGGATAGCTGTCCAAATAAATACACAGTAGCGCATTGGATAGCTGTCCAAATAAATACACAGTAGCGCGTTGGATAGCGGTCCAAATAAATACACAGTAGCGCATTGGATAGCTGTCCAAATAAATACACAGTAGCACGTTGGATAGCGGTCCAAATAAATACACACGTCTAGTGCAGACTCTGAGGTCTGAGTGTCAGAGGCATTATATAATCCTCCTAGACCATATCTGCACTAGATGATGATGCCACCCCCCTGACATTTCTCAGGGACGACTCCTCTCCAGACATTGGGTCCCTTGACGGAGGGGTTGAGTCCCTGCCACTACCTCACTCTCTCAATCCGCTCGCCCTCTCCCTCTCAACCCGGACACTAATACGCAGTTTAGATGATGGATTGATGTTCGACGGTGAGAGGAAGTGTCGAGATCTCAATAATTAGGCACTCAGCGACGAGCGTCATCCCAAGATGTTGGCTCTTAGCTGGGGGAGCGAGAGAGAGAAAGGAGTGGAGCTCAGTGGAGTGGGCAGGCCTAGAAGACACTGCCATAGATATATCACTAAGACCAGGAAGAGGGAGTAAATTAATTAACACGTTTTCAGCTCAAGGCGTTGAAATGCGTCAGGTCTGATGTGTAAAGCGTGAGAATAAACACTAAGTCTGCACAGATGCATTTTCAGTCTGGCGCAGGATAACACATCATGTTCTGAAGCGTCATAAACATCACAAACCTTCTCCTTGCTCTTCTCTGCAATGTTATTATGGAATTACAGTATGTGTGGAAGAGAATACGTCTCTCCCTGCTAGTCCTTCTTCAACTCAATATTCAGTTCCTTGCCTCAGTCTCTGCATAACTGTTGCTGACTCCATACTTCTCTCCTCTTGAGAGGGAAGCATGCAATCATCTTGATAGCCTCGACTTGTTTAATTTATCCCCGCATTCATGATTTGGAAATGGTCCAATATATCAAACACAGACCCAATAAGTGGGGGAACCAACAGAGGGTGGGGAGGAGCTGTTTATAATTTAAAATTAGGCTGGTATTTTTGGAAGGCTTCAGAATAAGAGAAGCAACAGCAACAATAAATGAGTACATAGTGATCATATCAAATGGAAATTATAACCTAATGTATACATACATCCATATTAATAGCCACATCAAACAATGTATGCAAATGAAGTCTAAAATAGGAGTTTAGTTGAGTAAATTGTGATATTGTGATTCTGTTCCGATGCATCGACGTGATTGTTGGAGTTGAAGATACTCCTGCAATGAAATATTCATAAAATGATATGCCTCTTAAAACTCACTTGGTGAAGTTATTCAACTGGATAACTGATTGGACTTAAATCTTTTTTGTTGTCGTCCTTTGGGCAATTATAATGTCGGCCATTTTGTTCATGCTTTGCTGTGTGGTCAGAGGAGTAGACAACCCAACAGGAAACTGATTTAGGTTCAAATTCTAGTCAATAATACATGTTCTAAGACGATAGCACAGCTACAGAATATCGCCTGTAGTCACACATAACAGAAGATTCCCCTCTGTACCATTCCCATTATGTACTTGCTGGCCAAATTACACATACTGTAACTGTTAGCTCATTCCCAACATGTTATCATTAGGTCAGTGCGTTATGCCCTTAGTACAGTATGCGTAACGGAGCTGTACACAATCTTCAAAGTTAGCTATCATAATTAGTCATACATCTTCCAACTCTTGCCATTTCCTTGAGTCCTCTACCTCTCCTTTCAGAATTGGTTCAGGCGTAGAATTGAGACACCTAGACATTCCCTGGCACTGTATGTACAAGACCAGAGTTATCGGTCATTAGAGAACCAGTTTGTCTCCTTCGTTTCTCTCTCTCTCTCTCTCTCTCTCTCTCTCTCTCTCTCTCTCTCTCTCTCTCTCTCTCTCTCTCTCTCTCTCTCTCTCTCTCTCTCTCTCTCTCTCTCTCTCTCTCTCTTTTTTTCCTGGCTCTGACAGATTCAGAGCACTGCGAGAGAACAGTGTCCCTCGTCGGCAGAACTAATTGGCATGCATTTCCGCCTCTGCTGAATTTTTTTGGGGGGGGAGATATTTATGCAGTCATTGGTACACACTGCACACTTGAATGGGGTATGTCATAGAGCGCATGTTAGGATCTCAATAATATCATATTATGTGCTCTGAATCTGAAGAGAGAAAACATACTCTTAGATGTTTCGGCAATTTGAACATAACATATAAACAGGAGCTTATTGCAGATATGTTCAACTGGATACCGTAACTCACAATATTTCAAGATTTCGCAAAATGTTTCAATTTCCCCAAAAAGTCAGTCTGTTTTTTTTTCACTAACTGCTGTGCGGCATTCAACCCACATCCAAACTACCTCCTCATTCATAGAATTTGTGTTATCTTCTAGTCTAGATACATTTAGTCACATTGCTCAAAGTTAAACGTTTATTTAGAACTGATCTGGGAACAGATGAGTCCCACAGGCAAAGGCATCGGTCACTGCCGCATAGTCCGGAGTGACGATTAGACAAGTAGAATCAGAGCCTCTATTTTCACAAACCTCCACTTTTGCTCAAACGAAGTCAAGTAGAAAGACGTGGTACAGGGAAAAGGGACTGCGAAGGGACAACAATCAGCACTGTAATGGCACTTACCATCCATGAGGATGTTTTATTTGAGGGTATTTCTGCCAGGGGATTGTCTATGGGAAAGATGAATGCCAAGAAGTGAAGGCAATATTTTACTGGACAAATGATATGGGAGATGTAGACCATTTACACAACGTAATACAGTAACCCGGAAATGTTACCTGCCAAAAGCTTTCATAACATCCTTCTTCAAATCAAATGGAGTGAACATGTTCTATACTGTAGAGTGGTAATTTGACCATGTTATGTCCAGGTATGTTATTGAAGTGTTATGTCTTCGTTTTGTGTATGTCTATGCTTCAAAACAATGTCTATGTATGTACTGTTGCACACTGTCAGCGAGCATCTGTACCTTGTACATGGGGTGGAATTGGGAGGGGGGGAAATGACATTCAGCTCAAAAGCATTTGTAAAATGACATGGTCAATTTGGGCCCCCCCCTACAATTCTACCTCTTGAATGTGAGCACACCAATTCCAACAATGCTAAATGGACGTTTATCCCATTGAATAAGCAGAGTCATCATTGACCCACCTCACTGCTGCCGTCGTGATAAACCATGATCATGTCTGTTTCAAGCTTTGCTACGACTGTAGCCCGACTGTTTAACAACTCGCCCTTAATGATCATGTGAATGTGTATTGCTGTCATTGCCTCGGCTGCGTCTGCCTGACTGATACATATGTTCTCTCTCTTTTTCTCTCCCTCTTACTTCCCTCTCTCTCTCCCTCTGTCTCTATCTGGCTGCTCCAGGGGCAATGGCTAACCATCTTATAACTAACGCTCTCCTCCGTCCCCATGGCACTAACAATCCCTATAACACATTGCTCGGGGAATCGGCCGTCTATAACAACCCGTCAGTGGGCATGTACAACATGCAAGGTGTGCCAGCCTTCTTTTCATTCCTTCATGAATGTCGCTGGAATGCCGCTAGACATGACTTTTTTTGCTACACAAATCTGCGTTTGTCCCCAAAAGACCTGCTGGAGGCTTTTGGCGGGAGGGGGTTTATGGTGGCTTCCCATTGGGGCATGCCATTCCGTCACTAATCACTTTGTCACACTCCAAACTCATTCATGTGCCTCACTTGCCTGGCATGCATAATTCAGTGTGGGGAAATGGTGCAGCAAACCCAAACTATTGGGAAGGGACGTCAGCACGCCAATTGGGAGCTGAAAACACCACCAGTCGTTTGATGTTTTGCTGCACTGTTGTCCGTGAAGCTTGCTGTGGTTGTCCGTGAAGCTTGCTGTGGTTGTCCATGAAGCTTGCTGTGTGCACTGCAACTTCAAAGTGTTGCTGGTAGATTGTTGAAGGAACATCCTTGTTCTGTTAGTGCTCCCAATCAATGATTCTAATATTTAAAAAAAAAACACAGAAGGTGAGCTCCTAATGAAGTAGCATAAACAAAACTTTTCTACTTCCGGGCTCCTTTCCAATAAGACAACATGATGTTGGCAATTTTTATGACACTAAGCCGCCTGAACCTTCCTAATTATGTAAAGGGCCAGTATCCCATTGGTAATTATGTAAAGGGCCAGTATCCCATTGGTAATTATGTAAAGGGCCAGTATCCCATTGGTAATTATGAACCTCAAAATCTGTAAAGCAGTATGTTTTCCCAACCAGCAAAAAACAACATCAATGCACTACAATACTGTTGTTTTGCAGTTCATTAAAAATAATGCACAAAACGAGAGAATTTTCTACCAAAGCTGTCCAATATATTGAAAGTACATGTCAGGCAAATTGTGTCTGAAAATGTGACTGAAATGTATTTAGTCAGATCAATACTTCTGAAATGGTTGTTCGTCTTTCAAGACTAAACTGTCAAATAGGAGTTTTATGGAGTAACACCAGCAGAGCCAATTACTGTATCAATGATGAACCCGTCCAAATAGTACTATCATGACTTACTGAAATCCATGATTTGGTTTTCTCTAAAAAGCCACTTCAAATGTCAGCTAACTTTAGCCACCGCTTACCAAAAACCGATGGGAGAGTGATAGGGGCATGTGCACAAGTGTTTGTTGGCAATGGAGATTACTAGCATGTAATGTAATAACAATATGAATAGTGTACGTCATATATGTAAACGCATCTTCCCCCCTTGAATATACTCTGGTTATAGTTTCTAAGACAGTGTTATCAAATACGCATGGTGACATCACAAACGGGAGGTCATTTCTGGAAACGCATCATCAAGCCTGTGTGAACGTCTCTTCTACCTGTTACTGTTATGCTTACTTGTGGTTTTTTCTTTGTCTTTCCTTTTCCTCATGCTGTCAATAAGACCCCTACAGAGAGACAAGTATGGGAGTCAAACTAAACATTGCTTACCAAATGTAATTGACCTTAGCTTTACTTTCTTTTCACTCTATGCTGACAAAGGGGGAATGAGAAAACAGTCATCTTATTTGGAAGTAGAACTGAACTATTCCAAATGTCAGACGCTCCTCTGAAATAATCACCCACTTCTGGAGAATGTCCATCAAATATATTCACAAAGGAGATGCCTTGAAAGAACTTGATGTCTTCTGCAAATCGATCAGCCCCAAGGAGCATCCATTTTATATAATAAGATCCAGAGGGGGCTGGTGGGAGTAGCCATGAGAGGACAGGCTCATTGTAATGGCTGGAATGGAATTAATGGAACAAAGTCAAATGTGGTTTCCATATGTTTGATGTTTTTAATACCGTTCCATTTATTCCAGTCATTACAATGAGCCTTTCCTCCTATACCTCCCACCAGCCTCCTCTGATAAGATATTGTCATCCTGTATAGCTGACATTGTAATCCATAATATAAGATTCAATTGTCCAAAGTAGCCAGCATGCTCCTGGTCCTAAGAGATTGAATTCATCTCAAATGTTGGCCAATCAAAATCCAATGCCAATCTTGGAACTTGGTCACCACCGGCATATGTTACTGTTTTACATTAGAACAAGTTCAGCCGCACTTTGCAGAAAACAAAGGTCAAACCTACATACAGTTTTTGCAACAACAAAAAAAAAGAGGTGGAGAGGCTTTAACTTTAGACATTCCTCTTTCAAACACCTTTTAAATATCCTGATGACCTTGTGTGAGGCTGAATGCTGACATTTCCTACATTTGCATTGACGCATCCCTATAAGACACCGTGGACATTTTAATATAAAACATCCATACTTTCTCTGCATGAGAGAACAGAAAGTATTTTCCTAATGTATAACTGTAAAGCTGACCCCTTATCACCATGTCCTCTATGGCCTATATGTATCATTGCGGAGTCATTAAGTTTACCATTAACTTTCTTTCTACATTAGTCTATGGACAAATCCATTTAAAGATTACGCTTTCTTAAAGGTAGACTCAGCAGTATGACATCACCATGCTAACAGGCATAAAAAAAACACACACAATTCAAATCTGCCATGACTGCTACTTTTGGCTCATCCCTATATTCAATTTTGTTTTTGTCGATGGCTGTAGGCAGGAAATAGCCCCCAGTTTATGAATATGGCGTATTGCTGAATGTACCTTTTAAGTCGGGGATAATAGAACTGGGGTCGAAATGTATAAACAGAGCTGTAGGTAATATATCTCACTCTTAAAAGGAAATGCATGGCTGTGGTTTGTTGTTGTTGAGTGTATGTGCCTAAAGCTTACATGTTGTCAATTGTCACACGTATAAATGTTCTCATGTTTGGACAAAGTTATTCCCAACAACATCACAACACAAGCCAAACAGAGAGGATCGCGATAGAAATGTAGATTGCATTACTAGTACTTGAGTACTTGTGTGTTGCTTGAGTACTTGTGTGTTGCTTGAGTAAAGGTAAGTGTATCTAGTATTGACTGACTACGTTGAATCATTGAGACAATCTTGCAGTTTGTGAACATACCATATGTACACAACACAAAAATCAAGTGAAAGATTGTTGACCTATAGGCCAACATATCACAATCGGTGAGCCACCCTGAAGGTTCCACAACACACGGAAAGAAAGCCGAATGTGTGCATGACCGCGTCCAAGCGGCTGACATTTAGCCATTCTAATGAGCGACCGCTACTTCCGTCCCTCTCATATGAGCTTCTCTCCTCTTTTCCTCTTTGTTCCCCAGAGGGAATCCTGAACAATGCCCGGGATACAAGTGTCATGGATACTCTACCACTGAATGGTAACCACGGCAACAGCTACAGCATCGCCAGTGCCGAGTACATCAGTGACTGTGTCCAGATCATCGACCGGGGCTACAACCACAAGGAGACCACGCTGGAGAAGAAGATCCTGAAAGAGCTGACCTCCAATTACATCCCTTCCTACCTGAACAACCACGAGCAAAACCGCAACCTCATGAACAAGCTGGTGAACAACGTGAGCAACGGAGGCAAGGATGTTAGTCTGGGGGGTATGGGTGTAGGGATGGGGGGGATGGGTGTAGGGATGGGGGGGATGGGGATGAATGTGGCGCTGGGTTTGGATGATCAGTCTTCCTTCCCTCCGCACCTCCACGATGAGGGTCTGGGCCTGGAGTTGATTCGGGAGGAGTCCAACGCCCCTCTTCTGCCCCAGAGACCACCGTTGCTGCCGCCCGTTGACAACCTCCACCACAACCACCTCCACAACCAGGGCCTGCCGCATCAGCCTCCGCTCCCCCACCTCCACCACCCAGCCTTCTCCTCGGCCACCACCACCTCGTCCTCGTCCCGCCGGCGGATCCCGCAGGAAAACAGTGAGAGCTTCTTCCCCCTGCTCACCAACGAGAACACCCAAGACGTGGAGCCCACTTTGCCCAGCTCCCAACCCCACCACCCGCACCACCACAGGGACTCCCTCTACACCAGCATGCCCGTGCTGGCAGGCCTACCAGATACCACAGCTAACGGCACCACCACTGCCCCCCTTGCTGATAAAGATGCAGGAGAGGGACTACCGGCAGGGGGCAGGAGCCCCGAGGCCAGCCAGGACGATGTCTACTACAAGAGCATGCCCAACCTGGGCTCACGTAACCACCTGCACCAGCTGCACTCCTACTACCAGCTGGGGAGGGGCAGCAGTGACGGGTTCATCGTGCCCCCCAACAAGGAGGATCTGCCCCCCGAAGAGGCCCCCCAGGAGCCCTCGCACCTGGTCACCAGCCTATAGGCCCACAGACCCAACCCCCCTGACCCATTTGCCCCAATTCCTTATTGCCGTGGTTCCCGCTTTTTTCTGCCTCCCCTTCGCCCTACACGTTCCCCTGTTTTTTTTTTACTCCGTGTCCCGAATTTGAAAAGCGAAACTGATGCCTGTCTCAATACTGACAGCAAACAGAATATTGAAACTGTTATGTTTTGTGGATAATACGACTTGACTCGGTTCGATGTTGGAGAAATCTATTGATGTGCATTTCACTTTTTTTGCGAGATGCCGAACCTTGTATGGATTGATGTGTTTTCTCTCAGTGGGAGGGGAGATGAACACACGGGACAGCTGGATCTCGAGCTCTGAAATGTATTTTGACAGTCCAAAGGAACTACAAACGGACCCAAAATACATTCTGCCTCTAGTTGATGTGTAGAGTTAAAAATCGGAACAAATCAAGAATAAGACTATTTTATTATACTTCTGTATCCATACTGGCTTTTTAAGGGGGGTTCTTCCTCTATGGTGATTTTGCAGTACATTTTGTGCTGACGTGTTCCTGCAAGTTCGACATTAACAGATTTTGAACAATGAAGGAATTTAAATCACGTGTGCTTTACAGCATATTTTTTTTTTCTTGTTTTTTTTCTTCCTTTTGCCGTAACAATAATAACCGTTGAAGAAGATGGAGGGAAAAAACTAATAACAGAGAATTCTGAGGTATTTCTATGTAAATGTACAGATACTAGCATTGCACATAATAGTATAATTTTTGTTCCACTCAAACCTTTGTCTCTGTAAATGTAGTTGGTTCGGAGCATTTCCTTTTTGTTGTGCTGGTCTTGAGCATTATTTTGCCTATTTTTTTCCCAAGAAACAATAAACAAAGCAACAAAACTAAATAACACCGACAAAAAAAAAATCACAAAACACTTATTAGCGTACATAGCGGTGTAACCACCAATGTTTTCTAAACCATTTTATTTTACAGTTTGGTTATTTCTTCACTGTGTGGATAGAAAGAGAATTCTGGTTCACCCACCATAGAAGGGGACGAAATCACAAGTGTCAGAAAAGTTAGCCAAGAGTTGGCCTGCAGAGAGAGAGAGCTATTTTCTTTCCTCATCAGTTAAGAGACAGGTGCTTCTCGGAGAGAAAGTGAACAAATTGAACATCAATAAGTAACTGGGCACTGCAAAAGTTTTCGAGTGAGGAAAAACAACTGGAAATATATTTATTTATTTGTTCAAATGACAAAGTACAGTGATAAATGGAGGTAAAGAATTCAGCAGCACAGAGTAGTTTTTATTATGAGTATGATTATGGCTTTTTATTTATTCATTTTTGTATGGGTTTCCAAGTTGAATGACCTCATAACTAATATTTGTTGTAACAGTGAAACTTGTTTGCCAACAAATAAATGACTGATTAAGATTTACCACGTAGTTATCGCAAAGGTTCTGTGTTTTTTTTTGTTGGGTTTACATTGCTGTTACTCCAAAAGGCGAAGCAAGGCCTTGGTTGTGAAGATAGTGTTGTTTGAGCTCTGTTTCGAAGAAATCCCAATACATTCAGCTATTTCATGAACACAATAAAGGAGGATGTGTCACTGCTGGTTTAATGTACTCTGTATATGTGGGAAAGCAACTGAGTGAACGTCAATCAATTTACTCTAAGTAATCATTCATTTTCATATGAATTTTGGCCTTTATAACAATGGATGGGTCTAACCCTGGGGTGCTGATTGGTTACAATATTGACGTTGATTTTTACTTACAGATCTTTCATTACGGTGTTTTATCAGATTATTGACTTTCTCAACTGAGTGGGTATGGAGACTGCTGCAGTTAGGGGCAAGAGAATAGATTTCGGTCTTACCTTTCCGTAGACGTCTTATACGGTAAGGAAACCAATATGTCAAAATGTGGTTGAATTGTCCTTTGAACATTTAGCATTTTCCAAGTGGTTCCACTGTTCCAATACTTTGTGGCAGGATCATGGTCAGCTATGTGATGGTGGTAATGACCCAATATGACATAGCATCACGTTGTTCAACCGGTAGCTATGTCAAGATTCCTTTCGTGAGGTGAAATTTGATAGGACAATTATTGTTATGCCAGCATTGTACTGAACATAAAATATTGTCTTTGTTGCATTTGACATATTTCAAACGATAGCATCAACATTTCCCCCAATCAAATGTACAGTCTCTGAAATTCAGCACCTCTCCTTAATGGCTTTGCATACAAAGCAGTAGGAAAATTAGAATGTTCACTTCCAATCCCATATTCATGTGGTCGCAGTTGTGATTGATGGCTGAGTCATAGCGAAAAATTACAAGGAGATGGGAGGCTCGTCTAAAGAGTGACCGGGCCCGATGCTTCCTTCCTCTCTCATGGATATGCATGAGGCTGGATCTCCTCTTGGTTCTCTCGCCGGTAGCAGTGAAGAGCTATGGCCCTCGACGCGTGTCAGTTTGACTGGCGTTTGCAAAGCGGGTGAGTTAATAAAATGTCCTGAAAAAGTGACTCTGGCCTCCTTCCTCCTTATCAATGTGTCATTACGCTAAATCCTAAACGGCCCCGCAGGCCCTCGCCTCCGGCGTTTCCGTGTACATGCTGACTCGACACAAAACTGCCCCGTCAGGAGTAAACACAGGTCTGGAATTGACACAACTGCACAACCTGTGTGTGTGTGCGAGTGCGAGTGCGTGTGCGCGCGCTACATGATAATTTGCTCGTGTGAAGGATGGTTTCACTAACTTTTTTTGGCCAGCAGATCATTCACTTGAAATGTGATAAATGTCGAATTAGTCTTCATCTGTAGATTTGTGTTAGTTCTGTGAGGGGAAGGCTTTGATATATGTTTAGACTGTGGCATCTCAGTAAGGGCCTCATGTGAAAAGGCAAAGCAACTTCCCTTTTTATCCATGGGCGTTGAGATGAGGAGTTCCGTTTCTCTTTGGTTCACGTATTATTTATGAACACAATAACTTTAATACATTATCCATCAATTTGCTTTGAATGGTTTCCTAGGCTTTAAACAACTGTGTACAGGTATTATAGTAGTAGGCTTAGCTCTAGACTGCAGGGTTGACAAACCAAACTGGTATAGGCTTTCTCTTCAAGTCTTCACTAGTTGTAATTGATGGCGTGGGCCTAATGTGCTATGTATGGAACAGGTCACATGACGTTTGAAAGAAATAATCATCTGTTGTCTTTTGTAGCACACACTGTACATGGAAACTTGTACAGATTCCCCTAACACAATGATCGGTGCAAGCAAAAGTATACCAGGCATCCACTACCAAATGACATATTCAACTTAATTCTCATAAAAAGTCAATGAAATCTGAGGAAAGGGCAGTGCATCACAACTATCCTTTTGTAGAAAAATGAAGCTTATTTTCCCCACATGGGTACACAGGGCACACATACACAATTATTCATTTCAACTTTCAAATTCCCCAAGAAAATCCTTTCTGACAACACATCCCCCAGTCATTCCGTGCAACCGGAGTTATCCTTGGTTCTGACAGGGAAGGACATTGTCTATCCCCTCAGCCCTCCTTCCTCTCCACCACCTGTCCATGCCATCCATCCTGTCGGCCATGAGAAAATAAACTCTCAACTTTAAAATCAAGAACAAGAATTTGAATGTTCACAAAGCATTCTGGGACAAAATTAACATACAGTTGTGTTTTTTCATCATTGCTTGTTCTGACAGCTCTGTCAGCAATTGAGACACATTCTTTAGGGAGTGGGACCCCTCTTTGTTATTGTGCATGCAGTTGCAATTTGTGGCTTGAAAGGAAGATGTCCTCTGTTGGTTTGAGAGAAAACATATAGAAGGCACTTCTACAGACAGAGTATCAACATTTGGAACTTTATTGTATGTTTTTCAATATACCATTTGATCTTTCTGGTGGGTCTACCCAATGGGCAAAAACTGGTTGAATCAACGTTGTTTTCACCTCATTTCAACAACACAATTCAGTGTGATGACATTGAGTCAACGTGGACAACCGATTGGATTTGCAAAAAGTCGTCAAAGTAAGGGCCTTTCCTCTTATT
This sequence comes from Oncorhynchus mykiss, assembly GCF_013265735.2. NCBI lineage: Eukaryota > Metazoa > Chordata > Actinopteri > Salmoniformes > Salmonidae > Oncorhynchus > Oncorhynchus mykiss. Next base: position 20,928,415 of record NC_048573.1, on the reverse strand, counting down.
TTTAATACCAAATTTTAACCTAAATCCACTGACATGGTGAATCTTTCTGTTGATTTCATGTTGAATTCACATTAGTTGAAAACTCAAACAAATGTAAATCAAACCTAGATGTTTAAATGGAATCTGTGCCCAGTGGGTCGTTGTTAATATGGCTGTGAAGTTATTTATAGTAAATGATGAGAAACAGAATGTTTTTTTATTGGAAAACCGCCGTGTGCGTGTGTGTGTGTGTGTGTGTGTGTGTGTTCAGGAACATTTGTATTGCATGTATGAATACCAGTGGAAGAGTAGGTCAGATAGGACCTCTATAAAATGGCTCATTTCATATCTGGCTCTCCCTGTAAAATCAATGGTTGAATGCCCCGCAGAATTCCAAATGAAAGGTGAATCAATGTCATCTCATGGCTTTGTGTACTGGGACGACCTGACAGTCCTTGCAAATAAAAGAAACTGCCTCCCTATCCTTTTCTGTTGAGATAACATTGATTTAAGATAGAGGGGATTGTGTCAATGTTTGCTACCCTGGGGTCCATTGTGTAAAAGGCCATGGCCAAAGCTGTGGTTTATCGTGGAGAGCTTTCAAAAGTTGGGGATTTTGAGGAGTGCTGCTGATTGATTAATGTTCAAAATGTATTGGTCACATACACATGGTTAGCAGATGTTATTGCGAGTGTAGTGAAATAATTGTGCTTCTAGTTCCGACAGTGCAGCAATGTCTAACATGTAATCTAACAATTCCACAACAACTACAACTACCTAATACTTGCTTCCGAGTGGTGAAGTGGTCTAACACACTGCATCTCAGTACAAGAGGTGTCACTGCAGTACCTGGTTTGATTCCAGGCTGCATCACATCCGGCCGTGATTTGGGATTCCCATAGGATGGCGCACAATTGGCCCAGCATCGTCCAGGTTTGGCCTGGGTAGGCCGTAAATAAGAATTAAATAAGAATTTGTTCTTAACTGACTTGACTAGTTAATAAATAATATTTTTGGCCTTCCTGTGACATCGGGTGCTGTAGGTGTCCTGGAGGGCAGGTAGTTTGCCCCTGGCGATGCGTTGTGTAGACTGCACCACCCTCTGGAGAGCCTTGCGGTTGTGGGGGATCAGTTGCCGTATCAGGCGGTGATGCAGCCCGACAGGATGCTCTCAATTGTGCATCTGTAAAAGTTTAAGGGTTTTAGGTGACGAGTCAAATTTCTTCAGCCACCTTCACTGCTGCCCCGGTGATGTGGATAGCGGGGTTCTCCCTATGCGGTTTCCTGAAGTCCACGATCATTTGTCTCTGTCTTGTTGACGTTGAATGAGAGGATGTTTTCCTAACACCACACTCCGAGTGCCCTCACCTACTCCCTGTAGGCTGTCTCTCCCTTGACAGAGAGATGCTGAAAGTAAAATATCGCTCAGGTTACCCCACTCTCCCCTACTGTAGTCAGCTATTTTACACTAAACTGCTTTGAATTCTGAAAGTCTATCAAACACCTACTATACACCTACCATGTTCATATCGAACATTCAGAAAATCATCCATACATATCGTCAATTTCCGTTGCGAGTCCCTCTGTGTCTCATGCATCATCCTGTAGCTTTGGCTATACCCCAAGCCACCCCAAAACATATCTCACTCATAAATATGCCTTAGAATGTCAAATATGCCTTATCATGACAGACCTTTAAATATATGCCGGCGTCGAGGCACTAAGTCACTTGGGAGTTGGATTGCTCCGGATGCCACAAGCAAACAGGTCGTCTGACATTCGCATGAAGCCACAGCCAGTTTATTTGGAATACAATTCTTCATAAAGGGTGCCTTATTGTAAACTGTTACCCATTCATGTTATTTTGTCATGTCCAGTGCGATGATCAGAAGAATAGAGTGACATGGCGAGTCATGTTTAGCCTGATGGTATTCAGCCTGTGTCTGGCCTTACGTCAAGGTAATAGAAAAAAAAGATGTCCCTGAACACCTGAGCTTTGACAAGCAGATATATTCTTCACATTACAGCACTGGTTTAGGTTCCACCTCACTCTGTTTAAAAGTGCCAATCAACACCGATAATCTTTGAATTAAAGTAGAAAGGGAGCGCTGACAAATGATAAGTAGGCTTTGTTGGGGCTTGCACCGGGCAATGGTATTTTAATTAAATATATGAGCACACATGGCCCTGCCCTAGATGTTGAAGTCTAAACAAAGATAGCATCATCTCATCAGAAGACGGCCCGGAGTGTTTCAAGGGCAGAATTATTTTTCTATTAGAACCTTTCCCCTCAGGGATTTAGCCAATGTTCTTTATTATGATAGAATCAGCATATTGTAGATTGAATCGGTAGATAGTGTCACAGTGGGCTAGGTGCGATGGGTCCCAGACACCACGCCAGCGTTCTAAAACCTTGAAACATGGACCGTCTGTCTCTCATCCATGTCCTTTAAGTCCTCTAATGTACAGCGTGCAGACTGGCCACATTTTGTAGATGATCTGACGGATGTTTGGAAAAGGTTGTTCTCTCGGTGTTCTTTTTCAGCGATCAATCGATCACCTAGGCAATGGAAGTGCACACAGTTTAATAAGAGCGTTGTAATTAAGACAAAACATTTAACTGATCAATTCATCTGCTGACCTTTTTTTGATTATGATCAGCTTCCTGTAAATTAGATATAAAGGAATATTGAGAATATAGATCAGAACTGTAGCCAGGTGGCATTTGATGTGTCACTCCTGCACAGCACACATTTCTCAAAATATGCTGTTAAGTTTAGGGTTAAGTTGTGTGTTTTCGGTGGAAGTCCATTCTTTTCAATGGGATACAATCCACACCGCTGCGACTCATATGATGAACATCTGCCGTACCAAGGCTGTGGTGTGTGAAGGGAGTCACATGCATTGTTTTTTGAACTTGTACTATGCTTTGCCATGCAGTCTCAGAAACTGAAGTAGATCAAACACAGGAGAAAGTGCATATGTGTAGCTTCCGTCTATGTGTTTATGGGATAGAAACAATATAGAAAAAAAGGGACACATTGGACATCTGCATGTGAAACGTGTCCGGTTTTAGGGTGTATTTCGGAGGAAAGTGTTTGTGCTATACAGGACATTTGAAGTCGGAAGTTTACATAAACCTTAACCAAATACATTTAAACTCAGTTTTTCACAATTCCTGACATTTTATCCAGTAACAATTCCCTGTCTTAGGTTAGTTAGGATCACCACTTTATTTTAAGAATGTGAAATGTCAGAATAATCGTAGAGAGAATGATTTAATTTCAGCTTTTATTTCTTTCATCACATTCTCAGTGGGTCAGAAGTTTACATACACTCAATGAATATTTGGTAGCATTGCCTTTAAATTGTTTAACTTGGGTCAAAGGTTTCAGGTAGCCTTCCACAAACTTCCCACAATAAGTTGTGTGAATTTTGGTCCATTCCGCCTGACAGAGTCATGTTTGTAGGCCTCCTTGCCCGCACAAGCTTTTTCAGTTCTGCCCACACATTTTCTATGGGATTGAGGTCAGGGCTTTGTGATGGCCACTCCAAAACTTTGACTTTGTTGTCCTTAAGCCATTTAGCCACAACTTTGGAAGTATGCTTGGGGTCATTGTCCATTTGGAAGACCCATTTGCGACCAAGCTGTAACTTCCTGACCGATGTCTTGAGATGTTGCTTCAATATATCCACATAATTTTACTTACTCATGATGCCATCTATTTTGTGAAGAGCATTTGCCCCTCCGCAGCAAAGCACCCCACAACATGATGCAGCCACCCCCGTGCTTCATGGTTGGGATTGTGTTCTTTGGCTTGAAAGCCACCCCCTTTTTCCTCCATGGTCATTATGGCCAAACAGTTATATTTTTGTTTCATTAGATCAGAGGACATTTCTCCAAAAAGTACGATCTTTGTCCTCATGTGCAGTTGCAAACCGTAGTCTGGCTTTTTTTATGGAGGTTTTGGAGCAGTGGATTCTTCCTTGCTGAGCGGCCTTTCAGGTTATGTCGATATAGGACTCGTTTTACTGTGGATATAGATACTTTTGAACCGGTTTCCTCCGGCATCTTCACAATGTCCTTTGATGTTGTTCTGGGATTGATTTGCACTTTTCGCACCAAAGTATGTTCATTTCCCTTGCTCCCTTGTATGTTGGCTGCTGGTGTTTATACTTGCGTACTATTGTTTGTACAGATGAACGTGGTACCTTCAGGCGTTTGGAAATTGCTCACAAGGATGAACCAGAGTTGTGGAGGTCTACAATTATTTTTCTGAGGTCTTGGCTGATTTCTTTTGATTTTCTCATGATGTCAAGCAAAGACGCACTGAGTTTGAAGGTAGGCCTTGAAATACATCCACAGGTACACCTCCAATTGACTCAAATGATGTCAATTAGCCTATCAGAAGCTTCTAAAGCCATGACATCATTTTCTGGAATTTTCCAAGCTGTCTAAAGGCACAGTTCATTTAGTTTATGTAAACTTCTGACCCACTGGAATTGTGAAACAGTGAATTATAAGTGAAATAATCTGTCCTAAGTAGAAAGTAGATGTCCTAACCGACTTGCCAAAACTATAGTTTGTTAACAAGAAATTTGTGGAGTGGTTGACAAACAAGTTTTAATGACTTCAACCTAAGTTTATGTAAACTTCCGACTTCAACTGTATATAAGCTAGTTCACTGAAAATGTTTCATGAATCTACTACAGTGAGACTGAAGTTGAGAAAGCTCTTGCTCTTTGCCTTGATAGAGGACAGTGGTGCTCAAGGTTTTTCTGGGTCAACCCATTGCAGCCCAGAAAGCAGCACGGGGAGTACCATGTATACATACAAAATGTAATTGGTAGCACATTATTTAAATGTTAGAAGGTTATTAAAATTAGCAATGGACAAAATGGTAATCACAGAGTAATAATGCCTACAGTATATATACAGTACCATTCAAACTTTTTGGGCACACCAACTCATTCCAGGGTTTTTCTTTATTTTTACTGTTTTCTACAATGTAGAAAATAGTGTAGACATCAAAACCATGAAATAACACATGGGATCATATAGAAACCAAAAAAGTGTTATATTTACGTGTTAAAATGTTATATTTGCGATTCTTCAAAGTAGCCACCCTTTGCCTTGACAGCTTTGCACACTCTTGGCATTCCCTGAACCAGCTTCATGAGGTAGTCACCTGGAATGCATTTCAATTAGCAGGTGTGCCTTGTTAAAAGTTAATTTGTGGAATTTCTTTCCTTCTTAATGTGTTTGAGACAATCAGTTGTGTTGTAGCAAGGTAGGGGTGGTATACAGAATTGTCACGACGTTGCCCTGTTGGTGAGGTATATGACCACCCATAAATACCTTTCCCAAATTTCTCTCTACTCTACAGAATGGACTCTTGGAAAGCCCTTTGTTAACATAGAGGATGGTAACATCAAAAGGTTGGGAACGGAACAATATTTCGGTCATCCAACCAGGTGAAAGCATCCGTTGGTACTTAAAGAATATGATGTCAGATGAGTTATCGTCTGAGACATTATTAAAGTCTACACATTCTAGTTATCAGATTCACATGGAATTGTTGTGCAATTTAAATGTTTAAATATGAAACTATTTGTGAAAAGATTAAATATAATTTTAACTTCTAAATGAGAGAATTGTTTTCATAAGTTAACTATGCTCACTCAGTGGCCCCGCCCAAGTGAACAGACATTGGTTGAGAACTATGAAACATGCCCTTCTCTCCCCCACTACAAAAGCCCATTGACGAAAGTCAACCATGATGTCCATATGTTTAAAAGGCCTAATGTCAACTACAACCTAACTAAATTAACTTGTGTTCCTGACGATGTGAGGGCCAGTGTTCATACGTTTAAAAGGTCTAATTTCAACGTGGAGGAGATGATCGCCTCGCTGGAAGGAGGAATTTTGACTACACCAGCCAGAATACAGCATGAGCTTAGTATGGCAGCTTGGTATGAACTTTGAACTCTTATTCACTAAAGAAGTGAAACATCCTAGATGTTGAGTTACCAGCAACAGCTGTAAACGTACGTGGTCTTGGAAAGGACAGAGAATCTCTTCAGAACGACAAGGTACTACAACGTATCCGTTCTACCACACGATGACAGACTACAACGTATCCACCCTATGACCAAAGCATTTTTCCAAGGACAAGGGCGATCTCTGCTGGGCAACCAGCCTTCCATCTTCGACCAATCTATCGAAGCGCAGCTCAGAGTAAATATATTTATTGCATTGTCCTTTTCTGAATGGGCAGTTATTTAGAATGTATAAGATTCTGTGCTTACGATAGCATAGCTTCTCAAGGTCAGATACAGACCCAATCCTTTTGTTCCTCAGTCTTCCTCCTCTTTCATTCAAACTCAACCCCCTTTCTTTGTGTAAACAGTCATTGTATCGGTTTTGTCCCCTAGGGACATTTACTTTTGTGACATGATTAGTAATCAATGTATGATCCATCCTGTGTGTATGTAATTCTGTGTGATTATTTAGTAAATAAATAATTAAACCAAATGCTGTATTGCTGATTCAACTTGTTAGCCCGGGTTCGTGAAGATAACCAAGAATTTTACGACATTCAGATGAGACTGAATAAGGTGACGATTAATAATATATCAATTGCTATTGATATAAAGGATTACCAGATCTTATTTATTTATTTATTCGGAAGACAACAACTCTATGAACATTCTTCCGTGGTGCCCCGATTTCCTAGGTAATTACATTTACGTCATTCGTTTAATCAGGTAATATTAATTACAGAGAATTGATTTGATAAAATAGCATGTCACATATCATTTAATCCATAGAAAAGACACGACAGAAGATAGCCCTATTTGGTAAAAGACCAAGTCCATATTATGTCAAGAACAGCTCAAATATGCAAAGAGAAATGACAGTCCATTACTTTAAGACATGAAACTGTCTAGCATGAGGACCGCCACAGGAAAGGAAGACCCAGAGTTACCTCTGCTGCAGAGGATAAGTTCATTGGAGTTAATTGCACCTGAGATTGCAGTCCAAATAAATGCTTCACAGAGTTCAAGTAACAGACAAATCTCAACATCAACTATTCGGAAGAGTCTGTGTGAATCAGGCCTTTGTCGAATTGCTGCAAAGAAACCACGACTAAAGGATACCAATAAGAAGAAGAGACTTGCTTGGCCAAGAAACACAAGCAGAACTGTGGAAATCTGTATTTTGGTCTGATGAGTCTTTGTGAGATGCACATGTGTGGTTCCCACAGTGAAGCATGGAGGCGCAGGTGTGATGGTGCTTTGATGGTGACTCTGTCTGTGATTTATTTAGAATTCAAGGCACACTTAACCAGCATAGCTTCCACATCATTCTGCAACAATACGCAATGCCCTTTGTGGGACTATCATTTTTTTTTTTTTTTGAATTTTACCCCTTTTTCTCCCCAATTTCGTGGTATCCAATTGTTGTAGTAGCTCTTGTCTCATCGCTACGGAAGAGACGAAGGTTGAAAGTCATGCATCCTCCGATACACAACCCAAGCCGCACTGCTTCTTATCACAGCACGCATCCAACCCGGAAGCCAGCCGCACCAATGCGCCGGAGGAAACACCGTGCACCTGGCCACCTTGGTTAGCCTTGCGTCCAGCCCGCCACAGGAGTCACTGGTGCGCGATGAGACAAGGACACCCCTACCGACCAAGGGAGGGAGGCCTAACCCGGGCGACGCTAGGCCAATTGTGCGTCGCCCCACGGACCTCCCGGTCGCGGCCGGTTACGACAGAGCCTGGGCGCGAACCCAGGAACTCTGATGGCACAGCTGGCGCTGCAGTACAGCGCCCTTAACCACTGCGCCACCCGGGAGGCCCTATCATTTGTTTTTCAACAGGACAATGACCCCGCACACCTCCCGGCTGCGTAAGGGCTATTTAAACAAGTGCTTATACTAGGCCTACTGTTTAGATGTAATTAATGTAGCAGGGCGTAGGCTAAATAATCATATTAACCTTTTATTTGTTTATTTTTTTGCAGATTCCTTGCAACTTGGACACCTTTTGGACCACAGTGGCGAAAGCCGTCTAGGATGATCTGGTACCAGAGTACATGCCTGTCTCCAAGGAGGAAGACTGAAGGGCCATTGTGAAAGAGTTCAACAAGAAGTGGAACTTTCTCTGCCTTTGGTCAATCAATGGAAAACATGTGATTATCCAGGCACCACCATGCTCTAGGTCCCAGTTCTACAACTACAAGGGGACCTATTTCATCATCCTCTCGGTAGTGGTCAATGCAAACTACTGCTTCAGAGTCATCGACGTCGGCGCCTATGGCAGGGGAAGTGATGGTGGGACTTTCTGGGAGTCTTCCTTTGATCAAGCTCTGAGGATCCCACCACCAATAATATGTTTTTGAGGGGGGAATCAGTCGGGGTCTCAACTTACTGTTGAGAGTTAGAATAGTAGAAATCAAATCAAATTGTATTGGTCACATACACATGGTTAGCAGATGTTATTGCGAGTGTAGCGAAATGCTTGTGCTTCTAGTTCCGACAGTGCAGCAATATCTAACATGTAATCTAACAATTTCTGTTTAACATTGTGATGGCCTTGAGATAGAAGCTGTTTTTCAGCCTCTCAGTCCCAGCTTTGATGCGCCTGTACTGACCTCGCCTTCTGGATGGTAACTGGGTGAACAGGCAGTGGCTCAGGTGGTTGTTGTCCTTGATGATCATTTTGGCATTCCTGTGACATCGGGTGCTCTAGGTGTCCTGGAGGGCAGGTAGTTTATCCCCAGTGATGCGTTTTGTGGACCGCACCACCCTCTGGAAAGCCTTGCAGTTTTAGGTGACAAACCAAATGTATTCAGCCTCCTGAGGTTGAAAAGCCGCTGTTACGCCACCTTCACCACACTGTCAGTGTGTCTGTGATGTGTCCGTAAAAATACACAAGATGCAATTTCACAATTTGCTTGTGCATCAGCAGTTTTTCTCTTGTTTTTGTCAGTCACTGACAGTCATTCAATTAGCAATTTCAGCTAACAATATTTAGATTGGTAAGTTTGTCAAGACATTTATCTAAACTTGTGGTAATCATTGCTGAATACTGACTGGGCACTCAGGGTACGTGCCCAGGGGCAATCACCTCCAACGGACCCCATTGATTTTGTTAGTCACTTTCATTCAGACATCTTTAACATGGCATAAATCATAGTAAAATATGTAGACCTACAGAAAACTTGCTTTAAAGCTGCAATGGCAAAATATACTTTATAACTTATATTATTCTCTCCTTCGCCAAATCTCGCTTAGGGCCCCCAAAAGTTTAGAGCCAGCCCTGATGTCGAGGTCTGTGTTAAGGCTACCTGCATCCTCCACAACGTCCTCAGAACATCCCAGGGGTCCCGGCGGTCGACACATACAGAGGTGGGAGTTCCAAGCTGCGGATTGCTGGAACCAACAATGGCACCAAGGAAGCTGATCAAGTGAGGGATAGATACCCTGACCACCTACCTCTTCTCTCCAGCTGGTGCAGTACCATGACAGCACACGGTGGTGTGATCCATCCATGACCATCCTCTTCCTCCTCCCCAGTGCCATCCAAATGGCTCTTTAAAGAGCCACCCACAGGTATCACAAAATTAGCAAAAATATTCCATTAAAGTTATACCTGTGATTGTCACTTATTCATCCTTTGCATGAATAGTGCACTTAATTCTAAAACATAAATTGGTTTAGCTAGTATTTGCTGTACCTACAATGCACTATACCATATGCTATGTGTATGCATTGATTTATTTACAAAGTAAAAATTATTCACCACATAAACTAATGACTTACAAAAACAGTGCAATGAAAGGAAATAGATATTACAATGTAGGGTAATGCCTCCCAACCCTCTCCTGGGGGACCACCAGACATTAAACATATTTGCTGTAGCCCTGAACTGGCACACCTGATTCAATTAGTCAAGAGCTTGGCGATAGTTGACTAATTGAATCAGGCGTGCCACTTTAGGACTGCAACAAATATGTGAAAAGCCTGGTGATGCCCAAGAGGGTTTGGAAGCACTGCTAGAGGCTATATTTCCTGTCATTGAAGTGCTACTACACTGACAAAGGTATATAAGAGAGGCAAGGTATGAAATCCCACACCTATGATATGTGTTATACAATTTCCATATAAGCACTTCATTACACAATTTGTTTATCACCTGTTATGGCTGAACCCTAATTATGTTGTAGCCCCATTTATACAGTGTTTTAATTTGAGAATACACAGAGTGACAATTTCCCTGCAAATAACTGAGTGCTGACCTTGTTAATAACCTTTCAAACAAAAACCAACAAACCACTGACGGTTAGTGATGATTTAGTGAGAGGACATTTATCTAGATCATACAAAACAAATGAGATAAAATCATCAGTTTAATAGAGTAGAGAATCGAAGAAACAATACACAATAGAGCCCCAGTGGAGGTGTCATAATACCTATATAAGCTAGCGGTCAAACAGGGAAATGGTTCCAATCTTTTTTCCATCATAAATTTTTCTCTTAGGGGGTTTTAGAATCTCTTTCAGGGCTGTTTTTCGTGTAAGCTTACCCTGAGGTGACATTTTGATTACCATGTCAATCTCTCTCGGACAAAGAACTTTAATCAATATTTTGTCTCTATTTACGTTTAGATTTGAAAATGCTAATTAGCACACATATTCCATTAAAGTTATACCTGTGATTGTCGCTTATTCATCCTTTGCATGTATAGTGCACTTAACATCATGCAAGACTCAACCCAATATCACAGGTTATTGTGAAATAGACACATTGTTTATTAGACATTTGTGAAAGGCACATGAAAATGTTTATTTTCTTAGTGTGCAGTACAAGATTTTGTATACAGTGCATTTCAATCCTGATAAAGACAGTAGATTACTTAAGACAGAAACAATAGTCGAGTTTTGTGTTGAAGGCTCATCATGCATTGTTATTATATTTTTTATTTAACTGGGCCTGAGTAACTTTAGCATTTTCACTAATTAGCTACTTTGCAACTCCTTACTACTTTTGAGCTACTTTGACACTACAGTGCATTTGGAAAGTAGTCAGACCCCTTCTCTTTTTTCACATTTTGCAACATTACTGCCTTATTCTAGAATGGATTACATGTTTTTTACTCATCAATCTACTCACAATACCCCACAAAGACAACGCAAAATCAGGTTTGTAGAAATACCTTAAATACATAAGTATTCAGACCCTTTGCTCTGAGACTCGAAACTGAGCTCAGGTGCATCCTGTTTCCATTGATCATCCTTGATGTTTCAACAACTTGATTGGAGTCCCCCTGTGGAAATGCAATTGTTTGGACATGATTTGGAAAGACACACACATGTCGATATAAAGTCCCACAGTTGACAGTGCATGTCAGAGCAAAAACCAAGCCATGAGGTCGATGGAAATGTCTGTACAGCTCAGACAGGATTGTGATGAGGCACAGATCTGGGGAAGAGTACCAAATAATTCTGCAGCATTGAAGGTCCCCAAGAACACAGGTGCCTCCATCATTCTTAAATGGAAGAAGTTTGGAACCAACAAGACCCTTCCTAGAGCTGGCTGCCCTGCCAGCTGAGCAATCGGGGTAGAAGAGCCTTGGTCAGAGAGGTGACCAAGAACCTGATGGTCACTCTGACAGAGCTTTAGAGTTCCTCTGTGGAGATGGGAGAACCTTCCAGATGGACAACCATCTCTGCAGCACTCCACCAATCAGGCCTTTACGGTAGAGAGGCCAGACAGAAGCCACTCCTCAGTAAAAGGCATATGACAGCCTGCTTGGAGTTTGACAAAAGGCACCTAAAGGACTCTCAGACCATGAGAAACAAGATACTTTGGCCTGAATGTCAAGCGTCATGTCTGGAGGAAACCTGGCACCATCCCTATGGTGAAGCATGGCGATGGCAAAATCATGCTGTGGGGATGTTTTTCAGAGGCAAGGACTGGGAGACTAGTCAGGATAGAGGGAAAGATGAACGGAGCAAAGTAGAGAGAGATCCTTTATGAAAACCTGCTCCAGAGCGCTCAGGACCTCAGACTGGGCCAAAGGTTCACCTTCCAACAGGACAACAACTCTAAGCACACAGCCAAGACAACGCAGGAGTGTCTTCGGGACAAGTCTCTGAATGTCCTTGAGTGACCAATTCAGAGCCCGGACTTGAACCCGATGGAACATCTCTGGAGAGACCTGAAAAAAGCTGTGCAGCGATGCTCCCCATCCAACCTAACAGAGCTTGAGAGGATCTGTAGAGAGGAATAGGAGAAAACTCCCCAAGTACATACAGTACCAGTCAAAAGTTTGGACACACCTACTTATTCAAGGGTTTTTCTTTATATTTACTGTAGTCTACATTAGAATGGTAGTTAAGGCATCAAAACTATGAAATAACACACATGGAATCAGGTAGTAACCAAAAAAGTGTACAACTAATCTAAATATATTTCAGATTATAGATTCTTCAACGTAGCCACTCTTTGCCTTGATGACAGCTTTGCACACTCTTGGCATTCTCTCAACCAGCTTCAACTGGAATGCTTTTCCAACAGTCTTGAAGGAGTTCCCACATATGCTGAGCACTTGTTGGTTGCTTTTCCTTCACTCTGCCGTCCAACTCATCCCATTCTCAATTGGGTTGAGGTCGGGTGATTGTGGAAGCCAGGTCATCTAATGCACCACTCATCACTGTTCAACTTGGTCAAATAGCCCTTACACAGCCTGGAGGTGTGTTGGGTCATTGTCCTGTTGAAAAACAAAACATAGTCCCACTAAGTGCAAACGAGATGGGATGCTGTATCGCTGAAGAGTGCTGTGGTAGCCATACTGGTTAAGTGTGCCTTGAATTCGAAACAAATCACTGACAGTCTCACCAGCAAAGCACCATAACACCTCCTCCTCCATGCTTCACAGTGGGAACCACACATGAGGAGGTCATCCGTTCACCTACTCTGCGTCTCACAAAGACACAGCGGTTGGAACCAAATATCTCTAATTTGGACTCATCAGACCAAATTACAGATTTCCACCAGTCTAATGTCCAATGCTCGTGTTTCTTAGTCCAAGCAAGTCTCTTCTTATTATTTGTGTCTTTAGGTAGTGGTTTCTTTGCAGAAATTTGACCATGAAGGCCTGATTCACGCAGTCTCCTCTGAACAGTTGATGTTGAGATGTCTGTTACTTGAACTCTGTGAAGCATTTATTTGGGCTGCAATTTCTGAGGCTGGTAACTGTAATGAACTTATCCTCTGCAGCAACGGTAACTCTGGGTCTTCCTTTCCTGTGCCGGTCCTCATGAGAGACAGTTTCATCATAGCGCTTGATGGTTTTTGCAACTGCGTTTGAAGAAACTTTCAAAGTTCTTCAAATTTTCCGGCATTGACTGGCCTTCATGTCTTAAAGTAATGATGGACTGTCACTTCTCTTTGCTTATTTGAGCTGTTCTTGCCATAATATGGACTTGGTATTTTACCAAATAGAGCTATTTTCTGTATATCCCCCCCCACCCCACCCCCCAAGCTTGTAGCGTCATACCCAATAAGATTCGAGGCTGTAATCACTGCCAAAGGTGCTCCAACAAAATACTGAGTAAAGGGTCAGAATAATTATGTAAATGATACTGCTGTTGTTGTTTTTTACTAATTAACTTGTTTTTAAATAAAGTTGAGCGGTCTGAATACGTTCTGAATGCACTGTACATCAGAAGTTGTATCGAATATCGCAGGGTACCCAGACATGAACAAAATGTGGCTCTCCTCCATGTTTTTGCGTGATGTCGACTGTGAATGTGGAGCATGGATTTCGACAATAGCTTCACTTTCCTGTACGGCAACGTAATGACACAAGCTGTGTGTAGGCATCATTGGTATTGTCTTTGACACTCTAAAGAGTTGCTTTTCACCCTTATTGGTACAATCTCCCCTCAAGATCTATTGCCTCTTCCAGTACAATCAAAGTGCCTAACACCCTCACCAAATGGTGAGTCATTCTTAAATCAAGAGAGCTACCCCCTACACTCTTAGTAAAAGGATTCCAAAAAGGTTCTGTGACTGTCCCCATAAGATAACCCTTTCTAGTTACAGGTAGAACTCTCTGCGGAAGGGGTTCTACATGGAACCCAACGGGGTTCTACCTGGAACCCAAAAGGGTTTTAACTTGAACCAAAATGAGTTCTTCAAAAAGTTATCCTATGGGGACAGCCAGATACCCTATTTGGTTTTAGGTAGCACATTTTGTTCTAGGAGCGTACCCCAACAGCAAAGACATCCCTCTGTCATAATATAAATGGATACCACCCATGTGCCACTAAACATATCAACAAATGTTAATATTTACTCCAAACACACACAGATTGATAACAAAGATTATACATTTCATGTAACTCTCCACGGAGCACTGTTGATTGTCGACACCTGCGATCCCGGGACTTAATGAGATCTCCTGAAGAGATCATAATCGCTAAAAGGTTGCTGGTTTGATTTCCCGAGCCGAATAGGTGATAAATCTGTTGATGTGTCCTTGAGCCAGGCACTTTACCCTACTTGTTCCTGTAAATCGCTCTGGATAAGAGCGTCTGCTAAATGACTAAATGTAAATGAAAACGTAAAATGTCTAACGCTACATCTGGTTTCGTGACAGGGGCTTGAGATGCCTGGATGCCAATGCTAGCATGCTGCACAGTCTATTACAGAGGATGAAGTCATGCCATGCCATGTCTTGTAATTGGATCACTCAGCAGCCTGCTTAAATCTGGATTTAATTTTCCTCTCGGAAAAGAGGAGAGTTGCACTCTGGGAAATCTGAGGCTCTAGTTGCATAATATCCCCCGGGACCGCAAACTCGCATTTCCTCCTGTCAAAATATTTGACGTCTAAATCGGATATTGTACCGAAATGAACGGTGCCCCCTCAAAATGTTTGATAATCTCCTTTAATAGCCAGGGCAGAATGCATAGTTTAGCATAATGTTAAATAAAATGAGATCGTATGATATTGATTTGTCATACTGTGAGTATTTTTCATTTTCATCTAATCATCGCTAAGGCACTGGGGGATTTTCATCTTAATCCAGAATGGATGGTGGAATTTTGTCAAACTTTCATTGCCATTCAACGTTCAATGAAGGCCATTCAAATATGATGTGTCCGGCGTGTAGGATATTAACTGTGCCATGTTTTTCAGTTCAGGGTTTTTGCGGAGTGAGTAATCTGCAAGGAGGCTAAATATCAACGTTTGGACAGTGCAGTTCAATTATTCATTTATAGCGTGTCCTTGTAATTTTCACCTCAATTGTATTAATTTCAATTGGAAATCCTTTGGAGTGTGGTAGGAAATGTTGAAAATGTATCAATGAATAGACTTATATTAGGCTGTGGTGTGAATTATTCATTATTAATGAATGTGGAAAGGATCTTGGATTGTGTCAGATATGAGACCGTAGGCTTGCATGTAGAGGAAGGAAGAAAGAAAGAAAATGGGAAAGCCTACTCTTTCTGTCATTTTGACCAACTACCTTGCTCTCCACTGCACATTAGGTATAGGTGAATATGTTTTCTGTAAGGTTATGAAGCCTGGTCAACTTGAGACAGGTCGTGCTTTTCGGACCCTTGACATATAGAAGAAAATGTATCATTCTTTCTCTTTCCATCTCTCTAGTTTCCTCAAATCATTACTCCAGCTACGTGGAAATGCAAATGAAAAAACATGCAGCACACCAAAAATGTGAAAAAGCTAGACAAAGCTCTGTTACTTTACATAATACCAATCATCACACATATCAATATCAAGGTGTTCTTCAAGCCAACAGAGAGTAGTCAAAGATATGAGTGGGTCCTTGAAGTTATTTGGATGTTAAAAATGTAGATATTCTATTTTTTAAGGAGCAGCACCAATTCATTAGGTAGAAACTGTGTTTATACAAAGAGGTGTGTATTTAAGCAATAAGGCCCGAGGCGGTGTGGTATATGGCCAATATACCACGGAGTTGCCTTATTGCTGTTATAGACTGGTTGTCAACGTAATTCGATCAGTAAAAATAAATGTTTTGTCAAACCAGTGGTATACAGTCTGATATACCGAGGCTGTCAGACAATCATCATTCAGGGTTGTAACCTCCTAGTTTCTGATTAGTTTTAACATAATATCCAGTTATTGAAGGATTCCCACTCAGTAGCTTCTTATTTATTTATTTATAAATGTTTAAAAAAAAATTATTATGCAATTACTTATGCTTGGCCTCTGTTACTAGATGCGATAATGTGGTGAAATGAAATGTCTATAACCTCAAATATAAACCAAAAACAGAGGCAAACACAGCTGTAACTAGACAGCTTGCCCACTGTCTGATTCCTACACGTGCATTATGCAGCCTGTCAACGTGATATGCCTAATTAACAAATGGACACACACTTTTAGGAATAAGGTCAGGAAAATGCCACTAGTTGGAAGTTCAAAAAGGATTCTTAAGGATACACTGCAACATTCATAGTGACTGTCTGAAAAGCATACTTTGTAGCATTTTCCTATTGATCTAAAAGCTAGGCTTACTGTGACAGTCTTGCTCCTTGCACACTGAAAAGAAAGGGGGAATTTTGACACATAATGGCATAGGCTAGAAAAGCAAGCGATTTCTTTTGAATTCTGTTCGACTGAAAAGCCACTGGGTTTGTACCCGACTACCCGTTGAAGCACCACACATCCAGGCACAAAGGGACACACTTCCTGCACCTCATCAGTAATCACCTCACAGTGTCAGTTAGCTGGTGCACAGGAGAGGGTTTTGGCCCTCCCTGACAACCAGGATCTGTTCAATAACAGCTCTCTGTGAAGGAGATGCAGGCCATGTCTCCAATAAATATGAAGCCAGTATTGTCTCTTCGACTTGGGAGAAAGTAGAACTAAGGTTAAAACACAAACAGTGAAATGAACTGATGCTCCTCATGCTTGTGTGCTGCCACTGCCACACATTTCGGTGTGGTGGTATTGCACCTTGAGGTAATGCAAATGTGTAAAATGGAAGCGCATGCAACACTATGAACACTTAGTTGCTAATTGTTTATGGCACATTTTGGCTTGAATTTTTGCTGCATTGTTCACACGTACTTTATATGATATATGAATCAAAAAAAATTTTAAATGAATGACTGGTACATTTTGTAAATGATCCGATTAATTATGCATACATAATTTTATCCAACAACATATTGTCATTTTTTGCATTGACTTTTACACACGTAAAGAGCTTTACCTGTCGTTAAGTGTCCATCAAGTGTAAAATATGAATATTTGATGCCTGACAGTGTAATCAACAACCATTACAATATCTATTTTAGATCGATACAACGTGCATATTGATGAATTGAGTATATACATTTATTTGACACTCCCTGAAATAATTACATTTCTAGATTCAGGGCAATCTGTTCTCTGAAGTTTTCTTTTCAAATATCTCTCTCTGGGGGTTCAACTTCAATCAATCTATTTATTTCAAATTAATGTATATACTCAATCAGCAATATCCACTTTGCATCAATGTATAATAGATATTGTAATGGTTGCTGATTTTGTCTTGGAAAACAACAACAGATTGATCATCTGTTTATCTGTCACTTCCCTGGTTCTCCTACTTGTGCATCAAAATATAATCTGGGAGTCATTCATTCAAGCTGAATAACTCAGAAAGCAGTCAAAGTGTACTTCAGCAGCAAAGACCTCCTCCATTCCTGTCATTATTGAAAGAAATGTTGATAATATCTCACACCTCAAAATAGGACTACATATAGTTAGGTCCCTTACTTCCAAGGCAGTCATTGTCAATGAACTAACCACTGATCATAACCTTGATGTAGTTGGCCTGACTGAAAAATGGCTCAAGCCTCATGAATTTACTGTGTTAAATGAGGCCTCTGCTCCTGGTTAGGCGGAGATGTTGCGAACATTCATGACAGAAAACAATTATTATGAAAAAATGACAGCATTTTTTTATTTTGAGTTTATAGTCATGCAGTTTTTATAGCTACTGTTTTACAAGCCTCTTGGGTCGTATAAAGCGTTCCTCACTGAGTCCCCTGAATTCCTATTGGACCTTGTAGTCATGGCAGATAATATTCAAAATGTTGGTGACTTCAATATGTACATGGAAATGTCCACAGACCCACTCCAAAAGGTTTTTGGAGCCATCATCAACTCAGTGGGTTTTGTCCAACATGTATGCATTGCCACGGTCATACACTGGACATAGTTTTGTCCAGTGGATTAAATATTGTGGAGGTAATATTTTTCCTCATAATCCTGGACTATCGGACCACGATCTTATTACGTTTGCAATCGCAACAAATAATCTGCTCAGACCCCAACCAAGGATTATCAAAAGCCGAGCTATAAATTCTCTGACAACCCAAAGATTCCTAGATGCCCTTCCAGACTCCCTCCACCTACCCAAAGATGTTGCAGTACAAAAATCAGTTCACCACCTGAGGATCTAAATGTAACGTTGCGTAATACCCTAAATGTAGTTGCACCCCTTAAAACTAAAAACATTTATCACAAGAAATTAGCTCCCTGGCACAGAAAATACCTGAGGCCTGAAGCAAGCTTCCAGAAAATTGGAATGGAAATTGCACTCCACCAAACTGGAAGTCTTCCGACTAGCTTGGAAACACAGTACCGTGCAATTTCGAAGAGCCCTCACTGCTGCTCGATCAGCCTACTTTTCCAACCTAATTGATGAGAATAAGAACAATCCAAAATTTATTTTTTATCTGTTGCTGACTAAACAGCAGCATTCTTCAAGAAGATGGCCTTTACTTCAGCAGTGATGAATTGTTTGAACTTCTTCGCCGAAAAGATCATGATTAGTAGAAAGCAAATTACAGACTCCTCTTTAAATCTGCGTATTTCTCCAAATCTCAGTTGTCCTGAGTCTGCTCAGAACTGCCAGGACCTAGGATCAATTGAGACACTCAAGTGTTTTAGTACTATATCTCTTGACACAATGATAAAAATAATCATGTCCTCTAAACCTTCCAGCTGCCTACTGTACCCTATTCCAACTGAAAGAACTTCCTGAAGACAAATAATGTATACGAAACACTTCAGTCTGGTTTTAGACCCCATAGTACTGAGACTGCACTCGTGAAGGTGGTCAATTGCCTTTTAACGGTGTCAGACCAGGGCTCTGCATCTGTCCTCGTACTCCTTGACCTTGGTGCTGCTTTTGACACCATCAATCACCACATACTTTTGGAGAGATTGGAAACCCTAATTGGTCAACACGAAAAAGTTATTTCCTGGGTAAGATCTTATCTGTCGGAAATATATCAGTTCATCTATGTGGATGGTTTGACCTCTGCCAAATCAATTGTCAGTGTTGGTGTTCCTCAAGGTTCCGTTTTTAGACCACTAATGTTTTCACTATATATTCTACCTCTTCGTGATGTCATTCGGAAACACAATATCAATTTTCAATGCTATGTGGACGACACACAGCTGTACATTTTGATGAAACATGGTGAAGCCCCAAAATTGCCTACCCTGGAAGCCTGTGTTTTAGACATAAGGAATAGATGGCGGCAAATGTTTTACTTTTAAACTCGGACAAAACAGAGATGCTAGTTCTAGGTCCTAAGAAACAAAGAGATCTTCTGTTAGATATGACAATTAATCTTGATGGTTGTACAGTCATCTCAAATATAACTGTGAAGGACCTCAGCGTTACTCTGGACCCTGATCTCTCTTTTGACAAACATATCAAGAATATTTCAAAGAATAATTTTTCCATCTGCATAGCATTGCAAAAATCAGAAACATTTTGCCCAAAAATGATGCAGAAAAGCTCATCCATGCTTTTGTCACTTCTAGATTATACTAACGCAATGCTCTACTATCTGGCTTCCTGGATAAAACACTAAATAAACTTCAGTTAGTGCTAAATGTTGCTCCTATAATCTTGACTAGAACCAGCTAATTTGATAATATTACTCCAGTGCTAGCCTCTACACTGGCTTCCTGTTAAAGATGTGATGATTTCAAGGTTTTAATTGCTAACCTAAAAAGCATTACATGGGCTTGCTCCTACCTATCTCTCTGATTTGGTCCTGCCGTACATACCTTCACGTACGCTACGTTCACAAGAACCAGGCCTCCTTATTGTCACTAGAATTTCCAAGCAAACAGCTAGAGGCAGGGCTTTCTCCTATAGAGCTCAATTTTTATGGGATGGTGTGCCCATCCATGTGCGAGACACAGACTCGGTCTCAACCTTTAAGTCTTTATTGAAGACTCATCTCTTCAGTAGGTCCTATGATTGAGTGTAGTTTGGCCCAGAGGTGCGAAGGTGCTGGAATGAGGATCCACTCTAGCTGTCTCTGCCTGGACGGTCCCCTCTCTCCAATGGGATTCTCTGCCTCTGACACTGTTGCGGGGGCTGAGTCCCTGGCTTACTAGAGCTCTTCCATGCCATCCCTACGAGGGGTGTGTCACATCATGGCAGGCTTTTTTTGTGCTATACTCGATTTGAGTGGGTTGAGTCACTAACGTGATCTTTCTGTCCGGTCTTGCGCCCCCTCGGCTCGTGCGGGGGAGGAGATATTTGTGGGCTATACTCAGCCTTGTCTCTGGGTAGGCAATACTTTGTGGTCTATTGACATCCCTCTAGTGATGTGGGGGCTATATCCTGCCTGGTTGGCCCTGTCCAGGGGTGTCGTTGGACGGTGCCACAGTGTCTCTCGAGGTGCTGACCTGTTGCACCCTCAACAACCACTGTGATTATTATCTGACCCTGCTGGTCATCTATGAACGTTTGAACATCTTGAAGGACAATCTGGCCTTAGTGGCCATGGGTTCTCTTATAATCTCCACCCAGCACAGTCAGAAGAGGACTGGCCACCCCACATACCCTGGTTCCTCTCTAGGTTTCTTCCTAGGTTTTGGCCTTTCTAGGGAGTTTTTCCTAACCACCGTGCTTCTACATCTGCATTGCTTGCTGTTTGGGGTTTTAGGCTGAGTTTCTGTATAAGCACTTTGTGACATCTGCTGATGTAAAAAGGGCTTTATAAATACATTTCATAGAATTTGAACCACAACGGTTTATTCAGGAAGATGAACTGCCCTCTGCATTTATGATCATTTGATAATTTCTGACTGTTTGATCAATGGACGACTTTTGAGTATTTTAGTCTTCGAATTGCTACACACCTGTTTTGCTTTTGATATTGAATAAAAAGGGATATTTGAAGAGTTAATTTCCAAAATGCTATATCCACCAATTATTCATGTGTTTTTTTGTCATAAATGATTGCTTATGGATACCTTCATGTGTGTGTAAAATATTACTGTTCTCAGATTTTTTTATTAATAGAATTTTGATGAGTATGAAAATGTGTTTTACAAAACACTATATGTCCATTGTTTGGCAGGAATGGAATGTTTGTATCCTATATATTTTACTGTGATATGTTGTTGTCTCACCTAGCTATATTAAGACGAATGTACTTAATGTAAGTCCCTCTGAATGAGAGCATCTGATATGACTAAAATTTCAAATGTAAGTGTTTTACATGTATATACAGTGGGGCAAAAAAAGTATTTAGTCAGCCACCAATTGTGCAAGTTCTCCCACTTAAAAAGATGAGAGAGGCCTGTAATTTTCATCATAGGTACACTTCAACTGTAACAGGCAAAAATTAAAAAAAATCCATAAGATCACATTGTAGGATTTTTAATGAATTTATTTGCAAATTATGGTGGAAAATAAGTATTTGGTCAATAACAAAAGTTTATCTCAATACTTTGTTATATACCCTTTGTTGGCAATGACAGAGGTCAAACATTTTCCGTAAGTCTTCACAAGGTTTTCACACACTGTTGCTGGTATTTTGGCTCATTCCTCTATGCAGATCTCCTCTAGAGCAGTGACGTTTTGGGGCTGTTGCTGGGCAACACGGACTTTCAACTCCCTCCAAAGATTTTCTATGGGGTTGAGATCTGGAGGCTGGCTAGGCCACTCCAGGACCTTGAAATGCTTCTTACGAAGCCACTCCTTCATTGCCCGGGCGGTGTGTTTGGGATCATTGTCATGCTGAAAGACCCAGTCACATTTCATCTTCAATGCCCTTGCTGATGGAAGGAGGTTTTCACTCAAAATCTCACGATACATGGCCCCATTCATTCTTTCCTTTACACGGATCAGTCGTCCTGGTCCCTTTGCAGAAAAACAGCCCCAAAGCATGATGTTTCCACCCCCATGCTTCACAGTAGGTATGGTGTTCTTTGGATGCAACTCAGCATTCTTTGTCCTCTAAACACGACGAGTTGAGTTTTTACCAAAATGTTATATTTTGGTTTCATCTGACATATGACATTGTCCTAATCTTCTTCTGGATCATCCAAATGCTCTCTAGCAAACTTCAGATGGGCCTGGACATGTACTGGCTTAAGCAGGGAGACACGTCTGGCACTGCAGGATTTGAGTTCCTGGCGGCGTAGTGTGTTACTGATGGTAGGCTTTGTTACTTTGGTCCCAGCTCTCTGCAGGTCATTCACTAGATCTTGCATGGAGCCCCAGATCGAGGGAGATTATCAGTGGTCTTGTATGTCTTCCATTTCCTAATAATTGCTCCCACAGTCGATTTCTTCAAACCAAGCTGCTTACCTATTGCAGATTCAGTCTTACCAGCCTGGTGCAGGTCTACAATTTTGTTCCTGGTGTCCTTTGACAGCTCTTTGGTCTTGGCCATAGTGGAGTTTGGAGTGTGACTGTTTGAGGTTGTGGACAGGTGTCTTTTATACTGATAAGTTCAAACAGGTGCCATTAATACAGGTAACGAGTGGAGGACAGAGGAGCCTCTTAAAGAAGAAGTTACAGGTCTGTGAGAGTCAGAAATCTTGCTTGTTTGTAGGTGACCAAATACTTATTTTCCACCATAATTTGCAAATAAATAAAAAAAAAATCCTACAATGTGATTTTCTGGATTGTTTTTCTCATTGTGTCTGTCATAGTTGAAGTGTACCTATGATGAAAATTACAGGCCTCTCTCATCTTTTTAAGTGGGAGAACTTGCACAATTGGTGGCTGACTAAATACTTTTTTGCCCCACTGTATCATATTGATGTTACAAATGTATAATTTATGCATTTCTTTATAAAATATGCAGTTATTTAAATTTTGACTGTACAACCTAGCAGTACTACATATTTCTCTGAGTGTGGTGGATAGATCGCTTTTACTCTGAAATTAAACCATTATTAATTTATTTTAAACAAATACATCTCTGTCATTGAACATCTCCATCCAATGGTTAGATAGTGAAAAAACACATCAATCTCTTTCATAATTTCAATATAAGCTAATTTACCAACATTTCTGAAAGTGGTTGAATAGCATTTTGGAAGGAAACTCTTCATTCGTTCACCTTTTATATAACACTCTACAATCAATGACTGTAGGAGGCATTGTTGGGAACTCAACACTATTTGATAACTATGCATCTGAACACTGACAATAAGCTTTATTATAACATCACAGAGTAACAATTCTGAAAATCACCCTCTAATAGTCCTCTTAGGTTCCATGTCCTCTCCACAGAGCCATCCAGTGGCAGCAGCTGTCAACAGAATAGCAATTTATAGCAGTTTATACAACAACACTGCTAGTAGCAGGGTGGCAAGCTGGCTTCGGCATTGTCTGCTTCAGTGAAATAGGTGTAGTGTAGATGGTTTTTGTAATGTACACGGTTAAGTGTTTGTGTACCTGCTCTCCTCTCCAGGCAAGCAGTCAATACAAGCTGCTCACTGGTACCCCCCCCCCCCCCTACACATTTTGCCATAGAAGGCCGGAGGCCGTTTTTAATATGATAACTGATGATCAATGGACCCCACCCCAGTCGGTAATTTGACCATCCTTACTACAAGTTCAGATAGCTGGCCGCTAAAAAAAAACATTTTCTGACATAGGCTAACTAAGTGACTGCTGATGCACAACCACATTTCAAAATTGCAACCTTGTGAATTCTATTATTGTAACTCTCAACAGGAAGTTGAGACCCTGAATGAGTTCCCCACCCCAAAATCTAAATATCTATATTTTTTTTATTGGTCCACGGGCCTACAAAAGGGCCATCAGTTACCCATCCCTGCTCTTGTGCCTAGTACAAGAACTGCAGGGGTAACGGGATCATAGAAGAATTACATTGCAGAATAATATCTACGTAGCAGGATGGCTCTTTCTTCCATGCACCGTCGGTGACCTTGCAAGATCTAAATGCTACATAGATAGAGTATGGTCCAAATGAAAGCCTTGTTCAGGACACTTAACTGTCATGGAGAAGGGCGAGGGGGGGAAGGAAAGACCCGTTTGTAATATAGTTGATTTTATTCACGACGTATCAACTTGAGCAACTGTCAATTGTAACAGCAGTTATACCAGTGCATTCATGGATGCAAAGGGAATCCAGGCTTCCTGAATAAATACAAAATACATACTAATAATAATCATAATAATAATAAAATAGCTGATATTTCACCTCTGTGTTTCATAATGATCCTTCAATTCGCCAGTGGCTGAATGTACTCTATCTCCTCAGTGAAAGCATCACAGTGGCTGAATGTACTCTATCTCCTCAGTGAAAGCGTCACAGTGAGCGAAACAGCACCACTCTGTTTCAGTAGGTGTAGCCCATCCATATGATGCTGTCTGGTCAAAAAGAATATGACATTGTTGCCGCCCAGAAGATTGAATTCAATAGCAAGGGAAGCCAGCGAGCATTTGGCCTCCCTTAATGCAGCTCGTTGTGTCGTTGTCCTCCAGTGACTAGCTATTGCCACTGGTGGATAATTCCCTTGCTATTGAATTCAACCCTATGGGTGGCAACCATGTCTTTTTGATCACCTGCTGAGACAGAGAGACACTGTTTCGCTCACTGATGTTTTTTTCCAGTGAGATACATTCAGCCACTTGCGATTTGAAGGACAATTATGAAATACAGAGTGGGAAAGTATTTTTTATTGATACCATTTTTGGGAAAGCCTGGCTTCCCTTGGCATTCATGAATGCACGCCAGTGACGCATACGTTGTAAAATGGCTTTTTTCACCTGGCTTGACATCCCCATTGATTTTACCCATGCTCCGCTACTGAATTATACTGAATATGTGAATTATACTGAATACTAGAACCTTTAGTATCATTAGTCTTAAGTGGTTCAAATAATAGTTGTAATCATCAGACTTTTGAACGTTGCTTTGCCTTACCTGGTTCAAAGGCACTTCATATTTTGTCTGAATGGCACACATGCACAATCCATGTCTCGAGGCTTAACAAGGATTATTTTTGAACCTGTTTCCTCCCCTTCCACTACACTTATTGAAGTGGATATAACCGGTGGCATCAATAAGGGATCATAGCTTTCACCTGGTCAGTCTACTGAATGTCATGGAAAGAGCAGGTGTTCCTAATGTTTATGTACTCGGTGCATGTCATACAAGTGAGAGAAAAAAAATACTGTAACCCTAATATAATAGATAAAAAGCCTTTATATAACACAATTCAGATCAAAGCGTTTTATCTAATCGCAGTACTTTATTTATCTTAAAGACACAGAACCACCCGACCCATAGAACACCAAAGTCCTTCATTTGAAGAATTTAGTGTGTTCACGCACAGAGTACGGGCCTTCAAACAATGATTTTAATGATTTTGATTTAATAGGGATCCATGGTGTATTGGTTCACCTTACCTAGGCTATGAAAACTCCACGGACTCTCCATCATTGCAGTGCAATTCCTTTTGCTCTTCTCGACATTATTGGTGTCATCCCTCTGCCGGCGTTGTCTGAAAGTGTACACATGAGGTATGGTTCTCAGTCAGAGGTGTTTCGCCTCTTTAAACTCAATAGATAGCACTGAAGTTCACAGGGAGCCATTTTTTCAATTCAACATGCCTTGTATTCATTTAGAAACGATTTCCAGGATGGACGTGCTCTTCTCGTTCCAGACTATACTAACCAAGACAAGTTTTTGAGCCTTTGACAACATCCCATTCCTGTGACTTCATACATGGCTGAACCAAAATGGACTGTCACGGTACTAATTCAATGCAACAAATCGACAATGGACGGGGGGGGGGGGGATCAGCATCTCTCGGAAAGGTAACCTCGCAAAACATAGACATCAGAGGACAAAGTAGATCCGATGACTTCTAGTTCAGGATCCTCATTTACAAAATAACATCCTATCTTCACATCAAGAACATTACGTGTGCCCTCCATCCATTTAGAAGGAAATTGAATCTGATGTTTTCAACCTTTTGAAGCAAATCCACAGTCAGATTCTGCGACTCAAGGCCTTTTATCTGTCTGATGGCAGAACTCTGTCTCCATTAACCTGTATTAAGATGTACAGTTCATGTACTGTACAAACCCCAGTGGGATGATCTGTGACTGTATTAAATCAAGTCCTCTGCTGCTATCGTATCATCTCGTCTATTAGTCTATCATCTGTCTAGTCTATCATTTTTTATTTAGTTATGCATGTCCCACTAAGTTTGTTTTAAAGAGAGAGTTTGCTGAAATTGCAAAATTACATATTGGTTTCCTTACATTGTACTCAATCTATGGACAAAGTATGACAGAGATCCATGATTTGGTTTAGTTTCCCTGGCACTGTTTCCAAATGCTAATATTTTAGCATTTGTGGATCAAATCCCATTCAAGTCACGGGACCGATATTATATATTTTTTTGCGTATCATGTCCAAATCATCTGAAAGTATCTCAAATGAATTGTGAAGTTCACCAAAGTCACTTATTAAGGATTTGAACATGCTGCGCAAACAAATGCTAATATCAGTCCCATGACTTGAATTGGACTTGTTCCACAGATGCTACAATGTTAGCATTGGGAAACAATGCCAGACTCTGCCAGAGAAATAAACCAAAGCTTGAATTTCTTTCATACCTTGTACATAAACTGCTTACAGGGTAAGAAAACCAATGTGTCATTTGGGTGAGCTATCCCTTTAATGGCAATTTATGCCACCTTTTTTAGTATTTACACTCTATCATTTTCAATTAAATGGCCCTCCCCATAGACCACCTTAAAGGTAATTAAATTATTGTGGATTTGCTTTGTGGAATTTCTTTCATGAACTGCCAACAAAAAAATATAACCTAGTTTTCTGCTTTGGCATCCAGCTCTGTCGCATATCAGTGTAGTCTGGATGCATCCTGAGGAAGCTAGAAAATATAACTCCTTAATATTGGTTTGTTTACTTAATCATTCGGACTATCGAACGCTCTGGAGAGAGGATGTTGTCAATATTGTGCTAATGATAGTCTGTGTATTAGGGTATAGTGTTTTTCGTAGGGAATGATATTCTACCTAAAATAGTAATTTTTCTCAAGTCATTCAAGGGCTGCACATTTTTGTTTTAGCCAAGCACTAACACATCTGGATCAACTACTGTTATCAAGGCTAGAACACACATGAGTCCCCCGGGGGTCTTCCACCGGTTGATATATAGCATAACAAAATGTGAATTGCAGGAAATTAGCTTTAAAATTGCTACGTTTTCTCTCAGCCTCATGGCAAAATTTGAACAAAAGCATGAGTTGAGCTACAAAACATTACCTACCCCATGGCAAAAACATTGAATCAAATCAAATTCTTGGGTCACATACACATACAGTATTTAGGAGATGTTATTGCGGGTGTAGTGAAATACTTGTGTTCCTAGTTCCAACAGTGCAGTAGTATCTAACAATACACACACATTTAAACGTAAAATAATGGAGTTAAGAAATGTATAACTTAGGATGAGCAATGTCTGAGTGGCATTGACTAAAATACAGTAGAATACAGTATTTGTGTATGAAATGAGTAAAACAGTATGTAAACATTATTAAAGTGACTAGTGTTCCATTTAAAGTGACCAGTGATTCCATGTATATGTATATGGGGCAGCAGCCTCTAAGGTGCAGGGTTGAGTAACCAGGTGGTAGCCACCTAGTGATGGCTATTTAACAGTCTGATGGCCTTGAGATAGAAGCTGTTTTTCTGTCTCTTGGTCCAAGCTTTGATGCACCTGTACTGATCTCGCCTTCTGGATGACAGAGGGGTGAACAGGCTGTGGCTCGGGTGGTTGATGTCCTTGATGATCTTTATGCCCTTCCTGTGATGTCAGGTGCTGTAGATGTCCTGGAGGGCAGGCAGTGTGCTCCTGGCGATGTGTTGGGCAGACCGCTCTACCCTCTAGAGAGCCCTGCGATTGCGGGTGGTGCAGTTGCCGTACCAGGCAGTGATACAGCCTGACAAGATGCTCTCAATTGTACACCTGTAAAAGTTTGTGATGGTCTTAGGGGCCAAGACTAATTTACTCAGCCTCCTGAGGTTGAAGAGGCGCTGCTGTGACGCCTTCACCACACTGTCTGTGTGGGTGGACCATTTTAGATTGTCAGTGATGTGTACGCTGAGGAACTAGAAGCTTTTCACCTTCTCCACTGCAGTCCCATCGATGTGAATAGGAGCGTGCTCTCTTTGTTGACTCCTGAAGTTATTTTCCTGGCACCACTCCGCCAGGGCCCTTACCTCCTCCCTGTGGGCTGTCTCATCATTGTTGGTAATCAGGCCTACTAGTAGTGTCATCTGCAAACTTGATGATTGAGTTGGAGGTGTGTGTGGCCACGCAGTCATGGGTGAACAGGGAGTAAGGGAGGGGGCTAAGCATGCACCCTTGTGGGGCCCCTATGTTGAGGATCAGCATAGTGGAGGTGCTGTTTCCTACCTTAACCACCTGGGTGCGGCCAGTCCAGGACCAAGTTGCACAGGGCTGAGTTCAGACCCCAAGCTTAATGATGAGCTTGGAGGGTACTATGCTGTTGAAGGCTGAGCTATAGTCAATGAACAGCATTCTTACGTAGGCATTCCTCTTGTCCAGATGGGATAGGCCACTGTGTAATGCGATGGTGATTGCATCATCTGTGGATCTAGGGTCTAGGGTGTCCGGTAAGCTGGAGGTGTAATGGGGAAAAAAAGTGTTGACTTTAAAACAGCAACATTTTCTCTTAGCACCATGGCAAAATGTGTTGAAATGCAAGAAGATAGCTGATTGCATTAGAGTAATCTGTCTAATGACTTCAAATTGCAGTGAGTCATTGGTTTGTATATGAATGTATAGTGACAGAGGCATGAGGCATCATGCCCAGTGAGACTGAAATGGCACTCAATGTGGTCCATTTGGAGGCTACAAAATAATATACTTGGCCATTAGCGCTCAATCGAAAAATGTTGGGTGCATGCTCCATTAGCCATTACAGGATAGGTACTGTTTGGCGTAGCATGGACATTTTTAGACCAACCTTAACTAGGCGAAAAATGTATCTTCTAAAATGTTTCAAACAATACCTGTCCTGTAATGGCTAATGGATTGTCACATTAGCATGTTACAATCTAATAGTTAGTTAGTTTATGTTTTATTCTTTCAGTCGCCATGCTCTTCAGAGGTGGAGGCTTATCTGAGTCAGATTCCCAAATAATCAGTGTCAACAGGATTAATTAATTCGAACCCAACCTCTAAATCCTGTCTCATATCACACTACTGCGAAACAGAGAAGAAGCCTGGTGATTTTTTTTTTCTGGGACGTTTAGACGGCAGAGCCAGCTAGTCCACCTCTCAGGTATGGTTTGAGAAAGATGAAGCTCCTTTCTCTTCGATTTGATGTCCTTGAACTGGGTCCAGTCTGCCGGATACACGTATAAATAAAAGCTGTTTAATGCCAAGCTGAGCCAATAGAAGAATAATGAATCCTTTGGGCATTAGCAGGAAATCAGTCCTACTTCTTTTCCTTTGGTGAGCAGCTTGAAGTGGTATGATATAGCAATATGTGTACTTATTCTGTATGAGTAACATATAAGTATTTAGAAATGTATATAATCATCCACATACTTGTTTTGTCATTAGTAGTGGATCTCAGCTCATAGTGATTTTATGCTAATAGGCTAACACTGAATTAATGGTTAAAGCAGACATACTAAACATTCATTAGTCACTGCTGCCCTACCAAGCAAACAGGCAGTAACTGCTCATTTGGTCAAAAATGTGTTAATGTCATTTTTGCCCAATTAAATACATGCTTAATAATGTGGACAAGTATCCTCCCTCTATTGTGTTTTGGAGAAAATGGGGGTCATGTTAGCAGTAACTGCATAACGTTGCTGTGAAACCAAGGTAAATAAAAACACTTTTTTCTCAGTTCCACACTATGATCAGCACTGCCTTTTTGCTTGGTAGGGCAGACTGGTGAACAAGTTCCAAGGTAGCCTTCCACACCAACACATTCCATTGTTATTTCAACTGTTCTCATGTGTGGCGCTCCCGTTTTCTTGGACATTGGCGAAAACGCTACTCCTTTCCTTGCTTATGTAATTCAACAGGGTCTCATTTACTAATTTACATTCATTTCACTTTCCATTGAAATGCAATTAGACACAGGGAATCACAATGGGGAAGAAGACTTAGTTTACAGCTGTCTAGTTTAGATGCTGTCCGCTCACTTACTGCCCTTGGTTCAGTTGAGACAAGAACCATAACAAACTCTGACATTAGGCTGAGCAATACATGTTTATTAGGCACCAAATGGAAGGAAAGTAATTTAAAAAAGGAAGGGACTACCTGGACTTGTTTAATGAGAAACGTTCATGTTCTGTTGCAAAATGTGTTCGAATGAACACGACCCAGTATAAGTCGCTCCATTTGCAGAGACTCATTTCTATGACGATTTCTATAATGAAGATAGCAGAACCGTCATTTGGAATGATGTGAGAGCTAGGATGAGGATTAGCACTGATTTAAATCTACGAGATTATTTCCTCTCCTTAAAGCTCTGGGATATTTTCAGGCAACAGAATTATGTAATGGTATGCCCGGC
The DNA here is from genome assembly GCF_013265735.2 of Oncorhynchus mykiss. Classification (NCBI taxonomy): domain Eukaryota; kingdom Metazoa; phylum Chordata; class Actinopteri; order Salmoniformes; family Salmonidae; genus Oncorhynchus; species Oncorhynchus mykiss. The sequence goes on along the minus strand of NC_048573.1, from coordinate 20,897,486 downwards.
CAAGAAATCACAGTACACAACCCAACCATAGGACAGAATAGTTAGCCTTTTTTTAAGCAGATGAATCGAATCCCTTTCCTCTCAATTGCCAGGCAGTATCTATCCAAGTGGTTCCTTACCATATCAACAGTATTGTTGTTTATCCAGCCAGCTACAGAGTAAGGGTGTAGGTCTGCACCGATGATAGGTAGACTAATACAGGGGTGTGTGTGTGTGTGTGTGTGTGTGTGTGTGTGTGTGTGTGTGTGTGTGTGTGTGTGTGTGTGTGTGTGTGTGTGTGTGTGTGTGTGTGTGTGTGTGTGTGTGTGTGTGTGTGCGCGCGTGCGTGTGCGCTTGCGTTTGCGTGTGACTGTAATGTGTGTCAGGGTGCAGAAAATACAAATCTGTGTGTCAATAACATCCTAATATAAAACTAATAATGACATTTCTTATTTTTCATTTGCTTTACATTACCACCTACAGTTTCAATCTTGACATGCAGATTATATAATTATTAGGTTAGATTATGTATGTCCAGATTAGAAATAGAGTTCAAATAATGTTGTGCAAAACAAAAAGCTGTGGCCAGCACAGTAAGTGACAGCCACTTTGGCAAAACAACAGTCACCATACCCACCTCAATATGACATTTCAAGGGGAGGAGCCAAACATTGACAGGTCTGCCGTTGAGGTGATTCATTACTGACTCAGATAATGGTCACATACTGGGCCTTCCTTCCTGAGGCATTGCTCTCTCTCTCTGAATCCCCTGGGAAGACTGAGTGATAGGGAAAGATGAACGGCTAGTAGTCTGGCCAAGCCTCAGCGACTCATACTGTATGTTCAAATCTCACACCTACCTCACTCTCGGTGATGTTATCCACTAATGTGCCAAGAAAGTACAGTATTATTGGAGAACCCTTGAAGCCAGTCTCCACTCCGCTTATTAGATTTGATTTACAATTGTTTTATTTAATCGTTATTTAACTAGGCAAGGCAGTTCAGAACAAATTCTTATTTACAATGTTGGCCTACACCAGGCCAATCCCGGACGACGCTGGGCCAATTGTGCGCTGCCCTATGAGACTCCCAATCAAGGCCGGCTGTCGTACAGCCTGGATTCGAACCAGGGTGTGTCTGTAGTGACGCCGCTAGCAGTGAGATGCAGTGCCTTAGACCGCTGCGCCACTCGGGTGCCCCCCAATGGTATGCGAAGGGAAGTCTGGATTAAAAACGAAAACAACTCCACTAAGATAGCTACCTCATACTGCATATCAATAAAAAATACTCAAATATCATAACGGAAACTTACAGTAAAATCGAAACAATTCGATCCATTCAGACAGTCTTGATATGCCTGACATCAAGCTACTGTATATGCTCACTTCCACAGCCTGCCTTGGTATTGATTTTACTGGATGACCAAAGGTGGAAATGTGCCAAATAGGTATGGATTTGGAGTCCAACTTCCTTGAACACTAGCAGAGTGCTACATTCAGACACTTGAGGTTATCACTGACAGATAGAAGAATTGTTTGTTTTGCTGAGAATAATGTTGCCAAATATGTTACAGCTCAAGGGTGGTCATTCACATGTTTCAGGATAAGGAAAGCATTCATCTCATTGGAAATTTAAGCTGGCTAGTTAACGATTCAACGATGTATGGCTTTGTATCTTACAGCATTCAAGAAAGGCAAAATTGAAGACCCCGAGCAGTCATATCACAATGGAGAACTTAGTATTCATTCTCCTTTGAATTTCTTCAAGGGCCACTTGGTGAAACCTCCATGATTCCTTGCCCTCCAGGATCTGAAGTTGAGGAACATTGTTATACATAATGGGGGGGAAAATTCCCCTCAGTAAACAGGTTTCCATCCAACCTTTTTATGCGAATAAAGTACATGTTGGATAAAACATGTAATTACAGGCCTGATGGGAACTTTCCAAATGTCAACAAAATACAAGAGACAAAGTGTGTTCTTTTTTGTCTGTAAAATTAATTAGAGAAACGTCCGTGGTCACACTCAAATCAAATGTTATTTGTTACATAGTTCGTAAACAACAGACTAACAGTAAAATGCTTACTTCCTGTTGATGCCAGGCAGATTTACGCCCCCTTTGGAGAAATTGGGTACCCCTAGTAAACTGAAAAAAAAAAATATTAAAAATTGCTAATATATGCATATAATAATTATTATTGGATAGAAAACACTCTAAAGCTTCTAAAACCGTTGGAATTATGTCTGTAAGTATAGCAGAACTCACAGGGCATGCATTCTTCCAAACTAGTTTTTGTGGCCATGAAAGTTGGAGCAACTTTGACGTCATGCCCCCACCCTTCCCGACCACTTATGGATCTGGGGACAATTTCCATCTCTTCCACTAGATGTCCTCTTTCTTTGGAGCGTTCAATCGTTCAAATCGCGCGAGAATTGGCCCTACAGGAGTGGTTGGAGTAAGTGTCGCGATAAAAAAACCTGTGCGTCAGGGCGCGAATTGGTCACAGCCATTCCTTTGTGCCAGCACTCCTGGGAAGAGCAAACGATGCCCGGTTGAATTGAAGTTTGTTTTGCACGTCTAAAACATCATAAAGCTTGCTTCTGCACTTAGTTTGACCTGTTTAGTCGACATATAATGTGTAATTTTGAAGTTTTGATGCGCAACTTATCCGGACCGGAGGACGTTTTGGGTGCATTTCAGCTGATGTTATTAGCAGTAGCTAATACAAAGACGCAAGACTTGAAACCAAACGATGTATTGGGTAAGTATGAACCCTTCCAGAACATTCTGAACGAAGACCATCGAAGGTAAGGGAATATTTATGCTTAAATCTGTGTTTCTGTTGACTCCAACATTACGTGGAAATGTAGCTTGGAACTGAGCGCTGCCTCAGCATATGAAATAGTGTGCGATTTCTGTAACGTTAAAAATAAATCTAACACAGCGGTTGCATAAAGAAGCAGTGTATCTTTCTAACTATATGTAGAACATGTATATTTAGCCAAAGTTTATGATGTCTATTTACGTTATCTTGCCGAGCTACCTAGGTTTCCTGCGGGCATTTTTGAGTAATTTCTGAACATGAGTACACTGTAAATGGACATTTATGGATATATATGGCATATTATTGAAAAAAAAAAAATGTACTGTGTAACATGTCCTATCACTGTCATCTGATGAAGATTTTCAAAAGGTTAGTGAGCGATTTATTTTTTAATCCTGCTTTTATAATTTTATATTTTCTGGGACAAAATGGCTGCCGCTTGTCTTTGTTTCGGTGGTGGTCTAATATAAATGTGTGGTGTGTTTTCGCCGTAAAACATTTTAAAAATCTGACATGCTGGGTAGATGAACAAGGTGTTTATCTTTCATTTGAGCTATTGGACTTAATAATGTGTGGAGGTTAAATATTTTTAAGAATATTTTTGCGTTCCATGCGCCACCGTTTGAGCTGAACGGGGGGGAGGGTGTTCCTACAGAGGAACTCCTGGCACCAACAGGTTACGGGCCCTTTCTAACAATGCAGAGAGAAGAAAATTGAAATAATAGAAACATAAAAAAAAGAAAAAATAAGACGAGGAAAAAATACGCAATGAGTAACGACGATAACTTGGCTATATTCACAGGGTCCCAGTATCTAGTTGATGTGCAGGGGTACGAGGTAATGGAAGGAGATACAGTATCTGGTGGAACCAGCTACAATTTAGCGTTTTGTGACATGCAGGTAAATCAACGCTTTTCATTGGCTGATACGCATTTTGTGCGTGAGAACCTTTAAAACTTTAAATGCTGGCTTATGTTAGCAAGTATCGCCCCAAGCGCGTTTTATTTCAATGTTTCGAAAGAAAATAAATGTAAACAAACAATGTACAGCCTCAAAACATGGTTAAAATTATACATTTGATAACATGGATGGTCAGTACTTGCATCCATTGCTCTGTCTATGAATTTAAGACTGGTTACATTTCTCCTGCCCCATCCCTTAGCTTTTTTATCAAAACAGGGGAGGGGAGGACACTTTGTTATTATTTCAATTAAGGACTCTATATTTAAGTGGCAATAATACATGGGTTACTCCCAACTAAAAACATTGTGAGCAAAATACTCAGACATAAGGCTCAAAGTGCTACTTGAAACTGCCTGCATAATATTTTTTGCAAGAGGAACAATTGTGTGGACAAATTGTAGGACGTAGTTTGTATCTTCTCGGATTCCAACTCTGAAATGTAGGATCAGGGTGTTAAAAACAAACTAAACTCAGCAACAACAACAGAACAGAACAGTCCCTTTTTCAGGACCCTGTCTTTCAAAGATAATTCGTAAAAATCCGTAACTTCGTAACTTCACAGATCTTCATTGTAAAGGGTTTAAACACTGTTTCCCATGCTTGTTAAATGAACCATAAACAGTTAATGAACATGCACCTGTGGAACGGTCGTTAAGACACTAACAGCTTACAGACGTTAGGCAATTAAGGTCAAAGTAATGAAAACTTAGGACACTAAAGAGGCCTTTCTACTGACTCTAAAAAACATCAAAAGAAAGATGCCCAGGGTCCCTGCTGCACAGTATGCGACCTCGCTGTGGCAGACCACGTGTAACAACACCTGCACAGGATCGGTACATCCAAACATCACACCTGCGGGACAGGTACAGGATGGCAACAACAACTGCCCGAGTTATACCAGGAACACAAAATCCCTCCATCAGTGCTCAGACTGTCCACAATAGGCTGAGAGAGGCTGGACTGAGGGCCTGTAGGCCTGTTGCACAAACCCACCGTCGCTGGACCAGACAGGACTGGCAAAAAGTGCTCTTCACTGATGAGTTGCGGTTTTGTCTCACCAGCGGTGTTAGTCAGTTTCGCGTTTATCGTCGAAGGAATGAACGTTACACCGAGGCCTGTACTCTGGAGCGGGATCGATTTGGAGGTGCAGGGTCCGTCATGGTCTGGGGCGGTGTGTCACAGCATCATCGGACTGAGCTTGTTGTCATTGCAGGCAATCTCAACGCTGTGCGTTACAGGGAAGACATCCTCCTCCCTCATGTGGTACCCTTCCTGCAGGCTCATCCTGACATGACCCTCCAGCAAGACAATGCCACCAGCCATACTGTTTGTTCTGTGCGTGATTTCCTGCAAGACAGGAATGTTAGTGTTCTGCCATGGCCAGTGAAGAGCCCGGATCTCAATCCCATTGAGCATGTCTGGGACCTATTGGATCGGAGGGTGAGGAGTAGAGCCATTCCCCCCTAGAAATGTCTGGGAACCTTCAGGTGCCTTGGTGGAAGAGTGGGATAACATCTCACAGCAAGAACTGGCAAATCTGGTGCAGCCCATGAGGAGTAGATGCACTGCAGTACTTAATGCAGCTGGTGGCCACACCAGATACTGACTGTTACTTTTGATTTTGACCCCCCCTTTGTTCAGGGACACATTAATCAATTTCTGTTAGTTGCGTGTCTGTTGAACTTGTTCAGTTTAGTCTGTTGTTGAATCTTATGTTCATACAAATATTTACACATATTAAGTTTGCTGAAAAGAAACGCTGTTGACAGTGAGAGGACGTTTATTTTTTTGCGGAGTTTATGTACATTTCATTAAAGTTACACATTCCATCATGAAACGTTAAAAATCTAACATTCAGAAGATCTAAATCAAAGACAGAATTTGGTGGTATTTTTTTTTATTGCCCTACAATATCCTAATGATGTTTTTTTAATTAATATTTTTTTAATTGACATTGTAGATTAAAAATACATTGGACAGATTTTATTTCCACTGGTTTTACTCATCTTTTTTTGTATCTTCCTGAGGCCAAGTGAAGTCAACTTGTGTTTCTTACTGATGCTTTGGTGCAAAACAGTCAAAGAAGGTGGTTTTAAAGTTCATGTTTTGTTTTCCTGATAAACCATCAGACAGATTATGCAGATTTCTCATCGCTGGACAACATTATGCAATGAACCATGCTGTCAAAGTACAAGACTAAAACCCTGAAAGAAATGAACAGCCTGTCAGAAGGAATAACTTTATTTATTCAGCCTTTATTTAACATAGTATTTTTTGTAGACACTCTTATCCAGAGCAATTAGGGTTAAGTGCCTTGCTCAAGAGCGCATCGACAGATTTTTTTCACCTAGTTGGCTCTGGGATTCGAACCAGCGATATTTTGGTTACTGGCCCAACAGTCTTAACTGCTAGTCTACCTGCTGCCCCTATTCACTTGACTATTCACTTAGTTCCCTTGACAACAGGTATAACAAAATGAGTAGGGTGAATAATATCTCTACTAATGAAATCCACAGGTAACTGGTGCAGCACTATACAACTAAGATTTCACAAAGTAAAGCAATTGATAAAGGTGAGAATGAACATTTAATGAATTATAGCGGAATGACTACAGCAGGAGTAGTCAACATCAAGAAAACCTGATTGAAGTCTATACTGAGGAAAACGAATAACATTGTTGATTAGCTGTAAGCAAACCGCCTGACGTCCTGCACCTCAGGCAACTGAAAAACAACTGTGTGATTGAACAACAAGCAGTGATCTGCCAGCCAAATCACAATTTAGGAATATCTCCTCTTAGTCACTGAGGTGCTAATTGTACACATCTGGCGATGATAATCACAACAATAATTGTTGTCATGGGTAACCATAGATCACAGGGGATGGCGGTGTTGCCCTTCAGCAGAGCTTAGGAAGCGGGAGATGCGTTCAAATCACTCCCTGGAGGTGCCTAGGGCTGCACCATGACTTGTGAAGAGACTGGAGTTCAAGTCCTTTGTGTAACTAATTGCTCATGAGAAAAGGGCGTTGATGTCTGCCTTATGGAGCTAGCCGTAGCCTGGCTGCACTTCAAAGTGGATCGAGCCACACACGGCACACCGTGGGGAGTGGAGGGTATGGTACCCAGACTGCTGCACACTTCCGCACATACACACGTCAATCAGCGCAAGACATCCAGAGGCCTTTTCTTTTTAAGAGCTACATCCACTTTGTGAGTAATGTCCCTGAAAGCTGGGGGAAGTCTAGAGCCACGGGGCTGGAGGAACAGCGACTGACAATCACCCCGTCGAGTGAGAGCAGCTCGCTGCAGTAGCCCCCATATCATCACCGTTCAGGGTCACTCCCAGATATTAATTTATGTATTTCATTCCTTCTCTCACTTACATTCGCTAGGGCTGAGCTTCTCATATATATCCGTGTGATGGAATGCGCCATTGTTCCCTAGAAGATGAAAGTCTATGAAATTTGAAATATTGATGAAGGATCTTAATTTGATCATCCTGTTGCAGAAATGTTAAACTTGTATTTGAGGTTTAAAAAGTCTTCTGAAGTTTGTAATTTCCACTTCGAAATTGCAGACTTAATTTTCCCTTACAAAAAATGTAGCAACCCCTACACAAATGTCCATTCATTATAATCCACATTATAATTCACATTTCCTGTTGTTGCAGGATTATATTCACGATGTAGCAAACTGGCTCAAATTAAGATCCTACATCTGTAAACTATGAAAAAATGAATTATATCCAATTACAGGCTATGGGAACTACCAGGGCTCACAGTCACACGCCAGAATTAGACGTTCATCCATGTTTCTCAAACGTCAAATTTCTAAGATGTTTAAGGTTAAGTTTAGGCATTAACTCTGAATTTGTAAGGTTGGGGTTCAGTCCGGGCATTAACTCTGAATTTGTAAGGTTGCGGTTCAGCTCGGGCATTAACTCTGAATTTGTATGGTTAGGGTTCAGTTCAGGCTTTCACTTAAAAATCTAAAGCTTTAGGCATGAATGGTTAAGGTAAGTGTTACGGTTTGGGATAGGCTTAAAAATATCAAACACAACTTTCTATCGCTGGATTTGAACTTGCAACCTTTGTTGCAATCGAAGCCTACTTAAAGCACTGTTGCCCCTAGTGGCCAGTTCCCAAATCATCTCCCAACATCCTCGGACATGGGTGGACATTGAATGCTGACTTATATCATGTGTGACCTGGCTGATAGGAAATAGTGGCGTTGAGTTGTTTTATAAAGGTGGAGGGCATAGGTTTGGGAGGAGGAGAGGAAAAAGAGGGTGTTCACACGTCTCCAGATGTGCTCATTGGGCAGCCTGGGCAGGGGTAGTAGCAGAGAGGGTAAGTATTTAGAGAATCCAAGACCCTAGCAGGCAAACATTTTTTTTCCCATTTATTTTTTGTTGTTGTCCGTGCCTATCCCTCTGGTGAAGCAGTCATCCCAAAGGTTTCATTCTGCCACATATTCTGCTTACGGTGGTTGAGGGGCCAACTACCATTACATTGTTAAGTGCCCTGAAAGCCTGGGCTAGAGGGTTAATGAACCTACCTATTCCATCAAGCCGGCTAACATTTTTATGGTACAGAAATTAATTACTTGTGACAAATACAACAGCGCTTGGACAGGTAGCAATTTATGCGGTGCGGCCTATGAACAAAAACATTTTTCCAATGTGGGTATATTACCCATGACCTCACCTGATCAACTCTCTAGATGCGCACGCACGCACGCACGCACGCACGCACGCACGCACGCACACACACACACACACACACACACACACACACACACACACCTTGAACTCCCCAAAAACATGCATAGTTAACAGGCCGTGACCCAACTCTGTGTTGGATATACAATTTAACATAATACTATTCTTGCCATTTCCCCTCCAATCTCTCCTGAAAACACCTCTGCGATGACAGATATTATTTTATTCATTTGCTCGCTCTCTCTCTCCATCTCTCTCTCTCTCTCTCTCTCTCTCGTCTGTGGCATCCATGCATTGGGAGGTCTGTCTGCAGCATAGCTGCAGGGCTTGAGGCGTTTTACGCAGTGCGGCTAGATTGTTCGAATGGTAATGAAATAATTTCCACCATCTCTCCCACAAGCGGTTGCCATGATTAACATGACATGTTTTAGTACCCCCCGTTAGCGCCATATCGACCCCATTAATCAAGCCACTATTTCCTTGTCTAGATCGGGCCACATGATGAACTGCTCATTGGTTCAATGTGTTGGAGAGAGAACCACCCTGCGAGGCTGTATGGTAGCGAGAATTATTATGGCTAATAAAGAATATGTGCTTTTTAATAATTAAGAGCATGCTGGTTTGTCATGATTGCATTCGTAACTTCACAAAGACACGAGTTCTACCTGGTAGAACATTCAAATTAGGTATTATGTTCAATATATTTGCTCAAAAGCAAAGTGATGCATAGAGTGCCTGTTTAACAGACCTGGCCTGAAACTCATTACCTTAAAAAACTTGAAATTAATATAGAAATCACTCAATCCATGTTTTTTTTTTTTTTTTTTGCTTCAAATGAAGGTAGAAATCACTCACTCGATTTGTCTCCAGTTTCTAAAATACTGACATAATAATAATCCAATATCCTTCTAGTTTTGTTCTTGTAACGCCACACATGAGACTTGTTATTCTATGCGTTTGCCATTTACTCCGTTTTTCATTTATTCATGCGACTTACTTATTTGAACACAGTGCAAATGATCCAACATGCCAATTTACACATCAACACAAATGTAAGGTGTGATATTTACATCTGTGGTCCCTGGGTGGGTTAAAACAGGTGGTTTTATATAATACACTATGATGTTATATAACATCATCAATTATGCACCCTTCAAATAATACATGATTATACATTACGTTCTTCCCTGCTGTTTCCGTTTGAATATTATATTATTTGAATATTTGATTGGCAAGTGGAGTCATTAGAAAAATAGGGACCTCCAATCATGTCCACAAAACAGAAAAAAAAACATGCTAACAAACTGCTTCAACGGCTGTCCTTAGACAGGCTATTATGCTTCTAAACATAATCCTAAGAGTTAGATAGAGAGAGAGCTTGACAAACCTGACGAATTCAATTTTTTATGTCAAACTGAAATAACCTGGAGAGGAGGAAATCCAACAAGGCTTCAGCTAATACTGACACTCCTGTCAGCTGGCTCAGTGAAGGATAGCCACAGCCAGACAATTAAATAGCTATCCATTTCTTCTAATGGTCACATTTGGTGGAGAAATGACAAATTAGGGCTCAATACGGCTTCACTTTAATGGCTGCATGCTTTCTTTTCTGTCTCTTTCGTCGGAACTCCCGGCTGAACTTAACAACAAATTACCCAGACCACAGCCGCGGTGAATTAATTATTGTTATATACCGGATGACAGGGACCTGTTATTAGAACTTCTACCTTGAAGAGAAATAAAAGTATAAATATAGGAAATGGACTGGTTGTTCTCTAGATGGGGGTTCACTGTATAGGGAAGTGTTTCTCAATTAATTCCTAAAAGACCACAAAGGGTTGCACGTTTTTGTACTAACCCAGCACTAAAACACCTGATTCCTCTCATCTCATTTATTTACTGTTGAATTAGGGGATGTTAGTACTGGGCTAGGGTAAAACTGTGCCCACCTTGTGTGTGCCTCAGGAATGAATTGAGAAACCCTGGTAAAACGCTGTGATAATGGTCAGTAAAGCACAGTTGTTGAATGTGTATTATTGACTGCAGAAGCTTTATGAAACATCCACATTAGGGCCGCTGAGGTTATCCTGACCATGTGACACCCATGTGGTGCCAAGACTAATTCCTGGTTGGATCATTATATACAGTGCCTTCAGAATGAACAAAATAATAATTTTACAGCCTGAATTTAAAATGGATTCAATTGAGATTTTGTGTCACTGGCATCCACACAATACGGCATAATGTCAAAGTGGAATTATGTTTTTAGAAACGTTTACAAATTAATGAAAAATTAAAAGCTGAAATGTCTTCAGTCAGTAAGTATTCAACCCCTTTGTTATGGCAAGCCTAAATAAGTTCAGGAGTAAAAATGTGCTTAACAAGTCACATAATAAGTTCCATGGACTCTGAGCAGTGAATTTCGAACACAGATTCAACCACAAAGACCAGGGAGGTTTTCAAATGCCTCGTGAAGAAGGGCACCTATTGGTAGATGGGTGAGAAAAAGCAGACATTGAATATCCCTTTGAGCATGGTGAAGTTATTAATTACACTTTGGATGGTGTATCAATACACCTAGTCACTACAAAGATACAGCCGTCCTTTCTAACTCAGTTTCTGGAGAGGAAGGAAACCACTCAGGGACTTCACCATGAGGCCAATGGTGACTTTAAAACATTTAGAGTTTAATGGCTGTGATAGGAGAAAACTGAGGATGGATCAACAACATTGACCTTACTCCACAATACTAACCTAAATGACAGGCTGAAAAGAAGGAAGCCTGTATATAATAGCCTACCTGGTTAAATAAAGATATTCCAAAACATGCATCCTGTTTGCAATAAGGCACTACAGTAAAACTGAAAAAATGTGGAAAAGAAATGAACTTCATGTCCTGAATACAAAGCGTTATGTTTGGGTTAAATCCAACACAACACATCACTGAGTACCACTCTTCATATTTTCAAGCATGGTGGTGGCTGCGTCATGTTATGGGTATGCTTGTCATTAGCAAGGACTAGGGAGTTTTTTGTTGTTGAATAAAATACATTGAATAGATCTAAGCACAGGCAAAATCCTAGAGGAAAACCTGGTTCAGTCTGCTTTCCAAAAGACACTGGGAGACAAATTCACCATTCAGCTGGACAATAACCTAAAACAGGCCAAATGTACATTGGAGTTGCTTACCACGACGACATCACATTGTCCTGAGTGGCCTAGGCACAGTTTGGACTTAATATCACTTGAAAATCTAAGGCAGACATAAAATGTCTGTCTAGCAATGATCAACAACCAACACGACAGAGTTGAAGCATTATAAAAATAATAATGTGCAAATATTGTAGATTCCAGGTGTGCAAAGTTCTTAACGTACCCAGCAAGACTCACAGCTGTAAATATAAGGTATTGACTCAGTGGTGTGAATACTTCTGTAAATTACATATTTCTCTATTTCATTTTCAATAAATTGGCTAACATTTTTCAAATTACATTTTCACTTTGTCATTATTGGGTATTGTGCGTAGATGACTAAGAAAAAAAATCTATTTAATCCATTTTGAATTCAGGCTGTAATAACAAAAGGTTGAATAAGTCAACTGTTATGAATACTTTTGTAGGCTCTGTATATGTGAGAATAGAACAAATATATTCTAGGTTGGAAATGTATTGTTTTGATAGCAATCAAAACGGAAAAGAAAAACACATTTACAGGCATGGCATGAATAAATACTTAAGTGCACAGAGAAGGGCACGCAATTAACCTTAAGCATTCAAATAAATGCATTTCAACATGTATCTTGTCCTTGGGAGAAAATAATGGAAAATGGAATGGAGAAACAAGGACAATGCCAAACCTTGGGGTACATCCTTGGTAGTCTTTTGAGATGCAATCATTTTGTTAAATTCTCAATACAAAGTTACAAAGCAATAGTAACCACTTGTTTTAATCATGTCTTGGCCTAGTTGAATTTATCAGCTATTGTGCCGCGTACATGTGCTCCTGGATTTATCAGAAACCAAATACTGAGAATCAAATGGGTTTCGAACGTCAAAAAACATTCAGCTTTAGTTGAACGTTTCCAGATACACAGATTCTGCACAGATTGTCAGATCCCTACAATACCTGGACTCAAATGATAGTGTACTATGAAAACTAAGAATAGTTCCAACTCAAATGGCACAAGAAAGAGGATTTTGACACCCCCACTATCTCAGCTTTTTCTGAAACGGTTTCTGTATTTAGAAACAGCTAAGATCAGCATTCCTGGAGCATTACTTTGTTGAAAGATCATTTGAACTCCTAGAAAATAACGATTGCACCCAATTTGGCAATTTACAGGATTCATGTAATATTCAATAAATATCCAATTTGGACAAAACCTCTTCTTAACAATTATCCAAATAAATGGTCAGAAGCCACCCACAGACCCTCCAAATCCCACCCCAAGCCCACCCTAACGGCCCGTGTACTGTATCAGTTCTCTATGTTTGACAAGTAGCATGAAGCTTGGAGTATTGTTTATACCAGGGCTTCCCAAACTCAGTCCCCGGGAACCCAACGTTTTGGTATTTGATTCAAATAGTCAACTTATCATCAAGCTTTGATGAACTTGAATCGTCTGTGGAGTGTTAGAGCCAAAACCAAAACGGTCCCCTAGGAACGAGTTTGGGAAATGCTGGTTTAAACGTATTATGTAATCTCAGTGAATTGGGGTGATGTTTTTTCCCCACGTTCAGATAAATTTGCCATTTAAGTATTATGCATTTTCCCACATAAATTAGTGTGACAGTTTTCCCAACAATTTTATACATTTTGTTGGTCTCTTATGTTTCACAAGGACCACATGGACCACAACATTTTCTTTGCAACTTTAGTTAGAAAACGAAACACTTTTGCTCATGATGAAAATATACTGTGTTGTCAAGCCAGTCCTCCATAAAAGCAATTCAGTTTGTCATCTCTTAGCCACCTAAGGCGTCATTCCAACTTTGTTTGAATAGCCCCACAAACGTCATCCCTCTGAGAGGGCTATCCCTATGCTGCAATTCTTGCAGTGTCAGTTTGTTCAAAATGTATGTAACGTACTGTATTCTTAATGTCATAAAAAAAATCAATTACATTCAAACAATTGTGTTTATCCTTTTGGGGCAAGTAGCAGTGCTTCAGCCATCCAACAAACAGACACAAAGATAATACATAGACAAGACCATAAGAGACAATAAATAGTGCAATGTGCAATAAATAGGATAGTGAAAACGTGCAAAAGGCAGGCAGGATAAGTTCATGTTGGACAGCAAAATTGCTTACACACAATTACTTATTTGTCACAGAATGTCCTTCACAGAAGATGGACATAGTGGCTCTTATTCCCGGGAGCCAAGATTGTCTTTTCTTAATCTGAAACACAGCCTTTCGAGCCACCGTATATTTACCCCTCTCAGTATTCCTCTCATGAACTGCTTCATCCATCGCAAAGCCATGGTGTGGTTCGTTGTACTGAAAATAACCATGGGCAAAATGAGTTTGACAGTGGCCCATGGCACAAGCAATAGTGGGTGACATATCCAATATCGGAAGAGTGGCAGGGCTAAATATTTTTGTCAGGCCAGCGGCTTTACTGTGAAGCGAGGTAGATGAAGGGTTCATTTGAGGCAGGATTTGAACACAGCAATTTTTGGAGCCAGACTTATAGGTAATACGGTAGTTTTTTTGGTGGTGGGGGGGGGTGGGGGGGGGGGGGGGTCATTCCCTCTGTATGGTAAGTACATATAGAAGTGCATCTTAGAGATGAAGGACCATTGTTTTTGATTTAGTCAGCATGTCAATTAAGAACATTCATATTTACAAGGACGGCCTACCAGAGCTCCATTTCCAGCTTTCGTTAAGGCGGCGATAATGTCAAATACACGTCAGTTTGCAATTTCTTCATGCAAAGACTAAACAAATCACCTGTCTTATATCAGCTTGCTAGCACTCAGATGGGCGGGGTGGAAATATTTGTGTTGTTAAAAATACGATCCAAAATGCAATTTTCAGGAAGCACTGAAGGGCTTTTTAAGAACAACCAAAAGCTGGTTTTAGTGGTAACGCAGCATGAATTTTGGGTGGAAACGGAACCTGTCCAACCATGACGCACACTGCCCATCTGCACATGGAACAAGATGTGCCTGTATACTTCCTATTTAGAAACATAAAACACCAATGTTTTTTCCCCATTTTCGTTTTATTTGATTAATAACCAGACATCCCTTTGTCTCAATGAAGGCTGTTTTCTTTTTGTCCTGCTCCAATATAATCAAGTAGACTAGTCAAGACTCTTGATAAAGTATTTGGCTTGTTAGACCGCTTGGAAATAAATCTTGATCACCAAAGCTTTATTAAAAGATCAAGTTTGAGAGGAACAAAATAGTGAGCTGACATTCCCTTTTGATCTATGTATTGTAGGCAGGCCTACATGATTTTAGCCATGCTTGGACGTGCATAAAACCCCCTCCATGATGTAGGCTACAATTATCCATGGCCGTGATGAAAGAGATGAGAACCTTGGTATTTAGAAGTTATCTTGCTGTAACAAATGTTTGTTTTCTGTTTCATCCTTTTAAAACCGAAGGCGTCCGTAGGCTACCCTTACCTACGCTAGGACGGCGACAACAAAGGCCCCAGCTAGCAATGAGGAATCGGCCCAGAAGCGGCCCTCTTCCGGTGGCCGGAACTGATTGAATCGGACCGGGAATCGGGTGCCGGGCTTAGCCCAGAATCAAAATCAATGACTGCCCAGTGTCGGCCCAAGTACATCAGGCCGTTTCCGTCTACCGCAATTCAGACGGCTTTTCCGGCATCTTACCAGAATCCCCCCAGAAGCGGCCCAAATGCAAATTTAAATAAATGTCTACAACATTACCAGATTTAGTTGTTTTAAATATTACTATTATACATTTTATACAATACAAATTGTACCCATCCACAAAAATTAATTTTGTGTAAGAGGAAACACCATACATCTGGTGACCGTGTCAGCGCCTGGCCTGCCACAGGAGTCGCTACAGTGCGATGGGAGGACATCCCGGCCGGCCTAACCCTCCCCTAACTTGGATGACGCTGGGCCAATTGTGCGTCTGTGGTAAATTCAACTGATGGGACATGATTTGAAAAAGCATACACCTGTCTATATAAGGTCCCACAGTTGACAGTGCATGTCAGAGCAAAAACCAAGCCATGAGGTTGAAGGAATTGTCCATAGAGCTCCGAGACAGAATTGTGTTGAGGCACAGATCTGGGGAAGGGTACCATTGAAGATCCCCAAGACAGTGCCCTTCATCATTCTTAAATGGAAGAAGTTTGTAACCACCAAGACTCTTCCTAGAGCAATTAGGGGAGAAGGACCTTGGTCACTCTGACAGAGCTCTAGAGTTCCTCTGTTGAGATTGTAGAACCTTCCAGAAGGACTCCACCAATCAGGCCTTAATGATAGAGTGGCAGATGAAGCCACTCTAAAGTAAGAGAGGGCACGCTTGGAGAATGCCAAAAGGCACTTAATGATTCTCTGGTCTGAATGCCAGGGGTCACGTCTGGAGGAAACCAGCCACCACTCATCACCTGACAATACCATCCCTACAGTGAAGCATGGTGGTAGTAGCATCATGCTGGGGGGATGTTTTTCAGCATCAGGGATTGGGATTCAGGATCGAGGGAAATATTAACGGAGCAAAGTACAGAGAGCTAAGGACCTCTCACTGGGGAAAAGGTTCACCTTCCAATAGGATATCGACCCTAAGCACACAACCAAGACAACGCAGGAGTGGCTTCGCGACAAATCTCTGATTGTCCTTGAGTAGCCCAGCCAGAGCCCAGACTTAAACCTGATCGAAAATCTCTGGAGAGACCTGAAAATTGCTGTGCTGCGACACTTCCCATCCAACCTGACAGAGCTTGAGAGGATCTGTGGAGAAGAATGTGAGAAACTCCCCAAATATAGGTGTGCCAAGCTTGCAGTGTCATACCCAAGAAGACTCAAGGCTGTAATCACTGCCAAAGGTACTTCAACAAAGTACTGAGTAAAGGGTTTGAATACTTAAATAAATGTAATATTACATTTTTTTATAAATTTGCAAAAATAAATAATAAAACCTGTTTTTGCGTTGTCATTCTGGAATTTTGTGTGTAGATTGATGAGGGAAAAGACAATTTAATACATATTAGAAGAAGGCTGTAACGAAAAACAAAATGTGGATAAAATCAAGTGGTCTGAGTACTTTCCGAATGCACTGTTTATACATCCACAGGTACACCTCCAATTGACTCAAATGATGTCAATTAGCCTATAAGAAGCTTCTAAAGCCATGACATAATTTTCTGGAATTTTCCAAGCTGTTTAAAAGCACAGTCAACTTAGTGTATGTAAACTTCAGACCCAGTGGAATTGTGATACAGTGAATTATAAGTGAAATAATCTGTCTGTAAACAATTGTTGGAAGAATTACTTGTGTCATGCACACAGTAGATGTCCTAAACGACTTGCCAAAACTATAGTGTTTTAACCAGAAATTTGTGGAGTGGTTGAGAAACAAACTTGAATGACTCCAACCTAAGTGTATGTAAACTTTAGACTTCAACTGTAGGTTACACAGTTGATGTTTTATGCTCGACCCAGTCAATTGTCCATGAAAAAAACAACAGAAAATGGCCAAAAAGATTAGAACCAGTCCCTTGCTTTACACTATGATTTGACTATTAGATGTTCAATGTTTCTATTGGAGAAACAATTATGTAAAAAAGTATGGTTTCACCATAATAAAGTGAGAGTTCAGCTCACATAAGATAACATAACAGGCTTTTAAAATGTGATATTGATGCACAATATCTACTTAAAATATCAAAGGGATGCAAGAGGCCATCTTTTCATGGAGCGACCCAATACAAAATATCATAAAATGTGTAATTCATGCACAAGACCTTGCCAGTGGCAGGGAGTCCACCCTGATACTTGACCGTTTTTTTTTAGCTTGTAAGTCAATTTGATATACGGATGTGACACATTCCAACAAAAGTCTGGTCGGCCTGAAAGCATATCCCACCACTTTATTCATGAGGCTTCTTCATGCATACCTAACCTTTTCTACATCTCTCTGTCTGATCGCGACAGCGTACCGATACTGCTCAGACTGCAGACCTGAGGCTTTTTGTAGCTAAAGCAGAGCTCAGATTCTCTGCTATGGGAAGATATCGCACTGTCGTTACTCACTGCGAGATCCTCCTGTGTGTGATACAGCGCAAACAGAGACACTATGAATCAAGGATTCTATTTCACCTCCTTTAAGACAAAAGAACTAGACAGGAGACAGACAGCTTGGCTGAAATAGTACTATCGTGAATGTGGTAGACATGTTAGCCAACTTGGTACCTTATTGTTAGACATTCATGCTAATCAATTATTTAAATGTATGAGATAATGTGCTTTAGAGTACCTTTTTTTTGTTGTCCTTGATCTTGTGGTGTTCAGAATAGTCGTTGTAAACGGGTGTATGCGCATCCCCAGGACACAAGGCAAACAGATACTGGCCAACAACCCAATACTTACAACCTATTCACTGTGTATTCACAATGTTTTGGTGTTATTCATATTTTATGATATTTTAACTCTCAGATGTGCAGTGTGTGTGTGTCTATCTCTGTGAGTGTGTGTTGGTATGCTTTGAACATGGTTCTACTGGGTCCTGGCTTTCAGCCATTACACAGTAGCATAGGTCGACTACCTGCTGGGAAAAACGGGTCAGAGAGTGTCATGCTAGAGGAAATAGCCTGGGCAAATCGGTAGACTGTTTTTGAAATGTCAATCACACTTTAAATCTGGAGCAATTTGGATCAGGCTGTGTCGTCTCTACAGAGATGTCTGAGTGAACAGCTAAACTTTGGAAAAGGGCCTGTCTTCATCCCTCACAAAAGTACTGATGATAACTCAGTTGTGTGTTTGTGTCTTCTCTCCGGCTGAAGAAAGACAGTGCTGGATCTCCGGGGTGGCGATCTCCATGGCTTGTGGCTTGACGTCATCAGGTTGATGGGAATGACAATGAGCAGCCCAGTCCAGCGTCCCCACAATGTCACGCTCGGGAAGTAACATGGACCAGGACATAAGACAAGTCCCCCTGGAGAGAGACCGAGAGAGTTAATACTCAGAGTTGGTCGACTGCCCTTGTCTTTTTGGTGTAGTCCCTAATCCTTGTGACACTGAGGCTGTCCTAATATGGACACCGTACTCTCAAAGTACTCTAATTTGGATTGAATTTGGATTGCAAAACTTGAGTATTGGACTGTGCTATTGAGCGAGCTTAGAGCCTTAAGAAGTGTTCAAGACACTGACTTTATTCACCGTAATATTTTTTCCTTATTACTGTGGTTGTCTTTTTTCTTATTTTTACTGATAACTACCTCGACATAAATATTGCCGTTACCGACATCCAAAAGCAACTTGTGTGTGTGGTATTACACAGAAATACTGAGTGAATGTGTGACTTTTCAATTAGCTTAATGAAGTGCCTAAAGATGTTCTTACTATAAGGCCTACTATAAGGCCTGCACATTCCTCCACTCAGCAGACAATTTTTCTGTAGTAATAGGAGTTAGAAAATTGACATCCAAACATCCAATACATACATTTCATTCAACAGTGAATCACCCTGAGCAGTACTGGTACTGTTGAAATAATAAAAATGGAGGAGAAAAAAAAATGAATGTGTGCCCACTTTAGACATAGCTTGCGGGGGCCCGCTGATATTAAGATGGAGTAGAGTTCATTCACTGTCTGTCACTTTCAGTCCTCAGCTCAATGGCAAAGAGCAAAGCAGAATGCAGCTTCCAGATCACATCCAGATACGTCAGCTCAATCAAATCAAATGTATTTATATAGCCCTTCGTACATCAGCTGATATCTCAAAGTGCTGTACAGAAACCCAGCCTTAAACCCCAAACAGCAAGCAATGCAGGTGTAGAAGCACGGTGTCTAGGAAAAACTCCTTAGAAAGGCCAAAACCTAGGAAGAATCCTAGAGAGGAACCAGGCTATGTGGGGTGGCCAGTCCTCTTCTGGCTATGCCGGGTGGAGATTATAACAGAACATGGCCAAGATGTTCAAATGTTCATAAATGACCAGCATGGTCGAATAATAATAAGGCAGAACAGTTGAAACTGGAGCAGCAGCACGGCCAGGTGGACTGGGGACAGCAAGGAGTCATCATGTCAGGTAGTCCTGGGGCATGGTCCTAGGGCTCAGGTCCTCCGAGAGAGAGAAAGAAAGAGAGAAGGAGAGAATTAGAGAGCGCACACTTAGATTCACACAGGACACCGAATAGGACAGGAGAAGTACTCCAGATATAACAAACTGACCCTAGCCCCCCGACACATAAACTACTGCAGCATAAATACTGGAGGCTGAGACAGGAGGGGTCAGGAGACACTGTGGCCCCATCCGAGGACACCCCCGGACAGGGCCAAACAGGAAGGATATAACCCCACCCACTTTGCCAAAGCACAGCCCCCACACCACTAGAGGGATATCTTCAACCACCAACTTACCATCCTGAGACAAGGCTGAGTATAGCCCACAAAGACCTCCGCCACGGCACGGGGGGGGGGGGGGGGGGGGGGCGCCAACCCAGACAGGATGACCACATCAGTGAATCAACCCACTCAGGTGACGCACCCCCTCCAGGGACGGCATGAGAGAGCCCCAGTAAGCCAGTGACTCAGCCCCTGTAATAGGGTTAGAGGCAGAGAATCCCAGTGGAAAGAGGGGAACCGGCCAGGCAGAGACTGCAAGGGTGGTTCATTGCTCCAGAGCTATTCCGTTCACCTTCCCACTCCTGGGCCAGACTACACTCAATCATATGACCCACTGAAGAGATGAGTCTTCAGTAGAGACTTAAAGGTTGAGACCGAGTTTGCGTCTCTGACATGGGTAGGCAGACCGTTCCATAAAAATTGAGCTCTATAGGAGAAAGCCCTGCCTCCAGCTGTTTGCTTAGAAATTCTAGGGACAATTAGGAGGCCTGCGTCTTGTGACCGTAGCGTACGTGCAGGTATGTACGGCAGGACCAAATCAGAGAGATAGGTAGGAGCAAGCCATGTAATGCTTTGTAGGTTAGCAGTAAAACCTTGAAATCAGCCCTTGCTTTGACAGGAAGCCAGTGTAGAGAGGCTAGCACTGGAGTAATATTATCAAAATTGCTTGGTTCTAGTCAGTATTCTAGCAGCCGTATTTAGCACTAACTGAAGTTTATTTAGTGCTTTATCCGGGTAGCTGGAAAGTAGAGCATTGCAGTAGTCTAACCTAGAAGTGACAAAAGCATGGATTCATTTTTCTGCATCATTTTTGGACAGAAAGTTTCTGATTTTTGCAATGTTACGTAGATGGAAAAAAGCTGTCCTTGAAATGGTCTTGATATGTTCTTCAAAAGAGAGATCAGGGTCCAGAGTAACGCCGAAGTCCTTCACAGTTTTATTTGAGACGACTGTACAACCATTAAGATTAATTGTTTCTTGGGACCTAGAACAAGCATCTCTGTTTTGTCCGAGTTTAAAAGTAGAAAGTTTGCAGCCATCCACTTCCTTATGTCTGAAACACATGCTTCTAGCAAGGGCAATTTTGGGGCTTCACCATGTTTCATTGAAATGTACAGCTGTGTGTCATCCGCATAGCAGTGAAAGTTAACATTATTTTTTCGAATAACATCCCCAAGAGGTAAAATATATAGTGAAAACAATAGGGGTTCTAAAACGGAACCTTGAGGAACACCGAAATTTACAGTTGATTTGTCAGAGGACAAACCATTCACAGAGACAAACTGATATCTTTCCGACAGATAAGATCTAAACCAGGCCAGAACTTGTCCGTGTAGACCAATTTGGGTTTCCAATCTCTCGAAAACGTCATTTTTTTTTTTTTTGTAAATTGAAATTTGCTATCGTAAATGTTAGCAACACCTCCGCCTTTGCGGGATGCACGGGGGATATGGTCACTAGTGTGGCCAGGAGGTGAGGCCTCATTTAACGCAGTAAATTCATCAGGCTTAAGCCATGTTTCAGTCAGGCCAATCACATCAAGATTATGATCAGTGATTAGTTCATTGACTATAATTGCCTTTGAAGTAAAGGATCTAACATTAAGTAGCCCTATTTTGAGATGTGGGGTATCATGATCTATTTCAATAATGGCAGGAATGGAGGTGGTCTTTATCCTAGTGAGATTGCTAAGGCGAACACCGCCATGTTTAGTTTTGCCCAACCTAGGTCGAGGCACAGACACGGTCTCAATGGTGATAGCTGAGCTGACTACACTGACTGTGCTAGTGGCAGACTCCACTATGCTGGCAGGCTGGCTAACAGCCTGCTGCCTGGCCTGCACTCTATTTCATTGTGGAGCTAGAGGAGTTAGAGTCCTGTCTATGTTGGTAGATAAAATGAGAGCACCCCTCCAGCTAGGATGGAGTCCGTCACTCCTCAGCAGGTCAGGCTTGGTCCTGTGTGTGGGTGATTCCCAGAAAGAGGGCCAATTATCTACAAATTCTATCTTTTGGGAGGGGCAGAAAACAGTTTTCAACCAGCGATTGAGTTGTGAGACTCTGCTGTAGAGCTCATCACTCCCCCTAACTGGGAGGGGGCCAGAGACAATTACTCGATGCCGACACATCTTTCTAGCTGATTTACACGCAGAAGCTATGTTGCGCTTGGTGATCTCTGACTGTTTCATCCTAACATCGTTGGTGCCGACGTGGATAACAATATCTCTATACTCTCTACACTTGCCAGTTTTAGCTTTAGCCAGCACCATCTTCAGATTAGCCTTAACGTCGGTAGCCCGGCCCCCCGGTAAACAGTGTATGATCGCTGGATGATTCGTTTTAAGTCTAATACTGCGGGTAATGGAGTCGCCAATGACTAGAGTTTTCAATTTGTCAGAGCTAATGGTGGGAAGCTTCGGCGTCTCAGACCCCGTAACGGGAGAAGTAGAGACCAGAGAAGACTGTCGGCTGAATGAGCTACACCGGTTGAGCGTTCCTACAGCGTTTCCTTCCAGAAACCGTGAGAAAGTTGTCCGGCTGCGGGGACTGTGCCAAGGGATTTATACTACTATCTGTACTTACTGGTGGCACAGACGCTGTTTCATCCTTTCCTACACTGAAATTACCCTTGCCTAGCGATTGCGTCTGAAGCTGGGCTTGTAGCACAGCTATCCTCGCCGTAAGGCGAGTACAGCGACTGCAATTAGAAGGCATCATGTTAATGTTACTACTTAGCTTCGGCTGTTGGAGATCCTGACGAATCGTGTCCAGATAAAGCGTCCGGAGTGAAAAAGTTGAGGAAAAAAAATAATAATTATAAACGGTAATTAAAAAGTAAAAAACGTAAATTTGTCAGGTAGCAAAACAGGTTGGCAACAAAACGCACAGCAACTCGAAAACAAGTAAATGACGTCAACAACTATACAGAAAGGAGTTTGTTACAGTGAGAAGACTCCCAATGAATCCAGCAGCCACAGGTGACGAACAGTTCAGCTCGGTGACGTGGGCAGCAGCACAATATTATGCTCTGGAAGGACGGCAATGTGCAAGGAACAAGGATATAAATCTATGTTTCCGCAGCATACCCAAAACACGTGCACAGCTCATTTGTATAACCTAGGACCTAGGTACATAACTATCAGTGGTCAGAGAGTGGGCGGAAGGATACGGACTGTACCTTTCAAAGCACCATGTTAACAAGGGTTACACATGGACAACAGTAAAGCAAGGCATGGATTTATCAGTGTTGCGTTGCTGATTGAAGTAATATTAGCCCGCATTCATACTCACCTGAGAGAGCCAGGTACCTGCTGGAGCTCTCTTGGCAAGATGTGTAAGAGTGGGCTTGGTTAGTGCTTTGATGGGAGGCCACCTGTTGAAATCAAAGTGCTTCCCAGGGTGGTATCGAAGCGACTGCAGGGAGAACATACAAGTACATCTGGTTCTTACACCTCACCGGTGAATCAATAGCATGCTATTATTCCATACAATCCCTCATTGAGTGATAATAGCTCTATACCAGCCCACTGCTAAAGCAGTGAGCTCTATCGTATACTGTTGCTATTGTTCATTATAATGGGGAAGAGTGACTTCTGTCCAATACTTTTCCCATACAGACCAATGTGAAGAGAGTGAACTGTAACAGGGGATCGATTTATGGAACCTGCAGTGCAAAGGCGAGATCACTAATACCTGCACCACAAAAGCCTGGGAATTGTGCAGAGACAGTAGTAGCCTTGCATTCTCACCAAGCCCCAAATACCAACAGGTACAAAGCCTACTCCATAGAGATCCCAGCCATTACAATTAGCCCGTTCTCCAATAGCTCCTCCCACCAGCCTCCTTTGGTGCGTGTGTGCCTACACACATTTCTGCATGTGTGTGTGCGTTGCCTTGAAAGAGGAGAAAGACTATTGCAGATGACAGTAGATCTAATTGCCATGCTGTCACTGAGACATGTATCAAACTGACACACATTTCTCTTTTTGAAGGACCCCTATCACATGTAGTCTCTTGGGGCCCCTGTAACATGAGTCTGATGGTGTGACAATCCTCAGTCGTCTCAACTCACTGTTCTTCTATAACGAAATGTAGTGCTATTTGCAGAGGTGGTGTGTGTTGAGTCAGTCTAGGTCTGGGGTCTTCAACTGGAGGAATGCGGGCCAAATCCGGTCCACAAATTGATTTTATGTGCCGTGCAAAGTTTTTGTATAGAGCAATCTGTACATGGTATACGTCATTGCATTCACTTAACCTTTGTTCTTAAGAAGCGAACAGTTGTCAGGAGACATCTCAGCAATTAATCTATTCCTTAACCACTAATACACCTTTGGTTTAGTTGCCCTCGTTTCACCCAGCGAACGAGTCATAGCAGGTCAGGTGGTCCGACATAGCACTTGTGGTTATGTTTGACAATGGGTGGGATGTTCTAATTAGAATTCCAGTTCTGTTCTCCTAGCGTTGAACAGGCATCATTCTTCTGTTGTTTTACAGAAGAGAGAAGAGCCTTTTAGGTAACGACGTAATAGCTGTATTTTGTGTAGCCTGTTCATCCAGCGATTTGCTTAAGTTTATTCAAAATGAAACAACAGGATATCCTTGTTTTCACCTTTCCTTTGCCTCTGTGTGTCCTGTTCAGCCTCAAAATGCCCGCTGCACCTGTAACACTTCTTATGAATACTCTCTTCATAGAGTATAATGCATTATAACACTTTGCTTCATAAGGTCTTATGGCGCCTGCTCATAATGTTTAATGCATATAGTTATAGCTATTTCTGAGCTGCTGGTATGTTATATGTTGTGCTTTATAGTACTTTATGTATAGCTCATGAGGCCTTAAGATTGTGCTTATAATGCATTGCTAAGAGGGTATGCATGGGAAGGGTTACGGTGCACCCTATAGATTTAATTTGGTTTAGCTGGCCTTTAACCTTTCCAAGGAACTTATCATAACATGTCAGGGGTTAGAGTGGTTGTTTTGGAAAAATACAGGGTGTTACATTCAAATTATTGTCATGTTCTTTGACAATAGTCATGTTCCTTAGCTTTGAACATGCATTGTGGTTTTAGGTTTTGCAGAGGAAATGACACGCACCGCATCTGCTTTGATCTCGCCTCAAGTTCTGAATTTCTCCTTTTCAGACACGTTCACTCGGGATGACGGTCAACCATTTCTCTGAAACGTGAACAGTTCTCCTTTAAATAAAGCACAATTGAATTAATCAAGGGCACCATCTAATCACCATCTAATAAGCACTCGCCTTGGAAACGCGTGAAGACGTGGGCTAACAATTGATTAAGCAATTATTCTAATTGACATTAATCCGCTTCCATTTGTGTCTGAGTTCGCCGAGTGCCGACGTTGAGAACACAGACCCTCCATTAACACGCTGCCATTTCCTTTGATGTGTACCATAAACAAAGGACACAGTACTGTACTCACCAAATTAAATCACCAACTCAGCCTGATAGCTTTACTGTACGATAAATCCATGTGTAGTACTGTATATTGGGAGAATGCATATAGTACGTGAAGCCACTTGACGTCAAAGTAGCGTTTGCAAGGAACATTGCTGGATGAATCACATTTTGTTGCATGTTTAATTTTGGGGTGGAATCCATTTGAAGATTCCCTTGTACAAGGTCTGCAATTGCAAACAGAATCATTTGCATTAATTCGGAAAGGGTATAGAGATGTGGAAATACAATTCCTTAAATATTTGATATGATATGGGATGAGAAAGTACAATTATTTTGTTTCGAAACGTCAATCATGACAATCATACCTCTTTTTTTCTCTCAAGTCTTCAATGCCAAGTTCACTCCCCTCTTTTATCAGTGTAGGTAGCATAATTAGATATTGAGCCATGGCACTCACAACAAAATAGAAGGGTGAAAATAAGATAAAGAATTGAAAGAGAGAAAACACCTGAACGACTCGATTTGTGGCGTGTCCTTCACCAACAGAAGAGTGAGATTCCATTATCTGATTCCGTCTCCTAATGTGAACACTAGATATAGATTTGTAATTTCGAAGGTGACATTTTGCTCCTTTAGTCAGCATCCATCTCTCCCAACTCACCTTTGGTGACCCATGATGATGTGTTTCCCATTGGCCAGTTTCCTCTTGATGGTCCATGGGATTTATTTGGGAGATGTGCTCGTTGATCAGAGTGAGACACCTGGTCTGGTTATTATTCAAGGCTTTCTTTCAGTGAGGCTCAAATATATGGGTCTATTAGTGACAAATTATTACTCCCCTCCCCGGGTGCAGTTTTGTGGCCAGGAGTTGTTGCAAATGTTAGCCATAGTCTACCGCTTTTAGGTTTATAATATCAATGTGTTGGATTGCGTCCATAATTATACAAATAAGCGCTAGCTCAGTATGATGGTTCTAATGTTTTGAGTTGTATTTCCAAAATATATTTCTATAATTTATCTATTAAACACGCACACACACACACACACACGCACACCACACACACACACACACACACACACACACACACACACACACACACACACACACACACACACACACACACACACACACACACACACACACACACACACACAGCTTCCAAGAGGATGAAGATGTGACAGCAAAAGCACTCACTGATAAAAACATAAACATGTATTATACTTGTAAACACATTATAAATGAATCAATCTCAACTTAAAGTCTGTTGGGTTCCGTCAAGTGTTGATCACAGTTTGATGGGCACCAATTGGAAAACAAGCAGCGGGGGTAGTGAATTTGAGGTAATTAGGCAACTCAATTTAAGTGAGTTAGGTTGCATGACAACCAGGGGGTTGTTAAATTATATCTTTAAAACTGCATGGACAATGTGTCATCATGATTCTTTTAAGCAGATCCAGATATGTCTAGCACCATCTCTCTTTGTCGTCTACTATGGGCCTATTAGATTTTACCTGCTGTGAGTAGACAGCTCACTGGGGGAAGACTGGATATGATTTGCCAAGAAAATTCAGAACCTTGGACAGGGCCTCCAAGACATTGTGTTAAGAGCATGAACAGAAAGTACATTGAGCTGCTGTGTAGGCCAGTTGGTGTACAGTATTTGCACAAGGGCATATGATGTACTGGTCATTTGTTAAACATACGGTGTCCATATAAAGACATACTTTGTCTCTGCAGGAGATGGTGGCTGTCCTAATATGGACACCATAAACACAGGGTCGACGTTTGCATTCAAATGGTACTAAGGTTGATGGACAGGTAGACAATCTGCTTTCAAATATAATGATAAGGACCTGTTGGTTTTGTGTCATGACAGTTCTTGTCATTGTATTGTAACCCTCACAAGCATAGTCAATTGCATAAATATTACGATGTATAATTACAATGACATGTAGTCTGACAGGTTAGTTTATGTTCCGCTGTTAGATGAATGGCTTGTGTAATCTCTGAGTTCACAATTACAAGGTGTCGTATGTATCAATCATCTCAGAGTAGGGGTGCTGGTCAAGGATGAGGTCCTCATGGAATCCTATTCATTGTGATCTAAAAGCTCAAATGAATCCTCAGCCCTTCTACTCAGAGACACTTGATACATACGGCCTCTGATCTGTCTGTTCTGTAGTCGTGACGTATGTTGTATACAGTATCTCTGGGTATGTCAGTCATGCTGACATTAGACTATCCTAATTGAATGCTGATGTTTTTGTAGTTTTTTTTTCTTCAAATAATCTAGATGTAGCGAAATGGCTAATTTACCATTGCACAGTGATGGTCGCATTTGTGAGTCGTGCAGTGCGTTGGTTTTGTTGGGCTATTGGTTAAGCCAATAGCTTCAAGAATGCATTGTGTTGTTGAGTTCGCAGGTTTGAATCTCAGCTCCACCAAGACAGTGATGTACCTTGTTATATACAGTGTCTTTGGAAAGTATTCAGACCGATTAACTTTGTTATGTTACAGCCGTATTATAAAATGGATTAAAAAAAATTATCCTCAGCAATCTACACCAAATACTCCATAACAAAAAAGCAAAAACAGGATTTTAGAAATGTTTGCAAAAGTATTAAAAATACAGTACAGTCAACAGTTTGAATACACCTACTCACTCAAGGGTTTTTCTTTATTTCTACTATTTCCTACATGGTAAAATAATAGAGTCACAACTAAGAAATAACACACATTGAATCATGTTGTCACCAAAAAAGTGTTAAACAAATAAAAATATTTTATATTTGAGATTTTTTAAAGTAGCCACCCTTTGCCTTGACGAAAGCTTTGCACGCTTGGTAATCTCTCAACCAACTTCACCTTGAATGCTTTTCCAATAGTCTTGAAGGAGTTCCCACATATGCTGAGCACTTGTTGGCTTCTTTTGCTTCCCTCTGCGTTCCAAACCATTTCAATTGGGTTGAGGTCGGGTGATTGTGGAGGCCAGGTCCTCTGATGCAGCACTCCATCACTCTACTTCTTGGTCAAATACATTAGCCAAACACATTTAAACTCAGTTTTTCACATTTCCTGACATTTAATCCAAATAAAATTCCATGTCTTACGTCAGTTAGAATCACCACTTGATTTTAAGAATGTGAAATGTCAGAATAATAGTAGAGTGATTTATGTCAGCTTTCATTTCTTTCATCACATTCCAAATGGGTCAGAAGTTTATATACACTCAATTAGTGTTTGGTAGCGCTGCCTTTAAATTGTTAAACTTGGGTAAAATGTTTCGGGTAGAATTCAACAAGCTTCCCACAATAAGTTGGGTGAATATCAGCCCATTCTTCCTGACAGAGCTGGTGTAACTGAGTCAGGTTTGTAGGCCTCCTTGCTCGCACACGCTTTTTCAGTTCTGCCCACAGATTTTCTATAGGATTGAAGTCAGGGCTTTGTGATGGTCACTCCAATACATTGACTTTGTTGTCCTTAAGCCATTTTGCCACAACTTTGGAAGAATGCTTGGGGTCATTGTTAATTTGGAAGACCCATTTGCGACCAAGCTTTAACTTCCTGACTGATGTCTTGAGATGTTGCTTCAGTATATCCACATAATTTTCCAACCTCATGAGCCATCTATTTTGTGAAGTGCACCAGTCCCTCCTGCAGCAAAGCACCCCACAACATGATGCTGCGACTCCCGTGCTTCATGGTTGGGATGGTGTTCTTCAGCTTGCAAGCCTCCCCTTTTTTCCTCCAAACATGATGATGGTCATTATGGCCAAACAGTTCTATTTTTGTTTCATCAGACCAGAGGACAAAAAGTACTATCTTGTCCCCATGTGCAGTTGCAAACCGTAGTCTGGCTTTTTTATGGCGGTTTTGGAGCAGTGGCTTCTTCTTTGCTGAGTGGCCTTTCAGGTTATGTCGATATAGGACTTGTTTTACTGTGGGTATAGATACTTTTGTACCTGTTTCCTCCAGCATCTTCACAAGTCCTTTGCTGTTGTTCTGGGACTGATTTGCAAAAAGGCACCTCTGGTCTGATTAAACAAAGATCAACTCTTTGGCCTGAATTCCAAGTGTCACGTCTGGAGGAAACCGAGAGATCTTTAATGAAAACCTGCTCCAGAGTGCTCAAGACATCAGACTGGAGTGAAGGTTCACCTTCCAACAGGACAGCAACTCGAAGCACACAGCTAAGACAATGCAGGAGTGGCTTCGGGACAAGTCTCTGAATCTCATTGAGTAGCCCAGATAGAGACCGGACTTGATCCCGATCTAACATCTCTGGAGAGTCCTGAAAATAGCTGTGCAGCAATGCTCCCAATCCAACCTGAGAAAGCTTGAGAAGATCTGCAGAGAAGAATGAGAGATACTCCCCAAACACAGGTGTACCAAGCTTGAAGCGTCATACCCAATAAGACTCCAGGTTTTAATCGCCCTCAAAGGTGCTTCAACAAAGTACTGAGTAAAGGGTCTGAATACTTTTGTAAATGTGATATTTTTTATAAATTAGCAAAAAATTGTTTTTGCTTTGTATTTATCGGGTATTGTGTGTAGACTGATGAGGGGGGGGGGTGATTTAATCCATTTTAGAATAAGGATGGAACCTAATAAAATGTGGAAAAAGTCAAGGGGTCTGAATTCTTTCCGAAGGCACTGTATACTACTTAGCGCCGTAATCACACAGCTCATCAAGGGTTTCTTTTTCTCTTGAGTAAGCAAGGCAGTTTAAATATCATGCCACTGTATCGTACAGTGGCTAGGCTCTTGTAGTCACGCAACTACATTTCAGTAAATTGGTTAGCTATTTACATGAAAGTGAAGGCATCTAAAGTTTTCATCTTTGGGCCTGTTATCAAGGAAACAGATGGAGGACGACATTGTGCTTTGAAAGGGAGGATTGCAAGCTGCGTGATACCGCACTTTGGAGTAGATACTTTGAATCTGTGTCTTGGACTGATTGTATAGGTTAGTCTATTTTCTTGATTGTAGTCTTTCTGTTATCAGGAGCATGCATGCATATGCCTCTGCCCTAGTAGTCAACCACTGGCTATGCCCCACAGCTTTTATTCTCAGTAGGAGTCAAAAATATATATAAAAAAAATATATCCCGACTTCACGGAGTAGCTGTGTGTAGAAATTAAACAAAATACATTGCTCTTGTTAAAGATTTTAGAATTCCTTTTTTGTTACTATAATGTTTTGGGACAATGGCATGTTTCTTTGTGGAAGTAAAGTTTTTCCACAGTTTGACAGGCTTAACGGAGCAGCTGTATTTTGTAGAAATTAAACAAAGTACACTGCTCTTGTTAAGGCTTTTAAAATACATTTTTCCCTTCCATTTCTTTTAGGACAAAAGCACGTCTCTTTGTGGGAAGTAAAGTCTTTGCGCTGTTTTCTGACTAGCTTCACGGAGTAGCTGTGTTTTGTAGAAATAGCAATGTATTTACAGTATGTCGAAGTCAAAATGATCTAGAGAAAAATGCACCCATTAAATAATGAATAGACCTATCTCATTGAACTTCATAGAGGTCCTCAGTACAGAGTAGGGGTTTGAATAAAGACAGCATATGAATAAGGTCTGCCTGGCATGTTATTCCTGATTTATCTTCAACCAATACTGCTCTCAATAATTCTCCCAGATTTTCCCACTCTATAGCATTTAATATCCTAGGAGACTTGTTAACTCCCCCCCCCCCCCCCCCCCACCACCTTTCAAACATGGACCCTCTCATATCAAAGAGGTTATTTTCTGATCAGCCAGGCTCCTGGAGCTGCTCCACCCGCTACAGATGGTACAAGTGCTACAGTGATGTTGGCCCTGTCGATATCCTGGACAATGGCTGGATTTGGCTTTCATGTTCCGGGTGTTGCCCACTGCCAGTCCATCAGCAGCTGTCACTCCTGGCTCATGCCCTTGTGTACAGTTATCCACCTGGACAATATGGCGTGTGCGTGGGTCTGTGCAAATGCGTTTCAGAGTGTGATCATAATTGTTGGTTTGTTGAATGGACTTGCATGTGCATTTCTGGTAGAGGTATAGTTTGTTTCTACAGACTATCTACAGACATTCATATAATGTATAGATCACTCCTTGGTGATTCAATGGGATAACTCTTGGAGACTTCAGTGGCTTTTTTTTTTTTTTAGCTTTCTTACCTTTTATTATGAATACAATACCCATCTACTCCCATAGTGTGCAACCGTGCTGCAGAGAAACGTATCACAATATGATCCAATAAGAAAAAGGCTGCTCTCTCCCCACACACATCAGGTTCACCACTGCTGTGGCAGAGAACATCTTCCAAAGGTCAGACAAATAACATTGTACCGCTGTTCAGCAGTCAAGAAAAGCACTGCAACCATTGGCAAGCTTTTGTAAGTTGTCTTCAACTTTTGTGTTCTGTCTTTGTTTCCCATCCCGGGAGAAAGACAGAACAGGTACTGAAAGGTGAGGCGTAACCCAAAGCCTACTGCAGTCTCAATTTATGTCCTGCAGAGTGTCCATCAACTGTCCACACTCCTCTTGTGGTTGAGTGCGGCTAACAAGCACCTGTGTGAAAGGCTCCTCACTCCATCAACACAGAAAGAGAAGGAAACGGACAGCCTTGCTTTGACTCTCAAGGTCAGGCCCCTCAGGCTTTCCATCCTAGCTCTCCTTATCCTGATTGGCGGCTATGGCTTCTGACATTTTGACACTCCTCACTCTTCACTCCTGCGTGTTGGTTAATTCCAGGCTTCTCTCTCACATCGCATATACTGCAGGTGGACCTGCCTGGAGGAAGGAGTTGTTCCCTACTGGTTATTAGACATGAGTTTTGCTAGGTGTGTGCACTGACAGTTGGATCTTTGAGGGTGAGGGGGAATGCGCTCTTGGAACATACAGAGAATATTGTGTATAATCTGTATGTTTCTAGAATGAAGTTTGTCCTAAACTCGATTGAAGCAGAAGGTATAACTCAGGCCTTAGACTGCACTGTTTAACCACTGTAGTGTTATTAGTGTAATGGTGGCCGATGTGGCAGATGTGAGGATGAATTCTAACCAACGATTCCAATCTATTAAATAAGATAAACAATATTAGACGTTACATTACCAATTCTGTCGCAAAATTCCAGCTTGCATGACTCATTTAGTATACCTTTCTGTGATTGAGGTAGAGTGAACCACGTATAGGCGCTGTCTTGATCTCTGGTTAATTGGGTGTCCTACAGGTATAGCGGCAGGTGGGACTTCATTACCTAGTTAGCCGGTTGGTTTTGAGGACTCTGTTGAGAATCTATTGTGCACTCTCCTATTCCATAAAGGACGAGAGAACAAGTGTCAATCATCCTGTGCCAGTATCCTGAGAAAAGTTAACAATGGTAGTGCTAATGACTAGAACTAACCAACTGGGTGACGAGAGCGTTCATACTTGATGCTTGACTTCTTGATTGCTGCTTGCTCATTAATAGGAAAGTAAATCCTGAGGCATCTTAGCTATATTTTGATGCTGCATCAGTTTCATCCAGCACTGCTCTCCCCACCCACCTCCCATCTCCATTAAAGAGGTATGGGGAGGTCAAAGTGCAGACCCTTTAAAAAATAAAATTCAACTAAAATGACATACCCAAATCTGCCTGTAGCTCAGGACCTGCAGCAAGGATATGCATATTCTTGACACCATTTGAAAGGAAACACTTTGAAGTTTGTGGAAATGTGAAGTTACTGTTGGAGAATATAACACATTAGATCTGGTAAAAGATGATACAAACAAAAAAACATGCGTTTTCATTTATTTC
Organism: Oncorhynchus mykiss; assembly: GCF_013265735.2. Lineage (NCBI taxonomy): Eukaryota > Metazoa > Chordata > Actinopteri > Salmoniformes > Salmonidae > Oncorhynchus > Oncorhynchus mykiss. The sequence continues at coordinate 20,864,244 of NC_048573.1, read as the reverse complement.
TTTTTTTCATCATTTTTTTAAAATGCAAGTGAAAGGCCACAATATAATATTGCAGTTGAGAAGCAATTAACATTTTGGCCATTTAGATGGTAGCACTGTGTGTGCAAAGTTTCAGATTGATCCAGTGAAGCGTTGCAATACTGGACAATATTTTGTATCAAGTCCGCCCAAATGTGCCAAATTGGTCAATTGATACATTTTCAAGTATATAACTACAGAAAACATACAAAAATGATATGGAGATACAACATTTTAGTTTACAATCTCCCAGGAATGTCATACATAATGGATCATTAGCTTGTACACTAACTTTCACTCATCTAGATGGCCGGACGGGGTGGGTGTGGAGCCAGAGACAGCAGTGGAGTCAAACTGTAGAACCCAGTTCCAACATTTGAATATAAACATAGATTTTATCAAACAATACTATGCTACATTTTATCTCTGGGACCATCAGGATGACAAATCAGAGCAAGGTTACTGAATGTAAGTACATTATTTACCTTCAGACGTGAATGTATCAAACCAGTTGCCGTGATAATTTTTTTGATGTTGTGCACTATCCTCAAACAATAGCATGGTATTTTTCACTGTAGTAGCTACTGTAAATTGGACAGTGCAGTTAGATTAACACGAATTTAAGCTTTCTGCCCATATAAGAAACGTATATGTCCTGGAAAGTTTGCTGTTACATCATACTAATCACATTTGCGCAAGTTAGCTCAACCGTCCCGGTATAGGGACTCCAAATCCCATAGAGGTTCAAATGTGTCTATTTAGTGTTGATAAGTTTAAATGCCAGAACCAATAATACATATTTGAGAAAACAAAACATTTATGCCTAGCTTTGTTGATTTCCAGCACAGGCATGTAGCCTAGGCAGGCTACGGGTGGGAAACTTGAGGAACTCTGTTCAAGAGAGAATACTGTTATGTAGACAGAAAGAGACTACTAGCTAAATTCTTAATAAACTGCATCTGTCCAGTAGGAGTCAAAAGGAACACGCATCAATAATTCACAATGGGGAACATGGTGAACATAACAAATACAATTGTTTATTATGGATTCTCATGACAACTAAGTTGGCACGTGCTACGCTGTGTCTGAATTGACACTCTCTAGTCTCGCACGCACATTTTGATGCCGTTGATGACGGCATCTCTCTGTGTGGTTTCAGCTTTGGTGTATTCATATTAGGTGCATGAGTTTGAGCATGTGTCCGTTAGGCCTATGGATTTTTTTGTGGGAATCAGCATGAATTATATTGAGCAATAATTCACTTGTGGTCTTTTTAAATTACATATGTTTTTGACGGTATGGAGCACAAATACCACGGAGGAGCTTAGAAGGGAGGAATTCACGTTAATGCGCTATGTATAAATCAATCATTTAAGTGGAAATGTAAAAAAAAGTACAGATATCCGTAACGCCAGTAGGCTACATCAATGATGTGGTGCTTACCTCCAAGCGTTTATTCAAGTTGGATAATCTTTGGATGCCGACAGCAGTCGCACCATTGGAAGACATAGCTTGGACTGTAGCCAACAAAAGCCTATTCCTGCTCTTGTCTAGCAATCCATCAAACACATTTAGTGTGTCATCATAGTGGTCTCTGACTTGCGGTCAGAATCACTCAGGTGGAACAAACTTAAACTTGCACCTTTTATCAATGCTGATTTGAATGTCATTGAGAAAGCAGAAAGGTGTCAAAAACCGTTAGCAAACATTATTTCTGAATTTAAAAGTAATCCTAGAAGAAGTAATCATCTAGTTTTTCCAAATTATCTGTAATCTGGCCAATGTGAATTTGATGCATTAGAATTTTACCTATTACCCAGGTTGTGTCCCAAATGGCCCCCTTTCCCTTCTTTTTTTTCTACTTTTGGCCCAATAGTTGTGCACTATAAAGAAAATAGGGTTTCATTTGGGACGCATGTCCAGTTTAAGGCTGGGTTAACTGGCTTGGGATCGGCTGGGCCCCAGTGTCTGCTGGTTGCCTGTGAGCCCCAACACTTAATTAATTGAAGCAATTACTTTGGGCAGCGGAGGTCTCACCTGGGCGGTATAGGTGTGAATATTTTTTTGATTGAGACTGCGCTCAAACACCACTAGGACGAGCCTCTGCAACCCCCTGAGCTAGCATATGGAACAGAAACATTTTGAAGTGCGCTCAAGAGATCGCAGAGTTGATAAACTTACTAGACCGAGGTCACTTTCCCTCATTTAGAGTTTAGTAATGGAGTTGGTCTTCTGTCATGAATATCCCCCTTTATATGTTATCCATTAAATATTTAAAAAGTTTAAATGATGGATATCCAACATATGGGTGCTCTTGAAATTCTATTACATACTGTATGATTAGATGAACATTTGGGAATGTATTGAGATTGGTGTGAGGAGCGGAACTGAAGCACCTGATACATTATGAATACAAATATACATTTTAAAATCTACTTAACATAGATACGATTACGTAGAATCAACATAAATGTTAACGCAGGGTCTGAAATAAGCACCAGACTACCTGCCAAACACTGGTAAAAAAGTGTCAGTGGCTGGTGGGCCATTAGGCCATGCTTATCGAATACTAAACATTCTCATATGGCTGCAATGATGGGTTTCCTGTTTGTTTCCTGGCTGCTCCCATAGTAAACATCCTCCTAATATACATAATTATGTCCCCCTCAATGCACCGTTGGTATTATAGTTTATCACTGAAAGCAGTAAACCCTTATCCTGTTGTTACCAAATTATATAGTTCCCATAAAACTCGACAGAAAATGCACTTAACCGGCTCTCTGTGATGCATCCACAAGTTGGTCATCAACAGCATCATCAATATCAACAACTTGGCTGTTTCTAAATATGCTCTGCTCGTTCCCATCTGTTCCCTTATAAAATCATATTTGAATAATAAATATAAAGTCAGATTTGGGGTTTGAATTTCTAATGCTTTGTTGAAGATCTGGTGACCACAGGATGTAATTCAGTATGCAGCTAGTCTTGTAAGAGAATACTTTTGAAGTCCAGGGGCCGTCTGTATCGAGCGTCTCAGAGAAGGAATGCTGATACAGGATCAGTTCAGCCTTTTTACATCGTAATGAATCAGATTACAGACAGGGGAGACCAGGACCATTCTATAGTGACACATCATTTAACTTTATTTCCACACCTAGCCAACAATCCTCAGAAACGTAGTCAAATGATTTGTTTCTCTGTTTAGCTTAGACAATAAAAGATCTTTGGTAACGCTTGACCTAAAGCCTACAGGTATAATGTATTACGATGTGGTTACAAAACATTTTAAGACTTGAGTTATGAGAACGTATGCTCTTCTCAAGGCCATGACATCCCTCCCCCTTGATTTTTTACCTCAGCCAATTAAGATAAGACCAGAGTCAACACGTGCTCCTGAGTCAAGCTAAAGGGAGTACGTTGTGTAAGGTATATCTGCACACTATGTACCTCATCACCTATTACCTGAGTACTGTTGCCATGGCAGTCCCTGTAGAGGTCATTTGCATACTTTATAGTGCTAGATAAAAGGGGATAGAGACAGGGAAGTAGAGAAGGGATAGAGAGAGAGAGAGCAGCCTCAGAGGGAAGAGGGTGAGTACGTTTGGAGTTTACACTGGGTCAATTTCATCTGGGGACTCCAAAATATGTGCTGAGAATAATTATAGTCCAAAGAGCTAGGAGGTAAGTTGCTAATAAATAGATTTTTGGCAACATTTTACGATACAGACATGAACAGGTAGCCTGTTTACATGGAAAGTACATGATAACTATATAGTTGCACTGTAATATACTATAACATGCTTGTCTTTGGGATTCATGAAAACAAGTAACTCTAAGCGTAATTTGGTACCAGTTACCAAATGTGTTTTTGTGTGTTTTTATGTACATTTTACATACTGTAGTAAGGTGTCATGCGATGCTGCGGGTTGTTGTTGTAGCCTAGTGGTTAGAGCATTGGGCCAGTAACCGAAAGGTTGCTGGATCGAATCCCCCAGCTGACAAGGTACACATCTGTGGTTCTGCCACTGAGCAAGGCAGTTAACCCAATGTTCCACGGGCGCCAAGGACGTGGATGTCAATTATGGCAGCTCCCCGCACCTCTCTGATTCAGAGGTTTTGGGTTAAAAGCGGAAGACACATTTCAGTTGAACGCATTCAGTTGTACAACTGACTAGGTATCCCCCTTTCCCTTTGTTATAGTTGCTAGCTAGTTTCCTCATGGGGCTACGGCTGGGTCATTATTTTGGCTGAGTCACTGTATTGTCATGTTTTCCATGGCTACATAATGTAATGATCATCATTAGTGGCTTCAATACCAGCGGCTTCGTGTGACTTTAAATGAGGTATCGGTCATTTCTTACAATTTTCTTCAGTAATTTCCTTGTCATGAGATCTATTGTTCACACTTTTTGAATGGCATGCACAAATTATGGAGTGTGACTTTAACAGGTGGGGAGGTAGATGGGTAAAAAAAAAAAAAAGACCATAGCGATCAGATTGGACTTCAGCCTTTTACGTAGTAGTGTCATAACGCTGAACGGAATGATTTAACAAAACCCTGTTGTATTGCTGGTGCGGAGATAAAGGCAATAGGATCCCTTGATAAGGATGTAATAAAATGACAGTCTCATGTCATGTGTTTACCCGAGCATGTGACGAGACGGGAAGAGTTCGAGTGAGTATTCTGTTGGGGTAAAGGTCAGGACAATATATAAGCACCTACTTTTGGCGATCCCACATGCTTTGCTATGATCTATTTGCTTCGGACAAGCCGGTTGTCTACTTAATACTTAATGCTCACCTTCAGCAAAAGTGGTACTAAGTGAAGAACACAAACATTTAGAAGCCAAAGTCAGCTTGATTGACATGTATTAGCTTAAGGTCTTCTCTAATTTAGGTAAACATGCAAGAAGTTGCTTCTAATGTGGATAATTAGCAGCAAACGACTGCGTAATATGCACCAGATTAATATAACTCTACTGTCGTTGATTGATGCTAATAACATGCCGCTTTGAACATCTAAATAGCATTAGTTCATGAAGAGTTGCTCTCTTTGCAGTGACCCATTTTCAACATTTCACAAACAGTTTTGTTGTCATGTTTTCAAAACTTAAAAGGGGCAGTCTGGGTGGTAGGGTGTGTAAGTAAGTTTTTTTTTTTTTTTAAAGGGGGAAAAGTGTAATGTCATTTTTTACGATTTTATTGCCCTTGCGACCCAATGAAAAACAATTGTTCACAAATAAAGGGGCAATCTGGAACAACGAAGCAGTCAAGTAACCATACTCCAAATCATACAGATCTGGATGGATATAAATGCAACAACTGCTCATCCATGACATTCACACATTAGTTTTATCCATGTTTTCAAGCTGTACAGCTTGTTGACAATATATATATGTTTTTTTTACAAAGAATTAAGTAAAATAAGCTTATATTTAGGTTGTGATGGGGTACACGTTATATTGTTCAAGAATCAATGACTTATATATCATTCAATTCAAAGTCCAGACATGGATGTGCCACGTCCAGATTGCGTCTTTAACACACACATAACACGGAACCCAAACCGGCTGCGCTTGCGCCATCGTGCGCTATCGTGCATAAATATATTTTGTCCCCATATACCAAACTCGATCATGACACGCAGGTTAAAATATCATAACAAACACTGAACCAATGACATTAATTTGGGGACAGGTCTAAAAGCATTAAACATGTATGGCAATTTAGCTAGTTAGCTTGCACTTGCTAGCTAATTTGTACTATTTAGTTAGCTTGCTGTTGCTAGCTAATTTGTCCTGGGATATAAACATTGAGTTGTTATTTTACTTGAAATGCACAAGGTCCTTTACTCTGGCAATTAATCCACACATAAAATGGCCAACCGAATCGTTTCTAGTCATCTCTCCTCCTACCGGGCTTTTTCATCTTTGAACTTATATGGTGATTGGCATCTACACTTTCATAGTATTACCACGACAACCGGCAAAACATTTAATCTTTCAATCACCCACGTGGGTATAGCCAATGGCACGTGGGTACCTGCTTCTATAAACCAATGAGGAGATGAGAGAGGCAGGACTTGCAGCGCGATCTGCATCAGAAATAGGAATGACTTCTATTTTAGCCCTATGACAACGCAGACGCTCATTGGAGAGCGCGAGCAGTCTGGGTGCAATAATGGAATAACTTGGAGTTCTAAATGTATTTTGCGATGCTGGCGCACGCGACGTGTCCGGTCTGGTCAGCATGTAACACAATGGCTTTAATGCAGTTGGTTCAATTTTTCTGAATTCAATAACACGTTGAGTTAAAGCCATTGTACAGAATCAGTGGAGGAAGTATGAAACTGGTTGCAATGAAGTCGTCATGACACTATTTACGACTTCAATATTACTTCAAGGTCATACTGGTTGTATAAAACAGTTGTGTTAACGTTAACTCATTCAAAACCAAAAAGTGACGCACTAAATCTGTCCCCACTTGGTCAGAGAAGGAAGGCCAAGGTAGGCCAGGTAGTGTATTGCTGAAGTGTACACAAAGTTGATTGAACTAAAGGGATAGTTCACCCAAATTACAAAATGGCATATTGATTTCCCTACCCTGAAATCAGTCTATGTACAAGGTTAGACATCAATGCATATTTCATTTTGTTTACCTGGCCACTGTCTCCAAATGGAAGGAAACAATGTAATTTTGCAATTTGTGTGAACTATCCTTTTAATATTAATGAGTGTCGAGATTCATTTTCTCCTATGAAATTCTCATTAGCTGAATACGTGAAAATGCAACACTACATGCTTCAGAATACTTACTGTAAAACACTACCATTTACAGGGTCATGCCTCTTCAGGAGCGAGAAAATAACATTCCATTGAGCCAAATTGCATGTAATTGTTTCTACATAGAGAAATCAAACAGGCTGCACAGCATCACTGCTCCGGTGCAGAGGCAAACCTTTCAAGACGACCATTTGAGGCCCCATCTTGAGCGTGCATTTTATAAATAGGAAATGACCTTCTGCATTTTTTATAACATAGGTTTCTGGTTATGTCAGGGCTTCTTTTTTTTTTATACAATGATGTTGTCTGTGTAGAGCGTAATGAAATATTCAAGTAAAGCAGAGACAAATACATTACCTAGTGCACACTGAGTTTCTGAGGGCTGTGGATGTCAGGAGCCTGAGCTCAATGTATTTATACACAGTAAACACATTGTACTTTGTGAGGGCCACACAATATGCAGCCTTTGTTATACAGTAGCTGCAGCCTTTAATAATGTGAATGTAGATATTGAACGGCATTTAAGTTGCTGTTAATAAGAATGTTCTCAGTCCACTCACCAGTGGTGGAACAAGAACCCCACTGTCATACTTGAGTAAATGAAAAGATAACGTAATAGAAAATGACTCAAGCAAAAGTGAAAGTCACCCAGTAAAAGTCAAAGTATTTGGTTTTAAATATACTTAAGTATCAAAAGTAAAAGTGTAAATCATTTCAAATTCCTTATATTAACTAAACCAGATGCCACTATTTTCTTGATCTTTTTAAATATTTATTTACGGATAGCCAAGAGCCTACTCCAACACTCAGGCATCATTAACAAACAAAGGATGTGTGTTTAGTGAGTCCGCCAGATCAGAGGCAATAATTCATGTTGCAAAATGTAGTAAATGTTTCATCCTGGTCCTGAATAACCCTTGCCAGCTGTTCAGGAATAGCTTGGCCGAAAGAGGGACGACAATACCTTGAAGGGACCATTCCATGGCCATGTTTTAAAGCACAGATGTTCTGGGGAATTAGTTTGGGGTGTTTAAGAGTTATTCTGGAGGGAAGTAGCATCAAGGATTGAACAGAAGGCCCTTGGCCCTCCTTCAATGCACTGTTGGTGGTATACTCTACTCTGGCTTTGTAAAGCTTTAGTTACCAAACTGTCTGTGACAATGCAGGTTTAAGTCCACTTTTAGGTTTTTACTATACAGTGCTTAGGCTTTTTTTGGTTAGTGGTCTGGTGATTCTGGAATGTGGTGTATTATTGTGCAAAGTTCACCTCCTGCAATGGCACATAAAATATGTTAAATGTGGTGGTTGTCTACAGTAACCCAGGCAACACTTATTTTTGTTACTATACACTACAGGTCAAAAGTTTTAGAACACTTACTCATTCAAGGATTTTTCTTTATTTTTACTATCTTCTACATTGTGGAATAATAGTGAAGAAATCAAAACTATGAAATAACACATATGGAATCATGTATTAACCAAAAAAGTGTGAAAACAAATAAAAACATATTTTATATTTGAGATTCTTCAAATAGCCACCCTTTGCCTTGATGACAGCTTTCCACACACTTTGCATTCTCTCAACTAGCTTCACCAGGAATGCTTTTTCAACAGTCCTGAAGGAGTTCCCACATATGCTCAGCACTTGTTGCCTGCTTTTCCTTCACTATGCGGTCCGACTCATCCCAAACCATCTCAATTTGGTTGAGGTCGGTCGGGATTGGGGAGGCCAGGTCATCTGATGCAGCAGTCGATCACTCTCCTCCTTGGTCAAATAGCCCTTACACAGCCTGGAGGTGTGATGGGTAATTGTCCTGTTGAAAAACAAATGATAGTCCCACTAAGTACAAACCAGATGGGATGGTGTATCACTGCAGAATGTTGTGGTAGCCATGCTGGCTAAGTACGTCTCAAAAAGACACAGCGTTTGGAACCAAAAATCTCTAATTTGGACTCCAGACCAAAGGACAAATTTCCTCCAGTCTAATGTCCATTGCTCCTGTTTCTTGGCCCAAGCAAGGCTCTTCTTATTGATGTCCTTTAGTAGTGGTTTCTTTGCAGCAATTCGACCACGAAGGCCTGATTCACACAGTCTCCTCTGAACAGTTGATGTTGAGATGTGTCTGTTACTTGAACTCTGTGAAGCATTTATTTTGGCTGCAATTTCTGAGGCTGGTAACTCTTATGAACTTATCCTCTGCAGTAGAGGTAACTCTGGGTCTTCCATTCCTGTGGTGGTCCTCAGGGGAGACGGTTTCATCATAGCGCTTGATGGTTTTTGTGACAGTACTTGAAGAAACTTTAAAAGTTCTTGACATTTTCCGTATTGACTGACCTTCATGTCTTAAAGTAATGATGGGCTGTCATTTCTCTTTGCTTATTTGTGCTGTTCTTGTCATAATATGGACTTGGTATTTTACCAAATAGGGCTATCTTCTGTATACCCCCTACCTTGTCACAACACTGATTGGCTCAAACGCATTTAGAAGGAAAGAAATTCCACAAATCAAGACACACCTATTAATTGAAATGCGTTCAAGGTGACGACCTCATGAAGCTGGTTGTGAGAATGCCACGAGTGTGCAAAGCTGTCATCAAGGCAAAGGGTGGCTATTTGAAAAAATATAAAATACATTTGGATTTATTTAACACTTTTATGGGTACTACATGATTCTATATGTGTTATTTCATACCTCCGATGTCTTCACTATTATTCTACAATGTAGAAAATAGTCAAAATAAAGAAAAAGACCTTGAATGAAGTGTTCTAAAGCTTTTGACCGGTAGTGAATGTGTTTTTGTCTGTGTAGTTAATGTCACGTGACTTTTTCCATTATGCAAACATAAACAAACGCTGCAGTCATAGGCAGGCCTTGATGTTCAAGCTACATTCTCTGGACTCCTGTCAAAAAAAACATTTGGTTAGATGATTCATCAGAAGCACCTGCCAAATACTGCTGTGCTGATGTCATTTGTTTTATTGTATTAATCGGATATACACTGAGTGTGCAAAACATTAAGGACACCTCTTTCCATGAAATGGACTGACCAGGTGAATCTAGGTGAAAGCTACAGTATAATCCCTTAAATCCACTTCAATCAGTGTAGAGGAATGGGGGAGACAGGTTAAAGAAGGGCTGGTGGTAATGGTAATGGTATCGAATAACGGAGCGGAATGAGTGGAATGGTATCAAATACATGGTTTCCATGTGTTTGATGTCATTCCATTTGCTCTGTTCTGGCCATTTTTATGAGCTGTCCTGCCCTCAGCAGCCTCCACGGATCTATACCCATGTAAATCTACGGGGTTATTACCTGGAGTGTAGACAATGTGTACATGTAAGCCTTCATCTTCCTGATGGATCGTTTTGAGTATGTCCTGCTTCTACCGCAATAATGATCACTTGTAAAGCAGTACTTCTGCCACTGACGAGATATGTAGGTTAATAAAGCTGACCTGAAAATACCTTTTCACAAGGTTCATTCATCTTTGAATGCGAGCTGTAGTTTCCCGTATTAATATAACTTAGTGACTGAAGACCTCATCAATGTCAACTCAAATACCACACTATTTAGAGAGGAATGTGTTGGATGCTGATGTGTCTTACCAGGGAGGGATTTCTTGGGAAAAGCTGGTAATGATACAGTATACTTGCGTGACCCAGCAATTCACCTCTCCCCTTAGGCACTAATTAAAATTAACTTTGCCATAAGCCGTCCCCTTGAACCTGCCTCAGCGACTTTTATGATTCCCACATATAAATAGAGCGTGTAATAGAGAGGGGGATAAAGAAAAACAGGGATAGATGGAGGGCCAAGGAGAAGAGGAGAGGGAGTAGCAAGAAAGATGGAGAAGGGGGGGGGCATTTGCTCTTTGGAAGGGGTGGAACATTATCTGCCCTCCGATCGGATGACAAAATTTCTGTTTACACGTTCCATCATTGCGGGAGTTGAAATAATGCACTCTGATTTAGTAAGTCCCCAAATGCCAGGCATGCATCAGCACTTTTATCTCATACTACATGCCTGTTATTTTCTTTTTCTCTCTCCTCGGCCTCGCTCTGTGCTCTGTTCTTGGCTCTTTGGAACTAATGACACCATTGAGACGTCTTGTGGCACAGCAACATATTTCAATTATTCAGAAGTGTTCCCTCTGTCACTAGGAGAAAATGTTTTTATGGTGTGCGGCTGACTTTTTGTTTGGTCTGTATTGACATTTTTCTTGGGGCACAAAAATCAAACATGTTATGGTAATATTTCAAAAGATGTATTAACCTCAGTGATCCACTTCCAGGTAGCTGTTGATTCCCCTCCTATTCCTATATTGCAACCATCTCTCCTACGTCTGTATATAGTATGGTATAAGATGTATGTATGCGTTTCCTCATTTATGAGTTGTTAAAAAGTAGGACATAGTTAGTAGTGCCTTCCCAGATCAAATCCATAGACCTTAAGAAGTTGGAGTTTACAGGTTTGGTTTTGTCTGTTACTTAGAGGAAACAGTAGTTTAACGCTAATAGATTTGGAAACCTGGGTGTACAGTAACCTCAACTTCCCCATGACAGTAAATAAAACATTTATGAAGTAGGCCTAGCGGTAAATAATGTAAACATGCAGGGTGAAAATGGAAGGAAGAGGAAATGGATAGTTAAAAGCAAAATATTTGTCCTGGGCTTTGCCTCAGGCTAAAACGCAAATCCTCTATCCTAACCTTTTGCTCCTAAAGTCCTACAATTTTTTATGCAGGACATGTTACAGTATCTCAAAGCAGCTTAAAACAGCATACTATACACATACTGTAGCTATCCTAGCTTAAGGTCAATCTACATGGCCTATGATTTACATATACAGTGTCTGATGTCTGGTGAAGTGTTAGCTCTGGTCCTGGGCATTAGTGTGTGTTCCTTAACCAATGCCCTGGACCAGATCTTGTCTACCGTAGTGGTAGTACTACCAAAATGAAGTGAGAGTTGATTAGGTACGTTATTGAGACGGTAAACACCAGGTTAAATGTATTATTTGGTTTGGAAAAAGCAGTGGTGATGTCTAATGTAACCGTAATAGAATGCAGAAAAAGAGTGTCAATGATGGACCCAAAACCTAGTAACGGTCTTTCTGTTGTGCAATTATTCAGTTTTTAATAATATCGTATATCAATGTGTGTTTATTATCTGTTTAATCAGTGTGCCATGGCCACTAAAATGTTTCGTAAATCTTTTTAGTAATGCCTGAAATCGGGAAAAGAAAACAAACAGAAAAAAATGGTATCTATGTTGATTTGTTGGCAATCAATTATCATACAACTGGTTTGTGTGAGGTTGGAACCAGGTGCAGAGAACAGACCAGATGAGGAATCGGTGGTTAAGGATAAACATAATACTGTACTGAGAAATGGTAGCCTCAGGATCACAGTACACTTGAAAAACAACAAGCGCTACGTCTCAAACTCAATCATGAAACGAACGCACACGGTGAACAAATTCAAGCTCCTGCAAAGGACAACAGGAAACACACCTCTTCAGGGAAATCATAATGAGTAAATAGGACACACCTGAGTGTCTGTAATGTCTCTAGGACGGTCTCTGCCGCCCTCTGGTGACAGGTAGAACCATGACAGTTTGTGCCTAGAATTCACATATTGTAACGGTACATTTTAGATATGGGCAACCATCTGGGATTGCTACGTTCTTTTTAGGCATTTTAAATAAATGCTATTATAATACAGGGATATTAGAATATAACCCTCATGAGTTTAGTTCAACTGTCTTACCCCATCAGAACCCAAAATATAAGCAAGTTGTATTCCACTCTTTATACCAGTGCAATCTAAACAAACACTCGATGGCTTCAAAACATGGCTAAAACTATCATATTGACATAATGCACAGTATGGTCTGTTCTTGCATCCATAGCTCTGTCTATTAATTTGAGAGTGGTGTATCAAGCCCAATCCCTCAGCTCTTTACCAATCCCAGATTGCCCCTTTCAACAATGAATAAAACATACTTGGTAAATAATGAATATACTGTAAATAATACATATGAAATAAATAGCTGCCTCTTATCTTTAGACTGAATTATTTGGAATGTAATGCACATTTCATTCTTCATAATGACTTCTCTGTGGATGCATGTACAAGGAATATACCCTAAAAGCGATGCAGTTTTATCCTTCATTAAGTAGCTGGAGTGTTGCGATTGATTCTATGTTAGATCAGCTTTAATATTGCAGGTAGATTGTACGGTTCTATAAGTCCACTAACCCCACTACCACTTCCCTAATTGGAGTAAACTAATTGACAACAATACTTAGGCTTCAACTTTCAGTGTACACACACTATATACATTTTATGGACACCGTATATTTTATATTAGCTATCTTTTTTGGTTTATTTTTAGTCCCACCCTTCAGCTACCCTCAACCCCTCCCATCTATCACTGAAAACCATCCAGTTTTGATTTCTATTTGCCATATATTTTTTTTACCTGGGTCCTGAACCTTTCTATTCTCATAGTATCTACAGATTGTAAATGAAAGATAAACATTTTTACTAGGAGTATTATTGTATTATTGATCAGTTGACCATCGGCTTTTAAAGTCTCCCAGCAGTGCTATTTGCAGAGTTAGCTCCAGGTAAATGTTGCAATTCTTCAGCCATTCCTGAACCTGCGACCAGAAACTAGCTACATATGGGTAGTACCAAAACAAGTGATTTAATGATCATAAACCATGTGCCATGGTAACAGCACATCGGAAGTCTCTTCCCAACTATTTTGCAACCTGTATGGTGCATCTGTCAAATTTGGGGTCCTTATTATATTTAACTGGAATACTTTTTCATTTATCACAATTTTCTTTAATTAACCAATTTTGGTCTTTATGTAGGGCCGACAGACAAGTTCCCTACCTTCTTCCACTTGCCTCCATTTTTCCAGTAATGCTGCAATGAGTTGGTTGTAATTTTTGATTGAGCAGACATTTCCATAGATATTTGTTGTCTTTCTGGTGGATTGAACTGAAATTGCAACCAGCTTTCTGTGGCTTGTTTTAAAAATAGTTATTTCATTTTCAAATAACCAAAAGTGAGAGGTTGTCGTCTCAATAAATGGAAAAAGGCTATTTTTGAACAAAGGGTGAGCCATTCTTACTAATCTGCTGGAAAACCAGTTTGGATTTATAGATAAACTGGGATTTGACTAAAGAATTAATCAGGGAGATTTTTCCACACAAATAGACAGGTATTTACCTTTCAATGGTAGCAAGATCTTATCTATTTTTGCTAACTTTCAATTAGAATGTATCGTAGTGAGATCATCTCTTTCTTTCGGGATTTGAATACAGATTATTTCCACTTCACAGTCAGACCACTTTATTGGTAAACTACATGGTAATGTAAAAGTAGTATTTTTTAGCGATCCAATACATAATATGATACACTTATCATAGTTCGTTGTGATCCTGAGAGGTTAGACTAATTATCTAGATCCTCTATGAGGTGTTGCTGGGATCCAAATTGTGGATTAGTCAGTGTACAATGATACCTTTTGTTTTTAAGCCCTGTGATTTCTAGCCCTTGATATTATGGTTGGATCTAATTGTTGGATCTAATTTTAATAGCTACCATTTAGATAGCCATAATAAATAGATGTGCCAATAGTTTCACTCCTCTTGACAGTTGAATACTTTCTGAGAAGTAGCCATTATTTACTATACATAACTCTGACCCATTGTGGGCCCATGAGAGATTCTATAGTCCAGGTGTTCACATACAAATTCTAGTTGTATTTTATCAAAGGCCTTTTCAAAATGAGTTATTAATACCTGGCCTGATTTCCTAGATTTTTCATCATGTTTTATTGTTTCCAGTACTTGTCTTAAATGATCTCCAATGTGTTGTCCATGTAGAACGCCTGTCTGATTTAGGATGAATAACATCAGACAGTACCTTTTTAATTCAATGTTCTATGCATTTTTGCTATAATTTTTGCATCACAACACTGAATTGTAAGGGGCCTCCAGTTTTTAAGCTGGACTGGATATTTAAATTTACCACCGGGGTCCCATTTCAGTAATAGTGCTGAGTATATGATAGTCTACCATTTTTATTGGTGTGGTTAAAACACGCTAATAACGGATCTCTGAGTACATAAAAAAAAAGGTTTGATATACAGTACCTCAACTGGTATGCCATCCAGACCTCGGACTTAAAGGCTTTAATTGCATCAATTAGTTCCTCCTCTGTAATTTGGCATTCACATTAGTCTTTCTGTACAGCTGTTAGTTTACACAGTTTTTTACACTATTAATATAAAAAAATCCTTACAACAAACTTCAGTTGGTGGAGATGGAGGAGTCTAAAATGAAAACATTTGCTTAAGTACTTTGCATCCATTTTCAAAATATGGTTTGGTGAATCTTGGGATGGCTCCAATTGTAACAAGTTTCTGTAAATTATTTTTGGTAGCATTTCTACGTTGAAGATTTAAAAAGAAGTGGGTGATTAGTGGCGTTCCCTTATGATGCGCTTGTTCTCTGTATTAAAACAAAAACCTTGCTTTTATTCCATTTAGGGTCTATTAAGTGGGGGTTGCCATAACGACGCTTTGGCAGGATATTGCCTGGATAAGGCATAATGGGTCTCCTGACACAACTCGGTCTGCTCCTGTGGAAGAACTTCACTCTTCGGAAGAGACAAAAGGTAACTGCACACCCTCTGTATAAAATCAATCTATGTCTGCTAAGATCGGCCACATACGGATATAGAAGGATACATGACCGTGTGCTCGTGTTACAATGGACAAAGACATCTAAGGTATTGTGATAGTGGAAGAGTAGAGGGAATTGTCCTAAAACTGGTCCATATTAATGTGAGATGCTGCCTTAATTCCCTCGCTGGAGAGCGAGTCATTCCCAGACACACAGTTGGAAGTGTCACCTTCCAAATGTTATGTCATTTGCAGCCTGTGTTTTAGCTTTTACAAAGTCAGCCTGATGGGAACAGAGGGGACATTGGGAGTGAGTGGTATAAGGTTTGTATAAAAGCTAGACTATACCTTTACCCACCAAAACAACCCTCTATATAACGTGATACCTTAGGGTTAATGTGTATATGACACAATTTCAATTGTCTCGGTCCTACTGTAGCAAAATGGGCTCGTCATGCGCTTTGCTGATTTCCTGGTCAAAGTGAACTTTGTCCAAAGACTTTTATAAAATTAGCTAAATAAGCAAGAAACATCCAGTCATCATCCAGGTCTCTGTTGATGGTTGTTGACCCCTCATCTTAGGGCGGAGTGTGACATACCGAGTTTGATACCAGCTGCCCTCCAATTTCACGAGAAAGCTTTGACTTTTACTGGAATGTTGAAAACTATGTAACATTGATGATCCATCGTCATCTTCTCATCCAATACAGAAGGACATACAATAGAAGCAACATATGAGTCAGTGACATTCCAGTAAACAGTACATTCGGAAAGTGTTCAGACCCCTTCTCCACATTTTGTTATGTTATAGGCTTATTATGAAATTGATTAAATTAATTGTTTTCCTCATCAATCTACACACAATACTCATTAATGACAAAGGCAAAACAGGTTTTTAGAAAATGTATTAAAAAAATAAGTATTCAGACCCTTTGCTATGAGACTCAAAATTGAGCTCAGGTGCATCCTGTTTCCATTGATCATCCTTGAGATGTTACTGTAACTTGATTGGAGTCCACCTTTGGTAAATTCAATTGATTGGACATGATTTGGTAATTCACACACATGTCTATATAAGGTTCCACTGTTGACACTGCATGTCAGAGCAAAAACCAAGCCATATAGGTAGAAGGAATTGTCTGTAGACCTCTGAGACAGGGTTGTGTCGAGACCAACTTCAGTTTACATACCGCCCCAACAGGTCCACAGACGATACAATCGCCATCGCACTGCTCACTGTCCTATCCCATCTAGACAAGAGTAATACTTATGTAAGAATTCTGTTCATTGACTACAGCTCAGCATTCAAAACCATAGTACCTTCCAAGCTCATCATTAAGCTTGAGGCCCTGGGTCTTAACCCCGCCCTGTGCAACGGGGTCCTGGACTTTCTGACAGGTTGCCTCCAGGTGGTGAAGGTAGGAAACAACATATCCACTTCAGTGATTCTCAACACTGGGGCCCCACAAGGGTGCGTGCTCAGCACCCTCCTGTACTGCCTGTTCCCCCATGACTGCGTGGCCATGCACGCCTCCAACTCCAAATCATCAAGTTTGGGCTTGATTACCAACAACAACGAGACAGCCTACAGGGAGGAGGTGAGGGCACTCACGGTGTGGTGTCAGGAAAACAACCTCTCACTCAACGTCAACAAAACAAAGGAGAAGATTGTGTACTTCAGGAAATAGCAGAGGGAGCACCCCTCTATCCATATCGACGGGACAGCAGTGGAGAAGGTGGAAAGTTTTAAGTTCCTCGGCGTACACATCACGGATAAAATTAAATGGTCCACCCACACAGGCAGAGTGGTGAAGAAAGCGCAACAGCACCTCTTCAACTTCAGGAGGCTGAAGAAATGTGGCTTTTTACTTAAAACCCTCACAAACCATTACAGATGCACAATTGAGAGCATCTTGTCGGGCTGTATGGCAACTGCACCACACTCAACCACAAGTCTCTCCTGAGGGCGGTTCGGTCTGCACAACTTATCACCAGGGATAAAACTACCTGCCCTCCAGGACAACTACAGCACCCGATGTCACAGGAAGGCAAAAAATATCAACAAAGACAACAACCACACGAGCAGCTGCCTGTTCACCCCTCTACCATCCAGGAGATAAGGTCAGTACAGGTGCATCATAGCTGAGACCGAGAGACTGAAAAACATCTTCTATCTCAAGGTCATCAGACTGTTAAACAACAATCCCTAACATAGAGAGTCTGCTGCCTACATACAGACGCAAATCTGTATAATAATCTCTCCCTTTCCCTTTCCTAAAGCACTGTAGTTCCTGAATTTCAGGACTTAGTCTCTTATTCAGGATATTAAAGGTTCAACTCCCAATATCACTTTGCTCCGGCCAATGTCACCGATCCTAGACATTAGCTCCTCACCTCGCTCTCTTTACACACACACCTCTCTCTCACACAAACCTAATGTAGCAGCTAATCAAGGTTGGGGAGTAACTGATTGCATGTAATCTGATTACAAAAAAATGTAAACACGTCAACAGCTACAATATTGTAATCAGATTACAGATACTTTAGAAAAACTAGATGATTACTTCTTGGATTAAATTTAAATTCAGAAAGGATATTGGCGAAAAAATACGTTAGGACACCATTCTGTTTTCTCAATGACATTCAATTCTGAATTGAAAAAAGGCACAGGTTTAAGTTTGTTCCACCTGAGCAAGTCTGACCACAAGTCAGAGACCACTATGATGATGCATTTGATGGATCCTTTTTTGTCTTCTTCTAATGCCTCTCAAGGGGATAGTTATCCAAAAGTAACTGAAAGTAATCAGATCACGTTCTGAGTTTGGGTAATCCAAGAGTTACGTTATCGATTCATATTTTGGACGGGTAAGTAGTAAGTGTAAAGGATTACATTTAAAAAGTAACATGCAAAACCCTGCAGCTAATGGCGTATGGGCCATATAATATTCTGTGATGTCACCAACCAGCAATACGGTCACAGACATTTCTGACTTAACCTCTGAAACTATACTGCCTCCAGGGATGCCATTGTTTGTTACACAGTAGATACAATAAGGCCCTCAATTTTTTCAGTCAATGTCAATCACATAGTTTTTTAAAAACGTTCTCATAGTGACGGTGATGAGGAAAAACACCCACCAGTACACCGGGTTCCCTATGGATGAAGCACAGTAGGCTGCACCTCATTCCAGCATAAAGCAGCAGACGTTGGAAAGTTTTCATGTCAGATTTTTAATAACGTTTTGACTTTATACTCTATACAGATGACCAGTGGCAATTTTAGCATGTAGATCTTAGGGGGCAAACTAAAACATTTTTGGTGGGATGCATGCCAGCAAAGCCACTACACAATACAAGACTAAACAATACATTAATGGCCCTACAATGGTGACTAACAGTGCCCACAAACTGCTAGGGCCTACATAAAGCTGTCCCAACAGCAGAGTTTACTGCCTTTAAAAAAAGCTGATAGCTGATATGGCTGATATAGCTGACTTGCTTAAACAAATGTGTTTTTTTACTGATAATTGAGATGTATAAACTATGGCATAGTTAAGAAATGAATGAGCGAGCTAGGACGGACGTAGTCAGTTTAACAATTTGTTCAGCACCTTTGAAATGTACAGTGATAGAATTCAGATCATGGGCCGTTCTTACAGTGTTCTCCCTGTACACCAAGTCAGAACCGTAGGATAAATGAAGGGGGTGTAAAAGCAGACAATGAAAGCTCTTACAATATGAAATGATTGCATTTCTCTAAAACAGGTTACAGGCTACATGTGCACCACCAAGTCAGAACAGTACGTGACATTCAGAGGGGTAAATATACCAAATTATTAGGTGAGGCACATGGGCTACTAACAGTTTACTACACAACATACAGTTAGTATTACTTTCTTTGCCACAGTATACATATCTCTCTGGCCGATTACATAATTTATGCAGCAGCAGTGCTCACTTGAACATGAAGGTGGCGCAGTGGTCCTTCGTGGGCAAATGTTGTCATCAAAGTCTGACATTCTTTGGATTTATGGTGCTTTCAAATCAACTGGGAACTCTGGAAAAAAACCCAGGTTGAATCATGATGACGTCAGTGATCTTCAGGTTGTAGCTTTAGAAAGAGGCCTGAGTTCCCGACTTACAAGAGCTATTTTTTCCCCCGAGTTCCCAGTTGTCTTGAACTCACTTAAATCAGATTTCCCAGCTCTGCATTAACAGTTGTTTTGAGCATGGCAGAAATGATGCTGGAAATACAGCAAGGCCAATGTTGAATGTTTATACATTTTAAGCTTGGAAAAGAGACTGATATGTGACACGTATTACTGGCAAAATAAATAAAAAACATTTAGTAAAAAATGTGGGGCTCAAAACAAGTGGGGCTCTGTTTTGAATTAAAACATGTCAGGGGAAAGAAACATGGGATATTGACTTATGGAAACTGGATGGGAGTTAACAAGGAGAAAGGGTCTTTTAGAGGTTAATGACCAATTCAATTAATCACTGACCAAGCATTTTGGGGGATTTTATAAAAGGCATGAAACTGATTTTATGGTTCAACATTTCACATAATTTCATAGGGAGAGATTATCCATTCACAAAGACCACCGTGTCCAATGGCTAATGCCTAGAGAGCCCTGTATTGAGAGAGCCCCCATGATCCTTCTCTCCTCACTCTTTCCTCTGGTACTCTGGAATACATTATAATAAATCCCATTCTCAGTGGTACCACAATTTCCCGGACACATGTAAGGCTGATGAAAATGGAAGATATGTGAAATGACCCAAGACATCCCTCAAAAACTGTGAGTTTCGTATTGATAATGTGCTTTGACTTTTGGATACATCAGTATAACATTGTGGAGCAAGAAATAGTTGAGTGATTATGTACTGTATCAACCAAATCCACATGGTGTGGCTCATTTAAGTTATTTTATGATGGATTGTGGATCACTGGAGAAGCTACAACACTGAGTAACAACAAGCAAAACACCTATAACAGTAACATGTGGTTTGACAACTTGTACAACTACTGTATTGGCCAGTAGGACCAGTGGTGGAAAAAGTACCCAACTCTCATACTTGAGTAAAAGTAAAGATACCTTAAATAAATCAGATGGCACCATTTTCTGGATTTTTATTTATTGACCGAGAGCCAGGGGCACACTCCAGCATTTAGACATAATTTACAAACGAAGCATGCAAGTTTAGTGAGTCCACCAGATCAGAGGCAATATGGATGACCAGGGATGTTCTGTTTATAAGTGTGTGAATTTGGCTTACATTTTGCTACTTTTGGATGTCAAGGAAAATGTATGGAGTAAAAAATACATTATTTCCTTTATGAATTTAGTGAAGTTAAAGTAAAAGTTGTCAAATATATAAATAGTAAAGTACAGATACTCCACAAAACAAGTTAAGTGGTACTTTAAA
This sequence comes from Oncorhynchus mykiss, assembly GCF_013265735.2. Lineage (NCBI taxonomy): Eukaryota > Metazoa > Chordata > Actinopteri > Salmoniformes > Salmonidae > Oncorhynchus > Oncorhynchus mykiss. The sequence continues at coordinate 20,843,309 of NC_048573.1, read as the reverse complement.
GTATTTTACACCACCGCAGACGACCGTCTCACAATGCCGTCTCATTATGCCATTATGTATGGCATAATAATGGCATGACACATGCCATAGAGACTCCATAAGTTGTTCACCTTTGAGAGGATTGACAACAATAGACCTGTCAGTAGAAGAGCAGCAGTGGTTTTTAAGGCTATGGACTCTTGCGAGAGCCGCATTGTGATACAGGCTAGCGCTGCCTCTGATTTCTCTAAGCAGCTAGGTCACTCCAATAGAGATGATGGGGGGGATGAACACGCCGCTAGACAAGGTCGGCGGAGGGAGAGAGAAGGCGCCGAGGGACGCGTAAAAGCCTAAATGAGGGAGGGAGGTGAAGAGTTGAGGCGAGATGTAGCATTGTAATATCTTTCTCCCTAGTTGGCTCCCTGCGAAGCCTGTAGACAGCTCCCGCTGTTCGAGCACTTTGACTGTTGTTCTGAATCTCCCTCTCAAAGTGAACTCTAGTCAAGAGGGGAATGCAGGTACTCCTACCTTGCCCCTTAGCTACACAAGTTGCCATGGCTAAGTATTTCCAGGCTGCATATAGGAGTTGGTTCAACATTAGCAAGTTCGCCGACTACACTCTTAGGGGGGGGGAGTTATCTAGTTATCTAGAATCTGAAAACCCCTTTTTGATTCCAGGTAGAACCCTTTTGGGTTCCATGAGGACCCTTTCCACAGAATATCTACATGGAACCCAAAAGGGTTCTACATGGAACCAAAAAGGGTTCTCCCTGGAACCAAAAAGAGTTATCCTATGGGGACAGCCCGAAGAACCCTTTTGGAACCCTTTTTTTAAGTGTGTGGCTAGTTGATGTATTTAAGTGAGATAGCATAGGGCAAGAGTCCCATTGAAATTCTGATTAGCTAGGAGGGGTGAAAAGCCTCCCATCTCCCATGCCACAGTGAAATTGTATTCACAGTGTTCCGAGCCATCTCTGCAAAGGGCAAATGAAGAGATAGACTAAGAGAAAACTAAAAAGAGAACACATCAAGCCTCCATTTGGTCCATAGTTTTTTCTCTCCATTCTTCATTCCCCGGGGTTATTTGGAATAAAAGGCTGAGATCTTTGATGTGGTAAGAAGGGATACGGGCGGATGGTGAAGTGGACATATTAACGAAGGGAAGGGACCCATGGGTCCAGACACTCAGGTTTAGGTTCCATTTATAGCAGGATGGACAGTGCCTGTGTCCCAAATGATCGCCTATTCCCTATATAGTGCACTACTTTTGATCAGAGCCTTAATGGGCAGCCCAAAATAGGGAATATGGTGCCATTTGGGATGCAGACAGCGTATGAGGAGATGAGGTGAGTTAGCTTTGGCCGGGCAGAGGAGTGGAGGATTCAGTGAAGCTTGCAGTCTCATCCTCTGTAAAAGCTCAAAGGTATAGGGATGTAGAAGCCGACCGACCTGACTGCAATGACTATGCCTTGACACACACACACACACACACACACACACACAGGCGCCGATGTGCATACACACACACGCTCCAGTGAACTCTCATTCACGTCACTGAACCATACCCAATGATTTGAAAAAAGCACATTTGTACATAACAGGTGATTTTGCAGAGGTGATGCAATTTACTGAAACATCTGACGGCTCTGTGAGAGAGCTGCATTTTTGGTAATCATAGATGGGTTGCTATAGTTTTTGTTTCAAATTCCCTGGAATCATCAGGACCTTTACAGTTTTTCTCAATTGCGTGTTCTCAAGACAAGTAACTCTGTGGCATTCTGCAAAACAGGAAATGCATTTTCAAAATGATAGTATACCGTCCCAATTGCTAATTCATTCCTCAAAAGAACACGACTTCCTGCATAAAGGTTAATGCAAACAGGCAAAACGTCAGTACGGAGACAAAGTGGAATCGCAGTTCAGTGGCTCAGACACAAGATGTATGTGGCAGGGTCAACAGACAATCATAGACTACAAAGGGAAAACTAGCCATGTCGTGAACACCGGCGTCTTGCTCCCGAACACCGGCGTCTTGCTCCCGAACACCGGCGTCTTGCTCCCGAACACCGGCGTCTTGCTCCCGAACACCGGCGTCTTGCTCCCGAACATCGGGGTCTTGCTCCCGAACACCGGCGTCTTGCTCCCGAACACCTGCGTCTTTCTCCCGAACACCGGCGTCTTGCTCCCGAACACCGGCGTCTTGCTCCCGAACACCGGGGTCTTGCTCCCGAACACCGGCGTCTTGCTCCCGAACACCGGCGTCTTGCTCCCGAACACCGGGGTCTTGCTCCCGAACACTGGCGTCTTGCTCCCGAACACCGGCGTCTTGCTCCCGAACACCGGCGTCTTGCTCCCGAACACCGGCGTCTTGCTACTGAACACCGGCGTCTTGCTCCCAGATCAGCTAAACACCTTCGCCCGCTTTAAGAATAACACAGTGCCACCGATGCGGTCCGCTCCCAGGGACTGTGGGCTCTTGTTCTCCATGGCCAAAGTGAGTAAGACATTTAAGTGTGTCAAGGCTACTAGAACAGACGGCATCCCTAGCCGCCTCCTCAGCATGCGCTGACCAGCTGGCTGGAGTGTTTTTATGGACATATTCAATCTCTCCCTATCCCAGTCTGCTGTCCCCACTTGCTTCAAGATGTCTACCAGTGTTCATGTACCCAAGAAAGCAAAGATAACTGAAATAAATGACTATCGCCCCGTAGCACTCACTTCTGTCATCATGCTTTGAGAGGCTAGTTAAGGATCATATCACCTCCACCTTACTTGACACCCTAGACCAACTTCAATACCTAAATAAGAATGCTGTTCATTGACTATAACTCAGCCTTCAACACCCTAGTACCCTCCAAACTCATCATTAAGCTTGGGTGGTGAAGGCAGGAAACAACACCTCCACTTCACTGATGCTCAACACAGGGGATCCACAAGGGTGGGTGCTCAGCCCCCTCCTGTACTCCCTGTTCACCTATGACTGAATGAGCTGATCATGGACATCAGGAAACAGAAGAGGGAGTACGCCCCTATCCACATTGACGGGATCGCAGTGGAGAAGGTGGAACGCTTCAAGTTCCTCGGCGTACACATCTCTGACAACCTGAAATGGTCCACCCACACAGACCGGCTACCACTCGGTTACTCAACCCTGCACCTTAGAGGCTGCTGCACTATATACATACACATGGAATCTCTGGTCACTTTAATAATGGAACTCTAGTCACTGTAATAATGTTTACATACTGGTTTACTCATCTCATATGTATATACTGCATTCTATTCTACAGTATTTTAGTCAATGCCTCGCCGACATTGCTCGTCCTCATAGTTATGTGTTTCTAAATTCCATTCCTTTACTTTTAGATGTTTGTATATTGTTGTGAATTGTTAGATACTACTGCCCTGTTGGCGCTAGGAACACAAGCATTTCGCTACACCCACAATAATGTCTGCTAAATATGTGTATGTGACCAATAAAATATGATTTGAATTGATTTGATTTGATCTTGAGTCAAATCTGACAAAACAAAGTTATTCTGTCATTTTAAAAATCCTAGTTATCAAATTGTTTTCTTTGAAGTCCCTAAATCGTGATGATCAAAATGTGTAATGCAACTATCAAAAGGTGCAGAATTATGCAAAATTACTATTTTTTTATGTACAGTACCAGTCAAAAGTTTGGACACACCTACTCATATTTGAGTTTCTTCAAAGTAGCCACCCTTTGCTACGATGACAGCTTTGCACACTCTTGGCATTCCCTCAACCAGCTTCATGAGGTAGTCATCTGGAATGCATTTCAATTAACCGGTGTGCCTTGTTAAAAGTTAATTTGTGGACTTCCTTTCCACTGTCATTCATTAGTGTCATCACAATCCAAGTCCATGTATTCAAAACTGTACATAGGCTTGGACGTTCCGACGGCAAGCAGAAACACACTCCCCAGTAGAAACAAGGAAAGGTGAATACAATGGAGGAACCACAACTGATATGAATGTATAGGCCACAGTCCACACCAAAGCAAAGCTCTATAATGGAAAGTCACAGTGTTGGAGATAACTTAGGAGTGACTCCACTTTATTATCTTACCATCTCTTCAGATCTTTCCCGATATTGTACCTGGTGTTCTACTGTTAAAGCCATATACAATGTTGTGTAGTAGTACATACTGATAGCTGGGAATAGAGAACACATTTGCAAACCGTTTTTTCTCTTCTGATGAAAACTACCTGTTGATATTCTGTGAACAGAACACTTTAGAGTGAATGTTGTACTCATTGATGACAATTGCATTTATGGTTTTGCAAAAGTGGGTCTAAAATACGCAATTGATGAACAGGCAAGAAAATGATCAGCCATTCTGCGAATGTATTTAAGCATTTGATCATTGTTGGTTTGCTAGTTATGTTTCACCACCGTTTCAAAACATTTATTGTGGACAGTAAATGTCATAACATAACATGCATGGCATGTTATTCATATTAGATTATATGGCATTTGTTGCAGAAGTCTATGCATTTGGCATGCCGATTTGAATAGACAATGTATTTTATTGTGACCACAAACAATGTGACCCCATCTCCACTTCAGCAACACAGAAACAAGTGTCAACCCCTATCATTTAGGGCTAGAACACAGGCATTAGCAACACAAACACAGAGACTAGAATGGGATTCATGAGGTAATATACTGTACTATGATATAATATGATTAAACATGAGGTAATCTGTCTACTTCATCTTCAATTCAGGTGCGTCTGGTGGTGGAGCTGTTGTGGCCTCTCTTTCTGTTCTTCATCCTGGTCTGGGTGAGATCAACCAGCCAACCCATTTACCAGGGCGAATGTAAGTAGAATGGTCCCAGTTTAAGCAAACTGCATAAAGTATTTACAACTTAAATAGATGCTTCACAAATAAACTATAGGCTCACAAATCATATGCCAAATGTGACACTATTTCAATTCCCCCAAAACGAAATTTATTGCACTACAATTACAATGTTTCTAATTGTGAAATGCAAGCGTGTCCCTTCCTTTCTCCAATCGCTGCTGTAACTTTGTCACCTGATAAAAGTAGCAATGTCACCGTGGCCCAGCAAATGTCATACCTACGACTATGACACACTGTTCAGTATCACTCTTCCTACAAACTCTCATTAGTATAATGTACATTTTCGGACACCCCTACTCCCTTTGACATAAAGTATGAGTAGGAAGTAGGGACGTTTGGTCAGGTGGAGAATGGGTGTCCTAAAATGTACACCATACTTGTTGTGAGTTCACCTGACATGTCAAATCCAAGGGTAATGGCTAGATGGGCTTATGTCAAAGTGCAGCTTATGTCAAAGTGACATCGAAATATACATATTTGAGTTGCGTCTGGGATAATTTTTGCATTTTAGATAAGCCTAACCCTTCTCCTAACCTGTTACGTTATTTATCCTAACTTGCTGCGAAAATTCTCCTAACCGGCTTCGAAAAGTCACTTCTGACCATAGCTGTATACCATCTAGTGAAAACCCTATTAAAGTGGATAAGGGAGTACGCAAGATGGCCGCCGAGTCAGCTGACACTGCCACACAAGTCAGCTGACACAGAACATGAACACACACACTTGGCAATTCCCTAATTGAAGCCATCATCTGAGGACACTGCAGAAAGCTGCAGAAAGATGATGGAGGATGAGGACGTTTAGGTGCTCATGTATGGATGAAAATTATAGCTTATTTTTTGGGTTCAAGGTCATTATCCAAATAAAGCCATGCCTTCCGCCGGGGTGCTGCCTTGGCTTCAAGGCATGATGTGTAACATAGACAACCCATGTGTAAACCATTCCACGCCAGGAGAAGCACCGGGACAAGTCAACAACTTCAACAATTCCATGTATGTAGAGGGGCATCCGTTTTCAAGCCATTTACCTACAGTGACAATTTCCAAATTTACTGTAAATGATCCTAGTTCGAGTTACATTATTTCACCTTGATAATGACAGGTTTTGGTAGTCAGTTAGCCGTTGATGTTCCTTTAGAAAGTGAGTTACATCACATTTGAAGTAGGCCTATTAGCTATCTTTCATTTAGCCATGCAAAAGTCTAAGACTTTTTATATTCTTCCTCTGTCCAACCAGAATTGCTGGGATGTTGATCGAGTTACAGTCACTTCTGGCGAACAGATCCATCTTAACCAAGATCCAGACGCTTTCCGATGATGTGGACCAGTGGGTTTTGATTCTACCGACATCTAACCGTGAAAAAGGTACAGAGTTTGAACCGTTTTCAAATTGTTCATACAGTTTTTCTAGAAAATCATGAGCCCATTGCATTGATGATCTACTTTAGCACACCAACCTAACTGATCCTGTACTCACTGTTCAATACACTGAGGACCATATTAATGAACTAAGTTCTAAGCCAAACCTTGAATATCTCATGAATAATAAAGCTTTTACAGCCACTGACTAATGGCTCAGCAGTAATTGGAACAGTATAATACTTTACCAGACTGACAATCACTTTGCCATAGATTTGACCACGGCCCTTTATCAACTAGAGTAGCCCATTCACAAGGGTGACAGTTTGGAGGATTTGTTATTCTCTGAGATCACTCGAAAAAACAATGACAACTGATTATTTATGATCTAATTTGCCGTGTGGAGTGGCAGATCGTTTATCTTCATAAGTTGCTACTTTGCATTAGGCTCATTTAGCCTGATGATATTCAGATTTTCACAAGGCACCTAATTTGCAAATAGGGAAAAGTGGGCCCAGCCATTGTTGAGGCGCACCCAAAACCGTATTTGCATTTTGGGGTCACAGGCTCGTAATATACAAGATTAAATCCATCAGAGATCTAAGGCACGGCTTAATTAATGGGATACGCTGTCTGAGGCGACATGGCGAAAGGTCATACAACACAAGGGAGAGGCAGAGGGATATCAAAGGGATATAAATGGCAAAGGTGATTGTGTTGTGCTTCTCACCGGAGATGTTGAAAGGTGTTGGGGTGGGGACTCCAATCTCGCCCGGTAACCAAGTTCAGACAGAGCCCAGAGCATGTTTTTGTTTCGACCTGTACAAGTGTCATGTTGTCCTACCTTATTGATGGTGTTGAAAATGATAATGACAGAGGAAGTAGTAGTTTTAGTAAGAGTATAAGGACAGGATAAGTATCTCTACCTTGAATTCCTATAAGCATGAATTAAACGTCATAGGTCCATACTATCATTTATTTTCTACCATATTACAATGCCATGTATGTGGCTCAAGTCAAAATGTTCTCTGCATATTCTCCAATATCGCTACTCATGAGTTTGTTTCAAAAGCAGATTTCTTGAGAATACTCAACGAACCATGTAGCCTAAGAGATAAACATTGTGGAGTGAAGTAGTAATGGGCTGTCTTTGGCTTGTGATCTGCACCCAGACATTCTCACCAGTCTAAGCGGGGAGGATTACATTAAACAGTCGATTGGTTTTGATGTTGTCATTTCGACCAAGACTATCAGTGGGCATCTAATCAGTACAAAATGACTGCTTAACTGACTGATGCATGTTTAGCAACGATATGCCAGCTCCCACTAAAACAATTCCTCTGGCGACCCTCCCTCGCTCTTATCCACGTTTTATTGCAACATTCACCTGTGGAATACAATGCAATTTCAACTCTGATTACGACCAAATGCCCCTCAAAGTGATTGTTAAACAAAAAAAAGCAAAGCAAAGCAGTTTGGGAAATGCTACACTTAAATATATCAGTAGGATGCTGTCAATATCAAATGAGTAAGGAACATCACATTTTCCAAACCCATCTTTGATGTTCGCCACACCTATGGAGTATACTGTTTTACATGCCTGTCTATCAAAAACAAACTGATACAGCTCCCTCAAAAATAGTTTTCTTCCCAGATCCATTCGAATTCTGCCCGAGTGAAAGCACACTACTTGTTCTCGCTCTTTATGTTTAAGGTCAGCCCATTCCTCTGAGAAGTATCCTGAATGACAATGAAATGTTCACCACATATCTGAGGGAAAACTTGTCCCTGTCATCGACGGTAGCCGACGGTCTGATTACCTCAAATATTCGCCTGAATGAGGTGAGTCAGCATAACTTTTTTCACAGCATAGTACTGCAGAGTGGTCAGGAAACAACAACAAGATATAACGTTTTGGGTGACCTGAACAAATACACATTATAGATCTGTCATTCTCATTGAAAGCAAGTCTAAGAAACCGTAGATATCTTCTATGTGCACTATTTCTATGCTTCCTGTTCTTAAGGTTTGTTTTTGTGTCTTTTTGCTTTCGGTTTTGTACACCATCTTCAAACAACAGAAAATACAATATTTGTGGTTATGGAAAAGATATTTCACAACTGTTTAGATGGTACAATAAACTGAAATTAGGTGAACTATTAGAATTTTAGCAACCAGGAAATGCCGGAGGGGATTTATGCGTAGTGCATCTTTAACAAACACAACGCAAATCTTCAATCCAAAATGAATCTTCTGCTCTTCTGTCAACCCCCTCTCCCACATGCTCTTCTGGCTTCAGGTCTGCCTCTCCAACCTCTAGGCTACCTACCTACCCATATGATTGAAAATAATGCATTGCAAGGACATCATTTCTTGACTGTTCCAATCGATTCAGGGGAGACATACTGTATGACTTTGCAGAGAATTTACAGTTTAAGAAGTCAATGTTTCTCAATCGATTCTTAGGGGTGCACATCGTTGTTATAGCCCAGCATTAACACACTTGGTTCAACTAATCAACCAATCCCCAAGCACTTGAATAATGAAATTGGATGTGTTAGCGCTGAGCTAAACCACAAATGTCACACATTGGGGGTACCCCAGGAGTTGATTGAGAAACACTGCTCTACCTGGCACGTTTGTGTTCGGGTGAAATGCAGCTGTTGTAGCGATAAGTGTGATCTGTGAGTGGCCCCTTCAGATGTTCCACATCGATACCTTGCCATGTTCTAACTGATGTCAGACGAGGAGGAGGAAGACTATTATTTGTGCCAGGCTATACGCTCCTCGCTGACAAGGCTGCTTGGTGTGTGTGTGCTTGTGTGTGTGTAAAGTACACAAATAAAAGTCTAGGTAAGAAAGCTGAATCAGATGGGTTTCTATTTTACGTCTAACACTTCTGATGCTCATCCTGTCCTTTCACCAGATGATGGGCATTTCAAGGCAAGACGATCTGAGGATCACCCTTTGCAGTGGAACAGCTCTTGATAGATACGTGGAATTCACCAGCGCCTTTGACAAGGAGGCCTTTCAGAAAGTCAGCTGCTCCCTCACAGCACAGCAGCTGAGACAAACCAGAGAAGTTTTCCTACAAAACCTGGATCCAAGGAAAATGCTCACCAATGTAAGTCAAATCAAATTAGGTCTACCACTCAATTATGTAAATGTGACTTGATTGTGCTGTTTACTTCATTGTGACATAAAGATGTAATTGTGTATTTTACTTGCTTCTTAATTGACCTTTTCTCTTTGTGGCTCTTAATTGTTTGAAATCTATGTTAGCTACTGCCAAATAGCTCTTTTTTATGTCATCCAACAAATGTAAACGCTTAGAGTTTGCTAAACGGTATTGGCGATTAGTACCGTATGGTCAGATGACATGAGCACCAGTGGTGGGTTTGGCATCAAAGATGAATCAAATGCAGAAAAGAACCCTATACCTACTGTAAAATATGGTGGTGGATCTTTAATATTATTTGGTTATTTTGATCCTGTATTTTGCCCAGTACCAGGACTTTTTAACCTAAATCCTGGTTGCCTCTGCCAGGAGGCTGAAACCTGGCCACAAGTGGATATTGTAGCAAGACAATAACCCCAAGCACATCAAAATCCACAAAGAACAACATTTTGCAAAGGCCATATTGGTCTCTGGACTTGAACCTAATGGTTTTCAATGGAAGAGGGCATCCCATAAGTGCAGACGAAGGATATCAAGGATCTGGAAAGATTATATATGTAGGAATGGTCTAAGAATGGTCTAAGATCCCAACGTGTTCTTCAATCTCATAAAACATTTTAGAAAAATGCTTAGTGCCATTATTCTCGTAAGGTGAGATATTGACAGGTATTGAAAAGAGTGTTGCCTATCATTTTGACCCCTATCTTTTTGAGAGAAAAAAATATTACTTGTGTAACAAAATCTATTTGGGTTTAATTGTATTCGTTTAAAATAATATAGTAGTAAAACAAATAATGTGCATACTTTATAACTCAGTGTGTGTATTATTTATTTCACTCTTTTTTTTCCAATGGTGCCAATAATGACGGACCTGACAGCACTATACTGACAGCACTATATCTATAGATTTTGCCATGAGTGTGTGGAGTTGGCAACCATTTGGGTTTATGTTCTAGATTGCACTCTCCGGAGTACTTTCCTTACTGAATCTTGTGTCTTGTACCTCATTGACTCCAGTGCATGAGTTCACTTTTTCAATCTTGCACCAAACAGAGCCTCCTGCGGTCAAAACTGTCAAAGGCACTCACCATTTTAACCTGCTTGGTTTATTGCACCTTTGAAATATGTTAGTCTCAAGAATATTAGCTAATGAGCCAGCCAGCTAACATTAGCTAGCTAACAGTACGCTTTAACTTGGAGTCTTTTGTTTAGACATGCAGCTAGCTAAGCAATGAACCATAATCCCAATCCATAGAGTACTAGCAATACAAAACAGATTGTCCTAGCTAGCTAAAGATAGCCAACTAGGTTCCAATGTTAGTTAACTAGCTAACATTAGGCTATAACTAGCAATGCAAATTACTTTCTGAGATATTACTACACAGATCTAGCGAACCAGCCAGCTAACGTTAGCTAGCTATCTAATGTTACGCTTTAACTTGCAATGACAACGACTTTCTGACAAAATTAGAAACGTATATATTACGTTGGCATGATGATATAACGGTCTGGATGGCTGTGGGGGCAAAGTATGTTTGATTAAAACCCAAGGTGAGGGAGATTTTTCCTAAGCCTGAGAAGCTGAGCTTTGCGCTTCATTAAAGATGCTTTTGTGATGTTTTGTCACTTAACGCAAGAAACCACACAATCCTTTGTTTTTGGCTAACAATATGCTTTTGCTCATGGGCGTGGGGAGTTATATACCTTTTAGTCAAATTAGGTCATATCTGGCCAATATCTGTCCATTTACGGGACCCCTTTTGGCTCAAGAGCACCAGAGGCCAAATGTCTGTACGACCTCTTAATTTAATTTTTTTCTCTATGCTCCTCCTCTCTTGGTCTCCACTAACCGTTGTAAAGTAGAAACAATTAGATTTATTTAGCATTGATATTTGCTGGATTTCATTGAAACCTTACTTCCTGTAGAGGCGACAAGAGTCCACTTCCCTTCCCAGTTTATCTTTGAGAGAAAATTTGTGGGACAGCAAAAGCAATGAATAAGTGATGAGGCAAGAAGTTCATGGAGGGGAAAAAAAGCCATTTGAACAACTTAAGCTTGGAGGCATTTTCAGTCATCGAAGAAAATGCCAGACAAGATATGGCAAAAAAAAGTCATCTGGCTCCCCTGAGCAAAATGGAGGGGAGAAAAAAATACCCTTTCACACACTGAGAGCTTGGGGTTGAAGAAAAGTGGTGATAACAAATACATAAAGAAAGGGACTTTAGAAATAAAAAAATTTAGTCTGGGTTTATCGAGACAGCATTGAGTGGTAGTGGGTGATTTAGTTGTGTTGAGACATAATATATATTTTTAAGGGAACACAGAGCACAATATAGTGAGGTTATAGGGAGCATTGTACAGAAAGTAACCGGTGCTATCTTCTTGTCTTACAAGGGTCCAGGTGCACATTACAGTAGCTTAGAAATATTACTTTTGCAACGTGGATATTTTCTGGAAAACAAAGTGGTTGGTAGTGTGTTTTAAACATAGAATAATTTACTTGAATAAAAGTTAATTATCCCCAGAGGAGAAATTGGAATTGTCACCAGCATTGGGCACATAGCTACAGGGACAATAAAGACACACAGGAATACATAAGAACACAAAGTCCTGATAATACTGATGGCTGGTGGAACCAGTGCAATATAAAGTGCATTTGGAAAGTACTCAGACCCTGTGACCTTTTACATATTTTGTTACGTTAAAACCTTATTCTAAAATTGATTAAATTGTTTCTTTTCCTCATCAATCTACACATAATATCCCATAAAGACAAAGCAAAAACTTTGCAATTACGGCCTCGAGTCTTCCTGGGTAGGAAGACTCTCCATAATGATGGTGCCAGCATCATGCTGTTGGGATGTTTTACAATGGCAGGGACTGGGAGACTAGTCAGGATTGAGGGAAAGATGATGGGAGCAAAGTACAGAAAGACCCTTGATAAAACCTGCTCCAGAGTGTTCAGACTGAGGCGAAGGTTCCCCTTCCAACAGGACAACAACCCTAAGCACACAGCCAGGACAACGCAGGAGTGGCTTCAGGACAAGTTTCTGAATGTCCTTGAGTGGCCAGCCAGAGCCCAGACTTGAACCCAATTGATCTCTGGAGAGACCTGAAAATAGCTGTGCAGCAACACTCCCCATCCAACCTGACAGAGCTTGAGAGGATCTGCAGAGAAGAATGGGAGAAACTCCCCAAATACAGGTGTGCCAAGCTTGTGGCATCATACCCAAGAAGACTCGGCTGTAATCACTGCCAAAGGTGCTTCAACAAAGTACTGAGTAAAGGGTCTGAATACTTATTTTAATGTGATATTTCAGTTTATTTTTTGTCATAAATTTATACACATTTCTAAAAAACAGTTTTTGCTTTGTCATTATGTGGTACTGTGTGTAGATTGATGAGCATTGTTTTTATTTAATCCATTTTAGAATAAGGCTGTCCACTTATCAAAATATGTAAGACGTCAAGGGGTCTAAATACTTTCCGAATAAACTGTATGACGTCAATAGCATCAACAGAATCAACTACACATTCTGAAACAACATTAAGATATAGCCCCCATCACATGGTAAATGTATTGTAGTAACCAGTCATACTGTGTTGTGAAAGTACAGTAAATTACAGAGCTATTACTTAAGGTGCTTAGGGTGCTTGGATGTTATGAACTCTGAAACAACAGAAATCTGAGGAGGTTCTTTTGGGGGCATTCCTTCTGAAGTTACAGTATCCATTAAAGTTCCCATTACATCTAGTAAGGTCACTGTCTTGGTAACCTTTGTGGTTTCTGAGTCCACAATGAAATGAATGTTCTATTTTTGTAACACCATTCCATGCTCTAGCCTCCCTTGGAAACACAGCTGAGAAATGACAGATCAAGAACGAAACATCATAGAGTTCACCCAATGGCTCTGAGAGATTGCCTTGTGCCATGGGTCTACTTATCAAGCCATTAATACGATACAGCCCAAGACCTCTCTTTCTGCCCATTGACTACTTAGCTGTGATTTCAAGCTGTTTCATCCCAAATTTCCTAAGTGAGATGCCCATGCTTTTCTAATCAGCACGTCTCGGCTTCCTTGTGTATTGCTGCCGACGGTAAAATTGAACCAAAATGAATATACTGAGAACTCAATGAGGGCTGCAGGATAAATGGGGATTCGAGTGACACCTCCTTGAATTTGTAAATGCTCTGTGGCTTAAACTTTTCATAAATACAACTGGGGGATTTAGGATTCATTTTCTCTCTTTAGCACTCTCCCTCTATGGATTTGAGCTATATTGTTTTTCTCAGTGAAGGTTCAATGGGGGACTCATGTTAGCATACTCCTGACACATGGAAATGATAGCGTTTCAAAGGAAACGTGCAGTGGCTGGGCTGCCTTGGGCCATTGTGTTCTTAACATCAGATATGTGGTATGGCTATGAATCATATTCCTGCCATTTTATAAAAATACATCCACAATAAACATTGTTGGGGAAGATATTGGTTTTGACATTGCTTAGACTAACACTTACCACAGGCCTCATGCACCCAATGCTTTTGAAGGAGGGCACTGTTGGAAAAATGCTGCATCTAAGATGTTTTTCGATTGTTACAGTAACAGCACTTTATATAGTGCTGTATATCCTCAAGCAACCATTATTTTAAACTGAAGACATGCACCTGAAAAAGGAAATGCAGAACTACTCTCTGTCGGCCAGTTTTGTTGCAAACACTTGAGGTGTTTGAGGTAACATCTGAGGTGTTAGCTTGAAGGAGAAGTACAGTATTTTACAACATAATCTTAGAAGGTTTCTCACTGTGAAAGTAGTCTATGGGCTAGAATAAACTGTAATCCATGTTTTTTTTTTAATAGCCACTACGAACATGAGCGAACTTTAACCAACGCTAGCTAAAAATCAGTGGGAGTGATAAGGGCAACAGTGCAATTCAGATTGAGGAACCATCTAACATTAAGTTGTAAAATACATAATTTAACCTTTAAAACACTGAGCCTGTTACAAACAAATACACATTATATATTGAATATAAATCAACAATGTTTGCTAAATCAACTTCTTATTCCCTCATTTAGCTACCTTCAGCTTTGGATTTGGCTCCGTCCGAGACCTTTGGATTAGTGAGAAAAACTACAGAGGATGCCTTCACCGTGATTGATGAGGTGGGTGTGGTAGTTATTTACCATCTGAAGGACAGTGGGCCTACATGGAAATCCAATAACATTCAGTATTAGTTTCTGTTGAGAACACCTGTGTCGCCTAGTGACCTGGGCTTGTATGACTCATTGTAATCAATAACAAAAACGGAAATTTAAAGACAAGTCTATTGAGAAATTGCATGATATTGGGTTGTAATCATATCAATTTGTTGTCTTGAAGTCAATAGATTAAGTACTATACTGTGATGTTCTGAAATGTAGTTGTGCATCTTCCTCCAATGACACCCCCACCAATACAGATGAACAAGTTGCAGAACTCAATGTTGTTCAAGGCCGCTGATAGGCTGGATTTCAGAGCAGATGCATTTGGCAGTCTGAACATCCTACTTTGTGGTAAAGTATCAAACTCCAACTCCACAAAGACCACCATGAATTTCCCTGCTTTTGGAGCGATGAGGAATGACACAGAAAACAAGGCCAGGAGCAGCAATTCCAGTAAGTATTGTTAATAGTGCACTCTGCCTTGACCTATCCAAATACTGATTTCAATTGTTGAAGCTTTTATTGTCATATTTACCACCTTGTCAGTCCAACTGAAAGAAATAGGTGAATGGTTCAATTCGAGCCCACTGAAACTTTGACTTTTGTTGCATTTAGGGGAGCTCATATCTCAACCGTAATTCACACTGCATACAATATTTGTATTAGGGTGAACAGATAATTCCCTCAATGTTCTTACTTTGTTTGTGTAATTAGTTTGAGTTCACACAACAACAACAAAAAATTATTTCTGCAAAAATGAAATTGCATTGACAGAAAAGAACAGACATAACACACGTGCGATCCCAAACACACAATGTTTTTTTTTACTCCTTTTCTCCCCAATTTTGTGATATTCAATTGGTAGTTACAGTCTTGTCCCTTCACTGCAACTCCCGTCCGGACTCGGGAGAAGCGAAGGTTGAATGCCATGCATCCTCCGAAACATGACCCTGTCAAGCCGTAATGCTTCTTGACACACTGCTCGCTTAACCAGGAAGCCAGCCGCACCAATGTGTCAGAGGAAACACTGTACAACTGGCGACATTAGTCAGCGCGCCCGGCCCGCCACAAGGATTCGCTAGAGTGCGATGGAACAAGGACATGCCGGCCGACCAAACCCCCCCCTAACCCGAACGACGCTGGGCCAGGGTCACGGGCTGGCTACGACACAGCCTGGGACTGAACCTGGATCTGTAGTGATGCCTCTTGCACTACGATACAATGCCTTAGACTGCTGCGCCATTGTGTGTGAGGCCCAAACAATGTTATACATGGAGTACCCATCACCGTGGGGTAGGAAGAGAGACTGTGGAGAGAAAAGAAACCCCTACGTGAGCATTAAAACCAGGCCCTAAATAGAAGCATTCCAAAACATCTGGGACTAGTCTGCTGACAGCATCTAGTAATGCATGATCTTTTCCCCACTTCAAAGAATAAACACTAAGCCAATTCGAGGATAACAAACTGATGAATACAATACTCCTACCTTGACCTTGATAAAAAAATACTTGGAGTTATACTGTACATGCAGCTCCAGCCCATGAAAAATCACAGAAGTAAAATACAATTGAATGTACAAGTTTGGCCAAGCCTCCACCCATCTCCCACCAACAGCCCGTAGCAAACTTCTCAAATAGTAGAGATAGTCAAAAAGAAACAAGAAAAGAGAGGTAAGTCAGCCAACCAGTCGGTCTCTTAGGGCGGAGGATATCCCTGCCCATGCTGCACTGTGGACTGCATCGCCCTATTGTTTTGCTGTTGTGCATTCCGAATGAGCCATATTCTGGAAAACATATCGTCAATTTCCAGAGCCAACCCCCGAATTTAACCGTAACTGCACAATAGTTTTCTTTGCTGCTGTAAATCCAGCTAGTAGAATTCGATGTGGAATAAGTGTCAAAGATACAGATGAATCGTCATTCAGCAGGCACAGGTAAGGATCTGAGATAAGGCTTACCATCATCAATATTGACAGCACTGAGCATATGTCACTCCAAAATGTGTGTGTGACTGGACAATCCCGGGAACAGTACCGACAACATTGTTTGTACAGTGTGTGCAGTTTGGACTTATTATTTTCATCAGAAAACGTTTATATGGAGTTGCATATTTTCTGTAAATCAATTTGAAGTGAATGAGCTGGCTAAGATTCTTAGATCCCTCACTCAGATTTGACCATATCTGATCCCAATCAGGGTTTAATCCCATCCTCTCCAACTCCCATACCACCTCCATGGGTAATATTTTATAAGTCTTCCCCGCAAGTGTGTAATATATCTCTGCTACTAGCCCTCTAAAACTCCTATCTGGACCTATCCAGCCTGCCATTGGGTGGCAAGGGCAAATTCCAGGGTACACCATAAGCCTTCATAGCTGACCTTAACTGCAGATGCAGGAAGTATGAGGATCCTGGCAGGGAATAGTTGTCTTTAATATCCTGAAATCTGTGCAAAGCCAATCTCAATATAAATACATCTGTTTCTACATCTGCATTGCTTGCTGTTTCGGGTTTTAGGCTGGGTTTCTGTATAAGCTCTTTGTGACATCTGCTGATTACAACAAGGGCTTTAGAAATACTTTTGATTTGAAATAAATGTGAACCTTCAAAACATAAACACCCTTTGAAGACCAAGAGGCCTGTGTGAAAGGATGTCCAACTGCAATTATTTGAAATGGTTCCATATTGGAGATGACCTGACAACCTATTAACTTTTACACCCTCTTCCATATATTCACGGAGTTCAGAACTGTGCTACCAACCCCAGCAAATACAAACTGTTTTAGTTGATGTGGTTCAACCAGATCAGATTCAACAGCTCTCCAAGGTACAAGTGATTGACGGTCCATTCACACTTGTAATGCTCTTATTTGAAAAGCCCAATGATATAAGTTGAGAACCTCCTGTGCATTTAGCATGCCGCAAAGTAGGGAGTTTGATCCTGGCCCCTTTTCCACTTCATATAAAGTTAGAGATAAATGTTGGAGGTGGCGATAAAGGGATCATAAAGAATAAAAAGTTAACCCGGGGCAAGATATTCATTTTCACTGGGGTAACTCTGCCCTGTAACAATAGTTAGATTAGACCACCTCTGCAAATCCTTGTTAATGTTTTGCAACAGGCCATAGAAGTTGTCTCTAACAATTTTCTGCAAAGTAGGATGTATTTTAACCTCCAAATAAGTAAAGCTGGTGCTTATTGGTTCAAAAGAGGGTAACTGAGCATAGCTGCTTCATTTAGAGGAGCACAGATTTGGTCCAGTTTATCTTGTATCCAGCCAACTCATCAAACAACTCCAGTACATGAGAGAGAGAGGACCCAACATTGAAGAGGAACAGAATGATGTCATCTGTATGACGTGAGATAAAGTTTGTAGACCCATGAATTGCAATTGGAGATATAGTCATACTTTCTCTGACAGCCTGTGCAAAGGGCTCTAGTGACAGAGCAAACAGCAGTGGGGACACAGGACAATCTTGTCTAGATCCGCATTGTACTGGAAATGGAGACGGTTGACAGGTACCAGTTGTCACTGACGCAGTCGGACTGTTGTATAATGGTTTTATCATAGAGATGAAATTATGATTGAACTCAAACTGCTCCAAAACAATCCATAGATATCCCCATTCTAACCGGTTGAATGCCTTTTCAACATCAAGTGACAAAAACAGAGTGGTCGTGACGTAAATTGTCAGCAAATTGTCAGCAATGTCAATAACATGCGTACATTATCTGCAGCCAATCTCCCTTTTAACAAAGCAGTAACAGAGTAATTCATGCAATGTTCTGGTCCCTATGGAGGACCCAGTCTCAATAGCATAATTAATGGAGTCCAAAATCAGGGGATCAACTTTATCCCATAGAACCAGATATAGTTCCATCAAGCAAGGGAGATTTCCCTTTTTGTAGAGCCCTGACCGCATCCCAAGCTCTTCTAAGGTTACGGGTTGTTCCAGCAGCTCTGTCTAATAAATCCCATTTAGTTAAAGCCAAATTCTGCATAAATAACTTGCTCCTTTGCATATCAAATGTAGCTTCTGATGAGTAAAAGGCAATATAACAAATATTTAAAAATGTAATTTATTTATTCAGGATCTGTGACTACCAGGACCTGCAATCAATCAAATGTATTTATAAACCCCTTCTTACATCAGCTGATGTCACAAAGTACTGAACAGAAACCCAGCCTAAAACCCCAAACAGTAAGCAATGCAGGTGTAGAAGCACAGTGGCTAGGAAATACTCCCTAGAAATGCCAGAACCTAGGAAGCAACCTAGAGAAGAACCAGGCTATGAGGGCTGGCTGTGCCGGGTGGAGATTATAACAGAACATGGCCAAGATGTTCAAATGTTCATAGATGACCAGCAGGGTCAAATAATAATAATCAGAGTGGTTGTCGAGGGTGCAACAGGTCAGCACCTCAGGAGTAAATGTCAGTTGGCTTTTCATAGCCGATCATTCAGAGTATCTGTACCGCTCCTGCTGTCTCTAAAGAGTTGAAAAAAGCAGGTCTGGGGCAGATAGCACGCCCGGTGAACAGGTCAGGGCTCCATAGCCTTAGGCAGAACAGTTGAAACTGGAGTGGGGACAGCAAGGAGTCATCAGGCAAGGTAGTCCTGAGGCATGGTCCTAGGACTCAGGTCCTGAGAGAGAGAGAGAGAGAGAGAGAGAGAGAGAGAGAGAGGAGAGAGAGAGAGAGAGAGAGAGGAGAGAGAGAGAGAGAGAGAGAGAGAGAGAGAGAGAGAGAGAGAGAGAGAGAGAGAGAGAGAGAGAGAGAGAGAGAGAGAGAGAGAGAGAGAGAGAGAGAGAGAGAGAGAGAGAGAGAGAGAGAGAGAGAGAGAGAGAGAGAGAGAGAGAGAGAGAGAGAGAGAGAGAGAGAGAAAAAAAAAAAAACTGGACCCTAGCCCCCCAAGACATAAAATACTGGAGGCTGAGACAGGAGGCGTCGGGAGACACTGTTGCCCCGTCCGACGAAAAGCTGCAATCTTTGGTGTCGGAATGTTGTCCACAGCCTTTTCCACGGCTGAGGTAACAATAGCATCCAGGCTGCGATGTTGTTCCACCATAGCCTGTCTCGAGGCCTGCAAATGGTGTCGTGGAGCTCTACACAGAGGTCCTCAGTTTCCCTAAATTTCTTCTTCACCATCTTTTCATTTGACCCCACCTTTGTACATGTTACAAGGTTGTTAGTAATACTTCAATCTCAACACAAAATAACACATTTCGAAGGAATTGGAGGTGAGCTGAGAAATCATGTTTGACATCGCTCCCACTTTTTCTCCACAATTTCATGGTATCCATTTGGTAGTTACAGTTTTGTCTCATCGCTGCAACTCCCATAGACTCGGGAGAGGCGAAGGTCGAGAGCCATGCGTCCTCCGAAACACAACCCAACCAAACCGCACTGCTTCTTGACACAATGCCCACTTAATCCGGAAGCCAACCGCACCAATGTGTTGGAGGAAACATCGTACACCTGCCGACCATGTCAATGTGCACTGCGCCCGGCCCGCCACAGGAGTCGCTAGTGCACGATGGGACAAGGACATCCCTGCTGGCCAAACCCTCCCGTTGCCCGGACGACGCTGGGCCAATTGTGCGCCTCCCCATGGGTCTCCCGATTGCGGCCGGCTGCGACAGAGCCTGGACTCGAACCCAGAATCTCTAGTGGCAAGCTAGCACTGCGCCACTTGGGAGGCCCCCCTAAATGTTCTTACAGTGTTAGTACTATGTTCCTAGAATGATAACATCAGTTTTGAACAGTCCAAGGAGGTTTCTTTAATGTGTAAATTTTGTCTTACTGTTTAAGGAATTGTGTTTCAGTTTCTGAAAATTTTAAATAATGATTGGAATAGCATATTATTATTATTATTGTGCAAAGGGCTTATTATGTGGTCTTGGATCCATTTAGCAGTCCAACAGCAATGTTGGGTAATGTATACACAGCTCAGACATGGCACTCTACCATGTTTAGAAATGACATTCATGAATGCTTCAAAGGTCACATTTGTCATGTGGGACCTGTATGAATCCCCTGATCACTGAAGTATTGTTCTGGGAAATGGGCTTCAATATGCTTCCTCCAATGACAATACATCCATTTAGTATAACAGTAACCAGCTAGGCATACACATACCGTTGCTATTCCCAATGACATTTAATAAATATGTAGCTCGTTTTTTCTGCCTCTGTTTTCCAACAAATGTTCATGTTTTAAAATGCAGCCGAGCCCTTGTCTGTTCAGCCTGACAAATAGTCGGCTGCTAAGATATTCATAGATTATTTACAGAGTGCAAAAGTTTTCTGAGGCCAGGAGACGCCAAAGTAAAAAATGAGAGAATCTCAAAACTTACCAGGGATGTGACCTGTCAAGTCAACCTATTTATTTACAGTGCTGAGTTCCTCATTACACAAATGTGTTTGTCCCTCCGCTTACCACTGAGCACAATTTCTCAAGTGTAATGTCTTTCGGATTGTACTAATTAGGGGCTGCTCTATCCTGTTCCATTAATTGCCTGTTAGTTTGAGGATCCACAGGATGTTTATTTGAATCTGTTTGGTTTTTCCATGGAATAAAGTGTACACCCTAAAGTGGATTTGTGTTCTGGCGCCACTACAAATGAGTAAAACAATGCAGCAGCCATTTTAAATGAGTGCCAACACCTCTGTCTGCATGCTAATAGCTTAACTTGCTTCTTTTTAGTGCTCTGTACAGTACATGAGTATGGGAATACACGTCTCTTTTACAATAACCAATATACAGTACGTCTCTTTTGCAAGACTCAAAGTGGACTCTGAGGAAAACTAAAATAGAAACAACAAACGGCTATCAAAGTTTCTTGGTAAAAAAAATGTACCCCTCCCAAATTAATTTATGTTGGGATTAGGCACCATCGTGTAGCGTCATTAAAGAAAAAAAAAAACAGGGAAGTAAACTGCTGTCTGTGGCAGTAAACACTTGTTAAAATGTTTTTAAGATGGCCTCCCACAAAGGAGAAATGAGCCCTTTTGGATCGATTGTTTACACTCCCAACTGTGCTGGGGAATCACATATAATAGAGAAAATGGTGTGTATAGGGCATTGACATGTATGATGGATAGAGCCCATGGCAGTTCTTTCCAACCCTGTTCCTGTAGAACTACTGTACCTTCCTGTAGGTCGTCAATCCAACCCCAGTCGTAATTAACCTGATTCAGCTGATCAACCAACTATTTAGTAGAATCAGATGCACTAGATTAGGCTTAGAGTTAAATATTTTCAGGATGGTAGCTCTCCAGGAACAGGGTTTCAGAGTCCTGGGCCCGGTTTCCCAACATTTTCTTTAGGATAAGTTCATTGTTAGCACTATATGATACTAGAGTCATTTACAGCATTAACAATGTCTACACTGTATTTCTGATCAATTTGATGTTATTTTAATGGACAACATTTTTTGTTTTTCTTTCAAAAACAAGGACATTTCTAAGTGATGCCCAACTTTTGAACGGTAGTGTATATATACAGTACCAGTCAAAAGTTTGGACACACCTACTCATTCCAAGTTTTTTTGTTGTATTTGTACTATTTTCTACATTGTAGAATAAAAGTGAAGACATCAACACTATTAAATAACACACATGGAATCATGTAGTAACCAAAACAAATTGAAACAAATTTGAGATACTTCAAAGTAGCCACCCTTTGCCTTGATGACAGCTTTGAACACTCTTGGCATTCTCTCAACCAGCTTCATGAGGCAGTCACCTGGAATGCATTTCAATTAACAGTTGTGCCTTGTTAGAAGTTCATTAATGGAATTTCTTTCCTTCTTAATGTGTTTGAGGCAATCAGTTGTGTTGTGACAAGATAGGGGTGAATTACAGAAAATAAAAGTAAAAGACCAAGTCCATATTATGGCAAGAACAGCTCAAAAAAGCAACGAGAAACGACAGTCCATCATATTTTTAAGACATGAATGTCAGTCAATCCAGAAAATGTCACGTTTTTTTCAACTGCAGTTGCAAAAACCATCGAGCGCTATGATGAAACTGTCTCTCATGAGGACCGCCACAGGAAAGGAAGACCCAGAGTTACCTTTGCTGCAGAGGACACGTTCATTAGACTTAAATGCACCTCAGATTGCAGCCCAAATGAATGCTTCACAGAGTTCAACAGACACATCTCAACATCCACTGTTCAGAGGAGACTGAGTGAAACAGGCCTTCATGGTCGAATTGCTAAAAACAAACCACTACTAAAGGACACCAATAAGAAGAACAGACTGGCTTGGGCCAAGAAACACGACCAATGTACATTAGACCAGTGGAAATCTGGTCTGATGAGTCCAAATTAGAGCTGTTTGGTTCCAACCTCCGTGTCTTTGTGAGGCGCAGAGTAAGTGAACGGATGATCTCCGCATGTGTTGTTCCCACCATGAAGCATGGAGGATGAGGTGTGGGGGTGCTTTTCTGGTGACACTGCCAGTGATTTATTTAGAATTCAAGGCACACTTAACCAGCATGGCTACCACAGCATTCTGCAGTGTTACGCCATCCCATCTGGTTTGTACTTAGTGGGACTATGTTTTGTTTTTCAACAGGACAATGACCCAAAAAACACATCTCCAGGCTGTGTAAGGGCTATTTGACTAATAAGGAGAGTAAAGGAGTGCTGCATCAATGACCTGGCCTCCACAATCCCAGACCTCAACCCAATTGAGATGATTTGGGATGAGTTGGAACGCAGAGTGACGGAATAGCAGCCAACAAGTGCTCAGCATATGTGGGAACTCCTTCAAGACTGTTGGAAAAATATTTCTCATGGATTTGGTTGAGAGAATGCCAAGAGTTTGCAAAGCTGTCATCAAGGCAAAGGGTGGCTACTTTGAGGAATATAAAATATGTTTTGATTTGTTTAACACTTTTTTGGTTACTACATGATTCCATATGTGTTATTTCATAGTTTTGATCTCTTCACTATTATTCTACAATGTAGAAATTAGTAAAAATAAATAAAAACCCTTGAATGAGTCCAAACTTTTGACTGGTACTGTATATATATATATATATATATATATATATATATATATATATATATATATATATATATATATATATATATATATATATATATATATATATATATATATATATATATATATATATATATATTCTACAGGGAGGCTCCTGTAAACTGACATGATTGTAAAACACTAAAATCAAAGTTTATTTGTCACTTGCGCCGAATACAACAGTGAAATGCTTACTCACAGGCTCTAACCAATGGTGCAAAAAAGGTATTAGGTGAACAATAGGCAAGTAAAGAAATAAGACAACAGTAGAAAGACAGGCTATATACAGTAGCGTGGCTTTAAAAGTAGCGAGGCTACATACAGACACAGGTTAGTCGGGCTGATTGAGGTAGTATGTACATGTAGATATGCTTAAAGTGACTATGCATCTATGATGAACAGAGTGGCAGTAGCATAAAAGAGGGGTTGGCAGGTGGTGGGTGAGACACAATGCAGATAGCCCGGTTAGACAATGTGCGGGAGCACTGGTTGGTCGGCCCAATTGACCATTGATTGCCCTTTGTTGGATGTAGAAGTTGCAGTAGAGCATTGTTTGTAGATGTTCATGTGAATTTGTGTGTGTATGTGTATGTCTGCACAAATAGTATGTGTGTATCTGTGTGTGAGTGATGAAAGGAATATTGTATGCCTTTCACTTAAGAGAAAGTCCTGTTCGAATGACATTCTGGAGAGTTCTATTTGAATGTTGGAAGAGGTGCAGTCTAAGTGAGTGATGTGTGTGTTAGCCACGATAGGTAGGCGTGTGACTGTGTGTGTGTACGTGTGCAGAGTAAAATGTATGCGTGTGTGTGTGAGAGTCTTATTTCTGCACTGTGCGGAACGCTAATGTATTAAATTTGCCAGGTATGATGAGGGGCTGACTAGAGGCTCCGAGCAATTACTTGGCTGCAGCTCCCTGTGTAAAATATGGATTCAGTTCCTCACTGCCACCATTGTGTGATAAATCAGACACCTTTGGTAAGAATATGTCACAGTTTTGGGGGAGATAAATATTCATACGAATAAGAATGGGTGGAAGAGATTCATCCTGATATCAATATTTATTGAACGGAGAGCTCTAAGCCATGTGATGCTGTGTACTGCCTGTCTAAGCGATATGATTATAGGAAATTACGTGTGGTCAGGGGAAACAGCTGGCCGGAGTGAGGGCGGCCATTAGCACTCGACAGAGTTTCCCCGGAGCACCTTAGAAGGGAGGGCCGCAAGGCAAAAGGCTAACATTTATCACACTTCCTGCACTCAAAATTTCCACAAATTTTTACGGGGGACAGGTAGCCAGCGGTTAAGGGAGCACTGTGATAGAAGAGGTGGAAGAGGCTTTTGAGTTGAGATGACGAGCCAAGTATAGACCTACGCACCTGAGCCCAGCCAGACGGATCAAAAGACACACACAAAAGTACAGACAGTTAGACAAAGACACAGCGACACATAGAGGCAGACAGAAACAGAGACGCAGATATAGAGACATGTACAGTAGGCAGGCAAGCAAGCAGACAGCCATACCGATAAACAGAGACGCTTTACAGGACAGTCAGACACATCCTCCCACCCTACAGAACACAAACAAGTGGTGGTTGCAGCATCTTTCACCCTGATATTCCCTCAGATCTATCGTCCTGTGTAACCTACACAGCGCTCCAACCGACCTGGCAATATTCACATTGGCAGATTGGATAAATTAATAATGATCCCACTGCAGCTGAGCATATTGACTTGTTTTCTCCCTCAGTGTTGAGCACTCCTGGCTCCCAACTCCTACTGTGTGTATTCAGCTGTGCTGGACTGCTATATAAATATCTTGCTCCCTTCCTTCCTCTCTCCCCAGCCATTGTGTTATTAGCTACACATTAATGGAGTCGTTCGACACAAAATAATTGAGTCTTTGAAGTGTCGGAATTGCAATAAATCCTCCACATAGTGAAAAGTGTCAACTTGACCGGTTGTCATATCGCCTGCTACTTCCATTATTAAGCATGTGAAGACTACCGTTTATTTTCTCAGCAGTGGCGTGAGGGTTTGATGTGATTTCTGGGAATCTATGGTCTCTATTTGTACCCATAGGGCTCTGGTCAAAAATATTCCACTATAGGGAATAGGGTGCCATTTAGGATGCAACCTCAATCTTCTGTTTCTAACCCTGAAACACAACAGATTAACAAACTTTTATTTTGATGGTAACTTTGATTGTAACAAATGGATTAAATGTGGTCCAAAAATGAGATGCCACATTTATGTCTATTATCATCAAGACATTATGAATTTATCTTATGTTACATTTTGGCGGTTTGCTCCATGTACTCATTCAGACAGATGTCTGTACAGTTTTTATCTGTTGCTTTTCTCAATTTCTAAGTCGCTAGCAGGTGTATTTACACATGCTTTTGAAGGAACAATAGATGTTTCTCTCTCACCAGGTGCCTTCTGCAAAGTACTGATTGACACTCTTGAGGGAACTCCTGGCCTACGTATTGTTTGGAGGACATTTCGGCCCCTAATCCAAGGGAAGATCCTCTACACCCCTGACACACCTGCAACTAGACTAATGGTGAAAGAGGTAAAACAAAGGAGAAACTCATATTGTATGCACATCACGTGTCTGCCAGGGTTGGTGTCAATTTGAATTGAAGTCAGTCAAGTAGACTGAAAGAAAATGGATGTCTGCAAGAATGTGGACTCTGTGATCCCAACACTCATAACAGTGTTGGGGACATTGACTTTGGGTGCCGACGTAAATAGCTTGAATAATTAAAATGTTTGCGATTGTATCTAATTGCATATTTTCACTTCACGAATCATACCAAGACGAGGCATTTAGATGAGCTGGTAAATCAAAACGTGACGATACACGCTATGAACCCCTCTCCAGAAACCGCAAAGAAAGAGCCAGGGAGAGGAAATAGGGAACACACTCAGGGGATATAATCTATTTTTCATGACGTTTCTCCCGTAATTAACATAATTTTGAAACTGCATAAACAAAACAAACCAATGGTGAAAAGCTGTGGGGAATTGGATGTGAAGAATATCTAGTAAGATAATGTCTTAGTAGATCCACCGACTTCACAGCGAGTGGCTCGGTCTTGCCATAGGGGCCCGTCTTCACACCCTTAGCAGCCCAATTGTTTACATCTCAGTGCTTGGGTGTAAATAACCCTGTTTACATTAGTCACAACGGGTGGTAGAAATCAAATCAGTCTCCCCGGGGGATAGGTGAAAATACGAAGACGCAGTGTGTTCTCAAGGTCAGATTGGCTGCGAAATAAATTTGATAGCACAGTGTGAATGCCTTCAAATTGAGTAGGGTTAGAGATGGAATTTTCCATATTTTAATCACCACACTATCTCTTTTTCTTGTTTCAGGCAAATAGGACTTTCAACGCATTGGCCATGTTGAAAGAGTTGTTGGAAGCTTGGGAGGATTTTGAACCACGTGGTTGGAACTACTTTCAAAATGGCCCCCAAGTCAGTGCACTGCGGGTAAGATTTATGACTCCTTCAACAGAAACATGGAAACCTGATGTACTACACCGTAGAGCTGATTTACATGTGACAGATGTTAGACAAGGATGAATGACTTGTCATACATGAGTATCACTGTCTTATCTATGGTGATTTATCTAATGTTAAAGTAGGTGAGAAAATGAAAATAACAGATGTTTTTATGTGTTAAATCTAGTTGAAAATAGCTTTAATGTCAATAACCATCTGTGGAGGCTCCTCAGAGGAAGAAGGGGAAGACCATCCTCCTCAGTGAATTTCATATTTTTTTTAAAGTAGTGAAACATTAAACTATACTAAATATATTCACGTCACCAAATAATTGGTTTAACCACTGTTTTGCAATGAAGGTCTACAGTAGCCTCAACAGCACTCTGTAAGGTAGCACCATGGTGTAGCCGTAGCACAGCTAGTTTCCATCCTCCTCTGAGTAAATTGACTTACAAAATACAATACAAAACCAAGGACGCTCGTAGTTCTCACCCCCTTCCATAGACTTACACAGTAATTATGAGGACATCCTCCACCCTACCAGAGCTCTTGCAGCATGAACTGACATGTTGTCCACCCAATCAAAGGATCAGAGAATCAATCTAATACTGAAAGCATAAGCTACAGCTTGCTAGTATTACAGTGCATAACATGTGAGTACTTAACTGGCGGATGTTTAGCCTACTCAAACACCCTGCTCAAACAGAGAGTGATGCTATGTTAGCTAGCTGGCTATGGCTATCAAATACTGGAACTCTTCCAAGTCAAGGTAAACGTTTGGTTTCATTAATTTATTGCAACCGGTGCCTGCCAGTGTAACTGCTAAACTGCTTGCTGACTGTACTACATGATTGTAGCGGATTTACTAACCCGTTAGTTCTAGTAGCTACGTTGACTATGACGTTAGTTAATATGGTTACAACAATGTAGGCTGTGTTTAGCGGTTATGATATGAAGGATTGGCTTGGAAAGGTTTTTTTCCACCTGGTCACAGGCAGCTGATGTGTTGTACACTGAAGTCCACAAGCGAAGGGAAAAGGTGAGAGGAGGAGAGTGTGTAGATGCAAAAAATAATTATTCAATGATCAAAGGGATCACATTTGTATGTGGCTGCTATGAAATTGAACCGTGTTTACGTGTGATCAGGGGTGTATTCATTCCGCCAATTCTGTTGAAAACTGTTTCTTAAACGGAAGCAAATGGACCAAAATGGGGATAAACATACCTGAATTTAGCCAATAAAATCTTGTTTTCAACTGTTGGACTAATGATTACACTCTAAATCAGCTAGATGCAGGCATGTTTTGCATGTGTCAATGTCTGTTACCTTGATTACTCAAATTTATCTCGACCTGTGCACCTACATTGTAATCTTTTCCTAAGCTAGGTTCTAGCAACTTCATGATTGGGTATAGGGAAAATGTGAATATCATGTTGTAGCCTAGACCTATCGATGTTACATTGAGCTGCCTGAATGGAATATGAATGGCAGTCATCCAATATGCTGTAGTAAAAATAAGGCCATGCTCATTAAAAAAATGACCGTCCTCCCTCATCTTAAAACTTCTTCAGGATCGGTGGGTCCCCTGCGGGATGTTGAGCTAACGTAGGCTAATGCGATTAGCATGAGGTTGTAAGTGACAAGAACATTTCCCAGGACATAGACATATCTGATATTGGCAGAAAGCTTAAATTCTTATTAATCTAACTGCACTGTCCAATTTACAGTAGCTATTATAGTGAAAGAATACCATGCTATTGTTTGAGGAGAGTGCACAGTTTTGAACATGAAAAGTTATTAATAAACAAATTAGGCACATTTGGGTAGTCTTGATACAACATTTTGAGCAGAAATGCAATGGTTCATTGGCTCAGTCTAAAACTTTGCACTATGCATATCCTTGCTTCAGGGACTGAGCTGCAAGCAGTTAGATTTGGGTATGTCATTTTAGGTGAAAATTGAAAAAAAGTAGTGGATCCTTAATTAAGAGGTTTTTCAACTGCACCAACCGCCACTGATATACAGTGTGTTTATAATGTATTCAGACCCCTTGACCTTTTCCACATTTTGTTATGTTACAGCCTTATTGTAAAATTGATTAAATTGTATTTGTACCCCATTGTGACAAGCAAAAACACGTTTTAAGAAATGTTAGCAAATGTATAAAAAAATACAAAACTGAATTATCACGTTTACATAACTATTCAAACCCTTTACTCAGTACTTTGTTAAAGCACCTTTGGCAGCGAGCTTGGCACACCTGTTTTTGGGCAGTTTCTCCCATTCTTCTTGGCAGATCCTCTCAAGCTCTGTCAGTTTGGATGGGCAGCGTCGCTGCACAGCTATTTTCAGGTCCCTCCAGAGATTCTTGATCGGGTTCAAGTCTGGGCTCTGGCTGGGCCACTCAAGGACATTCAGAGACTTGTCCCGAAGCCACTCCTGTGTTGTCTTGGCTGGGTGCTTAGGGTCATTGTCCTGTTGGAAGGTGAACCTTCACTCCAGTCTGAGGTCCTGAGTGTGCTGGACCGTGTTATCATCAAAGATCTCCCTGTACTTTGCTCCATTTATCTTTCCCTCGAACCTGACTATTCTCCGAGTCCCTCCAGCTGTAAAACATCCCCACAGCATGATGCAGCCACCACCGTGCTTCACCGTAGGGATGGTGCCAGGTTTCCTCTAGAAGTGATGCTTGGCATTCAGGCTAAAGAGTTCAATCTTGGTTTCATCAGACCAGAGAATCTTTTTTCTCATGGTCTGAGAGTCCTTTAGGTGCCTTTTAGCAAACTCCATGCAGGCTGTTATGTGCCTTTTATTGAAGAGTGGCTTCTGTCTGGCCACTGTACCATAAAGGCCTGATTGGTGGAGTGCTGCAGAGATGGTTGCCCTTCTGGAAGGTTCTCCAATCTCCACAGAGGAACTCTGGAGCTCTGTCAGAGTGACCATCGGCTTCTTTGTTACCTCGCTAACCAAGGCCCTTCTCCCCCGATTTGTTCATTTAGGCTGGGAGGCCAGCTCTTGGAAGAGTCTTGGTGGTTGCGAACCTCTTCCACTGAGGCCACTGTGTTCTTGGGGACCTTCAATGCTGCAGAATTTTTTTTGTACACTTCCCCAAATCTGTTGCCTCAACACAATCCTGTCTCGGAGCTCTACGGACAATTAATTTGGTTTTAGCTCTGACATTGCTTTGTTAACTGTGGGAAATTATATAAAGAGATGTTTGCCTTTCCAAATCATGTCCAATCAATTTAATTTGCCACAGGTGGACACCAAACAAGTTGTAGAAACATCTTAAGGATGTTCAATATAAACAGGGTGCACATTAACTCAATTTCGAGTCTTATGGAAAAGGGTCTGAATACTTTCACACCCTTAGATATTTCCATGTATTTATTTTTTGCAAAACAATCAATATTTGCAAAACAAACGTGTTTTCTCTTTGTCAATTTATCGGGTATTGTGTGCAGATTGATGAAGATTATATATATATATATATATATTAATCATTTTTAGAATAAGGCTGTAATGTAAGAAAATATGGAAAAAAGGAAGGGGTCTGAATTCTTTAAACATGCACTGTACATCAGTCGGAATTATCCTTGTCCATTAGAATTTTGAATGACATACACAAGCCATTCCACTAGGCATATTTACCAACCTTTATCTCTCAAAAGTAGGGTCCTACACTTCCTCCCACCAGAATATATCTAACATTTCTAACACAAATTCAGCTGAAAAATATAGCTACATATCAGGTTTATCGATATGGAAAAAATAAAGTCATTATGGGTAAGTGCTGGATAATTTTCACCCCGGCAGTCAGGGAAGGGGATTAGCTTGGAATGGAGAGATGGAGAGCTCACACACCTTTCCCTTCCCAGAAACCCCCTCTCTCTCCTTCCCCTTCCCTTGAAGCAGACATTACTCCCGTGTCACCTGAAATGAGCTTATGGGCAGCTAGGGAAGAGCGTAGCCAAGCACTCCATGTAGCCAGGTTATTCATTACCCCAGCCCTAACCTTTACACAAATGGACCCTGCAATTCTCCTTTGTCTTCATTTTCTCCCTCTGAGCAGCAGGCCTCAGAACTGGTAGTTCCGTGGTGTCATCTTCTCCAGAGGTCTCTCAAGGTTTTAGCAACTTTCTACATTGATGGCGGCAATTACATCACAGTTGAGTTATCAGCCGAGCTGAAGAGAGAAATCTCTTAAATCCCAAATAAACCCCTAGCCCCTACTGATTGGATCTAGGAGGATTGGATAGGCATAAGCAAAATGGTGACAATTCCACCTCATAGACATAGATAGACAACTGCGGTGCCCAAAAGCCATTTTAGCATGGGCAGTGCTATTGAGGACTTGCCTCATTTTGAAGGCAGGTTTACGTTTATAATCTTGTCCTGGAGGCAGAACTGAGCGATTTCCGCTAATGGGCCAGCTGCAAGGTGAAAATTGGATACATTGTAAAAAGTAATTTAATTTCAGGTTAGGCATTAGGGTTAGCAGTGTGGGTAAGTTTAATGTTAGGGTTAAGTTTAAAATCAGATTGTACGACTTTGTGGCTGTGCCATCTAGTGCTCACTCTGCAGAGCTGCCTCCAGGGTAAGATTAATGACAATAAATGCCAATCTGCATGTTGAAGTCGTCAACTGGGTGTGACTCCCTATGGGTTAAAGAAGGATCACTTAATTCCATCCAGGTTATGAGGATGGATCAGCCAATGAATTATACTTGTGAGCAAACATTCCACAACTGCAAGTGGTCTTTATACAGTGGGGCAAAAAAGTATTTAGTCAGCCACCAATTGTGCAAGTTCTTCCACTTAAAAAGATGATAGAGGCCTGTAATTTTCATCATAGGTACACTTCAACTATGACAGACAAAATCACATTGTAGGATTTGTTATGAATTTATTTGCAAATGATGGTGGAAAATAAGTATTTGGTCACCTACAAACAAGCAAGATTTCTGGCTCTCACAGACCTGTAACTTCTTCTTTAAGAGGCTCCTCTGTCCTCCACTCGTTACCTGTATTAATGGCACCTGTTTGAACTTGTTATCAGTATAAAAGACACCTGTCCACAACCTCAAACAGTCACACTCCAAACTCCACAATGGCCAAGACCAAAGAGCTGTCAAAGGACACCAGAAACAAAATTGTAGACCTGCACCAGGCTGGGAAGACTGAATCTGCAATAGTTAAGCAGCTTGGTTTGAAGAAATCAACTGTGGGAGCAAATATTAGGAAATGGAAGACATACAAGACCACTGATAATCTCCCTCGATCTGGGGCTCCACGCAAGATCTCACCCCGTGGGGTCAAAATGACCTAGTGAATGACCTGCAGAGAGCTGGGACCAAAGTAACAAAGCCTACCATCAGTAACACACTACGCCGCCAGGGACTCAAATCCTGCAGTGCCAGACGTGTCCCCCTGCTTAAGCCAGTACATGTCCAGGCCCGTCTGAAGTTTGCTAGAGAGTATTTGGATGATCCAGAAGAAGATTGGGAGAATGTCATATGGTCAGATGAAACCAAAATATAACTTTTTGGTAAAAACTCAACTCGTCGTGTTTGGAGGACAAAGAATGCTGAGTTGCATCCAAAGAACACCATACCTACTGTGAAGCATGGGGGTGGAAACATCATGCTTTGGGGCTGTTTTTCTGCAAAGGGACCAGGACGACTGATCCGTGTAAAGGAAAGAATGAATGGGGCCATGTATCGTGAGATTTTGAGTGAAAACCTCCTTCCATCAGCAAGGGCATTGAAGATGAAACTTGACTGGGTCTTTCAGCATGACAATGATCCCAAACACACCGCCCGGGCAACGAAGGAGTGGCTTCGTAAGAAGCATTTCAAGGTCCTGAAGTGGCCTAGCCAGAGATCTGGAGATCTGCATGGAAGAATGGGGCAAAATACCAGCAACAGTGTGTGAAAACCTTGTGAAGACTTACCGAAAACGTTTGACCTCTGTCATTGCCAACAAAGGGTATATAACAAAGTATTGAGATAAACTTTTGTTATTGACCAAATACTTATTTTCCACCATCATTTGCAAATAAATTAATAAAAAATCCTACAATGTGATTTTCTGGATTTTTTTTCTCATTTTGTCTGTCATAGTTGAAGTGTACCTATGATGAAAATTACAGGCCTCTCTCATCTTTTTAAGTGGGAGAACTTGCACAATTGGTGGCTGACTAAATGCTTTTTTGCCCCACTGTACCTGTTCAAACAACACAGTATGCACCCTTTCAGCTTGTTAACCAACTCATAGAAGTTGTACAATAAGAAAATGGACTACTTAAAAATGGAGATTGTCTTAATGGTGATACCAGTGCGCTCACAAAATGCCTTAGTGGAACAGATACAAAGACGAGTCCTCTAACTACCTCTATATTCCACCTTCACTATCAGAGGGCAAGATGGATTTACTACCATTCTCCCTATACCCATTCAATCCTCTCAGATCTATGCTAGTGCATAGGGGAGAGAGGACAGCTCTGATTTTATGGAATGGCTTGAAGGACCCAGGAAGCAGTATTCTCAAGCACTACTCTGTGTAAAAATAATTACTATTGTTGCCAACAGGTAACCGTATGGGTTTATATCTGTTTATATAACATTCTATTACAGTAAAAGAGTGACTGATAATTAATGGTTGGTTGCCATTTACTTGATGCCAAACCAGTGACCATCTAGGAAAATGTCAAGCAGGAATTATTATTAGAATGACCCTATGTTGGAAAATGGTAAGAGGGCTTGTTTGAGTTTTCATTGGCCGCCTGCCGCCGGGAGCCGACCATTTCCATCCTTTTAAAAGGCCAGGGAAAATATGGGAACGTCTTTTTTTGCTCGAAGACCTCATGTCGGATAATGTAATTTGACACTTGGACGCCGGGGTTAAACGGCATATCTGCAACAATCCGTCCCAAATGCCACTGAATGTTAGGAGTAGTACAACATATATACCATGTTTAGCCATAGACACATTGGCATTCTGTATAATCAATTGAATTTCAGTGACCCTTTACAAATATTCTTAACTCTAAAGTAAAAACAGCATATTGTTTACAATATATTTCTGTATGTACATCTTAAAACTAAATGAATTATTCCACTCTTACTATCACAGATGTATGGTTAAACCGGATGTTTCTTAATGGTCAGGAGCAGTATAGACGTCTTACACGTTTGACCTCATGTTAAACATTCCAAAGTGTTTACTTACAAACGCCACTGAACACATTGGTCAGAATATGTTTGAGGCAGAGAGAGCGAGGCAGAGAGAATTTCAGCCTGTTTTGCCACACACTACATTATCAGCAGACCATGTTCAGTTATGCAATACAACACCACTATTATCGTGTTATTACACGGTTGCAATTTCATGGTTGCGAGCATACTGTATGCACCCTACAGATCACACTGAGGGGAGCAGTCCCAGACAGATGGAAAGGCTGCATCCCAAATGGCACCCTTTATAGTGCACTACTTTTGATCTGGGCCCATCGGGATCAGGTCAAAAGTAGTGCACTATAAAAGGAATAGGGTGCCATTTGGGGTGCAAGTAATGTATTTTCACCAAAACCTGTACCAGGGAACGTACAGAACCTGAGTAGGAAGCTATTATGTAAGGCTCCCATTGTTCTACACTGCAGGGATGGGTGGCCATTCATTTTTGAAACTGCACTCATACTGTAGGGAGGCTGTAACAGCAACACCATTTGCATTTAGATTAGCATATCTCTTCCTTAACTATTTGAGTGCCGAGTGAAATCATGGAATGAGGCTTAAGCCGAGCTGACAGTTAAGACACCTGGTGCTTATCACACTGGGGTGAGGGCTGGGGGAAGGAGGAAGGAGACAGTCATAGGAAGCACACAGTGTGTGTATGTGTGTGTGGGAATGTACACTTGTTTGTGCACATGCCTGAGTGTGTCTGCGTATGTGCCTGCGACTCTACATGTGTGAATGTGCATGGTCATGAAAAAGGTGGGTGTAAATTCCCAAGCCTGCAGTACAACAGTGCCATCTAGCTTAATGTTTCTAATTAATTCTATCACAGGGGGAAAACTAGGTCCTAAGGATCTGCAGTGCTGCAGGTCTCCAATTAGCTTCCACTGCATTCATTTCTCAGTGCATTGATTGTTTTATAATCTGATGAGTGTAAATTACCCTCACAACCCCTTTTCTCTGGTTTTCAAATCAGGCCTTTCTGGATAACCCGGCGTTTGCAGCCGCACTCAACCACGGGCTCGAAGGCACGAGATGGACGGAAGAACTGCTCGCCAACTTCCTGTACAACGGGCCCCCTGAGGACCGCCCCGCGGGCATGCCGCCGAATGACTGGCGCGACGTGTTCAACACCACCAGACAAATCCTGGACCTCCTGAAGAAGTTCATTGGGGTTTGTTAATTCTCTCTCTTCACATTGTCATTTGATCTAATTCTTCCCCCTTTCACAAAATACACTGACATGGAGTGTGTTTATGTATCCTCCCACTGGGCACAGACGGTCAATTCAACATTTATTCCACATCGGGTCAACGTCATTCCATTGACATGAGGTGAAAACAACGTTGATTCTACCATTGTGTGCCCAATTGTCTAGCTCTAATATATGAGGAAAAAAATGTTCAACACCGTGTGTGCGTTCACAACTATAATAGTTAAATTCTTCACCCCCAACAGCACAAGCTGTCATTTGATTGGGTGAATACAAAGGTCCATATCAATTGACAACCTAGACAACATTCCGAAAAATGCCTAACTGTACTGCTGTGGTAATAAAACGGATTGTTATAAGCATCCATGGACACACATTTCAGCTAACATAACACAAGACACAGCGCTATCTTTACACATACTGTTGTGACATGCAGACAGTTGGGTGAACATTGATGTATTGATCCGTTTGGTGGTTTGCAGCGATACACTACTTTCCCTTGCGCTATGTAGCCACACGTGTAGACTACAGACATTTCGTCATCCCCCTCATTGCTAATACCTGGGAGATGACATCTAAGCCTCCAGGGGTTTAACCACATGGGGCAAAAAAAATCAAAAAGTAATGCAATCCATTTTTGTTCCTGATGTAATTCCGTATCTGAAAATGGACGCCGGGATGATGTTTACTCGTCAATCATTTACCTTTTCCTTGTCGCATAGGCTCAACGCATGCTGAGCGTGGACAGGGGGGAGAAAATGTGAAATGTGCTCTCTCTCTCTCTCTCTCTCTCTCTCTCTCTCTCTCTCTCTCTCTCTCTCTCTCTCGCTCTCTCGCTTCCTCTCGCTCTCTCTCGCTTCCTCTCGCTCTCCCTTTCTCTCTCTCTACCCCTTCCCCCTCCTCTCCCCACTCTTTTATTTTTGCTCTCTCTCTCTTCCATTTGAATTTCTCTCAAGGTATAAAAAATGTAATCAGTATATTAATCAAAGGCTCATGTAGTCAATACATGTCAAGTTGAGGAAACATGGCCAAATGTAACTATAAATCAACATTTCTGGTCTTTCAGGTCCTTCAAATTCAAGAAGACATATGACTAGTAATACAACATTGATTCTTTATACTTTCTGAAAATGAAATGTCAAATTGGTTGGACTCATTACATCCACAGAATTTACTAATCCAATATGAATTTTATGAATACACAAATGGCTAATCGTTGACCAGAGGATACGTTTGGTTGTGAAAGATGTTGACTGGGTGCCTACATAAGCTACTTCCTGAAGTGGTCCATAGATAGATTAACTTAAGTGAGTAGATACACTTGATTTGTATTCTGTTATCATCTATAATGCAGATGGCTAGTCCTCCCCAGCAAATATGCTGGCACATGGCTAAAAACATATTATCATATACAATATATAAATGTACACTGAGTGTACAAAACATTGTGAACACCTGCTCTTTCCATGAAATACCGTGCCTTCTAAAAGTATTCATACCCCTTAACTTAGTCCACATTTGGTTGTGTTACAGTATGAATTCAAAATTGATTAAATCAATTGTTTAATCACCCATTTACAAACATTATCCATAATGACGAAATGAAAAAAAAACATGTTTTTAGAAAATGTTGCAAGTTTATTGAAAATGAAATACAGAGATATCTAATTCACACCCCTGAGTCAATATGTGTTGCAATCACTTTTGGCAGCGATTACAGCTGTGAGTCTTTCTGGGTAAGTCTCTAAGAACAATGCACACCTGGATTGTACAATATTTGCACATTATTATTTTTTAAATTCTTCAAGCTCTGTCAAGTTGATTGTTGATCATTGCTAGACAGACATAAATTGCCATAGATTTTCAAGACGATTTAAGTTAAAACTCTAACTAGGCCATTCAGGAACATTCAATGTCATCTTGGTAATGTAACGGTTTTCTTCTGCTGAAGGAGAGGAGGACCAAAATGCAGCGTGGTTAGAGTTCAACATGTTTAATCAAGACCATACACGAGAACACTACAAAATACAAAACAACAAATGTGAAAACCGAAACAGTCCTATCTGGTGCAATGACACAAAGACAGAAGACAATCACCCACAAAATACCCACAGAGTATGGCTGCCTAAATATGGTTCCCAATCAGAGACAACGATAGACAGCTGCCTCTAATTGAGAACCAATCTAGGCAACCATAGACCTACAAACTACCTAGAAAGGAAACAGCCCCATAAACATACAAAAACCCCTAGACCAGGCAAACACATAAATCCCCCATGTCACACCCTGACCTAACCAAAATAATAAAGAAAACAAAGATAACTAAGGCCAGGGCGTGACAGGTAAGCTACTCACTCTCCCAGTGTTTGTTGGAAAGCAGACTGAACCAGTTTTCCTCTAGGATTTTGCCTGTGCTTATAGCCTTATTCCGTAAATGTTTTCCCTAAAAAGCTCCCTAGTCCTTGACAATGACAAGGATACCCATAACATGATGCAGCCACCACCATGCTTGAAAATATGAAGCATGGTACTCAGTGTTGTGGTGGATTTGTCCCAAACATAACGCTTTGTATTCAGGACAAAA
The DNA here is from genome assembly GCF_013265735.2 of Oncorhynchus mykiss. NCBI lineage: Eukaryota > Metazoa > Chordata > Actinopteri > Salmoniformes > Salmonidae > Oncorhynchus > Oncorhynchus mykiss. Next base: position 20,805,106 of record NC_048573.1, on the reverse strand, counting down.
AGTACATTTCTTTGACACATTTTTTTTAGTATTACTTAAGAGCATTGTACCCATAACATGAGCATCTAAGAGCATTGTTGCAAACAGGATGCATGTTTTGGAATATTTTTATTCTGTACAGGCTTCCTTCTTTTCACTCTGTCATTTAGGTTGGTATTGTGGAGTAACTACAATGTAATTGATCCATCCTCAGTTTTCTCCTATCACAGCCATTAAACTCTGAATTAAACTGTTTTAGTCACCATTGACACTGTAACTGTTTTAGTCACCATTGGCCTCATGGTGAAATCCCTGAGCAGTTTCCTTCCTCTCCGGTAACTGAGTTAGGAAGGACACCTGTATCTTTGTAGTGATTGGGTGTATTGATACACCATCCAAAGTATAATGAATAACTTCACCATGCTCAAAGAGATATATATTTTTTTAAATTACCCATATACCAATAGGTGCCGTTCTTTGCGAGGCATTGGAAAACCTCCCTGGTCTTTGAGGTTGGATCTCTTTTTGAAATTCTCAGCTCGACTGAGGGACCCTACAGATAATTGTATGCGTGGGGTACAGATTTGGGGTAGTCATTCAACAATCATGTTAACCACTATTATTGAACACGGAATGAGTTAGTGAAACCTATTATGCGATTTGTTAAGCACATTTTTACTCATTAACTTATATAGGCTTGCCTTATAAAAGGGGTTGAATAGTTATTGATTAGTTCTAATTATTAAATAGTTATTGATACAAGACAGCTCGGCTTTACATACTTTTTTACATATTTACATGTATTTTTTTAAATTGACAAAATAAATTCCACTTTGACATTATAAGGTATTGTGTTTAGATCAGTGATACAAAATCTAAATGTAATCAGTTTTAGATTCAGGCTGAGAAAGCAAAGGGGTGTGAATAGTTTCTAAAAGCACTGTAGAATTGACCAGGTGAATCCAGGTGAAAGTTATGATTTCTTATTGATGTCACTTGTTAAATGCACTTCAAATCAGTGTAGATGAATTCGAGGAGACAGGTTAAATACATTGTTTTTAAGCCTTGAGACATGGATTGTGTGTGTGTGCCATTCAGAGGGTGACTGGACAAGACAAAATATTTAAGTGCCTTTGAACTGGGTATGGCAGTGTGTGCCAGGAGCACCGGTTTGTGTCAAGAACTGCAATGCTTAACAGTTTCCCGTGTGTATCAAGACTGTTCCACCACCCAAATGACATCCAGACAACTTAACACAACTGTGGGAAGCATTAGAGTCAACATGGGCCAGCATCCCTGTGGAACGCTTTTAACACCTTGTAGAGTCCCTGTCCCAATGAATTGAGGCTGTTCTGAGGGCAAAAGGGGGGAGGGGGGCATGCAACTCAATATTAGGAAGGTGTCCTTAATGTTTTGCACAGTCAGTCCATGCTAATGTCCTCCCGCAGCTATCATCTATCAGCGTACCCTCTACAACCATGACATCACTGTGTCTGCTACTACAATGTTGCCTCGTGCCCAAATAGCAACCGGATACATTTATGGTGCAGTTATTTTGACCAGGGCCCATAATAGTGCACTATTTAGGGAATAGGGTGCCATTTGTGAGTCTAATAAAGGGCAGCGAGAGATTGGAGGTGGCAGCCTGTCACATTGTCAGTAGGTTAGTTCCTCAACCGTGATCGAAGTCCAATCGTTGCTATCCAACTGCATAGACTTAGCACCACCATATCCAGTGGTTGGGGAAAAGCATGACATGTTTGACATAGGGTGAATTTGCTCTAGATGCTGATTTTGGATCAGATTCACATTTTCCCAACTAATAGTTCAAGTTAGGATTGTGGGAGGAAGATGCTGATCCTAGATCTAGACCTAGCGTCAACTTCACCCCGGATCTAGTAGGGTTAGGGTTTATTGAGGACAAAATGTACTTACTATGACTGTGATAGAGCATGTGGTTGTCTCACCGAGCAATCTTAAGATAAATGCAATAGCTGTAAGTTGCTCTGAATAAGCGTGTCTGCCAAATTACTTAAATGTAATAGGATTTTGATGGGTTGACTTACAGCAGTGGGCTTGTGCTGAGTGGCTGTTTAGCCTGCTTAGCCTGCTTCCTCAATGGATCACTACAGATTACAAGTGTAGATCCAAACTCTTAAAGAGGACAAACTTTTGAATGCAGTTGACGTTTGACTCTGCAGTGTTCTTGTCATAAGTCGTCATGGCGATTATAAACTAAGTGGGACATGGAAGTGTCTGTCAGGTCTCAGCTGAAACATCAGCTTGACAAGCACACATACACAATCCATGTCACAATTGTCTCTAAGCTTAGAAATCTTTCTTTAACCTGCCTCCTCCCCTTCATCTGCACTGATCTGAAGTGGATTTAACAAGTGACATCAATAAGGGATCACAGCTTTCACCTGGTCAGTCTGTGTCATGGGAAGAGCAGGTGTTCCTAATGTTTTGTAAACTCAGTGTATATGACAATGAAACATATGTATTTGTTAAAGAGATGCTGCCACATGGTTGGTCGTACAGTATGTAAACTCTCATAGTTAATACATTGTAGGTAAGATGACACAATATATAATTATATCTAATGCATTGCGAGTAAACCAATACATTAAAACCCCTTTCCTGCAGTCAAATGACCTAGTGGCCTCATGGGTGGAATAAACATTTATCTTTTTTAAATGCTGGAAATCCGGTGTTTCTATGTAAAATAGTTTTGTTATATTTCAGTCTTCTGTGATGTATAAAAAGTGTAATATTGGGATGCAAACTCAAAATGGAATACATTTCAACTCTATATCCGACATGGTGCGGCTGTCTTCTTCTTTGTAAGCCCATAACCATGTGTGTGAGATGTGTACTTTTGTTTCAAAGTAGATTTGTTTAAGACTTCCAAGAAACTCTCTGTGTGACCCTGATTTAGCCCACTGCAGCAAAAGTCGAAACAAACCTGACATTTCTCTAGATACAGGGCAGGCACAAACTGCCCAATAATCATATAATGTCATGTACTGCATAACGTACAGTCAAAAATGTGACATGCTGAATTTGGACACTCAATAACAACATATGCAATGATATGCTGTCTGTGAAAATAGCAAAGGACCTTCTTTACTGAGAGAAAGTACCATAACAAACCCGTGTGGTAGAGGTATGTGTGGACAGCTGTCAAGCCGGACTCACTCCCCAGATGGCTAGCTCATTACAGTCCATCGGAAACAAGGATATAAAGCGAGTGCCAGCCAGCTACCAAATCTATATCTCAGTATGCCTCAGCTATACTCCATAACATATCCCTTGGCAGCTCTGCATCATTTGTAACTCCGCTGTTGTCCAGTCTATTGTTTTCAGTGTCAGTACCAAAACATATTGGTTCTACTGCACCATTCCTCAGGCATGTCTTATGTTGTTGTTTCTGTTCATCACTTCTTTTTGGATCGTGGTATTGCAGGAAGGCTATTTTCACTTTTTATTTTATTATTGTCTTTTAGTGAGGAGCATTAATGCAAATATGGTACGTTTAAGCAATAAGGCCCGAGGGGGTGTGGTATATGGCCAATATACCACAGCTAAGGGCTGTTCATAAGCATGACTCAACGCTGAGTGCCTGGATACAGCTCTTTGCCATGGTATATTGGCCATATACTCTACCACAAACCTCAGAGGTGCCTTATTGCTATTATAAACTGGTTACCAACGTAGAGCAGTAAAAATAAATGTTTTGTCATTCTCGTAGCATGCGGTCTGATATACCACTGCTGTCAGCCAATAAGCATTCAGTGCTCGACCATCCAGTTTCTAATCATGTGTACATGTCTAAAATCTTACTGTCGGTACAGGAGAAAAAGGTTGTGTATGATATTGCGGAAGACCTAACATGAGTTTGTATGCCCTATGCACTGAGGCACAAACTTGATTTGCATGCTCAAAATCGAGTTACAAATCATGTAATTTCAAACATTGTGTACAACAATCTACCTAAGGTACTCTGATGTTTACTATTATCGCTATGATACATAATGGGGAGTTGAAATGAGTTGAGTGTTGATTGAAGGACATTTTAGATTAGATAGATAAGATTTGTTTATTAGTCACAGGCACAGGGTCGCAGATGTAATCGCAGGGCACGGTGAAGTACTTATGCTTCTAGCTCCAACAGTGCAGGTCAAATGTGGCCGGTGACACTTTGCTCCTTCAAAGCCCAATATCTTGAAAACTTGACTGCTGACATGAGTGGAGTTTTCCTTTTAAGATTAGTTTCTGTAGGTAATGGGACTCTATTGAGTTCAGTAGTGCAACTACATTTTACTAAAAGTATATGCAAACAACTTTAATCGTGTCTTTCATGGGCGGTACAGTTGGCCTTGAATTGTCCATCTTTCAGAGTTGTTGGAAAGATGGGAGATGCGACGAGTGGGTGTAATGGTTTTGGACATGTTCTTTCTGTGTAATATCTGTGAAACACCCAGGGCTGGAATTGGTTGGCAACAGGTGGGAACTTTTAAAGGAATGGGGTTCCCAAAGTGACATTTTCAGGAAGATCTGTATCCTGAGATGAATGCATACCTAAAGCACTCTCCAGCGCTCTCTTTTCTCGTCCCATATTAAAGTAACGATCTTGTTTAAGACCCCTAGCAGTTTGTAAAGAATTAAGTAAACTTATTTTCTCTCTTTCTTAGCGTAAACTTATCTTTCCATGTTACAGTGCCTGGACCTGGATAAGTTTGAGGCTGTTGACAGTGAGGGACATCTCGTGGCTAGAGCCTTGGAGCTTCTAGAAAACGATACGTACTGGGCTGGTATAGTTTTCGAAGACCTCGACCCTGCCGCCAGCCACCCCCCTCCTTACGTCAAGTACAAGATCCGCTTGGACATCGATGAGGGGGAGAGTACCAATAAGATTAAAGAAAGGTAGGCACAGTGCACAGACTCTCCACTGTCAGCCTGTTCTGTTTTAGTGCCAAAGAGAGAACTTTGGGCGACAGGGCCTGTATTCATAGTGTCTCAGAGGAGTGCTGATCCAGGATCAGGTCTCCCCGTCCATGTAATGTTATCCAAGATGACCTAAAAGGTGAAACATATCCTAGATCAGCACTCCCACTGAGACACTTTATGAATACAAGCTTAGCCTTTTTTTTGTTTTTTTTGCCAGACAATTGAAGTATCTAAAGCAAATAGAGATTTTCTTGCATATTTCTCTGCTACAGTGCCTTGCGAAAGTATTCGGCCCCCTTGAACTTTGCGACCTTTTGCCACATTTCAAGCTTCAAACATAAAGATATAAAACTGTATTTTTTGTGAAGAATCAACAACAAGTGGGACACAATCATGAAGTGGAACGACTTTTATTGGATATTTCAAACTTTTTTAACAAATCAAAAACTGAAAATTGGGCGTGCAAAATTATTCAGCCCCCTTAAGTTAATACTTTGTAGCGCCACCTTTTGCTGCGATTACAGCTGTAAGTCGCTTGGGGTATGTCTCTATCAGTTTTGCACATTGAGAGACTGACATTTTTTCCCATTCCTCCTTGCAAAACAGCTCGAGCTCAGTGAGGTTGGATGGAGAGCATTTGTGAACAGCAGTTTTCAGTTCTTTCCACAGATTCTCGATTGGATTCAGGTCTGGACTTTGACTTGGCCATTCTAACACCTGGATATGTTTATTTTTGAACCATTCCATTGTAGATTTTGCTTTATGTTTTGGATCATTGTCTTGTTGGAAGACAAAGCTCCGTCCCAGTCTCAGGTCTTTTGCAGACTCCATCAGGTTTTCTTCCAGAATGGTCCTGTATTTGGCTCCATCCATCTTCCCATCAATTTTAACCATCTTCCCTGTCCCTGCTGAAGAAAAGCAGGCCCAAACCATGATGCTGCCACCACCATGTTTGACAGTGGGGATGGTGTGTTCAGCTGTGTTGCTTTTACGCCAAACATAGCGTTTTGCATTGTTGCCAAAAAAAATGTTGGTTTCATCTGACCAGAGCACCTTCTTCCACATGTTTGGTGTGTCTCCCAGGTGGCTTGTGGCAAACTTTAAACGACACTTTTTATGGATATCTTTAAGAAATGGCTTTCTTCTTGCCACTCTTCCATAAAGGCCAGATTTGTGCAATATACGACTGATTGTTGTCCCATGGACAGAGTCTCCCACCTCAATTGTAGATCTCTGCAGTTCATCCAGAGTGATCATGGGCCTCTTGGCTGCATCTCTGATCAGTCTTCTCCTTGTATGAGCTGAAAGTTTAGAGGGACGGCCAGGTCTTGGTAGATTTGCAGTGGTCTGATACTCCTTCCATTTCAATATTATCGCTTGCAAAGTGCTCCTTGGGATGTTTAAAGCTTGGGAAATATTTTTGTATCCAAATCCGGCTTTAAACTTCTTCACAACAGTATCTCGGACCTGCCTGGTGTGTTCCTTGTTCTTCATGATGCTCTCTGCGCTTTTAACGGACCTCTGAGACTATCACAGTGCAGGTGCATTTATACGGAGACTTGATTACACACAGGTGGATTGTATTTATCATCATTAGTCATTTAGGTCAACATTGGATCATTCAGAGATCCTCACTGAACTTCTGGAGAGAGTTTGCTGCACTGAAAGTGAAGGGGCTGAATAATTTTGCACGCCCAATTTTTCAGTTTTTGATTTGTTAAAAAAGTTTGAAATATCCAATAAATGTCGTTCCACTTCATGATTGTGTCCCACTTGTTGTTGATTCTTCACAAAAAAATACAGTTTTATATCTTTATGTTTGAAGCCTGAAATGTGGCAAAAGGTCGCAAAGTTCAAGGGGGCCGAATACTTTCGCAAGGCACTGTATATCTCAGATGATTAATAGTAAGCATTCGGTGCCAATAAATTGATGATTCCATGTCACTCATGGGACAAATGTCATTACAATATGGTGTATCATATAACGGTTTCATCCATGATGTTTTCAGCCGCGGCTGTCTCTTAAACACTGACAATCATGTGATGTGTGTCCTTTCAACGTAAAGGGGATGGTCTCCCGGGGCCCGTGACTCCTTCAACAACCTGCGCTATATATGGGGAGGCTTCGCCTATCTGCAGGACATGATGGACCACGGCATTATACGGGTGCACACGAACAAATCACAGCCGCTCGGCGTGTTCGCCCAGCAAATGCCGTATCCCTGCTACGTGGACGACGTGTGAGTGCAAAAGCTTTTATCTGTCTGCCCATGATTAGAGAGGGAAGAAGGCATTAACACAATAAAAATCTACTCACTCTGGGACTTGCCACTCACCGCCATCACAGGCTTGAGTAATGGTAGTTACTAAGCCCTCACAAATGTCACTGTGGAAATGTTTTTTTTTTTCAGAAGCTACAGAGTATCTCTTCTTTTGTCTTTCGTCATTGGCTACTGCTGTCTGGCACAGCCACAACTTAGGAAAACATAGAGGAGAGAATTGTTAGTATTGCAATTCTAACATGAGCGTTTGAGGTCCATCAGGAGTTTTCAATTATGAATTTTGGCTAAGCTGAGGAAAAACAAACTCGTGTCAAGACGGAGAGACAACAAGACAGAGAAGAAGATGTCTGAGCTATTGATTTACTCAAACCACAGGCTACCCAGGTCTTGAACATTATATACCCGAGCCAGTTTTCCCAAAAGCATCTTAAGGCTAAGTTCCTCCTTAGACTCTTCATAAGAGGATCATTGAATCGAAGAGCTGTTTCCCAAAACCATTGTTACTAAAGTTGCAGTTCAAAAGGTTTGTTATTTAACGATTGCATCAGACCACTCGTAGAACAGGTTCTGTAATTGTGTCGAATTAGACGCTTCACAAGTCCTCAACTGGCAGCTTCATTAAATAGTACCCGCAAAACACCAGTCTCAACGTCAACAGTGAAGAGGCGACACCGGGATGCTGTCCTTCTACGTAGAGTTCCTCTGTCCAGAGTCTGTGTTCTTTTGTGGGTACTATTTAATGAAGCTGCCAGTTGAGGACTTGTGAGGTGTCTGTTTCTCAAACTAGACACACTAATGTTCTTGTCCTCTTGCTCAGTTGTGCACCAGGGACACCCACTCATCTTTCTATTCTGGTTAGAGCCAGGTTGCGCTCTTCTGTGAAGGGAGTAGTTCACAGCGTTGTACGAGAACTTCAATTTCTTGGCAATTTCTCGCATGGAATAGCCTTCATTCATCAGAACAAGAATAGACTGACGAGTTTTTTAAAAAAGTATTTTTTTCTGGACATTTTGAGCCAGTAATCGAACCCACAAATGCTGATGCTCCAGATACTCAACTAGTCTAAAGAAAGCCAGTTTTATTGCTTCTATAAACAGAACAACAGTTTTCAGCTGTGCTAACATAATTGCAAAAGGGTTTTCTAATGATCAATTAGCCTTTTAAAATGATAAACTTGGATTAGCTAACACAACGTGCCATTGGAACACAGGGGGTGATGGTTGCTGATAATGCGCTAATGTGCGCCTATGTATATATTCCATTTTAAAAATCAGCCGTTCCCAGCTACAATGGTCATTTACAACATTAACAATGTCTACACTGTATTTCTGATCAAATTGTTGTTATTTTAATGGACAAAATTGCTTTTCTTTCAAGAACAAGGACATTTGTAAGTGACCCCAAACTTTTGAACGGTAGTGTACCTACGGTATATATTTCAATGTTATTGAAATACTTTATTTAGTTAGAGTTAAAACACTCGTAAGCTTACGTTCCATCGCTATCGGGAAACAGGGCCCTGATGTACCTTTTAATTATTCAGGCTACATTCTTATAGTCCCTCCCTTTCATTCAATGTCATTTTTCCTCCTGGAGAAAGTACCCAATTCCCTTATGAAGCCACTGACAAAGTCCATGATATAGAGATTGATAGGGACCATTCTATTCTGTGTAAATTAGGCATTCATTAGTGTTACTGTTTTATGTCACAATACATACAGTGTCTGTATTTCGAGACAGAGAATGCACTACAGCGCTCAGTCTTAGGCAGCTACGGTTTCCTTAGAGGAAATTACTCCCATCTAAATGGATTGATCATGTATCTCAACGACATCATCGGGGGACAGATAATTACAAAGGAGATCTAAGTCCACTTGTACAACAAAGTACACTGAGTGTACAAAACATTAAGAACACCTTCTTAATATTGAGTTGCACCCCGCCCTTTTGCCTTCAGAACAGCCACAGTTCGTCGGGTCTTGGACTCTACAAGGTGTCTTCCACAGGGATGCTGGCCCATGTTCACTCCAATGCTTCCCACAGTTGTGTCAAGTTGGCTGGATGTCCTTTGGATGTTGGACCATTCTTGACACACACGGGAAACTGTTGAACGTGAAAAACCCAGCAGCGTTTCAGTTCTTGACACAAACCGGTGCTCCTGGCACCTACTACCATACGGTCAAAGGCACTTCAATCTTTTGTCTTGCCCATTCACCCACTGAATCACACACATACACAATCCATGTCTCAATTGTCTCAAGGCTTAAAAATCCTTCTTCATCTACACTGATTGAAGAGGATTTAACCATTGACATCAATAAGGGATCATAGCCATGGAAGGAGTTCCTAATGTTTTGGACATTCAGTCCCAAGTGCACTAAATAGTGACTAGGGTGCAAAGCAGACGCAATGATTCAGGACACAGATATTTCCTGCATTAGAAATCACTCTACCTAAGACCAATGATTTAATTAACAAGTTGTTTACAGCACTAGAGCATATAGCCTAACAACCGTCATGGGAACATACCCTTCTTATGATACAGTAGTATGACCAGGGCTAGAGGGAGTGGAGACTAGAGTCATGTTACGAGGATGTTACGATTGTAGATCAGACCTGGGTTCAAATGGTATTTGCTTTCTGTCAGATACTTCCGCTGCAATTGATTGTGTGTGCTTGGAGCAATGGAACCAATATAATAGTCCCGTAAGTGCAAACTCTGTCCACGTGGTTGACTTAGAACTCAAGAGAATTCATGTTTAACCTATGTATGTTTTTAGATGCAGTAGGCCTAGTGTGGCTGGTGGCATTGATTAGAGCACATATATTTCGAATTCTTTATCTGTGCTTTATCAAGCTTGCCTGATTCAATGTAACCCCTGGAAAAGTCCAGTGTGAATCCCACCCATCTGGCACTCCAGGTCGGCCCAATCAAGCTCAAAATGTTCATGCCAAATACTATTTGAACCCAGGTCTGGTTAGAAATGTGTTATTTTTAATTATGGTAAGTTACTCCGTATGGTTGCCTTGGAAACATATGGTTAAAGACAACATTAGTGCTAGTCGGACAGAGAGCACATTGGCAGAGTCAGTAATGTCTTTATTGATTTGTCATCAACATCTGGACTAGCAATTGAATCTCCATGAAAAAACGTCTCTCTTTAGCCGGATAATCAGCTTGGTTGGTCGCACAAACCACATAACATTCTGTTGAATCTTCAAAAAAGACCTTGATTGGATATAGGGTCGACTAGCTTTATACAATGAACAAGGTATTACAACAACCGACATAGAAACATGATTAGCTGTTTGCAAAAATCGAATCTATCTGAATACTTGTAAATGAAGGTTAAACAGCGTTGTTAGCAGCGGCGTAACAGCGTTGTTACCTGTGGTGCCTTTATGACCGTCGTTACTTGCTGAATATCAAACTGATTGCGGTCCACTTTTACGGTTTCTGAGTATTAGCTCGTTTCAACAAACGCGTATATCACAGAGGTGGTTTGGTGAGCCACACTTGTGTGAGTAGTAATCTTGACCCAGACCTGAAGATCTTATACCTTGTTTGTTTAACACAATCTCATAGCGAAGACCTGGGTTCAAATCCCAGTTGGTCACATAGACACTATGGTGACACACAACAGTAAACTCAGTTGGCTTTATCCCGTGATGACCTGTTGGTGAGCGGGTGAAAGATCATCTTGCATATCCATTGTGGTTTGCTGTAGGCCTGTATTTTTAAGAATGGTCCCCTCACCCTCTCTCATGGCACAATGGAAACCATCCCTTTTATGTTCATTATTTGCCAGCGAATGTTGCAAACGAGCTCAAATGAGACAATCAAAGTGCTTATTTCCTAATGCTGCCCTCCTGCCTGGGTTCCCTCTCCGTGAAACAAAGGAATAATAACCATGGAAGATGAATGGAGGCTATAAAACACCACAAGACCCTTGGTCCCTCTGCCATTTACTCTTTCCCCTGCCTAGACATTTGGGGGTTTCCCCTAAATTATTAACACTTGAAAACCGTTATTTAGTTCATAAATAATTGAGAGTGGGACTGCAGAGAAAAGGAAGATGCAGGGAAGCGTGAGAGAAAAGACCCTTTGAGGTGATTATTGTGATCTCAAAATGTGTCACTGCCGCTGCAGCCAAAAGTGGGAGGAAGAGCATTGTGCATTCAGATGTTCCCGTTTTTTAACCGGCTGGAGACATTTTTCAGTTTAGAAAAGAGCAAAATGCCTAATCTGACTTTAAAATGCAATTTCAAAACCAGAGAATTCTCAGTACTTTTTACACAACTTATTATCAATTGAAAGGATGTGCACTTTAACTGTGCGAAACAAATCAAATTTATGGATTAAGGTCCTAAATTACATACACTTGACACAGTAATGTAGAGTGCTTTATTCAAGCTTTAGTCCATTTAATGCCCTTGTTTGAGTTGATAATAACACACTTTCACTTTACCTGCATATTTTAGACTGCAGATAGCATCCCAAAGGTGATTTTATGAACAGTTCTTGCAATATTGATTTGATTTATCATGCTTTGTTCCATTTTTCATATTATAGAGGGTGAGCCTTGCACTTTCCTTTAAACATTGAGCTATGCATTTCAATCATTGCAGCTCTTTCTCAGGGATATTCTTAATCAGAAGAGTACATTCCGATTGGACACACATGGACACCTCCTTTCAACGTGGACCATTGAGTGATAGTTGATTGCCCCGTAGATCAATGAGATCAGATTATTTAACCACTCAAAAACGGGAGATAGGTATCACTACACTAAAAGCACAACCAACATGATGAAATAATCCTGTGGTTAAAGTTTCACCAAAACAACAGTTTACGTGAATGAATTTTTGCAAATCCAATGCATTTTACATTTAGATTCCACGTCACAGAGCTGCACATTGACGAATTATGCTGAAACGGCGTTGATTCAACTATTTTTTCCCCAGTGGCTTTTCTTTTCCTCCATTGCACCTCTAATATATTATTAGACAGGGGTTGACCTACAGTATTGACCCAGTGGCTCTCATGAAACAAAGACCCATAGAGATACCACTGTGTTTCCAGCAGGTTTACCCTCTCTCCTTCCTCAGTGTATTTCTCTCCCACTCCAGTACCTATTTACAGTACAAAGTCAGCTGCTGCAGATCTGTTGGTTCTTCAACGAAAGAGCCGACCCCCTTTTTTTTTTTTTGCATTTTCAAACTGTATTTGTCACATTCCCACACCGACCGTGCGATGAAGGCTGAGGATAAGAGTTCAGGCTCCTCGGCATTTAAGGGCGGGATAAGACACGGCAAACGAGTCTCTGCTGCGCTCGAATCAGAGAATCCATTTTTTTGTAACTCAATGCTGTTCCATATCAATAGTCGTTTAACAATGCCATCTTGATATTGTATCAGAACTTAATTACAATAACATGTACATAGAACTTGGATACTGCACGGGACAGGTTCCTATGAGGCTTTTGAAATTGTTTACGGCATAGGCATATGAGTATTGTGACTCCACTATCCAGCGGTATTACTTTGCAAACGGGAAAAAGGATGTGTTATCAGCAAATACGAGAGACAAATACATCAACGATACAGCCCCTTTGTGCCTTTTTTGCACAACAATAAAGACACCAAATTGACTTTCAAACAGTAGATACTTTTGAGAATCACCACGTCTGCAAACATAAATGTTTGTAGCGGCAGCTAAAATTATCTCTGAAACATACCAACCAACTAACCCTTGGATGACCCCCCCTCCCCCCCTTTCAGTGGCAAGAACATATTTAACATAATTACACTTTTCTCTGGGGTTTCTCTGCCCATATCACTTGATTTACTAAGAACCCCGAGTCTCCCAACTCCCCTAAATTTAAGTCACGGCGGCGATGTTACTCGGGCCCTGTAACATGCACCCAGTAGAGGACTTATATTATTTAAGCATCCTCAAATCGATCAGCAATGTATTATTCAGGAGCATCTGGTGGCAAGGTTGTCAGTGTCAAACGTGGTGTGCATGACTGATCTACTCTATGGTGACAAGGAGTTAACGGTCGCAGGTTGGCAACCATTAAAGGGGCAATCGGGAATTTGGTACGTCAATGTTTGAATCCCAGATTGACCCTTTTTAAAGAGATATTACAACATAATAAGGACTCTGTAATAATGGGATTACTATTCAATCTGATGCAACTGTTAGCTGAGGCACGATCTTGTTTGTTTGTTTGTAAAAAAAAAAAATTCAAATAGGCACATTTTACAGAAAAAGACATGATCTACTAAACAAACCGAGCAAGTAGAAAAAGCGTAAATAAATAACAGAATAAAATGAAACAAAAATAAACCAAACTAAGACACAAAGTGGTCTAATCAGGGATCAGATTACAAAAGTCATTATGAAGACAAGGGGCTTCTTTAGATTTAACTCGTTTAAAAGATGTCTTGTACAATGTAACCTCATTCAAAAAGGTTACACACAGAGGGGTCGTTTTTAATGTATGAAATATTTTTCCATAATAATTCAACATTCCTGTCCTCCATTGGGAAACAAAATCTGACATGATTATATTAAAGTGGCTATAATAAGATCATTTTATGTCATCTAGTATTGAAATGCCTCCCAGATAGGGTTTAGAGAGCTGCCATGTAAAGAAAAGATGTGATTAAAGTCAAAAAGAGATTGAAAACACAACCACTGTTTTCTTTTTCCCCTTTCATTTCTTTACTTTAAGCTCTTAAGCAGACCTGAGTTGACATTAGACATGTTATTTAAATTCCACACACACACATTCCAAGTTCAACTTTTTTGACACTCCGATTCTGTTTCAGTTGCTCCTAGAAACTTGGTGGTGTTAACTTGAACCCTTCTTGTGGCTTACACTGCTTCCTGTGAAAGTGATACATCCCACGAGAGAACAGGAAGTGACCTCGAAGCCAGGTCGCTCCCATTCAAGCACTCGCATTACTGAATTTTCTCTGTCACAAGGGCTGTCTCTACATTGCGAAGTAGAGGACAAGGTACACCGTTATTCCCCTCTGACTCCCTAATTGGTACTACTGAGAGACAGCGTTTGGTTGATGTCTTTCAAAGCTAGGCAAAACTCCAAGTTCTCTCCACAAATGGTTAGAAAAGTCTATTTTGTGGTGCTTGCATTCTGGCATATGGTAGTGAAGGGGGCAGGTGAGGCATTTATAAAAGGCACTTCTCTTATAAATGGAAAATCCTAGCGGATCACGCCGTAATTTGCAATTAATATGATACATTGGCCCGTGATAATCATATAAACTTTTATAGTGTTTTTAACATCTCTGGGTAGCCACTACCCATGTTTCTATGCTCACATATGCCTCTACTTACTCAGCTAGGTTTGGAGAAAATCTTTAGGTGCTGGAAAGAGGGAAAAAAAACTGTCTGCTCCTGCTTTCCTCGTGAAAATGGTCCTTATTGTCAGGGGCGAATGACCAATTAAGGGAAGTAGGCTTTTGTGCCGGCCCATTTTCATTTGGCCGAGTCTCAGAAGTCCCGTAACAAATCACTCGCCCAAAAGTTAGCCGAGAAATTAGCCCAGTGTAAATGCATCGGGAATGTACTTTTATTAAATCTTAATGTTTATTAGCTTGAAAGTGGGACACCGTTCTACCTATTACGGTATATAGAGTTCCTTTATCCTGCTTGCCACACCGTGATAAACTGGTGCTTCGTTGGCATTCTAAGGATTGTATTTATGGTCGGTAAGCACAATTGATATGTGAAATCTTTACTTTGTCAAAGGCTCAATCCATTTGATATATCTTCTTCACTGTCTAATAGAGCAATGGCAGCACTTTATTATATTGGGGCCGTACAATATATTGACATGGCACTATGAAACGTGTTTGAAGTTTATTGGGATGAATCTTATCCTGGGGGCAGAGCTGAGCGATTTCCACTAGATGGGCCAGATGCAAAGTCAAAATTGCCTATATATCGTAACAATCCAATGAAAACAATAAATTTTTTGGTCATTTAAGGTTAGGGTTAGCAGTGTGGTTAGGGTTAAGGTAATGGTTAGGCTTAAAATCCGATTTTGAGACTTTGTGGCTGTGCCAGCTAGTGACTATCCTGCAGAGCTGCCTCCAGTACATGAGTCATCCCAATAAATACCACCAACATGCTTTAATACTGTCTGATTCTATTGTAACATCATCAAATGATCCATCATGCTGAGTATGGCTGGTGGTTCTAGATGGTTAGATAAAGCTGATGCACAAGGTTTATGAAGGCTAGTGCAATGTAAAATCCCCTTATAATAGAGCTGAATCTATAAACGTATTGGACCCTTGATTAAAAACTCCCAGAGTGTGTCTATCTTAATGGATCATCCGTTGGGACGATGACATTTACTGCATCAACAGAACTTATTTTCTCTCTCGGTCTTCTAAGGGGCAAGGGTCCGTTCACTGGATGAAAAATGAGGTGTTCAGACAAAGTGTTATCCTAAACTGTGTTGAATTTCTCAAAATGACTATAGGCCATTTTAACAATAGAACAATGGTTGCCAAGGCTCCCTGTTCAGTACATTATTATGCTTAGCTATGATAGTACGACAAGATTAAAACAACGTGCGAAAGACTATATTAGTCCATTAAACTAAGTGCTGATTCTGAACTCAAGATACACATTGATTTGAAGACGAGATTGATTTTGTTTTTGTTAGTTGTTCAACATGCCTCATTCAGCCCATCTCTGAAAACCTGGTTGTGAGAGCTCTGTCTTTACTTAAGGAGTGGGATTTATACAACAGATGATCAATAAATAATGCATTAACTCGCTTCTTGCTGCATTGCCTTCCCTTATCGAAACCTGGGCTTGTCGATATCAGCGGCGTAGCTGTGTCGTGACCTCTGTGATTGCCTCCCTTGCCTTCCCTTTGCACCCACCAGCTTCCTCGCGAGTATCGGAACCATGCTTCCCATGTACCTGGTGCTGGCCTTCATGTACACCGTCTGCATGACCATCAAGGGCCTCGTCCTGGAGAAGGAGCTCAGGCTCAAGGAGGTTCAGCGGGCCGTTGGAGTTCAGAACGGTGCCATTTGGTTCGCGTGGTTCACCGAGAACTTTGTCCTGCTCATGGTCCCATGCGCATTTATAAGTGTCATGGTTAAGGTCAGTACTGAGAATGATGACTACTTTCAAATAACAAAGCACAATATCACTTGGTTACTAAAATAAACCGATGTGGAGTAACAGATTCCACCGGTTGTTAGCGCTCATTGACTGTCCTTGAGCTTGTACAGCATATTGTTTCCTGATGGTCCTACTTAGTGTGCAAAGGAATACAGAAGAAGATTATCATGCAAGTTATATAAACTTTACCTAATGAGTCAATTAAACACATCCGCGTTGGTGTAATTGCATTATAGGCACAGTGCCGTTTGAAGTGCTATATTGTTTAAAGAGAAGTGACGAGAAAACATTGTTTAATTTAAGAGAAGTATGTACATTAATCAGAGTAAGTGTCCATATTAGGACAGCGTGCAGGTGCACAACATTTTGTTATACAGGATCTAAAAGATATTTGATTTGTAAAGTGGTTGTGCCTTGTTCTTTGTTACTCTTGCTCCTGTTAATTCTGGGATAACTAATGCCAATAATATTTTTTTTTGTAAACAAATCAGGCATGACCTCTCTCAATTTTCACTGTGTCATGCTAATTGATTGAGCTTGGTACTAAAATCGTAATTTCCCTACTTTAAAATCAGCCTTGTTGTAAATCATATGCCTGTATTTCCTGCGATTGCATCGCCTTCTTTGCACGCTGTTCAAGCATGTACTAAATGATGTGTATCATCGATGTGACACAACTTCCCTAGTGACACTCCGGAGAGTCATACTGGTGCGACTAGATGAAAGACAGTATTCCACCCATCGAGACAGTCTTTGGATAAAACGTCTGTCATTGAGAATGGATCCATTAGGAGAAGCTATATACAAAAAAAAATGTCCATCCGTTATGCTGTGCACTTACAGAATCCAAGCAATTTTGGATGCGTACCGGAATATCACATTAGACATTATGGCTGACTCGATATGGCCTCTGAGTGACTCTCTATAATCATGTAGGACAGTAGGAACACTGTGTTTAATGTTGTACAATGGTCCTGTATGCTGCCAAATACATACAGTATGTCCTCTTGATAACTTTAAAATGCTGCATCAAATCGGCCTGTGTTACATACAGCTTTCACCTAGTCATTACTGAACGGCGTCACTCTTAAAGCTGTTGATGGGAGACACATGAGCTGCTGCTCTTTAGCTTTAAATGTACATCACTCTTCTGTGTCATTGATCCTGCCGTGTGTAATGAAGTGGCCTATCTGTTCAATTGATCCCCCGTCCATGGACTAATGTGCGTCTAAGCTAAATTATAGAACCATTATCACAATGGGGTGGCCATTTTGTTTGCTCATCACCACACAAACACGTTTGCATTGTTTGTATCTGCCTCGAAAAGGTACTGCGCTCTTTTCAGCCTCCGAATTCATATGCATGGTTAAATTAAAAAGAAAAGGATAGTATATAATGCAGATCAGCTAATACATTTTTTGCAGTTTAATTGGAAAATACTCCTGGTAAATAAAATTGATATTTGAACAGCTGGGCAATATGTAATTTCCCCATCACCCTAATGTGTTTGCCAGCCATCAGCAATTTGTAAACATTAATAACAATAAATTGAGTTAGTTGGGTGCCTTGGAGGAACCACTGGGCATGATGTGTATTCAAATCATAGAGATCAGTTATTATTATGATGATATTTTCATGGCCATTTTGTATATCCGGGAATCCGAAGGAAATTATTTGACTGCTGTGTCTGGACTAGGCATGACTGCCACAAGTTTGGTCATCAACACCTGAATTTCCCCTCTTCTTTTCCAATTGCCATTCCACTCCAGGGGATGTCAAAATGCTAATTCCCCTCCTGTCTAGAGTTATTCATCTGAGTTTATTAATATTGTTGGCCCAAACACTGTGGCCTTTCTTTGCTTCCCACTCAAAGAAAAAAAAACAAGATGAAAGCATTCGTTAGGTAAATCAACAGATTGATTTGGTTCTTCACAGACCATGTTCCCTAATGGAAATATGACTTTAGTGGTGATCAACATATTCTACCTCTATATGACCTCATAATGTACTTACTGCCCACTGGGCGAAAACTGGTTGAATTAACATTGTTTCCACTTAATTTCAACCACAAATTGTAATGTGATGACGTTGAATCATGGTGGAAAACTGATTGAAATTTTAAAAAGTCATCATCGTTAGGGAATTTAGTATTTTTTCCCCCAACTTTTAACCTAAATACAATGACATGGTGAAATGTTTTGTTGAATATACATTGAATTCACGTTAGTTGACAACTCAACCGAAAGTAAATCAAAAATAGATGTTGTACTGATGTCTGTGTCCAGTGGGTGAAGGTTGTTTCAGCGTCTGTGGATAACATTCATACTTTCTTTGAGAGTCTGCCACATGCGCTTGTACACCTCAAAACTACTGTATGTTGACACAGAACTTTGCAGAAAATGAATGAGGTCAAAACATTGGAAATCCATATCTCAGGCCACTTGAATGCGATCACCACCAGTGAAGTCTATTTGCTCTAACATCTATCAAGTTTATTGCTGGAAATCAAGTTGTAGTTACATAATACACACACTGGGATTTTACCGCGACAATAGCACAGTAGAAAATCTCAATCAGCATCCAGATGTGACTGGGCCGTGTACACCCTACCCGCTGTCCGACCCCTCCCCCCCTTAGGTTCCTCCGCTCGCTGGCGCGCTCTCTGCCCCTATACATGACCCTGGCCTGGATCTACTCGGTGGCCATGATCGTGAAGGGCATCGTTATGG
Organism: Oncorhynchus mykiss; assembly: GCF_013265735.2. Taxonomy (NCBI): domain Eukaryota; kingdom Metazoa; phylum Chordata; class Actinopteri; order Salmoniformes; family Salmonidae; genus Oncorhynchus; species Oncorhynchus mykiss. The sequence goes on along the minus strand of NC_048573.1, from coordinate 20,785,991 downwards.
AGAAGGAGGCACGTTTGAAGGAGACGGTGAGGATGATGGGGCTGAGGAGCTCCACCTACTGGCTGAGCTGGGCCGTGTCCAGCGTGCTGCCGCTGGCTGTCAGTGCGTTCCTCCTCACCCTCATCCTCAAGGTGATTCAACACTGATTCCACTCTGATTCAGGGAGACCTTTGACCACTTCTTGAAGGTCTGTGGACAATGGGCACCAACTCATTCTCATTTCAAGGCTAAGATTACCAATGGCTGGACAAGAAGGAACTGATAAGGCATATTGTAATATTAGCATGAAGTAAACAATTAATAAACAATCATTAGAAGTGCTGTAATACCAAACAGCAGAATTAGGCAGTGTTTCTTATCAATTTAGATGAGGCTGTTAGCTTGGCTACCACTGCTTGTAACAAACCAGTGGTTTATCAATACTCCTAATGACAGTCTTCAGTGGGTTTGGGTTTGTTCAATGGACATTGTAATGAAGTGTAATCAAAGAGTTAAGTTGCTCTAGTGAACAGACCTCCAAGACTGGGAAAGGGTCTCCTTTTAATGCAGCTAAGCAGAGTGACGCCACTATAGGGGTTATATTACAACTAACAATGGACTAACAATTTAAAGGCTCACTCCTTTATTAGAAAAACAACAAAAATGGCAGCAAGTGGATTGCTGTTGGGATGGAGCTGGGGAACCACTTTCAAATCCATAGAGGGAGTTATGGATGCAAGTGACCGTCCATTAAGTCAACGTGATATTAAATCATATTTTGATACTACGGTATGTTAGAAGTACAACAGGTGATACATTAGTGGTCTTCATAAGACACTATCAACACCTGGTGAGTCACTCTGCCTACTGCTTATCGAATCCTCAACAATGAGTCATTTTAATCAAAAGCTTCATTTTTGTTCTGCTTTGTGCTCTCTTCACAAATAATAACTTAATCGCCACAATCAGTGATGTTTTTTTTTTGTTGTAAGATGCCTGCTAGACGCAAGAAATGGTTAAGGCTCAAACATCCATTGGCAATCAATACTCCCAAAGTGCTAACTAGGGTAGTTTCGTGGCTACCAATGGCCCTGTTCGAAATATATCCTTCCTTTATACTTCCTTGAAGTAAACACAGATCAAAAATGTTTCGATTGATGAAAGTAAAACCCTGATAATGTAGGATAATTTTTTACGTGAGATATTATTATTTTTTCTAAATCACAGTTCTGTAGCTCGAAAATATGGTGAATTAGTTGTTTGGAATTGTAATGGTAATTGATCATCTACCTACAATAGCCTTGCTTTCACCTATCACTCATCACTTACAGATCTCTGAATATCTCATGAAAATGAGGAAGGAAGCATTTCGAACAGGGCCACAGTGTTGTTTTCCCCCTCTTGTCCCTTTTATTATCCCTTCCTTTCCAACCCTCTCCCGGTGCAGTATGGGAAGGTGCTGCAGTACAGCGACCCCTCAGTGATCTTCGTCTTCCTGCTGGTCTTCTGCGTGGCCACCATAATGGAGTGTTTCTTCATCAGCGTCTTCTTCTCCAAGGCCAACCTGGCGGCGGCGTGCGGAGGCCTCATCTACTTCGTCCTCTACCTGCCGCACCTCCTCTGCTATGCCTGGAGGGACGTCATGGGGTTCCAGGTCAAAATCGCTGTGGTGAGTGGACCTATGGAACTACTGTACCTTCTACCACAGGTCCATAATGGACAGCAGAGACCCAGTGGGTGTTTATTAGGGTCTGGATTGTATTGGATTGAAAACTGTATTGAAAACTCAGTGAGTGATTCTGTTATGGTATTGAAGAGAGATGAAGTTTGTACTTTGACCTAGAGAGTTGTGGGGTTCAGGCTTGGAAACAGACTGTCAATACCAGGCATAATCCCAGCTTTAATAGCAGACCTGATTCAATAAATGAACTGATCATCAAACCTGTGGTGAGTTGATCAATTCAGTTGTGTTGGAACAAAAGCCTGCACACCCTGTGGTTCTCCAAGACCAATGTGAATCTAAACAAGTATGAGATGTGGGTTACTGAAATTAACACACTATCTCACTCACTCACTCACACACACACACACACACACGCACACGCCTAGTACGGATGCTGGGATAATGTCCATACACTGTGCAATCCCCATGACCTGAACAATAGAACCTTTGCTCTGACACACAAGAATAATTTGAATTATAAACGAGTCACTTATGACATCCCTATGTGACCTGTAACCATTATTCTCTCAACCTTTTAACTCTACCAGTGTATCGTCAGATCTATATGGCTACTTCAATAACCTTAACCTTAATAATAATGTTGTTGTATTTGTGGTTCCATTTGATCCAAATATTTATTGATATCTCTCACCTTTTCACATTAGGTTCATGTGTTTTGGAATGTATCCCATTGACCTTATCCCATAAACAAGATGCAATTTGCAATACTTCTGTCGGTTTTCTGTGATCTCTAAGTTGGAAACGTTGATTTCCTCTGACATCGTGAACTTCTGGTTTTCTAATATCGAGTCGTGTTTTTCATTTCCTATACGGGTGCAGTTATTGAGCTTTTAAGGTTTACTTCAAATGGGGATATTACTTTTCCGACTCTCTGCCAGAAGTACAAGCACTCAGTCATTTAACTCAAGACTTTATGATACACATACTTGAGAAAGCGGATAAGTGCGACTGAATAAACCCATTGGGTAGTTTATATGGGATTCTGTCCTTTGGAATAAAAAAGAAAAGAAAATCAGCATATACAATGGGGCAAAAAAGTTTTCAGTCAGCCACCAATTGTGCAAGTTCTCCCACTTAAAAAGAAGAGAGGCCTGTAATTTTCATCATAGGTACATTTCAACTATGACAGACAAAATGAGGGGGAAAAAATCCAGAAAATCAAATTGTAGGATTTTTAATGATTTGCAAATTATGGAGGAAAATAAGTATTTGGTCACCTACAAACAAGCCAGATTTCTGGCTCTCACAGACCTGTAACTTCTTCTTTAAGAGGCTCCTCTGTCCTCCACTCGTTACCTGTATTAATGGCACCTGTTTGAACTTGTTATCAGTATAAAAGACACCTGTCCACAACCTCAAACAGTCACACTCCAAACGCCACTATGGCCAAGACCTAAAAGCTGTCAAAGGACACCAGAAACAAAATTGTAGACCTGCACCAGGCTGGGAAGACTGAATCTGCAATAGGTAAGCAGCTTGGTTTGAAGAAATCAACTGTGGGAGCAATTATTAGGAAATGGAAGACATACAAGACCACTGATAATCTCCCTCGATCTGGGGCTCCACGCAAGATCTCACCCCGTGGGGTCAAAATGATCACAAGAACGGTGAGCAAAAATCCCAGAACCACATGGGGGGACCTAGTGAATGACCTGCAGAGAGCTGGGACCAAAGTAACAAAGCCTACCATCAGTAACACACTACGCCGCCAGGGACTCAAATCCTGCAGTGCCAGACGTGTCCCCCTGGTTTGCAAATGAATTCATAAAAAATCCTACAATGTGATTTTCTGGATTTTCTTTTCTCATTTTGTCTGTCATAGTTGAAGTGTACCTATGATGAAAATATACAGGCCTCTCATCTTTTTAAGTGGGAGAACTTGCACAATTGGTGGCTGACTAAATACTTTTTTGCCCCACTGTACATGCTCAACTTTGATTGTAGCGTTTCTGACTGACCTTTATGTTCTGCGTATTATCATTTGTCCTGGAGCCGCCCGTTCTGCAGATACACACGCAGCAATTCTTAATCTTCATTGCAGTGAGGCCTAGACACATCTTTCGAGTAGAACCATGTTTCCTTGTTTATCAAAATTGAAATATTAAGCCGCGGCCTGAAAATATATCTTACTTTGGCACCTGACAATGCTTTGTGTGTTTTCTACACTACATGACCAAAAGTATGTGGACACCTGCTTGTCAAACATCCTCATTCCAAAATCATGGGCATTAATATGGAGTTGGTTCCCCCTTTGCTGTTATAACAGTCTCCACTCTTCTGGGAAGGCTTTCCACTAGATGTTGGAACATTTCTGCAGGGATTTGCTTCCATTCGGCCACAAGAGCGTTAGTGAGGTCGGGAACTGATGTTGGGCGATTAGGCCTGGCTCGCAGTCGCCGTTCCAATTCATCCCAAAGGCGTTCGATGGGGTTGAGGTCATGGCTCTGTGCACGCTTGTCAAGTTCTTCCACACCGGTCTCCACAAACCATTTCTGTACGGACCTCGCTTTGTGCATGGGGCATTGTCATGCTTAAACAGGAAAGAGCCTTCCCCAAACTGTTGCACAGAATCTTGGGGCAGGTAGCATTTTCCTGGCATCTGCCAAACCCAGATTAGTCTGTCAGACTGCCAGGTAGTGAAGTGGGATTCATCACTCCAGAGAACGCGTTTCAGCTGCTCCAGTGTCCAATGGCGGCGAGCTTTACACCACTCCAGCCAACGCTTGGCATTGCGCATGATGATCTTAGGCTTGTGTGCGGCTGCTTGGCCATGGAAACCCGTTTCATGAAGCTCCCGATGAACAGTTCTTGTGCTTCCAGAAAACACAAAGTGTCACAGCAATTTGGTACTTGGTAGTGAGTGTTGAAACCGAGGACAGACTATTTTTATGAGCTATGTGCTTCAGCCCTTGGCAGTCCCGTTCTGCGAGCTTGTGGCCTACCACTTCGCGGCTGAGCCGTTGTTGCTCCTAGACGTTTCCCCTTCACAATAACAGCACTTACAGTTGACTGGTGCAGTTCTAACAGGAAAGACATTTGACGAACTGACTTGTTGGAAAGGTGGCATCCTATGACAGTGCCACTTTGAAAGTCACTGAGCACTTCAGTAAGGCCATTCTACTGCCAATGTTTGTCTATGGAGATTGAATGGCTGTGTGCTCGATTTTTATACACCTGTCAGCAACATGTTTGGTTGAATTATGCGAGTCCACTAATTTGAAGGGGTGTCCACATACTTTTGTATATATAGTGTATATTTCAATGCTGGTATGCACTACTTCCTTTAAACCCAGCATTCAAACAAGTAATGCCAACACAATGGAACAAATTGATCTCATCTGAGAGTAGTTTGTGTGCTAAGTAGTCAGGGTTTTTATTGTGTTCTTGTGAGGAAAAGTTGCCAGTTCTCCTTATGGCATCTCCACTTTTCTGCCTAAGTGTGTTTCATATATATTGTATCATGAGGGGAGAAAGAACACTGCTTTACAGAACTATTTTATTCCGTGCACTCTTCCTCAGCCAAAGTGCTTTTGTGGAGTTGTGCCCTTGGCATTGAGATGTCCTTCCTCTGCTCCCCCTGCTTAGACAGAAGACTACTCCTTTCATTTGCATGAACAGTGTTCCTCTGACCACGTTGACTTACAGTCCATCCCTATAGTTTATTTATTAGACTGTATGGATGTTTTTTCCCTTCCCAACATAGAGGAAGGTACATTGTTCCCAGGCGCGCACACACACGCACACACACACGCACGCACACACACACGCGCACACACACGCACACACACACACACACACACACACACACACACACACACAACACCCGCTCAGTATTGTGCGTGCGTATTGTCTTTGATATCATATCCATACCACTGCATTTGAATAATGAAAAATATTGTATATTTTAATGTGAGTGTTGTGACTCAAGGATTTTTCCTGAGCAAAGGTATTGTCTGTGTGTGTGATGTCACAGGGACAAGCAATAAGATAGCACAAATACAAAATCCAATTATCTCTCCAGCATCCAGTTTTTTTTCTTCTTCCTTTGATTCACCTTCTCCACAAACAAATGAAGGATCCTCCTCCTCTCAGATGTAAATGCGTTGTTTGTCATCTGTGAGAGCTCTCGAACAGAGCTAGTAGCTTTTTCCTTCTTTCCGCTGGCTGGGTGCTTGTTGTGGCCTCCGTATTGTCATGTTGACGTGTTTTCATAGCGGGTGGTCTGTTTGTGTTTGATTCTGCTGCGTCTGCCCTTCTCAAAGTCAGACTGGCCGCACCGTCGCTCTGTCAGCCTGTCACTCAAAGGTCATGGAGGGGTCAGTCACTGCCCTGCCGTCACCCATTGTCCGGTGGTTGGCTGCCCATTGTTTGGCAGGCGAACGTGTCCGACCTTGGGCTTAGGGGGACAGTTGAATTGATGCCAGGGGCTGTGCATGGAGAGACTGCGGATAGAGGTCAGATCAGACCTCGGGTGTCTGTGGTGCTGTAACTGCCCCTATTGTCAATGTCAGAATTTCATTCACTTGGAGACTTTGGCAGTTGACGATTTTAGACGGTTAAGATGCGACAGAAGAGGGCGAATATTGATGCGTTTTTTTGTGCTGTTGTACATAATGTGTTGGTCTACAATGCTTTATTAAAGAAAAATACCATTCAAAAACTATCTGTTGGTATTTGTGACCAACCGCCTCGATTCAGTCTTATGAAGCAACATTTGAAATGATGTTGGTTTTTTTTTTTACATTGGAGAAAAGTAGAGATATGTGACATAGGCCAAGCTTCTTTAAACAGGTCACATTTGTTTCAGTAGTCCAAAATGGACTGTGACACTTTGTGTTTTGAAAGTTCTATATCTTGAAAACTTGATTGCTGACATGCTAAATATTATATCAACAGTGGACTAATGGAGCGAATACCAAAATACAGTTTTTGAGTGATATTTTGTTGGTGTCATCTGGCTGGGCTTAAATGCTTGGGGTAAATTAAGCATGCCCAAACAGCTGGCAGGCAACAAGGAGAAGAGAGTGATCGGCTGTACCAGAGGATGTGTCATGGGCAAAGCATCATTTGCCATTTCCCTAGCTTTCCTACGGTATGAAAGATGTAACACGTTTGTGTTGGACACACATGACTTGCCATCCACATTTGTTTCTTTGACCAGCTGGAACTTCTTGGGCTGCACGAAACCAGTCCCCAAATGCCGCTCTCCTGTCTGCTGATGTTCTTTTCTTCTTTGTACTTAAATGAAATGATTTATCAATCATTTACATTGATTAGCTAGACTAGTGTGTCCACATACCAGAAGGGAGAAAGCGGTAGAAAGCGTTTTGAAACATTTTAAAATTTAGTGGAATATGCCCAATTAGAACATAGAATGGTGTTGTCTGTTGCAACAAAAAAAATTATACATTTTGCCCGATTAAACACGACGACAATTTCCCAAAGCTAGATCACGTACTGATCATAGACAAAGGCTAGAATGAAAATCAGCAAACACAATATAATTCAATGACAGTGTTACATATCCTGTACAAGTTCAATGTTTTGCCTTGAACTTCCTGACGTGCTCTGCCACACTAATGTCGAAGATGATATTGATGATCTGACGTCCATTCTGAAATAACCAAACACATCTTAACTGCATCCATTTCCAGAGTTTGCTGTCGTGCGTGGCCTTCGGGTATGGCTGTGAGAACTTTGCCAAGTATGAGGAGCAGGGCATCGGTATTCAGTGGAGTAACATCGCCCAAAATCCTGAAGACGGAGACCGGTATAGCTTCATCGTGTCCATCATCATGATGCTAGTCGACTCCCTCATCTACTGGCTGCTCACGTGGTACATCGAGAACGTCTTCCCAGGTAACTCATTCATGAGAACGCCATCAGTAATGCACTCATCCGGAGTGAAGTGTCCCCTAGGTACAGATCTAGAATCCCCTCCCATAATCCTAACCCTTAGTGGAGAGAAAGCTAAACTGACCCAAGATCGGTGTCTAGGGGCAACTTCTCCCTAGTGTACACCGTAATGCTCACTGTACGGTATCCATATTAGGATTCTCCAACTCCAAGTGAATCTGACACAACGTCCTTAAAGGTGTGACTGTCCTAATATGGACAGTGAGCATTATGGTGAAGCTGCCCCAATCTGTGACCCTGGGTCAGTTTAGCGTTCTCCTGAATTGTCCAAGTATGGACTGTGAGAGCTGTAGATAATGACATCTTTTAGTGGATAAAGTGTCATTGATTAGTAACGTACAGTACCAGCCAAATGTTTGGACACACCAACTCATTCAAGGCTTTTGCTTTATTTTTACTATTTTGTACATTGTAGAACAATAGTGAAGAACTAACACATATGTAATAACCAAAATAGCGTTAAACAAATCAAAACATATGTTATATTTTCTTTGCCTTGATGACAGTTTTGCCCACTCTTGGCATTCTCTCAACCAGCTTCATGAGGTAAGGGTAAGGGTGGTATACAGAAGATAGCCCTATTTGGTAAAAGACCAAGTCCATATTATGGCAAGAACAGCTCAAATAAGCAAAGAGAACCAACAGTCCATGATTACTTTAAGATATAAAGGTCAATCAATCCGGAAAATGTCAATAATTTGAAAAGACCTTCAGGTGCAGTCACAAAAGCCATCAAGTGCTGTGATGAAACAAGCTCCTATGAGGACCGCCACTGGAAAGGAAGACCCAGAGTTACCTCTGCTGGATAAGTTCATTAGAGTTAACTGCACCTCAGATTGCAGCCCAAATAAATGCTTCATAGAGTTCAAGTAACAGACACATCTCAACATCAACTGTTCAGAGGAGACTGCGTGAATCAGGCCTTCATGGTCAAATTGCTGCAAAGAAACCACTACTAAAGGACACCAGTAAGAAGAACAGACTTGCTTAGGCCAAGAAACACGAGCAATGAACATTAGACCAATGGAAATCTGTCCTTTGGTCTGATGAGTCCAAATTAGAGATGTTTGGTTACATCCTCTGTGTCTTTGTGAGATGCAGAGTAGGTGAATGGATGATCTCTACATGTGTGGTTCCCACCGTGAAGCATGGAGGAGGAGGTGCGATGGTGTGGTGGTGCTTTGCTGTTGACACTGTTGGTAATTTATTTAGAATTCAGGGCACACTTAACCAGCATGGCTACCACTACTCCATCCCATCTGGTTTGCACTTAGTGGGACTATAATTTGTTTTTAACAGGACAATGACGCAACACACCTCCAGGCTGACTAAGGGCTATTTGACCAAGAGGAAGAGTGATGGAGTGGCCTCCACAATCCCCCGACCTCAACCCAATTGAGATGGTTTGGGATAAGTTGGATCGCAGAGTGAAGGAAAAGCAGCCAACAAGTGATCAGCATATGTGGGAACTTCTCAAGACTGTTGGAAAAGCATTCAAGGTGAAGCTGGTTGAATGAATGAGAGTGCAAATCTATCATCAAGGCAAAGGGTGGCTACTTTGAAGAATCTCAAATATAAAATATATTTTGGTTTGTTTTACACTTTTTTGGTCACTACATGATTCCATGTGCTATTTCCTTGTTTTGACATCTTCACTGTTATTCTACAATGTAAAAAATTATCAAAACCCTTTATTGGGTAGGTGTGTCCAAACTTTTGACTGGAAAATATATATATATACAGTGCCTTGCGAAAGTATTCGGCCCCCTTGAACTTTGCGACCTTTTGCCACATTTCAGGCTTCAAACATAAAGATATAAAACTGTATTTTTTTGTGAAGAATCAACAACAAGTGGGACACAATCATGAAGTGGAACGACATTTATTGGATATTTCAAACTTTTTTAACAAATCAAAAACTGAAAAATTGGGCGTGCAAAATTATTCAGCCCCTTTACTTTCAGTGCAGCAAACTCTCTCCAGAAGTTCAGTGAGGATCTCTGAATGATCCAATGTTGACCTAAATGACTAATGATGATAAATACAATCCACCTGTGTGTAATCAAGTCTCTGTATAAATGCACCTGCACTGTGATAGTCTCAGAGGTCAGTTAAAAGCGCAGAGAGCACCATGAAGAACAAGGAACACACCAGGCAGGTCCGAGATACTGTCGTGAAGAAGTTTAAAGCTGGATTTGGATACAAAAAGATTTCCCAAGCTTTAAACATCCCAAGGAGCACTGTGCAAGCGATAATATTGAAATGGAAGGAGTATCAGACCCCTGCAAATCTACCAAGACCTGGCCGTCCCTCTAAACTTTCAGCTCATACAAGGAGAAGACTGATCAGAGATGCAGCCAAGAGGCCCATGATCACTCTGGATGAACTGCAGAGATCTACAGCTGAGGTGGGAGACTCTGTCCATAGGACAACAATCTTGTATATTGCACAAATCTGGCCTTTATGGAAGAGTGGCAAGAAGAAAGCCATTTCTTAAAGATATCCATAAAAAGTGTTGTTTAAAGTTTGCCACAAGCCACCTGGGAGACACACCAAACATGTGGAAGAAGGTGCTCTGGTCAGATGAAACCAAAATTGAACTTTTTGGCAACAATGCAAAACGATATGTTTGGCGTAAAAGCAACACAGCTCATCACCATGAACACACCATCCCCACTGTCAAACATGGTGGTGGCAGCATCATGGTTTGGGCCTGCTTTTCTTCAGCAGGGACAGGGAAGATGGTTAAAATTGATGGGAAGATGGATGGAGCCAAATACAGGACCATTCTGGAAGAAAACCTGATGGAGTCTGCAAAAGACCTGAGACTGGGACGGAGATTTGTCTTCCAACAAGACAATGATCCAAAACATAAAGCAAAATCTACAATGGAATGGTTCAAAAATTAACATATCCAGGTGTTAGAATGGCCAAGTCAAAGTCCAGACCTGAATCCAATCGAGAATCTGTGGAAAGAACTGAAAACTGCTGTTCACAAATGCTCTCCATCCAACCTCACTGTGCTCGAGCTGTTTTGCAAGGAGGAATGGGAAAAAATGTCAGTCTCTCGATGTGCAAAACTGATAGAGACATACCCCAAGCGACTTACAGCTGTAATCGCAGCAAAAGGTGGCGCTACAAAGTATTAACTTAAGGGGGCTGAATAATTTTGCACGCCCAATTTTTCAGTTTTTGATTTGTTAAAAAAGTTTGAAATATCCAATAAATGTCGTTCCACTTCATGATTGTGTCCCACTTGTTGTTGATTCTTCACAAAAAAATACAGTTTTATATCTTTATGTTTGAAGCCTGAAATGTGGCAAAAGGTCGCAAAGTTCAAGGGGGCCGAATACTTTCGCAAGGCACTGTATTTTATCCCACCAATATGAACATAATGTACATAAAGGGAACAGTTTTGACCATTCCCACCGGGCAAGAATTGGTTGAATCAATGTTTCCACTTCATTTCAACGAAATACTTCAATGTAATGACATTGAATCAACATGGAAAACTGATTGGCTTTGAAAAAGTCATCAACGTTAGGGAATTGACATGTCCAATGACATGGTGACATGTTTCTTTGATTTTACGTAGAATTTATATTAGTTGTCAAGTCAACCAAATGTAAATCAAACATAGACGTTGAACTGACGGCCTACAAAATGTACTTCAATTGACTGATTTCCTTACATGAACTGTAGCTTAGTAAAATCTTTGAAAATGTTGCGTTTATATTTTTGCTCAGTATATTTTGTAGACAAAATGTCCAGGTACCTGCCAAAATAATGGAAACACTTTAGTAAATGGGGTATACAAAGTATATTGAAAGCAGGTGCCACCACACAGGTGTGGTTCCTGAATTAATTCAACAATTAACATCTCATCATGTACAAAAATGCTGGGTAGGCCATTATTTTGGCTACCGTGGCAATGCCCCCATATAATGACAATAACCCCCATCCACAGGGCACGTGTGGTCACTGAATGGTTAAGAGCATGAAACCGATGTAAACCATATGCCATGGCTGTTTCAGTCACTAGATCTCAACCCAATTGAACACTTACGGGAGGTTCTGGAGCAGCGCCTGAGACAGCGTTTTCCACCACCCCCAACAAAAAACCAAATGATGGAAATTCTTGTAGGAATGCTGTCGCATCCCTTCAATAGGGTTCCAGACACTTGTAGAATTGATGTGGTGGTCCAACGCCCTATTAAGAGAGTTGGTGTTTCCTTTATTTTGGCAGTTATACTGTAATTATGAAATCCACAGAGTACACAGAACTGATACGCTCCTCTCTTGCCAAAACAACTTTGGTCAATAATCAGAAAATATATATAATATCCCAGCAGATTGCCATAATGTATTCATCTCATCTTCTCTAATTAAAAAAAGAGGGGGATTTGTGCCAGTCTTGCTGGATGGAAATATGCACTGCAAAGCGCCATCCCTCAAGCCAAGCTGTTATTAAAATGTGAATGATGTTTCTCCATGCTTGATCACAGGCCAGTATGGAATAGCAAAGCCGTGGTACTTCCCATTCACCGCCTCCCATTGGTGTGGGACTTCACCGGTGCCCAATGATGACCCCAGTCAGTTCAAGGACCCCATTGAATACACCGGTATAGTAGGCAGTTTTTCACTCACACACCTTTGCACAAACACACACTCAATCCCATAGTGGATATATTCAATCAGGCATTACGCAAAATGTATTCATTTGTCTGGTTTAACACAGGTCATTACAAACACAGACTGTTTGCAATCTAAATAAGTCTAGTTAATTAGAACTAGACTCCTGATTGTTACCACCTTGGTTGTGTGTTGGATAATAATGGAGAAAGAGAATGGTTGGGGAAAAACAAGGCTGAGCTTGGAAAGTCAAAGCCTCATTAGTAAATGTTAAAGGCCCAGTGCATTCAAAAACATGATTTTCCCTGTGTTAAGTGAGCATGGAAGGTGTTAAGTGAGCCTCACACCTGCTCCTGGGAACAGCAGAAAGGGGGTAGCCAACAGGAAATGTGACACAGAGTGTCACTAATGAAGTTAAAACTGATTGTGTTATTCTGAGGGGGGAGAGCAGAGAATTGTTTTTATTTGTGTCACACAACACCCGTAACATGAAAATGTATATAAATGACCTTTTGTTATAATAGCAGACACCTTTTTTTAATGTAATTAAGGGTATATAATTATTGAGCTTTGGGTAGATTGTGTGGAATTCTATTTATTATGTAGCTTTTCTGAGGACATGGATCAAAAGTCTAATTTCATCTTATCAATGCAATAGTAAAATAATATTATACAACAGATGGGTCTAATCCTGAATGCTGATTGGTTATAACCCCATTCCAGCCGGTGTCTATTCCACAAATTACCACCGGCTAAATCTATGACATTAAAATGCCTATTTGCTCTGTTTCATCTGACTGCACAATCCACTGTCTCATCAGCCCAGACAGACAATTTATAAACTTGATCACTATAAAAAGCATAGAGACAAAATCTCACATTTCGTTTAGACTAACATTTTAGTTTTCAACAGCGGAGATTTGTATAAACCTTGCTGTCTGTCTCTCCAACATTTGCAACACTGTTTCAATATTGAAATTTGATCTCCAGCTGTCCCATAGTAATGAAGGTGTTGGAAGTCAGGACGAGACAGACACGCAAGCAGCTTTTCCCAGCCAGTCAAAATCACGAATCAGCTGGCATCATTTTTATGGCTCTATACAAAGAAATGCCTATAGAAAACAAGTCGAAAGGAAATGCAGCTAGTTTGCTGTCTTTCCAGCTTCAGTTTGATGTGATTATGTTACTGTAGCTGTGTTGTTGGCCAGCTCCTCTGAACAACAGTGTCCTGACGAATGAGCACATTTTCTATACCAGGTGAAATCGTGCCTCATTACCTTATTGTTATGGATGTATCCAAATAAATGTCATTAGGAAACAGGCTAAAAAAAAACGCAAATTCAGCTACTTTGCTGTTATTCTGTCTGCACTGTTTGACATGACTGTAAATTAGCCATAGTTGGCTAGCTAGCGAGCAAGGGATAAGAACGTTGCCAGTCAGTATGGCAATGGAACACTTAGGACGAATGGCTGGGTCGTGTCCATAGATACAGAACAAAGACTTAATGAATGGGCCGAACCGATAGGACGAATAACCAGCCAGCTTGGGTAGCAACCTTAGATTTGTGTCAGGACTATTTCTCATGGAAGGATGAAATAGTATGAATAAATTAATACAAATATAGTTCATGAAAATATATCAATCATTATTTGAATATGTTGGTAACCTGTTGTATAAAAGTGATAATGCCCCCGAAGCCGGTGTTTGTCTCGGGCCTAACAATATCCGTGCCAATTATATCGGCTTCTTGGACATTATCACTTAAATAATATATGCCAGACACTTCTATCCTAAGCGACTATATTCTATCTTAAGTGCATATATTTTACTTATGGGTGGCCTCAAAAGTTGAACCCACAATCCTGGCGTTGCAAGTGCCATGCTCTGCCTACTGAGCTGTACAGGCACATGTGTTTGTTATTTACCATTTATATATGCATTAATGACCTATTGTCTTCTTTTTTTTTTAAAGGTTATTTGGAAAAGCCACCACTCAATATGAAGGCAGGGGTCTCAATCAGGAACCTTGTAAAGATCTATAAAACTGGGAAAAAGCTTGCTGTGGATGGACTAACTGTGGACTTCTTCGAGAATCACATCACCTCTTTCCTTGGTCACAATGGGGCAGGAAAAACAACCACCATGTAAGTAACTCAATAATACAAATGGACTGAATTTATGTAGTGCTCTTCTAGGTTTTTAAAGCTTAAAGGGAAAATTGCCTCAAAAACTGAATAAAATACCTAAAGAGAGTTTTGGAGTGGATTTCCCCTTCTTAGAGCTTTACATCATTGTATGGATGCAATACACCTCATCCACTGCCAATGTGTAACACCCACCTGGGTGATGCCACAGCAGCTATTTTGCCCCAGAAAGCTCAACACACAGCTAACACAGTGGAGAGGTGAGGAAAGGACTCACAAACTGGCAGTTCTCCATGCTAGCACATTACATAGTACTTCAAATGTATTGTGCAACAAAAATAAATGCAATGATTTGCACATTTGTTTCATCTAGTTCATTTAACTCTGATTTCTTCTTGAAATAATGAAGTACACATCAAATAAAATCTTGCTCTTACTTTGTGATGAGTTTGAAAGATGACTAAACTGCGAGTGGAAAGTGAGTGGGAATTATACTTGACGGGTTACATTGTTTTCACAAGCTGTTTACAGTTAATTCACTTTTTCAAGATGCTACTTCACTGCAGCTGTAATGAGATTACTCTATCATGTTTATCCTCACAATTAAATATGTGAATTTTGTTGATTGATTAGCCAACCACGATACATTTTGTTGATTGGTTAGCCAACCACGATACATTTTGTTGATTGGCTAGCCAACCACGATACATTTTGTTGATTGGTTAGCCAACCACAATACATTTTGTTGATTGGTTAGCCAACCTCGATACATTTTGTTGATTGGTTAGCCAACCACGATACATTTTGTTGATTGATTAGCCAACCACGATACATTTTGTTGATTGGTTAGCCAACCACGATACATTTTGTTGATTGATTAGCCAACCACGATACATTTTGTTGATTGGTTAGCCAACCACGATACATTTTGTTGATTGATTAGCCAACCACGATACATTTTGTTGATTGGTTAGCCAACCACGATACATTTTGTTGATTGATTAGCCAACCACGATACATTTTGTTGATTGGTTAGCCAACCACGATACATTTTGTTGATTGGTTAGCCAACCACGATACATTTTGTTGATTGATTAGCCAACCACGATACATTTTGTTGATTGGTTAGCCAACCACGATACATTTTGTTGATTGATTAGCCAACCACGATACATTTTGTTGATTGGTTAGCCAACCACGATACATTTTGTTGATTGATTAGCCAACCACGATACATTTTGTTGACGTCTATTTCCGCCACCACTTTCATATTCACTTTTCCTGTTTTGACTGGACTTCCAGATTATATAATCAAATTCCAGAAAATGTGGTTATTTAAGATATACAAAAGTGTATATAAAATTATATTCATAATTGTGGATTCATTTACTTCTACACAATGTGTTTTATGAAGGTTTTCGATTCTGTTTCTATAGCTACAGAAGTGAAAATGACGTCACACTTTCCCAGCACATTTCCTTGTTCTCCTTTTGTCTTGTAGGTCGATCCTGACAGGACTCTTCGCTCCGACGTCGGGGACCGCTCTAATAAACGGTTATGATATCCGCTCAGACATGGACACCATTAGAAAGCATCTGGGAATGTGCCCTCAGCACAATGTCTTATTCAATGAGTAAGTGGCATTCAACAAGTGGATCGATATCGCTCAATCACCTCTTCAATAAAGTCTGACCAGATAACAGCCGAAATATGACCGACCCCCATGATCTCAACATTTTTTATATAAAAAGACGTCTCGGTTTCTTGGTGTAATAGAGACCAGCTGGTTGTAATCTGGTTATATGGCCTCTTCTCAACAGGAAAAAACATGTTTACAATTAGACAATTTTCATGAAAATGTTATGTCACAGTTAATGTTGGACATATTCCAAATGAAACATCTACAGTAACTTGCATCTCAAATCATTACGATATTCTCACCCATCCTCGTGCTACTTCAAACAAAGCTTTTTTCATTCCCTCTAATAGTGTCATTATCAACCCCAATGCAGACTCACAGGCTGACATTGTTCGCTATGCCCTTTCATAATCTGGTTCTCTTCCATTTTCCCCTTTGCTGAGTGATCACCTGCGACCTCCGACGCCTCATGTCTCTTACATCATGATTATGACTGAGTACCGGGCAAATTATGGCCATTAATATTTATCCCAACAGAACTGAAGTGTCTATAATTAAACCGGGGCTCTCAATATTCATGTGTACGGGAAGTAGGCTAGACTCTAAAGCGTACGCACCGATATGCCCGTCGGCTTGGCAGTCAAGATGATTCCGCAAAAGTTTGTGACATGTGAATGGAGTCGGCTGGCTGGAGTGGAAACAGTGGTGTCAGAGTTGTGTGGATTGTGTTAATATGACAGGTTGAGAGTTGATGAGGAGGGTACTCATGGGCGCTAATAAGTCATCTTTGAGTCATGAAGGACCATATGATCTTGTTATGGCAGTTAAAGTTCATTTGAAGTTTAGTTCAAGAGTGACTATCCCGTGTAACTTTAAGTACAATGAAATAATATACATTTCAAATGATACTTAATCAAACATTTTATTATTATTATTATTGTCACTTGTCTGGAAATGCAGAAAATATATTGGATCCACTTTTTTGTACATTTTGATAAATCAAATCCCTTTTTCTGCTTCTTAGCCTCACAGTGGAGGAACACATCTACTTCTACTCCAGATTAAAGGGACGAAGCCGAGATGAAGTGAAAACGGAGATTGACCAAATGATCGAGGATGTCGGGCTGCCACACAAACGCAAGGAATTTGCCAAGAACCTGTCAGGTGCGTGTGTGTCCAGGGAATGCAATCATGCTCAAATGTAACTTTATATAACATTTTCATTAGGTAACTCTGTCCCCGAGCCACCACTTGTCAAACTGTGTGTGCACGCATGCGTGTGGAAATGCAGGTGTATAATCCATTGTCTGGGGGGCAAACAATATGCTTGATAAATTGGCTCCAGTCATGGGTTGCATGTGAACAAAATCACTGAAATATGACATTCAAGGTTAATCTAGTCTGACATTTCCACAACATTAGCACAACACAAGACACATTCACAACAGCTCCCAGAGTGTCAGCCTGTGCTGTTCTGTGTCAGGTTTCCATCCAACCTTTTTAATGTGAGGAAAGTTCATGTCAAATAAAAATTTGACGACAGACCTAATGGCCTGATGGGAATGCAATCATTGTACTTTCATCATCCCGATACACAATCGGGTTTCTTCACCATTTGTGTATCTGCTTGTTAACAAATCAAATTGTACATGCAACGCGTGTAGATTTGACCGTGAAATGCTTGCTTACAAGCCCTTCCCAGCGATGCAGAGTTAAAAAAAGAAAAATAGAAAATACTCAAGAATGGAGCTGCATACAGGAAGCACCAGTACCAGATCAATGTGCAGGGGTATGAGGTATTTGAGGTAGATATATACATGAAGGCAGGTTAAAGTGACTATGCGTCAGGAAAGGTGCATAGTCACGTGTGGCTCAGTTGGTTGAGGCGGGACCAGTACGAAGACGTGGGCACTCTCTACTCTAAGTCGCTCTTCATAAGAGTGATGACTCAAATGTAAGAGGTAGATATGTACATGAAGGCAGGGTAAAGTGACTAGGCATCAGGATAGATAATAATATGAGTAAAATAGAGCACAGAGTAGCAGCAGGCAGCATAGAGTTTGTGTATGTGATGTGCAATCTGCTTGGAAGGTGTAATATTCACACTGGCAATAACACTGTCGATCAATAGTATAATTGTTTCATGTGCTTGTACTATCTGTAACAAAATGTCAAACTGACCATTAGCTACAGTACATACCTTGCCATTCTCTGACAGTGTTTTCCTATCCTTATTGAGAAAGACACCTGCTGGTTTTGATTTCAACCAAAAACGTAACCTTTATGAAAGGAAAAAGCTGACAAACTGTAAGTGATATCAGGACCAAACCTCAAAGAAATTGATCAGAATGAACACAGATATGCTTTTTAAATGTCAAAATTGATCAGGCCTAGTCTTTGAGGGCCACTGTAAATGCTAGTTTTCATTTCAGTCTCTTGGTTCTCGTTTCTTCCCTGTATCGATCAATAAGGTCATTGATTAGCTAGGAAGTCCACACACCTGGTTATCAGGTCTAACTCTGACACATTTTAAAGGAAATAAATAAAACCTAAAGACAATGTGGCTCCACTGCATGGATCTGAAATGATTGGATCATATTACACAATATGTCCAGGAGCTAGGGGCCAGAAGTTGATTTGGAATTGGGCCTGTATGTTCTCTCAAGGGCACAAAAAGTCCTCTTCTAATTGTACCTGTTTCCCTATACCTATTCAATTCATTAAGATCCACCATACAAGTGTCTAGGGTGTAGGGACCAGGGGTTGATTTTGGAATTGGGGATATGTGTCATTTGAAGGGAGCAGAAAGTGACCAAATGTGAACTGTGTCCTCTCTCAGGGGGAATGCAGAGGAAATTGTCGGTGGCAATCGCATTCGTGGGAGGGTCCAACATCGTCATCCTGGATGAACCCACAGCGGGGGTGGACCCATACGCCCGGAGGGGGATATGGGACCTACTGTTGAAGTACAAACAAGGTATGGGATCTGTCGGTTGAATACCAAACCACACTGTATGATGTTGTTTGGAGTATTGACTTAAGTATTTATTATGGGTCTTCTCTATGGAAAACTTTCTCAGATATGGACCAAGGTACTTTTTTATTTTTTATTTCTTTACTCATTTATTGTTCACCTAATACCTATTTTTTACATAAATATTGCACTGTTGGTTAGGGCCTGCGAGTAAGCACTGTACGGTCTACAGCTGTTGTATCTGAAGTTACTGCATTGTAAAACAATCCAGAATGACATGTTTTTTTTATTTTTTTTTAAAATGACAAAATGAAGGTAGATCATTTGGCTTTAGGAGAGCTCACGCAAGTTAACTCTTTTTTTTAAATGAGCATCTCATTGATTTAATTTTAATGACTATTTTTCTGGTATGCTTTTGCTTGGGTCGGCAATGACACAGCTGTCTTCCCAGTCTACAGTATCGTCACGGAGACCGATAATGTTGACTAGATGACAGCGATAATAAGGCATCGGAGACTCATCCAATTTGATGGGACAGTTAAAAGGCTCTTTAATTGTTGACATATTCAATTGCTTGTCATTTTCTGGGATGCACTTTTGCCTGTATGACTGAAAGGCAAGACATGGACATTATAATAACACAGATGTCTAAATGTTTGAGCAGCATTTCATCTTAGCTATTTCATTAGCAGTGTTCTTTACCTAATCAAGTCCCATCCAGAGCTTGAGAACTCTTGTTTAATGAGAACATTCACATCCATACTAGTTAAGTGTTATACCGTCTTATTGTTGCTAAGGTTTATCATTATCACTGGAATGGATTTGCACTAAGAGTATATTTGCTTGAAACCAAAGCCAAGCTAATGTATTGCATGTTTTACCTCCTCGATAAAGTGCTTTGGTCTTAAACTTAAGAGTAACTCAGACGTTTGCGTAAGTTACGGATTTCGGCTGTTTTTGGCTAAATGTTTTTCCAGGAAATGGCATCATCTGATTCTCAAATGTTCCCATTAGTCAGTCTATTGTTGTTGATAGCAAGTAACTGACACCTTTCACATAGTTGAAGCTCTGAAGTAACCAAACTTGTAACATGTATGCACTGTAGCTTGTTAATTAGAACATCCAATAGACACTAATGAGGTCCCTATAGGAATACATCACATTTCCACCTCCATTTATTCCTCTGAAGATCTCTTACACTCTGTAGATGTTTGAAGACATGACCTGCATGGATCATTTGGATGCTGATCTATGATCTTCCTAGTTTACTTCTAAAACATAGGTATGGGGATCTAATAAGTTCCAATTAAACTCATGTGCTGAAAGCACTTGCCATTCCCCAATTTGAACTGTAGATGTGTGAACATGTATCAAATAGTTTGGTAGGAGAGAGAAGGGAGAGAGTGTAATCACAGCGTGGAGGAGTTCTTAAAGAGCACAAAACACACCAATTAAGAAAAACAAGATTTCAGTCTTGGGGGGGGGGGGGTGTAGTTTGTTGTGGCAGTTACTGATGTTTGTCCCCCATGAGACACCATAGGAACAAAGTGAGTATTCCTGGCTTTGAATCTAAGATACACTACATGAGTATGTATACACCTGCTCGTCGAACATCTCATTACAAAATCATGGACATTAATATAGAGTTGGTCCCCCCTTTGCTGCTATAACAGTCTCCACTCTTCTGGGAAGACTTTCCACTAGATGTTGGAACATTGCTCCGGGAACTTGCTCCATTCAGCATTAGTGAGGTCAGGCAGATGTTGGGCAATTAGGACTGGCTCGCAGTCGGCGGTCCAATTCAACCCAAAGGTGTTTGATGGGGTTGAGGTTAGGTTTCTGTGCAGGCCAGTCAAGTCCACACCGATCTCGACAAACAATGTCTGTATGGACCTTGCTTTGTGCATGGGGGCATTGTCATGATGGAACAGGAAAGGGCCTTCCCCAAACTGTTGCAACAAAGTTGGAAGCACAGAATCGTATAGAATATAATTGTGTGCTGTAGCGTTAAGATTTCCCTTCACTGGAACTAAGGGGCCAAGCCCAAACTATGAAAAACAGCCTCGACCATTATTCCTCCACAACCAAACTTTATAGTTGGCACTATAAGTTCTGACGGGTAGCGTTCTCCTGGCAACTTCCAAACCCAGATTTGGGCTGCCTGATGGTGAAGCATGATTCATCACTCCAGAGATAGCATTTCCACTGCTCCAAAGTCCAATGGTGGTAAGTTTTACACCACTCCAGCCGTCACTTGGCATTGCGCTTGTGTGCGACTGCTCAGCCACGGAAACCCATTTCATGAAGCTTCCATGAACAGTTCTTGTGCTGACAGTTCTTGTGCTGACGTTGCATCCAGAAGACGTTTGGAACTCGGTAGTGAATGTTGCAACCGAAGATTTGTGCGTTCTATGAGCTTATGTGGCCTACCACCTAGGGCTGTGGCTGTCCCGAAATGTCGTCAGCCGGTGATTGTCAAGCTAATAACTGTAGGTCTCACGGTAACTGGCTTCCACACACAGCCTACAAGCCACTGATGCAGACCTTTGGAACATCTACATTTTAAAAAGTCTAATAAATCCATGTAATATAGCCTACACCTTCATAACAAATCCATGATTTACTTTAGACAGGTCTAAAGAAGCATGATATGAAGAAAATGTAGTCTATTTCAGAAGAACAGAATAGCATACTCTGGCTATGCCAATTGGCTTTGGGCTACACAAGTTAATTTAAGAGACAAGATTTGCTTAAAATTCCATGGCATTATTTGATATGTTTTCATAGAATAAAAGACTACAATTGAACAAAGCTGAATAAAATGGAAATAATATTTTCTCCAAACGATTTGAGGGAGTGCGCACATATGGCTATTCTGTGTTGAGCAATTAAAAAAGAAGTCGTACTCCTATATGCTTAATTTAGAGCTATTCATTTAACTTTCGTTGTTCTACAAACGTTGGGCTATATGTTTTGATATTTATTTATTTAATACATTGCAAGATGCGACTCTAATGATGACTTGAAAAAAGTTGCTTGAAAGGCATGAACTCTGCTTTGTTTTTTGAGCAGGCTGTACACACTCAGTCTCTCATTCACAATTTGACAAGCAATTGATAATGCCTCGAATTTCACGGCAGCATTCCCTTTGTGTGGCCGTAATGCACCCTCAAAAATATCCATGCCTTTTGTGGCCAGTGGCTGCTGTGCCGTTGGCCCCTTTCTCACAGGCTACAAGTGAAGACAGACACATCAGGGACTCAACTCCAAGGTGCATACTGAAGATATT
Organism: Oncorhynchus mykiss; assembly: GCF_013265735.2. Lineage (NCBI taxonomy): Eukaryota > Metazoa > Chordata > Actinopteri > Salmoniformes > Salmonidae > Oncorhynchus > Oncorhynchus mykiss. The sequence continues at coordinate 20,763,673 of NC_048573.1, read as the reverse complement.
GAAAGAACTGTCCACATTTACTTTTCGTCAGTCAACAACATGAGTAGACCTAACGAACAGCAAATCACTAGCCTATGTCAATCTACTATCCCCTATAATAATAAAGTCAACCTATTCTATTCTATGCGAGAAATAAATATCCGTGCCTCATGGTGGGAACCACACATGCGGAGATCATCCGTTCACCTACTCTGCATCTCACAAAGACACGGCAGTTGGACCAAAAATCTAAAATAATTGATAGATTTCATAGGATAGGATAGGATAGATTTCCACCGGGCTAATGTATATTGTTCATGTTTCTTGGCCAAAGAAGTCTCTTCTTATTATTGGTGTAATTTACTAGTGGTTTCTTTGCACCAATTCGACCATGAAAGCCTGATTTACTCCACTGAACAGTTGATGTTGACATGTGTCTGTTACTTGAACTCTGTAAAGCATTTATTTGAGCTGCAATCTGAGGTGCAGTTAACTCTAAGGAACTTATCCTCTGCAGCAGAGGTAACTCTGTGTCTTCCTTTCCTGTGGCGGTCCTCATGAGAATCAGTTTCATCATATCGCTTGATGTTTTTTGTGACTGCAAAATGAAGAGATTTTAAATGTTCTTGAAATCTTCCCAGTTGACTGACCTTCATGTCTTAAAGGCATGATGGACTGTTGTTTCTCTGCTTATTTGAGCTGTTCTTACCATTATATGGACCTGGTCTTCTACCAAATAGGGCTATTTTCTGTATACCACCCCTACCTTGTTACAACACAACGGATTGGTTCAAATGCATTAAAATGGAAAATAAATTCCACAAATTAACTTTTAACAAGGCACACATGTTAATTGAAATTCATTTCAATTGACTATCTCATGAAGCTGGTTGATAGAATGCCAAGAGTGTGGAAAGCTGTCATCAAGGCAAAGGGTGGCTTGATGACGAATGTAAAATATATTTTCGTATGTTTAACACTTTTTTGGTTACTACAGGATTCCACGTGTTATTTCATAGTTGTTATGTCTTCACTATTATTTTACAATGTAGAAAAAAAGTTAAAATAAAGAAAAACCCTTGAATGAGTAGGTGTGTCCAAACTTTTGACTGGTACTGTATGTGTGAAATTTGTTTTGATTTAGAATGGAACATTGTCATGCACCTGTCCCAAAGCAGGGGCAGCGGGGGAAAAATACATGTCATCTATGCACTTAAATAGCAAATGGAGGACGCTTTTTCCGTGGTTCACTTTCATGCCAGCCAGGTAGGCTATACTCCTGTTATAAAGATAAGTAATGTGTTTAATATTGGTAAAGTTGAGAAATATATATATATATATATATATATATATTACTAGACCTAGCCTAAATAAAGCTGATGGGATCCTCTTTTTAGTAGAGGCCATCACTCGGTTTTCTCACGCAATTGCTTAGCCTACGGAAATGTTGCATAACATGAGCTCATGGGCTCTCATGAAGTGTTTGATTCGATTTTCGATTACATTTGCATTGAAATCAGAGTGATTAGAGGGACAATAGAGTGCTGAGTACCAGGCAGTGAGTGAGTTTGGTAGGCTACTAATGACCATCAGCATCATCAGAGCTTGGAGAAGCCTAATTATTGTGATTAAATGGTCACGTGGAATTTGACTGCCTTCAATGACTCCTCGTAATACGGTCACCGCAACAGCCCTACTACCACCTCGTGGCTGAGCCGTTGTTGCTCCTAGACATTTCCACATCACAATAACAGCACTTACAGGTTACCTGGGCAGCACTAGCAGGGCAGAAATTCAACAACTGACTTGGTGGAAATGTGGAGTCTTATGACGGTGCCACTTTGACATTCACGGAGCTCTTCAATGATGCCGTTTTACTGCCAATGTTTAGCTATGGAGATTGCATGGATTTGTGCTCGATTTTATACACCTGTCAGCAACAGTAGTGTGGCTGAAATAGCTGAATCCACTAATTTGAAGGGGTATCCACATACTTTTGTAAATATATATATGTAGTGTAACTTAAGAAATCAGTTATGTGTTTCGTGGTGGGATTTGATAGAGCGCAATCCCTGCAGCTGTGTATCCCGTGTTAGTGGGCAACTGAGCATTGTCAAAATCGAAACTCAACCTCAGAGACTGACTTTATGAACAAAATGGTCCTATTTACACTTTGTTGTCAATTTTGACACTAGAATACATTTTCTGGACTAATATCGATGCCACATAAACTACTTCTCTGATAGAAAGCAACCTATTGCCTAACTTCAAAATTTATCTCAGGAGTACATTCAATAGCATGTACTGATATTACAGCTTACAACGTTATATATTTGGTTAAAGCTTAATGTCTTAGCGGTGAAATATATTTTCATATTTAGGCGAGGATGTAGTTGACAAAAGGTTTGGTAATGATAGTGGATTATGTTTAAGTTGCGTTTGATCACTTGGGGAAACAATTGCATTTATGCCATTTAGAGAATGCTAGAAAATGATCCGTGCGTATCTAATGCTACAGCCTGCAGTGTGTTTTTAATTAAGGTGATGAATCATTGAGATAAGACAAATGTTCTAAGCATAAATCAAAAAGCATAAACAAAAGGCATTTTATGGAAATTATGCATTTATGAATGAAATTAGGCTGAATTAAATGCCTCGTCTCCCACACATTTTTTATAATCAAGTCAATAAATGAAATAATCACTGTGATGCCACATTGCCTTGCAAATTAATCCTACTATCACCGATATCACAGCTGCAAACCAATTCATAGGTTATTCCATGAACAATTTGTTTCATAGCTGCTCAATCTATTATGTATACAGATTGTAATTTCATACAGCATCTCCCCGGTTGACAAAATGACAAAATATAGTATCAGAGCAAATGAATCCCCTGTTGACAAAGGACATAATATAGTTTCAGAGCAAATTAATCCCCTGTTGACAAAGGACGTAATATAGTATCAGAGCAAATTAATCCCAGGTTGACAAATGACCTAATTTAGTATCAGAGCAAATGTATCCCCGGTTGACAAATGACCTAATATAGTATCAGAGCAAATTAATCCCCTGTTGACAAAGGACGTAATATAGTATCTGAGCAAATGAATCCCCGGTTGACAAAGGACGTAATATAGTATCAGAGCAAATTAATCCCCGGTTGACAAATTACCTAATATAGTATCAGAGCAAATTAATCCCCTGTTGACAAATGACCTAATATAGTATCTGAGCAAATGAATCCCCTGTTGACAAATGACCTAATATAGTATCAGAACAAATGTATCCCCTGTTGACAAATGACCTAATATAGTATCAGAACAAATGAATCCCCTGTTGACAAATGACCTAATATAGTATCAGAGCAAATGAATCCCCTGTTGACAAATGACCTAATATAGTATCAGAACAAATTCATCCCCTGTTGACAAAGGACGTAATATAGCATCAGAGCAAATGAATCCCCGGTTGACAAATGACATAATATAGTATCAGAGCAAATGTATCCCCTGTTGACAAATTACCTAATACAGTATCAGAACAAATGAATCCCCTGTTGACAAATGACCTAATACAGTATCAGGACAAATGACCTAATACAGTATCAGAACAAATTAATCCCCTGTTGACAAATGACATAATACAGTATCAGAACAAATGAATCCCTGTTGACAAATTACCTAATACAGTATCAGAACAAATTAATCCCCTGTTGACAAATGATCTAATACAGTATCAGAACAAATTAATCCCCTGTTGACAAATGATCTAATACAGTATCAGAACAAATGAATCCCCTGTTGACAAATTAAGTAATACAGTATCAGGACAAATTCATTCCAACCGTTGGAGCAGTAGTGTAAACAAGCTTTGCTTGTAAAGTAAGGGATCTGTCGGTGTTGACTTACAGTTCCTTCAAAAAGTATTCATACCCCTTGACTTTTTCCAGAATTTGTTGGGATACAGCCTGCATTTAAAATGGATTCAAATTAGATTTTGTGTCACTGGCATGCACACAATACCCCATAATCTCAAAGTAGAATTATGTTCTTAGACATTTTTACAAATTAATAAAAAATTCAACTTTGTTATGGCAAGCCTAAATTAAGTTTAGGAGTACGAATGTGGTTAACAAGTCACATAATAAGGACTCTGTACAATGCATGGACTAACTGTGTACAATAATAGTGTTTAACATGATTTTTAAGGACATTTAACCCACACATACAATTATTGGTTAGATCCCTCAGTCGAGCAGTGAAATTCAAGCACAGATTCAACCACAAAGACCAGGGAGGTTTTCCAATGTCTTGCAAAGAAGGACACCTATTGGTAGATTACTAAAAATAATAACAAACATTGAATATCCTGTTAATTACACTTTGGATGATGTATCAACACACCAAGTCACTGCAAAGATGCAGGCGTCCTTCCTAACTCAGTTGCTGGAGAGGAAGGAAACCGCTCAGGGATGACTTTAAAACAGAGAGTTTAATGGCTGCGATAGAAAACTCAGGATAAATCAACAACATTGTAGTTACTCCACAATACTAACCTAAATGACAGAGTGAAAAGAAGGACGCTTGTACAGAATATATACCAAAACATACATCCTGTTTGTAATAAGGCACTAAAGTAATCAGGAGAGAAGGGCCTTGGTCAGGGAGGTGACCAAGAATCTGATGGTCATTCTGACAGAGGTCTAGAGTTCCTCTGTGGAGATGGGAGAACCTTCTAGAAGGACAACCATCTCTGCAGCACTCCACCAATCAGGCCTTTATGGTAGAGTGGCCAGAAGGAAGCCACACCTCAATAACATGTAGATGACAGCCCATTTGGAGTTTACCAAAAGGCACTTAAAGACTCTGCCTATACGAAACAAGATTCTCTGGTCTGATGAAACCAAGAATAAACTCTTTGCCCTGAATGCCAAGCGTCACGTCTGGAAGAAACCTGGCACCATGAAGCATGGTGTGGCATCATCATACTGTGGGGATGTTTTTCAGCTGCAGGGACTGGTGACTAGTTAGGATCTAGGCAAAGATGAACGGAGCAAAGTACAGAGAGATCCTTGATGAAAACCTTTCACCTTCCAACAGGACAACGACCCTAAGCACACAGCCAAGACAATGCAGGAGTGGCTTCGGGACAAGTCTCTGAATGTATGTCCTTGAGTGGCCCAGCCAGAGCCCGGACTTAAACATCTCTGGAGAGACCTGAAAATAGCTGTGCAGCAACGCTCTCCATTGAATCCATATATATATATATACACACACACACACATCTGCCTTCAGAAAGTATTCAGACCCCTTGACTTTGAGTTTTACTGGGGTGGAGGTGTGGAGAGACCCTCCGCCGTTGTGATAGAACTCAACACTCAAGGCACTAAGAAACCCTGTCCTTCCAATTCATAAGTAACTACCCACTTTTCTCAATTGAAATGTTCTACGTACTGTTGATAGGATAAACAGAACACTCTCTTTAGATACAGCCTGTTTGAAGTTAAAGATGTAGACAACCACAAAACTAAGTGCAAGTCATGTTTCTGAACGTAGTCCCTTAAAAGCAAAAGTTCACAATTTGTCATCTTCATGTTCTTCATGTTCATCTCCTGCACGACCCCAAAATCAACATACTGTATGTGAAAATGTTGCATTTCTGTGTTTTGTAGTAAAAAAAAGATAGATAAGTGTTTCCAGTGACAACGTCAACCAATAAGTAGGAAATGCCTATTCACAGTTGGTCAAAATCACGTGATGCACACCAATGATGTCATTGGAAACACTTATCTGTCTATGCTATGGAGTGTGGTGAATGTCAGACTTATTTAGTGGTTTAGTAATACGATAACTGCAACACTTCAGACAGATTTTCTGTTTCTCATTGAGTGAAACAGGTAAAGCCCAGGTACTGTTCAGGTGTAAATAGTTTCCACATTATTATGGAATCCATATCAGAAATATTATCATTCCTCAGACCTCACCTAGTCAAGTTTGATGCTTGACTAGTGCAGAGTTTGGACTTGGCTAGATGAAGGCTTGAGGAGGAGGGATGAGGAGGATTGACTAGTTTAGTGTTAAGTAGAGTGGGTGATGTCTGAGGAGGAGGGATGAGGTTTGACTAGTTTAGAGTTAAGTAGACTGGGTGATGTCTGAGGAGGAGGGATGAGGTTTGACTAGTTTAGAGTTAAGTAGACTGGGTGATGTCTGAGGAGGAGGGAGGAGGATTGACTAGTTTAGAGTTAAGTAGACTGGGTGATGTCTGGGGAGGAGGGAGGAGGGATGACTAGTTTAGAGTTAAGTAGACTGGGTGATGTCTGAGGAGGAGGGAGGAGGATTGACTAGTTTAGAGTTAAGTAGACTGGGTGATGTCTGGGGAGGAGGGAGGAGGGATGACTAGTTTAGAGTTAAGTAGACTGGGTGATGGAGGAGGAGGATTGACTAGTTTAGAGTTAAGTAGACTGGGTGATGTCTGAGGAGGAGGGAGTAGGATTGACTAGTTTAGAGTTAAGTAGACTGGGTGATGTCTGGGGAGGAGGGAGGAGGGATGACTAGTTTAGAGTTAAGTAGACTGGGTGATGGAGGAGGGATGACTAGTTTAGAGTTAAGTAGACTAGGTGATGTCTGAGGAGGAGGGAGGAGAATTGACTAGTTTAGAGTTAAGTAGACTGGGTGATGGAGGAGGATTGACTAGTTTAGAGTTAAGTAGACTGGGTGATGGAGGAGGGATGACTAGTTTAGAGTTAAGTAGACTGGGTGATGGAGGAGGATTGACTAGCTTAGAGTTAAGTAGACTGGGTGATGGAGGAGGATTGACTAGTTTAGAGTTAAGTAGACTGGGTGATGGAGGAGGATTGACTAGTTTAGAGTTAAGTAGACTGGGTGATGGAGGAGGATGGACTAGTTTAGAGTTAAGTAGACTTTGTGATGAGGTGGATTGACTAGTTTAGAGTTAAGTAGACTAGGTGATGTCTGAGGAAGAGGGAGGAGGATTGACTAGTTTAGAGTTAAGTAGACTGGGTGATGTCTGAGGAGGAGGGAGGAGGATTGACTAGTTTAGAGTTAAGTAGACTGGGTGATGGAGGAGGATTGACTAGTTTAGAGTTAAGTAGACTGGGTGATGGAGGAGGGAGGAGGACTGACTAGTTTAGAGTTAAGTAGACTGGGTGATGGAGGAGGATTGACTAGTTTAGAGTTAAGTAGACTAGGTGATGAGGTGGATTGACTAGTTTAGAGTTAAGTAGACTGGGTGATGGAGGAGGGATGACTAGTTTAGAGTTAAGTAGACTGGGTGATGGAGGAGGATTGACTAGCTTAGAGTTAAGTAGACTGGGTGATGGAGGAGGACTGACTAGTTTAGAGTTAAGTAGACTGGGTGATGGAGGAGGATTGACTAGTTTAGAGTTAAGTAGACTAGGTGATGGAGGAGTGAACATTTTCTGAATGCAGTACAAGGTGCTTACTTTAGCCTAAGTACACACACCTATTAACTATCTTGCAGCTGTTAAACTGCATGAATGTCTGCATCCCTCCATTTGATGTACTCTTAAAGGAATACAGGATTTTAGAACTCCGGTTTTCACCAGTATTATGTTGCATGTATTCACAGCACAGGAGATGTACCTGTGTTTCCCACTACTTTGATTTATCACTTTGTTCTGTAATGCACCACAACACACCATAAATCAGTATACCTTAGTGGGCTGCACACCGACCAAACACATTTATTTTTCTCCCAGCTCCCATCATCCAGTGTGTTTTTATTATTTCTCCCTGTAAACCAAGGCAATTTCTTGAAAAATCAACAGCGAGCACAAACGGCCATGCAAAATGAGCCATGTCAGTAGTGCCGAATCACATGGGACTACCTGCTGCAATCCTCCCAATTTCCCCCTTCAAAGAACCGCTCTTTTCCATACATTTTATACACATGGAAAGTGCATTCCGTCACATTTGGTAAAATATGAACACAACTGTAGCCACCTCCCATCATCATTCTGGAGGCTTTTTTTTATGACAGCTTTGCTAGTTAACTATCTTGCTACTTTGGGGAGAAACAATCTGATTGGAAAGTGTAGACATCATGGTAAACAGTACCGGAGACACCTTTCAGTTTTTGATACAACATCGTGTTTGCTAGCAACGAGATTTGCATTTGCTAATTAATGTTAAATAAGTGTATTGTTTTTCCCCGCAGTTAGTCAAGGTAATTAGTTAGCCAGCAAAATGTGTTTGCAGTTAGTTAGCAATTGTTTCTACACTATTTTGCGAGCTACAGTAGTGCTGCTGTGTCAAGTTTACATTTTACCATTGTGATTGACAAATGTAACAGTTAGTTAAGTACTGCATCCCTCTTTGCTAGCAAACGTAATGCTACCTAAAACTAAATAAAGGTGGCTCCACTAATGTTTACATTTTGATGTTTGTGACATGCTTGTTTTAATACTTTCAGAGTCATGTGATTTCAGTGAGGCACTCAATGGGCGTCTGGGCCATGTTAGTAAAGAGCTATAGCATAGCACAGAGATCAAATTCAGAAGCTCAGATGGTGACAGAGCACAAGGGGTGGGAGGAAAAAAATGGTTGGGTTCTCAGGTTCTCCAAACAAAATAGCATATTGCTGCGTGAGGGTATGGCTAACGACCTCAGAGCGTGTCCTTATCCAGGTAATGCGTCCTGTGGGGATACAAATTTAACTAGCACGGAGGGGGGGAAAACGACACGCTCAGCAGATATCCCTGGCCTTTTGTAATAATGACCCCAAATCTGACGAGGGGGGGGGGGGGGGGGGGGGGGGGGGGGGGGATCCAGCTGGACTGCATTAATAATACCATCACCAATATTATGCCGGTCCAATTGTCAATTCCACAAAACAGCACAGTGTATTTCACTTACATATTACTTTGACTCTAGTCAGTATCTTGTAATGTAGGGGTTCCTAGTTTTCCCTTTGTTGTTTTACACAATGGTTGCATGTAGTGTTTAGGCCTAATTTCACATCCGTTTAGCAGTCTTGCAGTATGTGGCCTGTTACATCATTATTTCCTCTTAAAATGTAAATATCCTGTTACACTTCAATAAAGCCATTGTATTGCTAACCTTTAAAATCCTACATTTCCTTGCATATCAGAGTATATATTGGAGACAAAGGGCATTTATGCTGTTTTGAAATGTGGCACAATCAACAATAACAGAGACACATTTCACTGCTGCCACTACGCACGCTGTGAGCTAACGACATCCGCTAGATGACCATGCTGTGACTTCATCACAAATGTCATGCCTGCTTCCTGATTGACTAGGAATGTGCTAATTAGTATATGTTAGCTCAGGCGGCATGATATAACCCACCCCTCCCTCTGTGAATAAGCAGGCTCCGGGATCGTGTATGGATTCTCTGTGGTTGCCATTTGGTTTCACTCAAATATAACTTCCACTGACAAGAAAGGAAAGTGTGTTCAGAAACAAAATAAAGGGACTGCTAGGAGATGTATTTAACCAGGCCTAAGCATAGTTGTATGTTGGTTAAATAGTATTCTATTTAGGTTGAAGTGTATGTAGCTGTTGTTTTCTATCTTGATTTGGAAGGAAGACTGTTATTGCAGAAGTTGTCATTTGTTCCAGATTCCCACCCACACACAGTCTTGTTGCTTTGCAGCACAGTGTGAGTGTTGACACAGAGGGCTGGACAATGAGGAAATAAGCACAAAAACACAATGTGGAAACTTGGCTCAGTTCAATGACTTTACATTTGTTGTTTATTTGGTGCAACTTTCTTTATTTCTCACGGTGGTTGACGAAACAAACAAACCACTCCCAGAGTACTGACTCACACACATACACACACCACCCCCCTACCACCTCAAATTGGACCCATTGAGTGAAATCAATAGATTGGTTTTCTCCATCTCACCCCCGCAGGTCGCACAATCATCCTCTCCACTCATCACATGGATGAGGCCGACATCTTGGGAGACCGCATTGCCATTATCTCTCACGGCAAGATGTGTTGCTATGGCTCCTCCCTGTTCTTGAAGAAATACTTTGGCAGTGGCTACTACCTCACTCTGGTCAAGGCCGGAGACGGGCAAATGACCAACCAGTGCACTGGAGTCGAGCAGCGCCAGGTGAAAGAGGTAAATGGAGGAGAGTGAAGTTGCCCCTAGACACTGATCTCGGGTCAGTTTTTCATTTTTACCAAACAATGGTTAAGGTTTGGAAGATCCTAGATCTGTACCTACGGGAAACATCGCCCAGGAGCAAAGTTAATCATTTAACGTGTGTGCTGCATTTTGCATTGATGTCTGTTTTGGGCTTAGGAAATGTTGTGTTGATAACTTATCAATAAGATTTTTGAAAGCTGTGCTAACAGTTGAAATGGTTGAAGATCCAAAACAGGCCCCCAGATTGATAAATAGTTCTCTATTTTAGGAAATTATGGAGCTGGGTGAACTCCACACTTGACACTTCATGTGCTACCTAGTTAAAAATCCCAATTTTTGTTTTATTTTTATTGGCTGTGCGTTTTCAGCTTAGTTTCATTTGATCATTGTGAGCTAAACCTGTATTTCCAAAGGAAACATACAACTCTGGTGCATATTTGCAATTGCCCATTCATGATGTCTGATCCCACATTGAACAACATCACTACACCAACCAATAATTCACCCATAATGGAGCATGATAATTTGTTGGACTTTTTGCATCTGGGGGAATCACTCCAATAGTAACCTCTAAGACACATCAGCAACATTTGCCATGTAGTCCATTATTGACACGGTTCCTCTGACTTTCCAAAGTGATCTGACTTGTTGCCCACCCCTGTAATGATCTGTTTAGTCTCCCCCAGCATGAGAATTGGCAGATACCTCAGTACTGGATGATACTAATTGTCTTGAGGGAGGGGGGAGTGGGATTCTTGATCTAGTTCCTTGCAGTGCCTTGCACACTTAGTTTTAATCAATAGCAGCAAATGAACAAGATTCACTGATGCCTGCAGGGCTACAACAATTATCATTCGTCTATAGGCTCTTTGTGGGGAGTGGAGTCATTTGTTCAAAAATGAATAAATAAATTAAGAACAAAAAGACAAACGAGAGATGTAATTCTCCCGCAAAGTGACTTGCATATTCAGCCCATTGGTGTCGAGGACTTGGCCTGTGGTTCTCATAAAAACAATAGTTCATGCTTCCCATTCTGTCCATTGACTGTAAATGGGGTGAAATTACATCCATTTTGAGGTTGGGGTATTTTGGTCCTTTAATATCATTATTTTCTAAAAGTAAACACAAAAAATGGTCAAAAACTTGGTTAGCACACTACCGTCATCAAAATGTCATGAATTTGAACTACTTTTACATGGATATACAGCACAGTGGGGTCCAAAATGATTGACACCCTTGATAAAGAAGCACAATAATGACTGTTTTAAAACAAATGCGGACCAATATTCTTTGCTCCAAGAAATTGGGAAACTATTCTTTAATACTAATACAATTGCTCATAGAAATACATTTTGTTCAACAAGTCATATGTTTTTCCCTCAAAGGTAGAGGTAAAAATGATTGACAAAGATTCTTATCAAGTAGTCAAAAGTTTAGTATATGGTACCATATTCTTACCACGGAATGTCGGCATCAAGCTTGTGACCCTACAAACTTGTTGGATGCATTTGCAGTAAAAAAAAATAATAATTTGTGTGTTTCAACTTTTTTGAGCCCAGTGGAAATGAATGGTAAATAATATGTGTCATGTTGGAGTAACCAGCATTGTAAATAACAATAGAATATGTTTCTAACACTTATACATTAATGTGGATGCTACCATGATTATGGATAATCAACAATAAATAGTGAATAATGATGAGTGAGAAAGTTAGTGGGTCAAAGATCATACCCACAAGACATGCTAACCTCTCACCATCACCAATAACTCATGACACGATTGTTGAGCGAATAACATGAAATATATACAGTGTCCATATTAGGATAGTCTCAGTAGGACTTTCAATCTCAGCAGTCCTGCTTAGACTACAGTGGTGATTCGATAGATATGAGAAGATAATTATGAAGGTAACAATCAGCCTGAGAACTCCCCCGTGATGCAACCTTTTTCATTTCTCTCTAATAGGAGACTGGTGAGTCATTGAGGAGAACCAGTCTGGTTGAAGGGATCGCACGACAGAACTGGAGTAACTCTGAACCCACAGGTAGGACTGACACCACCTAAATAGAATTCATCAACAGGATCCCCCCCTTAGTAATGTATCCACCGTATTCTACCGTAACTGTAATGAGAAATAGTTCAATTGAAGGACGATTTTATGTAATGTTTTTCCAAGTACTCAAATCACCTAACATTGTATGGGTGGAACTCACCACCATACAGCTAGAACAGAACAGAAAGACGAAGAGTGGCCTGAGAGGTCTGACAGGCTTTAGAATGTCATGTCAGCAGTTGATTGTCCACTCCATTTCTTGTCACAGTGACATCTCTAAGTATTCTAGTCCACGCTCTCTCTCTCTCTGAGATCTGTGACACTGGCTAGTTGGTCTGATTGCCCGACCAGTGTCAGTCCCAACCAGAGTAGGTGCCGACCGTAGTCCCAATCAGTAATAAGGCAGCCTTGGTCTTCCAAATATATATATATTTTTTACTTGGAGTGACGATCAAGAATCAAGGAGCTGGGATTGGGGGCCTGGATTGTACCTATCATGAAGGGAGAAAGACTGGATTTTGATTGATTGATTGTGTGTGTGTGTGTGTGTGTGCGTGCATGCGTTGGGGGGGGGGGTGCTTGAATACAATGTTATGGCTACATTTTGATCAATATCCAAACCATCTAAAAAATAAACAACAAATATGACAGAGGGACCCAATGATATATTCAATCATATCCTCTCTGTATAACTGTCTGGGTATACTTAAAAACCACGCAGATGTACCAGTCAAAAGTTGACACATTTACAGTACTCATTCCAGGCCTTTTCTTTATTTGTACTATTTTCTACCTATATGAAATCATGTACAGTAGCAACCACAAAAGTGTTACACTAATCAAAATAGATTTTAGATTCTTCAAAGTAGCCACTCTTTGCCTTGATGACAGCTTTGCACACTCTTCGCATTCTCTCAATCCGCTTCATGACGAATGTCTTTCCAACAGAATTGAAGGAGTTCCCACAATGTGACCAACCACCTTATGTAGCAAATGTTGAAATTGTGTTTTTTACATTGAATAAAAGCAGACACAAGCTACAAAACGGTTTATCATACAATGCATTTGAGGAACAATGAGAAAGTAATTCTGCTTGGAGTTGGTAAACTTGTAACCTCACTTTTGAGAAAATGGCCTTTGAATATTTTTGGTACCTACTGGAGAGCTCTCCTTTGTCTACACCAATTCAGCATCGTTCACACCCTCTTCAGCTTTAGCACCCACCCAAACTCTGACCATTTTACTCGCCCTAGCAGAGCTGGTTACGTTGTTTTCATGTTATCCAGAGCGTTGATGACTAACTGTGCTGCTGGCAACAATTTAATTAAGCTTTTTTGCCAACGTTTACTGACACCGGCCATATTCAACAGGTGTTGAGCATTCCTAAATTCATCAGTTATTCTGCGCTATGGCACACACAGACGAGAGTGCTCTGAATTAGGAGTATATGGCCAGACTGAATATGCGAACACACCTGAACAGTTACTTGCATAGTGGAGTCTTTTGGTAACCTCACTAGTGTCCCACCTGGCCAACATCCAGTGATATTGCAGTGTGCCAAATTCAAAAACAGAAATACTCATTATAAAAATTCATAAAACATACAAGTGTTATACATGGGTTTAAAGATTAACTTCTTGTTAATCCAACCACAGTGTCAGATTTCAAAAAGGCTTTATGGCGAAAGCATACCGTGCGATTATCTGAGAACAGCGCCCAGCAGACAAATCCTTACAAACAGTAACCAGCCAAGTAGAGGAGTTACACAAGTCAGAAATAGTGATAAAATTAATCACTTACCTTTGATGATCTTGCACTCACAAGACTCCCATTTACTCAATAAATGTTCATTTTGTTCGATAAAGTCCATGTTTATATCCAAAAACCTCCATTGTGTTTGCGCGTTTTGTTCAGTAATCCACAGGCTCAAATGTAGTCACACCATGCAGACGTATCCAAATAGTATCCGTAAAGTTCGTAGAAACATGTCAAACGATGTATATAATCAATCCTCGGGTTGTTTTTAGTCATAATATTTCAACCGGACAATAACGTTGTCAATATAAAAGGTAAACAACAGTCGTGCGTATGGAAAAATCTCTGGGCCACTGCGGTGTCCACTCATTCAGAGAGGTCAATTTGAGTCCTAAGTCAATGGATACTGTAATGGCATTCAATAGAAAACTACAAACATTTAAAAAATCCCACTTCCTGGATGGATTTTTATCAGGTTTTTGCCTACCAAATCAGTTCTGTTATACTCACAGACATTATTTTAGAGTGTTTTCTATCCAAATCTACCAACTACATGCATATCCTAGCTTCTGGGCCTTAGTAGCAGGCAGTTTACTTTGGGCACGCTTTTCATTCGGAAGTGAAAATAGTGCCCCCTACCCTAGTGAAGTTAACTAGCTTAACAATGAACCACAATCCCAACTCATGATGTTACTACCCTGCATGAATCTGCAGGTAGCTAACCAACCAGGTTCAATGTTAGCTAGCTTCCATTAGAATATAAATAGCCAAGCATATGGCTCTGAGATACGAATAATAAGGACATACATGTAATGTTAGCTAGCAAGCCAGCCAGCTAACATTAGCTAGCAAGCTAACAGTACACTTTAACTTGAAATGAATAGACTTTGTCAAAATTGGAAATGTGTAATATCTGAAAATTTTGCCTGCTAGGCTATCTTACCTGTGGTGTGAAATGGGAGTAGATAGCCACAGTGAATTTACCAGCTAATGTTACGTCTATCAACAGTTGTTACAGTGACATTCTATTGAAATAGATACTTGCATAGTGGAGGCTTTTGGTAAGACATGTAGCTAGCTAGCTAGCTAAACAATGAACCATAATCCCAACTCCTGATGTTACTACCCTGCATGAATCTGCAGGTAACTAACCAACCAGATTCAATGTTAGCTAGCTAACATTAGTATATAACTAGCCAAGCAAATGGCTCTGAGATACGAATAATAAGATCATACACGTAATGTTAGCTAGGAAGGCAGCCAGCTAGCGTTAACTAGCTAACTGTAAACTTTAACTTGAAATGAAACAACTTTCTGTCAAAATTAGAAATGTATAATATCTGAAAATGTAGCTAGCTAGACTATCTTACCCATACACATTATAGATGGATGTGTCCTGTCACAGATGCCATGGTTGCCCTTAGTTTGAAGATGTAATCCAGAGACAGGTGTTTTCTTCATCTCCTTAGCTATGAATTCCTTTCCTGTGGTAGTCCTCATGAGAGCCAGCTCCATCATAGCACTTGATGGTTTTTGCGACTGCAATTGAAACTTTCAAAGTTCTTGACATTTTCTGGATTGTCTGACCTTCATGTCTTAAAATACTGTATTACCTCATCCCAGGTGTAGATGATTAGATTTCACTTTCACCATAGCTTGTGCATGTCGTGATAGTCTTTGAAGCAGTCCCTCTCTGCCAGGAAACAAAAAGTGAACTGGCATTTCACACTTTTTCTCCCCTTGTGTTGTGCAATGTGTGCAGTTCTTCCTTTTGTCTTTTGGCATGTGTGTTGGATGTTGGATAGTGGCGCTCACCTTGAGTGGGGGGTCTTGTGATGGTTGTGAGGTTGCTTTGGACCTCCAATTCAGACATTGCCAACACCAGCAGCTTTCGGGAAGGCCAACTGTGAGAGAGGGGTTTGACCTTTTGCTTTGGCCATCTACTTGTGGAGAATTAAATCCTTTACTGTAGCAATGTCCACAAAGTGGTAAAAAAAAGCTTTATACCACTTCCTGGTCTTGTAGAGGACCTGGTAGTAGAGCATCAGATATGTCGACACCCCCTATGCTGGCACTGTAGTCCTTCACAGGAATGGGGACATTCTTCCTCACCCATGCCCCATTGGCATTTTTCACCCTCCTTGAGACATGGTCGTTATTAAATGTCTTATGCTGTGTGGTGAGAATGGTTATTTCCCTAGTGTCCTTACATTTCACAAAAAGCAACTTGTCAGTCCTGATCCAACGTATGGTCCCCCTCTCCGATGTCTTTGTCATGTTGTTTACCTTGGTCTTGGGGAAACCAATTCTGTTCGGACAAATGGTGCCACCAGCCCCTATTTTCTTTTTCAAGACGCCTATGAAAAGCATGGGACTAGTAAAAAATGTTTACACAAAGAGCTCGTACCCACTGCCAAGTAAGGGGAAGTCCATCAGCTGCATTACAGAGTCATAACTAAGGCCCTACCCGACGGGTGTAAGAAGTTCCATGTGTAGGCAGAGGCTGAATCCGCTAGCACAAAGAGCTTGTAGCCCCATTTGGTCAGCTTCGTTTTCATATATTGCTTCAAGCCAATTCTAGTCTTTGAGGCAACCATGCGCTCATCTATATATAGATTTTGAGCAGGCTGGAAGTAAGTTTTGCATGCACCATGTCATGATGAAGGGGCTTGACTCTTGCAAGGTGATCAGACCCTGCAGTCCCCTTATTCTGACCATTCTCCTGATACTTTTGTGTGTCACTCATGTGAAGAGTACGTTTGATGGCCAAGAATCGGTTTTCACTGATGATGGAGGTGGGGAGCTAGAACCGATAGAGTGGGGACTTACCCATGGTGACAGGTTTCCAGGACAGCTTCCTTCCCCCCTTCTGTCACGATCGTCGAAACGAGCGGGCCAAGGTGCAGCGTGCGTAGAGTTCCGCATATTTTAATTCATAGAAACTCACTAAACAAAACAAACAAGCACAAACGAAACATGAAGCTACTGGTGTGCACACAGGCAACTATTTGTAGACAAGATCCCACAAAGCACAATGAGCACAATGGCTGCCTAAATATGATCCCCAATCAGAGACAACGATAAACAGCTGTCTCTGATTGGGAACCACACCAGGCCTACATAAACCATTAATCACCTAGATGACCCACCCTAGACACTATCACGCCCCAACCAACAGAGAATAAACAGCTCTCTATGGTCAGGGCGTGACACCTGCAGATTCTTGTCCCCATACTTGTTGGTATTACTAACTAGTGTTCCCAGTACAGAGGTGATAAAGTAAAGCTGAAACAGCTGTAAGGGATGTATGTTTCATCACTAACCAACTGTGGGCATTCGGGTAGTTTGGGTTGAAACCTCAATTGCTCTGGCTCCTGATCATTTTCACTGACCGTAAGCCACCGGTCCTCAGTTTCATCTCCCTCTGTTTTGCTGCCACCACTGCCTCTCCCTCTTCTCTGTTGAGGCCTAGATCTCCTCCCTGCCCCACACCTCCAGATGAACTTGCAGAGAGGGGAGTGGTGCCAGGGCCTGCAGTGGGGGTGGTTGAAGAGGAGTGGGGTCTTTGTCGAGTGGTGGATGTAGAACCATCAGACAGGGTGATTGTCATAGCAGTGGGGGGGGTGAAGACCTTGACCGGCAGGGTCGCTTGCTGGGGAAGGGTGGCTCACAAACGTCATCATCCAAATCCTCTGCATCCTCCACTCTGTGGTGAATAAAATAAAGGGAAATATTGAATTACAGTTGACTAAATTTACAAAATAGCATTGCTGTAAAGAAAAAACACCAATCATACACTATCTTTACAGTGACTCACACAGAATGTGTGAAGGACACACACAATGAAAACAGTAATACCTTGGAGACAAAGGCAGAGGTGAGAACCACAAATAAACAATGGCCATGAGAGTTTAGTGGCATCTCCAAAGTTACAAGGATGAAACTTAGAACAGCAAACAGTGAACTAATATGAAACATAGACATTAACTACTTATAATTCTAACATTGACATTGAAATTAGTTACATAGGCCTATGTAAACTAAATCCAAGGCATAAAAGGCAGACAACTCATAAAAAACGTGCTCAGTGCGTCTCGTCTCTGAACCAGGTAGCAATAGTTAGCATTACGCATAAAAGCTTCTAAGCCTTGGTTTGTCCCACCCAGGTCAACTGCATTTCCCTGGAAAACTTCTCATTGGCTACAAGACTGTGAAGGTGCCATAGTGGCCAATCCCCTGTGTAATGGATGCCTACAGCGCGTAAGCAGGCAACATCATATTTTTGATGCGCAAAGTTAGTCACTCGGTGGACATTCGACATTCGTTGCCATTAAGTCATATATCAGATAACATTGGCAAGAAAACATTGTTCCTTCCAACCTAAGGATTCATTTAGAACCCCCTATGTAGCTATATCTCAAATCAAAGCTTACATTGTAAGATGTTTGCTGTTTGAAAACATTGTGTAAAATAAAAATGTTGACTCTCGGGGCTGGTGATCAATAACGGTAGGTCACAGGCAGACAAATGCGATATCCTAATGATCTGTGAAGTCCTGGCTTTCGGTGTGTATCAACGTACTCAATGTTTATTTTGTTTCTGCTTCACAATGCTAACCAGAATGTTGGTAGCAGCCATCTTGAAATGAGGTCATCGACTCCACCTGCCCGTATAAATCTGTATGCCCATATATGGTAGTAAGTCACACCAAATAAAACAAATCAAATAGGGTCCCTTACGTTTAAGAGGTT
The DNA here is from genome assembly GCF_013265735.2 of Oncorhynchus mykiss. NCBI lineage: Eukaryota > Metazoa > Chordata > Actinopteri > Salmoniformes > Salmonidae > Oncorhynchus > Oncorhynchus mykiss. The sequence continues at coordinate 20,744,970 of NC_048573.1, read as the reverse complement.
GTTAAGGAAAAAGTGTAAAGCATGTGAAGCCGATCCACTTTCCGACGTCATAAAGCCAAAGCCTCGCTTGGTTGAGCAGCTGTAATTATCTATATGATCAATGGAGTAGGTGGTGTTTTCTTGGGCTGTGCATACCAAATGGCACCCTATTCCCTATAAAGGGCAATACGTTTGATTTTGAGATTTGCTCTTTAGATATCATAATGATGAGGAACTAACAAGATATGGCAATTCCAGTATCTCTTTGGAATGTAGAATTTCAAATCCACTTGCGTTTCTCGAACATCTTCCATACTTGTCATGGTGCTTGTTTTTGCAAAACTCACAAACCAACTGTATCTCAACTCTGAATATGACCCTTGAGGAGACACCGATTCACCTCACTTTTGAAAAAGTAAAAGAGTTGTAGAATGTTTTTGTGTTGGCCTCAATGAATTTAAATGCAGTGTATTGACTTGTACGGTTGAATCTTTAATTTTTAATTATTGTCATTTGTCATTATAAAGGACAACAATTATACTGTAAGTTCTTTTCAATATATCCATGTCATCCTTCCTGTTATTCCTTTTCAATATATCCATGTCATCCTTCCTGTTATTCCTTTTCAATATATCAATGTCATCCTTCCTGCAATTCCTTTTCAATGCATCCAAATCATCCTTCCTGTTTCTCTTCACCATGTTGCGCTCATAGATGTCAGTAAGGTGGTGTGTCGGCATGTTCCCGAGGCGGTGTTCCTCGAGAGCATCGGCCAGGAGATCACCTACATCCTTCCCTATGGCGGGGCCAAGGATGGCACCTTTGCACTCCTCTTCAAAGAGCTGGACCTCAAGATGGCCGACATTGGTGTCACCAACTACGGCATCTCAGATACCACACTAGAGGAGGTATGAGGCAGACGAGACACACACATACACTGCGCTCTCCTGAACTAACCAAATGCTTACTATGCCAAGTGTAGTGTTGGATTATGTAGGCAGGTACATACCACCAAGTGAGTGTTGTTAAACACAACTAATATGTCTCAGATATTTTTGGCAGATGAAGAGGCTTGGCAGGCAGTGTGAATAATTCCTTCTCAACAGACACAAGGTTATTCAGGTGGTACCTACTGCACATATTTACTTAAGGAAGGGAAACGAGATGTCAGTCTGTGGTATTTTCAATATTGTGTGTGTGTGTGTGTGTGTGTGTGTGTAATACAGGAGGAGGGAAGGAGGACTATTTATCAGTGTAATGAAGATAGTCCTTGTTTTTGTAATTACAGGAGTGTTGTCGATCATTTGTTTAAGACACATAGAGGTCACTTCAATGATGAAAAATGATGAGAAAAAAAAGCCATTTCATATCATGGTAATTATGCCGTGTTCCATCTCATAGATTTTCCTCAAAGTGGCAGAGGACACAGGTGTTGATGCGGAAATACCAGGTAAAATGGCGGTTGACTGTAAATTTGGGGGGTTAAAATGTAACAATTTAGTAAAATAGTTTAATCGTTGACTGATTATATGAAGTATCGACACGACCACTAGAACACACACATCATTGAGTCTTCTGTATTGCATTGATTTTCAATGATTCTCTGTACTACATTGATTGAACTAGTGTTGATTGATTATGCACTCATTTAGCATAACTCAACAGCATTTTCCTTGTTGGATCAATTACCAAAGGACTTTGCTTTTCAACCTACAGCCAACCTGCGCATTTTATCTCAAATCTGACAATTACTTAAAAACCCTAGTCTTTTAGGGTTTTCTGTTTTTAAGTACAGTAGTGTGTAGTGATGGGCACTGATATGGAATATCGATACGATATCAGTTTGTATTGGTTTTATTAAAAAAGCATTGCAACTGTGTGAATGTTCACTTTTTCTCTCGAGAGTCCAGACAACTACTTGCTGATCGCTCCCCATTGGGCCAGGTGTGAATCTTCTGGGAGCCTAAACCTACCCAACTTATTTGAATGCAATGGGAAGCCCATCCACCGTGATGTCACAAGAAAAATAAACGGATATGACGATATACCTTGATCATATCGATATCAATATCGTATAAAATTATTAATATTAGTGCCCACAGCTAGTAATAATGCAACGTATAGTTCACAATACAGGTTGCTGTACTTTCTGTATGGTATTCGTAACTGTAAACGGATTAAGCCAAAACAACTCATCTTAAGTATATTCTTTCAGCTATCAACGCAGCTTTGGTAAGAGACAAGACAAGAAGTTCAAGGGAATCCAAGAGGCAACGGCAAAGCCTCACCAAAGTCGGGGACACTTCAGACGAAATGCCTGGGAAAAGTGGTATGCCATTAACTTTTGAGTGTTATCGTCAAAAAATAGAAAGTAAATAAGCCTATTCTGAACTAGAGAAGGGATGTTTAAGTGTAATGTATGGTCATGATCCATTTTCTTTATGTCCTCCCTGTCTATTGTTACTATCCAGCTGAAGACGAGATGAAAGTGAAGTTCACTAGCAGAGTGGAGGGTATGTATACCGGGTCAATGCCTTGTCGTCTTGCAGCAGCTCACACATTCATGTCAAAAAAAAGCCTCATTATTTGCTGCTCTCTGACAATTAACTCTGGAGAAGATGCAAAAGGTCAGTCATTGTGACAATTCGTGCTCCTTTCTCTCCTTGGTTGCCAAGACAGCTGATTTGTCATACAGGTGGCTTTTCCACACGAGCGGCCATTTTGGAAAGCCAAATTAATATTATATGAATTAATATTCCTCACAGGAGGTTTTCATTTTCCACAATACAATAGTATCAGAACATGTCTCCCGTCTTGCAATTTCTCCCTGAGCAAGACCATTTATGAAACAAATTCAATATCACATGCCGGTTTACCATTTGAATATGCTTTGTGTCAAAAATATTTTGGTTGGACTTTTGAGACTGATAAGAGGTTGCTTTTTTTGTGGGGATTGTTTTACTCTTTTGGGTGGAGACTGATAACTGTGTTTTTTGTTCCTTTTTACGCCATGGGAGAAGCTAAATCATTTGTATTCACTTCCCACAAACCCAAGAGCCTAACAGATTGTCAGATGGTTATCAATTCACTTCATACAATCCTATTCTACAGAAAGCGCACTGTAGTAATGCAGACGTTTTGTATGCCTTCCATTTTAGATGTGGAGAGAGTGGCCAATGTGAATGGGAAGGGCTCCAGTGTGATCACGGGATGGGAACTGATCCGGAGACAGTTCCTGGCCCTCTTCATCAAACGCTTTCACCACGCACGCAGGAGCCGCAAAGGCCTCATTGCTCAGGTAATGACCACACATAACCCCCATAGTTCTCTATGCCCTGTTATAAACTGGGTGGTTCGAGCCCTGAATGCTGATTGGCTGACAGCCGTGGTACCCGTATACCACGGGTATGACAAAACATTTATTTTTACTGCTGTTTTTACTTTGGTAACAAGTTAATAACAGCAATAAGGCATCTCTGGGGATTGTAGTATATGGCCAATATACCACGGCTAAGGGCTGTGTCCAGGCACTCCACGGTGCATTGTGCATAAGAACAGTCCTTGGCTGTGGTATATTGGCCATATACCTCACCCCCCCCCCCCCCCCCCCCCCATGCCTTATTGCTTAATTATACCATTTAGTGTTGTACTGTCATGAAAAAATAATTTACATTGTAAAAAATTGGTTGCACTGTGGGAGGGAAGTAGTTTTATAAATGGATGTGATAATACTTCCTACCAATGAATCTGTGGAGGAGAAATTAAATGAGCTAATGAGAGAACTTGTTTTAGGGGACAACACACATTTGAATGCTCAGTACCAATATATATATATATATATATATATATATATATATATATATATACATCTGTGTATGCAACACACCTAGAATGCATGATCAGTTTCTTAAGGGTAGTGGAGATTTGATCTCATCTGAAGAATTTTGTCAGTCTCTAGCTGTTGCCAAGGAGACGGAGGTCGTCACAACTTTGAGAGATGCTCTGTAATGTAAACACACACACACACACACACACACACACACACACACACACACACACACACACACACACACACCAGCCCTGTGAACTTTGTCTCCCCACCACAACGGTTTCCACTTTAAATTCATAGGATCCTGAAAGTCAGAGAACTGTCTGATTTTTTTTGAGTTTTTTTTCCTAATTTGCGAGTATGCTAATAATGTGGTTTAATGAGTTATGTATCAGATAAGATTATCATAACAATTAGCTCGCTGACAGGTTGCTATTAGCCTATTAAGTGTGTGTCTCTATCGTTTTGTGGGTCATTTTAATTTCCAGTCAGAACCAATACACGGTTATCTATTTACATGACACCTTCAATTTCTCTTTCATCAGAGATGATACACAATTGTTGACTTACAACCTGAGAATGTGTTGTTCTTTTTCTCATTTATTTTGAGCTCTGCTCCCTTATTAATCACAAAGATGAAAATCTTTATTCACAACACGTGTATAGACGTGGTGTAACCCCATCAGCGATGAATGATACCACGACATTGAATTAATTACACTCCAAAGGCATCGTAATCATAAAGTGCACCACTCCGCTCCTTCCATTTGCCCGTGTGTAAACCTACCACCTGCCGCGTTCTAGAACACACTTCCTCCTGTAACTCTGTAATACTGATCCCACCATTAGTCACTGTCAATCCCGGACGTCGCTCTGTTGCGTTAGCGAGGGGAGGTGTGTGGAAGTGTGTGTGTGGAGTGTGTTAGTGATTCCCAAAATGCACCCTATTCCCGATATATTGCCGTATGTTTCATTTTGGGCTCTAGTGGAAAAAGTTGTTCCCTACGAAATATTGGGATGCAGACGGTTTCAGGGCTACTCTCCTCCCTCCTTCCTCCTCTCTTCATCCCCATTCATGTCACTTGCAGGACTGACAAAAGGGCCTGACCATCATGTAAACACCTCCCATTGTCAGCTGATTGTGAAGAGCATCTCTTCAAGCAGAGCCGGTGGGGAATTGAAAAGAGATGATGGTGTGAGACTCAAAGGGAAGTGATTTATGGGGACGAAAGTCAGGGGATGGACGCTCGTGGAGGTGGTTGGGGAGGCGAGCTCATTGGTTGTGTCGGGTGAGTGAAGTTGACTGAATCGAAGCTCGGCGTGTGTACATGGGATTGAATGCGATGCCTTTTGGGAAAGCTACTTGTGGCAGGAAGTATCGTGCTTGATTCAAAATGGAAGTCCTCTGCCTCCACAGCAGATGACCCTCCCGCCAATGGAAGCACGGGGGGGGGGGGGGGGGTTGTGAATCAAGCCCCTCATAAGAATTAAACTATGTTGTTGCAGTGCACCCCAAGAGATGCTGGCCATTCCCAAGAGTGAATGTGTAATTTGAACAAAGCCGATAGTTTGCGGCAAAGTGAAGTGATATCTAGTAACACTTTGTGTGTTATGCCAGACAGTTGGTATTAACATTGCACATTAACATTGCACTTGAGGAACAATCGTCATAAAAAAAACAAGAAACATTGAATGCAGGAAACCAGACCCATGACTTGGACAGTTTCATTGAAATGTGAATTATGTCATGTCAATGTCGGGGCATCATACTCACAGGGAAATGAAAGGACAGTCTTGTTTTTGTAGACTTCTACGACATTGACCTTCCAGTCTCTTTGTTCTACCGTTTCGCTATTATCTTGTGGTTTACTCGAATAATTCAAGTTAATTGATGGTCTGAGCTGCTCTTTGACTTCTCAGATATGTAACCAATGGCAACAAAGTTACACCCTTAAACTTGGCCCCTGAAGTAGCTTTCTGTGGTGTTCTGAAATGTTCCATCAATTTCTTCTTATTAGTCATCAAATTAGCCTGTGTATTGCAGTGAGTCTCTGTTATTAGCACTTGTGAATTAGTCAAATTTATTATCGCGAGTCATTGTTATTTCCTGTCAATTAGCCTTTAATGGCCAACATCGTACAGTATATACTGTAGCATCACTTTGACAACCCAGGTCAGATACATAATATGGAGAGTGCAATACATATTACTTACGTTGTTCTACATTGATTCCACACCGTTCTGGATTGAGACCAAGGTGTCATGATTATGATGATTATCAAAATCCCTGTTGATGGAATAGAATTAAATAGAACACCATAGGAATATCATATACTGTACAGTACCAGTCAAAAGTTTGGACACCTACTCATTAATGTCTATATTTTTACTATTTTCTACATTGTATGATGATAGTTTAAACATCAAAACTATGAAATAACACATGGAATCATGTAGTTACCAAAAATGTTTTAAGAAAATCTAAATATATTTGATATTCTTCAAAGTAGCCATCCTTTGCCTTGATGACAGCTTTGCACTAGTTGATTCACAAAAACAAATGTAATTATGCCAACAAGCCAGTCTGCCCTCAAATGAAATGCCATTTTACAGTGAATCACAAAACACAATATTTGTATTTTGGTGTTTGTATTGTACCCATTTAGAAAAATCAGACTCGTTGTTTCACCAAACTTGAGTGTGTGCTGCTAAACTCAGTCTATAGAGTGCATTGACATTGTGAACGTAATGACTTTTCTCCATTGTTTGCGGGGTGTTTGCAGAAGAACTACTACAAGCTGCCACACACAATTACAGTCAGAGTGTGTGTTCTGTTGTCTTCCATCTTACGTATTGTCTCATTAAGCCGCTTTTCAGTAAACGCAGACTATTACTTCTCCGGTGCCTGCATTTACATAGAACTCATTTACATAGCATTTTTCCAATGTATTGTACTGTTTGAATGGGTTCCGGCAATTGCAGCATGCAATTAATCAAGTTGAGCAAACATCTCTCTTCAGTGGAGTACCTAGCGGTACAAGTGATTAAAGAGATATTGTGCATTCTGTCTTTGACTTTTAGTCAGCTCCGAGAACGGAAATGAAAAGGGAACATTTCCACGAGGGAGAGAAAGGGAGGAAATTGTGGCAGTGAGCTTCGATGGTGGAAAAGAGAATAAAGCGAAGTGGGTGACGATTGATGATGTTTGAAAGTGTTTAATAAAAGTCCTTACACATGCATGGCAGCCATAACAAGTTCACGGTGAGCATAATAAAACGGGTTTGGTCTCATGTCTTATTTGCTTGCATCCCTATCATTGTGGAGTGTAACAGAGATTGGGTGGGGGTTGGGGCTGATGATGGGGGTAGGATGATGTAACTACTCTAGCGGTAGATATTTTTATATTTTATATTACTCTCCCCACTCATCTCTTCCACAACTACGCAAGCAAGCACACACAGGCACTGGCACGGACGCACACGCCACACGTCACACACACACACACACATGCAAGCACGGTTAATAGATTTGTGGCAATGATACAGTGCATTCGGAAAGTATTCAGACCCCTTTTTCCACATTTTGTTACGTTACAGCTTTAATCTAAAAAAAATTTTTTTTTTTAAACAAACAATGTAAGTAACAAAATGTGGGAAAAGTCAAGGGGTCTGAACTTTCTGAATGCACTGTACTTAATTTGAATGATGCTTATTCAGTGCAGTGCAGTACACATTTCCAATCTGAGTGAGAGCACATGACAAGTGAAAAGACAAATTATCACTCCCAGCATTTACTAATTGGATTGTGCAATAACACTGATGCAGCCTGAGGGAGCCTCGGTCATACACATGAAACATCCCTCCTCTAGTTCTATGGGGAATATGCTCTGTTCATTTGGTTGGCTGGTGAAAGTGGTGCCGTAACACACACTATTATTTTAGATATCCCTCTATTAGATGAGATTAACTTAGTAACAGAGCATACTGTACTATAACAGTACACTGTATGCCAGACTTGCATGTAGCGTCTGTCACATGATGACATGAATGACAGACCAGCCATGACACTGTCCTAACATGGAAAATATCCAACTTTTGTTAGTATCATTACAGAGTTATGTGGACAGTCCGTTATTGTCATGAACTCACATGACAAGGATTGTGTCAGCCTCGTGTTGAGACAGTGTCACAACAGTGTATTGACAGGATAGGATACCTAAAATAGGCAATGCGCAAAGAAGCGCCATTTTGCAGCTGATTCTGATATCATATCTATGTCACACAGGTGATTCTGCCTGCTGTCTTCGTCTGCCTGTCTCTCATCTTCTCCGTCATCGTCCCGCCTTTTGCGGAGTACCCCAACCTGGAGTTGCAGCCTTGGATGTATGGACTGCCCCAAACGACATTCTACAGGTGAGCCACTGTAACGTCATGCTCTCAGACTTTAAAATGACACCTCTCAGTGCAGGTGAACATGTTGATATTTGTATTGAATATGTATAAATGTAACGAACGCAGCGGGGTAACCTGACCGGGACAGGTATAAAATCATTCTTAAAAGATGTAAAGTAGTTCTACTATACTGTTATGAACAAAGAGCATACTGTTAATGTGAATGCAGAAACCACATACTGTAGCTGATACTGCAGATCGCTTCTAGTTCCAATGTTTGGAGGGAATAATTGTTTTGATTACTTTCCCCTAAATCAGGCACTCCATTAATTCCAGGTCTGGTCTCTAAGTGTGTATGCTTCAGCCAACTCTTCTGACTATCGCCGTCATATCAACCCCATACTGTATGTCATCATGACATTGATTGTCAGTGAAGTTGTCTGAAGCACATAAAGGTCTAGTACCTGGCTAGTCCTTTCCTTCCATGGTTGAGTCTGCAATGGTATACTAAATCATTCATCTTACTGTGTGCCCCAAATAGCACCCTATTCACAATATAAGGCACTACTTTTTTTTTTTTTTACCAGAAAAGGTCCTGGTCTAAAGTAGTGCACTCCATAGGGAATAGGGTGCCATACGGGACATACACACTTTCTTTTCTAACATCAAATCACAATTTATTTGTCACATGCTTCGTAAACTAACAGTGAAATGCTCACTTACTGGTCCTTTCCAACAATGCAGAGAGAAAAATATAGAAAAATAATAACATGAGGAATAAATACATAATGAGGAACGATAACTTGACTATATACACGGGGTACCAGTACCGAGTCAATGTGCAGGGGTACGAGGTAATTGAGGTAGTACAGCACATAGAGTACTAGTCAAAAGTTTGGTCACACCTACTCATTCAAGGGTTTGTCTTTATTTGTACTATTTTCTACATTGTAGAATAATAGAGAAGACATCAAAACTATGAAATAGCACATATGGAATCATGTAGTAACCAAAAAAGTGTGAAACAAATAAAAAATATATTTTATATTTGAGATTCTTCAAAGTAACCACCCTTTGTCTTGATGACAGCTTTGCACACTCTTGGCATTCTCTCAACCAGCTTCATGAGGTTGTCACCTGGAATGCATTTCAATTAACAAGTGTGCATTGATAAAAGTAGATTTCTGTAATTTCTTCCATTTGAGCCAATCGGTTGTGTTCTGACAAGGTAGAGGTGGTACACAGAAGATAGCCCTATTTGGTAAAATAACTAAGTCCATATTATGGCAAGAACAGTTCAAATAAGCAAAGAGAAACAACAATCCATCATTACTTGAAGACATGAAGGTCAGTCAATACGGGACATTTCAAGAACTTTTTTCTTCAAGTGCAGTCGCAAAAACCATCAAGCGCTATGATGAAACTGGCTATCATGAGGACCAACACAGGAAAGGAAGACCCAGAATTACCTCTGCTGCAGAGGATAAGTTTATTAGAGATACCAGCCTCAGAAATTGCAGACCAAATAAATGCTTCACTGAGTTCAAGTAACAGACACATCTCAACATCAACTGTCCCTAGGAGACAGCGTGAAACAGACCCTCATGGTTGAATTACTGGTTTCCAACTGCCGTGTCTTTGTGTGACGCAGAGTAGGTGAACGGATGAGCTCCACATGTATTGTTCCCACCATGAAGCACTGACCTTAACCCAATTGAGATGGTTAGGGATGAGTTTGACCGCAGAATGAAAAAAAGCAGCCAATAAGTGCTCAGCATACAGTAGGGCAAAAAAGTATTTAGTCAGCCACCAATTGTGCAAGTTCTCCCACTTAAAAAGATGAGAGAGGCCTGTAATTTTCATCATAGGTACACTTCAACTATGACAGACAAAATGAGGAAAATAAAATCCAGAAAATCACATTGTAGGATTTTTTAATGAATTTATTTGCAAATTATGGTGGAAAATAAGTATTTGGTCAATAACAAAAGTTTCTCAATACTTTGTTATATACCCTTTGTTGGCAATGACAGAGGTCAAGCGTTTTCTGTAAGTCTTCACAAGGTTTTCACACACTATTGCTGGTATTTTGGCCCATTCCTCCATGCAGATCTCCTATAGAGCAGTGATGTTTTGGGGCTGTTGCTGGGCAACATGGACTTTCAACTCCCTTCAAAGATTTTCTATGGGGTTGAGATCTGGAGACCTTGAAATGCTTCTTACGAAGCCACTCCTTTGTTGCCCGGGTGGTGTGTTTGGGATCATTGTCATGCTGAAAGACCCAACCACGTTTCATCTTCAATGCCCTTGCTGATGGAAGGAGGTTTTCACTCAAAATCTCACGATACATGGCCCCATTCATTTTTTCCTTTACACGGATCAGTCGTCCTGGTCCCTTTGCAAAAAAACAGCCCCAAAGCATAATGTTTCCACCCCCATGCTTCACAGTAGGTATGGTGTTCTTTGGATGCAACTCAGCATTCTTTGTCCTCCAAACACGACGAGTTGAGTTTTTACCAAAAAGTTATATTTTGGTTTCATCTGACCATATGACATTCTCCCAATCTTCTTCTGGATCATCCAAATGCTCTCTAGCAAACTTCAGACGGGCCTGGACATGTACTGGCTTAAGCAGGGGGACACATCTGGCACTGCAGGATTTGAGTCCCTGGCGGCGTAGTGTGTTACTGATGGTAGGCTTTGTTACTTTGGTCCCAGCTCTCTGCAGGTCATTCACTAGGTCCCCCCATGTGGTTCTGGGATTTTTGCTCACCGTTCTTGTGATCATTTTGACCCCACGGGGTGAGATCTTGCGTGGAGCCCCAGATCGAGGGAGATTATCAGTGGTCTTGTATGTCTTCCATTTCCTAATAATTGCTCCCACAGTTGATTTCTTCAAACCAAGCTGCTTACCTATTGCAGATTCAGTCTTCCCAGCCTGGTGCAGGTCTACAATTTTGTTTCTGGTGTCCTTTGACAGCTCTTTAGTCTTGGCCATAGTGGAGTTTGGAGTGTGACTGTTTGAGGTCGTTGACAGGTGTCTTTTATACTGATAACAAGTTCAAACAGGTGCCATTAATACAGGTAACGAGTGGAGGACAGAGGAGCCTCTTAAAGAAGAAGTTACAGGTCTGTAGGAGCCAGAAATCTGGCTTGTTTGTAGGTGACCAAATACTTATTTTCCACCATAATTTGCTAATAAATTCATAAAAAATCCTACAATGTAAATTTCTGGATTTTCTTTTCTCATTTTGTCTGTCATAGTTGAAGTGTACCTATGATGAAAATTACAGGTGTCTCTCATCTTTTTAAGTGGGAGAACTTGCACAATTGGTGGCTGACTAAATACTTTTTTGCCCCACTGTATGTGGAAACTCCTTCGAGACTGTTGGAAAAACATTCCAGGTGAAGCTGGTTGAGAGAATGCCAAGAGTGTGCTAAGCTGTCATCAAGGCAAAGAGTGGCTACTATGAAGAATCTGAAATATAAAATCTATTTTCAAATGTTTAACACTTTTTTTGTGTTGATTCCATATGTGTCCTATTATGGACAAAATATACATTCTATACATAACATATCGACAAGCCTGTTTTAAAACTTACAGTAACACAGAAAATTCACCATCTGTACATTTTCTTTGAGAACTTCTTGTTCTGCGTTTCGGGGTTTGCTTTCGAAATACATCCCGAAAAACGTTTAAATAATGTGAAAAACATGTTGAATATTTCATGGAGTTGCCGATACTCTGCTAATGTATCCAACCGCTGCAGTGACGATGAATCTTATTGGATTCCTTGCTCCCGCTCATTGATATTCTATTGAGGTTTGCTTATTTTATCCAGGGGAGATCATTGCATTGTAATAGATTGATCCCATTGGACAGTTTAAAGGCCAAATGCAGCCATTTTTGTAGCAATATCAAATCATTTCTGGGTAACAATTAAGTACGTTGCTGTAATAGTGTTCCATTTATCTTAAAGGAATAATTTTTCTAGGAGTGTCTGGGAGTGGTCTGAGTGGGGAGGGGAAAACTGAAAACGACCTGTTATTAGCATCTATAAACCAATTAACCACATGGTGATGTCAACATGGACAGCCGAAACACGCCCCCATGCAAACCTGCTGATTAGATTGTACTTTCAACCAGCAAATATCAGGAATAACACTGATCAAACTTGTTCACACTTTTACAATATTAGTTTCATCAGCTGTTTTACAATATGATACAAAAAATATGGGAAAAACTGATTTTTGACTGCAATGGGCTTTTAAACAGACAATATCAGGCTCTAGCATGTTGCTATGGAAATCACAGGTAGAGCTTCACCTTCTTCGTCAAAGTTAGACTAAAGGCAGTGAGTTTTAACTGCAAGTGTTACGCCACATTAAATATGCAGAACTCATCAGAACGACCAGAATCTAGCCTGGTTATGTGTCACATCATTAGCAAGCTGAAGTTCTTTCTCTTCTCTGACATTCTCTGTGGTCAATTACTGCATATTGTCTTCTCCCCTGAATAATTTTAAGACACTTCCCTTTGTGAAGTCTTAAGCTGGAAAGCCATACCAGGCTGAGACAGAGAAGGTATGCATAATTCATACAAGCTCAATTAGTCAATGTCAACCAAACGTGCCTGGGAAATGTGGCAAAAAAAAAACAGATTCAAATGCAGGCTAAAAAGATTGGTTTCAAAAAGAAGTTGTCCTGATACTAAATTCATATGAATAGGTATGGTCATACATTGATTACACTATTAGATTCAAACACAATTGTCCCATTGACAAAATTGTCTTAGGACTTCATACCTATAACATGTAATATCCATACAATGCTGTCTCAGATATTAGGGGAGTTGAAAGGAGGGGGTTGCATGTTTAATCAGACTACTCTCCACTCTGTTACTCTGTGATGTTTCACAAAGTTCCTCCACCTGACTGATTTTCCTTTACCGGGAGAGTGGAGGCTATGCTGATCAAAACCATCCTTTCCACCAAAGCATTCTGAGGAAGTAACCATTTTTATTTTACACTCAAGGAAACGCATCACATTTCCTTCCGGGAACATTAAGCCTATTTTATTTCCCAAATTAGTATTCCAACACTCAGATCTGCATTGTATCTAAATAGACTATTACCTCTAGGATTTTCCCTTTTTGTAGATATATCTAAGATTCAACCTAAGATTAGTTCCAGTGTGTCTCTGCTCGTTTTGATCCCCCAATAGTCTTGTTACTTTGAATAAGAGTGCTTCCCAAATGGCATCCTATTCCCTTTATAGTGCACTGCTTTTTACCAGTGCCCTACAGGCGCTGGTCAAAACTAGTACAATATATCGGGAAAAGGGTGCCATTTGGGAAGCAGACCCAGCTATTGTTAATGTTAAAACAGATGGCTGAGCAAAATCCATTTTTACAATCAGCCACTTCGATTGGACTCCTCGCTTATGGTGGCGGAAATTATAGGTTGACCTTCATGAGAGATAAATGAGCCTATGAACATTGTATTAATCCCATTGGCCAGCAGTGACTACAGCTGGACCCTAGCCATGATCTTTATAAAACGCTGTTTTCACAGCGCCAAGGTACACTCGAGACAAAGAGCAGAGATTGTGTATACATTGATTGTAGCGGTCTGTTTTTCTTCCAGGCACATATATATAATAGCGTGCTCTGATGCCCACACACACAAACTCTCACACGCAACCATGCAGGCGCGTGCACACTCTCTCACACACACACACATACACACACACACACACACACACACACACACACACACACACACACACACACACACACACACACACAGAGTTCATGTTATGTTGACATGTGCTCTATTCTGTCAGAATGCCAAGAGCTTTTCTCACCCATGCATGCTCAGTGGTGTGTATTCATTTGGAAATGTAATGTTCTCAACAAAATTCCAGGGCCATACAACGATTCTTCATTCATCCTTTATTGAACTAAATCTGGTTCCATGTTAGCTGGGCATTACCTTAAACTACCTTAAATCCAAAAGCACAAAAAAAAACACTCCTGTTGGTCTCATTTTCTTTTGGCCAATTTCTCTATCTAGAGATGGATACATTATACCCATTCTCTTCATCTTTGTTGATTCCGTGGGCCATGCCCTCAGTGGACTAATCAATGCTATAGCGTGCTTGATCACCCCCGGTTACAGTATCTGGTCCAGTAATTGAAACTCCCAAAGTTCCACCAGGATAAACAGTTGGTCAGGTCATGATCCAAGTGCTTTGAGCCTGAACTTCTGCCTAACATTCAGCTCTTAAAGCCACAATGCTAAATTTGTTTTTCAGTCAATGGCAGCCCCACCACTTGGTTTCCTATTAATCTAAGGGATGTGGTTGGAGGAATGTACAAATTGCAGTTTGCACCTTTCAAAATGTTCTGTGTCCACATTCTCTGAATATGTGCACAGTCTGTTTGTTATTGTGAGGACTGGGGATGTTTTGTAAATTCAAGATGGTGGGCAATTAAACGATTAGACGATCACCTTGGATTATGTCGATAACTAGCCCGCCTGTAAGGGATAGTGTTGGAGTCTAGCTAACAAGGTCCAATTTCATTACAGCAATGATGGACCGCCAAATAACACAGAGGTTGCTCGGGTGGCGGACTCTTTGGTGAATAATCCTGGGTTTGGGACTCGCTGCATGGCCAACAACCCGATACCGTAAGTATGACCAGCGGCCATTTTAACACACCTGTCCCTCAACCCACAGATTATTACTACATTTGTTTTGTTTGCAGTGTTTCTCCTGTTTCAAATGTTCTTGCACAGCATCACAATAGCTACATTGTCCAGGAAGTACAAGACGCTTCTAAACAGCTTCTATCCCTAAGCCATAAGACTCCTGAACATTCGAAAGGATTGGATACCTTCTGAGATGCTTGGTGTAAATGTTCCCACATTGTTTTCTTGTCTGTCATTCCTTCAGATCTCCTCAAGTGCATTTTGGGTGGGGGCTAAGGGTCGATTTGAAATTGGGCAAACATCTCCCCATTGGCACATTGTTCACCTCAATAAGTCAATAAACATGTTGTTTTGACCAAATCTAAAGCTGAGGCTGGTTGCTTTGGAATTGGGTCGACATATGGCCCATTGGCATGTTTTTATAAAAAGGGTGTTTTGACTGAAGTTGAATATCTCATGGAGGATAATTCTTTGAGAGACAAAGTTCAGTTTTAATCGTACATGTTCTAACACGAAACCCATGCGGTAAAGTAAATCATTGATTTAATCCAACCATGGAATAAGATTCTTCAAATATTAATTGCATACGACTGAAGGCATTTACAATGTATCGTATAAGACATGAATAAACATAATACATTATTCACGGCTTCATTCTAACTTATATACCACCATTTATTTTCTATTCATTTGTTCTGGGGTTCCCAGAGGTGAATGATGTTTGTATCGTGTAGATTTGCCTTGTTTTACGGTTAGGGGTTGAAATAATGTTGACAGTAGTAAGTACCCCTGATATCCTATATCTATCTCCTCTCTGTCAAGCCTGATCAGGTTCAACATGCTTTATCAAGCTGTTCTGCTTCCCTAATTCTTCAGCTGCTTATTGAAACATGCTACATTACCTCCATGTTTTAGATAAGGAGACTTGTATGCTGTAGCTGTGTTGTTAACATGATTTTTTTTTATCTATGTTTAGCTTGACCTAAACAGGTATTGTATGAGAATGGCATGTCTTTCTGAGGATAACTGCTGAGAATTCCTCTGTCGAAGTACCATTTTTCCTATTCGGTTGTGTTCTTTATTGAATTATGCTGGTTTCCTATGAAGCTTAGCAAATTGATTCTCATGTTTCATCATCATTATCATCGTTGTTTTTCCCCCTTTTCTCCAGAAATCTCCCATGTGTCCCGAATGATTCTAAGTGGTTCACTCCCTCAGTGGATCCCTCTATCAGCAACATCTTCGTCAACGGAAACTGGAGCATGGCCAACCCTTCTCCTAACTGCCAGTGCAGCACTCCTCAAAAGACCACCATGTTGCCAGATTGCCCACCTGGAGCCGGTGGGCTGCCTCCCCCTCAGGTTAGTCCACAATCTGGCAACCCCAGGTCTCCCTGTAACATAACGATTTACAATTGTGTGCTGATCTGGCAACCTGCATTGGACCTGAAGTCTTGTGTTAGCTCCCCGAACGAATGCCTAAGCTTTAGCTCTGCCAGCTCAAGAGGGCAGGCTTCCAACCCCAGACAAAATTGGTGCAGTGAGGAGGAGCTCAAAGGGGTGTGAGGTGTAACATAGTTTGTTCAGTGTGTTATGTCTCTAGTGTCCTGCAATGGCAATGCAGGGGTTTGAAGTTGAAGTTATCTTGCCCTCAGATGTTTCTGTTGTGAACACACGTTTCCCAAGGTAACCCTCTTTCTAGGGGTAATACTGATTGAATGCTCTGTCCCCCCATTGTAATATATACACCTTACCAATCAATCAATTTAATCCAACATTATGATCATTAACCATAGTTACTACGTATACTACAAGTGTCAACAAGAGTATTCATATCCAACACAATATATGCTCGTATGGGAACATGTATCCAGTGAATTTGGACATTGCTTTATCACATCAATGTTACTGTTGTCTCATGTCTTCCACAATAGCATTATGGCTGGTCTTAAGACAAAAATGTATGTTGAGATATTGCGTCTCATCACTCTTTTTTTGGCAACCCGTGAACTCTGACCTCTCTTAGACCAACCCTTGGAGAGCAGGTACAGGTTAGCACTGAGCTTGCTGATGTCCACCCCCCCCCCCCCCCCCCCCCCCCTTCCCAAGCCAAACCTTCATATCATAACCGCTACACACAGCCTACATGGTTGTCACCATATTAACTAACGCCATAGTCAACATAGCTACTATAACTAACGCATTAGTAAACTCGCTACAATCATGCAGTCAGCAAGCAGTTTAGCAGTTACACCTACAGGCAATTAATTAATAAAACCAAAAGCTTACCTTGACTTGGAAGAGTTCCAGACTTGGATAGCCATAGCCAGCTAGCTAACATAGCATCCCTCTCTGTTTGGGCTGGGTGTTTGAGTAGGCTAAACTAGCTTGCTGCATTCCCTAGCTACTGTAAGTGAAAGTGGAAAAAAATACAACAAAATATAGCTAGCTCTCTTTCTCTCTCACTCGCTTTTGCGTCTCTTTTAAATTTAAAGAAATTAATTTCTTCAAAACTGTTCAACTATTGTCTTTCTCATTGAATTAACTACTCACCACATTTTGTGCACTGCAGTGTAGAAAGAGAATTACTAGAATGGACAAAGCTCCTCAGACCATTTCAATTTGACTGGATAGACGGAAGCAGTCATCGTGTGGGTTATCGGTCCACTCAATATGGCCGCCGGTCCACTCAATCACAGAACATTGACTTGAAGGGGAAATGCCATTCCATGGCTCCAATATCTTGAATGGTAATGAAAAAGCTAGACATTGATGGACAGGTGCATTCTAACTTTTATTGGAAATGGCTTTTGGTGTTTACACAAGGTTTGTTCTCTGCCAGTGCATTATGGGTTATTATTTGAGGTATGTGAGATGAGAGTCTGAGTGTGCCAAGTGATCTTGGAAACAAATCTATCATAAAGATGGTAGATTATAGTCCATTACAGGACCAGACGGGAAATGTCTATGTATACATAATGCTTTTTGTTACATTCTAGGGTGGTTCATGCTTGGCTCATTGACAGTCATTCATGTCTTGACATGAGCTGTTTCTGTTCTGCTGGGTTTCAGGAAACCCAAAAATGTTCTATGAAAATATGTTCCGCTCCTGCAAAAGGTTTAATTGCAATGACAAAAAGGGAGTGAATGTACCCCTGAATAATGAACTCATGATCTAAATCAATCCCGGTTATAGGGCACGCAAAAAGTTATAATAATGTATAAAGTTTTGGCACAAATGATCAAAAGCACTGAAAGTCCGTATACAGTACCCAGTGGTTTGATTGACTGATTATTTTCCTTTTTTTCTTGGTGTCTTGGCAACATGTAAATAGAAAGTCAATATCCCACATTTACACACAAAAACTAAAACCAGTCCTTTGAGTCGTGCTTTTCAAGACACAAACATATACGAATCCCAATTCTCTAGATGGGGAAGTCATGACATTCACTGTTTTGATTCTGGAGGCTTTGTATTGACAGCCACATCGTTTTCTTCCCTCAGACAGAAATACCACCTGTCTATTTTGTCAATCAACTCCTGGTTTGATGTGCCTGTCCAAATCCCTGCTGGGAGATATCTGTGGACACTCCTTGAGACTGAGGACAAACACACTACTGGTGAGGAGGCGTGAGGTTGATTTGATAGGTGATCGACAGAGTTAGTCACCCGCCTGAATGGTACATTCAACAGTTGATCAAAATAGGTGATACATCAAATACAGTGGATGTATAAATTTACATTATTGTCAGAGAAGATGTAAGGAGTGACACTTTATGCCTGCAGTGCTATGCAAAGGTGTGATGCCTTTTGACATGTATTTGCAGATATAGTTTTTTTATCTTTTACAGACAGTTTGTGAAAAGTTCCTCTGTTTTTCACCCTTCTTTCCCTCCTCTTTTACCCCCTCCTGTTCTTAGGCGGATATAGTACTGACACAGTTTCCAAACAAATATCCAAAAGCACAGTCTGACAAATCTGAAATCATTTGGTTCTGTGGCGCTTGTGAAGGAGATGACAGTTTTTTTCTGTTTGGCGTCATGTTCTAAAGTACAGATGTAGGATCTTAATGTGATCACCCTGTGGCACAAGATTTAAGATTTTAAAAGGCTTCTGATGTTTGTAATTTCCACCTTTACATTTCAGACTTGATTTTCCCTTGTATCAAATGTATCAACTCCTACAAAAATATCCATTAATAATAATCCACATAATAATTCACATTTTGTCATGCTGCAGGATTATTTTCCTGCTGTAGCAAACTGGCTCAAATTAAAACCCTACATCTGTGTCGCATAAACTTGGAATGAATTTTGAGATGTTTGACTGTAAAGCCTTTGAATATTTTTCTAAGATTGCTAATTGGGATGTTTGACAAAATCTTGGCAAAGAGGAACTCTTACACACACACACACACACACACACACACACACACACACACAGAGACACAGACACAGACACAGAGAGTCGGACAGAGACAGACAGTCGGACGGAGACAGGGAGACAGTCGGATGGAGACGGACAGTCGGACGGAGACGGACAGTCGGACGGAGACGGACAGTCGGACGGAGACGGACAGTCGGATGAAGTCGGACGGAGACGGACGAAGTCGGACGGAGTCGGACAGAGACGGACGAAGTCGGACGGAGACGGACGAAGTCGGACGGAGACGGACGAAGTCGGACGGAGACGGACGAAGTCGGACGGAGACGGACGAAGTCGGACGGAGACGGACGAAGTCGGACGGAGACGGACGAAGTCGGACGGAGACGGACGAAGTCGGACGGAGACGGACGAAGTCGGACGGAGACGGACGGAGACGGACGGAGACGGACGAAGTCGGACGGAGACGGACGAAGTCGGACGGAGACGGACGAAGTCGGACGGAGACGGACGGAGTCGGACGGAGACGGACGGAGTCGGACGGAGACGGACGGAGACGGACGGAGACGGACGGAGACGGACGGAGACAGTCGGACGGAGACAGTCGGACGGAGACAGTCGGACGGAGACAGTCGGACGGAGACGAACGGAGACGGACGGAGACGGACGGAGACAGTCGGGCGAAGACGGACGAAGACAGTCGGACGGAGACGGACGAAGACAGTCGGACGGAGACGGACGAAGACAGTCGGACGAAGACGGACGAAGACAGTCGGACGGAGACTGACGAAGACGGACGAAGACAGTCGGACGGAGACGGACGAAGACAGTCGGGCGGAGACAGACGAAGACAGTCGGGCGGAGACGGACGAAGACAGTCGGACGGAGACGGACGAAGACAGTCGGGCGGACGGAGACAGTCGGACGGACGGAGGCAGTCAGACGGACGGAGACAGACAGACAGACACATGAGAGAGGCTGGAAGTAGTCACAGAGCAGGGCCCCTGAAGCAGGTTAGAGGTTAAATGCCAGTAGGTGGCACCTGAGATTCTGAAATTAGCAACCCAACCTGCCCAACCTGTGTGTTTGTGCGTGTGTGTGTGTGAATGCCAATGTGTATGCATGCATGTGTGTTAGTGTGAACACATTTGTGTGTGCTCAGTCCTCTCAGACAGACAGTAAGAGGCCCTTGAAAGCCAATGACTTCCCCTAACCGGAGCCCATGCTGTTTGGTGAAAATACCCTTTTTAAAGACGCACGGCTCATCCCCAGTCCTCATCTCTTCCCCCATCCTTCCGTCCTACCAAGAGCTCATTTATAGCTATCACAAGACTATCACAAGACGTCCGCCCTTGACGGATATATAATGCCTCGTTGTGCTTGTGCGAGCCTCACAGTGTACCCCCCACATCCTGTGACAAAGCAGGGCCTATTTGAAGTGGTGGTTGGAAAACGGTATTATGGGATATGGATTGTTGTCGGACAAAAGGAATACACTTTGTGTGGCCTTTCTTATTCTGACACATGGATGTTCCGGATCTCAACGAGGTTGTCAAGGTGTCTCATGAAAACGTGCTGTTGGATGCATTACATGAGTCTCTCTCTCCTTCTCCATTGTTTTCCGTCCCTTCTTTAAGATCACTGTATTTTGATTGCATCTCTTTCTGCCACTCTTCCCTCCGCATGGTGTTGTTCAAACACAAGCATTCAATGGCATTTGGGGAATTTTTGGAATACATTGGATGATGTTGGACCATATAATCCATGCCTTTAATGAGCATGGAACATTAACACCACGTTGTAGGCCTGATGAACAAGTCAGAAGGATGAATGTTACATTTCCTACCGGCAAGACATGAGAACGTCTACTTCACACAGTATTTTATCCTCATATCTTGTACATCATTCTGAAGGAAGATAACATTCCACGCCATCTGCCCTTGTGAGTTCAGAGGAATAAGCTATACTACTCTTCAGATTTGGGAGACGGAGGTACAGACATGAAACATATAAAGATAGCTGCACTTGTCGCGGGATTAATCCCACCCCTGCGCGCACACACACACAGGGGCGGCAGGGTAGCCTAGTGGTTAGAGAGTTGGACTAGGAAGGTTGCAAGTTCAAACCCCCCGAGCTGACAAGGTACAAATCTGTCGTTTTACCCCTGAACAGTTAACCCACTGTTCCTAGGCCGTCATTGAAAATAAGAATTTGTTCTTAACTGACTTGCCTAGTTAAATAAAGGTAAAATAAATCAAACACACACACACTCAGGCACTGAACATATACAGTCGTGGCCAAAAGTTTTGAGAATGATACAAATATTAGTTTTCACAAAGTCTGCTGCCTCAGTTTGTATGATGGCAATTTGCATATACTCCAGAATGTTATGAAGAGTGATCAATTAATTGCAAAGTCCCTCGCTGCCATGCAAATGAACTGAATCCCCCAAAAACATATTCCACTGCATTTCAGCCCTGACACAAAAGGACCAGCTGACATGTCAGTGGTTCTCTCGTTAACACAGGTGTGAGTGTTGACAAGGACAAGGTTGCAGATCGCTCTGTCATGCTGATTGAGTTCGAATAACAGACGGGAAGCTTCAAAAGGAGGGGTGGTGCTTGGAATCATTGTTCTTCCCCTGTCAAACATGCTTACCTGCAAGGAGACACATGCTGTCATCATGGCTTTGCACAAGAAGGGCTTCACAGGCAAGGATATTGCTGCCAGTAAGATTGCACCTAAATCAACCATTTATCAAATCATCAAGAACTTCAAGGAGAGCGGTTCAATTGTTGTGAAGTAGGCTTCAGGGCACCCAAGAAAGCCCAGCAAGCGCCAGGACCGCCCCCTAAAGTTGATTCAGCTGTGGGATCGGGGCACCACCAGTACAGAGCTTGCTCAGGAATGGCAGCAGGCAGGTGTGAATGCATCTGCACGCACAGTGAGGCGAAGACTTTTGGAGGATGGCCTGGTGTCAAGAAGGGCAGCAAAGAAGCCACTTCTCTTCAGGAAAAACATCAGGGATTCGACTGCTGAGGACGGGGGTAAAGTAATTTTCTCTGATGAATCCCCTTTCCGATTGTTTGGGGCATCTGGAAAAAAGCTTGTCCAGAGAAGACAAGGTGAGCGCTACCATCAGTAAAGTGTCATGCCAACAGTAAAGCATCCTGAGGCCATTCATGTGTGGGGTTGTTTCTCAGCCAAGGGAGTGGGCTCACTCACAATTTTGCCTAAGAACACAGCCATGAATAAAGAATGGTACCAACACATCCAGCAACTTCTCCCAACCATCCAGGAACAGTTTGGCTGACAATGCCTTTCCAGCATGATGGAGCACCTTGCCATTAGGCAAAAGATTCATCACTAAGTGGCTTGGGGAACAAAATATCAATATTTTGGGTCCATGGCCAGGAAACTCCCCAAACCTTAATCCCATTGAGAACTTGTGGTCAATCCTCAAGGCGGGTGGACAAACACAACCCCACAAATTCTGATAAACTCCAAGCATTGATTATGCAAGAATGGGCTGCCATCAGTCAGGATGTGTTCGAGAAGTTAATCAAATCAAATAAAATTGTATTTGTCACATACACATGGTTAGCAGATGTTAATGCGAGTGTAGCGAAATGCTTGTGCTTCTAGTTCCGACAATGCAGTAATGACCAACGAGTAATCTAACCTAACAATTCCACAACTACTACCTTATACACACAAGTGTAAGGGAATGAAGGTTATGTACATAAAAATATATGAATGAGTGATGGTACAGAACGGCATAGGCAAGATGCAGTAGATGGGTACAGTATATACATATGAGATGAGTAATGTAGGGTATGTAAACATTATATAAAGTGGCATAGTTTAAAGTGACTAGTGATAGATTTATTTAATCCAATGTTTTATTATTAAAGTGGTTAGAGATTGAGTCAGTATGTTGGCAGCAGCCAATCAATGTTAGTGATGGCTGTTTAACAGTCTGATGGCCTTGAGATAGAAGCTGTTTTTCAGTCTCTCGGTCCCTGCTTTGATGCACCTGTACTGACCTCGCCTTCTGGATGATAGTGGGGTGAACAGGCAGTGGCTTGGGTTGTTGTTGTCCTTGATGATCTTTATGGTCTTCCTGTGACATCGGGTGGTGTAGGAGTCCTGGAGGGCAGGTAGTTTGCCCCCGGTGATGCGTTGTGGAGACCTCACTACCCTCTGGAGAGCCTTACAGTTCTGGGCGGAGCACTTGCCGTACCAGGCGGTGATACAGCCCGACAGGATGCTCTCGATTGTGCATCTTTAAAGGTTTGTGAGTGCTTTTGGTGACAAGCCGGATTTATTCAGCCTCTTGAGGTCGAACAGGCGCTGCTGCACCTTCTTCACCACGCTGTCTTGTGTGGGTTTTTCAGTTTTTCTGTGATGTGTACGCTGAGGAACTTAAAACCTACTACCCTCTCCACTACTGTCCCGTCGATGTGGATAGGGGGGTGCGCCTTCTGCTGTTTCCTAAAGTCCACGATCATCTGCTTTGTTTTGTTGACGTTGAGTGTGAGGTTATTTTCCTGACACCACACTCCGAGGGCCCTCACCTCCTCACTGTAGGCTGTCTCGTCGTTGTTGGTAATCAAGCCTACCACTGTAGTGTCGTCTGCAAACTTGATGATTGAGTTGGAGGGGTGCATGGCCACGCAGTCGTGGGTGAACAAGGAGTATAGGAGAGGGCTGAGAACGCACCCTTGTGGGGCCCCAGTGTTGAGGATCAGCGGGGTGAAGATGTTGTTACCTACCCTCACCACCTGGGGGCGGCCCGTCAGGAAGTCCAGTACCCAGTTGCACAGGACGGGGTTGAGACCCAGGTTCTCGAGCTTGATGACGAGTTTGGAGGGTACTATGGTGTTATATGCTGAACTGCAGTTCATGAACAGCATTCTCACATAGGTCTTGTCCAGATGGGTTAGGGCAGTGTGGTTGCGATTGCATCGTCTGTGGACCTATTGGGGCGGTAAGCAAATTGGATTGGGTCTTGGGTGTCAGGTAGGGTGGAATGGTCCTTGACTAGTCTCTCAAAGCACTTCATGATGACGGAAGTGAGTGCTACGGGGCGGTAGTTGTTTAGCTCAGTTACCTTGGCTTTCTTGGGAACAGGAACAATGGTGGCCCTCTTGAAGCATGTGGGAACAGCAGACTGGGATAAGGATTGATTGGATATGTCCGTAAACACACCAGCCAGCTGGTCTGCGCATGTTCTGAGGACGTGGCTGGGGATGCCGTCTGGGCCTGCAGCCTTGCGAGGGTTAACACGTTTAAATGTTTTACTCACATCGGCTGCAGTGAAGGAGAGTCCGCAGGTTTTGGTAGCGGGCCGTGTCAGTGGCACTGTATTGTCCTCAAAGAGAGTTGTTTAGTCTGTCTGGGAGCAAGACATCCTGGTCCGCGACGGGGCTGGTTTTCTTTTTGTAATCCGTGATTGCGACTCTACTTGGTCTCTATACTGACACTTAGCTTGTTTGACTGCCTTGTGGAGGGAATAGCTACACTGTTTGTATTCGGTCATGTTTCTGGTCACCTTGCCCTGATTTAGAGCAGTGGTTCGCGCTTTCAGTTTCGCGCTTTCAGTTTCGCGCTGCCATCAATCCACAGTTTCTGGTTTGGGAATGTTTTAATAGTTGCTGTGGGTACGACATCGCCGATGCACTTGCTAATAAACTCGCTCACCGAATCAGCATATTCGTCAATGTTGTTTGACGCAATGCGGAACATATCCCAGTCCACGTGATTGAAGCAATCTTGAAGCGTGGAATCAGATTGGTCGGACCAGCGTTGAACAGACCTGAGTGCAGGAGCTTCCTGTTTTAGTTTCTGTCTATAGGTTGGAAGGAACAAAATGGAGTCGTGGTCAGCTTTTCCAAAAGGAGGGCGGGAGAGGGCCTTATATGTGTCGCGGAAGTTACAATAACAATAGAATAACAATGAATAACAATGAAAACAATGATTATCAGCCCTGGTTGCACAATCGATATGCTGATAGAATTGTTTTCAGATTAGCCTTGTTAAAATCCTTAGCTACAATGAATGCAGCCTCAGGATATGTGGTTTCCAGTTTACATAGAGTCAAATGAAGTTCGTTCAGGGCCATCGATGTGTCTGCTTGGGGGGGAATATATGCGGCTGTGATTATAATCGAAGAGAATTCTCTCTGTAGATAATGCGGTCGACATTTGATTGTGAGGAATTCTAAGTCCGGAGAACAGAAGGACTTAAGATCCTGTATGTTGTTATGGTCACACCACTTCTCGTTAATCATAAGGCATACCCCCCCGCCCTGCTTACCAGAAAGATGCTTGTTTCTGTCGGTGCGATGCGTGAAGAAACCAGCTGGCTGTACCGACTCCGATAGCGTGTCTCGAGTGAGCCATGTTTCCGTGAAGCAAAGAACGTTACAGTCTCTTGTGTCTCTCTGGAATGCTACCCTTGCTCGGATTTCATCTATCTTGTTGTCAAGAGACTGGACATTGGCGAGTAGTATGCTCGGGAGCGGTGCGCGATGTGCCCGTCTCCTGAGCCTGACCAGAAGGGTGCTTCATCTGCCCCTTTTACGGCGTCGTTGTTTTGGTTCACCGGCTGGGATCCGATCCATTGTCCTGGCTGGTGGGCAAAACAGAGGATCCGCTTCGGGGAAAGTCGTATTCCTGATCGTAATGATGGTGAGTTGACGTTGCTCTTATATCCAATAGTTCCTTCCGACTGTATGTAATAAAACCTAAGATTACCTGGGGTACCAATGTAAGAAATAACACGTAAAAAAAAACAAAATACTGCATAGTTTCCTAGGAATGCGAAGCGAGGCGGCCATCTCTGACGGCACCGGAGATTGACAGCATGACAGGGCGGATTGCAGAGGTCTTGAAAAAGAAGAGTCAACACTGCAAATATTGACTCTTTGCATCAACTTCATGTAATTGTGAATAAAAGCCTTTGACACTTATGAAATGCTTGTAATTATACTTCAGCATTCCATAGTAAAATCTGACAAAAATATCTAAAGACACTGAAGCAGCAAACTTTGTGGAAATTAATATTGGTGTCATTCTCAAAACTTTTGGCCACGACTGTATACACACACACACACACACACACACACACCAAATCAGTGTTAATTTATCAAACAATGAATGCTGTAGATCTTACCTGTGTGCCGTAGTCTTGAATTGGGGGGGGGGGGGGGGGGGGGGTGAATTGATTTGTATCTCAGGCTGACCCACCTACAGAAACCCAGAACATACAGAGAATATATTCCCTTTAAAGTGGATTTATTTTCTTTTATCCCTGCTATCCTCCCAATATGCCCTTGAAAAACTGCAGAAATGAAAGGAAGCGAGAATAAAACAGGCCCACACAGACACAGTAGCGAGTGTGAAATTGTTGTTTCCATGGAAATGGCATGCGACGGTAAGTCTTACCACCAAATCTCAGGTATTGACTCTCATTGGCGATATTTAACCTTCACAGATGAAAAGGCCTCCATTCATGCAAAGGAATTGATAAAGCCGCCGTGCTCTGGGTATTACAATTGATGTCTTTATCATCAGGAGACCACTCTAACTACAGCCTGTTTGCAAATGATTCTCCTCAGCTACCGCTGCAAAGCCTTGCCGCCATTATCTTTCAAATAAATCATTGAAGTTGTGCATATTTTCTTCATTCACCACCTTTGTGAGTAGAGGTGGGTGCTCCTGAAAATGCTTATATCCCAATTCAATTAAATATGCTTTAGGAAGCCTTCAAAAACAACCCTTAATATAGTAACAATAATATATGCCATACGGTTATGTGTGCACACATTTTACATATGGGTGGTCCTTGGAATCAAAACGACTAGACAATCCCTTGCAAACACTATTTTGAATGAATGAAGCACAGTTAGTGCACAAAACATTAGGACAGCCAGAGACATTGAAAACTAGGCATTAAAACTTGCTACTGATGTACTCCTGTTTTCTAATTGGCCAGGGGTCCAAATTGGACAAGTCTAAGGACAACCCTCCCTGTTTCAAATTACTTTTTTGTATTTTTTTCTTCCGGGAGTTGTCCTGGCATGGTAATGCATTGTCATTATATTGTGCATCAACATGACCAATTCCCATTGTATTACCTGAACAATATGAATCAGAGTTCAGCTTATTGGGAACGGAACCCCTCATTGACCAGCCGAAGCCACTCTATGACGTAAAAACATCTGAAAATAAGCAACACATTGTATTTGCAAGTCCTGCAACCTGGATTCAAGCAGAGAGAACAAACAATTTGGGTTGGCCACATCTTTGCTTCAAGAGATTACTGTTGATGTTTTATTTTGGCTTTTACCCCCAAGATCCATTTTAGTGTTAAATGACCTGTCCGTACCGGTTCATTCAACAAGGAAAGGCGTCTTGGAAAACAAAAGTGAAAAGGTTGTGAGGTCACGAGATGAGGCAGATGGTGGAATGAGGCCCAGTAATTTGTTTTCGTTTTTTGGGGAGTAAAACCAGGCTCTGCCGCTGATAGTATATCTACAGTGTTGACTTGTAAAGATGGAAATGTCTCTCGCAAACACAGGGAAAAGACTCCAGCAGCTTATGTTTGTGTTATTTTGAACATAGCCTTATGTCGGATGTTGATCCACCCAGCAAGGCGAGGTGTTCAATAGATGATCTTCAAACCAATATCTGTTGTGCGGTGTTCGAGCGAAGGTACTCAAAACATGCAAGTATGCACACACACATATCCACTTGCTGCTGCAAGTATACCAACATTCCTTGCCATTTCCAGCCAACAAGATAAAATTTGAGTCGCAATCCATCACTAGTTCCCTGTATTTACAAATAGCCAGTGGCGATTTTAGCATGTAAATCTTGGTGGTGCAACATTTTTTTTTATGTGGGATGCATGCCAGCAAAGCCACTACACTAAACAATACATGAATTACACTATAACGGTGACTACTGGTGCCCACAAACTGTTAGGGCCTGCATAAAGCTGTCCCAACGCAGAGTCCCAACAGCAGTCCCAACACCTGACCACTGCTACACCTGGTTATCAGCGGAGCCTTGTCTGGCAGCGAAACAGTTAATTCAGCCTCATTTACTGCCTTAAAAAAAACATAGCTGACATGGCTGACTTGCTTAAACAAATGTAGTTTATACTGACAATTGAGATGTACAAACCATGGAATAAGGGGAGAACAAGCGGATACAAGGCAATCTGTAATTTCCAATAAGACATTAATGAGGAAGCTAGGACAGATGTAGTCAAAAGTTCAGCACTTTTGAAATTTACAGCAACAAAATTCAGAACATGGGCCGTTCTTACAGTGTTCTTGATGTACACCAAGTCAGAACGTGGAATAAATAAAGGGGGCATATTAGCAGACAACGAAAGCTCTTAACGTTACAATATTCAATGATTACATTTCTCAAAAACAGGTTATAGGCTACATGTGCACCACCAAGTCAGAACAGTTGGCAAAATAAAGAGGTGAAAATAGACCAAATTATTAGGGTGAGGCACCTGGGCTACTAACAGCTTTCTACACAATGTACACTTAGTATTACTTTATTAGCTACAGTAGACATGTCTCCTTGGCATATTACATAATGTATGCAGCAGCAAACAAGACATTTTTGGACTCACCTTGTTGTGCTGTGCTCACTTGAACAGGAAGTTGGTGCGGTGGTCCTTTGTGGGCAAATTTTGTCATCAAATTTTGTCATCAAAGTCTGGCATTCTTTGGATTTATGGTGCTTTCAGGACAATTGTTGAATCATGTTGACATCAGTGATCTTCAGGTCGTAGCTCTGGAAAGAGGCCAGAGTTCCCAATTTACAATTCCGAGATGGATGAAAGTTCAAAACGTATTTTCCCATCCGTGGCTCGTTTTCCCCGAGTTCCCAGTTGTCTTGAACTCACAGAAGTCAGATTTTGCAGTTCCGAGTTAAGTTGTTTTAAGGGTGGCACAAATCATGCTTCATTGACAGCATGGCAAATGTTGAATGTTTCTAATTTTAAACTAGGAAAAGAGACCCTTAATCTTAGACTTGGGATCACACAGCCACTCCACTCCGAATAGCAGGCTAATGATTGCTTTGCAATGATTGCAGTTAGCCACTGATTCCTTCCAAACCACTCATTGTTGAATTTGCGATTTCCAATTTGTTGTGTAATATTTATGTCCAATAGCCAATGAGCAACGATACGTTTTAGCTATAATTTATCTTCATATGACAAGGATTAAAAAGGATTTACCAATAGATTGTCGACTTGATTCATGATAATAACTGCTAGCTAAGATTTTGAAAGTATGATGTTTACATGAACAGTCCAATCGAAGCTACTGGGGATATAATGTGTTTTGATGTTATTTTATCTGTGTCCAATGACGTTGAGCCTTCTTGGATGGGCACTAATGTAACTCTTAGTGTCCCCATGAGTGACAGAACACTGAGCCAATCATGGTGCAACGCTCTGTATTTTCTACTGGCTTGCCCCACCACAGAAAGCCCTGAGCTTGGCTGAAACACCTGCATTTTGGAGCTGCCTTACTCAAGAAAACAAAAAAAGAGACCGTGTTTTTATGCAGCTTTATTAACTTAACTTTATTAACTTAATAAAAAAAATATTATTTTTTACATTGTTTACAAACTGATATGTGACACAGATTAATTAATATGCAAAAGCCCCCCATGCAAAACAGGAAAGTCCCGCCCTATAAATGTGGGGCTCAAAACAGGTGGGGCTCTGCAAATAACTTACCAGCAGTTACTTTTCCAAGACTCAGCTCCACAAACAAGACAGGTGGCACACTTTTGACGGGACATTATAATTATAAGTCGTGCCTTTCTGGAAATGGGAATTATATGTTGTGTCTTTAAAAACATAAGAAAACACAATTGACTTGATCATAATTGAGCATTTCTGAGGGAATCAACAAACTAGATGAGACAAACTCTGCCTAGGCCTCCAAAGCTACATACAGCAGATGGCACACATGGTTTAAAGCAGAAACTCTATGTCCCGACGATTGCATTCCGTTGCTGTCTGGTGAAAACCTCTCATCTCCAAAACAAAAACCTTTCAGGAAATTACCATATTTTCCCATTAACGAACATACAATTATGAAACTTCAGAAGCTATTTTGAATACATGTTCTTGTTCTTAGAGTCATGAAATGTTCCAAGTACATCGAGGGGAGTTAATGCTTTCAGTAATTAAAATAAAAAATGCAAATTGGCAAAAAATTTAGTTTAAAGGTTTTCATCAGACAGCGACAATGTGTTTGTGCCAGGTAAAATTGGACATTGGTCTTTGAAGTTTGCAACACGAGGCTCACGTGGTTTTTAGCAGAACTCTACATCACGAAGAGTGCATTTGTTTGTGCCAGGTAGAATTGACAGTTGGTCTTTTGAGGTTTCCCAAGATACAGAGACTATATGCAGAGATTATTAAGAACACTGCCTACCCTCTTAAGGTCTCTCTAACACGGCAGCATGTCAGCTCAGATTTGATTACTCTCCTGTTTGCCTCTCCTGTGTGTCATCAACCTGCAGTCGAGAGGGACAGACGCGTGCGGAATAAGAGACCTCATGTATAGGAAGTGCGGGTAAATAGTTGGGATATATAAGACGTAGATGGCCTATATGCCTTAAAATGACTTGTGCGGTCGAGAGCGGCATACGCTCGTGGAATGATTTGATGTGAGGTATAGATTGACAAGTGTGGAGAGAGCATTCTATGTACAGTAAATCATCTGGATCAGAAGTGGCTGGTGGGAGGAGATACCAGAGGACGTGCTCATTGTAAAGGCTGAAATTGAATAATTGGAAAGGTTTCAAATACATCAAACACATGGTTGCTATTTCATTCATTCCATTTCAGCCATTACAATGACATCCTCCGATATCTATCTGTGGAGTTACATAAATAGCTGACATGTACGGTGTCCATATTAGGACACATGTCCATGGAGTGTTGGAGGGCCCTCACGTTATCTGTGGTTTCGATTGGAGGATGTGGAAATCGGCCAATGCAATTAGATTCATGCTGGCTGTGAGCTGTACGGTTATGTCAACTCTCTATCTGTTTGTTTATGCCTGAGTTCCTGCTGCTCGGAAAGGAGACTCCGATTTTTCAGTGGTGAACAGAGCATTGTGCTGTGACTCATCTGCTTCTTCCTGTTACACAACTTCCTTCTTGATTCACTAGTAGAGAAACTACATTTCTCAGTAGTGTGGAGTTAGTTGAACTAAGTTTCCCAGTCGTGTGGAGTTAGTTGAACTGCATTTCCCAGTAGTGTGGAGTTAGTTGAACTACATTTCCCAGTAGTGTAGGGTTAGTTGAACTACATTTGCCTGTAGTGTGGAGTTAGTTGAACTACATTTCCCGGTAGTGTAGGGTTAGTTGAACTACATTTGCCTGTAGTGTGGAGTTAGTTGAACTACATTTCCCGGTAGTGTAGGGTTAGTTGAACTACATTTGCCTGTAGTGTGGAGTTAGTTGAACTACATTTGCCTGTAGTGTGGATTTAGTTGAACTACATTTCCCGGTAGTGTAGGGTTAGTTGAACTACATTTGCCTGTAGTGTGGAGTTAGGTGAACTACATTTGCCTGTAGTGTGGAGTTAGTTGAACTACATTTCCCGGTAGTGTAGGTTTAGTTGAACTACATTTGCCTGTAGTGTGGAGTTAGTTGAACTACATTTCCCGGTAGTGTAGGGTTAGTTGAACTACATTTGCCTGTAGTGTGGAGTTAGTTGAACTACATTTGCCTGTAGTGTGGAGTTAGTTGAACTACATTTGCCTGTAGTGTGGAGTTAGTTGAACTACATTTCCCGGTAGTGTAGGTTTAGTTGAACTACATTTGCCTGTAGTGTGGAGTTAGTTGAACTACATTTCCCGGTAGTGTAGGGTTAGTTGAACTACATTTCCCGGTAGTGTAGGTTTAGTTGAACTACATTTGCCTGTAGTGTGGAGTTAGTTGAACTACATTTCCCGGTAGTGTAGGTTTAGTTGAACTACATTTGCCTGTAGTGTGGAGTTAGTTGAACTACATTTCCCGGTAGTGTAGGTTTAGTTGAACTACATTTCCCGGTAGTGTAGGTTTAGTTGAACTACATTTGCCTGTAGTGTGGAGTTAGTTGAACTACATTTCCCGGTAGTGTAGGGTTAGTTGAACTACATTTCCCGGTAGTGTAGGTTTAGTTGAACTACATTTGCCTGTAGTGTGGAGTTAGTTGAACTACATTTCCCGGTAGTGTAGGTTTAGTTGAACTACATTTGCCTGTAGTGTGGAGTTAGTTGAACTACATTTCCCGGTAGTGTAGGTTTAGTTGAACTACATTTGCCTGTAGTGTGGAGTTAGTTGAACTACATTTCCCGGTAGTGTAGGTTTAGTTGAACTACATTTCCCGGTAGTGTAGGTTTAGTTGAACTACATTTGCCTGTAGTGTGGAGTTAGTTGAACTACATTTCCCGGTAGTGTAGGTTTAGTTGAACTACATTTCCCGGTAGTGTAGGTTTAGTTGAACTACATTTGCCTGTAGTGTGGAGTTAGTTGAACTACATTTCCCGGTAGTGTAGGGTTAGTTGAACTACATTTGCCTGTAGTGTGGAGTTAGTTGAAGTACTTTCAAAATAACATGGATCGTTTGTAGATAACTCATTTTCTCAACATGTAGTGGGTCTGAGTGTAAAAAGCTCATCACTACACATTCATCTCATTTGAAGTAGAGTCCTGCTATTACGTATTGCAGACTTCATTTTCTGCAGTTGGCCTGTAACTTCAGATCGACCAGGGGTGGATTTGGAAAGTCCATCTAACTATCTGACCAAATCAATTCTGGTCAGATAAATACAGATTACTGGGCAAGCAGCTGAAAAAAGATGAAAATAAGAAGAACATGGAACCATCCAAATATCTATCTGAGGGACAGGTATCTGAGAGACAGATAGGCACGCAAACAAGCTTTTGGAAAAGAATCACCAGCCTTGCACTTCCCCTCCCCCCTCCTAATCCGCCCCCTCGCCCCAACCTAACTAGGAATGAATTAACAAGCAGACGCCCGTTTGCATACATATCCATGTCATTACTACGACATAGAAAATAGGCATACAAACACAACTTATCAGCACGGGGGAGGCTATTTCAACTCATTATGTGGGCAGTGTTGTTTACCATCAGTTAGCACGATAAGCTAGAAACCCAGTGAAGGGTGGAGAGAACACAACTGGGCAAAAGGGAGTCAGGGTGGGGAGGGGGATGAAGGCGCTTGAGGCTCGGCTTGGGGCGCTCTGGACCCTTATAAGCAGTCTCCATTAGCGTTGCCAAGAAATCCTTCTAATCAGCATAGTATCCCGACACCATTAAATAAACTGGGCCAGACAGGAGGGGCTTGCTAGTTGTTAGCATGTGTTGGATGTGGCCATGGAGGGTATGTGGAGTGGATGCGCACCACAGTGTCGCATCCTCCCTAATTGTGTCTTTGAACGTGCCAATTTATGGAGAGTACGGGCTAATTAGGTCCCTTTTACATTAGCCACATTGGCTCTATCATAGTGATGGGGAAGGCTCCAACAGGCTCACTATTATGATCAGGTTCAGTGTTCTTAGTTGTGTTCCACAGCCCCCCACGCATCTGACTTGATTATGGTTAGAAATGTGGCTGGTGCCACCATCGTGCAATAATGATTGGAGTGCTCCCCCCCCCTGTTTGTAGTAGAAAGGTGTGGCCATTGTTTTGGCTGAACTTTTTTCATGATCATAGTGCCTGGCTTTCAAAGGTAGACATGACAACCGGTAGTTGGGATTCTGATCTCTTTGATATTGTGTTAAAACAAACTCCATATTGATCATCAACATCTGATTGTATATGTAGATAGGTACAGGTACATTTCAGTGCCCAATCAGTGAATCAGATAGAGGGTTGAAGTGCATAGCCTGCCAGACATATTTTTGTTTTTATTTTACACAATGCATTATCTGGAACTTGTATGTATTACCAGTGCCGTGCGGCTCAGTTCGTATGGTAAAGCGCTTGCAACGTCAGGGTTTGTGGGTTTAAATCCCGCCGGGGCTACCAAAATGTACAGATGTGGGGTTGTATGTCTCTATGGATAAATGTGTCTGCTAAGATGGCATGTCGTTGCTATTGTATCCATTGCTTGGAATGTGCCATTTTTTTTTTTCTTCATATTTTCCTATTAAGCTACCTTAGTAGTCTGTACACTTTAGCGAAACGCACATCACATGTCAATGAGTGCCGGGCTGAAGAGGACCTATGTATCTTAGAAATAATACCATGTCATTATCACATATTTCCAGAGGACCCAGAATACCACAGACACACTGCAGGACATGACGGGGCGGAACATGACAGACTTCCTTTTAAAGACCTACAAGGAAGCAGGCAGAAAAAGGTAATTTTACTTATTTGTCATTTTAGTAATTTACCAGACACTATTATCCAGAGAGGTCATTTTGCATTCACCTATGTGCTTGGTAAAACTTGTGTAACATTCAGATATAATGCCAACAATGCAGCCGGAGTTATCTAAGATAACGTGTATGATGTTCAACTCAAGGTCCTATTCATGATAAGTAATCTAAGAGTCAAATTAAATGTTACTGTTTATTGTGTGTGTGTGTGTGTGTGTGTGTGTGTGTGTGTGTGTGTGTGTGTGTGTGTGCGTGCGTGTGCGTGTGCGTGCGTGTGCGTGCGTACATGTCTGTGCGTTTATTCCTGTGTTTGTGTGTCCATGCGTTTTCATATCTTATTAAATTACACTGTGATCTCTGCCCCCACAACTACCACTACACACCACTCAAGGTATGGAGGGATTTCTGTCGGAGGGGTCAACTCCCAAGTCAGGATGACTGAACCGGAAATAGAAGCTGTGATCAGGGATTTGAGGAGCCTATTAAATTCCTCCCAGGTATGCTATGGATATTGGAATCGTGGTAGCCTTACTGCCGGCCGTGGTACAGCTTGACTATTGAGGGAAAGCGCATTAATTTAATATGTGCCTGTGTGGGTGGAGGATAGACAAGGTACGTTTGCTGCGGTTGAAAGCCAGAAGGGGTCTTTGGAGACCTCAATTCACTGAGGTCCTTGGATGTTGTTTATCTATGTTCAATTATGCATAGACGTAGAAACCAAGGACAAACCCAGCTTATAAAACCGGCCTGATAGCTAATGCTAAGCTTGTGCTCTTTGTGAAACATGGACTTGAATCTGCTTGAGTGACTCTTGAATTTCAATACATTACCTTCAAATCGAACTCAGAGGAAAGTTAAATCTCAGATATACTTTTTGGTGTCCATGGAAACTGGGTATGATGTATTTAAAATATTTAGTTCTTCCTCTCTCTCTCCTCAACACACTCAAACAAGCGTACACACTCCCACTCTATCTATCTATCTACTCTCTCTACTCTCTCTCTCTCTCTTTCACTTACACTTGCACACATACCCTCCCCCACACACACATACCATACCCCCCCCCCCACACACACACCTCCCACATACGCACACATACCATCCCACACACACATACCCTTCCACAGACATACCCTCACACAGACATACCCTCCCACACACACACACACACACACACACACACACACACACACACACACACACACACACACACACACACACACACACACATACCCTCCCACACACACACACATACATACCCTCCCACACACACACACATACATACCCTCCCACACACACACCCTCACACACACACACACACACATACCCTCCCACACACACACACACATACCCTCCCACACACACACCCTCACACACACACATACATACCCTCCCACACACACACACACACACACACACACACACACACACACACACACACACACACACACACACACACACACACACACACACACACACACACACACACACACACACACATACCTTCCCACACACACACACACATACACACACACATACCCTCCCACACACACACACACACATACATACCCACACACACACACATACATACATACCCTCCCACACACACACACATACATACTCTCCACAAACACACACACATACCCTCCACAAACACACACACACACACATACCCTCGTACACACATACCCTCCCACACACATTAAATGTTCAAACCTGTTGGAAACCCGGACCTCAAACTTCTGTGAGATCAGCAGAATGTTGCCCGCCCTCGGGGCATCTTCCCCATCCTTACCCAGGGCACTTCTCCATGCTCCAGATTCTCTACGCTAACACAACTTTAATTAGTCGCCGCAGTGATGATGTAACTCTAATGGCCGAGCATGAGCCGTTCCCAGCTCTGTGCCTTTCCCTTATTAAAGTGGAAAATTGTCCTTGAGATATGGCTAACTCGCTGACTGTGACTGGGTCCCAAATGGTACCCTATATAGTGCAGTATTTTGGGCCGGGCCAAAATAGGGTGTCATTTAGAATGCAATCTGTGTCTGCTTGGGTTGCAGAAGGAGAGAGAACAGTAGTACTCTGCTGTACCACCTGACTGGGCTGGAAGTTAGCTTTTAAATTCATGTTCATTTTTTGGGGGGGGTGCCATTGGTGAAATTGAAATGAGACTCAAAGGATTCTGGGATTGATTAGGATGACGGATGTAATAACATGGCAGAAACAAAACACACCGTGCTTGAAGACGATTAAGACAGACTAGTAAATAAAGTAGTCAAATACAGTGTCTTGAGAGCCATACCAAAACAGCTTTTAACATAGGTTGCAACTTGTCACGCACTCGACACAACACGTCATGCCATAGTCGTATCACTGGCCATGGCTGTGGCGGCCGGCCGGCTCATTTGCCATACAACCATCACTTTTTTTCTCATTTGCCATCACCCTTGAGGAGGAAGTTGTTTCGTAAGGGATTAGCAGCAGTAAACGCTCGCTGGGGTTCCATAATCCCCCTCTGTCTCGCCCGCAGTGAGTCTTCCCGTCTGGCTAAGAAACCAGTGGAACAAGCAGCTAATTCTCAGGAAGACCCCATTCCCATGTTGTGCTTGCTACGTTGCCAACCTGCGCCAGAAAGCTCCCTACACCTCAACCCCCTCGGGTTTCCTCCTCCCTCTAATCCCATTCCTCAAAAGGGAGAAGTAAAAGCAAAATATACATAAAAGCAAAATGTGAGTCCCAGCTTTGAGGAAAGGAGAATTACAAACAGAAAAAAGTGTAGTTCCTGGGCTCATGAATAGTAAATGAGCTTGAACAGGGAAGTAATTTAACACAGATATTTATGTCGGTGTTCTGTGTGTTTCTGTGAAATTTCTGAAATTCACAATTCAGAGAGATAAGAATGAACCAGAGTCAATGTTATCAGTATATCACAGTCTCTTGACCAATGTTTCCAGCTGATACGTCTGTAAGTATACAACGTCAGTTTTGGCATAGAGGAAAGGGCGGAGTTGGGACATCCGGCTATCTTATGTCACTGCCTTATCCTCTTGTTGCCCTAGCGTAAATACTGTATCCCTCACAAAAAAAGTTTCAAATCGCGATGTTCTGGCATGTCTGCCTCGTGATTTGCTGGGAGACTTGTCTGTCTTTTAAGACGACCCTCCCCTTTTCTAAGTTAATAAGAGAATCCATCATTAATCCCAGACCAAATGCTGTCGCTGCCTTAGGTCTGGACTCCATAGGACCCAAGCAAAGTCCGATTTGAAGATGAGAGAAAAGATATGATGATAGTGAAATGTTCATGGGCCTGTTCCCATCCTAGTCCTCTTGGGGGTGACATGGGGTCATCTCTCTCCCTCTTCCTTCCTCTCTCGTATTGTAGGCTTTTGATCAAGGTGAGGGGAGCCATTTGCATTGATTTATATTACACCTGTGAGGTGTGCAGTGTGCACTGGGCTGAACTGGAGCTGGGCACAGGTGGGATGACGGACCATCGCAAATCGCACGTGGCGGCCCAGTCATCTGCAGCAGGCCCATTTCACATGAAACATGACCAGAGTGTATTTTTTTTAAGGCGACCCATTCGGCCCACTCCTGCTTGGTCCTGTAGCTGTCATGTGCTATATGTTATAACACCATGTTATTTCCATAGTGAGAAAAGAGAGACATATTAAAAATAAAAATAAATTAAAGAGGAGAGCGAAACAAGTGGAAGGCAGTCCTGGGTTGTCGAAGTCATTCGACCCCCACTCGGTCATCAACATTGACTCATTCGGCTCCCACTCCCACCTGCCCTCTATAGCTCTAGTACTCAGGGGCCATATGCGTCAAGCATCTCAGAGCAGGAGTGCTGACTTAAGATCAGTTTTTGTATAATTTAGATCACAGTAGATAAGATGACATGGACATGGGGGCAAGCGAAAGGCAGTGTTGCAGGTTTGCCAAAATAACAAGAAAATGAATGTTACTTCTCAAGCCTATATAAAATAAGTGGGCCTCAGCAACCTACAGGTATTGCTGAGATCCCTATCCCCCTCTCCTGTGTTGTTGTGTTTTGCATTTCAAAGAGGATATGTATTTTCCAAGTGTGTCCAATTAAGCCTTTTTCTGTTGTTTTTTAAATTCTCTCCTTCATTAGGATAACACAACCGATCAGATGCTCCTGAATACCGAGATGCTCCTGAAAGAGCTCGGGACCAGGGATAATGTCAAGGTATTATATCATCATTCATCTTGAGGCTTAGAGACTCAGAGGTTCCTTGGTGGCCATTACCATTTTTTTGTTATGTTATGCTAAGTGTTTCCACATCTTGATAATTGTTGTCACTTGCTTTGGCGCTACATAGGTATGGAGTAAGGTACTCTCCATGGGCTGGTTTTCAAGACCAAGATTAAGACAAGTCACGGATAAAATATAATAAACTTTAAATGGAGAATCTCCATTGAACATTATTTTTAACCTGGGACTAGCTTTAATCTTTGTCGGGGAAAGTGTATATATGCTTTATATTGTCTGTGAACTCTAGCAGCAATAAACCATCTGTCATGTCTCCAGGTGTGGTTCTACAACCAGGCGTGGCACGGTATTGTATCGTTCCTCAATGTGGCCAACAACGCCATCTTGAGAGGCAACCTGCCGCCGGGTCATGACCCCAGGGAGTATGGAATCTCCTCCTCAAGCCACCCCCTCAACCTCACCAAGGCTCAGCTTTCCTACCAGGCAATGTAAGTCGGGTTGTATCAGCTCTGGGGTTCCCTTAGGTACTGATCTAGGATCAGTTACCCTTCCCCAATCCTAACTGTAACCATACATGGGGAAAATGCAACGCTGACCCAAGATCAGCATCTAGGGGTAACTTTACCCTATACCTGTTCTATCACCTGTACGACAGGCCACGTGGAGCCAGAGGGAAAGGTAGTGGGGGAAGCTGGAGCGGCAGAACGAGTGGCAGGAGTCTGAGATGGAGAGGGAAAAGTGGAGAGAGGGAGAGGAATAGTATTAGGCTGGCGTATAGATTAATTGGGAGATTGAGAGGATGAGGCCCTCTGAGAAATAAAGAGAAATAGAGATGGGAGAGAAAGGCAGAAAAATAAAGAGTGACGGAGAAAAAGAGAGAAATAAAGTCAGAAAGACAGAGAGAAAGACAAGAGATATACAGTGCCTTGCGAAAGTATTCGGCCCCCTTGAACTTTGCGACCTTTTGCCACATTTCAGGCTTCAAACATAAAGATATAAAACTGTATTTTTTTGTGAAGAATCAACAACAAGTGGGACACAATCATGAAGTGGAACAACATTTATTGGATATTTCAAACTTTTTTAACAAATCAAAAACTGAAAAATTGGGCGTGCAAAATTATTCAGCCCCTTTACTTTCAGTGCAGCAAACTCTCTCCAGAAGTTCAGTGAGGATCTCTGAATGATCCAATGTTGAACTAAATGACTAATGATGATAAATACAATCCACCTGTGTGTAATCAAGTCTCCGTATAAATGCACCTGC
This sequence comes from Oncorhynchus mykiss, assembly GCF_013265735.2. Classification (NCBI taxonomy): domain Eukaryota; kingdom Metazoa; phylum Chordata; class Actinopteri; order Salmoniformes; family Salmonidae; genus Oncorhynchus; species Oncorhynchus mykiss. The sequence continues at coordinate 20,704,718 of NC_048573.1, read as the reverse complement.
ACTGTGATAGTCTCAGAGGTCCGTTAAAAGCGCAGAGAGCATCATGAAGAACAAGGAACACACCAGGCAGGTCCGAGATACTGTTGTGAAGAAGTTTAAAGCCAGATTTGGATACAAAAAGATTTCCCAAGCTTTAAACATCCCAAGGAGCACTGTGCAAGCGATAATATTGAAATGGAAGGAGTATCAGACCACTGCAAATCTACCAAGACCTGGCCGTCCCTCTAAACTTTCAGCTCATACAAGGAGAAGACTGATCAGAGATGCAGCCAAGAGGCCCATGATCACTCTGGATGAACTGCAGCGATCTACAGCTGAGGTGGGAGACTCTGTCCATAGGACAACAATCAGTCGTATATTGCACAAATCTGGCCTTTATGGAAGAGTGGCAAGAAGAAAGCCATTTCTTAAAGATATCCATAAAAAGTGTTGTTTAAAGTTTGTCACAATCCACCTGGGAGACACACCAAACATGTGGAAGAAGGTGCTCTGGTCAGATGGAACCAAAATTGAACTTTTTGGCAACAATGCAAAACGTTATGTTTGGCGTAAAAGCAACACAGCTCATCACCCTGAACACACCATCCCCACTGTCAAACATGGTGGTGGCAGCATCATGGTTTGGGCCTGCTCTTCTTCAGCAGTGACAGGGAAGATGGTTAAAATTGATGGGAAGATGGATGGAGCCAAATTCAGGACCATTCTGGAAGAAAACCTGATGGAGTCTGCAAAAGTCCTGAGACTGGGACGGAGATTTGTCTTCCAACAAGACAATGATCCAAAACATAAAGCAAAATCTACAATGGAATGGTTCAAAAATAAACATATCCAGGTGTTAGAATGGCCAAGTCAAAGTCCAGACCTGAATCCAATCGAGAATCTGTGGAAAGAACTGAAAACTGCTGTTCACAAATGCTCTCCATCCAACCTCACTGAGCTCGAGCTGTTTTGCAAGGAGGAATGGGAAAAGATTTCAGTCTCTCGATGTGCAAAACTGATAGAGACATACCCCAAGCGACTTACAGCTGTAATCGCAGCAAAAGGTGGCGCTACAAAGTATTAACTTAAGGGGGCTGAATAATTTTGCACGCCCAATTTTTCAGTTTTTGATTTGTTAAAAAAGTTTGAAATATCCAATAAATGTCGTTCCACTTCATGATTGTGTCCCACTTGTTGTTGATTCTTCACAAAAAAATACAGTTTTATATCTTTATGTTTGAAGCCTGAAATGTGGCAAAAGGTCGCAAAGTTCAAGGGGGCCGAATACTTTCGCAAGGCACTGTAGATTTGTGTTTGTAATAGCACACTAGAGGCGATCCCATGGGGACCGCCTGCTTTCACATACTGTTCCTTTATAACCCAAGTGATCAGTCTGGAGCCCTGAAGCTTCCCCATGAGATCTTTAGTGTCAATGAGGGCGTTATAGAAGTACAGAACCACAAGCCTTCACTGTCTAATGCAGTCTGAGTCTATCATCGATCTAATTTCCATCATCGAGAAAACCCCTCTCTGAAATGAGATAATGTAACATATAGTAAGTAACATATGGTGTAGCATAATATAGCATATCATAATGAATTACTTAACATGTGAAAACATACAGTAGCATATAATAGCACTAGCATGACATAACACAGCATAATAAAATAACATGCCGTGACATATCACATCGTAGAATGACATAACATTGCATAGCAAAGCATATAGGTGACGGCCAAAATAAAGGAAACGCCAACATTCCCGTGTCCTAATAGGGCGTTGGGCCACCATCAGCCAGAACAGCTTCAATGCACCTTGGCATAGATTATACAAGTGTCTGGAACACTATTGGAGGGAGGTGACACCCTTCTTCCATGAGAATTCCATCATCTGATGTTTTGTTGATGGTGGTGGAAAACGCTGTCTCAGGAGCTGCTCTAGAATCTCCCATAGGTGTTCAATTTGGTTGAGATCTGGTGACTGAGACGGCCATGGCATATGGTTTACATCGTTTTCATGCTCATCAAACCATCCAGTGACCACTTGTGCCCTGTTGATTGGGGCATTGGCATTCTATGGGGGCATAGCCATGGCAGCCAAAATAATGGCCTACCCAGCATTTGTATACACCCTAAGCATGATGGAATGTTAATGGTTTAATCATCTCAAGAACCACACCTGTGTGGAAGCACCTGCTTTCAATTTACTTTGTATCCCTCATTTACTCATGTTTCCATTATTTTGGCAGTTACCTGTAGCATAGCATAACATTTACAGAGCAAAACATTAAGCTCTATTTCTGTTGTCCTGTACATCTTTCTCTGTAGATGCTTAGTTTTCACACTTTGTTTGCTGAAATGTCCGTTTCGAAGTTGAAACCTGATGAGATCCTGTGGACTCGATCAATCATGCCACAGATACCATTTAATTCCTTGTTCCTTTGTTGTGGTTCCAAGTAAGGTATTTATGTAGTGGCCGGGTGTTAGCAACAGTGGTGAATTAGAGAGAGAAGCTGGCTTGGCTAGAAGATAATTACGACAGCTTCCAACCCATAAATTCAGCTCAAGACACATCTCTCTTTCTTTCTCTGTTTGTGTCTCTTTGTCTCTCTCTCTCTCTTGCTCTCTCAATCTCCATGTGGGCCCTGCCTGTAATTTATTATCCATGATCTAGAGATTAACTTGGGATTCTCCTTCCATGTAAAATGAATTACTAAAGGAAAAAAAGCTAGGGTGTCCGTGTCCTATGTGATCGTGCTCGTGTCCCTGCATCATTGCCTTAATTCAATAGTTGTTTCCCAGTCAAAGTATGGTTTTCAATGTATCAGATGGGGAAACACGGAGGGGTGGTTGTGTTCGGGGATAGCTTCTGTCCAGGCATTTTGTTTGACTGACCGCAGTGCTCTGCTAGCGTAAGAAGACACAGTAAATCATCATGGTGGTTCTATGTGACCTGGAGCTTGCCTTCAGTGAATCAGAGAGAGACCTGTTCAGTCACTAAATCTCCAATGTCCTTTAATAAAAGAGAGCTTGACATTTAGGGCTTTGCATACGGTCTTCACAGAAGGTATTCGTTTTTCCGGGTAGTTAGAAAGAAACATCCTTTGTCATGAGTTTCCTTTTTTTCATTTTTTTCTTACTTTTTTTTTTACATTGGTAGCACCAAACAGATGTTGACAAACTAGTAATTATTTGGACAACTAGTCCCTCAGTGTTCAATAGAATGAACAGATTTGCATTATGGCTACATATACTGGAATGGAAAATTGTTTACCTATACAATTGAAAAACACACACGCTCAACTGGAAAGACCAGGCACATTAAAACATATTAAAAGCTTCTCCTAAACTATACAGTTTGTTACTTTACTAGCAGGGTGCGTGTTCCCTCACAGTGATAAGCCGCTAGTCCTTGTTCAGGGTTACCTCATTAGCCAAACACTTGCCTCAACTAATCTTTGGCCCTGTTGAGTGCGGTCTAGATAAGCCTGTTGAAAACTGTTGAAAGTGGGGTAGCACCCACTGCGTAAATTATTTCATGTTTACGCATCCCAATTACGTCCAGGCCATGGCGGGGCTGCACCTGATAACTAATGTAATATGTTAATTATCTGGCATGAAGTCTGGTGAGAGATTGTGGCAGGGTGGGGAGGGAGGAGGGACGTTTGTGTGTGTGTGTGCCTGCCTGCCTGTCTGTCTGTGTGTGTGTGTGCGAGGAGGTGGTAGAATATACTGTAGTCTGGTTCACAGCTCAATAAGCGGACGCAGCAAGGAAGTTTTGACAGCAACACATTGGAAATTAAGATTTATTCTTATGAAGGAGAGGTCAGCAGCTTCTGAGGAAAGAGAAACGGTTGCGTCTTGCCCCTCGCAAGTGAGTTGGTAAAGAGATGAACTCTTTGAGCCTCTCGGTTGATCTTAAGCTAAAGACGTGGTCGCCCACTGCCTGCAATCTGCAATTAGCTAATAAACTACACAGGGGGGTAACTAAGACCGTAACATCTATAATCGCCAACTCCTCTAGTGTTTCTTCTTCAATGTGGATAAAATAGCAAAGAAGAAATCCAGTTGGAGGAAGATTTTTTATTTTGGCCCACTCCATACCAGCTAACATGAATAATTGAAGTGCTGTTGAATGACCTTTGACCTCAAACGTCCAGCACCTCTCTGGTGCAGTTTCCATCTCTTGTTTGTGAACTTCCAAAACCTCCTCATACCCGAAACTCTGTTAGATGTGACAGCAGAGAGCAGAAAGAGGGGGATCTATTCATCAAAAGAGACCAGCAGGAGCTCTGAATTGACAGAATGTGAAAGTATGGAAGGCAAGAAAGCACAACATGCCTTTAGCGGGGTGAATGATATTCAAACAGCATGGAGGATCAAGAGTTTCCATGAAGAATCGTCATTGGTTCTCGGAAATGTTTTCAGTAGTTTGGCCTGATTGCTAGTCAAAAAGAGAATTCAGTCAAACTGAGTCATCTATTGGTAACAAGCTAATACATAAACTAACAGTATATCATAGAACATAGATAGAATTGGTCCAACCAGCCATATTTTACCTATAAATAAAACCATATGGGACTTGTATGCTAATACTCGACCTTTGATTTAATTTTAGTCATTAACCCAAAAAGCACCAAGATGACAAAAACATCATTTCGAAACCAATTTTTTTATCCTCCTAAAATGTAAGGACTTTGTCAAGCAACTAGTGAAAAAAGTATTATAAAATGTTCTATGATTTCATGTTCTCTGCAGCGTGCGTACAACCCGGTGTAATTAGAATGCTTATTTAGAATGTCCAGTTTCGATTGACGCAAGTCAGCGTTTGAGCAGGCCACACTGTTTTTTTCACAGAAACATTTTGCACAAGCACAGTCCTTACACAGTTATGTACAGAATTTGACCGTTTTATTTTGGATGCAATGTTCAGACATTCACAGAAGTAGCGACAGCGCAGCACAATCATCCAAACTGGAAAAATGTAGGCTACATTAGTCCTCGCGCTAACTGAGGAAAGACAGGAAAGTGGTCATATTTAGCTAACTCTCAGCTGACAGCAACCACAATATCAATTAGCTAATAGCAATTACTATTTAAAATTCATCACATCATGGGTGAGCTCACCATGGATCGAAATAATTTAGTAAAACACTTTCTGAAAATCGAAAGTAATCTGACGATGGGTAGTTTGCGCTCCAACATGTTTGTTTTTTCCCGCGTCAAACAAAGATGAGAAGAGAGGACCATTTGAAACAGTGAGCGCATTCTGACATCACGTGCATAAAATAACTGGCACTGCTGCGACCGACCGCAAGATATTTGTAACTCACGTGTGAAAAGTTTAATATGGAGAAATGAAAAATAATCCCCACTTTGTGTACTAGTGGTGTGTCTAAACTGAACAGTTTGACTCAATAGTTCACTTTGAGATAAAAGCACCACATTTGTCAGAGGTGTAAGTTCCCTGAAAATATATAGATATGGAGCCACCCCTAATTTGGCACCTTGGGGCCGTGGCAGCCACTATAACTGAAAATAACTACAAAATGTGAATACATTTTTAGCTTTCAGTCAATGTCTCTGTACCAAGTTGAGAGTCTCACATTTCAGATGCAATAGCGGACATGCATAAAGTTGCCGGCCCATCTGTACTTACCACGAATGCTTTATTTGCTAAGTTTGCCATATCAGACAGTGCTCTCAGAGTTTCCATTACTTTTTTTGCTTGTTTCAGCAGTAGCACAGTAAACTTGATCCCAATACTATTGACATATTGAACCCTGTCGCGCGCTGTAGTTACGTCTAAAAACAAGGACGTCCTATCGGAATTCCTCCATCTTTATGCACCTTCGCCATTGGACGTGAGTTGATAGTCCATAGCGTTACATAGTTAGAGCTTTAAGTCTGATGGCACTGCTGCCCATATCACTCATATCAGCAGTCATCTTAGGTTGTACCGGTGTGTCAGGTTAGCTTAATCACCAATTTATCACCAAGTTATCAGCCTCTGAGTATCACAGAAACACAGCATTTTGAATGTTGCTTTGAAGGAAATTGATCAAAATAACTGTTCGAAACATGAAAAACATACAAAAGCGTATACTTTTTTTTAAGCCAAATGTGACTGTAAATGTGTGTATCTTTTTGAAATGTTTATTTAAGGGACTTTAAACCATTTACTTGTGTCACAAAAGGGTAATATAAGAAAAAGTGTTACAACTTGACATACAATCATCACCATAAAAAATGACTCCTGTTGGTGCATTCAGGGTTATAAATATGTTGGTGCTTTCAGGGTTCTAAATATGTTGGTGCTTTCAGGGTTATAAATATGTTGGTGCTTTCAGGGTTATAAATATGTTGGTGCTTTCAGGGTTATAAATATGTTGGTGCTTTCAGGGTTATAGATATGTTGGTGCTTTCAGGGTTATAGATATGTTGGTGCTTTCAGGGTTATAAATATGTTGGTGCTTTCAGGGTTATAGATATGTTGGTGCTTTCAGGGTTATAAATATGTTGGTGCTTTCAGGGTTATAAATATGTTGGTGCTTTCAGGGTTATAAATATGTTGGTGCTTTCAGGGTTATAAATATGTTGGTGCTTTCAGGGTTATAGATATGTTGGTGCTTTCAGGGTTATAAATATGTTGGTGCTTTCAGGGTTATAAATATGTTGGTGCTTTCAGGGTTATAAATATGTTGGTGCTTTCAGGGTTATAAATTTGTTGGTGCTTTCAGGGTTATAGATATGTTGGAGCTTTCAGGGTTATAAATATGTTGGTGCTTTCAGGGTTCTAAATATGTTGGTGCTTTCAGGGTTATAAATATGTTGGTGCTTTCAGGGTTATAGATATGTTGGAGCTTTCAGGGTTATAAAATATGTTGGTGCTTTCAGGGTTCTAAATATGTTGGTGCTTTCAGGGTTCTAAATATGTTGGTGCTTTCAGGGTTCTAAATATGTTGGTGCTTTCAGGGTTCTAAATATGTTGGAGCTTTCAGGGTTATAAATATGTTGGTGCTTTCAGGGTTATAGATATGTTGGTGCTTTCAGGGTTATAAATATGTTGGTGCTTTCAGGGTTCTAAATATGTTGGTGCATTCAGGGTTCTAAATATGTTGGTGCTTTCAGGGTTCTAAATATGTTGGTGCTTTCAGGGTTCTAAATATGTTGGTGCTTTCAGGGTTATAAATATGTTGGTGCTTTCAGGGTTATAGATATGTTGGTGCTTTCAGGGTTATAGATATGTTGGTGCTTTCAGGGTTATAGATATGTTGGTGCTTTCAGGGTTATAGATATGTTGGTGCTTTCAGGGTTATAGATATGTTGGTGCTTTCAGGGTTATAGATATGTTGGTGCTTTCAGGGTTATAGATATGTTGGTGCTTTCAGGGTTATAGATATGTTGGTGCTTTCAGGGTTATAAATATGTTGGTGCTTTCAGGGTTATACATATGTTGGTGCTTTCAGGGTTATAGATATGTTGGTGCTTTGAGGGTTATTGATATGTTGGTGCTTTCAGGGTTATAAATATGTTGGTGCTTTCAGGGTTATAGATATGTTGGTGCTTTCAGGGTTATAGATATGTTGGTGCTTTCAGGGTTATAGATATGTTGGTGCTTTCAGGGTTATAAATATGTTGGTGCTTTCAGGGTTATAAATATGTTGGTGCTTTCAGGGTTATAGATATGTTGGTGCTTTGAGGGTTATAGATATGTTGGTGCTTTCAGGGTTATAAATATGTTGGTGCTTTCAGGGTTATAGATATGTTGGTGCTTTCAGGGTTATAAATATGTTGGTGCTTTCAGGGTTATAGATATGTTGGTGCTTTCAGGGTTATAGATATGTTGGTGCTTTCAGGGTTATAGATATGTTGGTGCTTTCAGGGTTATAAATATGTTGGTGCTTTCAGGGTTATAAATATGTTGGTGCTTTCAGGGTTATAAATATGTTGGTGCTTTCAGGGTTATAGATATGTTGGTGCTTTCAGGGTTATAGATATGTTGTTGCTTTCAGGGTTATAGATATGTTGGTGCTTTCAGGGTTATAGATATGTTGGTGCTTTCAGGGTTATAGATATGTTGATGCTTTCAGGGTTATAGATATGTTGGTGCTTTCAGGGTTATAAATATGTTGGTGCTTTCAGGGTTATAGATATGTTGGTGCTTTCAGGGTTATAGATATGTTGGTGCTTTCAGGGTTATAGATATGTTGGTGCTTTCAGGGTTATAAATATGTTGGTGCTTTTTTAGAAACTCTTCTCCAGAGCAACTAAAGTATAGGTAAAACATTTCAGTAGCATCTGTGTTCATTCCAGGTCAAAGGCAAGATTAATGGCAAGACTGGGGCAGAAAGTGTGAGATTTCACTCAGAATGAAACTCAACACCTGGAAAGGGTATGAGGCTTACTTCCACCGTAAGGCCTCTTGACCATTCCTCTATCTACAGCCCCTGAGGGCTAAGCAGACGTTGGCCTCAGATCCCTGGACTACTTTTGACAAGGGCCTATAGGGGTCCGGTCAAAAGTAGTGCACTATATAGGGAATAGGGTGCCATTTGGAATGCATGCAATGTCAAGTTCATAACATATTTCTCAGACAGGATTTTTTCCCTCTTTACCACTGTGACCCTATCTGCTCCCTTGAGTCCTCGATTGATAGGACTAATTGTCAGGTGAAAGGTCTGAGTGGCCTCTGGCTCTTGTTTGTTAGTAAAGGAAGTATATGGGTTTCAAATGTGTCCTCGGTTTTCCTCTGGCTACTTCTACTGTTTCCTAGTGAGTCATTAATCCATAATGGGAAAGAAGCAAAACAAGGGAAACACTATTTTGTAAGTGGTGACTGCATCTTGGGAAACGCACGAAAACAAAACACTCATAGAATTATAAACACAAGCTGTTCACACACCAGACTAAATATTGTATGGTCCTTTAGGACTGACCTGTACGGGTTTAGGCCAGGTTACTGTAGAGCACATGACAGAAGATGTGAAAGAGTAATGAATACATTTCATGATTGATGGATCGATACTAGAAAAATCAATCACTCTTGATGGTGGATTTCAATATTTTACAACTTCATTCTAGATGGTTCTGCACACTAAAAGTAGTCTGTGGGCCGGGAGAAACTGTAATCCATTGTTCGGTTTTCTTTAAGAGGTCCCTTCACCTTACTTTATCTACTGATAGCTTGTTAAAAATTCATGGCAGTGATTGGGTCATGTGGGACCTGGGAAAAATAGGCTGAAATAAACTCAATTATTTGGTTTGACCTTACTTATAGGTCATTTGGCAATTGTTTTGCTCCCATCACAATGTATTTTTAGCTAACAGTTGCTAGAGTTAGCTGACGTTTGTAGTGGTTGTTTAAAGAAAAGCAAATCATAGATTAGGGTTTATCATCTAACATTGAATTGTAAAATACTAAACTTCCCCTTTAAAACAATTGACCCTCTACCAGTTCTAGAAATATCAACCAGACCTATTGATCATGCTAGAAGATCACACAGGATCAAACTTGTACTCAACTTCCTGTTTTCTCTCCTTCAGGGCCGCCACCTCCACCGATGTGGTGGTGTCCATCTGTGTCATCTTTGCCATGTCCTTCATCCCAGCAAGCTTCGTCCTCTTCCTCATCCAGGAGCGTGTCAGCAAGGCCAAGCACTTGCAGTTTGTCAGTGGCGTCAACCCGACCGTCTACTGGGTCGCCAACTTCGCCTGGGATATTGTAGGCTATCTTCATTAGAGAATTTAATAGTTCAGAATTCAACGTTATTGTCCAATGTGAATCGTAAATGTGTCTTTTTGCTGTCTTATGTCATTCCCAACCCCCCGGACATCACACATACACACATGCAAGGCACAGGGTCAGCCACAGAGAAGGGTCCCTGGAACACATTAGGTGTTAATTAAGATCTTGCTCAAGGACAAAACAGCAGTTATCTGACACTGCTCTATGTTCACTACATACTTCAGTCTGAGACTGCCATCATTGAAGTCGTTTGGGGTGTTGTCAAAATGAGGGGTGTTGTACAAAACAAAGTCATCAGCGATTGGATCATTTCTAACCAAATCGAGTATCAAAGCCAATGAAAGATTATCAAAACGCTGTGTTACCCACATGTGTCCTGGCTCTGGCACAACCCATCAGTTTCTGAGACCAATCAGAACAGTTAGAATATGTTTGCATTCTAGAAATTGTCAAGAAGGTACTCAGATCTTGACTCATTCCAGAGAAGAAACAAACATCCGTGGGCGTGGGATGACGTTTTGCCGGAACAGGGAGTTTGGTTAGTCAGGCAACAATGGCAGTTGGTGGCACCTGAGATTCTGATGCCAACAAACCTTCGGTTTCTCCGCCATCTTACCCCTAATTGGTGACCACACAAGGGGGTACGCAATTGCATTCTACCGTCCACTGTGAGGAAGGGATGGATGAGAATGAACCTCAACTAAAAGTATGAAAAATGGCAAATATACCTGTGATCGCAATAGCTGCTCAGAAGTCCATGCCTGAGTAACTGTCATTGGCTAGCGTTGAATTATTGACACCGGCTGTTCCAATTTGTTGTGCTCAACAAGCTTAGCAGTGGCAAAAAGTGATGTGAAGCGGTAGAACATGAGCACTTTCCCTCAGGCCTAATGGCGTTAAACCGTCTATCAGGTAACTCAGGTAACTATTAGCTATTATGCTGGATGAATGCTAACAAAATGAAAGATAATATGTAATTATGCAGAGAGTCACATTTTTTTAGGAATGCAGTCGAAAAACTGTCAGATGGTGAGCTTAAGCATTTCCGCTTAAGCATTTGCAAGTAAATCCCAGAACAACAGCAAAGGACCTTGTGAAGATGTAGAGGAAACAGGTAGAAAAGTATCTATATCCACAGTAAAACGAGTCCAATATCGACATAACCTGAAAGGACGCTCAGCACGGAAGAAGCCACTGCTCCAAAACCGCCATAAAAAACTTCACATGGGGACAAAGATCGTACTTTTTGGAGAAACTTTTTGGATGAAATAAAAATAGAACTGTTTGGCCATAATGACTGTTTGGAGAAAAAAGGGTGAGGCTTGTAAGCCGAAAAACACCATCCCAAACATGAAGCACAGGGGTGACAGCATCATGTTGTGGGGGTGCTTTGCTGCAGGAGGGACTGGTGCACTTCACAAAATAGATGGCATCATGAGGCAAGAAAATTATGTGGATATATTGAAGCAACATCTCAAGACATCAGTCAGGAAGTTAAAGGTTGATCACAAATGGGTCTTCCAAATGGACAATGACCCCAAGCATACTTCCAAAGTTGTGGCAAAATGGCTTAAGGACAACAAAGTCACGGTATTGGAGTGGCCATCACAAAGCACTGGCCTCAATCCTATAGAAAATATGTGTGCATAACTGAAAAAGTGTGTGCGAGCAAGGAGGCCTACGAACCTGACTCAGTTACACCAGCTCTGTCAGGAGGAATGGGACAAAATTCACCCAACTTATTATGGGAAGCTTGTGGACGGCTACCTGAAACATTTGACCCAAGTTAATACATTTAAAGGCAATGCTACCAAATACTATTTGAGTGTATGTAAACTTCGGACCCACTTGGAATATGGTGAAATAAATAAAAGCTGAAATAAATCATTCTCTCTATTACTATTCTGACAATTCACATTCTTAAAATAAAGTGGTGATCCTAACTGACCTAAAACAGGGAATTTGTACTTGGATTAAATGTCAGGAATTGTGAAAAACTGAGTTTAAATGTATTTGGCTAAGGTGTATGTAAACTTCCGACTTCAACTGTACTACAGTTAGGTAAATTGCGAGATGGTTTTCATTAGATTTGTCCAGTCAGGCCAGCCTCAGACTTGTCTCCTCATATGAAGGGGAATAGATTGCTTTCTTGTTAATGAGCAAATGAAAGAGGGCAGCTGGAAAAGCGAATTAAAACCTAATCTATAGAATTCACATTTACTGGAGTTCAACATATTTTCTTTCAGAGAGTGTAACTGCATAGTCTAATTAGGTGTTATGTGTGATTTATTACTGCGTAACTACATAGTTCAATGAGGGGTTGTGCTTAATTACAGTGTAACTACATAGTCTAATAAGGGGTTATACATGCTTTATTACAGTGTAACTACATAGTCTAATAAGGGGTTATACGTGCTTTATTACAGTAACTAAGTCTAATAAGGGATTATACATGTTTTATTACAGTGTAACTACATAGTCCAATGAGGGGTTGTGTGCTTTATTACAGTGTAACTACATAGTCCAATAAGGGGCTAAACATGCTTTATTACAGTGTAACTACATAGTCCAATAAGGGGCTAAACATGCTTTATTACAGTGTAACTACATAGTCCAATAAGGGGCTAAACATGCTTTATTACAGTGTAACTACATAGTCCAATAAGGGGCTAAACATGCTTTATTACAGTGTAACTACAGTCTAATGGGTTTTGTGTGCTTTATTACAGTGCAACTACATAGTCCCGTGTCTAATAGTCATCGTCATCTTCCTGTGTTTCCAACAAAAAGCCTACGTGTCCCTTTCTAACTTACCAGCTTTGATTCTGCTACTGATGATGTATGGGTAAGTAGAACCAAAATGATATCCATATTTTTATGTGCTGACTTACTCAGTTCAAAGAAGTTTCATGAAAAATAAGAACATTGTGATTGGACTATAGATGTAATGTTCGTATGGAGCAAGAAGTTTGAAATGTTTGTATTGCGGTACGAAAAGGTCAAATTGACTTATTAGATCCTTTTGTGCCCACACAGCGCTTAGTCAGTAAACATCTCATAAACGCTACAAATAATATTTGAGTGTTGTTTAACATCAAATTCACAGTTTTCCACATGGTGTGCCACAGTCAATACAGTCCAGTGAGCTCTAAACATATTGGGACAGTGATACATTTGTCATTGTTTTGGCGCTGTACTCCAGCACTTTGGATTTGAAATTAAAGTGCAAACTGTTCCTTCAAGTCTGTATACCCCTCCTCATGTATCTCCCCCTGTCTCATTTCATACTGTGCTGTTTAAATAGTAAGATATGAAAACGTCTATGCAGTTAACCATCTGTGTTTTCAGGTGGTCTATCACACCCATGATGTACCCAGCCTCGTTTATCTTCAACGTTCCCAGCACGGCCTACGTGGTGCTGACCTGCATCAACCTCTTCATCGGCATCAATGGGAGCGTGGCCACCTTCGTCATGGAGTTGTTCGCTGATGATGTAGGTGATGCGGGTTGCCTCTTTCCTGAGTCTTCATTGTTACAGTGTCCATATTAGGACAGCTTCGGAGTGACAAGGGCTAGGTGTCTGTGTCCTTTTGGCTATCCTAATGTTGATACCGTACATACTGGGATGGAAATACACACATTTATCAAAGAAACGATTGCTCACTCGACTATTATATCAGGGTGATTACATTTTTGTCGAGCTAATTGATCCCTTTCCTCAATATACCACTGTGTATTTGTGTGCAGGCTTTCAACTAGTTCGAGGGAGATTTTCCTCCTGGAATTGCTTTTTTTTGTTGCTTTTAACCCACTGGATGAGTTTCAAAGGTGGTATCTTAAATTCACTTTAATGTTTAATTGTGAGGTGAGAATTGTGTCTTTGTAGAATGTGCTTCATCCATCTTTCATTCATACCAAAAGCTTCCCTTTCTCCCTGGAGAATCAAAAGACAAAGACGGAGAAAAGAGAAAGAAAGAAAGCAACTAAGAGAAAAAGACAACTGGAGAGATTGTTAAGAAGATGGATAGGAACAATGAGAGCGGTGGAGTGTGAGATGCCATTTTTCAGTGTCATGGTTGCTTTTGTTTAGACTGAATTGTCAGTTAGCAAAAGCATGGCTGGTTCAATACTTACCGAGATACCAATGAGTTAACTTCATGGAAAATACTCATACACTGAACAAAAATATAAATGCAACATGTAAAATGTTGGTCCCATGTTTCATGAGCTGAAATAAAAAATCCCATACATTTTCCTAAAAGCTTATTTCTCTCAAATGTTGTGCTCAAATTAGTTTACATCCCTCTTACTGAGCATTTCTCCTGTGCCAAGATAATCCAACCTCCTGACAGGTGTGGCATATCAAGAAGCTGATTAATACCACCATTACACATTTCCTTAAATGAACTTTAACTCAGTAAAATCTTTGAAATTGTTGCATGTTGCGCGTATATTTTTTTTCAATATATTTATGCTAAGGACAACATTTTCTTAGTTTAACCATTCTTTATAAGTTGGAACCAGGCCCCCAGTGTCTACTCTGCTGGGCAGATAATGCGTGGAAACCTAGCGGTGCCAAAATCCCTGGTCCAAACATTGTTTTTATGTTCTGAAATGCTCTGAAATGTGTTTATGATGATGAAGTTCAATCCCCGATGTGAATTATTTTAACATTCGCTACAAGTCGAGATATTTAATTAAATTAGTGAACGCTCACTTCACTTGCTACACATTGAGCCTTGTTGCCGCTTTGATTGGCCAAATTAACAGAACACATCCCATGTGTGTGAGAGAGAGAGAGAAACCATTTGTGCTTATCCGTGTGTGCACATCCCTAGTGAGTGTGTGCGTGCTTATCATTGGAGGCTCCTCAGAGGAGGAAGGGGAGGACCAAAAAGAAAACCATTTATCCTTTTATGATAAAACTATACTAAGTATAATCACATTGCCAAATAATCGATTAAAACATACTATTTTGCAAAGGCTGTCTACAGTAGCCTCAACAGCAGTAGGGTAGCACCATGGTGTAGCCTGAGGACAGCTAGTTTCCATCCTTCTCTGGGTACATTGACATCAATACAAAACCTATGAGACTCATGGTTATCACCCCCTTTCATAGACTTATGACAACTTCCGGAGGACATCCTCCAACCTATCAGAGCTCTTGCAGCATGAACTGACATGTTGTCCACGTTTTGTCTACCTAATCAAAGGGTCAGAGAAAGAATCTAGTGCTGAAAGCATAAGATACAGCTAGCGTGCAGTGCATAAAATGTTGAGAGTAGTTGACTCAAAGAGAGAGAAATACAATAGTTGAACAGTTTTTAACAAATTAATGTCTTCCAAAATGAAGGTGAAGCAAGAGAGAGATTTTGTCATTTTTTTTAGATAGCAAATGCGGCTAGCTAATTTAGCCTACTAAACCACCCTGCTCAAACAGAGGGATGCTATGTTAGCTAGCTGGCTATGACTATCCAACACAACACTGGAACTCTTCCAAGTCAAGGTAAGCTTTTGGTTTTACTAATTTATTGCCACCGGGGCCCGCCGGTGTAAGTGCTATACTGCTTATTGACTGCACACGGTAGCAGGTTTACTAACCTACTTTAGTTCTATTAGCTATGTTGACTATGACATTACTTTAGCTAATATGCTGACAACAATGTAGGCTGTGTGTAGCGGTTATGATGTGGTTTGATTTGGAAAGGTTTTTTCACCTGGTCACATACAGCTGATGTGTTGTGCATTGACGTCCACAAGCGATGAAGGGAAAAGGTGAGAGGAGGAGAGAGCATAGATGCGAGAAGGAATATAACGTGGCTGTTATGAAACTGTGTTTACACATGATCGGGGTGTATTCATTCCGACGATTCTGTTGAAAACATTTTCTTAAACGGAACAAAGCGAGGATAAACATACAGTACCTGAATTTGTCCAATATAAACTCTCCTTTGCACCTGTTGAACTAATGATCCCACCCTATATCAGCTAGAGGCAAGCGGAAGTGTGCAAGGTGGTATTGAATGTGTCACTGTCTGTCCATGTGTCACCTATGTTTCTCTCGACCTGTGTGCACCTACCTTGTAAACTTTCATTCATAGACTATGTTGTAGCAACCTCATGAATGGTATAGGGAAAATTTGAATATCATGTAGTAGCCTAAATCTATTGATGTTACATTGAACTGGGTGAATGGAATATGAATGACAGTCATCCAATATGGTAATAGAAATAAGGCCATGCTCATGGAAAAAAACTAAATTGCACTTCCTCATCTTAAACAGCACTGACCGCCACTGGTGGTTATCCATGTATTTGTGTGTGTGTGTTGTAAGCACTTCACTCTGACAAGTTGCAACATCAGGTTCCCCCATCTGAGCTTCCACTTCAAAAGTCAGCTAACTCTAATCTCCACTCCAACCTGAGCAATATCTTGGCTTCACTGACTTTGTCATATGCTCCTGTCCTTTGAACATTCATCTTCTCTCCACCCTCTCTGGTGTCTCAGACACAGCTTAATGTCTGCCGTCTCCTTTTTACATAACCAGACAACCTCGTTTGCATAGAGATTTCATTATTGTCATTGCCGTCGTTCATCATTGATTTGTTTTTGGTTTGTCTTTTCGCTGACAACCTCCCCATCAAACAAAATCATATTTTTGTTGTCACTTGTTTTCCCATATATTTATCAGTATTGTTTTGGCGAATCTCATTCATAAGGGGCTCTGGCAATAATAATGGAGCTCATGCCAGTCACTGCCAATTTGTGAGAGTGACTTACCAGACTCTTCCTTGTCAAGGGCATTTGCCTAGTGTATTGGAAAGCCTGCTGTGTAGTGTAGCTCTGAGGGTCAATTGAGACATGCCAGACAGGGGACAATAACAGCCCAGCTCTCACTCCTGGGGATGTCAATGCAGATACGAGCCCTGTAGTTGGCCACGGTCCCGGACTGATGCATCACTTATCCTACCAATCGACTGTCAGAGTTGAACTGTCACTGTTGGACCGCCTGGAAAAATAGGCTGCGACATGCCGGGATGTTGTCGGTTTCCACATTTCCTCTGTTCTGTTCTGATAGACCCGATGAACAGAGAGGAGCCAAAATGGCCGACGTAGATAAGGATGCACCCCCTCCCCTCCCCCCCCCACACACACACACAGTTAAGCGCGACAGGTTGTATCGAGATATCTGGCTCGATCTTTCTCCGCCGTCTCTATTTCCACGCTTTCATGCTTTTATTCCTTTGCTTCCACCCTGTGCTGTGACGATAGCTAAAATGGGAACAGCATAGTTGAAGTTCTCTTCATTTATTTATTTCTCCACTGAAGGTCAAAGTGAATAGCTCCTCCTATGGGACGATGACTGGTAGTCTAGAGGGAATGATATTTTTTTTTTTTAAAAGGCAATTCTTGAGACAAAAGCAAAGCACACTACAGCATCACATTTAGCACTTTATGTCCCAGTTTTATCTGGAGACCGAGCGAGGGAGCATGGAAGATCCCCCCCCCCCCCCATGCTACCTGAGCATCGCATCAATCGCAGCCTGCCTTGCATGCATGAGACAGCAACTGAGTCAATAGACCAGCCGCTAGCCACTCAGACAAGCTTGTAGGGCATGGATCTGGCCAGGTTAGGGGCAGAGTGAGTCGGTAGGGAGGAAGTCGATGGGGCTGCATTAGTCAGGGACATAATGTAGTTTAATTATAGTGTGCTATATGCTTTGAGGGGACATGCTTTGGCGTGGTGATGTGTGTGGGTGGTGAGGGGAGGGATATGTGTTTAAATACAGCTGTCTACATTTATCAGCTGTCTACATCTTTTAGTGTATAATATAGTGTTTTTGTATATACAGTACATAGTACACTATGTTACATTCCATTTGGGATGTATTGTACATTACTGATTATGAAGTTTGAATTGAATTCCCTTTACACATATAGTTTGAGAAATCAGCTCACAATCCCCAAGACGCTTCCAGCCATATATTTTCCTTTTCGGAAGTCCCTCCGGTGAAGATGGAGGCGATGCTTGGGGAATATGAACACTAAAGCAATATGGGTCAGACGAGAGCCTTGGAGATTTTTCCCCTTCAGAACCCATTCAGAGAAGATTTATGGGCATATAGCGCAAACTTTGAAGAAAATTGTCAAGCGTTTCGTCATTGCCTAAAAACCTCTTTGATCTCCTTGATAAACACCCAGTTGAGAGAAGATCTGTTATTTCACATATTGATCTTAAATTAGGTCTCTATTTCTTCAAATCCTTCTCGATGACAAATGGGCCCTCTGCTGCACAAGGTCATTGATTTGCTTTTATTATTATTATTTTTTCCAATTCACTTATGTTTCTAACTTCAGGCTCTTTTAGCCTTTTGCCAGCTTCTTGAAGTTTGACCATGATGAATAACTCTTTCACGTATAGTTCAGTAGGAATGGGCCCAGAATGTGTTGATATGACCAGATATATTCAAATTGAGCGTCTTAGCATTGAAAATAAAAGGTAACTATGTAATACATTATATGGATGGCAAGATTATTAGCCAAGATATCACGCTTGACATTTTAGTTGGCTGGTGTGTCCTTAAGTCTTTGAGGAAACAGGTTAGAAGTTCAATAAGACCGAGATGAATTGGCAGACATATTGCTTGACATTTGAGAGTTAGCTGTGGCACCATAATCAATGAGGTATTTTTGTTTTGCATTCATACTTGCCTGTAGGGAAATTAGGCTCGGACTGCCCAGTTACTCCCTGGCTGAAATGCTCAGATTACTGCTGCATGTCAACTAGCTGTGACCTTCCAACTCTAACCTTTGATCTGTAGCTTAAGTTCGACCATTAGGAGAAGATAACACATTTACTTGAAGTTGAGCTACATTATCACTGCTGTATACCCATACATCATACATGAAGCCCTATACCAAATTTGTTTTAATGATGACGGTAGTGAGTTACCATCCATGACCAAAGATCCCAATTCCATCCATAACAGATGAAGGAAAACTGTACTGCTAAATTCATCCTGAACGTTTGCTCTACTATCTTAGAAAAAAAGGTGCTATCTAGAACCTAAAACGGTTGTTCGGCTGTCCCCATTGAATAACCCTTTTTGGTTCTCCAAATGGGTTCTTACATGGAACCAAAAAGGGTTCTCTTATGGGGACAGCTGAAGAACCCCTTTGGAACGCTTTTTCTAAGAGTATATGACAGGTGTTCACTGCTTCACATCCAACATGCTGCAAAAGCTCTCTGTGGACATTGCCATTGGATGGTGCCTCTAAACCACACCTGTGCTTAAAATATAGCAGAAACAGTGTGTGTGAACCGCAATTGATTGAATCTACAAGTCATTGAGTTGCAGACCAAGTAAATCCTTTCATTCATGCCATTCCTCAAACTAGAGGAAAACATTGCAAAGCAACAACTCTCCATGAAAAAATCTGACAACGATAAGGTGCCATCTGTCATTCTCATCTGCCGCCCCACATTGCACCATGTTAAGAAATGCATCGTACTTTTTGCCTACCAAAAGAGGAAACGGAGAATTTATGTTTTTTCTCAATATACGCTAGCGTCTTTGAAGACTATCCTGAGACCAAACGTATGCATTATGCATAACCTTGCTTTAGAACAGGCAGAAGTGGCAATATCTTTCCTCCATCTCTCTCATTCTCTCTCTATTCATCTATCCCTCTGATTCACTCTCCCCCCTCTCTTTATTCCCTCAATCCTCTGTAATGAAAGCAATGTGGAGAGCTGAGACTGGCATTGTAGTAGTCAGTGCAGTCTGGCTGTCTTTCATTCCTTCTTCATTTAATTAATTAGGGCTTGTGTGCTTTAAAAGGCACCATCGTTCCGCAGTATAGCTACAGGGAGGAGAAGGGATTTCAGGAGGGGTGGCTTAATCAGGAAGGACCAGATATGAACGGGCCTAACCTAAGTAATTAAACAGCCAATAAGATGGCTGTGAATTTGTGCGATAGTGTGACTGTGTGCCTGTAGGTTTGTATTTTATTGCAAGTGGTAAAGTGAGAAGTGGGTGTGTATATCACTCTGAATGTGTTCATCTTTCAAAGTCTCAGGGCTTGAGATGAGAAAGTTTCCATCTGTATGTGTGAGCAGCTGTTCCTGCCCTCACATTACGCGGGTGAGAGAGACATCACTGAGCGAGAAAGCGTGCCCCTTAATAACGAGTCAAGAAGCCGAGGCTCATTTCCATGTCATTTGGCGCCCCACTCAAGCACGCAGTGTGCCTCCGCTGATGAGCAAGCATGGATGATGTGCTTTAATTATCTGGCGGAAAACTCGAAACTCCACGAACACTCTTTTACCGCCGCCGGGGGTTCCAAACCCGCTGCTTCCCTCAGGTCACTCGCACACAGCAAGGAACGAGTCTGTCAACACAGACACATCCAGTGTCATGTGTCACCCCCAATAACAATCTGCCCTTATATCTTGCAGTCTTTCTAGTATTTTATGCCTCACCAATGCATTGTTGTTGTTTTTCTGTTTGTGTTTTTTCTCTCACAGAACATCACGAAAATCAATGGTATTGTGAAGCAGGTGCTGCTGATTTTTCCGCACTTCTGTCTGGGTCGAGGGCTCATCGACATGGGCAAGAACCAGGCTATGGCCACCTTGTACGATAGCTTTGGTGAGCATCCCCCAACCACCTTAGGAGTAAATCGAAGAATGGTGAAACTATTCAAATCAAACTTTCTTAACATATATCTATCTATACCTTCAACACACATATTCAAATTGTACTTTAAATGAAGAAAAAAAAATCTGTATTTTAGTATACTATACATACAGTATACTATCATTACACTCCAACTGAATAGCGTTGTACTTTTAATTACACATTACCATTTTACATTTGAATTCATAACTGTAACAACTAAACTACGAAATGACACTGACAGTTATCAAACATTTTATAGTTGTGTCAAGTTGGCTGGATGTTCTTTAGGTGGTGGACCATTCTTGATACACACAGGAAACGGATGAGCGTGAGAAACCCAGTAGCAATGCAGTTCTCGACACAAACTGGTGCGCCTGGCACTTACTACCATACCCCGTTCAAAGGCACTTAAATCTTTTGTCTTGCCCATTCACCCACTGAATGGCATACATACGCAATCCATGTCACAATTGTCTCAAGGGTTAAAACTCCTTCTTTAACCTGTCGCCTCCACCTCATCTACACTGATTGAAGTGGATTTAACAGGTGACATCAATAAGGGATCATAGCTTTCAGCCTTTTTAAAAATGTTTTGTATACTCAGTGTATATGTTTGCACTCACTGTACTGGAAATTGCTTTGGATAAAAGTGGCATATATTATTATTATTATTAGTAGTAGCATTTTATTACTATGGGTAACAGCAAAGAACAAAGGTTAATCAGTGCAAAGCGTTCCCCTCCCAGCTAGATGGAATTAAACGTAAGTGGTAGGATGAAAGGTCAAATGAAGCTGAGTGGTACGAGGAAAAGAAAGTACGCTGTAAAGAAAGACGATGCCATGGCTTTAGCTTTGGTGTTGTCTTTCAATATTTTATTCAGAATAACAGGTGCAAACTTTCCACTTGCTACATACTAATGTAACATTTGGTAGTGAACAATTTGGGTTTAAGATTAGCCAAACACCAATAGCTTAGCTACTTTAAAACAAGTCCTCTACTTATACAATGCTTTCACACCATCTTCTTCATACCGTCACATGGTGCCTTTTGCAGTACACTTCTTATGTGTTGCTACATCATTACCGAATAGCAGCTTCTTTGTCCCTTAGGGGGACTTACATTTGACCAATAACGCGACCGTAGCCCTTCGTTCTCGACACAAAATGTAGAAAACAAAAGGGAATATGTACACAGGGGAGATTTAGAGGCAGAGAGGCACATGAATGGCGGGAGCAAAGGCTTTATCTGGGGAATAGATGTGGCAGGAAATAGCCATTAGAGAATCATTTGCAGCAACAAACGTAATGAGGAAAGCAATCGCAACTTAAAAGTCTGGAGAGGGCCTATTTGCTGGAGAATGAGACTGAACACTTCCGTTTCTGTCCATCATCCCTCCAGCACAGAGAGGGAGAAATAGGGAGGAGAGAGAGAGAGTCAGTTGCTGTCAGCTTTAAACAAACATCTATATTAGTGAAAGGGCTCCCATTTAGAATAAAGTGCATTTGTTCAGATGTCTCCCACTGATTACGGTGGATGGCAGTTCTGTGAGTGTCAGTCAGTGGTTCTGAGCCGCTGAGATTTAGACCAATACCATTGAGTTCCAGTGACACCCATCCGAGGTGATTGTGATACATAGCAGTTACAGACATTATGTTTCTCTTGATGAAGAACTGTGTTTTGTTGTCTCTCCCAGGGGAAGACCGTTACCAGGACCCCCTCAGCTGGGACATGGTGGGGAAGAACCTCTGTGCCATGGCCATCCAGGGGGCAGTCATGTTCACCATCACTCTCCTTATCCAGTATAAGTTCTGCTGCAAATCCAGGCAAGAGTAGAATAATATTAACTTTGGTTCGTAATTATGTATCTCCATTAATAAAATTGCATTTTATTGTGAAAATGTAAACAAATTCTCCCATTAGTGAAAAACATTTAGGATATACACTATAAATACATGAGTATGTGGACAGCCCTTCAAGTAAATGGATTCGGCTATTTCAGCCACACCCATTGTTGACAGGTGCATAAAATTGAGCACACAGCCATGCAATCTCTACAGACAAACATTGCCAGTAGAATGGCCTCACTGAAGAGTTGAGTGAATTTCAAAGTGGCACTGTCATAGGATGCCACCTTTCCAACAAGTCAGTTCGTCGAATATCTGCCTTAACAGAGCTCTCCCAGTCAACTGTAAGTGATGTTATTGTGAAGTGGAAACGTCTAGGAGCAACAGCGGCTCAGCCGCGAAGTGGTAGGCCACACAAGCTCACAAAACGGGGCCGCCGAGTGCTGAAGCGTGGAGGGTGTAAAAATTGTCTGTCCTCGGTTGCAACACTCACTACCGAGTTCCAACCTGCCTTTGGCACAAGAACTGTTAGTCAGGAGCTTCATTAAATAGGTTTCCATGGCCGAGCAGCCGGACACAAGCCAAAGATCACTATGCGCAATGCCAAGAGTCGGCTGAAGTGTTGTAAAGCTCACCGTCATTGGACTGGAGCAGTGGAAACGTATTCTGATGAAGTGTGATGAATCATGCTTCAACATCTAGCAGTCAGACGGACGAATCTGGGTTTGGTGGATGACAGGAGAACGCTACCTGCCCCAATGCATAGTGCCAACTGTAAAGTTTGATGGAGGAGGAATAATGATCTGGGGCTGTTTTTCATGGTTCGGGCTAGGCCCCTTAGTTACAGTGAAGGGAAATCTTAATGCTATGGTATACAATAACATTCTAGATGATTCTGTGCTTCCAACTTTGTGGCAACAGTTTGGGGAAAGCCCTTTCCTGTTTCAGCATGACAATTCTCCCGTGCACAAAACTAAGTCCATACAGATATAGTTTGTAGAGATCGGTGTGGAAGAACTTGACTGGCCTGCACAGAGCCCTGACCTCAACCCCATCAAACACCTTTGAGCTGAATTGGAACGCCGACTGTGAGCCAGGCCTAATTGCCCAACATAACTGCCTGACCTCACTAATGCTCTTGTGACTGAATGGAAGCAATTCCTGGCAGCAATGTTCCAACATCTAGTGGAACGCCTTCCCAGAGGAGTGGAGGCTGTTATAGTAGCAAAGGGGGGACCAACTCCATATTAATGCCCATGATTTTGAAATGAGATGACGTGTATTAACAGGTGGTCGTCATTTGGGATTTGTATTGTTGGCTTTATGGGAATGTGGTGAGAATGTGTGGGTTAAGTGTTTTTGAATCCTTCTTTTTCACTAGACTGATTTCTGGAGAGTCATTCTCCAAGGAGGACGAAGATGTGGACGTGGCACGGGAACGTGCACGCATCCATAAAGGTGGCTCAGAGAAAGACCTGTTGAGAATCTGCGATCTTTCTAAGGTACAGTACCAGCGTTTACTACTACACTTAGTGGTAGCAACGACACGGTTATATTCATTAGTGCATACTGTAGCGAAACATTTCCCAATGGAAAACAGAAAGTGTTTTCTTATTGGACAAGATCAGGTAGTCCCTCTCAGTTTCAGCCTTTGTGCTTCTGTTTTATTCCTAGTGAATATGATCCAGGGGTCTCAATGCTCAAGGCCTGTTCAGGACATAACATTACAAAAAATCTAACAAATATTGAAACTTAAAATCATGTCACATGAACAGTGAAATGACTTTCATGCCAGCTGTAACCCCAACAATGCAGTAATATATAACAATGTAATACTAAAAATAACATAAGGTAGAACAAAAACACACAAGAAATAAAAAATAAGAAATCAGAAGAACACAAAGTAAGTATACTATATTTCCTGTTATGTAGCATATGACAGGTTTCTATGCTACATTTCTATCTGCAATATTCTGAAGTTCTGAACGTTTACCCCAGCTGTGTCTGTTGGTATCCTCCTCCCTTTCCTTTGATACTTGGGTATCGTTAATCTGTCACAGTATGCTGCAGGCTGGCGAGGTGCAGCTGTAGTCACTCCACACTCCACGGACACATTGGGAGTGTGGGGAGAAGTGTGTGAAGGAAGGGAAGGGGTATGGATTTTCTGTGAGGCAACACTGATGAGATCTCTCGCTCTCTCTCTCGCCGCTAAACCCAACAACTCTCGTCCCCCCTCCCTCAAAGGTTTTTCAGCAAGTGAGCATGCGAGTGCTGCACGGCATGCCGGGTAACGGAGGCCACTTAATCACGCCCAGATTAACACCCTGGCCGAGGCCAGATGTTCTTCTCTCGAGCTCGCGTCGGCAGGAAGCGTCGCCGCGGCAAACAGCCCTTCGTCGACATCTGTCCAGACTTGACGTCTCTTCAAGCCCTCCCTTGTCATCTCGCGCCATCTCACCCACTCCATCTTTCCCCCTCTCAATCTCTCACGGATACACTCACTCACACTCCGAGGTAATTAACGATCAAGCTTTGAAAAAAACAGTCGGGACTGGATGATGTATTGCCGCCCACAGCAGACAAAGTAACTTCATAAGGTCTCGTCTTGTTTCACATTCTGTAACCTGTGATAAGTTAGCTTAGAGCTACAGTTGAAGTCTGAAGTGTACATACACTTAGGTGGGAGTCATTAAAACACTCCACAAATTTCTTGTTAACAAACTATAGTTTTGGCAAGTCAGTTAGGACATCTGCATGACACAAGTCATTTTTCCAACAATTGTTTACAGACAGATTATTTCACTTATATCACTGTATCACAATTCTGGTGGGTCAGAAGTTTACGTACAGTAAGTTTACTGTGCCTTTAAACAGCTTGGAAAATTCCAGAAAATAATGTCATGGCTTTAGAAGCTTCCGATAGGCTAATTAACATAATTTGAGTCAATTGGAGGTGTACCTGTGGATGTATTTCAAGGTCTACCTTCAAACTTAGTGCTTCTTTGCTTGACATCATGGGGAAATCAAAAGAAATCAGCCAAGCCAAAAAAAATTGCAGACCTCCACAAGTCTGGTTCATCCTTGGGAGCAATTTGCAAATGCCTGAAGATACCACATTCATCTGTACAAATAATAGTACACAAGTATAAACACCATAGGACCACGCAGCCGTCATACTGCTCAGGAAGGAGACGCGTTCTGTCTCCTAAAGACGAGTGTACTTTGGTGCGAAAAGTGCAAATCAATCTCAGAACAACAGCAAAGGACCTTGTGAAGATACTGGAGGAAACAGGTACAAAAGTATCTATATCCACAGTAAAACGAGTCCTAGATCGACATAACCTGAAAGGCCACTCAGCAAGGAAGAAGCCACTGCTCCAAAACCGCCATAAAAAATCCAGACAACAAGTTGCAACTGCACATGGGGACAAAGATTGTATTTTTTGGAGAAATGTCCTCTGGTCTGATGAAACAAAAATAGAACTGTTTGGCCATAATCACCATCGTTATGTTTGGAGGAAAAAGGGGCTTGCAAGCCGAAGAACACCATCCAAACCGTGAAGCACGGGGGTGGCAGCATCATGTTGTGGGGGTGCTTTGCTGCAGGAGGGACTGGTGCACTTCACAAAATAAATGGCATCATGAGGCAGGAAAATTATGTGGATATATTGAAGCAACATCTCAAGACATGAGTCAGGAAGTTAAAGCTTGATCACAAATGGGTCTTCCAAATGGACAATGACCCCCAAGCACACTTCCAAAGTTGTGGCATAATGGAATGGGCCATAATTCACCCAACTTATTATGGGAAGCTTGTGGAAGGCTACCCGAAGTGTTTCACTCTACTATTATTCTGACATTTCACATTTTTTAAATAAAGTGGTGATCCTAACTGACCTTCTGACAGATAATTTTTTACTAGGATTAAATGTCAGGAATTGTGAAAAAAACAGAGTTTTTATGTATTTGGCTAAGGTGTATGTAAACTTTTGACTTCAACTGTATGTACAGTACGGTTCACCTTTATGACGTCCATTGTCAAAGGGAAGTGGTGAGCGTCACAACAGCAGAGTACCGCTCGACCTTCCTATCAAGTTTCAATTATAGACCCATCCGTTTTGTTGTCATGCATCTGTTTTTGGGTTCGCTATTGTAGTACTGACAGTGACACAGAAACATGCGGAGAACAACACAAAACCACAAAGTTCTGCAAGGTGCCTCAACATATGTTTTTATTTATATCGGTTGGAAGATACAGAGAGTGCTCCCATCGCCTCCCACCACAACTGGTGCAATCCAGCCATAGAGCGCAGAAAACGAATTGATCAATGAGTGCCCCACCTCAACCGCCGCACCGCCTTGGTCTCGCCATAAATCTGAGCATGTCTCTCAAGCGATTGACAGCCCATCAATCATCTGTCAGATGCCTCCTCCTCCTTCTCTTCCTTCACTCAGGAAGAACCATTTACCTCCCAACAACAGCTGCGGCTGCCTCATGGGTTAGTTTAACCTCTGGGTTAGCTGTTACCGTGGCGGCGTAATCGATGGGGTCCGTTATGACAGCACGTCCGCCAGTTAGCACTAACACGCCCCGTACTGTTAACGTGACCTTCCAGTCACTCAGAAACTAGGAGAGAAACTTTCTTATGTCGCACTGCCTGTGACAGCTGTTTGATGTTATAGAAGTCATGTGAATACGGTATCCATTTTAGGACCTGAGCTCAGTGCTTGGCAGATACATACTGTAAGACTAGCAGCGTTTCGATTTGACCTTTGATATAATTACTTTTATTATTATTTCTGATGATTTATAAAGTATTTATGTGATCTGGCAGTGTTGTTTGTGTGCGAGAGGTGACCATTGTTCACACCGTTTGCTGTGAAATTTCAATTACTGAAAGGTAACAGGATGTTAATACAACAACAACAACTTAGACATTTCACAAATACATTCAGGTTTGTGACCCCAGCTGTTGGGGTCAAAAAATACAGAAAATCCTCTAAACCGTGTGTGTGTGTGTGGTCCGTCGAGCAGCATCAGATTTTCTCAGCTGTCTCATCTGATTAACTGCACCCCCCCCCCCCCCCCCCCCCCCTCGCTACCACCACGGCAGCTATTATGGATAGGAACTTAGGATAGGAACTTTTACTACTTCCACTCGTGTCTACTAGTGTTGTACCAGTGCTGTGGCGCAGCACGCTAACCCCAAAGTAGCATGCAATCCAGGGGAGTAGCACTTCTAAGTCCTCAACAATAGTGCATGCCCCCAGGGCTTTTAAGCAAACATGGTGCACAATTGACACGCTATCACGGCGATGAATAAGACATTGTTGTTTGTCAGCCTTGAACTTGCTCTGGGGGGACTCTTGCTGTCGAGGTTGCTTTGTCTGCATCTCAAATGGCACCCTATTCCACTATATAGTGCACTGCTTTTTACCAGAGCCCTTGTCAAGTAGTGCACTATAAAGGGAATAGGGTACCACTTGGAACACCTCCGTTGAAAGAGTGGTGAAGGGTTGGCTACTAGAGTGCAGTTAAAGTTGATTCTTCATCATTTACTTACAAACCAAGTGTTTCACTGCACCAAAAGGTTGTAACTTAATTTTGGCCCCATTGGCACTGCTCTGAATACACACGCTGACCAGGAAGAGAAAGACTTGCTCTAAGTAGGTGTTTCTTGGCCCGATATTCACTCGATATTCAAGTACCTTCTTCCAAAGATG
This sequence comes from Oncorhynchus mykiss, assembly GCF_013265735.2. Taxonomy (NCBI): domain Eukaryota; kingdom Metazoa; phylum Chordata; class Actinopteri; order Salmoniformes; family Salmonidae; genus Oncorhynchus; species Oncorhynchus mykiss. Next base: position 20,676,740 of record NC_048573.1, on the reverse strand, counting down.
AATGGAATTGTAAAGATGTCTCATAAATCCAGAGAGTCGGCTCATGCACACTTTTAACATACCCTGGCCTGCCCCACAGTCATATACTCATTTTAACATAGCAATGACCAGGAAGTGAACATAAAACATGCATTTACTCCTCATGTCCATTGTACTACTAACTCATAGCACCTGCATTACATGGATAGGAAAGGGCTGGTCAGAGGAAAATCCAGAGACACATAGAGCTATAAATACTATAGATAGATCCTGTAGATATAAATACTGTAGATGGATAGACATAGATGGATGGGCAGACAGACAGGCTGGCTGGCAGACAGATAGACCAGCAGAGTATTTGACGTGCGTATGGTCCCCGACTTCTTTACAACCGGAGCAGACATCAATTATCGACCATAATGATGTCATTACAGTATGCCATTATGCCCCTGTGGGTCTCTTACCTAGGGTTGTATGATTCAGACCTGAGAAGAGGTAGACAGAAATACAAATGACACAATTATCCTGGAATTCATCCCCCAAGGAGAGTAGAGCTGCGTCCGTCCTTCCTGTCGAGTGCTGAATGAGATCTCAATTGCCAGACCTGCCACGAACCTTGTCAAGCTTCTTTTTATTTTTTTCTTACATCGAAAAATACATCTAACTTCCCTTTGAAACCACTTCAAACTCGCTCTTCGTGGTCAGCCCGAGGTGGAAATGTTGCATGACATGCTAAGTGCTTCATTTTGTTGACAATTGCTCCGTTATTTGTACACTCCCGAACCCATTTCAATAGTCTAAGTGTCGGTTTGTTTACCACTACTCGCAGCAGCAGCAGCGTCGGTGATGCCGGACTCGAGAATTTTGACTTGTTGGAGGAAGGTGAGTGAGTGGCCTGCTTGGGCTGCACCTCTGCGGCTGAGATTTGATATTTGCTCAGGAAGCAGAAGGAAAGACGGTTTAATTCAAACACAAAATGGAGAGTTAGTTTGCAGGCTAGAAGCAGTGAAACCCAGACACATTCTAATCTGCAGTTTTCTACAAGATCTAGGCGGGAGTCGGAATCCTACGGAGAATACCAAACTGTTGTACTCTCCGTGTAAACTGTCAATGGGATACTGAGCCCAGTGGTAGGCTTACAGTACCATCAGGCCTCAGACTGGCCTCTGCCTGAGCCTCAGATGGCCCCATAGGCCCAAGTATGCAGTCTAATGTTCTTATTCCACGCCTTTATCCACTGTCTTATGCTATGTGCATTAAAGAGAAAGTCCCCTTTTTTCAACATCAAATTCAGCATCTCCAGCACCACGTGAAAACGACAGGTTTCTATGTCTTGTAGTCCAAACGATAGAAGATAAGTGTTTCCGATGACATCACCCGGAGACACTGATGACCTCATCTGGTGTGTGTCATGTGATTTTAACCAGCTATAAGCAGCCCCATGTCTCTTTTGTTTTTGAAAGCGGTATTAGGCTACGATTGGGCTTTTTGTGGGGAGGGGCAGGGGTAATTATATTGTTCTGAATGGCAAACCAACTTATTGCATTTGGGGCAGGCAAGAAAAAGTCAGATGGGCTGAAAGACATGATAGGTGGTGTACACGAAATACTAGTTGATGAAGGTTATTTTTATCTGAGGTTTAATGAATATTAACCGTGTGTAGTGAGTAGCAGACTCCACCTGAGGCTAGGACTGCTTCCCTAATGACACCCTACTTATTAGTCCACTACTTGGGCTCTGGCCAAATGTACTGCACTGTATAGGGAATAGAATGCCATTGAGATCCGTGTCCAGAGAGGGGAGGCCTCTCGTTCCCTCGCCTCTTACCTCCCTCTGATTAATTATGCCGTCTGTTCCTTGCAGGTGTACTCGGGGAAGAAGATTCCTGCTGTGGACAGGGTGTGCGTGGGCGTTCCAGCCGCAGAGGTGAGCCAAACACACACACACACACACACACACACACAAATCAGTTGATACCAAGGGAAAAAATCCCTGATCCATCTCATGCTCAATACTTTCTCTCCCGCTTTCTTTCACTTTCTCTCTCGTTCTCTCGCTCTCATACACAAACACTCACATGCCAGAACGCTTTGATTTCAACAGGATCTCCGATGCTGACACGTACAGGCACGGAGGGGTGTGTTCTCCTCGCCCTGTTTACCCCAAACTGAATGTAAATGCCAACGGAATATGACTGAATCTCATAGTTTGTTTCATGCATTATTTACACCCCAGCTTTATCTTGCCACCACACTTTCACAGGACAGGGTTGGGAAACAAGAATGGATCGATAAACTCAATGGTTCATTGGGTAGGTTAGGTTGGGCAGGGTGGTTAGTGTGTGAGGTACTGTAGGTTAGGATGGGTAGGTGGGGTGGGTAGGTACTGAAGGTTGGGTAAGTACGGTATGCTAGGTTAGGTAGGATGGGTAGGTATTGTAGGTTAGGTTGGGTAAGTAGGGTATGCTAGGTTAGGTAGGGTAGGGTAAGGTGGGTAGGTACTGTAGATGAGGTTGGGTAAGTAGGGTATGCTAAGTTAGGTAGGGTAAGGTGGGTAGGTACTGTCGGTTAGGTTGTGTAAGTATGGTAAGCTAGGTTAGGTGGTTACTGTCGGTTGGGTAAGTAGGGTTTGCTAGGTTAGGTAGGGTAGACTGGGCAGGTGCTGTAGGTTGGGTAAGTAGGATATGCTAGGTTAGGTTGGGTAGGGTAGGTAAGCATTGTAGGTTAATGTAGTTTGGGTAAGTTGGGTATTCTAGGTTAGGTAGGGTAGGTTTGGTCGGTTAGGTTTGGTTTGATAAGTAGGTTAGGTAGGGTGGGTAGGTAGGTACTGTAGGTTAATATAGGTTGGGTAAGTAGGGTATGCTAGCTTGGGTGGGGTGGGTAGGTTAATGTAGGTTTGGTAAGTAGGGAATGCTAGGTTAGGTAGTGTAGTATGGGTAGGTACTCTAGGTTAATGTTGTTTAGGTAAGTAGACTATGCTAGTTTGGGTAGGGTGGGTAGGTAGGTTCTGTAGGTTAATATAGGTTGGGTAAGTAGGTTATGCTAGGTTTGGTAGGGTAGGGTGGGTAGATATTGTAGGTGAATGTAGGTTGGGTAAACACGGTTTGCTAGGTTTGGTGGGGTAGGGTGGGTAGATACTGTAGGTTAATGTAGGTTGGGTAAGTAGGGTATGGTAGGGTAGGATGAGTAGGTACTGTAGGTTAGGTTGGGTAAGTGGGGTATGCTAGGTTAGGTAGGGTAGGGTACGGTGGGTTAGGTAGGGTAGGGTGGATAGGTACTGTAGGTTAGGTTGGGTAAGTGGGGTATGTTAGGTAGGGTAGGGTGGGTTAGGTAGAGTAGGGTGGGTAGATACTGTAGGTTAATGTAGGCTGGGTAAGTAGGGTGTGGTAGGGTAGGATATGTAGGTACTGTAGGTTAGGTTGGGTAAGTGGGGTATGCTAGGTTAGGTAAGGTGGGTTAGGTAGGGTGGATAGGTACTGTTTGTTAGGTTGGGTAAGTGGGGTATGCTAGGTTAAGTAGGGTAGGGTGGGTTAGGTAGGGTGGATAGGGTGGATAGGTAATGTAGGTTAGGTTGGGTAAGTGGGGTATGCTAGGTAGGGTAGGGTGGGTTAGGTAGAGTAGGGTGGGTAGATACTGTAGGTTAATGTAGGTTGGGTAAGTAGGGTGTGGTAGGGTAGGATGGGTAGGTACTGTAGGTTAGGTTGGGTAAGTGGGGTATGCTAGGTTAGGTAGGGTGGGTTAGGTAGGGTAGGGTGGATAGGTACTGTTTGTTAGGTTGGGTATGTGGGGTATGCTAGGTTAGGTAGGGTGGGTAGGTACTGTCGGTTAGGTTGGGTAAGTAGGGTATGCTAGGTTAGGTAGGGTGGGTAGGTACTGTAGGTTAATGTAGGTTGGGTAAGTAGGGTGTGCTATGTTAAGTAGGCTAGGGTGGGTGGGTACTGTTGGTTAGGTTGCTTAAGTTTGATATGCTACGGTAGGGTGGGTAGGTACTGTCGGTTAGGTTGGGTAAGTAGGGTATGCTAGGTTAGGTAGGGTAGGGTGGGTAAGGTACTGTCGGTTAGGTTGGGTAAGTAGGGTATGCTAGGTTAGGTAGGGTAGGGTGGGTGGGTAGGTACTGTGGTTTGGGTGGGTAGGTTAAGTCGGGTAGGTCTGGTCGGTAAGGTGACCTGACCAGGAGAGAGAAGAAGAGCTCTGTCAGTGAGAAAAGAAGAAGAGAGCTCTCTCAGTGAGAAAAGAAGAAGAGAGCTCTGTCAGAGAGAGAAGAAGAGGGCTCTGTCCGAGAGAGAAGAAGAAGAGGGGTCTGTCAGAGAGAGAAGAAGAAGAGAGCTCTCTCAGTGAGAAAAGAAGAAGAGAGCTCTGTCAGAAAGAGAAGAAGAGGGCTCTGTCAGAGAGAGAAGAAGAAGAGGGCTCTGTCAGAGAGAGAAGAAGAAGAGGGCACTGTCAGAGAGATAGAAGAGGGCTCTGTCCGAGAGAGAAGAAGAAGAGGGCTCTGTCAGAGAGAAAAGAAGAAGAGGGCTCTGTCCGAGAGAGAAGAAGAAGAGGGCTCTGTCAGAGAGAGAAGAAGAAGAGGGCTCTGTCAGAGAGAGAAGAAGAAGAGGGCTCTGTCCGAGAGAGAAGAAGAAGAGGGCTCTGTCCGAGAGAGAAGAAGAAGAGGGCTCTGTCAGAGAGAGAAGAAGAAGAGGGCACTGTTAGAGAGATAGAAGAGGGCTCTGTCAGAGAGAGAAGAAGAAGAAGAGGGCTTTGTCCGAGAGAGAAGAAGAGGGCTCTGTCAGAGAGAGATGAAGAAGAGGGCTCTGTCAGAGAGAGAAGAAGAAGAGGGATCTGTCCGAGAGAGAATATGAAGAGGGCTCTGTCAGAGAGAGAAGAAGAAGAGGACACTGTCAGAGAGATAGAAGAGGGCTCTGTCCGAGAGAGAAGAAGAAGAGGGCTCTGTCCGAGAGAGAAGAAGAAGAGGGCTCTGTCAGAGAGAGATGAAGAATAGGGCTCTGTCAGAGAAGGAAAAGAAGAGGGCTCTGTCAGAGAAGGAAAAGAAGAGGGCTCTGTCAGAGAAGGAAAAGAAGAGGGCTCTGTCAGAGAGAGATGAAGAAGAGGGCTCTGTCAGAGAAGGAAAATAAGTGGGCTCTGTCAGAGAAGGAAAAGAATAGGGCTCTGTCAGAGAAGGAAAAGAATAGGGCTCTGTCAGAGAAGGAAAAGAAGAGGGCTCTGTCAGAGAAGGAAAACAAGAGGGCTCTGTCAGATAGAGATGAAGAATAGGGCTCTGTCAGAGAAGGAAAAGAAGAGGGCTCTGTCAGAGAAGGAAAAGAAGAGGGCTCTGTCAGAGAGAGAGAAGAGGGCTCTGTTAGAGAAGGAAACTAAGTGGGCTCTGTCAGAGAAGGAAAAGAATAGGGCTCTGTCAGAGAAGGAAAAGAAGAGGGCTCTGTCAGAGAAGGAAAAGAAGAGGGCTCTGTCAGAGAGAGAGAAGAGGGCTCTGTCGGAGAGAGATGAAGAAGGGGGCTCTGTCAGGGAGAGATGAAGAATAGGGCTCTGTCAGAGAAGGAAAAGAAGAGGGCTCTGTCAGAGAAGGAAAAGAAGAGGGCTCTGTCAGAGAAGGAAAAGAAGAGGGCTCTGTCAGAGAAGGAAAAGAAGAGGGCTCTGTCAGAGAGAGAGAAGAGGGCTCTGTCATAGAGAGAGAAGAGGGCTCTGTCAGAGAGAGAGAAGGGGGCTCTGTCAGAGAGAGAAGAAGAAGAAGTCTCTGTCATAGAGAGAAGAAGAGGAAGAAGTGTTATGATAAGTGGTTAGGGAAAGAAGGGGGAATGGTGTTCAGAATGCTCTGGTGTGTTTGTATGTGGGGGGGGTGGCTGTAGTGGGGGATTGAGGTGAGTGGTGTGTTTTGCATCTTAATGTGTTTGTGTGTGTGTCACGTGTGGACAGTTGAATGTATGAGTAGTATTCCTAATGTAAGACACTCAATGTTGACACTGAACGGTCATATGTAATTGTGTACATAAAATCCTGTCAATTTGTTTTGTTTCAATGTGTGGATAACTCAGATAATATTGACACGGTGATGCAGGCACTGCCTCTTACGACAGACAGTTCCTACAGCACAAACAATACGATTATATTAAGTAAGTCAACAGGCTAGTACCAAAAGTGCTATTCCAATCATGTATGTTGAATGACTGAATCCATTTATTGGATCTGTCAGGAAATGATTAACACTACATTATCAACAACCAATACCTTTACCTCAATAAGGGTTACGGTAGAGTAGAGCATCTTATTCTTTGAATCATCTTCGTCCAATGGTTTTTGTTACATAATGAATTGCTCCATTGGAAGTCTGGGATCTCTTCCTCCAATGTTCGTTGTTAATGAGAGCTCCACTCTGTGTGTGTGTGTGTGTGTGTGTGTGTGTGTGTGTGTGTGTGTGTGTGTGTGTGTGTGTGTGTGTGTGTGTGTGTGTGTGTGTGTGTGTGTGTGTGTGTGTGTGTGTGTGTGTGTGTGTGTGTGTGTGTGTGTGTGTGTGTGTGTGTGTGTGTGTGTGTGTGTGTGTGTTAACAGTGCTTTGGACTTCTGGGGATTAACGGGGCAGGAAAAACCACCACCTTCAAGATGCTGACGGGGGACATCTCCATCTCCGGAGGGGAGGCCTTCCTAAACGGATACAGGTGAGGAGGAGCCACTGGCTGTTAGCACATACACACACACACACACAAATTGAGCTCCGTACCACATCGTCGAGCGCCTTTTACATTTTTAACAATGCAGAGGGCTCCATATAGCTCCACATTGACATGATTGGTTGACTGGAGGTGGGGGCGGGGGCGGGAGGTCCTGTATAGACATGACTTCCTTCACATCAGCTCTGTGTTGTTCTGCCAAGTGCAAGAAGCATGAATGCCCGTATCACCGTAAATGCTCTACGGCCACTGCAGATGTCGGAATGACCATGCAGCGCATTTATGGGATAGAGCTAAGGGAGTTTTGTTAAATTTTTGGCACCCTATTCCGATATAGTGCACTACTTTTGAACAGGACCCATAGGGCTCTCGTCAAAATGAGTGCACTATGCAGTAAATAGGCTGCCATTTGGGACACAGTCCTACTCTTTCTCAGCAACTTTGGCTCTCACTCACTTTGGGTTTTGCTCTCTCCCTCTTCCTCTCTCTCCCTCTGGACTTCTCGACCTCTCTTGTACATTCTGTTTTCTCGTCCGTTTCAACTCCAGTCCTCTCATGTCCTTGTTCATTTTTTCAACGTGCTGTCTCGCACATTCCCCATTCTCTCTCTTCCACTCTCCATCTCCCACATATTTCATTCTGTTGCACACCCTCTCTCTTTCCCTCTCCCTCACTCCCACTCTTGTTTTCTGTCCCTCCTGCCACGCACAGAGACTCAGACGCACACACACACACAGAGGCTCAGGGGCACACACACACACACACACACACACACACACACACACATACACCTAAATAAACAAACAAAAATGCCTTGTACACTCAAAAAGGGGCGTGTTCTTTCATATTTAGAGAGAAATAACATCTCCCTCTTCTCCGTATGAAGTAATCATCTCTATGGAAACGATGTAAGGCAATCGGTGGATGGATACTAGTTCACTGTGGTCTCCACTGGTTTGCGTCACCAGTTGTGTTGCCATAGTTATTCATTTATAAAAACGGATCATTTCCTTTGTGTTCAACAAAGAGATGGCGCAAAACACGCCAACGTTAATGTTGATTAATGTTGCCAGCGGTGATCTCTTGGACCTTCAGGGAAAGAAAAACAGAAGTACGACCACCCTCTGTTTTCGCCTCATTACGTTCCTGGTAGGATGAGAGAGTGACTCTTTAAGCAGCGTGGAACAACAAATAGAGGGAAAACCTAATTCTCTCTCCAAATAAAAGAGTTTGCATTGAACCCCCAAATCTTACATTTGTTGATTGTCTGTTTCCACTCGTAAAGCCCGCAGCAAATAACCTCCACCCCCGTGAGCGATTACTTCCTACCGGCCCACTGCAGAGCTTGGTACAGCATTTTTTCAGTCCCTCCCTCCTCCAACAGATATCCAAATTGTCATGCTCCAGCTATAGTTTTACATATTGTGTAAGGCAGATTAACGAAAACTATTTTTAGACAGGAAGCATTCCTTTGCAATGTGCAAGTTTAGCTGCCTTTTCTCTTCTTCTTTGAGACTACAGATGACAAGCAACGATATGCCCCAAAGCGCTGTTCATTTTCCACGACATACAGTGCCTTGCGAAAGTATTCGGCCACCTTGAACTTTGCGACCTTTTGCCACATTTCAGGCTTCAAACATAAAGATATAAAACTGTATTTTTTTGTGAAGAATCAACAACAAGTGGGACACAATCATGAAGTGGAACGACATTTATTGGATATTTCAAACTTTTTTAACAAATCAAAAACTGAAAAATTGGGCGTGCAAAATTATTCAGCCCCCTTAAGTTAATACTTTGTAGCGCCACCTTTTGCTGCGATTACAGCTGTAAGTCGCTTGGGGTATGTCTCTATCAGTTTTGCACATCGAGAGACTGACATTTTTTCCCATTCCTCCTTGCAAAACAGCTCGAGCTCAATGAGGTTGGATGGAGAGCATTTGTGAACAGCAGTTTTCAGTTCTTTCCACAGATTCTCGATTGGATTCAAGTCTGGACTTTGACTTGGCCATTCTAACACCTGGATATGTTTATTTTTGAACCATTCCATTGTAGATTTTGCTTTATGTTTTGGATCATTGTCTTGTTGGAAGACAAATCTCCGTCCCAGTCTCAGGTCTTTTGTAGACTCCATCAGGTTTTCTTCCAGAATGGTCCTGTATTTGGCTCCATCCATCTTTCCATCAATTTTAACCATCTTCCCTGTCCCTGCTGAAGAAAAGCAGGCCCAAACCATGATGCTGCCACCACCATGTTTGATGGTGGGGATGGTGTGTTCAGCTGTGTTGCTTTTACGCCAAACATAACGTTTTGCATTGTTGCCAAAATGTTCAATTTTGGTTTCATCTGACCAGAGCACCTTCTTCCACATGTTTGGTGTGTCTCCCAGGTGGCTTGTGGCAAACTTTAAACAACACTTTTTATGGATATCTTTAAGAAATGGCTTTCTTCTTGCCACTCTTCCATAAAGGCCAGATTTGTGCAATATACGACTGATTGTTGTCCTATGGACAGAGTCTCCCACCTCAGCTGTAGATCTCTGCAGTTCATCCAGAGTGATCATGGGCCTCTTGGCTGCATCTCTGATCAGTCTTCTCCTTGTATGAGCTGAAAGTTTAGAGGGACGGCCAGGTCTTGGTAGATTTGCAGTGGTCTGATACTCCTTCCATTTCAATATTATCGCTTGCACAGTGCCCCTTGGGATGTTTAAAGCTTGGGAAATCTTTTTGTATCCAAATCCGGCTTTAAACTTCTTCACAACAGTATCTCGGACCTGCCTGGTGTGTTCCTTGTTCTTCATGATGCTCTCTGCGCTTTTAACGGACCTCTGAGACTATTACAGTGCAGGTGCATTTATACGGAGACTTGATTACACACAGGTGGATTGTATTTATCATCATTAGTCATTTAGGTCAACATTGGATCATTCAGAGATCCTCACTGAACTTCTGGAGATAGTTTTCTGCACTGAAAGTAAAGGGGCTGAATAATTTTGCACGCCCAATTTTTCAGTTTTTGATTTGTTAAAAAAGTTTGAAATATCCAATAAATGTCGTTCCAGTTCATGATTGTGTCCCACTTGTTGTTGATTCTTCACAAAAAAATACAGTTTTATATCTTTATGTTTGAAGCCTGAAATGTGGCAAAAGGTCGCAAAGTTCAAGGTGGCCGAATACTTTCGCAAGGCACTGTATATTGTTTGTCGAAAAAAGTCACCTGGGCCCAAGAATACATAATGCAAATTAAACTCCTGCGTTGTTCCTCATGTTTGGCTCCAGACAACGTGTGGAAAGCAGAGAGTTTTCTTAACCAAAGTGGTGATATTTATTCTGGTAATGGATCAACGTGTTCCGTGAGGGCCTTTTCTTTTCACGCAGCCTCTGTGAGATACACTATACAGAGCACTTGTCACACACTACGTCTTTGACCTCCAGAAAACCAAATTGATTTCCAAAATGTAAATGTAGTATAATGGTAATATTTTCTCTCTGAAAACGACAGAATTACCCAAGTGGTGAGTTTTTGAAAAGGGGAATTATTTGAATCGGTGGATGTAAGACAGTACCTACTGTCTAGGGATGATGGTGACGACACAGTTGGATCACTCATCTTCATTATCACTATCTTCATCATGGAAATGGTGTTATTGTCGATGATGCTGTCGAGTTATCCTAATCATTACCGTATGTGCCTGAGTGTATGTTCCATGATGCTCCTCCTCAGCATACGGACAGAGATGAGGGACGTTCACCAGAACATGGGCTACTGCCCGCAGTTTGACGCCCTCAACGACCTTCTCACCGGACGAGAGCACCTGGAGTTCTACGCCAGACTACGAGGCGTACCGGAGAAAGAAGTCCCCATGGTAACATTTCCCCTTGTCTGACCTGAATGATGTAATTTCCTGTTCTTGCACGACGCAACACCATTTGATTCCTAAGGTATACAGTTGTCATGATGACGGACGAGAGCAAAGAACTTCATATCCTTTCAGACATTTCTTCCCCCCCATACAATACCTGCACTTCCAACCGTAAAAGAAAGTGCAGACATAGACAGCACACTGCACTTGGTCAAAGTGATTAATAACTTCTGAAGTCGAAGACCTATGTAATACATAAGGTTCTGGTTAGAGGAGCTGGCCACGGGTAATTCCTTTACATTATTCACCAGCATGCCTAGCAGTGTGGCCGCCCCACCATGGGCCCCCAGTTTCTCCACAGCCCCCTCAGCAACAATAAGATCAAAAGAAAGTTGGCTGGTCAACTTGCCAGTGGCCTCAGCCTCAGGCCCAGGCGCCCAGGCCTTTGATCTCACACTACTAGGCCAAGGGACCCAGTTTCTCTGGTCTCTGTTCCGTTGGGTCTGCTGAGTTGTGCTTTGTGGTGGCCATTTTGGCTCCAGGGAGAGCCCCGGGGAGCTGGTGTCATTTCCACATCATTAGTCCACCAACATGTCAATATAGGGTGTAAATGAATGTCTGGATGGTTGGAATGAAAACATGCCCGCATACAATACATTTGGTTGGGGGTACCTGAGGATAGGGATTGGAGAATCGCTAGGGGGATGAATACTGGATAAGTTCCTGCTGGCTAGTACTATTTCTTAGCTTGTGATGTGGCCCAGAAACCCACAGTGCAGCATATCAGCCTTGAAAAAGGTCCTGTGGCGATGCCAACCATCATGCATGCATATGTCTCATGCCAGGGGAAAGGAAGAGAGGGAGGGTGTGAGAACAGAATGCCAGCACTAGACAGCCCAAACCAAAGTGGATTGTTGTGCTACTGTCACAGAAATACAATTTGTAATTATATATTTAAATGTTTTCTCGGGTTGTGTTTTCGTTATTAGGTGGCAGAGTGGGGCATCCAGAAGCTAGGCCTGGTCAAATACTCCAACAAGTCAGCCGGTACCTACAGTGGAGGGAACAAGCGCAAGCTCTCCACCGCCATGGCTTTGATTGGCTGTCCTCCTGTGGTCTTCCTGGTAAGATGATTGGCTCAGTTCAAAACACAGCCTTATTATTGCCTTATGACAATGTTATGAACACCTTTTGAGATCATTGATATGACACTATTGATATGGGTCTATGATAAACGCCTACTAGCTGTATTTACACTTTAAGATCTTTTACAGATCACATCCAATATTATGGTTCAATTTATATTACTGAAGTTCTGTCCTGAGCAGTGATTAAGCTTTCAGTGAGGGCAGAAAAAATGTATGCAACATTTTCTTCATCTTTTTTTCGGGGTACAAGAATATCACTTTTGATATAACTCCAAAATGCTTTAGCCAACTAACACTAGATTGGATTCCACTTTGGTTCCTTGTACAGCGAAGAGGAGAGAGAACCAATTAGAGGATGTATGCCTGCTTGACAACATAACAAATCCTGGATTCAACTTAGAAATTGTTAATGAATTTCCTTGGGGATTATAAGTCAATTACTAGTAGAGGAAAAAAAAGGGGGCTGTATTTCAGTCGCATCGCCATCCGGTCACGTTTTAATTCACTTTTCAGAGTCCACCCAATCTCGTTTGGAAATTTAAAGTGTACGAAACGCTGTTTGCAGGAATTAAAGCCTTATACTGGGATTGGTTTGAACAGGGAGAGTCGGTGGCTATATGCTAGCTAAGCGTTTCTCACAGAAAGAAAATGGCATCTTAATCAAAGTGTGTTCCTTAATTAACTGACTTTGTAAAGCAGGCTGGTCATGGAGAGGGTTGAACAAGTAATATAATGGCATAGCCTCATTAGGAGGGACCAACTTTGGGACCTGCCAAGTCACTTCAAAATCTTACTGATTCCATGAAAATACCATCACTAAAATATTGCACCCACACGCCTGATTAGGCAAATGTAATGTTTACTATTATACCACTAAAGTATTAAGTAATTCATCCATCCATCCTACCCACCCATTAATTAATTCATGAATTCAGCAAGACAGTCAGTCATGACATAGGAAATCCTTCAGATCCCTTGTAATGCTGTTTAATGTTACATGTGAGGTACCAGTCAAAAGTTTGGACACACCTACTCATTCAAGGTTTTTTCTTTATTTGTATGATTTTCTACATTGTAGAATAATAGTGAAGACATCAAAACTATGAAAAATCGAATTTATTTATATAGCCCTTCTTACATCAGCTGATATCTGAAAGTGCTGAACAGAAACTCAGCCTAAAACCCCAAACAGCAAGCAATGCAGGTGTAGGAGCACGGTGGCTTGGAAAAACTACCTAGAAAGGCCAAAACCTAGGAAGAAACCTAGAGAGGAACCAGGCTATGAGGGGTGGCCAGTCCTCTTCTGGCTGTGCCGGGTGGAGATTATAACAGAACATGGCCAAGATGTTCAAATGTTCATAAATGACCAGCATGGTCAGATAATAATAATCACAGTAGTTGTCGAGGGTGCAGAAAGTCAGCACCTCAGGAGTAAATGTCAGTTGGCTTTTCATAGCCGATCATTAAGAATATCTCTACCGCTCCTTCTGTCTCTAGAGAGTTGAAAACAGCAGGTCTGGGACAGGTAGCACGTCCGGTGAACAGGTCAGAGTTCCATAGCCTCAGGCAGAACAGTTGAAACTGGAGCAGCAGCACGGCCAGGTGGACTGGGGATAGCAAGGAGTCATCATGCCAGGTAGTCCTGAGGCATGATCCTAGGGCTCTGGTCCTCCGAGAGAGAGAAAGAAAGAGATAATTAGAGAGAGTATACTTAAATTCACACAGGACACTGGATAAGACAGGAGAAGTGCTCCAGATATAACTGACTGACCCTAAGCTACTGCAGCATAAATACTGAAGGCTGAGACAGGAGGGGTCAGGAGACACTGTGGCCCCATCCGATGATACCCCCGGACAGGGCCAAACAGGCAGGATATAACCCCATCCACTTTGCCAAAGCACAGCCCCCACACCACTGGAGGGATATCTTCAACCACCAACTTACCATCCTGAGACAAGGCTTAGTATAGCCCACAAAGATCTCCGCCACGGCACAACCCAAGGGGAGGTGCCAACCCAGACAGGAAGATCACGTCAGTGACTCAACCCACTCAAGTGACACACCCCTCCTAGGGACGGCATGGAAGAGCACCAGTAAGCCAGTGACTCAGCCCCTGTTTTAGGGTTAGAGGCAGAGAATCCCAGTGGAGAGAGGGGAAACGGCCAGGCAGAGACAGCAAGGGCGGTTTACTGCTCCAGAGCCTTTCCGTTCACCTTCACACTCCTGGGCCAGACTACACTCAATCATTTGACCCACTGAAGAGATGAGTCTTCAGTAAAGACTTAAAGGTTGAGACCGAGTCTGTGTCTCTCAAATGGTTAGGCAGACCATTCCATAAAAATGTAGCTCTATAGGAGAAAGCCCTACCCCCAGCAGTTTGCTTAGAATTTAGGAGGCCTGCGTCTTGTGACCGTAGCGTATGTGTAGGTATGGTCAGCAGGACCAAATCGGAAAGCTAGGTAGGAGCAAGCCCATGTAATGCTTTGTAGGTTAGCAGTAAAACCTTGCCTTAACAGGAAGCCAGTGTAGGGACGCTAGCACTAGAGTAGTATGATCAGATTTTTTGGTTCTAGTCAGGATTCAAGCAGCCGTATTTAGCAAATAACACATGGAATCATGTAGTAACCAAAAAAGTGTTAAATAAATCAAAGATATTTTATTTTCTTTGAAGTAGCCACCCTTTGCCTTGATGACAGCTTTGCACACTCTTGCCATTCTCTCAACCAGCATCATGAGGAATGCTTTACCAACAGTCTTGAAGGAGTTCCCACATATGCTGAGCTCTTGTTGGCTGCTCTTCCTTCACTCTGCGGTCCAACTCATCCCAAATCATCTCAATTGGGTTGAGGTTGGGGATTGTGGAGGCCAGGTCATCTGATGCAGCACTCCTTTACTCTCCTTATTAGTCAAATAGCCCTTACACAGCCTGGAGATGTGTTTTGGGTCATTGTCCTGTTGAAAAACAAATGAGCGTAGTAGACATGCTGGTTAAGTGTGCCTTGAATTCTAAATAAATCCCAGACAGTGTCACCAGCAAGCACTCCACACCATCACACCTCCTCCTCCATGCTTCACGGTGGGAACTACACGTGTAGAGATCATCCGTTCACCTACTCTGTATCTCACAAGACACAGCGGTTGGAACAAACATCTCAAATTTGGACTCATCAGACCAAAGGACAGATTCCCCCCAGTCTAATGATGACTGCTTGTGTTTCTTGGCCCAAGCAAATCGCTTCCTAATATTGTGTCTTTTAGTAGTGGTTTCTTTGCAGTAATTCGACCATGAAGGCCTGATTCATACAGTCTCCTCTGAACAGTTGATGTTGAGATGTCTGTTATTTGAACTCTGAGAAGCATTTATTTGAGCTGCAATCTGAGGCTGGTAACGCTAATGAATTTATCCTCTGCAGCAGAGGTAACTCTGCGTCTTACTTTCCTGTGGCTGTCCTCATGAGAACCGGTTTATCATAGCGCTTGAAGGATTTTTCAACTGCACTTAAAACCCTATTAAAGTTCTGGAAATGTTCCGTATTGACTGACCTTCATGTCTTAAAGTAATGATGCACTGTTGTTTCTCTTTGCTTATTTGAGCTGTTCTTGCCATGATATGGACTTTGCCCTATATTTGGTAAAAGACCTTCTGTATAACACCCCTACCTTGTCACACAACTGATTGGCTGAAACGCATTATGAATGAAAGAAATTCCACAAATTAACTTTTAACAAAGCACACCTCTTAATTGAAATGCATTCCAGGTGACTACCTCATGAAGCTGGTTGAGAGAATGCCAAGAGTGTGCAAAGCTGTCATCAAGGCGAAGAGTGGCTACTTTGAAGAATAAAAAAAAAAAAAGATTTGTTTAACACTTTTTTGGTTACTACATGATTCCATATGTGTTATTTCATAGTTTTGATGTCTTCACTATTATTCTGCAATGTCGAAAATAGTACAAATAAAGAAAAACCCTTGAATGCGTAGGTGTGTCCAAACTTTTGACTGGTACTGTATGTACATCATGTAGCTTACCTACCTACACAAGATCCTCTATTTCATATTCCAACAGAGTGCAGAAGCTCGTGTTCATTCAGACAGATAGTTCACTTGCAGTTGTTTGGTAACCCTGGCTCGTAACTTTGAGACAGACGGATAATGTAGTGTTAGCGTGAGTTTCCATTTGTGTGGCAGGTAGAACACTGAGTCTTGCTTGGTTGCCTTAAGGCACCGCCATGTCGGCTTTGCACAGGGACACCGTCAGCATGGTGATGGAGATCCCTGGTGGGATTTGGGGGATTCTGGCAGTGTAGGAGCGAGGCTGGAGCACAGGCAATGGACTGAGTCCTGTCTCTCTCTAATCGTCCATGGACAGACTAGCCCGGGGAGAGAGAAAGGGAATGGGGAATGAGAAAGTGTGTGCGCCCGCGCATATTGCATTCACAATGTCTGTAAGAGAGAAGTCCCCTGGGAATTTGTTTGGCTGGGTCTGAAAGTGCCTGATGCCCTCGGCTCTCCCCATGTAGCCTCCCCAATTCCAAAGCTCCTCTACACTGCTTTGATTCCACTGGTTAGTGTTGGTAGCAGAAGCCTTTGAAACATTAAGTGTGCTTTCATGTCTAAATGTAGTCCTCTTCCAACTGGAAGGGGCATATCAGTCTAGTGTCAGCAGCATAATGCTGTGAGATGTCAAAGTTTGGGGCTACAGGGATATGAGACCTTAGGAACACATTCTGAGGGTTAAAGGCACAATCTGTCATTTCAACAGCCTACCATGCCATTAAGAATCAATTGTATATTATTAATCACTATTGACTAAAATAGAATATTACAGATTTAGCATTTAAAGGGGATTGTACTAATGGACTAATGAACAAAATACCCAAATACATTTTTTTTTTAATGGACAATCCTTTTAAGCTTAGATCATCTGTCTATGGATCTGGAACATTTAAGTAAGATTGAGATCATTTGAATGGAGAATAAGAGCAGAGATGTGAAATGATGTGATAACATTGGGATAACATAAAACATAATGGAGGTCAAACGTTGAGGGAACGCTTTTTGTCCCGTTACTGTAGGATGAGCCAACAACAGGGATGGACCCCAAAGCCAGACGCTTCCTGTGGGACTGCATCCTGAGTGTCATCAAAGAGGGACGCTCAGTCATCCTAACATCACACAGGTATGTTCTCTTACTGTTTTAAGGCACCTCTCAAGTTAGATTTGGGAGTGTGACTCTAATTTGCGACTTCCTGTAAGTTGGTCCTTTAAGCTCTTGGATCTGAGTTCAGAGTTAATATGTGCAAATGTATGTATACACAATTATAGTGAATGGGCCAGGTGGAGTGGATAATGGTGCAATTACCAATATGACACACTGTAACTCAAACTAAGAAATCCAGGAACTAAAAACAAACAACGAGATGGATAGTACTTCACTACCCTCATGTTTATTCATGACTCCATTGTGTTCTCTCTCCAAACTGCAATATTGTTTTTAAATCTTTAACTTCTTATGGAAGCGGGTGATACGAAAAAGGTTGTACGGTTTAGTTTGTGAATCCATTATCACCATTCCATATTGTGTTATTTTTCTGAGAACAAAGTACATTTGTTGTATTAGTGATAGCTGGTACACAGCTCAGTTGCGTCCAATCGTCCATATTGCAACCAGGTGCTTTTGTTGGTCAAGCGGCGCATTTGCCAGGTTTTACATGATCATAATACTAATTGCTCCATCCCTCAGCAAAGCTATACAAAGCCTCCACCTCAGCAAGAAATGAACCGGGCTGCATCCAGAATGGCAGCTGAAACACAAAACAAAAATGTACAGATGTTCGACTCCGCTCCCCCTAATTAAGCTAGGGCTGTCAAAGGAGAGGTCCTAAAAGGATCACCAGAGCCCGGGAGCCAAACATCCTGCTCTCTGGACCTGAACCAGGCATGAAAAATTAGACCCTCATCTCATGCTTCACGAACAGCGTGAAGCGAATCCCAGCTAAAATAATTATTCAGCTGAAAGTTGTCCATTTGCTGCAGTATTTACCACAAAGCTGGAATGTGGATGCGGCATGCATATTTCAAAGACAGGCCAGATGTGTCTTGTTTTTTCTTCAAAGAAGGAAAAAGACAGTACTTGAACATTGGTCATGAATTTTACGGGCAGTGTATTCCAATAGGATCCTTCTTACTGTGTGGAATAGAGTCGACTTTATTCTGGTAACTTTCATGGAAATATATACAATATATAAACAAGTAAGCCTTGATTTGGCAGTTAGCATTCTCAAACACACTTTCCCACAGATGACTCAGTTGTTTGGAATGTTCTTAGGCATTACTATGGGCCTACAGGAACAGTATGTGTGACCCACCACCTGGATTCGGTCCTACGTAGCAACATTATACCAGTGTTTTTTATATTGGATAAAAGTAGCGACTCAGAGATGGTATGTCATACACTGCATTTGAGGAACAATAAGACATTGAAAGCTGATAAACTCGTAACCCCACTTTTGAGAAAATGGCCCTTGAATGTTTTGGTACCTACTGGGAGAGCTCTTCTTTGTCTACACCCATTCAGCATCGTTCACACCCTCTTAAGCCTTAGCCCCACCCACCTCTTTAAGGATTCACGTGAGGCCATGTGCTGAACAGAGTGAGTAGTGTAGTAAACAACCAAAGATTTCAAGACTAAAAGTAGTAAAAGTAGTAGCCTACAATTAGGAAAAACTCCAGGTAAAAATACACTTTATCTAGTCTTTGGCCTATATCTTAATCTGACTTTTGTACAGGTCATGTTGTTCTTCACATTGCCGCTTCTGGTAAACACACACTAATATCAAATACATTCTAAGTTGATTTGTCACATGCATAGGATGCTGAAGGTTTTGACCGTATAATGAAATGATTACTTGCATATTATCGTAGCAATATCAACAACTGTTATAATTATTAGACGATGCTTACCCAGACACACTTGTCTAAATTGATGAGTTATGTGAAAAAAATATTATAAACACCCCCCAGCCACATCTATCTAAGTGGATGGGTCACTATTGTCTAGACATACACACATAATACTTTAGATGGCCGTAATCACCCCTAGACACACCTGGCTAATTTGATAGTTCATGTAATCAACTGGAGAAGTGGAGTCTTTTCTTTAGACATGTAGCTAGGTAGCAAAAACATTGAACTGGCATGATCCCAACTCATACTACTACCAATACAATACTACCAATACAAATGGATTGTCATAGCTATAGTATGAATCTGTAGGTAGCTAGAGCTAACCAATTAGGTTCAATGGTAGCTAGCTAACATTAGGCTATAAATAGCAATGCAAATAGTTTTCTGATTTGAATAAAATTACTACACAGATCGTACACATAATGTTAGCTAGTGAGCCAGCAACAGTACACTTTAACTTGCAATGAAAACAACGTTCTGACAAAAGTTAGAAACCTATAGTATCTGAATATGTAGCTAGACTCTTACCCGTATACATGGATGAACGCTTCACGGCAGTCTGGGAACCATTTAACTCCATTTTGGTTTGTAGCTGCATCTTGTTTGGCCAGCGTTGTGTCAAGTCACTCCGGTTCACACTGACCGGGGCGTGTGCAGAAAGTAGCCCATCGCAACTTTTTCCAATTGATCTGTCGAGAGCGCCTGCTAAATTCAGGGCATCAAAGATGTTGAGAAAAGTTGCAAACTTTTGTAGTTCTCAATGGCTAAATCAGCAGTAGAAAGGGTTATCAACACATACTGAGAGCAGCTCACGTTATAGACAGAAGTATGCGACATGGCAGACCAATCCAAACTCATCTCCTGGCATGTCCAGCCTATCCAATATCTCAGCCAATCGTGGCTAGCAGGAAGGTTCCTCCTTTTCCTGGCAAAACCAACTAGGCTTGTAATTTAACAATTGTATTAGTATTTACAGATGGAATACAAGTTTGTTCTTAAGGCACATGAAAGGTCACATGTTCCAGAAGGCATTTCTACCAACAACAAAAAAACGTATTTTGATGATAAAAATGTTAAAAAGTTCCTGTGATGTAGTGACATGCGACATACACCTAGCTTCCTGAAACGGGTCACATATGGCATGTTACTAATCAGCCCTGTGGGTACGGAAAGGACATTGGGTGTCAATTGAATATAGCAGCATGGGATGGAGAACAACCAAACCAGAAAAAAAATCTTACTGACTTGTTTTGTTTCTGCAAGTCTTTTGACTAACGTTTGTGTAGAGTAGAAAAATTGTGCCCTATAGTACACATTTGAACCTTTCTCTCTCTCTCTACCTCTCTCCCTTTGTCTCTTACAGCATGGAGGAGTGTGAGGCCCTATGCACGCGCATGGCCATCATGGTGAATGGACAGTTCAAGTGTCTGGGCAGCATCCAGCATCTTAAGAGCAGGTGAGGCCTTGACAGCGGCACTAACAGCATGGCCACAGCCTTAATGCTCTTAATGGGAAAAATCCAATGCAATGTACATCGAGTGAACAACCTCAATTTGTCAGGGCATGGACTCTACAAGGTGTCGAAAGCCTTCCACAGGGATGCTGGCCCATGTTGATTCCAATGCTTACCAGAGTTGTGTCTAGTTACCATGCCCCGTTCAAAAGGTACTTAAATATTTTGTCTTGACCATTCACCCTCTGAATGGCACACATCCATATCGCAATTATCTCAAGGCTTAAAAATCCTTGTCTCCTCTAATTCATCTACACTGATTGAAGTGGATTTTAAAAGTGACATCAATAAGGGAACGTAGCTTTCACCTGGATTCACCTGGTCATTATGTCATGGAAAGAGCAGGTTTTCTTAATGTTTTTCCACACCCAGTGTTTAACAACCTATACTGAAGCCCTGCGAAATGAGTGACATACAGAAACGCTATTGAGCTTTAGCCTTAGGTGCACTCACATGTACAGTACAAAGGCATGATGCTATCCAAGGTTTGTCTGTATTTTATGAAGGCCAGTACTAGGGGATTCCAGTATTAAGCAACAAGGCCCTAGGGGGTGGAAAATATACCATGGCTAAGAGCTGTTCTTAAGCATGACACAACACAGAGTGCCTGGACACAGCCCTTAGCCGTGGAATATTGGCCATATATCACAAACACCTGAGGTGCCTTATTGCTATAATTATAATATATATTTTTTATTTAACCTTTATTTAACTAGGCAAGTCAGTTAAGAACATTTTTTGTATTTACAATGATGGCCTACCCGGGCGACGCTGGGCCATTTGTGCGCCGCCCTATGGGACTCCCAATCACAGCCGGATGTGATACAGCCTGGAATCAAACAAAGGACTGTAGTGACGCCTCTTGCACTGATTTCTTGGTAGTTCTCAATAACATTATGGACATTTGGTCTAGTCTTAACGGAGCAACCCACCCTTTCCGTCTCATAGCTGTGACATGAGTGTGTCCTCATTTCGGAGTCTTTGGGAAATCTGAGATTGATATGTCCATTCTTTTTCCTCCAATGTATGCGTTCAGATGCCATGAACACTGTGATAAGCAACATTTTGAAATGTATTTTAAATTGAAGAAACTTTATTCAATGCAACATGGTGAAGTAAACAAATATTAGCCTACAATTCCATAGAGTGCATTAGCATTAGTCTTGATGTATTATGTTAATACCGCATGTTGTTTTTTTCCCCCTTTAATGATGTTGTAGTAAACAAGTATTGCTATTATAGTATTTTACAGTACAGGGTTAGAGTTAGGGTTCTATCTATGTAAATAACACACCTTGATTCTTCCCCTCATTCACATATTGAATTGAATGACTAAGCGTCGTCCGGGTTAGGGAACGGTTTGGCCGGGGTAGGCCGTCATTGTAAAATAAGAATTTGTTCTTAACTGACTTCCCTAGTTAAATGTTAAATCAACATGAATAAATAATGTTTATGAACATTTATCCTTCTCATCCATATTACTGTAAAGCAGGGTTGCCAAACTAAGTTTCCTGGGGTGGGGTCATGGGACCTTTTATGTTTTTACCCCTTTTTCTCCTCAAATTTGTGGTATCCAATTGGTAGTTACAGTCTTGTCCCATCACTGCAACACCCGTACGGACTCGGGAGAGGAGAAAGTCGAGAGCCATTTGTCCTCCAAAACACGACCCTGCCAAGCCGCACTGCTTCTTGACACACTGCTCGCTTAACCCGGATGCCAGCCGCACCAATGTGTCGGAGGAAACTTCACAATTGTTTAAACAAATCTATAACGGCACATTAGGTCGTGATGCTTTTTCCTAGAAACAATCTGTAAAATGCCCGATGATATCTTCCTCTCTATGACATTCAGAAGCTGAGCTACACATTCTAAAGTCAGGACTTAGCTTGGGAAGTAATGTTTTGCAACGTGTGACTCTGTCGCTATCATTTATCTATTCACTTTCTTTAAAAAAGAATATGTATAATTAAATTAAGGTTTCATATACATTCTAATAATTATTTAAAAAATAGCAGATTAACATTTGGGGAAATCGTGTCGAGACTATTTTCCCTATTCATTATTATTACTTAAAAAGCCTATCTAAAAGATGTCAATAGTCTTGGTAAGCTACGTAGACTTGCAGGAAATGAGTTTCAAAACAACAAAATGTTGGTACGTCGCTCAAATGAAGATTGTTGGTGGTGTATTTAATAAACAATAACACAAAAGGTTGGGGAACCCCTGCTCTAAACCACAAGATTTTTTTTTGTTGTGAAAATAAATCCTTCTTTGACTCTTCCATCTTTACCGTCCTGTAATGGCCTTTATACATGCCTCTTAACACATTTAGTCAGGCTCCATCTCCAATCTCCCCCTGACCTTAAACCCGGCACTTAAGTATGCTCTCTGATATTCACCTGACATTTTCACAAGGCCAACCCCCTTTTGGGCCATCTCACATATGGTGATGAGGGTGGCAGTGGTGGGGTGGGGCCATCCATTATGTTGGGCTGGGGGGTTGACATTATTACAGCAGTATTGTGTGATCTTCTAGGAGGACATTACAGACTAAAGGGACGAGGGGGGGATCCATTTTACAAGTCAGAGAGTGGGGAGAGGACGAGTATGGGTGGAGGGGATGGAGGAATGTATGCCTATGTTAGGTTTGATGCTGAAATGAGCAAAGGGTGTCAAGGATATTTCCCATCAAGAGGGTTGATGTCATATCATCTCTGTAGCCGTTAAATCAGAGAAAAGAGAGCGAGGGGGGACAGAAGAAAAGGGAGAGAGAGGGAAGGAGAGAGGAAGAAAGCAATGGCCTTACCTATCCCTCCAAGCTGTTGGTGTAATTGACAGATCCTCTGTGTCAATGACTTCCTGTCCTCGGGGACAACAAGGCCGCCCTATAAATCATTTGAGAGACACTGTATAGTTACGGGATGTGGAAAGAGGGAAGAGGGAGGCGCTGAATGGGTTAACCCGTGCTCAAGTCTACTGTATAGTCTATGCTGTCAGCCACAGCCAATCAATCACTAATTTCTTTCACTTCATAGACCAAAGCCGGGGGGGAATAGATAAACGTTACATGTGCATTGACAGTTTTTTTGTTAGTAATTTTAGGTCACGTGAGTGTTTTGGGGTGTGGCTGTTGAAATGCTATCGCTCAGTTCTTGCGACACAGTGAATAATTTCTAATTAAGCGTCGCTATCTCTTTCTCGGCTCATGTAATTCATGTTTCATGAGGTGTGGGCCCCGTTAATGACTCTCCGCTGTTTTCCTTTCCACTCTTCCCCCTGCTACGCGCACCCATGAAATGTGTCCCCAGTGTGTGTGTGTGCGGGGTGGGGTGGGGGGGGGGGGGGTTATAGCAGAGACAGGGGGAGGGTGGTAGCAGAGCGTTTGATCGACCATCTTTAATGTCAAGCTGCGCAAACCACTCGGCAATGTAATCTATCCACATTTACCTGTGGAAGCATGGCATCGCTTTTCTTCTGCTTGTTTATGTGAATGGCTCGGCCATGCTGTGAGGGAGGGGTGTGTTTACGCAACAGCTCACGATTACCCAAGTTGTTGCAGATTAGGAGACGGGAAGATTTCCATCTGCGTGTGACTGGAGGGGGTCGAGGCAGGTGGCGAGCCGCTGTCACACAGTGGTATTAAAGACCGACCTGCATGATGGGCGGGGCTATTTTTTCATCATGGGTGAGAAAGAGTGTGGAATCTCTCCACAGGGTGCCTCTCACATTTTGACTCCGCATTGTGTGTGTCATACATGCTAGTCCACCTTCTTCCTCTCCATCTTCTCGTCACCCCACCCGCACTCCTCCTCCTCCTCAAACTTCTCGTTACATTACCTTTATGTATTCATCCTCCTGCTGCCTCTCTCTCTTTTTTTTTATCTCTCTCTCGCTCTACTTCCCTCCGCCCTCTCGCTCAGTTGGTGATGGAGCATCAACCCACCCTTGTTTGTGCTGCCCCCTTCAGGCCACACCGATGACCTGTCTTCCCACCTTCTCATTGGAGCTGCCTGGCTGGCAGCCTCATTGTTTTAACAACTCACCCCTGTATATCAATCAGGTCCAAAAATGAGCAAAAATTGCACCATTCAAATCGGAGAGAGACCTCTTAACACAGTTAGGGGACAGATAATGTTTGAAGAGGACGCCCTCCATTATCTGGGTTGATGATTGTTTTGTCCCTCTCTACCCACCTGCCCCACGACCGGGTCGGCTCTGTAGCATTTCCAATCAATCATTCGTCGGAGGAGAGAATTTCTGAAAGCCAAAAAGAGAACCGGGGAGATAAATAAGTGGCTGTAAATATACTTTTTACAATGCAGGAGCGTCGGATCCAGTCGAGTCCCAGGTGTTTAGTAAAGTGAAATGAAGTGCACGGCCGTAAAAAACCTTCCATCGCGCCCATATAAGCTGGTCAGGGGAAAGGAGGGAAGGACGCGGGAAGCTGGTGTTCTTTTCCTGTGACTGACATCCTTCATATTTATTGTTTTGCATTTTATTAGGATCCCCAATTAGCCTGCTGCCGAAGCAGAAGCGGCTCTTCCTGGGTTCCAAACAGGAAATGAAAACGTAACATTCATATGTCTGGAGGATAAGGGTTTATGCGGGAGCTATATTTCGCTGCATCTCAACGTTTTTTCCTCCGTCCTTACTTTGAGACCCAGTGCCGTCACAAACGTGAGTTTCATGTGTTTAAGAAAACCTGAGTATACAAAACATTAAGAACAGCTGCTCTTTCCATGACAGACTGACCAGGTGAATCCAGGTGAAAGCTATGATCCCTTACTGAAGTCATTTGTTAAATGAAGGGGAGGAAACAGGTTAAAGAAGGACTTTTAGGCCTTGAGACAGTTGAGACATGGATTATGTATGGTGCCATTCAGAGGGTGAACGGGGTTTGGTAGTAGGTGCCAGGCGCACCGGTTTGTGTCAAGAACTGCAATGCTGCTGGAATTTCACAGTTTCCAGTGTGTATCAAGAATGGTCCACCACCCAAAGGGACATCCAACCAACTTGACACAACTGTGGGAAGCATTAGAGTCAACATGGGCCAGCATCCCTGTGGAATGCTTTCGACACCTTGTGTCGTCCATGCCCCGACAAATTGAGGCTGTTCTGATGGCAAAAGGGATGCAACTCAATATTAGGACTGTGTTCTTAAAGTTTGGTTTGCTCAGTGTATATTTCCACACTGAGTTTGGAATGATATTGTGAAAATGAGGATAATGCTCTTTTAGTGTAAGAGCTGTTTGAAAAGACCGCCTGAAATTTCAGCCTGTTTTGGTGGGATAGAGTTTTGGCCTGCCCAGTTAATAGACCAATAGGAAAAAGTTCCAAACCTCTCTGCCAATAACAACACATTTTCCGTTTAGCTTTCCACTCAGACCACTCCCAGACAGTGCACAATTCTTGCTTGAGAAATGGCTCTTATCTAAGAAGCTATTTGTTTTTGTACCATTTTAATTGGAAACAATCCGTCAGGTACTTAATTGCTACCCAGACAGAACTGATTAGATATTGAGATATAAACAGCTGCGTTGGACCTTTAAGGGGGAAGAGTGAAATGAAATATAAACGAAAGCTGCGAAGTGCATTTAATGCATTAAGGTAATGTTGCGCACAGCGCCAGAGTTTTATAAGGGCACCTAAAAGTTGTGATCAATCTAAGGAAGTTGCCTTTGAGATGTCTAGTAAATTTGTGGATTGACTATGTGGATTGACTGCGTTGCACCGTGGCTAAGGGATACATTATCTAACTGACTGTTAGTGTCTGAGATGGATGGGAAAACAGCAGCCCTTAGGGTTTACAATGCATCAGCTGTTATTAATACCCATTGCACATGGACAGATACAGTGTGTGAAATCCTCTATGGCCATCGAAAGCATGTGTGTGTGTATGCATGTGGTGTCTGTTTATGAGGCA
This sequence comes from Oncorhynchus mykiss, assembly GCF_013265735.2. Taxonomy (NCBI): domain Eukaryota; kingdom Metazoa; phylum Chordata; class Actinopteri; order Salmoniformes; family Salmonidae; genus Oncorhynchus; species Oncorhynchus mykiss. The sequence continues at coordinate 20,650,685 of NC_048573.1, read as the reverse complement.
TATATCATGTGTGCGTGTACGCTTTGAAGTGTGTGTGTGTGTGTGTGTGTCTGTGTGTGTGTGTGTGTGTGTCTGTCTGTGTACGTGTGTGTGTACGTGTGTGTGTGTGTGTACGTGTGTGTACGTGTGTGTACGTGTGTGTGCGTGTGTCTGTGTCTGTGTGTCTGTGTCTGTGTCTGTGTGTGTACACGTGTCCGTGTGGATTCATGTCTGTCTCTCTGAGTGGAAGCGCGTGTGTGTCCATTTCAGACCTCATCTGAGCAGTACCATATGTATTTTCAACTCCAGCCTTGAATAAAACATGCCTCTGCACCATATATATCCATCGCCCGTGGCTTCTCCCTGCTAGGGAGCTTCAGTGATGACCCTTACAGGCGACCTCTGTGTGTGACCCATCGAGGACTTCCTGCCTGATCAAAGCACGGCCACCCAAGCCTGGGGTGTGACTCCTTTCCCCACTCCCTTCAACCCCCCCCGGACACCAATATGGGGGGTGTTTGATGACCTTTTCCCTCTCTTCCTCAATCTTTTCAAGGGGGGAGAGATGGGAGAGGAGAGTGTAGAGGATAGATGAGAGATGGGATAGAGGAGAGCAAAGAGGAGAGATGGGAAAGGAGAGGTATGAGAGGAGAGATGAGCGAGAGGAGAGATGAGGGAGATGGGAGAGACTGGAGATCTAGAATTTGCCAAACCAAGTCCTTTGTCCTTTGAAGAATGTCTCTGGTGGTAAATTGGATACGTTGTAGTAACGTCGTTGCGTGGTAGACGTTACTACAATGTTACTGTCTGTTCCTTCCTAACCTGCGTTTGCAGCTGCGGTTGCTAACTCAACGGCTAGGAGATATCACTTCTGTAGTGAATAAGAGTTCAAAGTTCATACCATTCGCAACCAAAGCTCATGCTGATGTTGGCTTCATTCTGTAGTTATTATCTGAACCATTCTGAGATCGCCCTCATATCCTCGAAACAGCAAGTTCTATTGTCGTCAAGGCTTTATATAGGAAGGGAGAAGAGGGCGTGTTTGAAAAGTTTTTTAGCCCATTTTCTAGCCCTTCACAGAGGCGGGCCACTGAGTGAGCAGCCCTAACTTATGAAAACCCGCATCTCACATTTTAGAAGCTAAAATCACATTTTATCCCGTCACAAATAATTTCATATTCAAACATTTAAATTGAACAACAATTCCATGTGAATCCGATAACTCTGATGTGTAGACTTTCCACTGTAGAGTTTATGTCATCTTATCATTGATGAGAATGTCTCAGATGACAACCAAACTGAACTCATATTCATTAAGTACCACTGCATATGTTCAATTGTTCGGATTGCCAGAATGTAGTTCATTTCCCCCCACCTACTGATGTTCCCAGAATCTCTATGTTAACCAAGTTTTTTTTTAATGTAACCTTAGTAGGTTAGAGAGAGGAAAAAGGGGGGAAGAGGTATTTATGACTGTCATAAACCATATCCCCCAGGCCAACGTCATGACACATGGGAGAGGAGATATTGGAGAGGAGAGAGGAGAGGAGATATTGGAGAGGAGAGAGGGTAGGAGATATGGGAGAGTAGAGGAGAGATGGGAGAGGAAATAGAAGGGAGAGAGGAGAGATGGGGAGAAGAGTTGGGAGAGGAGAGATGGGAGAGAAGAGATTATGTAGAAGAGGAGAGATGGGAGAGGATAGATGAGATGGGGGAGAGCTGGGAGAAGAGAGTAGAGAAAAGAGACAGGAGAGGAGAGACGGGAGAGTAGCGGAGATATGGGAAAAGAGGAGAGGAGAGAGAGAGGAGAGATGGGAAAAATGGAGATATGGAGAGCAGATAAGGGAGATCGGAGAAGTAGGAAAACAAAGATGGGAGAGGAGAGAGGAGAGGAAGGATAAGAGAGGTGAGAGATGGGATAGAGGAGAGATGGTAGAGATGAGATGGTTAGAGGAGAGAGGAGAGATGGTTGAGAGGGGAGGAGAGGAGAGATGGGAGAAGAGGAGAGATGGTAAAAGAGGAAAGGGGGAGATGGGAGAGGAAATAGACAAGAGGAGAGAGGAGATGGGGAGAGGACAGATGATACAGAAGAGAGAGAACAGAGGAGATGAGAGATTGGCTAGAGGAGAAGAGAGTAGAGAAAAGAGATGGCAGTGGAGGAGAGGAGAGAGCAGAGATGAGAGGATGGATGAGAGAGGAGATGGGATAGAAGAGAGCAGAGAGGATGGAGGAGAGGAGAGATGGGAAAGGAGAGAGGGGAGACGAGACTAGAGGATAGATGGCCAGAGAAGAAAGGAGAGATTGGAGAGATCTCTCCCTCCCTTGCTCCACACTGCAGATAAGCGCAGCACACCAGCAGCTCTCGTTCCCTTTCTGAAGCTGGAGGTTATGTGTTTTAAATGACACGGGAGGGGGAAGATGAGAGATTGGAGAGAGGAGAGATTGGAGAGAGGAGAGAGGGGAGAGATGGGAGAGGCAAGATGAGAGAAGCGAGCCGGGTGAGGATGGATTGGAGAGGAGAGATCATGGAGGAGAGTGACTAACAAAATCAATGAGTCCCCGGTCAGTAATTCAACCATGATTGCTACAAGTTTAGATAGCTGGCCGTTGGACTAATTTACCAATCTAAATAAATCTTAGCTGACGAGCTAATTAAGTGACTGTCAGTAACCAGGTTTCCATCCAACTTTTTTATTTGTGTAAAGTACATGTTGGATAAAAAAATGTCATGACTGTCCTGACAGAAAAAACAAACATTTTTCTGTATACTTTCCAAATGTAGACAAAAAAAGACACGCTAGATAAGGTGGGATCTTTTTATGTCGGTAAAATGAAAGATACAAGTAATGTTGTTGGAAACGCTTTTATGTGCAAATATTGATATAACAACCATCATATCAAAGTAAACTTGGAGTCATGCGATGTTCTGTGGTCCTCCCACTATGACTCGTCTGGAAAGCAAGCAGTTTATTAGGGCCAAAAGTATGTGGAGATTCCTTCAAATGAATGGATTTGGCTATTTCAGCCACATCCATTGCTGACAGGTGTATAAAATTGAGCACACAGCCATGCCATCTCCATAGACAAACATTGGCAGTAGAATGGCCTCACTGAAGAGCTCAGTGACTTTCAACGTGGCACTGTCATAGGATGCCACGTTTCCAATAAGTCAGTTTGTCAAATTTCTGCCCTGCTAGAGCTGCCCCCGTCAACTGTAAGTGCTGTTATTATGAAGTGGAAACGTCTAGGAGCAACAACAGCTCAGCCGCGAAGTGGTAGGCCATATAAGCTCACAGAACAGGACTGTCGAGTGCTGAAGCACACAGCGCGTAAAAATTGTCTGTCCTCGGTTGCAACACTAACTACAGAGCTCCTAACTGCCTCTGTAAACAACGTCAGCACAATAACTGTTAGTCGGGAGCTTCATGAAATGGGTTTCCGTAGCCGCACACAAGCCAAAGATCACCATGCGCAATGCCAAGCTTTGGCTGCAGTGGTGTAAAGCTTGCTGCCATTGGACTCTGGAGCAGTGAAAACACATTCTCTGGAGTGATGAATCACGCTTCACCATCTGGCAGTCGGACGAATCTATATGTGCGCTCTTGGCAACAGAGCGCAGCTACTATCTACTATGTCAATACCCGAATGGGTACACTCACTATATAACGCAACATTGTTTGTGAGAAAACCATGAATAGAGTTGAAAATGTTATAGAAACCCATTGTACTTCTTTTTTTTATTCAGTGCATGGGAATTTAACCGCAAAAGGTATTTTAACGTGCACTATGTCATCACTCCCAGCCTTTTTTCTGCAACAAGTCAATTTGATGGAAACACATCTCTAGTGGTAAAATGTGCATGTTGTTTTTATGCCGATTTTGAAAGAATGCCAAGAGTGTGCAAAGCTGTCATCAAGGCAAAGGGTGGCAACTTTGAAGAATCTCAAATATAAAATATATTTTGATTTATTTAACACCTTTTTGGTTACTACATATATGTGTTATTTCATAGTTTTGATGTCTTCTTTATTATCCTACAATGTAGAAAATAGTAGGAATAAAGAAAAACCCTTGAATGAGTAGGTGTGTCCACACGTTTGAATGGTACTGTAGGAACAAGTGGTCAATCTGGGATTGGGCAAACGATTGATGAGGGAAGACGATAACATTTTACATTGTGGTCGAGATGATTTTCTATTCAAATCAAATTGTGTTCGTCACATGCTTCTCAAACAACAGGTGTAGACTAACAGGGAAATGCTGACTTACGGGCCTTTCCCAACAATGTAGAGAGAAAGAAAATAGAGAGATAATAGAAGAGCGAAAGCAGAAGTAGTAAATCCACAACGAGTGATGATCACTTATATTATTGTGAGACGACCGAAGGGCAGAAATTGGAAAATGAATAATACATACCGCCACTCTCCTTTTGGAGTGTAGCAGAGAAAATAGAGCACAGAGAGAGAGCGAGAGCTCATTGATCAGCCTATTCTTTCTGCTGCTGGGGAGCGCTGTTTGATTACACATGTACGCCTGAAACCTCTTCTAGCGACGCCCCCGAGCATTATTGGATAAAAAAAAATATCTTGTCTTCGCTGAGCTCAGCACCTCTGAAAGCTCAGCTGCGCCTCGCCACTCTGAGTGCCGGCCGATTTCCTGTCTGGCTCGATCCCATCGCTAAATGGAGGGGCGTTTGTCAGACTCATGATGATTGGATAAGAAGGGTGGGATTTCAGACGACTTCTACTCAGACTGGCTTCTCTGTTGACTTGGCTCTTTGTTCATTCAAACTTTGTACTGAAGGCCTATTTCAAAATGCTATGAGAAGAAGTCCACAGGACTGTGTGATCACAGAGAATTGGACAGATAAGTCACGGATGATAAAGAATAGTAGATCTTCTCTCTCATTTGTGATTTCCTATTTAAATGTTGATGTTCCATTCTAGCAATCAGAGGAATGAAGATTATGCGTTTTAATCTAGGATTTCAAATAAAGTATTCAATCAGCACAGAGATATGGCTTGTTATTAGGTATAATGATGTATTCCCATTGAAAGGCTCTGGGAGTTGTATTTGGCATTGGATTCTACATTGTATGCTAGTATGGACATTGAAACAATGCCTTAGTACAGCTGAGGCTAACACACCACTTCTCTCATTACTTTTAAGAGGTTGCTGCCTCTCCTTGCATGTAGCACTTAACAGCCTCCAAAGACATTTTCCACGACTAAATATAACATTAGGGGATTCATTAAGCAGAAAACAATGGTAATAAGAGTACTAACAACAAAATAACACTAGTCTCACTAGACTTAGCATAAAAGCCAAGGAATGTTAAAAGCTGGTTGCCCAATCCAGCTTTGAGGGAGCATTTAATGTCAAAGTTAGAATCATATTTTGGTGGTTTTTATTTGATGTGCCGGTGCATTGATTGGGATTTGTTTGAATTATTAATGTCAGAATACACAGTGTAACTAAATAGACAGTGAATGAATGCACAGCGCTTTATACAAATAGATGTGATGAGTGAATCTCATCATATGCTGATGTGCCTTAAGTAATTCATTGAGGTGTTTGGAACAATGCTTTTGTTTGCACATTCTTAAGAGACCTGGAAATAATTTGATAAGTCAGATTTATCTGATTTTGGATTCACAATAACAAGTCATTACTAGGCCTCATTGCCTCAAAAGAATTAGGTAGGAGTATGGCAATCAGTTTTTCTGAATTTCTTTTCTGAATGTATAAATAAATAATGGGATTGAGACATTGTAATTTGCAGAGGTATACAGTGCCTTCGGAAAGTATTCAGACCACTTGACATGTTCCACATTTTGTTACGTTACAGCCTTATTCTAAAATTGATTAAATTGTATTTTTTCCTCATCAATCTACACACATTTTTTAAACTAAAATATAAAATTGACATAAGTATTCAGACACTTTACTCAGTACTTTGTTGAAGCACCTTTGGCAGCGATTACAGCGTTGAGCCTTCTTGGGTATGACGCTACAAGCTTGGCACACCTATATTTGGGGAATCTCTCCCATTCTTCTCTGTAGATCCTCTCAAGCTCTGTCAGGTTGAGATGTTTGATCGTGTTCAAGTCCAAGCTCTGGCTGGGCCACTCAAGGAGATTCAGACTTGTCCTGAAGCCACTCCTGCGTTGTCTTGGCTGTGTGCTTAGTGTCGTTGTCCTGTTTGAAGGTGAACCTTTGCCCCAGTCTGAGGTCCTGAGCACTCTGGAACAGGTTTTCATCAAGGATCTCTCTGTACTTTGCTCTGTTCATCTGTTCATCTTCATCTTCATTGCCTCGATCCTGACTAGTATCCCAGTCCCTGCCACTGAAAAACATCCCCACAGCATGATGCTGCCACCACTATGCTTCACCTTAGGGATGGTGCCAGGTTTCCTCCAGACGTGACACTTGGCATTCAGGCAATCTTGGTTTCATCAGACCAGAGAATGTTGTTGCTCATGGTCTGAAAGTCTTTAGGTGCCTTTTAGTAAACTGCAATTGGGCTGTCATGTGCCTTTCACTGAGGAGTGGCTTCCATCTGGCCGCTCTACCATAAAGGCCTGATTGGTGGAGTGCTGCAGAGACGGTTGTCCTTCTGGAATGTTCTCCCATCTCCACAGAGGAACTCTGGAGCTCTGTCAGAGTGACCATCGTATTGTTGGTCATCGCCCTGACCAAGGCCCGTCTCCCTCGATTGCTCAGTTTGGCAGGGTGGCCAGCTCTAGGAAGATTCTCGGCTGTGTTCTTGTGGACCTTCAATGCTGCAGAAATGTGTTGGTACTCTTCCCCAGATCTGTGCTTTGACACAATCCTGTCTCGGAGCTCTATGCACAATTCCTTCGACCTCGAGCTTGGTTTTTGCTCTGGCAAGAACTGTCAACTGTGGGACCTTATATAGACAGGTGTGTGCTTTTCCAAATCATGTCCAATTAATTGAATGTACCACAGGTGGACTCCAATCAAGTTGTAGAAACATCTCAAGGATGATCAATAGAAACAGGATGCACCTGAGCTCAATTTCAAGTCTCATAGAAAATAATAATACTAATGTAAATAAGGTATTTCTGTGTTATAGATTTGACAAAATTGTAAATAAAACTGTTTTTTCTTTGTCTTCATGGGACATTGTGTGCATATTGCTGTAATTTAAAAAAGTATTTAATCCATTTTAGAATAAGGCTGTAACACAGCTGCGCCACTCGACAGATGTGGTTGCTGAGACATTAGCCACTTAAACTCTATGGTTGTGTCCCAAATGGCGGCCTATTCACCATAGGGTGCCATTTGGGACACAATCTACATTAAACAACCCCAGGTATTTTAAAGATCGGATCATCTGTGCAGACCTGTGTTGAAACTGTGTGTCTGGAATGCAGCCAACGTGTCACACGGTGATCCACTGCTTACATATACAGTAGGTACACCCAAAGCACCATGGGTAATTCTACATGCCAACTCATGGATTTGTCCAAACTCAGGATGTTGCGACAGCACCTAGCATTAGCACCTTCTGAAGCAGCGCTAGCAGCAGAGGGAGGGGGAAGAGAGGGATGGGAGAAAAGCAGTAGGAGGAGTGAACGTTCCTTCAGACGAAAAAAACTCACCAGTTTCTCGGGTGTGCGGAGTTGGCCGACTCCCGGTGTTCGTGACGCACCTGTTCCCCGAAACGCTGCACCGGATGCACAGGGAGCTTTCAACGAGCCGGGGAAATGAAGATCAATTATACTCCCTCGCTCCCCATCTCCTTCATTCCATCCCTCTATCCCTCCTTCTCCTCCTCCTTCATCACATTATGTTAGCGCAAGGGTACCACCAAATTCAGCACAGTGAGGAAATAGAAGCATATTATTTAAGTGCTGCTGTTAAATTCAGGAGTGTGCACTTTAGCTTGGGTGGTGCATAGACATAAGGCAAGGTGAATTTGGAATCAAGGGAATTCGCTGGAGCACACAAAATTGTTCCAAAGGGGCATTTTATGGTGTGTAATTTACCAAACTGCACTAACCTTGGATAACCTCACTTTTTTTGTGTGTGCGTAGTTGTGTGTCAACGGTCAAGTAGCGGCTGCTTATATTTGTCCTGTTTCACACATGTACAAGTGTGTGGTGTGAAATGGGAATATTTTTTGTTGCATATCCCACCCTTGGAAAGTCAGGTCACAGCCAGGGATCAGCCATTATTGACGGCAACCCTGGAGCAAATAGGGTTAAGTACCTTGCTCAAGGGCAGACCGACAGATTTCACCTAGTCGGCTTGGGAATTCAAACTAGCAACCTTTCAGCAGCCAAAGCTCTAACTACTAGGCTACCTGCTGCCCACATTAGGCAAGGTGAATATGGAATCAGGTGATATGCTGGAGCAAACAAATGATTCCAAAAAGGCACTAACCTTGGATAACCAAGTTTTTGTGTGCATGTTTGTGTGTGTATGTATGTGTGTGCATTTTTGTCAGTCCATATGCTTTAATTGATGTGTATGTGTTTATCCATGTGTCTGTTTTTTCTAGGTTCGGAGAAGGCTACACTGTGATCGTGAGGGTGGGCGGCTCGCCCCCCGCCCTGGGCCCCGTGGAGGAGTTTGTCCACGAGTCCTTCCCCGGTAGCATACTGAAGGAGAAGCACCACAACACGCTGCAGTACCAGCTCCCCCACAGTGAGGGCGCTCTGGCCAGCATCTTTAGCCATTTCACCACTCATCAGCAGAGGCTGGGTGTGGAGGACTACTCTGTCTCCCAGACCACTCTGGATCAGGTAACCAGATTAAACCCTTCATTCAATTGCTGTGCTGGTTGAGGACCATAGAGTAAAAATAGCATTTCTATGGTATTTTACTGTATTCTGTTGTGGGGACACACAGTGTGTGGAGAATTTTGTTCCATCAATGTACTAACAAGCCTAATTCAACAAATCAAGGATTTTTTTTGTGTATGGCGGTATGGGTGACTCTGATCCTGGAGGGCAGGAGAGTGTACAGGTTTATTTTCTTGGCAGGTGTGTTAAGGCTGGAGTAAATGTCTGCAGACACTTTGGCCCTCCAGGGGTGAGATGCCCATCTCTTTTAGGCAAACATTATCTATAGAACACATTTCCTTTAAGACTTGTACACTGAATGCCATTAGACTTGATGTCAAATGTCGCTGCCTCACCCCACGTTTCTGATGTGATGTATGAAGCTTGAGATCTGTTGCAATCAAGCCTCAGTGAGAAAGCGAGTGAAAGAAAGAGAGCGAGTGAGTGAAAGAAAGAAAGAAAAAGAGAGAGTGAGAGAGTGAAGGAGTGAAGGAGTGAGTGAGTGAGTGAAAGTGAGTGAGTGAAAGTGTGAGTGAAAGAAAGGGTGTGAGAAAAAGAATGAGTGTGAGAAAGAGTGAGTGAAAGAAAGAAAGAGTGAGTGAAAGAGAGTGAAGGAAAGAGAGTGAGAGAGACTGAGTGAGTGAAAGAGGGAGTGAAAGAAAGAAAGAGTGAGTGAAAGAAAGAAAGAGTGAGAGAAAAATAATGAGTGAGTGAAAGAAAGTGAGAGAAAAATAATGAGTGTGAGAGAGTGAGTGAAAGAAAGAAAGAGTGAAGGAAAGAGAGTGAGAGTGAGTGAGTGAAAGAAAGAGTGAGAGAGAGAGAAATAAAGAGTGAGTGAAAGAAAGTGAGTGAATGAAAGAGAGTGAAGGAGAGTGAGTTAGAGAGAGTGAGTGAGAAAGAAAGAGACAGCAAGTGAAAGAAAGAAAGAGTGAGTGAAAGAAAGAGTGAGTGAAATAAAGAAAGAAAGAGTGAGTGAAAGAAAGTGAGTGAGTGAGTGAAAGGAAGTGGGTGAAAGAAAGTGAAAGAAAGAAAGGGTGAGTGAAAGAGAGTGGAGGAAAGAAAGAGTGAGTGAGAGAGAGAAAGTGAGAGAAATAAAGAGTGAGTGAAAGAAAGAGTAAAGGAAAGAAAGAGTGTGTGAGTGAGAGAGTGAAGGAATGAGAGAGTGAAAGAAAGAGTGAGTGAAGGAATGAAAGAGTGAAGGAATGAAAGAGTGAGTGAGTGAAAGAGTGAGTGAGTGAAAGAGAGTGAGTGAAAGAAAGAGTGAGTGAAAGAAAGAGTGAGTGAAAGAAAGAGTGAAGGAAAGAAAGAGTGTGTGAGTGAGAGAGTGAGTGAAAGAGTGAGTGAGAGAAAGAGTGAGTGAGAGAGAGAAAGAAAGAGTGAGTGAAAGAAAGAGTAAAGGAAAGAGTGAGAGAGTGAAGGAATGAGAGAGTGAAAGAAAGAGTGAGTGAAATAAAGAGTGAGTGAAGGAATGAAAGAGTAGTGAGTGAGTGAGTGAGTGAGTGAGTGAGTGAGTGAGTGAGTGAGTGAGTGAGTGAAAGAAAGAGTACTGTGCCTTGCGAAAGTATTCGGCCCCCTTGAACTTTGCGACCTTTTGCCACATTTCAGGCTTCAAACATAAAGATATACAACTGTATTTTTTTGTGACGAATCAACAACAAGTGGGACACAATCATGAAGTGGAACAACATTTATTGGATATTTCAAACTTTTTTAACAAATCAAAAACTGAAAAATTGGGCGTGCAAAATTATTCAGCCCCTTTACTTCAGTGCAGCAAACTCTCTCCAGAAGTTCAGTGAGGATCTCTGAATGATCCAATGTTGACCTAAATGACTAATGATGATAAATACAATCCACCTGTGTGTAATCAAGTCTCCGTATAAATGCACCTGCACTGTGATAGTCTCAGAGGTCCGAGACACACCAAACATGTGGAAGAAGGTGCTCTGGTCAGATGAAACCAAAATTGAACTTTTTGGCAACAATGCAAAACGTTATGTTTGGCGTAAAAGCAACACAGCTCATCACCCTGAACACACCATCCCCACTGTCAAACATGGTGGTGGCAGCATCATGGTTTGGGCCTGCTTTTCTTCAGCAGGGACAGGGAAGAGTCTGCAAAAGACCTGAGACTGGGACGGAGATTTGTCTTCCAACAAGACAATGATCCAAAACATAAAGCAAAATCTACAATGGAATGGTTCAAAAATAAACATATCCAGGTGTTAGAATGGCCAAGTCAAAGTCCAGACCTGAATCCAATCGAGAATCTGTGGAAAGAACTGAAAACTGCTGTTCACAAATGCTCTCCATCCAACCTCACTGAGCTCGAGCTGTTTTGCAAGGAGGAATGGGAAAGAATTTCAGTCTCTCGATGTGCAAAACTGATAGAGACATACCCCAAGCGACTTACAGCTGTAATCGCAGCAAAAGGTGGCGCTACAAAGTATTAACTTAAGGGGGCTGAATAATTTTGCACGCCCAATGTTTCAGTTTTTGATTTGTTAAAAGTTTGAAATATCCAATAAATGTCGTTCCACTTCATGATTGTGTCCCACTTGTTGTTGATTCTTCACAAAAAAGTACAGTTTTATATCTTTATGTTTGAAGCCTGAAATGTGGCAAAAGGTCGCAAAGTTCAAGGGGGCCGAATACTTTCGCAAGGCACTGTAAGTGAAAGAAAGAGTAAGTGAAAGAAAGAGTGAGTGAGTGAAAGAAAGAGTGAAGGAAAGAAAGAGTGTGTGAGTGAGAGAGTGAAAGAAAGAGTAAGTGAGTGAGTGAAAGAAAGAGTGGGTGAGTGAGTAAGTGAGTGAAAGAAAGAGTGGGTGAAAGAAAGTGAAAGAGTGAGTGAGAGAAAGAGTGAGTGAAATAAAGAGTGAGTGAGAGTAAAGGTGAGAGAAAGAAAGAGTGAGTGAAAGAAAGAGTGAAGGAAAGAAAGTGTGTGAGTGAGAGAGAGTGAAAGAAAGAGAGTGAAAGAATGAGAGAGTGAAAGAGATGAGTGAGTGAAGGAAAGAAAGAGAGTGAGTGAGAGAGTGAGTAAGTGTGTGAGTGAGTGAAAGAATGAGAGAGTGAAAGAAAGAGTGAGTGAAGGAAAGAAAGAGCGTGAGTGAGTAAGAGAGTGAGTGAGTGAAAGAAAGAGTGAGCGAGTGAAAGAAAGAGAGCGAGTGAAAGAAAGAGGTGAGTGAGTGAGTGAAGGAGTGAAAGGAAGAGGTGAGTGAGTGAGTGAAAGAGAGTGAAGGAGTGAAAGAGAGTGAAGGAGTGAAAGAGAGAGTGAAGGAGAGGGTGAAAGAGAGTGAAGGAGAGTGTGAAAGAGAGTGAAGGAGTGGGTGAAAGAGAGTGAAGGAGTGAGTGAGTGAGTGAGTGAGTGAGTGAGTGAGTGAGTGAGTGAGTGAGTGAAAGAGTGAGTGAGTGAGTGAAAGAGTGAGTGAGTGAGTGAAAGAAAGAGTGAGTGAGTGAGTGAAAGAGTGAGTGAGTGAAAGAGTGAGTGAGTGAAAGAGTGAGTGAGTGAAAGAGTGAATGAAAAAAAGAATGAAAGAGTGAGAGAGAATAAAAGAGTGAGAGAAAGAATAAAAGAGTGAGAGAAAGAATGAAAGAGTGAGAGAAAGAATAAGAGTGAGAGAAAGAATAAAAGAGTGAGAGAAAGAATAAAAGAGTGAGCGAAAGAAGAAAAGAGTGAGTCAAAGAAAGAGTGAGTGAAAGAAAGAGTGAGTGAAAGAACGAGAGTGAGTGAAAAAAAGGAAGGAAAGAGAGTGGGTGAGTGATTGAGAGAAAGATAGTGAGTGAGTAAGAGTGAGTGAAAGAAAGAGTGAGTGAAAGAAAGAGTGAGTGAGAGAGAGAGAGTGAGTGAAAGAAAAAGTGAGTGAGTGAAAGAGAGTGAGTGAAAGAAAGAGTTAGTGAAAGAAAGGAAGGAAAGAGAGTGAGTGAGTGATTGAGAGAAAGATAGTGAGTGAGTGAGTGAGAGTGAGTGAAAGAAAGAGTGAGAGAGTGAGTGAAAGAAAGAGTGAGTGAGAGAGAGAGAGTGAGTGAAAGAAAGTGAGTGAGTGAAAGAAAGAGTGAGTGAAAGAAAGAGAGTGAGTGAAAGAAAGAGAGTGAGTGAAAGAAAGAGAGTTAGTGAAAGAATGGGAGTGAGTGTAAGAGAGAGAGTGAAAGAAAAAGAGTCAGAGAAAGAAAGAAAGAGTGAGTGAGGTAAAGAAAACAAGATAAAGGGAAAAAAAGAGAGGGAAAGAGAGAGAACCAACAATGCATCCATTCTGTAATAGACCATACTGTATTTACCAGATCACAGAGAGTAAATAAATCACATGCGGGGTAGAAGGTCACTGCACTAAAACACAAAGGGGATAAAAACCAACACCTATGGGGGACTGAGACCAGACAGTCACCTTTCAGCTGGTGATTTATTGATGACAGTCCTGACCTATTGTTCTGTAAGACCTGGCTCGCACTACAATTAATATTGATCCGGCCCCAAGGCTGTGGCGTTAATGCCTATATTGAAAGACATTGGCCGTGTCCGAAAACTGCCTTGCCTACTCCTTAATAAAACAACATACTGTGTACTAATCATTCTATATACTATTTAGATTGTACTGTTGTGTAGTAAGCAACAAATATCAAGATACCAGGCTCACCAATACTATGAGTATGTGTCATCTAATATGCAATGGCGTTGTTTCCTGACATTTGTCCATTTTGGTATCAAGTATGTATCAGCTGATTATCAAGTAAGTAGCCGGAATGAGTCATAGGAGCAGGATCCTAGCTCCTTACAAAGCAGGGTATCCAGAAACGGCATTGTCCAAAAGCCACTGAACTTATGAAGTACATGATTCACTGCACCGCTAGACTGTACTTTGTTGTGAATATTGTTCTCTGAAACGTGAGTTTTTTTCACAAATTGAAAACACAATATTTAACTTGAGCAGGAGGGTGCTATTCCTCAACTGTATGTGTTAGACGTTATCTTCACCGTCATGGAAAACAAAGGGTTACCTTTTGTCTGACAATGGGGACAAGCACTGATGCAGTGATAACATGACCATCTTCTATGTTCCCGGATTGACACCTAAAATGAAGTGACACGTCCATTTTTACTGTACCTTACATCCCTGGGGAAAAAAGAAGTGATTTTCCACCACACACCACAGAGATCATTTCAAAGACAACGGAACAAGCTAGCACATAGCTGGGCACGGACTGGGACGGCCTGTATTTAAAAAGTTCACTGAGGCGTGCGTGTGGCGCGCAGGGACTCCACCTCCAGAGCGGCAAAGGTTAATTGAGCGCCTCTGCATCCTTCTTCTCCTTGCCACGCGTCGGCAGCCATGTAATAAACACCCAAATGCCCCCTCGCCATAATTAATACCCACACCCATCTTTTTATGAACAAAATGTCAGTGACGACCAACGGAGCGTGTGGTCTAAGTTATAATAAACGAATGGTTAGAAGGTGAGAGGTGATTAGAGAAACATGTTTGTAGCGAGTATAGTGGGGATGTGATGTTACTGTGTGTGCCGTATGAAATGCTAGTATTTGAAAATGTCACATGCACAGTTCCACAAATATAAAGTCTGAGCAGATGCAGGATATTAAATATCTGCACCACATGATAAAACTATGCAGGATATGTATGCTCCCATGTGGGTTATTGGTGACAACATGTTGACCACTTTCGTAGGTCTACGTCAGGTCTGTCTATTGTTTAGAATGCGTTCATAAACGCAACATTGTTTCCAGCCTTGACAAATATACAGTAGACAACTTAAGAAGTGTAGCACTATGTGGTCTGGATATTGTATTGTCTGTCAAACTCTGATATTGAAGGTCAAAGGCATCAATGTCTTAAGCCTCTTAGCATACTGTATCCAACCAATGGCATTTGGGGTCAAGGGTGAAATTATCCTCCTGATAGGCGGAGTTGAAGTAGGCATTGTTGTTTTTCAACGTCCTAATTTTCTCCCTGACAAGATGTCACAACCGTCAAGTTATTGAATGGGAAACTGAAAAAGAAAACGTTTTGTCAGACATTTTTTGTAAGGAAGCCTTTTGCTAAACTTTCTGTCAGTTTCAAAAGCCCGAAGAGCCGAGCACTACAGTTCTTCACTGCGCAAGTCCTCCCCAATTTAACAGGACGTTTCTTGAAACAGGATCTAACACTCAAGGTCCTCCTCCATCAAAGGTATCACATACTTACCGTCCCGTCTGACTTTTCTCTGGAGTATCGACCAAAGATTTTCTAGTTCCAATTAAGATGTCAGACATTATCTGACACTAGAACGGATCGGGGAAATTGGTGGAACCCTCCCCTTTCTTTTCAAATGAAACATGCCAGGCTGATAACAGCCAGTTATATCACAACTATTGCATCAAATGCGTTGTACTGGGCTTTCACTTTGACGCTGAAGCTAGAAGAGTGAATTTGATTCCACCAGGGATTCAGAAGATGCCTGTGGAGGAGAGGAGGAAGAGCTGAGGAGGGGTAGTGGAAGGGAGTTTTTTACATTTATCATTTTGTCTTCACTGCCGAAAGGAAATGGAAGAGAACTTGTTCTATGCCTCGAAGGGGACCATATACATATTGTGTGGCATTATTTTATTGGCTGTAACTG
Source organism: Oncorhynchus mykiss (assembly GCF_013265735.2). Classification (NCBI taxonomy): domain Eukaryota; kingdom Metazoa; phylum Chordata; class Actinopteri; order Salmoniformes; family Salmonidae; genus Oncorhynchus; species Oncorhynchus mykiss. Next base: position 20,635,287 of record NC_048573.1, on the reverse strand, counting down.
TTGAGGAATATATACTTCATAGGCAGTGCCTAATGGACTTGGTGGAGATAAAAAATACAAATAAAATCACTTCCCCTGTAAACGGTTGTTTCACTGCAGAAACAGTCCCCGTGTAAGTGGCTCAGATAGCATGGTATAATATTAGTCAGGTTGATCCGTTGTTATACAATCTGGCCATTCCACATTTCCTATTACAGTACATATAGTCACGTCATATCTTCTTAATATATATGGTGGTCTTAACAGTTCCTTTTGTTTTGTCATGTCCTTCTTTGTTAATACTTTACCTGATGAAGACAAGCTTTTACTGTTGTTTCCCCACCCCATACAGCATGTTACTGTTGTTTCATGTTACTGTTGTTTCCCCACCCCATAAAGCACGTTACTGTTGTTTCCCCACCCCATAAAGCACGTTACTGTTGTTTCCCCACCCCATAAAGCACGTTACTGTTGTTTCCCCACCCCATAAAGCATGTTACTGTTGTTTCCCCACCCGATAAAGCATGTTACTGATGTTTCCCCACCCCATGAAGCAGACTAATGATGATGTCCGACTCCTTTTCACCGTGAATGAATAAATTATTGGGGGGGGGGGGGGGGGGGGGGGTAGGTAATAATTAACAGGATACGTTCTGTCTTGTTTCACAGTGAAGTGTAAGATATTTAAGGATGCATGATAGAAACATGTTTTGGTTAAATGTCATTAGAAGAAGCAGATGGAATATGCTGATTGACTTTCGGTTTAAATGTTGAAATAATTCTGAAGACAAAACAATCTTTAAACACATGTAAAGCCCATTCATATGAACAGATGTGTGTGTGTGTGTGTGTTTTACATGCAAGGACGTTCTATCTACAGCTACTCTTACCCCCATGTCTTCATCCTCAGGTCTTTGTCAACTTTGCGAGGTACCAACAGGAGGAGGACAATCAGGCCCTGCAAGCTTATGACAACAAAGTGGACGTGTCCGACGAAATGCCAATGGAAACTCGGATCTCAACCGACTCAACTGTACCAGAGAGAGTCTGAGTCACTTCAGATTCCATCACTCAATCACAAGCACTGTTTATCTCCGGTCAAAGCATGTAGATAGCTTTATGTTTTACTTGTGCCATCTGCCATAATGACATTTTGCTATGTTATTATTCAAATGTTAAACGTGAACAACACATATAATGGAATTCAACACCTAGCATAACAATGTGATTGGTCTACCTGCATCAGAGGAGTGTGAGGTCATCAATGTTTAGATTAGATACTGTTATTTTCGGGAATTGCTTGATTATGAAACACAGATTTCCGTCAGACCCTGTCCTGTTTGCCAAATGATATGGCTAGGAAACACCTCTTCCTCAAAGGTCAACACATTGATTCTATTATGTTGCCCCGCGACATTCTCTTACGATTGTTGTTGCAATTGTTTCACTACTGATAAAATAGTGAATGCTTCCCAAATGGTACCCTATTCCTTTTACAGTGCACTACGTAGGTACAGATCCCTATGGATCTTCCAGGAGCAGATATTTACATGTTATCCTCTCCTTCATTCCAAAATTAGTATGGCGGCCCTACTTTGTGAAGAATAAATATGTTTCCATTTTTGTTTATTTTTGACAACCCAGGTAGATATGCGTATAATATAACTATATTTGGAGAAAATGCCGGTAGTTTTTAACAATGGTGAAACCACCAAACACTGCCAGTAAAAGAATGGTTGATTTTTGACAATACACACATAGACACGCATATATTACAGCCATATTGAGAGACTGTGAGTAGTCCTTTTTTAACAATGATGAAACACCAAGCACTTTGTCAATTTGCCTACATTACCTTGCAAGTGGAATTAGCACTTTCTAATGCAAATAAATTCTCTGTATGTTCAAAGTAAACTAGGGTTTACTTTGAGAGCCCAATGTCATTTGTATGCCGTTCAATGTCTCCTGTATTACTATCTTGTTCATTGCAAAGAATAAGGAATCCCATTTGTACTGAATATTGCTTTATTCCAGGACAGATGATTAAACATTTGCACAAATTGGCAAGCGACTAGAAGTTGAATTTGTAGATCCCCAGCTTTATTTCCTCCGGGATTCATTGGGCCTTGTTTGGGAGTCCCTTTTAGCCACTTGAGAGATGTGTGGCAGCCACTTTTAACTTCTGACTCAGCTGCTTGAATAAGTGTTATTTTATTCTTTGTTTAACTCTCTTTTTAAATCTATCTCTGTTGTGTAACTCACAAGTGCAGCATTTCAGCTTTGACAAAGAACTGTGCAAATGTTTCGTTGGGAAGTTACTTGTTTACAGCCAAGTGGAACATAGTTTACTATAATAAACAGACACGCTTTTTTATCTTCCCCCCTGCTAACCTTTTTTAAATATGTTTTATTCAAACACCAAGTTCCCTCAAAATACTTTTTATTCCGTTTTATTAACAGCATTTAGATGTGTCAAAAGAGCATCAAAACACTACATTTTTCTTTCTCAACGTGCACGTAAACTATGAAAACCATGAATAAACAATGTCCATTTTGACAGTTATGAGATATCAGCACTCTTCTCCCCTGAAACCCTGCCAGTCCTGGCCATCCTACCCATAGGCCTTTGCTCTCTTTGCTACCAGCCCCATGAATCCTCCAGATGCACAGCACCTCTTACCTCCACTTTAAAAAGACCTCTCCTCCACTACATATGCATTTCTGGTTCATTTTTTCACCCACTACCTATCTTTATCAATGTAGTCTCACTCAGTGTTCATGTGTTGCCCATGAACTCATCTATGATTCCCTGCTACCCGCCTTTGCCTTTTTGCACAGCCTGAACTCGGGTCGAAATAACATAGTAAAAGTACATCTGGAACACTCCAATTAGTATGATAGTGTGATATGTATTAATTTGTGGATATCCATGTCATATGATACGTTATTAGTTACAATTCATACAATGTTACGAATTTGCAAATGTATCATGTTATGAATTCCAATGGCTAACTTTAGCTAGGTTAGGGGAAGGGTTAGCTAACATGCTAAGTGGTTACAAAGTAGCTACATTTCTAAAGTTGTCCGTAATGAGATTCGAACACGTAAACTTTGACTTTCACATTATGCGCCCGACCAACCACCCTACTTTAGATTTTGCCTTACGTAACATATCATATCATCATTTGAGTGTTGCGGATTTACGTTTACGTTAGTCTATGAGACCAGGCTGGTTTGCATGGTCTCCCTGGTTTTGTCCGTGTGTCTGTCACCCTTTGACCTTTAGTCCTGGGGCTCAGATAAGGAAGTGGATGACTGCACTCCTCCAGAAGCTTCTACCTTTCTTCACCTGCAGGAGGTATCTGCCATGCCATCTCCTAGCCCAAAACAACATCCGGGTAGATACCAATGCAGAAAAGACTGCACCTAGGAAGGAAGAAGCACATGCTTGGTAGTATCACGGTGTACGTTGTCAGTAGATAAACTCTGTGGAGGTTTGCTTATTAAATGCCAAATCTGTGATAATCACAGCTGTCTTTGATCATTTAAATGAAGGATACATACCTATGGGTTCTTGAAGAATAACACTCATAAATGTCTCACAAGATTAGATCAACTGTCTAATCCCATCAAAACCCACATGGTTGGTTTAATCCATTGTTTGAATGCTACATTTTGTGCAATTCACTTACCAGGGAACAGTTTGTGTCATGATCAATAAACTAAGCCAAGCACCAATCTGAATGAAATAACGGTCAAGGACATATTCAGAGTCGTCATTAATATAAAGAGGACATTTGTCCTCACAATGTAATTGAGAATTTAATGTTAGCTGTGTACCATGTATGAAATGTGGTGTTTACAAACTACTGCATGCAATCATGTTATCAGTATATAATACTACATACGATTGAAGTCGGAAGTTTACATACACCTTAGCCAAATACATTTAAACTCAGTTTTTCACAACTCCTGACATTTAATCCTAGTAAAAATTCACTGTCTTAGGTCAGGTTGGATCACCACTTTATTTTAATAATGTGAAATGTCAGAATAATAGTAGAGTGATTTATTTCAGCTTTTATTTCTTTCATCACATTCCCCGTAGTATTTGGTAGCATTGCCTCTTGGGTAAAACATTTCGGGTAGCCTTCCACAAGCTTCCCACAATAAGAATTTTGGCCCATTCCTCCTGACAGAGCTGGTGTAATTGAGTCAGGTTTGTAGGCCTCCTTGCTCGCACACACTTTTTCAATTCTGCCCACACATTTTCTATAGGATTGAGGCGAGAGCTTTGTGATGGCCACTCCAAAACTTTGACTTTGTTTTCCTTAAGCTATTTTGCCACAACATTGGAAGCATGCTTGGGGTCATTGTCCATTTGGAAGACATTTGTGACCAAGCATTAACTTACTGATGGATGTTGCTTCAATATATCCACATCATTTTCATACCTCATGATACCATCTATTTTGTAAAGTGCACCAGTCCCTCCTGCAGCAAAGCACCCCCACAACATGATGCTGCCACCCCCTGTGCTTCATGGTTGGAATGGTGTTCTTCGGCTTGCAAGCCTCCCCCTTTTTCCTCTACACATAACGATGGCCATTATGGCCAAACAATTCTATATTTGTTTCATCAGACCAGAGGACATTTCTCCAAAAATAACAATATTTGTTGTGCAGTTGCAAACCGTAGTCTGGCTTTTTTTATGGTGGTTTTGGAGCAGTGGCTTCTTCCTTGCTGAGTGGCCTTTCAGGTTATGTCGATATAGGACTCGTTTTACTGTGAATATAAATAATTTTGTACCCATTTCCTCCAGCATCTTCACAGGGTCCTTTGCTGTTGTTCTGGGATTGATTTGCACTTTTCACACCAAAGTACGTTCATCTCTAGGAGACAGAACGCATCCCCTTCCTGAGTGGTATGACGGCTGTGTGGTCCCACTTGCATACTATTGTTTGTACAGATGAATGTGGTACCTTCAGGCGTTTGGAAATTGCTCCCAAGGATGAACCAGATTTATGGAGGTCCACAATTTTTTTCTGCAGTCTTGGCTGATTTCTTTTGATTTTCCCATGATGTCAAGCAGAGGCACTGAGTTTGAAAGTAGGCCTTGAATTCATCCAAATCTCCAATTGACTCATGTCAATTAGCCTATCAGAAGCTTTTAAAGCCATGACACCATTTTCTGGAATTTTCCAAGCTTTTTAAAGGCACAGTCAACTTAGTGTATGTAAACTTTTGACCCACTGGAATTGTGATACAGTGAATTATAAGTGAAATAATCGGTCTGTAAACAATTGTTGGAGAAAATACTTGTGTCATGCACAAAGGAGATGTCCTAACCGACTTGCCAAAACTATAGTTTGTTAAAACCTCTTACGGCTAGGTGTCCCGCTAGCGTTCCACTACGACAGCATCTAATAACTACTACTACCACTACGACAGCATGTAATATTAAACATTCATGAAAATACAAGTGCCATACATCATTCTTTAGCTTAGAATTTTGATAATCGAACCACTGTCCGATTTACAATAGACTTTACGGCAAACGCATAGCATTTGATTGTCTGAGGACAGCGCCCCGCATACACATATTTTTCAAACCAGCACAGGCGTCACAAAAATCCCAAATAGCGACTTACCTTTGAAGATCTTCCTCTGTTTGCAATCCCAAGGGTCCCAGCTACACAACAAATGGTTGTTTTGTTCGATAAAGTCCTTTATATCCCAAAAAAGTCTGTTTAGTTGCCGCGTTTGATTCAGTAATCCATCTGTTCAAATCATGCAGACAAAGGAATCCAAAAAGTTAACAGTAAACTTCATCCAAACAAGTCAAACAACGTTTCTAATCAATCCGTCAGCTAGCCTAATACGTAAATAAATGATCAAATTTAAGACGGAATGTAGTATGTTCAATACCGGAGATAAATAAAGAGCGCGGCCTCATTCTCGCGCGCCACAAGACTTCAGTCCTAATGAGGAACACCTTGGATAAACTACAACTACTTGTTCATTTTTCAAAAAACAAGCTTGAAACCTTGTTTAAAGACTGTTGACAACCAGTGGAAGCCATAGGTACTGCAATCTGGGCGCTATTTGGTTGGAAATTCAATAGGCCAACATAGGAATGGCCTGGGAGCTCCAAAAAAAATAATTCCGGATGGATTTTCCACGGGTTTTCGTCTGCCATGTCAGTTCTGTTATGCTCACAGACATTATTTTAACAGTTTTAGAAACTTCAAAGTGTTTTCTATCAAATACAACCATGCATGTCCTAGATTCTGGGCCTGAGTAACAGGCAGTTTACTTCGGATAGTCGGACGTGCCCAAACTTCCGAACACTGGTGGTTGAAAAACAGGTTGGAGTCATTAAAACTCAAGTGTTTGTTAACTTCTTACTTCAACTGTAAGTGTATTCTGGACAATGGACCACTTTATAGAGACAGGTGAAGGGATTATAGGTGGGTCCAGAATATGTACCTCCATTACCTGTGGACAGAGGTAGAAAATGATTGCTTTAGCAAATAGAAATGTGTCTTCTGGTTTATCTCAACCCTTAATCCATCTCTGTTTCTATGATTCCAGGTCCACCTCTCTAACCACTGGGCTATCTTCTGCTACATTAGTATGCAATTGGGGCGGCAGGTAGCCTAGTGGTTAGAGCGTTGGACAAGTTACCGAAAGGTTGCAAGATCGAATCCCCGAGCTGACAAAGCAAAAATCTGTCGTTCTGCCCCTGAACAAGGCAGTTAACCCACTGTTCCTAGGCCGTCATTAAAAATAACATTTTTTTCTTAACTGACTTGCCAAGTAAAATAAAATGAATAAAAAAAATGAACTTCAATAATCCAACAGACAATATGCCGTGTAAATTTTTCACTGACAAATGTTTTCTGCCTTTGTTGTTGTGTTTGCCGACCTTCGCTCGTTCTGTGCTCATTAGAACGGTGTGCCTTTGGCAACCTGCCTGGGAGCAGAACTTCTGAAGTGCGTCTTAAGTACAGTATGATATGTTCTCTCTTAAGCCTGCTCCTCCTTTTTTCTTGATTAATAGTTAGGATGTTGTTGCAGCTGAGGGTATGGCTCAGTTCTGAGGACATGGTCAAACACATACAGGCAATGGAAATGTCGAGTTTGTTAGTTAGCCAACAATATATCTCCACACTTTTACATTACATTACATCTTTTACACACTGAGGCCCCGTATACACACAAGTTATACAACATGTTTGGCAGAACAGTTGTGATACAACTGTTTTTCACCACAAAAATAATTACACAAATGGTTGTGGAGACACCACACAACGGCTACATAAAATATTATGTGCAGACAACATATTTGATACAACTGAGTTTATATCACAACTATTATGTCAAATGCGTTTTACATCAGTTTTGCAACCTGAGTGTGTACAGGGCCTCAGCACAACATCTGCGACTCATTCCTAATACTTTATCCCATCAAGGTAAAATAATGTCTTTACAGTTCCTGTATTAGTCCACATAATCTGATTTGTTCCCTGGCTGGAGCACTGTCATTTCTTCATCTTTAACACCTTGCACATACCACATTCACTGTTAATGAGAAATTGTATGTATGTATCTTAGCCATGTGGTTTATGACCCCCGGGAAGCTAATGCTGAGCTCCAGCAGTGAGATTGGATGTTCTTTCCTCTCTTCAATCTGCTTAGACGTGAGCCCATCTTAATCATAACCCCCTGGTGTCTCTGTCACAGTGGAGAGATGGAGACCGATATACCTATGATGACAAGGTAAAGCTGTTTTTTGGGGGGCGGGGGGGGGTGACTGTTCCAAGTTCTGCCGAATCCCTTTCAGGCTTTAATAAAAAACCCACGTCCCTGTTTAAGTCAGGTGGGGAAACAGCCAACTGTGGTCTGATAAGGGCTTCGACTCGCCAAGCGGGCGTGTTTTCCGTTTGATTCGAGTTCATGTAGAATCTCCAGCAGGGAGGACATGTTTCAGCGTCGGGCAGCTTCTGGCGTGCTCGTGGCCTTGCCTGCTTCCGAAGTAACCACGCTGCTTTACTGAAGGATGCCTGTGTCCTCTACGGGTCCACGTTCATGGTGTGGTGTGGCCGGGCACCGAGTATGTACATTTTAATCCTTTTGCACGCTTTGTCACCTTAGCAGTCACTCTCCGATATTCATTACTTCACCTCTCCTTTGCACTTTCCCAACTCATATAAAACATAATTGTCTTTTCTGAACATTTCAGAAATGATTATCATAACTTTAATGAGAAAGGTGAAGAGGGAATTATTAGAATATTGATAGAAAGGGAATGTTATCAACGTATGTCTGCCAGAGGATAGGCTTACTTACACCTAATTTATCTTGTACGACTATCTGCCATGTATATTTACACTTCATTGTTGATTTCCTAGGCTTTTCTGTGAATTAGTTTTATCTTGAATGATCCCGCGTTCAATTAAACATGAATTATCTGAGTGCTTGTCTGTCTCATAAGACTCACACTCAGGAGTAGGAGGTTGTTTGTCTGATTGAAAAGCATTTTTGACCAAGGTCATAACTTCATTATTCACACAACTTCACAGAAGATCTCAGCGAATAAGAGAATGTATTAGTGTCTAAGTGGTTTTTTTAATACAAATATGAGCAAAATATATGTATTATACAGCCACTGCTATTTCAATTATTTATGGATTTGTTTTTATTAGTGTCCTCCAATTTTCACTTCTTGCTGAGGATACCCTATAGAGAAAAGGTATATGCTAAAGGGGCAATTCAATTAAGTGTGGCAGATATTCAATTCAGGTTCAATGCGTACAACAATACTTTGCTTCATGTATCTTTTTTCATCAAACCAGAGACAGAATCACCTGTTTATTAAATTGGTAATCTGTAAGAAAAAGATACAAACCGAATCAAATAAACACCTCCATTTACATTCTAATGGAGACATAGTGACACTTCTTTCAAGTAAATGTGACTCGTTCCTACCAAGTACTTGTATTTCCCTGACAATGTTTTCAATTCCTTCTCAGTGGTGTGCATGAGCTCCAATATTTCATATGAATTCAGATATTTCTCTGATGAGAACCCGACACCCAACAAGAGAGACACAGATGAGATGCTACTGCAGATGATTAGATAGTTAATTTATTCATACTTTTGAAGCTAGTCACTTAATTAGCTTGAGGCTCATTTGAAGTGTGAAAGGTACGGATCTGGGACATGATGATATCCAATATGTATTTCCTGTGAATTTATTTGTATGGAAATGACATCTTGCAGTTCAAAGTTTAAACTATGTGCAAAACAAGCTATAAACTCAACTAAAAATACACTCAGATTCTACGATGTGTGAGTCAGAGGAGTGTTAGTACCGTGTGAGATCTGAAAGGATTAACGGGGATGGAGACTGCCACAGTTGGGTTACTATTTATAATATACAGCATTTCTTTCTGTACATCTATCTTGAATCATCTTATATCTTCCCGAGAATCTCTCATTTTATACATTCCGTTTGTCTCATTTCTGGCGTTTCACCCATTAAAGTGATCCTTGAAGTCTCAACAGCGCTTGTGACCTTGTATGTAATTTTGTCTAAAAAGCTACTTCTCTCGAAAGAGCACCAACATATCTCGCTGACAATAGAAGCAAAATAACGAGCGGTTGGCGCCAACGCCGCTCCCCACTTCAAAAAAACGACAACATCTAATGGGGAATGTGGAGTAAAAGAGGAGCGTGGAGTTTGCCAACAAGGTTGATAGGGAGAAACGAGAGAATGAATGGGGAGGGGAAAGAGAAATTGAAGGAGAGTTCAAGGCTCTCTCTTGTCTGACTGCGTCTCTTTTCTCCCACCTCCCGGCGCTTTCCAATCTGTTTGGTGGCCAGGTGTGCCACTCCTCTCTCGGTATTGATTTGACACCATGAAGGGTCTCGCCAAACCTGTCAGAGGGCGCATGCCAACACGGCAGATGAGAAAGCCGCTGAGTCTGTTGGGGCTTTGCCTTGCCCTGCTCTCGGGCACGTCACCTCCTCGGCCCGACGGAGGCAACGCCACGGAGACAACCCTCTCATGATTCACTTTGACGGGGCTGCATTGTTCCGGCAATAGGGCCCGGGCTTGTTTCCCATAGCAGATGTTAGAAACTGCACCCATTGGCACTTGCTGTGATAACCCTAGCTGAGAAGGAGAAAGAGGCTACTGCTGCTGGCTGCTGTTGAAAAACAAAGGCGTTCGCCTCTGGTATATTCACGTGGAGGGTTGCACAATGAGTGGTTGACATAATACCCAAGCCAGGTTGTGAAGCCCCTGTAGAAGGCACAACCCTATGGGGTTGTTAACTGTTATACTCTTTGTTTCCCCCCCCCCCCCCCCGAGCCAGAATACGTCAGTATACTGATTGATGTGCAAAACTTGATGATTCACCCATGCTTCCTTTTTGGTTGAGTGATTTGGGACCCGTACATGAAGGACTACTGTGCTCTCCCTTTGGTCTGGTCCATGGGCTCCTCGTGAAGAGCTCATAATGAGGCCGGTTGCTAAGCCCCAGGAGCAATGAGCTCCCTAAAATTCTCCACATGTATATTTTTCATCCTCTAATCAAATTAGGTTTGGCCGTCCTCTCTGCAGAACACAAAGCAGGCACTCTTTAAGCCCGATTTGAGTCCTTCCTGACAATCTGCAAGTGGGGTTGAGGAAAGCACCAGTATCAGCACACTCGCAGATAAGTACAGTCTGCAAAAAAAAACATCGCAGGAAATGCATGTTTACCAGCAATATTCACTGCACCAGGGAAAAAACATAAGGAAACAAATGGCTGACCTTCAGGCTTGTACTTCTGCTACTGTAGAGTATCGTAATTATATTTGGCATCAGACCAAAATAGCATCAACCTTAAGCAACAATGATGAAGACAATAGCGACAGGACAACAGTTGTTCCTAGACTAGTTCAGTGTTCAGACAGACATTATATTATTGAACATTACTTATATTGCTCGAGAAAAGTAACTGAGTCCTTTGTCCGATGCAGAGCTCATTAAAGGAGGAATCCGCAGCTTGTGGGTGACCCTATGTGTAGGGTATTCACTTTGAACGAAAACAAGGGAATTGAGCCCTGAGCTGCCATGGGCTGGCCTTCTGGGATAGGTGTATCTTTGAGCTAATCCCACCTACTTGAATGATCATGCTGCCCCAGAGCTGGAGAGGAGGTGAAAGTCACTTGCAACCTTATGTTACAAACAGAGAAGACGAAGCCAACAAGCACCATTCTCGGCTCTTGAATCAACTTGACCCAAAAAGAGAAAAAGGAGAGAAAATTAAAAATTCATTTTGAAAAGGTAGAAGAGTGAAGCCGGAAATGGCCACATATTTAGCCTGCTAACTACGTTAGCTGCTAACCTTAGTGTGTTCGTAAGACTGCTGAACAATTAATCAAAATGGCCACCCGGACTATTTACATTGACATGCAGCAAGTAGTCCAAACAATTTGTTACTTCAATAGTACACGGTACAATGCAATGTAATATTCCCGTATACACCACACTGTATTCTGTATAAACAAAATCCAATCAACTTTGATTTTGATAACAGAATATGCATGGACTATGAGTAAATTAAAGTGAGAACATATGCACTGTTTATGAATTCAACCATCAATCTTCTGTTGACAACAGCTAAATGGGGGGGGGGGGGGGGGGGGGGTAAGACATTACCACCAAATAAGTCAGTGTCACAACAGTCCTTTACATACATAGGATGTGGTGTTGTGCTGTAACCAGTGTACAGTAACATTTGTCATTCTAATGTACCATCCTATGACTTGATGGCCCACAGTCCAACAATAGGTACAAAATATATATATTGGTTTTTGCCAAAAAAGTGACTAAAAAGGTGACTGTTCTGTCTGGCATTGAATTGTTGACAGCCAGTAGAGAGCATGTTCATATTGAAGAAAGCGACACATTTAAGTTGATCATGTTGTGAGATGGAAGTTATTTTCTGTTAGTTTTGAAAAACAAATTTATAGGATATATTTGTTGTCTTAAGGGGGAAGGTGTTACAGGCTTTGTTGTTTTTTCATTTATATTTTGAGGTTAGACATAAGCACATTAGCACGTGAAGCGCATCGATTGGTGTCACCTTGTTAGGCATTATGTATTACACCTGTGCTGGTTTGTGACAAGGTAGGTGGGGTATACAGAAGATAGCCCTATTTGGTAAAAGACCAAGTCCACATTATGGCGAGAACAGCTCCAATAAGAAAAGAGAAAAGGCAGTCCATCATTACTTTAAGACATGGTCAGTCAATACAGAAAAGTGCAGTCGCAAAAACCATCAAGTGCTATGATGAAACTGGCTCTCATGAGGACCACCACAGGAAAGGAAGACCCAGAGTTACTTCTGCTGCAGAGGATAAGTTCATTGGAGTTACCAGCCTCAGAAATTGCAGCCAAAATAAATGCTTCAGAGTTCAAGTAACACTTCTCAACATCAACTGTTCAGAGGAGACTGTGTGAATCAGGCCTTCATGTTCGAATTGCTGCAAAGAAACCACTACTAAAGGACACCAATAGTAAGAAGAGACTTGCTTGGGTCAAGAAACACAAGCAATGGACATTAGACCGGTGGAAATTTGGAGAACCAAATTGGAGATTTTTGGTTCCAACCGCAGTGTCATTCTGAGAACGGATGATCTCTGCATGTTTATTTCCCACCGTAAAGCATGGAGGAGGTGGTGTTATGTTGTGGGTGTGCTTTGCTGGTGACACTGTCTGTGATTTATTTGGAATTCAAGGCACACTTAATCAGTATGGCTAACATAACATTCTGCAGTGATACACCATCCCATCTGGTTTGGGCTTAGTGGGACTATCATTTGTTTTTCAACAGGACAATGACCCAATAGCCCAGGCTCTGTAAGGGCTATTTGACCAAGAAGGAGAGTGATGGAGTGCTGCGTCAGATGACCTGGCCTCCACAATCCCCCGACATTAACCAAATTGAGATGGTTTGGGATGAGTCAGACCGCAGAGTGAAGGAAAAGCAGCCAGCAAGTGCTTAACATATGTGGGAACTCATTCAAGACTGTTGGAAAAGCATTCCAGGTGAAGCTGGTTGAGAGAATTCCAAGAGTGTGCAAAGAGTGGCTATTTAAAGAATCTCAAATATATTTTGATTTGTTTAACACTTTTTTGTTTACATTATTTCGTAGTTTTGATGTATTTCTACAATGTTGAAAATAGTAAAAAATAAATTAAAACCCTTCAATGAGTAGGTGTTCTAAAACTTTGACCGGTAGTGTAACTATACTGAACAAAAATATGAATGTAACATGCAACAATTTTACTGAGTTACAGTTCCTATAATGAAATCAGTAATTTGAAATAAATTCATTAAACCCTAATCTATGGATTTCACATGACTGGGAAGGCATATGCCCACCCACCCCTGGAGGCAGGCCCTGCCAATCAGAATCAGTTTTTCCCCACAAAAGGGCTTTATTACAGACAGAAATACTCCTCAGTTTCATCAGCTTGTTTGGTGGCTGGTTTCAGACAATCCCTCAGGTGAAGAAGCCAGATGCAGAGGTCCTGGGCTGGCTTACAAGTGGTCTGCAGTTGTGAGGCTGGTTGGACATACTGCCAAATGCTCTAAAATGACATTGGAGGTGGCTTATGGTATAGAAATGAACATTCAGGTATCTGGCAACAGGTCTTGTGTACATTCCTGCAGTCAACATGCCAATTGCACGTGTGACAAAACTGTTGTGGTACAAAACTGTACATTTTAGAGTGGCCTTTTATTGTCCACAGAACAAGGTGCACCTGTGATAATCAGCTTCTTGATATGCCACACCTGTCACGTGGATGGATTATCTTGACAAAGAAGAAATGCTCACAAACAGGGACGTAAACAAATTTATGCAAAACATTTGAGAAACCTTTTGTGTGTATGGACAATTTTGGGGATATGTTATTTCTGCTCATGAAACATGGGACCAACACTTTCCGTGTTGCGTTTGTATTTGTTCAGTATATTTTGGCCAATTACCAACAAAATAATTGAAACACAAAGCATAACAAAAAATGCATTCTCTCTCTTTCAGTGTTGGGGTTTGCGCAACCACAACTTGTACAGCCTCAGGTTCCCTCTAAATCAGTGTCCACCAGTGTCTCCATGAGAAATGTTTGTGTGATGTTAATGTACTGAATTGCATAGTTAGATTACATTTCTTGAGGTGGTCCTGGGCCAAAAAGTTTGTCAACCACCTAGCTAGCTACCATTGGGGCGGCAGGGTAGCCTAGTGATTAGCGTGTTGGACTAGTAACCGGTAGGTTGCAAGTTCAAACCCCCGAGCTGACAAGGTACAAATCTGTCGTTCTTCGCCACTGTTCCTAGGCCGTCATTGAAAATAAGAATTTGTTCTTTAACTGACTTGCCAAGTTAAATAAAGGTAAAATAAATTGTCATCTACAAATGAAGCAAACTATTTGAACAACAATCTGCATATCAAGCTTTAGTTAGCTAGTTGAAATAAAGGCACTGGGCATTTTGTGGGATTTATGCAGTGTAGCTACATGATGCTATCCTTAGATGCCTTTGAGTACAAAATAGTCTAAATACAGAAAATGTTAGCTAGCTAAGTAGACATGTTTTCTAGAATTGAACACACTATTAGCGGTTAATGTAGCTATTAGGCTAAAAACACAACCAAACACTTACCTAACGTTACCAGTCCATGAGAACGGCATTCATTTGAGCTTCACTCTTCCAAAATGTATTCCGATATTTATCCGGTTTCTGGATTGGTCATGAGCAGTCTTTTCGGTTGCTTCTTTTTCTCTTTTGGGGATGAGTTGATTTAGATCCAAAAACTGAGAATGATGCTTGTTGGCTTTGTCTGACCTGTTTGTTTTTCTGGTGGCTGTAACATAAGGTTGGAAGTGACTTTCACTTCCCTGCCAGCTCCAGGGCAGCAGGGTCATTCGAGTGGGCGGGATTAATGCCAAGACACACCTATCCCAGAAGGCCAGCCCAAGGCAGCTCAGGGCTCAACTCCCTTGTTTTAGTTCAAAGTAAAAACATTACACAAGAAGTGAGGCGGCATGGGGTCGCCCACGACCTGCGGATTTCTGCTTAAATTAAGTGAAAAGTAATATTTTTGTATATTTGTTAGCTTGATTTTATCATTTCAATTCACTTATGTAAAAAAAAAAAGGCTTATCTGCAACAATGGCGCTCATTTCCATAAAGTTAATCTCCCCCATGTTACGACCGTGTCATTTTTTATTTTGTGCTTTATTGTTTTGTATGAAACACTGTTCCAGATAAATTATCCTTTATCAGTGGCTACTCAGTGTGGGGAAAGTCATGTTTTTTTATGTCACTTTTTAAAATGCTAATGTGGCCTTTTGGCATTTAGCAGAACTCTGGAGGATACTTTGGAGGCTTGCAGACACGGCTGTCGTTAGCGCCGCTCGCACCTCTCGGCACGCCTCGTGGTCTTGGCAACCAAGAATCAAATTACAGCCCATGCAAATGGACCTCCTGGTGAGTGTGTCGGTCTCCCACAGTAACAGACCATTCTCTCTTTCTTTCTCTCTTTCTCTCTCTCTCTAATAGCTTGTGGTGGAACTCTAACTGTGAAGTAGGGGAAACAAACCATATGCTATGAGACTAACAATATACATATATCTATGAAATGCAAAGCATGTTCAGCCCTAGACAAATAAAGCATACAATTCATTCTACTTGGCAGGCCTGGGTTCAAATAGTACTTTTATTTAAAATACTGTCAGCGTTCCATTGAGCCTGTCTGGAGTGCCAGAGGGGTGGTGTTTTAACTTTTGGGGCTATTCCATTGGTTTTATTGTGTCAGACAAGCTCAATCAAGTGGAGCTGAAGTATTGAAATAAACAAATACTATTTGAACCTCAGACTCATGTACTGTCCTTCTGTAGTACTCATTGGGACATTAGTTGTGAATCTGTGCATATACATGTATTGGTGGATGGTGAAAAGCTGCTGCAGAGTGAGCCTTGTGTGTATATGCGTAAATTTGGTGTGTGTGCTTGTTGATGGGGTAAGCACTTCCGAGTGCCCCTGTGTGCCCACTGCCAATGGAAGGCCACTCGAATCGATTGGCAGGGCTTAAGGGCCTCAGGGAAAGGGCATATTTGGGGTCCCTCTCTGAGCTCCGCGGGCACACTGTGCTATGGTGCTGCCCCACTGTCGTTTGCTCTCTATACCCCTTCCAGCAGGCTCATCCAAGCGCACAGTGATGCCAATACTCAATGCCAAAGGGCAGCAAACGGATGAAGTGCATGGGGAGAGCAGCTTGTCTCTAAAAAGAGGCAATTTTAATCTATGGTCTATTTTGGTCACCGGAAAAAAGGCTTCACTTATGTTCTTTGTGCATAGTGACTCTGTTTGAATGGCTCATACATTGCAATTAGCATTTAGCCACCAATGCAAAACTATTAGAGGCTCTTGCAATTAACAAAAACAACGTGTTTTGGCATTTGTTAGAGTTGGAGTCACTAATGACAGGATGTTAATAGATCAAGACATATGTCTTTCTGACTAGCCTCAACTACTTTTCCTATCATCTGAAGCTGACTCGACCCCATCACTCTCCGTCTTTTCCACTTTTACATCTAACCCCTTTTTCATTTAAATTGTCAGTCTACTGCAATTCAGCTTTTCACTGTGACTGTGTGCACGATTAAACAAGCCAAACTATATATGATATTTTTTTCACTTCAGAAAGTTCATGAACAAACAGGGTCTCCAGCAGGTGTTTAATGTAGTGCAGGGAGTGGCAAAAACAGGCCAAGCAGAGCAAAGAAAAGAGAAACAAACATGGGGGTCATTTGTCAGAGGGTACGGGCATCACCTGCTCCTGTCCTGCTCTAGTTTAAATACAGTAGTTTAGATGTGTATAGGAACCGTGCGTGTGTGTGTGTGTGAGTGAGAGAGAGAGATACATACAAGGGGGTGCAGATAGCATTGTACTTATTTTTTGTGCAATCTTGTTCCATTCTTATTGATTTGTTTACAACTATTCTTTATTTTATTGGCACTGGTATTATTATAACAATTTATATATGTAATGACGTGTGTGTGTGTGTATACATTTTTTTCAATGTATTTTACTCAAACCAGTGAATATAATTTATTATAGACTTGTAAGGTTCTGCTTTTATTTTCTTAGTCAACCTTGTGCCCTGTTTCTTTGTGTTCTGGAACGTAGCCCTGTTTCTTTGTGTTTATTGATTTCACATGTGTTCATTCCTCACCTGGTCTCATCAGCTCCCTATTTAGTTCAGTTCTTTCTGTTTTTATGGTTGTGAGGTATTGTTTGTTTTTGACTGCCTGTGTTTGACCATTGCCTGCCAGTGTTTGACCATTGCCTGCCAGTGTTTGACCATTGCCTGCCAGTGTTTGACCATTGCCTGCCTGTGTTTGACCATTGCCTGCCAGTGTTTGACCATTGCCTGCCAGTGTTTGACCATTGCCTGCCTGTGTTTGACCATTGCCTGCCTGTGAACACGATATCTCCCACGCTCTGAGTGTGAATCTACACCTTTTTCTGAATCTCCCTGAGTGTTCATTACAAAACTATCAGCTCTTGGCCTATACAGTTCACATTTTGGTTCTAAACAAAACCAGAATTTATTTTAAACATCAAGGGGCAGGACAATATAATCCTACTGCAAACATGGTGTTGTGGAGGCATTGATACTCAATGTCCCTCAGGCTATAGAGAAAGTTCACTGTCATCAATCAAATATAAAGATGTTAAACAGGGCCGAGACTCATGGGGTAATCATCATTTGGCATAAGCAGGACTTAGCACTGAATGAAATGAAAAAATATACTAACCACATTTGGCTAAAACTTAACAAATGTACAATCTATTGTGACAATGATGTATACATATGTGCAGCTTATGTTCCTCCTTCAGATTCATCATATTAAGATGATCAGATTTTTGACAATTTCCATACAGAAATCCTTCAATTTCAGGCAGAGGGTAAAGTGCTTCTTTGTGGAGATTTCAATGTGAGAACAGGTTCTGAGCCTGACTGCACTGATGCGGGAGGTAACCACCACATATTTGGACACCCCTCCTTGTACAGTAGCCCTATTATAAATAATAGAAACAGTCCTGACCAAATACTGAACAAAAACGTGAATGAGTTAGTGCATCTCTATCGAGCCTTAGGCCTGTACATGCTTAATGGTAGAATCAGAGGGGACTCTTTAGGTCAGTTTACTTACTGCTCAGCTCTTAAGACAAGTGTAGTCTATTATGCCATCAAGGACATCGACATTAGTGCATTCACTGTCAGACCACAGACACCATTGTCAAATCACAGTCAGATCAACATGTTTCTGAAGAAATTAACCTGCAATACTCATTTAAATAACAGCCCAATAAACTCTACAACATTAATCAATCATACAGATGGGCTCCAAACAGTGCAGAGAAATTCATTGAAAAATTGAACTCAAATGAAATGATGAACTCTATACAGGTCTTCAATAATTCACAATACCAAAACAATAAAGAAGGTGTCAATTTGGCTACTCAAAACATCAATTGCATATTCGAAAAAGCAGCATCAAAAGCAAATTTGAGAAAACCGAAGAAATGCAACATCAGAAACAAAATGTTTCTGAAAACTTTTTGATAATGAATTTAAAACAATTAGAAAACACCAAAGACAAATATCAAATGAAAAACATAAGCAGCAAAACAACCTAGAGCTACGCTATGAATAGTTTGAAACTCTGAAACGGTATAAACATGCACTGAAATGTAATTATACCAACAAGACACTTGATGAAATTGAAAACTCAATTGACCAATAACCCAACAAGATCTAAATGAAAAGCTAAGATATATTAAACCAAAGAAGGCTTGTAACATAACATCAGAAATGATATGCTTAACTTAAAATGTAAAATTGTTCAACATGGTACTTACTTCTGTCTGCTTTCCTGATGTCTGGAACTAGGGGAACATCTCTCCTATCCACAAAAGTGGAGACAAATCAGACCCCAATAATTACAGCGGAGTTTACGTAAACAGCAACTTGGGAAAGGTTTTCAGTAGCATTTTGAATTCAAGAATTCAAACCTTTCTTCAAGAAAAAAATGTAATAAGTAAATGTCAAATTGTCTTTCTCCCCAAACATCGCACTTCTGACCATATACAGTTGAAGTTGGAAGTTTACATACACAAACTATAGGTTTGGCAAGTCAGTTAGGACATCTGTGTGCATGACACAAGTCATTTTTCCAACAATTGTTTACAGACCGAAACAATGGTACGCAAATATAAACACCATGAGACCACGCAGCCGTCGTAACACTCAGAAAGGAGAAGCATTCTGCCTCCTAGAGATGAACGTACTTTGGTGCGAAAAAGTGCATATTAATCCCAGAACAACAGCAAAGGACCTTGTGAAGATGCTGGAGGAAACAGGTACAAAAGTATCTATATCCACAGTAAAACGAGTCCTATATCGACATAACCTGAAAGGCCGCTCAGCAAGGAAGAAGCTACTGCTCCAAAACCACCACAAAAAAAGCCAGACTACGGTTTGCAACTGCACATGGGGACAAAGATCGTAAGTTTTGGAAAAATGTCTTCTGGTCAGATGAAACAAAAATAGAACTGTTTGGCCATAATCACCATCGTTATGTTTGGAGGAAAAGGGAGAGGCTTGAAAGCCAAAGAACACTATCCCAACCGTGAAGCACAGGGGATGGCAGCGTCATGTTGTGGGGGTGCTTTGCTGCAGGAGGGACTGGTGCACTTCACAAAATAGATGGCATCATGAACAAGAAAGATGTGGATATATTGAAGCAACATCTCAAGACATCAGTCAGGAAGTTAAAGCTTGGTCGCAAATGGGTCTTCCAAATGGACAATGACCCCAAGCATACTTCCAAGTTGTAGCAAAATGGCTTAAGGACAACAAAGTCAAGGTATTGGAGTGGCCATCACAAAGTCCTGACCTCAATCCTATAGACATTGTGTGGGCAGAACTGAAAAAGTGTGTGTGCGAGCAAAGAGGACTACAAACCTGACTCAGTTACACCAGCTCTGTCAGGAGGAATGGGCCAAAATTCCCCCAACTTATTGTGGGAAGTTTGTGGAAGGCTACCCAAAACATTTGACCCAAGTTAAACCATTTAAAGGGAATGCTACCAAATACTAATTGAGTGTATATAAACTTCTGACCCACTGGGAATGTGATGAAAGAAATAAAAGCTGAAATAAATCACTCTCTATTATTATTATTCGGACATTTCACATTCTTAAAATAAAGTGGTGATCCTAACTGACCTAAGACAGGGACTTTGTACTAGGATTAAATGTCAGGAATTGTGAAAAACTGGGTTTAAATGTATTTGGCTAAGGTGTATGTAAACGTCCGACTTCAACTGTATATACACCTTACACACTGTTACGAGCCTCCTAACGGAGGGAGGTGCAGGAATCAGGAGCCGGAGAGCAAGGAAATCCCAGTGGCGAAATAGTTTAACGAGCAGTCCCAACTCAACTACTTCACGGGACTGAAAACACGCCCAAACTAGGTTGCCACCCACACAGTGAAATAAAGAGCTACACACGGAGGAGAAACCTCTAGTCCTAAACTCAATACCAAAACGGCACAACTGCCTGGGAAAAGAAACCCTGTGGTGCAGACACGCACCCCTCAATAATGTAACCACAGAAAACAATACCGCACAAAGACTAGCAGGCAGCGGAGGTAAATATACCCACCTAAATAAATAATAAGACACAGGTGTAAACAATACAGACAGACACAAATGAAAAGGAAAAATGGATCGGTGGCTGTAATATTCATATGTGTAAACATACTGAATTGTAATTGGATGCATTTTACCGCCATATCATACTGTGCTATGATTGGTTAAGACCACCCAAATGGTTAGGTCATGGTCAGTTTGATCCTGGTTGGCGATACATGAACATGCCAGTTATAGCTAGCTAATAAAGAGCTACGTTAAGAAATATCCTGTAGTACTGCATTTTATTATTTTGTACAAAGTGTGCAAAACAAGACATGGTGTCAGAGTAAAAGGTCTTAAAATATGGATTTTTTGGGAGTTCCTTCACCTCGAATGGATTGGGAGTCTACAAACTTACCTGATGCATGGCGTAAGTACAAACAGCATGTGAAGCTAATTTTCACGGGTCCTCTGAAGGACAGAGGAGAAGAGGGAAAATGCTGCTACTTGCTCCTCTGGATCGGTGAAAAAGGGAAAGAAATTTACAACACATGGACACTTACAGAGGCCGAATCAAAGGTACTGAAAACATACTACTAGAGACAGACAATGTACTGGAGGAGTTTGCTGATGTTTTTACAGGAATAGGATTATTCCCAGGAGAATGTACCATTCACCTTGACCCAGACGCAACCCCTGTGGTCTACCAACCGAGAAAGATTCCCCTTGATCTCTGTGCCTGTCTGAAGAAACAGTTGGAGAGCATGGAGCAATCTGACATAGCCACCAAGGTAACAGAACCGACAGACTGGGTAAATGCGTTAGTGCTGGTGGAGAAACCATGCACAGGCAAGCTCCGTGTATGTCTCGACCCAAGAGACTTGGACAAGGCTATCAAACGGCCCCGTTATCCTTTACCGACGCTAGATGGCATCACACACACAAGCTAGCGGGAGCACACTACTTCAGTGTCATGGACGCTAGATCAGGCTACTGGGCTATCAAGCTCACAGAAGAGTCATCTAAGCTCACAACATTCAACACACCGTTTGGGCGCTCCAGGTCCCGTCGCCTGCCTTTTGGGATTATCTCAGCCCA
Organism: Oncorhynchus mykiss; assembly: GCF_013265735.2. Lineage (NCBI taxonomy): Eukaryota > Metazoa > Chordata > Actinopteri > Salmoniformes > Salmonidae > Oncorhynchus > Oncorhynchus mykiss. The sequence goes on along the minus strand of NC_048573.1, from coordinate 20,613,439 downwards.
AGACGAGTTTCAGCGAAAGATCGACGAAGTGTACGAAGGCCTCGACGGAGTTGTGGCAATTGTGGACGACATCCTTGTCTATGGTCGAACCAAAGAGGAGCACGACCGAAACCTCTGCGCAATGCTGCAAAGGTCCCGCGAGAGAGGAGTCCGGCTCAACCCCGAGAAGAGCACAGTCGGCGCTAGATCTCAACCATAAAAGAAATGGAGCCACCAAAGAACCGTGCAGAGCTGGAAACAGTACTTGGCATGGTCAGCTACTTAGCCAAGTTCACACCCAGCCTCTCCAATGCTAATGCACCTCTACGTCAACTGCTAAAGCAGTCCAGTGAGTTTCTCTGGGACAAGCAACACGACATTGCTTTCCAGAATGTGAAAGACTTGATCACGAGAGAACCAGGACCAATCGTTGCCTACTATGACCCCGACAAAGAGCTCAGACTCCAAGTGGACGCATAAAAATATGGACTAGGTGCAGTGCTACTGCAAGAAGGAAAGCCCATCGGCTACGCTTCCAAATCTCTCACAGACTGTGAAATCAACTACGCTCAAATCGAAAAGGAGCTCCACGCCATTCTGTTCGGATGTAAACGTTTCCATCAGTACATATATGGATGACAAGTCATTGTGGAATCCGACCACAAGCCCCTTGAGTCTATTATGACGAAACCACTAGCCGCAGGTCGGCCAAGGCTACAGAGAATGATCCTTCAACTACAAAAATACAGCTTCACAATCACTCACTGTCCAGGCAAAGACATCCCTGTCGCAGACACACTCTCCAGGAAGTTTCTTACCTATAAGGACAGCAGCCTCAGTGACGGCATGGACATGCAAGTGCACACGGTGTACAGCAACTTACTAGTTAGTGACACAAAACTGAAGGAGATCCAAGCAGAAACCGAAAAGGACTCACGACTCGCACAGCTGAGGAAAGTCCTACAGGATGGATGGCCTGAGGAGAGGAGAGCCCTGGAACCATCGTGATGAACTATCACAGATGAATGGAATAATTTTCAAAGCAGAGAAAATCATTATTCCTACAAGTCTCAGAGAATAGATTTTGACAAAGATCCATGCTGGACACATGGGCATGGAAAAGTGCAAATAGAGAGCACGGGACATAGAGGACATTGTTGGTAAATGCGCCATATGTCTTGAACGACGCCCCTCAAACACCAAAGAGCCAATGTTACCTCACTGTATCCCAGACAGACTCTGGCAGGTCGTGGCAACCAATCTGTTCACTTGGAACAACGAGGACTACATTGTAACAGTGGACTGCTACAGCAGATACTTCGAACTCGACAAGCTTCACAGCACCACATCTGCGGCTGTAATACACAAGCTGAAAGCAGCCTTTGCCAGGCATGGCATTATATAGACTGCTTATCTGACAATGGGCCCTGTTCCAAATCAAATGAGTTTGAATCCTTCACAAAAGCATAGGAGTTCACACGTCACCACAAGCCCACATTACCCTCAAAGTAATGGCCTCGCTGAAAAATCTGTGCAGATTGCTAAATCACTCATGGACAAAGCAAAAGCAGACGAGAGACCCCTACCTCAGTCTTCTTGAATACCGCAACAGTCCAGTTGACAACTTCAAATCACCAGCCCAGCTGTTGATGAGCTCCAGACTTCGCTCAATCCTTCCCAGCACCAACCAGCAACTACAACCTGAGGTCGTCAGCTACAAGGAAATGCATGGAAAACGTGTACAGAGACAACAACAAAAGCGATTCTACGACAGGTCAGCTAGACCACTGCCACCACTTATCGACGGAGAGTCAGTTAGAATCCAGGAGCATGGCCTCTGGAAGCCAGCAGTCATCTTCCAGCCAGCTGACACTGAACGTTCATATCACGTCTGCATCGCAGAAGGAGCAGTGTACCGAGGCAATCGTCGTCACCTACAGAACACAAAAGAACAACACACTGATGAGATGAACTGTTCCTCTGAAAGAGAACGTGATGGACTAAAAACACACACGGCACAACACACCATACTTACCTGCAACACCACAAGAACTGTTGACTGACACAGAAGCATGCTCAGCATCATATCACACAAGGTCAGGAAGAGAGGTCAAGCCCAGAGCTGTCCTAGACCTGTGAAATGTCAAAGGGTGTAGGCAGATCACTGCCCTAAAATAGTTCCAGACTATAAACTTGTTATTGAAAGTTCACTTGAAATTATTTGGTATTCTATTTGTTTGAAATGTTAAGATGTTATTTCTACAGTGAAAGCCCAGTTGCTGAGAATCCCTTGTTAGAAAAGGAACAGACTCTGAAACAATAATCCAACATACTATGTTGATTCAGTTGGTGTAGTATGCAATATAAATGGTTACCTACCTTGAGTTCAAACTACAGAGCATGTATTCAAAAGAATCCCTTAGAATATGCAAACATTTTTATTTTGTTTTAAAAGAAGGGGGATGTGGCAACTAGTAGGCCGGTGACGACGACCGCCAAGCACCGCCCGAACAGGGAGAGGAGCCACCTTTGGTGGATGTAGTGACACACACACTATTTCATAAACATGTCCACCAAAAAAGGAGAGCAAAATCTTTGCTTGCTTTATTGACTTTTAAAAAAAACATTTGATTCTATTTGGCACTAAGGACTATTCTAAAACATTCTCCAAAGTGGGCTTAGTGGTAAGGTGTCTGACTTAATAAAATGAAGCATTGCTCCAAAACAAAGAATTCAAATAAACAAAATCATGAACCAATCAAAGGACTCATTTACAACATTGGAAAAACGAAATAAAATCCCAAAGCCAACTAAATTGCTGTCTGGCTCTGAACAGAGAATATGAATTGGCTGATTACCTCTTCTCTGTCAGAGATATAAAGCAGGGACAGATCCTTACCAAGTACAGGCTGAGTGACCACCAATTGGCAATAGAAACCAGCAGACATAAAAAGACATGGCTACCCAAAGATGAGCATGTATGTGGTCACTGCACGACAGGGGAGGTAGAAACAGAGATGCACTTTTTCCTTTACTGTGATAAATATTCCTCACCAAGAGATTCATTATTCACAGAAATTACAAAATATATTTAAAATTGTAACTTATTAAACCCAGAGGAAAAACAAAAAATACTCATGGGCGAAGGAGCAATTGCTCCTCTTGCTGCCAAATATGTATCTGCCTGCCATAGCCTGAGGGACACTGAATAATAACATCTGCATAGTAAATAGTAACTTACTTATTATTAGTATTATTGTTATTACTATTATTATTATTAATAGTGGTATTAGTGGTATGGGTAGTAGGGGTGATGGTAATGATAGATGTTTAATGATGGTGGTGGTGGTAGTAGTAGTAATGATGTTGTAGTACTGATGTAATGGTGAGAATGACAGTTAGTAATAAGTTATTTATAGTTTCATTTTCCATGTTTTAGCCTTTTATATTTATTATATTTCTACTATTGAGTGTTACAATTTTATTGTTATTTTTTTCTTTATTTGTATTCTTTGCTACCATTTTATGTTAATGAGAGAGAGAAAGAGAGACGGAGGAGGCCTGATCTCACAACGGGGCTAACGGGGGCTCATCCCCCTCAGTTCAAAATTTAGCCCCCTCAGTTTTAGTTTTATGTCCCTATACAAAAACAGAAAAACAGTTTAAATGATTGAGTGACAAGTTGGTGCAGAAAAAATCTGTATCTCCCCTGCGTTGTGTCAGCTCAATGGACATGGCGCGCAGCGGTGTGTGTAGGGGGGATATGGAAAGCCATTGGGTGGTTAGGTATGACTTCTTTGGGTTTCCTGTAAAAAGCATTAGTATTATTAACCTTAGCCTATTTAGCCAGCTCGAACCAGCTAATCTGCCACGATGGATATCAGAAATGGACTTTGTCAAAATACACAAACAAAGAGTCTAGGCTCTGTCACGACTGGGAGACCCATGGGGTGGCACACAATTGGCCCAGCATTGTCCGGGTTAGGGGAGGGTTTGGCCGGCCGGGATGTCCTTGTCCCATCACGCTCTTGTGACTACTGTAGCGGGCTGGGCTCATGCACACTGCCACGGTCGCCAGGTGTACGGTGTTTCCTCCGACACATTGGTGCGGCTGGCTCCCAGGTTAAGTGGGCATTGTGTCAAGAAGCAGTGCGGCTTGGCTGGGTCGCGTTTCGGGGGACTCAAGGCTCTTGACATTTGCCTCTCCCGAATCGGTACGGGAGTTCCAGTGATGGGACAAGACTAACTACCAATTGAATACCACAAAATTGAGGAGATAAAGGGATACAAATAAATACATTTTTAAAAAGCATGCTACACCCAAGGCAAGCTCAACTAATCCAACTGGCATTTGAGGGGAATCTTACAAGAAGATTTCGGGAGAATGGAATGATCGATTCAGGAAGTTCCACAGAACATCAAGTAGGCTGCACTTGTTTGAAAAGGTAAGATTAAAACAATCTAGCTGGTTGGATTTGATCAAAATCTTGCTTTAGCGTGTAGGGCGCTGTCCATGGTGCTGATAGAGTGCAGAGGTGATTTCGTGCCATTGAACCTGGCACTTCTTGGTCAAAAGCATTTCACTTTTGTTTATTGTGGTATAGCATGATATAAGCAGAATTCTATATAATTCCAATGCAAGAACCTAAATGATGCTACATAGAGGTATTTCATCATAGAAATGGATACATTCTATTATGGTTATCTTGGTAGCCTATTGGTATTCATTGCTGTAAACGGAACTGTATGCATTGGAAACATGTATATGGTAGGTTGGCATTGCTTAATTTATTATGTGGGTCGAATTTGAATCACAGAAGTGTATTGTGCCATATCACAACGTGTTGCTGAACACATGATTCTCCATGTTTGAAGGGAGCTGTGCGTGGCTGCATCTCACTGTAGTAGACTATGTTTTGGTTATTTGGATTTCCATTAGCCTTTTGTTTACTGCGTTGTTTACTGTTAATGTAACTAGCCTAAATAAAGATTGTCATGCCTTTATCGATCTGATATTTAGTTTACTAGGACTACTACTTGGTAACGCTGTTTTGTTTTGTTCTGTTTGCATTCACTCATTCGTATTCGCAGTTGTTGGTATTCTAAGCCAAACTGCTTTTCAGTATTTTTTGTTACATGCATGAATAACTTAGCTGCTACTTTCAGCATTTAGTTTGCAGTATTCTGGTAAGACAGCTGTGTGTACGGCTGCATTCAAATTTTCCTATGTTTATTACCAAAACAGCCTTGTTGTAGGGCTCTGTCCATTGTACTGATACAGAGCAGTAGAGATAGGCTACAGATTTCAAAAGCATCTCAATGTTCTCGGAGTCTTTGCATTTGGACTTTGTTTATTGTGGCATAGTGTGATTATATAAAGAAAATTCAATATAATTCCAAAATCAAGGAACCCCCCTAGTCACTTTATTCTGGCGCCGGGTCTGGTGTGTGTGCCAGGTGTGGATTTGCGTGATTTTCATCTCACAAATGATTAAGAAACAATCATCTTCTCATAATCTAAATCAACTATAAAGAGTATTTATCAGGGAAACTATGAAGTTTAATCCTCTCTTAATAAATTAGAAACATAATTATATTGGTCTCTTTGTAGCATGCAGAGATGCTTAATACTCACTGTACCACCTGATGGTTACACCTTTTGACCGAGTCGTGATATACAGTTGTCGGTCAGAAATAAAACACAAGGTATATTAGGAGTGGTCCAACATACTGAGTCAGAAATACCGGAGATGTAAAAGGAAGCACAGACATTTCTTATGATGTAAACATGTACATTTGTAGATATCTGATGAGAAATATGGAAAAGACCTACTAGGTCCAAGTTCAGAAGGCAAATATTGTGGAACTTTGTAGATAGAAATATCATTAATTGTCACACCCTGATCTGTTTCACCTGTCTTGTGCATGTCTCCACCCCCCTCCAGGTGTCTCCATTATATCCTGTATATTTACACCTGTGTTTTGTGTTTGTCTGTTGCCAATTCATCTTGTCCCGTGAAGTCCTACCAGCGTGTTCCTGTACTCTAGTTTTTGTTTTTCCAAGTATGACCTTTCTGCCTGTCCTGACCCTGGTCCTGCCTGCCGTCCTGTACCTGCCTGACCCTGATTTGGATTAAGACTCTTTGCCTGCCATTACTTACTTTTTGCCTGCTCCTTGTACTATAATAAACTCTGAGACTCGTACTATCTGGCTCCTGTGTCTGCATCTGGGTCTTAGCCTTAGCCTTGACAGTACGAACTGGCCTAGACTGACCCAGGAGACTTGGACCAGCTCCGCAACACAGCCTCCTCCCAAGGAGCCACCATTGGAAGACACAAGGAGTTATTACAAAGCCTTATGGATTGACTCCATACCCTTGCAGAACGCCATAACCATGCATTCAATACATTGCTGAAGCAATTCTGCAGATTCTGCGGAACCTCGCTTAACTCCTCGGGAGCGCTATGCTGGAGATTCTGGAACCTGCCTGTTTTTCTCTCCCAGTGCTCCCTCATCTTCGAGCTGCAATCATCTTCGTTCCCCTCGGACCGCTCAAAGTACCTCATAATGCTAATGTCCGGGAGGGCACTCGCCTGGGCTACGGCAGTGTGGGAGCAGTCCACCGTTTGCCAAAGTCTGGAGGAGTTTGTGGCGGAGGTGTAAAATGTGTTTGATTCTCCATTGTCCAGGCGAGAGGCTGCTTGTAAGCTGCTCCAACTACGTCGAATCCCGTAGTTTGGCAGACTAAGCAGTAGCTTTTCGCATGTTGGCAGCTGAGAGTGCCTGGAACCCAGAAGCCCTTTTTCGACACGTTCCTTCACGGATTATCGGAGGAGGATAACTTTGCGCTATTTTCACATCCGGTTGAAAAGTGTGCCAAAAGTAAACTGCTTGCTACTCAGGCCCAGAAGCTAAGATATGCATATAATTAGTAGATTTGTATAGAAAACACTGAAGTTTCTAAAACTGTTTGAATGATGTCTGTGAGTATAACAACTCACATGGCAGGCGAAAACCTGAGAAAATTCCAACCAGGAAGTGGGAAATCTGAGGTTTGTAGTTTTTCAAGTGAATGACTATCCAATATACAGTGTAAATTTGTTCCGATTGCACTTCCTAATGCTTCCACTAGATGTCAACAGTCTTTAGAATGTTGTTTCAGGCTTCTACTGTGAGGGGGAGCGAATAAGAGCTGTTTGAATCAGGGGTCTGGCAGAAAGCCTTTAGTTTGGTCACGCGCGCGGCCATGAGCTCGAGCTCCGTTCCTTTTAATTTCTAAAGACAAAGGAATTGTCCGGGTGGAATATTATTGAAGATTTATGATTAAAACATTGATTCTATACATCGTTTGACATGTTTCTACGAACTATAATATAACTTTTTTGACTTTGTCTGGACTTTGTGCTCGCGCCTTGTGCATTGGGATTACTGGACTAAACGCAAACAAAAAGGAGGTATTTGGACATAAATGATGGAATTTGTCAAACAAAACAAACATTTATTGTGGAACTGGGATTCCTGGGAGTGCATTCCGATGAAGATCATCAAAGGTAAGTGAATATTTATAATGGTATTTCTGACTTTTGTTGACTCCACAACATGGTGGCTGAGCGCTGTACTCAGATTATCGCATGGTGTGCTTTTGCCATAAAGCTTTTTTGAAATCTGACACAGCGGTTGCATTAAGGAGAAGTATATGTTTAATTCTATGCATAACACTTGTATCTTTCATCAACGTTTATGATGAGTATTCCTGTAAATTGATGTGGCTCTCTGCAAAATCACTGGATTTTTTGGAGGCAAAACATTACTGAACATAACACGCCAATGTAAACTGAGATAGCATACATGTATTGTGTAACATGAAGTGCTATGAGTACCATCTGATGAAGATCAAAGGTTAGTGGTTCATTTTCTCTATTTCTGCTTTTGTGACTCTTCTCTTTGGCTGTTTTTTTGTTTTTGTGACTAGCCGCTGACCTAACATCGCATGGTGTGCTTTCGTCGTAAAGCCTTTTTTGAAATCGGACACTGTGGTGGCATTAACAACAAGTTTATCTTTAAAATGGGGTATAATACTTGTATGTTTGAGGAATTTTAATTATGAGATTTCTGTTGTTTGAATTTGGCACCCTGCACTTTCACTGGCTGTTGTCAAATCGATCCCGTTAATGGGATTTCAGCCGTAGGAAGTTAAAAAGACCAAGCTCACCAGTAGGTACGAGTACTCTGATGAGCCGTACGAGGATTTTCCAATCTCCCATTAGTCGTACCTATCTCCATGCCACCCTGTTCTGGGGTGACCAGGCCAAGTCTCTCCGGGTGCTCATTGACTCTGGGGCTGACGAGAGCTTTATTGACGCTACCTTGGTGTCAGAGCTGGGAATCTCCACTCAACCCCTCTCCATCCCCATGGACGTCAGAGCGCTGGATGGGTGCTCTATTGGCAGAGTCACCTGCAATACGGTTCCTATCAACCTACGAGTATCAGGAAATCCAGGTGAGTGTATGCAGTTCCTGCTCATAGAATCTCCCCATGCACCCGTGGTAATAGGGTATTCATGGCTCCAGAAGCACAATCCCCTGATCGACTGGGCTACTGGTTCTATCGTGGGTTGGAGCCCTTTCTGCCATGTGCAGTGTCTTAAGTTGGCACAGCCTGCCCCGGGACGTCTTCCTACAGGCTTGGGAGAAGCCTCAGATCTCTCTGTTATTCCCACAGAGTACCTGGACCTCCAGGAGGTCTTCAACAAGGCTCGTGCTACGTCCCTCCCTCTGCATCAACCTTATGACTGCGCCATTGACCTTCTCCCGGGAACTACAACACCTCGGGGGCGGCTTTACTCCCTGTTGAGTCCAGAAACCAAGAAAATGGAGGAGTACATTGAGCACTCTCTCACTGCAGGGAGTGTTCGTTCATCTGCCTCTCCCGCCAACGCAGTGTTCCTCTTTGTGGAGAAGACAAAACCCTGTGCCTGTGTATTGACTACCGGGGCCTCATCTTCTCAGCTTTCAAACCTCTTCAGGGAGTGACCATCTTCTCTAAGTTGGACCTTCGGAACGCCTACCATCTGGTTTGGATATGTGAAGGAGATGAGTGAAAGACAGCCTTTAACACAGCTAGCGGGAACTATGAGTACTCGGTTATACCATTCGGACTGTGTTCTAGGCCCTGGTCAACGATGTGCTCCGGGACATGCTGAACCGGTTTGTGTTTGTCTACCTCGATGACATCCTTGTTTTTTCCCGTTCAGCTCAAGAACACGTCCTCCAAGTCCGACAGGTGCTTCAGCGTCTCCTGGAGAACCAGCTTATCATTAAAGCGGAGAAGTGCGAATTCCATTGCTCCACCATCTTCTCCCTAGGATACGTCATCGCTGCAGGACATATACAGATGGATCCAGACAAGGTAAGAGCGGTGGTGGATTGGCCTCAACCCACATCGAGTGCAGCTGCAACGTTTCCTGGGATTTGCTCATTTCTACCGCCCCTTCATCCGGGGTTACAGCACACGGGCTTCCCTCCTCTCAGCACTCACCACTCACAAGGTTCCATTCACATGATCTCCAGCAGCTGGGCGTTCTCTTACCTCAAACATCGATCCACTACAGCCCCTATCTTAATCCAGCCATCAAGATGGTGTTGGAGCAGTGGAAGCACTGGTTGGAAGGGGCGGAACACCCCTTCTTAGTGTGGATTGACCATAAGAACCTGGAATATCTTTTCACCGCCAAATGCATCAAGTCTAGGCAGGCTCGTTGGGCTCTGTTATTCACCAAGTTCAATTTCACTCTCTCCTACTGCCCTGGTTCCAAGAATGTGATGCCTGATGCACTCTCACATTTGTATAGCCCCGCTGCTACTCAGTTTGACCCCAATACACCCTCCCTACCTCCTGTCTAGTGGCTGCACTCGTCTGGGGTATAGAGAGCCTGATTCGGGGTGGGTCCGGCTAACCAGATGTTTATCCCGGACTCTGCCAATTCCCCAATCCTGAAATGGGCACATTCCTAGAGACTGACCTGCCATCCAGGCTCCAGTTGGACCCTGGCTTTCATCCGACAACGCTTTTGGTTGCCTTCCATGATTCCTGATGTCTCCACATTCGTTGCCGCCTGCACTGTATGTGAACAAAATAAGACTCTGCGGCAAGCTCTGGCTGGCCTTCTTCAAACACTCCCTGTTCCTCACTGCCCTGGTCCCATATATCCCTGGACTTTGTTACTGATCTTCCTCTGTCAGATGGCAACACCACATCATGATGGTGGTGTATTGGTTTTCTAAAGCTGCCCATTTTATTCCCCTTACCAAGTTACCCTTAGCCAAGAAGACGCTCATGGTGCAGAGGGTATTGCTTTTCACTCGGGACCTGCCCCTCCGGATGGAGTCCCATAAACTTTCCCCCAGTTTCATACCACCCTTTCCCCATCTCTAAAATCCTTAGCCCATTTGCAGTTCATCTTCTGTTGCCCCGCACCCTCCATATACATCCCACTTTTCATGTGTCTAGAATTAAACCCCTGTCTCACAGCCCCTTGTCTCCTGTTTCCTAATATAGATGATGTTTCCTTATTCTACATGTCAGAGAGGCCAATTTTGTTTTAATTCCATCTGAATGCTTCACAACATTGTGGCCTTCTGCTGTTATGGTACTTTGTGAGAGCAGCAATCACACTAACTTCCTGCTGTTATGGTACTTTTTGAGTGCCACAATAACTTGTTCCTGGTGTGTGCTGGTACTTACTGTGCTCCAGCCAACCTGCCAGCCCTGGTCAGCTGAAAACATGGAAAGTAGAGAGAAGGAGGCAATGGTCCTCAGAACACAGTCATCTCTAAGAAAAGGACCGTCTGGAGAAAGGGAGAGAGTAAAAAAGAATGAGAGAGGGGGGAGGGAAAGACCAACAGACAATGAAACCACAATGTCTGTAGCCTTGAAAACCCATCATACATTCTGCACGACATGTACAGGGGACATGTACAATCGCAAGCATTTTGGCCTGTTTTCCTTCATAACACAACAGTTAGCACCACCTGAAGAACTACTCGAGCCACTTTGGACATACAGTAGTACCGCAAGCTACGTGTCCCTCTGGGCACACCATGGGGCGAGATGTTGATAAATGGGATTTCAACCTCTGAAAAAGACAGCCAATTGTTAGTTGAATTTCCAATGTCTTATCACTATGCTTTCAACCATCTATAAGCACAATCAAATTCCAAAGAAAGAACTATCTCTGATTTTTGGTTTAGTTGTCACCCAAATGTCTATCACTGCGCTTTCAACCATTTAAAAGCACGGGAAAGTTAAAATAGGAATACAATGTCAAACATTTAGTTTATACAACATGCAACAGCTAAAGGGTAGAGCTACCGCTTTCAAGGAGCGGGACTCAAACCCGGAAGCTTATAAGAAATCTCGCTATGCCATCAGAGAAACAATCAAACAGGCAAAGCATCAATACAGGACTAAGATCGAATCGTACTACACCGGCTCCGACGCTCAGCGGATGTGGCAGGGCTTGCAAACTATTACAGACTACAAAAGAAAGTACAGCCGAGAGCTGCCCAGTGACACAACCCTACCAGACAAGCTAAATTACTTCTATGCTCGCTTCGTGGCAAGTAACACTGAAACATGCATGAGAGCATCAGCTGTTCTGGACCACTGTGTGATAACGCTCTCCGCAGCCGATGTGAGTAAGACCTTTAAAAAGGTTAACATTCACAAGGCCACAGGGCCAGACGGATTACCAGGACGTGTACTCCGAGCATGCACTGACCAACTGGCAAGTGTCTTCACTGACATTTTCAACCTCTCCCTGTCTGAGTCTGTAATACCAACATGTTTCAAGCAGACCACCATAGTCCCTGTGCCCAAAAACATTAAGGTAACCTGCCTAAATGACTACCAACCCGTAGCACTCACGTCTGTAGCCATGAAGTGCTTTGAAAGGCTGGTCATGGCTCACATCAACACCATTATCCCAGAAACCCTACCCCACCACTCCAATTTGCATACCGCCGTAACAGATCCACAGATGATGCAATCTCTTTTGCACTCCACACTGCCCTTTCCCACCTGGACAAAAGGAACACCTATGTGAGAATACTATCCATTGACTACAGCTCAGCGTTCAACACCATAGTGTCCTTAGCTCATCACTAAGCTAAGGACCCCGGGACTAAACACGTCCCTCTGCAACTGGATCCTGGACTTCCTGACGGGCCATCCCTCAGGTGGTAAGGGTAGGTAACAACATATCCGCCACGCTGATCCTCAACACGGGGGCCCCTCGGGTGCGTGCTCAGTCCCCTCCTGTACTCCCTGTTCACCCATGACTGCACGGCCAGGCACGACTCCAACACCATCATTAAGTTTGCCGATGATACAACAATGGTAGGCCTGATCACCGACAAAGATGAGACAGACTATAGGGAGGGGATCAGAGACCTGGCCGTGTGGTGCCAGGACAACAACCTCTCCCTCAATGTGATCAAAACAAAGAGGATGATTGTAGACTGCAGGAAAATATAGTCCGACACGCCCCCATTCTCATCGATGGAGCTACAGTGGAGCAGGTTAAGAGCTTCAAGTTCCTTGGTGTCCACATCACCAACAAACTGACATGGTCCAACCACACCAATTGTGAAGAGGGCACAACAAAACCTATTCCCCCTCAGGAGACTGAAAAGATTTGGCATGGGTCCTCAGATCCTCAAAAGGTTCTACAGCTGCACCATCGAGAGCATCCCAATGGGTTGCATCACAGCCTGGTATGGTAACTGCTCGGCCTCCGACCACAAGGCATTACAGAAGCTAGTGCATACGGCCCAGTACTTCAACTGGGGCCAAGCTTCCTGCCATCCAGGACCTCTATACCAGGCGGTGTCAGAGGAAGGCCCTAAAAATGAGTCATTTTAAGGTTGAATGTTACATTCGTTTATAGGACAGCCTTAACTTTAGGCTACTTACTGTAAAAGTAATTGAATTATGTTTGGTTGACAATGCAACAAAATCTTAACATTTATAGGAGATGTATCTACTGCTTAGATAGTTCCATCTGAGCCACTGGCTTAATCCCATTTTTCAACTTGTGTTTTTGATTTGGAGACGTGAATCCAACATATCATTTGTTAACTTGTCGACAAGTTAATAGGCCATTTATTGCATTTTAAAAGTGATATGGAATTGTGCTTGGTTGTTAACGCAACCAAATATCAAGAGGATATTTATCCTCTGCTTGGATAATTCCATCTTTGGAACCAACATACAGTATCAAAGATTCCTTTGTAGACCAAATTAAATTAAAAGCAGACTAAGTCCCTGGCACAGCAGAAGATACATTTCCTTCAAATGTTGAAATGTGGCTGCGCTGACAACCAAAAACAATTTAATATCATAAAATTTTAAATCAACCAGAGCTTGAAACCACAGGCCTTGAATTCTGGGTTGAATTGAAACCATAACTGTTGATCACTTTGCAAATGCTACACAGGCCTAAATAGCATAATTGATGATGTATGAGAGATAAAGTTTGGTCACATTTAATTTGCTCTGTTAAACCTACCCTTTGGATTGACTTCGATAGCAACAGTGAATATATATTTTTTTAAAGTAGAGATCAATCAACTATAATTCTCATGAATCAATATCACATTGGTAATAGTCAGTGACAAATATCATCGATTAGCTGGGCTTGGTTAAAACCCTGGATGGGAGACCAATGGGTCGCTTAACTCTCCCGTAGGAGGTGCTGCCCAACCTATTGTTTATTTTTCTGATACTGGATATAACGTTGACGATCTGACATTGTTTTAAAGGTTACAAATTCAACATATTTTGTACAAGGTTGAAATGTCGTTATCATGACACAATCCTGTGGTTGATGTTTCACCTTCAAAACAATAGATTTGATCACTTTTTTTCAAATCCATGTATTTTCCACGTGGATTCCATGTTACAATATGTTAACAAATTACGTTGAAACAACGTTGATTTAACCATTTTGTGCCCAGTGGGATACTTCTAGCAGCACTACGATGCATGTGGTTGCCTTCATGAGTGGAAGTTGGGATTGTGTCACATAATTGTGAACTCTTGCTGACTGAAGAGAAAGTGTACAGTGTGTAGGATCAGTTTGATCTCAATCACAGCTCTGAGAGATTTTGATAAGATCCTGAGCCTTAACACCTCTATTTTCAATGCACAAATTTGATCCACCATTTTGTTTGTGGACACTTAATGTACTACTCCAATCATGTCTTAAAGGCGATAAAGAGGTCTAATTTGCTGAAGAGTGTATCAGTATCTCAAAATTGATTGTGTATCCTACTCAAAAAGGCAATTCAGTCGAGGTTTCATTTATTTATAGCATATTTTAGTGTAAATCTCCAAGCCGTGAAATGATAGCAGATGTAATATTGATGTCCCAAATCGATATAATTTATTAAATCTGTAATCGAGTGTAAAGTGCTTGGCAAATGCTGTAGTCTGCTAAGTGATTTCAGTTCTCATGAGTGTCTTCTTATGTGGTAACATAAGTAAGTAAGTTGCCTTGCACAAGCCTTGGTTTGTGTGAGCCAGAAAGGCTCATAGGAGCAGGAGCCTATCTCCTGTTTCTGTAGCGTGCGGCAGCTTGATGTACAAATACAGAACCTTGAGTCTATCACAGGGCCCTACCCCCAATCTCTCTCCTTATGTGGTAAAATATGATATAAGTCTAATAAAAAGCATGAGCAGGTGCACCCCCAGGGAAAAGTATTTAGTGTAGAGGTGCTGACAAAACGGAGAATAAACTGTAAGCTATAAAAAGCAAAGAGAGTCGCACACTCCACATGTTTAACCTCCAAGTAAATTATTGAGTAAAAAAAAACACCAACGTTTCGGCATCACTGTGCTTCTTCAAGGTTTTTTTCACCCAATAAATTACTGGGAGGTTAAACATACGGAGTGTGCGACTCTTTGTTTTTATAGCTTATTGTAAAATATGATATAACAAACCTTATATTCCAAATAACAGTGCAAGTATTGTACATTGTTGTATATTATGTACTGTATGTTAAATATACTATATATTATGCAGGTATTTTTATTTGTTCGTTAAAATTGAATGGGCTAGCAATATTTCCCAAATTAAAAAAATCATGTTTTCAGTTTATTCAAGTGTATTTAATTAATTGCCCATGTGCAATAAACCAACTTCCATCCCAACTGATGACCACTGAAGCCTTTAAGACCAAGAGAAGCCTGATTTAATAAAATGTCTACAAGGATCATTTCTCATCAGATATCCTATAGAAAACAAAAAAGACCTTAAATGATCTCTTCTTTTTTAAAGATGAGATGACCTGCAAGCTGTAAACCCAATATTATTTGGAGGGCATGCTTAATAGCGATCCACTCCAATACCACCCAGACTGCATTAATCTACTCCATTCTTGATCTCCCTAATCTCATTGAAATATTATTCTGTGTGGCCTCCCTCTGCTATTGTTGGATTTAGGGGACATCTGGGATGGCATTTGGAAGCAGATGCGAGGGTGCCATTACGGTTGCCCGCGCCTCGTCAGACATATTTCTTCCATCAGCGTAACCGCAGCAATGAGGTTTTCGGGGAGGAATCCGACCCGGAGGTTGGCCTCGTCTTCCAGACCAATCTGTTTCCGGGCGAACACACTTATACACACACACCTTAATGCACACAAACACACAACTAGTGTACACTCACTCACACACACATTGTACTCCAAGCCATATAGGCGCATATTGCTTAATGAGGGTTACTCCAGTGCCAGACTGGTGAGTGATTGACAGGACACAGGTGCATTGAGTGGCGGGTCGTCCACAGCACAAAAGGATTGAGATGGAAGTCTCCAAAGCAAGCCTAGACATGCAAGGCAGGAAGGTTTCTGGGCCTGTGGTGGAGAGCTACAAAACGCTTGACCCAAGGTGACTTCCCTACACTCTTTTCTCAGTCTGTCTCCTTCTGAAATTGCTATGATAGAGCATGTTGAAGTTGCTGCAGAAAGTTTACAAAGCAAAATGATTGTTTTGTAGTGTTACTGCCACCATAGTGGGATTACTGCCACCATATTGTCTTGTTTTCTGATCTGGTTTGAAAACCCAGTCATGAATACTCAAGACTTTTTCGTACCATGTTAGAAGAATTAACGTATTAGGTTAGGAGAATTAACGTAGCAGGTTAGGAGAATTAACGTAACAGGTTAGGAGAAATAACGTGGCAAGTTCGGAGAATTAACATAGCAGGTTAGAAAAATTAACGTAGCAGGTTAGGAGAATTAACGTAGCAGGTTAGGAGAATTAACGTAGCAGGTTAGGAGAATTAATGTGGCAGCTTAGGAGAACTAGGCTAAAGTTAGGGAAAGGGTTAGGGTTAGCGAAAAAGCTCTCCTAACCTGCCACAAAAAACCACTTCCGGTCATAGGTGTATCGAAGTGGCGTGAAAAGAGTGTGTCCCATGAATACACAATGTGATTGTGGAATGTGTTATGTAGCCTTCCTATCTGGTTGACATTCTGATTGATAACCTGATATCTTCATATACTAGAGAAGCCTATCTGTCCCTCTGTTTGTGTATACTTGTCCTTGTTATCTGTTCATGCAGACTTTCCCTTGTTGCTCAGCACTCTCCTGTTGAGCTATCTGCCTCATGGCTGTGTTGCTATCATTAAGTCTGAGAAGGACAAAATCCTACTTCAAACTAACAACATCTTAAACAGGCTTTAAAGAGATACTTTGAGATTTTGGCAATAAATGCCTTTATCTTCTTCCCCAGAGTCAGATTAACTGGTGGACACCATGTTCATGTCTCTGTGTCCAGTATGAAGGAAGTTAAGAGGTAATTTTGCGAGCCAATGTTAACTATGAGTTCATCTGACACTGGGGAAGTAGATATTGAGAAAATCACAAAGTATCACTTGTCCATATGTTAAAGTATTTTAATTAGCTGTTCACAAGTTATATTTTGTAGTGGGACCAGACATTGATGATATGTATTTGTACAGTATATTTATATAATATAAATGGAAGAATAACAATGGCATATTTCCCCTGTCTTTTACACGAAACCAGTGTCTATGTGGTTCATGTAATTACTATGTGTTGTGTGGTCTTTTACAAAAGCTATGTTTTTACTTCAGTTATCGTTCTCTGACAAATTATAAGGGCGGTAATGATATGCCATTCATGTTTCTCCCAGCTATTATCTCATTTTAATGGATATGTGCCTGCTTCATTGTTTCCCTTGGAGCTTTTATTATTACATTCTTTATGGAATGTGTGTTTTGATTTGATTTATTAGGATCTACAGCTAGTCTTACTGGGGTCCGACACACAACAAAAAATACATTACAGGCGAAAGGTGTGTGTGGGTGGGTGTTGTGTGTGTGTGTGTGTATATGGGTGTTTGGGTGGGTGTTGTGGGTGTGTGTGTGTGTGTGTGTGTGTGTATTTGGGTGTTGTGTCTGTGTATTTGGGTGCTGTGTCTGTGTATTTGGGTGCTGTGTCTGTGTATTTGGGTGCTGTGTCTGTGTATTTGGGTGCTGTGTCTGTGTGCATGCAAGAAAAACAAAAGTAGTTCATGGTTCATGCTCAGTAGTTCATGGCTTGGCTGAAACATACATCTCCCAGATAAATGGGGGTTTACCCGCCGACTACAGTTTGGAAAAATGGCTGTTGATGTAGGAAGCAATGCAGGCATCTGTTGGGGCACCATCTGGGCCCACCTTGCTAATGAGCATGATGGACCCTTTTAATAACTTTCCTAATGTCTGCTACATCACAACAGTGAGAGGTGTGAATGCACCAAGACAAGACCCTGGATGGCAGTAATTAGCTATTTTTGTTTGTGTGAAGCCAACTTAATTCACAATGTGGGGAGATTGTAGGGACTAGGGTTTGATGTTCATTAGTTAGCACCTGTGAGTTGGTTGTGTGGGGGTCTTTGATCCTGAAGGGTCACCACACTTTGCCTCAACATTGTTGTTATGCTAGCTGAGGAACTTGAGCATGTAAGAGTGATAGCTAATAAGCCAGAGACATTTATAAAGAACAAAGTCTCGTTCTTCCAACACAACATTGGTGACGAGCATGGCTGATTCTGCACCTGTCATCCCCACCATCTCTCTGCCTCCTCCTGACCCGTTTCTGAGTCACCCAGGCGATCCTGGGAGCAATGGAAAGGCTTGTTTGAAACGTACCTAATAGCCATAGGACTGGACACTGTTGCCGGCTCCAGGAAACATGCTATTCTCCTACACTGCCTCGGAGAGGAGGGGCGCTGCATTTTCATCACTTTGGTTCTTTCGGCCTCATAAGAAGAAACAATAGCAGCTCTCAACTAACATTTTTTTTAATCTCCAAACTTTCTACTGAGATTGCAAGCTAGTGAGTCCGCTAGCCAGTTTGTATCTGATTTGAAAGCTCTAGCACAGTCATGTAATTTTGGAGCAATACAAGACGAACTGAAAACACATCCAAAACACATCCAGGGAGCAGTCAGGGCAGCAGCTACATACTAGGTATGACGTGTGTGTGACTTAGACTCAACCTCCAGCAATACAGCTAGCACGGCCCTACCAAGGGCGCCAGCAGAGGCGCTGTGGAAATTGTGGATCTACCCATCACGCTACAAGGGCCCCAGATATGCAGACACTGACGGATCAGCGCAACCACGTGCCTACGACAGCCACAACACACAGGCAGTGATCCAAACAGTGGGGATTGAATTCTTGAGGTGGAGTAACTCTGCCAAATCACGGTCGAACCAGGAGCTGAACCTGTCTTTAATTCTCATTTTCTTTATGGGGGCGTGTTTGTGAACATTACCACATTCTAAGTACTAATCAGTCCCTCACAAATGGAATGCACGCACACATGGCTGAAGGTTGCTCTCTAGGGACTGCATTCTCCCAGATCCTTCGCCACTATCGCGCAGCTAGTCACTCTACTCCGGGAGTCTCCCTCGCCCTCACTCATGTTGGGGCGTGAGCTTGTGCTGCCCCCGACCAGACTCCGCCCACCAAGGGCACTGCCACCTCACCCACCAGTTTGGTCTTCAGTGCAGAAGCATCAGCGTGACATAAAGCAGATAGGAAGCACAGAGCCCAGCCGACAATCATCAAGGTGTCTGACTGGGTCAGAGCCAGTCGATCTCATCAGGCAAACAAACTGAGCACCTTCTGGACCTTTCCAAGTCAGGTCAGTTGTCAACTGGTCCCAGTGACCTTTCAACTGGCAGATGATCTCATTGGCATGCCAGCTGTCTCCACAGGGTTCCTGCTCCCGTGAACACACCCAACGTGGCCACTGCTCCAGTGATCGGAGCATACCCTGTACTGACAGCTGTCTGGGTTCAGATCTTGATGGGCAAAAATGCTTCTTTGCTTTTTTGACAGTTCTTGAGTCTTATCTCCTTGGTGTTTCATGATTGCGGGTAATTTGTAAACATATTTTTTTATATTGTCTTTCCTGGCATGTTAGAGCAGCCAAATACTGCATTGATCATTTATCAACTAGTTTTAGGAACTGTTATCATGCAGCTGTTGTTAAATGCAAAAATTGATGCTGTGGTCTTCCAACATGGTTACCAGTAGGCATCGTATGTCACCTGGCAACATAGCTGTGGGAAATAAAACAAATAAAAAAATGATATTAATAAAATGAAATATGTTTTGAAAATGATGTTTTTACAAAAGTCGGGCACTGGGTCGTTACTAGTCCTGTATTAGCAGACCAATGTAGCCCTGTAGTGTTGGCTTTGAGTTGGATCGCAGAGTGAAGGAAAAGCAGCCAACAAGTGCTCAGCATATGTGGGAACTCCTTCAAGACTGTTAGAAAAGCATTCCAGTTTAAGCTGTTTGAATCTCAACTAAAAATGATTTAGATTTGTTTAACACTTTTTTGGTTACTACATGATTCCATATGTGTTATTTCATAGTTTGTCTTCACTATTATTCTACAATGTAGAAAATAGTAAAAATAAAGAAAAACCCTTGAAGGTTTGTCCAATCTTTTGACTGGTATTGTACATAGACCGTCAAATACCCCCAATCTTTTTTCTTGTGCCCCACCCTGTATTAACAGCTCACGACAGAAAACAATTCACCCCAGGTGAAGTGGGTTAGCGTTGATTGCATTCGTTTTGGAACTGGGCTGCATCCCGGGCATAAGCCAGGTGCTCAGTTTTGGCCGATGGTGAAATTGGCTCAAAACAAAAGTGAAGTAGGTTAAGCATGTGGAGTGATGAGTAGGATTCTGTTTTCACATGTAAAAGTGATTGCTTTTGATAAAAAAAAAGATTTATCTGCCTTCCCAATTAAACTAGTTGTACTTGCAAACATATTTTATGGGAAAGAGATATATTTCTAAAAGATGCATCATGCTGCCTTGTTGGCAACATGACCGAGCGGCGCACATTTCTGCTCCTCTATCATCGCTTTTTCCCGTTCAAGTCACGGCTGATAGCCCGGTGCACTTTATCGATCTCGCTCATTGGCTTAGAATGACGGCTCCCTTCCAATCAGGCAATGCAACGTTGATTGATAAATGTGTCGACCCTGACAGCCGGGCGGAGGGAAAGACAGACAATTAGAACGCTTGCTTGAGGAGAGCCCCCCTCCCCCCATACAGGGGTTTCCATAGAAACGTCAGATGTAAGAGTTTGGCTTTCTAGTCTGTCGTGGAGGAGAATGAAGAGAGGGAGGAGATGGCTGTGTCGAATGTGGAACTACGGAGGCATCAGAAGTGATGTCGTCTACAACAACAACACAAGTGTTTGGACTTGCTACTTACAATACCTTCCTAAATATCCATGTCCACACTACAGCACAAGTGTTAGGACTTGTTACTATACCTTCCCAAATCTCCATGCAATGCCCAGTTCAACACTGAATAATGCACTACTACTCAGCTGCTGACGGCTAAGGATGAAACCAGATCTACCAGGAAAATATGTGTGTGCATATGTCGATCATCCTGGACGTGGTGACATGTTGCCATTTACGTGTCATTCATTTCGATGACATCAGTACATCAATTATTATGGATGATTATTAATGATAAAGCCATTATACCTCTAGCATACAAATGCTCAGCTCCAGTGTAGCTTTGGGTTGTAACCATACAGCTTGGATATTAGCATACCTCTGTCCCGTTAAGGTAATCAATTTAAGATTGACATTTATCTATATTCCGGAGGGAGAGCGATCGCGAGCTGTGAGAAAAAGATTGACTGAAGGTGCATTTAAAAGGATACTGTTGTTCTGCCACCTAGTGGGCATTAAGATAATTTCAGTTGCACTGAAAGGGGACATGGAGACTATTTCATGACTAGTAAATAGAATAATTTGAATATTGTGCCATCTTATACAGATATGTTTTTTTTCGAGCTTGGCGCTTCCAACGCCACCGTTACAAACAGGTATGCACGCATGACTAAGTAGCTTTACATAAAAGCGTCTGCTAAATGGCATATATACACTGAGTGTACAAAACCTTAAGAACACCTTCCTAATATTGAGTTGCACCCCTTTTGACCTCAGAACAACCTCAATTTCGTCGGGCATGGACTCTACAAGGTGTTAAAAGCGCTCCACAGGGATGCTGGCCCATGTTGACTCTAATGCTTCCCACAGTTGTGTTAAGTTGTCTGGATGTCCTTTGGGTGGTGGACCATTCTTGATACACACGGGAAACTGTTGAGTGTGAAAAACTCTGCAGCGTTGCAGTTCTTGACACAAACCTGTGCGCCTGGCACCGACTAGCATACCACGTTCAACAAATGAATGAATTACTTTTTATTTTAGTGTCAAATCGCCAATTGTCAACCCATCCCTTATGGGATTAATTGACACATAAACAAACATTACAATAATTCACTGTGGCAATTAAATTATAATTCTTCTTCCGGTGTTCGCTGCATTGCGCATCACATAAAAAGTGAAAAAATGTAAGGTAAAAATCAATACATAATAGTAAATAAGGTGATCCAAACAATAATTATATCCCTAGAGCAGTAAAATAATATACATACATACTGTACCTTACCAGTCAAAAGTTTGGACAAACCTACTCATTCTAGGGGTTTTCTTAATTTCTACATTGTAGAATAGTAGTGAAGACATCAAAACTTTTAAGTAACACATATAGAATTATGTAGTCACCAAAAAAGCAGCTATTTATATAACATTCTGTTAGTTGCAAGAATTATGCTCTCTAACTCTTAGCAAATGGCTCCTGAGACCTTAACCTCAGTCAAATGTTAATTATCTCGAGCTGGTCTCCTCATCCATATTATCAAAGACAAGGGTAAAACTACACTTCTATATACAGTGGGGCAAAAAAGTATTTAGTCAGCCACCAATTGTTCAAGTTCTCCGACTTAAAAATATGAGAGAGGCCTGTAATTTTCATCATAGGTACACTTCAACTATGACAGACAAAATGAGAGAAAAAAAAACCCAGAAAATCACATTGTAGGATTTTTAATGAATTTATTTGCAAATTATGGTGGAAAATAAGCCATTTGCTAAGAGTTAGAGAGCATAATTCTTGCAACTAACAGAATGTTATATAAATTACAGGCATCTCTCATCTTTTTAAGTGGGAGAACTTGCACAATTGGTGGCTGACTAAATACTTTTTTGCCCCACTGTATCTACCTACCATGCCAACCTATCTGACTGAAAATGTCTTTGATAATACTCGGGGAAAATGCTAAGAAAAATAAATTACTGTTCCCCTTTAAAGAATATAGTTACACGCTTTATGAAGTGTATTTTTTCACGTCAAGAACAGTTGTGGAGAGACGCACCTGTGGAATAGAAGGAGGTGAAATGTGATTAAGTTGCGACCTTCATTTATTGTTTGCAAAAACCAGAAGCTTCCGCAGTGATTTATGGCTGTCAGAGCTCGTCCTAATTTCCGTCTGGGTGACACACCGACGCTAGCGTGAATCATACTTCAGGCGCTGACAGGAGAGTTGCAGAGCTATCTCCCCCTCCTCCCGCCTCTCCTCCTCTTCCCTCCCACTCTACCTCTCAGCGACTGTCAGAAGCGCCGTGATTGAAGATTGTCATGCAGGGGTAGGCTCGCACATCTCCATTGAGTATCAATGCCCTCTAGAAAAGTGTTCAAAGGAAATCGAGAAAGAAAATACATATCACTTTAGATTTTTTTGATTCATGACTCCAATGTGTCCCCCACCTGCATGCGCACAGCTTGGGTAGGTACACGCCTACTCACCCACACAGACACATGTGCATGCATTCACTTACCATGAGCGCATACACATACGCAAACGAATAAGCACGCACACACACTTATATACACTCTTTTATGTACTACACACGTGTGTAATACACACACACTCAATCTATCCTTCCACTCTCTTTATTCTCAGTCCCTGTTGGCACTGCAACGTCTACCTGGATCTGGGCCTCATTAATATCCGTGCATGCAGCCTGGTTTGGAGTTGAGGTAGGAAATTTAAGTTTTAAATGTCACCTTTGGTTCCTTGGCTTCTGGGAAAGGGCTACAGAGAAGGGAATGGGACTGGTTTGGGATCTGCTGATCCCTAGCCTTTGGGACAGACGGCACTTTCGGACCCTTGGACGAGGAAGCGGGTGGGCCATGCCAAACGGCGTAGGGGGCGTGGACAAGGGTCGCATCGCTCAATCAAGGCCACGAACCGCAGTGTCAAGAGGGTGGGCGATGCCCCAGCTGCCGAGTTGGCCGTCGTGACTCTAACGATGGGTCAGCGGCCAATAATAGGTCTGGACTGGCCATGACTAGATACCTCTCTTCCTCTCAATCAAAGATTAGCAGTAATGGAAATAGTGTGGAAGCAGTGTCTTCACTATGGTTTAAGCCAGACTTGGAGTTAATTGGGGTTAAATTGGAAATAGAATTTGAAGTGGAAAACCTAAGAAATGAATATGGTTGCTTGCTTTCCAATTCAGATTTAATTACCAAATCAGTTATGGATTGACTGTAATTGAAAATACATTGACCCTTCCATGTAAGCCTATGTTCCCTTTCATACAATGCTGATACTATCTGCCACAAAACAATTACTCATATTTTTATCCTCTTTCAATTGTGCTTCTCACGTCTGCTATCTTTGACTAATGACGCAGGTTGTTTGTCAACACGTCCCCGCAAGTGGCATATTTGGCAGTGACATTGAGCGACTGCATCTTATTGAAAATAACAAAATTGGATGTTTTCCAATTAAAAAGAGAAATGCCAGGAATGAAAGAAGAAGCTCACTTGTGCCTAGCCTGTTTTCCAAGAGCTAAAAGAGAGTTGCTCTGCTTAACCAAACTGAGCAATCAAATTCTAGTTAACCTTGAAATCCCAATTGTCCCAGCAAAGTAAAGTTCAGCCATCTGTGCAGCATTCATCCCAACGCTGTAAGAGTGTGTCGCAGTGCAATCTAGTTGTTAATGTCTTCTATTTACTCTTACCCACCTGGTTCTACCAATCACCTAACGTGCTAGAAATTGAAATACTGTGTGGTCTTACACTTCAATAAGCTTGTAATTGCACATTTGCAGTTTTAGTTACAGCTTTCTATTGTCTAACAACGTTACAGAATCATTGGGATAGGCTTGCACCCATGTTCGTGTTTCTGTTCAACTAACAAAATAGTGATTGTGTAATGATATATACATTGCTGTCAAAAACATCTGCTATCTACCACGAATGCGTTTCACAATGACTTCCCATAGGACCGCGGTCTAAACAGACTCGTATTTCTCCATTATCCCTTTAGACCTGTTTGGTAGGTGGAGACTCTTATTACTCCCATGGTTTTAAAGTGGAACTGACAAACTTTCAAACCCTTTTCAAACCTTGAATACACTACATCTTTGCATTTCTTGCAACAACAGGTTAAGATCCGTCCAACCCGAGACTCTGCCTCCTGGTGTATTTAAACACTTAGCCCAGTCTGTGGACAGGAATCTTGAAATCGTAGATAGTGGTTCGAGCTCATATTCTCATAACTCTTATATCTTTCTACCTTCATTTCTACCTGGAAGGTATAACATGACTGGCAGTTTTGGAAAAGTTCAGTTTCTCAATCTGTTGCATTAAAGCGCTGTTTGGGACAGAAACAAGGTCAAATTGAAATATGAGGCTTTTGAACATAAATATTATCATTCATAGTCAGTCATTGGCTAACTCAGTGGAGGCTTTTGGTTCCTCCAATCAAAGACCTTGAGGTGGGTTGATTGACAGAACCTGGCAATCCCTTGTCACACTTACAGTCAAACTACACCCCTCTTCTTCTGAGTAGATAGATCCTTACAATGCCTATAAGCCACAGTTTATCCATTTGATGATGCCCTTCGCTCTACCAAGCAAAGACGGTCTTTCTCTCTCTCTATTTGTGTGTGTGTGTGATTGAGTGTGGTCTGTGTCTTGAATAAAACATGTGCCACTGTGTATCTCCACCGTCTGTGTGTGTACAGTCTGTGTTGGTATGAATATGATGCCATCACTATGCTCAGACTCTGCATGACACTATTGCCAAGCATTGAATATGTGTCTGACTGAAACTACAGTAGCTTCAACTTTGTTATCACTGTGTGCTTAGTCTGCAACCATCATGTCCTTAGGCTGTATGTCAACCCATTGCAATTCCAGGAAGTGTGTGTGTATGGTATGACGCTATCTCTATTCACAGAGTCTGAATTCTTCAGCATCACCATTGGGTAGAATCACACCTCTTCTCTGGTACGCAGTGAAACAGTGCCATCTATGGATAGGATGTAGACTACATTTAAAAAAAAAATTTTTTTTTAACTAGGCAAGTCAGTTAAGAACAAATTCTTATTTACAATGACGCCCTAGGAACAGTGGGTTAATTGCTTTGTTCAGGGGCAGAACGACAGCTTTTTTACCTTGTCAGCTCTGGTATTTGATCTAGCATCCTTTCGGTTACTGGCCCAATGCTCTAACCACTAGGCTACCTGCCTAAGTGGAGAGAAAATAATTACATTCTTAGCAGGTAGGAAAGGAGGATGTACAACTGAATGCGTTCAACCGAAATGTGTCTTCCGCATTGAATCCAACCCCTCTGAATCAGAGAGATGCAGGGGGCTGCCTTAATCCACATCTTGGGGCCCAGGGAACAGTGGGTTAACTGCCTTGCTCAGGGGCAGAATTACTTATTTTTACCTTGTCAGCTCGGGGATTCGATCCAGCAGCCTTTCGGTTACAGGCCAAACACTCCTACCCGCCAGGCTACCTGTACACAACCACAACCATACATATGCAACAAATTATATGAATTCCCTTCTCTTAAAGAAATACAATTATAGATATGTCATTTTCTATGAAAAAATGCCTTTCATTCACTTGCTTTGGATTTGTATTTTTTATATATATAAATAATTACACAGTGTCAGTGATGGATATGTACTGTACATCCAGTGGTAAGCAAACCCACTGCTCACTAGCAGCAGACCTGGGTTCAAATATGATATATGTGATTGATTGATTGAGCTTGCCTGATGTAATGGACTAATAGAATGCTCCTAAAACTACAAACCCCACCCTTCTGGCACTCCAGGCAGGCTAGAGCAAACGCTCCAAGTATTTAATTTATTTCAAATAGTTTTGGAACACAGGTCTGACTAGAAGAGCCAGTGCCCTGGCTTCATGATCGTAAATATTCAGCTGACTGAAGAAAATAAGTCTCATATGTCAGGTTCCGGTGCTCTCAATCATGCTTATTGTTGTTATGAAAGCCTGTCAGCTCAGAGCAATATTCTATCCACTGCAGGATTCTTCCATTTTTTCCTCACTATTAACAGCCTAATAGCATTTCCAGTTTACGGATGCCTTGGGACCCACAGGAGATGTAGATTCATTCTGATCTGTCAAATCATGTGTGCTCATTTGAAATATGCTTTCGAGGGTAAAAGTCTATTTTTGGAGATGCTCCACCCTCCCCTAACATACTCTCATAAACAAATTGCGTAGCTCCCAAATGACTGTCCTGTGATAAAATGAATAGATGTTTACTGTGTGGTACAGTACGTGGGTTCCACTGCTCTAACCATTATCTCTATTTCAAAAGTTTAGCCTATGAAGTGATCTAAGGTCTGAGAGAGAGAGAGAGAGAACCAGGTGCTAAGCTTAGTCTGTGAGATGATTCCCCTAGCCACCAGGTAGAGATAACCCCCTCCTGTTACTTCACCCCTTCACCATCCCTCCTGTCTTCTATCAAATAGGAAGTGCAGGGCTGAAAACAGTACAATGTGTTCTGGCAAATACCCAGAGCCCAACGAGTCTGGAAGCCTGGGGTCCTCCAGGGCCAAGAGTCTGTCAGTTCTGTCTTCACTCTCAGCCCTCAATTACTGAATCAAAGGAGAGGAGAGGCCCAATCCTATGTTACACCAGGTCTTCATCTCCTCACCCCAAACCTGACGGGCACACACGGTGTAGCAGAACCCTTGGGAACCTTGCAAGTGAGCTGGTGGTTGTGCTCCAAGGAAGCTCTTTGTCTCTCGGGCAAAGACACATCTCTCGTACCCCCATCCCCCACCATCTTACAAACATTGGTTGTATGTACTGGTTATGCAGTTTCCCCCAGCAACCACTGCATTTAAAAACTGCTTGTAGTCCTACAAAGGGAAACGTACTCTTTATCTGGTGCTTGTTGACTGATCATTTCCATGCACAGAGAAAGGTTGAGGCTCAGCCCGGAAGAGAAGATGAGATGACAGCTGAAATATTAATGTGACTGCTACCACTCGAATAGTTTATTATGACAGACAGGCTACAAAAATAACTTCATTTTCTCTTCTGCATCGCGTACACCGAGGATAAATATTCTCCAGACAATTTCTGCTGGGTTGTGCTCCAAAGCCCTGGAGAAAAGACTTCATAAAATCCTTGCACCAGTAAGGTTTTTCAGTGCAGCACGTGGCAAACTGAATTTTCAGTGGCAAGGGAGCTTGAAAGGTTTGCCAGGATCCGTGTTACATGACAAGTCAAGCTCCCTTTTTTATTAGGGGCTTAGTTTTTTATGTGAGGGTTTTGTCGACAAGGCGCAAACTTGTGGCTAAGGTTTTTGGCCTTGTGGATTTGTTGTGAGAACTTTCTATTTACACTAAACCTCCTGCCTTGTTGGAAATCTGTCTTTTGATGAAACAGTACATCTAACTTTAGACTATTTAGTGATACTGAATACTATTACACATGCAGTTATCTTGAAACATATGGTCTGAAAGAGACATCGATCATAGGTCAAAGCATTTGTTTTTGCCTTTCAATATCAACCTGTGCTGCTACATGTGCTAGATGTACCTATGTGCTAGTTACACATGTTCAAAACAGACTATTGTTTGTTTTGAAATATGATTCCTAGTTCTTGTGAGAGTTACAGAAATGAAAAGGTTACAGTCCTTGTACACTATACATAATGGTTATAGATAAGGCGTGTCACTAACACAAACTAAAATGGCCGCTTAAAAGAATAGCTCCTAGTCCTGAAGCTTAAAAGGATTTGGGAAGCAATGACAGCAAAGGCCCCACTGAGAGGATCACAATAAATGCAGGTTGTATTTTTTTTAAAAATGTTTACATTTACTCAACCATTTACATTTTTCCATCATTAAGAAATGCCCTAAGAGAAGAGTTGAATCTGGGTAATCTGGAAAGGCTTGGTTGGTTAAAAAAAAAACAAAGAACTGTGAAAACGTTTGCGAAGGACATCTCAGGTAGACCTAGTACAACATTAAAATGTCCAACTGGTTGTCCACAATGTCTCCTTGGTTCATTCTTACTCCAACCAAATCTTTAACTTCTCGATCATCTCACCACATAGTCCATCCTATTTTAAACCATGCTTCACATAGACCATGTAGTATACTCTACCGTTCTGTCATGGTGTCACAGTTTTCTAGGTGAGAAGGAGAGTCGGACCAAAATGCGGCGTGTAGATTGCGATCCATGTTTAATAAACAAACGTAAAACACGAATCGATACAAACACTACAAAACAAAGAACGTAACCAAAACAAAGAACGTAACCAAAACAAAGAACGTAACCAAAACAAAGAACGTAACCAAAACAAAGAACGTAACCAAAACAAAGAACGTAACCAAAACAAAGAACGTAACCAAAACAAAGAACGTAACCAAAACAAAGAACGTAACCAAAACAAAGAACGTAACCAAAACAGCCCTATCTGGTGAAAACACAGAGACAGGAACACCCACGAAACACTCAAAGAATATGGCTGCCTAAATATGGCTCCCAATCAGAGACAACGATAATCACCTGCCTCTAATTGAGAACCAATTGAGACAGCCATAGACTTACCTAGAAAACCCCACTAAGCCACAATCCCAATACCTACTAAAACCCCAAGACAAAACACACCACATAAATAAACCCATGTCACACCCTGGCCTGACCAAAATGATAAAGAAAACACAAAATACTACGACCAGGGCGTGAAACATGGCGTGATCTTATACATCTCAAACACCCACTGATATATGTATCAGTAGACATCCATTAATACTTTTTAATTGACACATAAACAAACATTACAATAATTCACTGTGGTAATTCAAAGAGTGAAACATTTAAAGGTACAAGTCAATACATAACAGTAAATAAGATTATCCAAACAAGAATTATATCCCTAGAGCAGTAAAAAATACATACATACATACATACATACATACATACATGCATAGCATATACAGACAAATGAAACAGAAGACATTTGAACTCATTCTGGCACAAAGAAAATATGCATGTAGCTTTCTTTATCTACTTCACTTGTGCAAATGACTATGTTTTACCTTTAACAACAGGAATCATATGAGAATTACACAAGTCTTAGAAGGGTCCATGTGGAGATTCCTTCTCCACCAAATGGCATCTGTATAATTCATAATTGCCCAGTTGGACTAACTGTGAGATAACAGTGCAGTGCCATATGCTGCCTACCCTTTCCTTCTCCCTTTCTCTGTACAGTACCTGTGTCACCTCAGCTTCTCTGCAGCATACACTACTGGGGCGTTGCGCTTGATAAATCACAATGTTCCCAAGAGTCAGCCACCGGGAGGAGACAAACATTAATTATCCGAATGTCTCCGACATCCATTCCCTTCTGCTGCAGGTTGCTCCCATCCCTGCTTTCCTCACCCTGCCATAGCACTTCTCTAACGAGCTGCTCCCACATTACAGGGGAAGTCTTTGGTTAAGAGGAGGATGATCAATGTTCCAGTTAAGCAGATGCTGAAAGAGGCTGGAGTGAATTTACTGTACTGTACTGTACTGTAGGTTCCTGAATCAAAGCCAAGAGTAGAGGAATTGGTAGTGCTTTTTGATTAGCACTGAACTGTTCTGGCAATTCATCCCTTTTTTACTTACCCAGAGATGAACCCTTGGATACCATTTTTAGGTTTCTGCATGCAGTTTGAAGAAATTTGATAACTATTTTATTGTTATTTATTTCACCTTTATTTAACCAAGTAGGCTAGTTGAGAACATGTTCTCATTTACGACTGCGACCGGGTCAAGATAAAGCAAAGCAGTGCGACACAAACAACAACACAGAGTTACACATGGAATAAACAAACACACAGTCAATAACACAATAGAAAAAAAGTATTTAAAACAGTGTGTGCAAATAAGGCAGGTAAGGAAATAAATAGGCCATAGTGGCGAAATAATTACAATTTAGCAATTAAACACTGGAGTGATAGATTTGCAGAAGATGAATGTGCAAGTAGAGATACGGGGGTGCAAAGGAGTAAAAACAAATAACAGTATGGGGATGAGGTAGTTGGATGGGCTCTTTACAGATGGGCTATTTAGAGATGGGCTATGTACAGGTGCAGTGATCTGTGAGCTGCTCTAACAGCTGGTGCTTAAAGTTAGTGAGGGAGATATGAGGCGCCAGCTTCAGTGATTTTTTAAAATTCATTCCAGTCATTGGCAGCAGAGAACTGGAAGGAAAGGCGGCCAAATGAGGCTTTGGGGGTACCTGGTGAAATATACCTGATGGAGTGAGTGCTACAGGTGAGTGCTGCTATGGTGACCAGTGAGCTGAGATAGGGCGGGGTTTTACCTAGCAAAGACTTATAGAGGACCTGGAGCCAGTGGGTTTGGCGACGAATTTGAAGCGAGGGCCAGCCAACGAGTGCATACAGGTCGCGGTGGTGGGTAGTATATGGGGCTTTGGTGACAAAACGGATGGCACTGTGATAGACTGCATCCAATTTGCTGAGTAGAGTGTTGGAGGCTATTTTGTAAATGACATCGCCGAAGCAAGGATCAGTAGGATAGTCAGTTTTACGAGGGTATGTTTGGCAGCATGAGTGAAGGATGCTTTGTTGCGAAATAGGAAGCCAATTCTAGATTTAATTTTGGATTGGAGATGCTCAATGTGAGTCTGGAAGGAGAGTTTACAGTCTAACCAGACACCCAGGTATTTGTAGATGTCTACATATTCTAAGTCAGAACCATCCAGAGTAGTGATGCTGGGCGGGCTGGCAGGTGCTGGTAGCGATTGGTTGAAGAGCATGCATTTAGTTTTACTTGCATTGAAGAGCAGTTGGAGGCCACGGAAGGAGAGTTGTATGGCGTTGAAGCTCATCTGGAGGTTAGTTAACACAATGTCCAAAGAAGGGCCAGAAGTATACAGAATGGTGTCGTCTGCGTAGAGGTCGATCAGACAATCACCAGCAGCAAGAGCGACATCATTGATGTATTCAGAGAAAGGAGTCAGCCCGAGAAGTGAACCCTGTGGCACCCCCATAGACTGCCAGAGGTCCGGAAAACAGGCTCTCCAATTTGACACACTGAACTCTGTCTGAGAAGTAGTTGGTGAACCAGGCGAGGCAGTCATTTGAGAAACCAAGGCTGTTGAATCTGCGGATAAGAATCTGGTGATTGACAGAGTCGAAAGCCTTGGCCAGGTCTATGAATACAGCTGCATAGTATTGTCTCTTATCGATGGAAGTTATGATATCATTTTGGACCTTGAGAGTGGCTGAGGTGCACCAATGACCAGCTCGGAAACCAGATTGGAAATGGTCGGTGATCTGTTTGTTACCTTGGCTTTCAAAGACCTTGGAAAGGCAGGGTAGGATATAGTATACAGTGGGGCAAAAAAGTATTTAGTCAGCCACCAATTGTGCAAGTTCTCCCACTTAAAAAGATGAGAGAGGCCTGTAATTTTCATCATAGGTACACTTCAACTATGACAGACAAAATGAGAAGAAAAAAAATCCAGAAAATCACATTAAGATTTTTTATGAATTTATTTGTAAATTATGGCGGAAAACAAGTATTTTAAGGCTTTTTTGCACCACTGTATTTCAAGGCCTACCTTCAAACTCAGTGCCGCTTTGCGTCACATCATGGGAAAATCTAAACAATTCAGCCAAGACGTCAGAAAAATAATTGTAGACCTCCAAACGTCTGGTTCATCCTTAGGAGCAATTTTCAAATGCCTGAAGGTACCACGTTCATCTGTTCAAACAATAGTACACAAGTATAAACACCATGGGACCACGCAGCCATCATACCGCTCAGGAAGGAGACACATTCTGTCTCCTGGAGATAAATGTACTTTGGTGTGAAAAGTGCAAATCAATCCCAGAACCACAGCAAAGGACCTTGTGAAGATGCTGGAGGAAACAGTTACAAAAGTATCTATATTCACATAACCTGAAAGGTCACTCAGCAAGGAAGAAGCCATTGTTCCAAATCTGCCATAATAAAAGCCGGACTATCGTTTGGAACTGCACATGGGGACAAAGATCGTACTTGTTGGAGAAATGTCCTCTGGTCTGATGAAACAAAAATAGAACTGTTTGGCCATAATGACCATCGTTATGTTTGGAGAAAAAAGGGGGAGGCTTGCAAGCCAAAGAATACCATCCCAACCGTGAAGCACGGGGGTGGCAGCATCATTTTGTGGGGGTGCTTTGCTGGAGGAGCGACTGGTGCACTTCACAAAATACATGGCATCATGAGTAAGTAAAATTATGTGGATATATTGAAGCAACATCTCAAGACATCCATCAGGAAGTTAAAGCTTGGTCGCAAATGGGTCTTCCAAATGGACAATGACCCCAAGTATACTTCCAAAGTTGTGGCAAGATGGCTTAAGGACAACAAAGTCAAGGTATCGGAGTGGCCATCACATAGCCTTGACCTCAATCCTATAGAAAATTTGTGGGCAGAATTGAAACAGCATGTGCAAGCAAGGAGGCCTACAAATATGACTCAGTTACACCAGCTCTGTCAGGAGGAATGGGACAAAATTCACCCAACTTATTGTGGGAAGCTTGTGGAAGACTAGCCGAAATGTTTGACCCAAGGGAAACAATTTAAAGGCAATGCTACTGTCATAGTCTAGGTGATGTGGGTAAGGCGGAGTCAGGCACAGGACACAGAGATGAGTAAAAATAGTAACTTTACTCAAAAATAATATTTTAGTTTCAAAAACATCATAGTTCCGCTCCGTCGGACTGAGCTTCTTCTGGGAAAAAAAGCACAGGGGCGGAGCTTTGGTGGCGTACCCGAGCGCTGGGACCGCAAAGCTCCTATCCCAGCCTCGGACGCGTCCACCTCTACTATAAATGCCAAAGAAGAATCAGGATGAGCCAGCACGGGAGCCGAGGTAAACAGAACCTTCAGGTGACCAAAAGCCCTGTTCGCCCCAGCTGACCACTGCCGCGCACCGCTCCTCCCTTTAGCAAAGAGGTAATGGGAGCCGCTACCTGACCAAAGCCACGGATAAACCTCCAGTAGTACCCTAGGAAGGAGACGGACTGTTGGAAGAACAGACATTTCTCAGCCTTGATGTACAGGTCGACCAAGCACCTTGCGCACCAAGGACACATCCTCGGCGCATGTAGCGGAATATATTAGAATGTCATCAATATACACCACTACACCCTGACCGTGCAGGTCCCTGAAAATCTTGTCTACAAAGGATTGAAAGACTGATGGAGCATTCATCAACCCGTACTGCATGACAAGGTACTCATAGTGCCCAGAGATGGTACTAAATGCTGTCTTCCACTCATCCCCCTCCTGGATACGCACCAGGTTGTAAGCGCTCCTTAGATCCAATTTTGTGAAGAAGCTCACCCCGTGCAATGACTCTGTCACACTGACTATGAGAGGCAGCGGGTAACTGTACTTCACTGTGATCTGATTTATACCTTGATAGTCAATACACAGGCGTAAACCTCCATCCAGAGATTCGGAGACATATGCTTCCATAGCCGCCGTCTCCTCCTGTGACAAAGGATACACATGACTCCTGGTTAGTGCTGCATCTAGCAGGATATTTATTGCACAATCTCCCCGTCGATGGGGTGGTAATTGAGTCGCCTTCTTTTTACAGAAGGCGAGAGCCAAATCGGCATATTCAGGGGGGATGTGCATGGTGGAGACCTGGTTTGGACTCTCCACCGTAGTTGCACTTATGTAAACACCTACACACCTCCCTGAGCACTGACGTGACCATCCCTTGAGAGCCCCCTGTTTCCACGAAATAGTGGGGTCATGATCGGCCAACCAGGGACGCCCCAACACCACAGGAAACGCAGGAGAATCGATCAGAAAGAGACTAATTCTCTCCTTATGATCCCCCTGTGTTATCATACATAGTGGATCTGTGACCTCCCTGATCAGCCCCGACCCTAAAGGACGACTATCTAAGGCATGTACAGGGAAGAGCACATCAACAGGAACAATTGGGATCCCTAATCTAATTGCAAATGAATGATCAATAAAGTTCCCAGCTGCACCTGAATCTACTAGCGCCTTATGCTGGGAATGCAAGGAAAACTCAGGAAATTCTATACATACACACAGGTGCGAAACAGGAAGCTCTGGGTGAGTCGGGTGCCTACTCACCTGGGATGATCCACCAGTGCCCTGCCTGCTGCCTTGACTCCCTGGAGAACCTCCCAGCACCAACCAGCAGTGTGTAGACCAAACCTATAGTGGTTGATCAGGGCCCGCTCATTCCATCCCGCGGCCAGAGTTCGAAAGTCCAGAACGAAGTCTTGTGCGCTCCTCATCCCCTGTCTGAGATGATACAAGCGTTCCCCCGCCGCTCTCCCTTCAGGTGGATGATCGAAAACCGCCCTGAAGCGGAGGGTAAAATCCTCATAATTGTCCAAAGTCGGTCCTTCCCTTCCCCAGACTGCGTTGGCCCATTCGACAGGAGATTCGACCAGTCAGACAGGAGATGAGGGCGTTTACACTCTCGCTTCCCGAAGGAGCTGGGTGAACGGTTGCCAGGTTGCCAGGTAGAGCCCCAGCTGGAGTAGGAACCCCTGGCACCCGGCAGCCATTCCATCGTATACCCTCGGGAGCGCGAGCCGAATCCCACTGGATCCAGGTGAAGGAGGGGTGGACAGCGGTGTGGGTTGTTGTGGGAGCTGTGGTGATGATGATGGGGTTGCTGAAAAAACCCCTCTCTCCCATCGCTCCATGGTTTTCAGCATGCGATCCATGGCTGTGCCTATACCTTGCAACATATTTGCGTGCTGCTGGACGCGCTCCTCCATAGGTAGAGGAGGGCTGTGTGCACCTGCTGACTCCTTTGAAGGTGCGTGTTTCTGTCAGAGTCTAGGTGATGTGGGTAAGGCGGAGTCAGGCGCAGGACACAGAGATGAGTAATAATAGTAACTTTACTCAAAAATAATCTTCCAACAAGGAGAATGAAAATCCAGAATCACGAGACAACTGACAACAATAAACACGCACAAAACCATGATGGCTCCAGAGGATTAAATAGGGAAATCATTCAAACGTAATGGGAACCAGGTGTGTACAATACAGACAAAACAAATGGAAAAAGACATGTAGATCGGTGGAGGCTGGAATGTCGGTGACGTCGACCGCCGAACGCCGCCACCTGAACAAGGAGAGGCACCAACTTCGGCGGAAGTCGTGACAGCTACCAAATACTAATTGAGTGTATGTAAACTTCTGACCCACTGGGAATGTGATGAAAGAAATTAAAGCTGAAATAAATCATTCTCTCTACTATTATTCTGACATTTCACATTCTTAAAATAAAGTGGTGATCCTAACTGACATAAGAGAGGGAATTGTGAAAAACTGAGTTGAAATATTTTTGACTAAGGTGAATGTAAACTGCCGACTGTAATTTCCAAAAACTTCAGTGCAAAAGCCAGTGTTGTTGTTGTTTTTAGGATTTTTTTGGGGGTTAAAAAAAACATAACATAACTAGATAGACATGTTGATGGACCTTTTTAAAATTGCCCTTTTTCTGATGGACCTTTTAAAACTGCCCTTTTTCAAATTGCTGTTGACTAAGAAATCGGTTTGAAGAAAATCTGTGCGGCCATTCGCTGCCTTTTGAAATTCCAATGCCCACCCCTGTATTAGGCCATGGGTTTAGCGATAGCTCATGTCGACAAATGCATTTAAGAGAGTTAAGATTGATAGGGAAATAATTCCTGATTCAACCTCATTTTAGATTTGGTTCATTAAGAAATGCTAGCGGTCATGACTGAATTCAAACGTGAGTTTGGTTCGGAGTGTGGTTTGATGTGGGTGTTGCTTTTGTGTGTTCATAAGTGGAAAGAGTTAGACAAATTATTTTCCAATTAGCTACAAGTTTGCCAGGTGTGCGACCTAGCAAACTTGGTTTGACTTTGGATAGCCTAGCTCTGGGGATAGTTAGGGACAGTCAATAAATAACAAATTGTAAATGGAACAATATTTTCATGTTGCGTATCTTTTAGTTGTCTCATTCAATTCTTTCAATGTTTGTATATGAATTTCTACAGTTTACAGTTTGTGGTTTTTAAGTCACAATTTTGTTATATTGTCCCATGTACATTGTGTAATTTACTAATGGTCCCTAATTATCCTCATAGGGATATCGAATATCAAACCAAATTGACCATTGGCATTACGATCGGGTCACGTGTAACTGCGCTCCGGATTGATGATTACTGAGGTGCTGCCAGCTGTGGGCATGTAGGCTGGATTAAATCAACCAGGCACATAGAAAACTCTTATGGTACCCTTCATTCCATTACATACCATTTTTTCCTACCTATTTTTTCCTATTTTCCTATGATAATTTATGACCAAATTTAAATGATCTTATTTACACTTTGTAGTCAATTTCGACATTAATAAATGTTTCTGTATCATCTCGATCCCACAAAGGCTATTTTCAAAAGGAGAAGTTGCCGCTTAGGGGCAGTCACTCTTTAAGTACAGGTCACACTTAATGTAGCTGAGCCCGGTCGATAAGACACAGCGACAACCCCTAAAACCTGTGTAATCCAGTCGCTAAAGCTGCTAAACGCAGTTAATACTAACAACATTACCTGGGCAAATCCCTCTACAAAAGAGAGAACTGGGCTGTGCTATGTTGCACAGTGAGTAGAGATTGCAGATGCTCAATAAAGGTGGGGCACAGGTTCTGTTATCGAGTCAACCTCGATGAGAAATGACAGTCTGCACAGGACACTCAGGGTGCATTGGCACCGGGTCATAATATCTCTCAGTCTCTCCATCTCTCACTCTCTTGCCTTGGCACTGAGACTGGTGTTCTACTGACAACAGGAAAGGCGGTGGGGAACGGTATATCCCATTCCATTAGCTGACACCCTTTATTGCGGAGGAGAAGAGGAGAAATATACAGCCAGCACTAGCTACAGTGGATGGTGAACAAAGAGACCCTGCTGCAATTGAAATGCTGGAGAAAATGCATGCATGCACGCACACTCACACACACACTGACAGACACTCTATTACATACACCACACACACACACACACACACACACACACTTATTAATCTGTAAACACACACATTTATCTGTACCTAATCAATGACATGCATGAGCCTTCCCGTTTGAGGGTTCAGGATTTCCACCTCCATGCATCCCATCTTGTTTCCCGGTCGAGGTGCAGGCCCCCCAAGGGCCACAACCTGTGGGATTAGCCTAAAACAATGAGTCTAAAACTGTTGGATTCCACAAAAGTTCCTGTTTGAATCCTGTGGTGCGGGGGGCATCTTCTGACTAGGATATTGGTCCCTTTTATACACAGAAATAATAAAAAGGGTATGTACCCCTTTAGCTGTCTTGCCCACTTATTGTGGATGTGTCTATACGGACACTGTATGGGCTTGAAAAATACAAGTAATCCTCATAACTAGCTTTGTGGCCCAAACTGTCTCAGGGGACACAAAGTGACATAATCTCAGAGGCCTACACAGAGAACAATGTCTGTCTAATCAGTGGCTATATTTAATCCTGTCTGGTGGAACATCTGTTTTTTTATTTTCCAAGCCTCAGTGCTTCATCTTGCTACAAGAGAAACATGCCTGTCTGGTTATCTTGTTTGGCTGTTGAGGGCTTGGAATGTTGGCAGCAAGGGCTACATGTTGTTGAGGGAGAGTTTCAAAATGCCTAACCCCTGTCATGACGTTGACCTGTGGGGTAGGTTTATGACAGTCATAAATACCTCTTCCCCCCTTTTTCCTCTCTCTACCCTACTGAGGTTACATTTGCAAAACCTTTGGTTAACATAGCGATTCTGGGAACATCAGTAGGTGGGGGAAATTAACTTTATTCTGGCAATCCGAACAATTGAACATATGCGGTGGTACTTAATGAATATGATGTCACTTCGGTTGTCATCTGAGACATTCTCATCAATGATAAGATGACATAAACTCTACAGTGGAAAGTCTACACATCAGAGTTATCGGATTCACATGTAATTGTTCAATTTAAATGTTTGAATATGAAATTATTTGTGATGGGATGAAATGTGATTTTAGCTTCTAAAATGAGGGATTTGGATTTTCATAAGATAGGGCTGCCCAATCAGTGGCCCGCCCTGTGAGGGAACATGGGCTATAAAACTTTTCAAACACGCCCTCCTCTCCCTTCCTATATAAGCCAACATCTATTGACGACAATAGAACTTCCTGTTCCGGGGATGTAGGATGACGGTCTTATGTCAGAATGGTTCAGATAATAACTACAGAACGAAGCCAACATCAGCGTGAGCTTTGGTTGCGAATGGTATGAACTTTGAACTCTTATTCACTACAGAAGTGATACCTCCTAGCCGTTGAGTTATTAACCGCAGCTGCAAACGCAGGTTAGGAAGGAACAGACAGAGTATCACGTCTACCACACAACGACGTTACTACAACGTATCCAATTGACATTCTTCAAAGGACTCGGTTTGGCAACACGGCCTTCCATCTACCACCAACCTACTGAAGCGCAGCTCAGAGTAAATATTTATTGCATTTTACTTTTCCAAATGGGCAGTAATTTAGAATGCATAAGATACTGTATTTACGATAGCCCAGCTTCTTCCCGTTGTTCCTCAATCTTCCCGCTCCTTCACTCAACCCAAGCCCCGTTTCTTTTGTGTAACAAGCTGTCATATCTGTTCCGCCCGCTAGGGATGTTTTCCTTTATGACGTCATTTGTAATCAAGTTATAATTTAAATATGTGCATGTGTAATTCTGTGTGATTAGTTAGGTATTTAGTAAATAAATAATTAAACCGAATTTTGTATTGCTGATTCAAATTGCTAGCCAGGGTTCGTGCAGATAACTAAGAATTTACAACTTTCAGATGAGACTGAATTAAGATGAAGATTAATATTGACTGCTATTGATGTAAAATATTACTAGGTCTTTAAGAGTTTATTCGGAAGATAACAGCTCTATAAATATTATTTTGTGGTCCCCGACTCTCTAGTTAATTACATTTACATGATTATCTCAATCAGGTGGTATTAATTACGGAGAAATTATTTTAGAGAATAGCATGTCATATCATTTAATCCGGCATAGCCAAAGACACGACACCCCTCAAATAATTATTTTTGTTGAGGTAGCAAATAGATGGGTGGGTGGGTGGATGGAGAAACGGATGGAGCGATGGATGGATGGATGACTTGACTCAGAAACTGTGGTGCTACAGAGGGAAAGCTAAGTCATTATATCAACATGGGGCACATCATTGTTCAGCGTGAGGCATCAATAGCCACAGGCGTTATGTATTTAGCAGAGAGCCCAGTCCAATCTTAGGAATTACTTAGCAAAGTATGTTACAGTAGGTCCCCTGCCAGATGACGAGGTCTCCCAAACCATATGGGTATTTTGAATACATAGGAAGGTAGGAATGTCAAGCTTTAAAACAACTTGCCTAAATGGTTTAGTAACAGTATTTCTGTTTGGACATCTAGTTTTGGCTTGACTCTGTAATGTTCTAGATGGAAATAACTTTTAGGAAGGGGGAACTGCTTTGGATTTTTAGATTGTACGTCAATACTACAACAAGTATGAAACTGTTTTAAATAATTACAATATTTAAAAGGTAATGCAACGCAAAGATATATTTCTTCACCATGAAAACATCATTTTATCCTCCCCCCACTGATGCATGGAAGCGGTCTCAGTTCAAGATGACTTTGCCTTAACTTTCAGAGAAGACAGGTCTAAGAGACCAGTCTGACCTCCTCCACGCCTCTCAGAATAGACCTAATTAGTTGAGCCCACTTTTTTCCATTGGATGTTCTTTTTTCATTTAAGGCAGAGGCAGGAGTGACGAGTGGCCGCCTGGTGCCGAGGATGGTAGAACTATGCTGACATCAAATTAGAGACAGAGCGAGCAGTACAGAAGAGAACAGGGAGTGTCCTCAGTGTCTCTGTGAGGGCCGGAGGGGCATTCCAGCAAATTCCAAGCCCTGAGATTAAGATTGAATTTTTTTTTAAAAACTAGGGCTTGTTAGTGCCTTTACATGACGTAATGAGCCTTAGGTGGCCATGCTATCTCGATTGGGTTTATTTTCACCCCAGATGAGTTCTGGTGCTACATCACCAGTACACTTACTTCAGATTTAATACTTGAGACTACATTAAAGTCAAGTTAATAGCACATAAGCACCCAAGGTTTATTTTCAAGCTATCTACAGTATGCGCCTACTTTGGTGAGTGGGAATCCCACTGCAGGCTCCATTTCCCCCGCAATAATAAAAGTCATCAAGTCAAGAAGTATAAAATGTTTTTAACAGTGATGTCATCTCTCAATGGCATTTCTCCACTGCAGACCTTACTTTTATTTAGTTAACCGTTATTTAACTGGGCAAGTCAGTTTTGTACAATGACGGCCTACCCCGGCCAAACCCTAACCCTTACATTCAGAGCATGAACTGACTTGGCATAACTAGCATGTGGCTGAGAACGGTCCAGGACTCTCCACCCTGGTAACTGATCTGATGATTGTTTTTTTCCACACTGCACGGATTCTAAATGTGTTGGCCCTTCCTCAGCGCTCGCGCCACACAGCCTTATGGAGTTGTTATTCACACACGGGAGCAGATGTTGCGAAGAGAAAACAGCGTGACAAGATTGTGATCGATGCATACTGCCCCATCAAAATTGCTGCATAATTTGGCGGATGGCATCAGGATAACAACCTGCATTAGCTGGAGGCAGCTGTCGCCATGGCGCCTGGGTAACTGGGCTGCTACATTCTCTGCTCCTTATTTCGGTTAGAAGCAGGACAGCCAATTAGAGTGATTTACAGCTGGGGTCGAGACCACCTTAAAGCCCATTCCCAGCCAAGCAAAAACAAAGGCAAGGCTACCTAGGGCATAAATGGAGAGGCTCACAGAAGACACTGTGAGAGATGTGTAGTGTTTGAGATTAACAAAGCTGTTGGTGGTGGCTCCAAGGTTGTCCTTTAACCAGCTAATTTAACCTAAAAAACAGTTATTCTGCCACGCAGAAGTACTAGATCAAATAATATGATCTATGATAGATCTATAATAAACAATAGTAAACATAATGAATTGATAATTGTTCTCTGCTTTGCCGTCCAGTACACTAGAATAGTTTTATTTGTCTATGTTTTAAAGCTTACATACTGTATTGATGTGTGGATTTTTTTCACCAACTGACTTTTCTGATGTCATTCACACAGCAGCAGAGTCCTAAAGTTGAGACAATATCCACATCTGGAGAGCACACCAGGAAGAGTTTGTCGTGTCTGTGACTATCATTAAATGTGAAGACTGTATATTATCAAATCAATTCTATATGTGTAATTTAATTACACGATTAAACTAATCATGTAACTTTAATTAACTTGGAAGTCGGGGCACTACAAAAAAAAATGAGTGTCAATTTCCCAAATATAACTTCATATATTTTCATATCTTATCAAAACAGTTGCTTATTTATCAATTGTACCTCATCAGTTCTCATTAGTGAACATCACAAACCCTTGGATATCTGCACGAGCATAAATTATGAATCAGCAATATACAAATTGGCTTAATTTATTTACTAACTAACTAATCAAATCACAGAAATACATGAAAACACACAATTAGTTCATACATGGGGTATTACATGATACAAAGAAAAAGTCCCTAACATACGAAACCGATATGACGTATTGGTGTACAAAGGAAAGGGGGTGTGGACCGCTCAAGAGCAGGAAACTCATAGCTGATAACTACACTCAAAAATTGCCAATACCTTACATGAGCGATCGCTTATTCGAAAAGAAATTGCGATTTACATCATTACGAGAGTATGTCTCCATCTGTGGTCGCCGGTCCGTCTGCTGGAGAGAGTTGACAGAAAGCCTCGGGTTTGTCCAACAGAAGTCACAGTCTGCCGTAGTTGTTATAATGGATACTTCAGAATAGCAGAGTATAAAACCCACTTACTCCAAATGCTTAAACCACATCAGGAGACCACTTTTGAGGTCTGGGAAAAATCTAAGAAATGTTGATTTTTGAGAGTAGGTACCCTTTATTTCAAGTGTGCAGGCACCTAGCACTACTTTTTGATTTGGGTGTTTCCAGTACATGAGATGGAGTTTGCAAAGTAAATGGCCACTGGAATAACGCAAATAATCATGATATGTTTCTAAAAATAGGCTACATTGTAGCTAGTTAACATTTAATGGAGAAGGTTTTTGAGAAAGCCTTTCCATCTAACAGAAGACAGTTTTCCCTATCATTAGAGTCCCTATATTTTTCCTGTTCCTTGATTGTTTGAAACTTAGATGTTTTACTTCATATTATGAGGTATGTCTTACCTCAGCTGCTTATAGCCAAAATCCCACCATAGAAATGTAGAGACAATTATTTGTATAAAGACTTCGTCATATGCGTTCTCCTGTTCTATTGGTTTTCTTTCAACTTTGTTTCATTGTCTAGCAGCCAAAGGTATTATCTTATGCAACTCATGTTGCATCTTTAAACCCCCCCCCCCCCCCCCCCCCTCCCCTCTTTCTAATGCATAGTTCCATCTCTGTCCATGAAACCGCTTGTATGTGAAGTGCGCATTTTTAGAACGTGTTTTCCCGCAAAATGCATTTTGGAACATTAATTTGTACTGCCGTGTGTAGATAGCTGCGCCTAAAATGGGAAGAAATACTAGTTTATCAACATTTTAAACTAAACATTCTGATCTGTTCCATCAGCCCTATTAGTTAATATGGCGTATACAGTTGAAGTCGGAAGTTTACATACACCTTAGCCACCTTAACTTGGGTCAAACATTTCAGCTAGCCTTCCACAAGCTTCCCACAATAAGTTGGGTGAATTTTGGCCCATTCCTCCTGACAGAGCTGGTGTAACTGAGTCAGGTTTGTAGGCCTCCTTGCTCGCACACGCTTTTTCAGTCCTGCCCACTAATTTTCTATAGGATTGAGTTTAGGGCTTTGTGATGGCCACTCCAATACCTTGACTTTGTTGTCCTTAAGCCATTGTGCCACAACTTTGGAAGTATGCTTGAGGTCATTGTCCATTTGCAAGACCCATTTTCAACCAAGCTTCCTGACTGATGTCTTGAGATGTTGCTTCAATATATCCACATAATTTTCCTGCCTCATGATGCCACCTATTTTGTGAAGTGCACCAGTTCCTCCTGCAGCAAAACACCCCCACAACATGATGTTGTCACCCCT
Organism: Oncorhynchus mykiss; assembly: GCF_013265735.2. NCBI lineage: Eukaryota > Metazoa > Chordata > Actinopteri > Salmoniformes > Salmonidae > Oncorhynchus > Oncorhynchus mykiss. Next base: position 20,569,434 of record NC_048573.1, on the reverse strand, counting down.
GTGCTTCACGGTTGGGATGGTGTTCTTCAGGCTTGCAAGCCTCCCCCTTTTTCCTCCAAACATAACGATGGTCATTATGGCCAAATAATTATATTTTTGTTTCATCAGACCAGAGGATATTTCTCCAAAAAGTATGATCTTCGTCCCCTTGTGCAGTTGCAAAACATAGTCTGGCTTTTTTATGGCAGCTTTGGAGCAGTAGTTTCTTCCTTGCTGAGCGACCTTTCAGGTTATGTTGATATAGGACTCGTTTTACTGTGGATATAGATACTTTTGTACCTGTTTCCTCTACATCTTCACAAGGTCCTTTGCTGTTGTTCTGGGATTGATTTGCACTTTTCGCACCAAATTACGTTCCTCTCTATGAGACAGAATGCTTCTCCTTCCTGAGTGGTATGACAGCTGCGTGGTCCCATGGTGTTAATACTTGCGTACTATTGTTTGTACAGATGAACGTGGTACCTTCAGGCATTTGGAAATTGATTCCAAGGATGAACCAGACTTGTGGTCTACACATTTTTTTCTGAGGTCTTGGCTGATTTCTTTTGATTTTCCCATGATGTCAAGCAAAGAGGCACTGAGTTTGAAGGTAAGCCTTGAAAGACATCCACAGGTATTAGCCTATCAGAAGCTTCTAAATCCATGGCATCATTTTCTGGAATTTTCCAAGCTGTTTAAAGGCACAGTCAACTTAGTGTATGTAAACTTCTGACTCACTGGAATTGTGATACAGTGAATGATAAGTGAAATAATCTGTCTGCAAACAATTGTTGGAAAAATGTATTGTGTCATGCACAAAGTAGATGTCCTTAACCGACTTTCCAAAACTAGTTTGTTGACAAGAAAGTTGTGGAGTGGTTGAAAAACAAGTTTTAATGACTCCAACCTAAGTTCATGTAAACTTCCAACTTCAATTGTACCTCCACTACACTACTTTGATACCTATCAGGGGGGATTAAGAAATTAGTATACCCAACGCCCACTGAAAAATATGTGGGTATACAGAGTATATGAGTTGTTGGCTAGAGCGCATGTGCCAATACCAGAGTGGGCACATACAGTGGCTTGCAAAAGTATTCATCCCCCTTGGCATTTTTCCTATTTGTTGCCTTACAACCTGGAATTAAAATAGATTTTTTGTTTGTATCATTTGATTTACACAACATGCCTACCACTTTGAAGATGCAACACATTTCTTCTTGTGTAACAAACAAGATATAAGACACAAAAAAAACAGAAAACTTGAGCCATACTTTGTAGAGCCACCTTTTGCAGCAATTACAGCTGCAAGTCTCTTGGGGTATGTCTCTATAAGCTTGGCACTTCAAGCCACTGGGATTTTTGCCCATTATTCAAGGACAAACTGCTCCAGCTCCTTCAAGTTGGATGGGTTCCGCTGGTGTACAGCAATCTTTAAGTCATACCACAGATTCTCAATTGGATTGAGGTCTGGGCTTCGACTAGGCCAGTCCAAGACATTTACATGTTTCCCTTTAAACCACTCAACCACTTGCTTTAACAGTATGCTTAGGGTCATTGTCCTGCTGGAAGGTGAACCTCCGTCCCAGTCTCAAATCTCTGGAAGACTGAAGCATATGCATGCACCACTTTTCCATTTTAGAATTTTTTGAAACAAGTTATTTTGTTCATTTCACTTCACCAATTTAGAATATTTTGTGTATGTCCATTACATGAAATCCAAATAAAAATCTATTTAAATTACAGGTTGTAATGCAACAAAATAGTAAAATTGCCAAGGGGGATGAATACTTTTGCAAGGCACTGTACACAATATAATGTAAAACATTTTTTATGACAAACCATCAGTAGACTTGAAAATGCAATGAAACCCATTTAACGTGTATTTTTTATTAGGTACATGGGAATTTAACCCACAAAGTTATTTTGATGTGTACTATGTCATCAAGCACAGCCTTTTATCTGCAACAAGTCAATTTGATGAAAACACATCTCTGGTGGGGAAATGAAAACACATCTCTGTGGGGCTACGTTGTTATCAATTCACCAGCGAGAAGCCCTACTCTTCCTCTCAATGTGGGAAGGGCTTCACAACATCAAGAAAATGAACAGTCCATTAGAGACTGCACACTGTCACGTTCACGTGCTAGTCAGACCTAGGAAACGGCACGTGTAGAACTACAGCCAATTAGCAAGTCGGAAATGTAATATTTTCTTAGTTGAAACTAGCACATGAACTCGGCATTACTCCTGCTCTGACTATGGTAAGTGTTGAATTTCATCACGTCACCAGAGAGTGCGCATAGAATAGAAACAATTTGCGCGTTCCTCTGCCCAGGTGTTGCTGACATGCCAGATCTCACAACCTGTGGGTAGGTATTTTAAGTATCAGCTAACCACGTCATATATTATAGCAATCTGTCAGTCATTGACGCAATCGTTGACATGGCATGCAACCATTAGTTGATGCATGCAACCTCTGAGCAGGGGAGCGTGGCTGGAATCACTGCTCCGACTGTGGGAGGGGCTTCTCAACAAAGGGAAACATGAAGGCCCACCAGCACAAACAACATGAACCTTTCTGTTGCTATTAAGATGTTTTATTTTCCTTTTCTGCATTTACACAATAACAATGTCGAGTGAAAAAAAGTGAAGCGCTGCTAGGGTACACAATGGTAAGTCTCTGTAGATAGGTGCTATTTGGCAAAAGGGTTTGTTGGTTATCTTTGGTAAAGAGGTTAATTGGTCATCAAGGAGGACCAAGGCACTCTTCATATAGTTAACATTGCTTCATTGTTACACCATCCTCAATGGGGAAAAAAAAACATTTTGGTTGTTGCCTTAACTCTGACGGGTTTCGGCAGTATGGCCTTCATCGTTGAGTATAATGCAATTATACAATGTCTTCTTTTGAACAAATCATGTTCCAGCCAACCCTGATTGGTGAGGGAATGGTCACAGAACGGTCATTGGTGGACAGTACATAGTAAGCAACGATAGTGTCAGGCTTGTCCAGCAGACCGCTATAGCTTCTACACCTCTCCAACCCCCTCATGCTCTAACATAAGGCCTAAATATATAATGTCAGAGATCCATATATAAGGAAGAGATGCTCATGTCTCTGCCCTAACAGTAAGAGTCATTGTTCCAAAGGTGGGAATGCAGGTGACAAAGTTAGGTCCAAAATAATCAGCAGGTAGCCTAGTGGTTAGAGCGTTGGACTAGTAACCGGAAGGTTGCAAGATCAAATCCCCGAGCTGACAAAGTAAGAATCTGTTGTTCTGCCCCTGAACAAGGCTGTCATTGAAAATAACTATTTGTTCTTAACTGACTTGCCTAGTAAAATAAAAATAAAAAAGCCCATTGAAACACATTGGTGAAACCTCTCACTTTGACCCTTCCTCTCTGATAATACTATAATATTACAGCACACACTATGTGAAACTTTGCTTCCCTGCCAGCAGTTTCCTGTAGGTAGGTGGGTTCAACCACTTAGCTGTTAAGAAGTTTAACACATATAAGCTAGGGAACTAATAAGATAGAAGTGACATAGTCTGGTGGTATTTTCAACTCTTCATGACAGTAGTCTTGTTTAGCTCAGTGGAGCCCCATTTAGAGACATATGATACCTGCAATGATCCTGATGATCCTGTTCTGGAGCGCAGGTAGGATGTTGTTACATTGACATACACTGTTTGTGACATATGTTTTGATATTGTATGTTTTTTCTTAGTAAAAGAAGAGGACTGTAAACATTTGGCTCAAAGTAGGACAATTATGTGATCACCTGAAAATTTACTTCACCGTAGCCTAATAGTCCATCTGTGGACAGGCACTAGCATAAAATGTGATGGTGCCATGCATCTGACTGTTGTACATTCAGTGTCTCTCTCTCTCTCTATTTTCTCTCTTACTCCTCTCTCTTTCTCTCGCTCTATTTTACCTATTTTACTCCTCTTTCTTTCTCCCATGTCTCTCTCTCTCTCCCTCTCTGTGTCTCTCTCCTCTGTCTCTCTCTTTCTCCTCAGCTCTTCAGGCTCAAAGCGTCAGGCCACCAGGTTGTTAGATTATAAATCTACAGTGATTATAGCAGTTCATTATTAGTCAAAAATATTATCCCGCATGGGGAAATTCATGGGTACATCCATACACGCCATACTAAACAATAACAAGTACTATTTTATGGAACTACTAATACTTCTCAACCACAAAGCATTACTGCTGATAGAATAACCGAAGCACTGCCACAATCTGTCTTCCCCACTCTGTTGTCCTCTCTGTTGTTTACAGCTGAATTATCCATCAGACTGGTGAATGGGACCAGTTCCTGCTCTGGGTCAGCGGAAGTATTTTATGAAGGAGAGTGGTTAGGTCTATGTCCTTCTTGGTCGTGGAGAGTGAGAGAGGCTAAGGTTTTGTGTAGAGAACTGGGCTTTGTGAATGTTGCAGCTACACCAAGAGGACCTCCATTTGAAGAGGGTCGAGGAGGAGTCAAGGTATTTGATTGCAGGGGAGAGAGGTGTCGTCTCTTAGAGATTGTAATTCCAGAGGAGGACCAGGTTTCTGTGATGGTGTCAATTATATTAATGTGACCTGTTCAGGTAAGACATTACTATTATTGTGAGATGTATTTGTACATTTGATATATAGCTAATCTGCAAAGAGAGGTTAAAATGTTAATTGAAGGGGAATGTGTACCATATCAATGATAACGCTATCTTCACATCATGAAAGGTCATGTTAATGTTAATTTCTCCTCTCTCTCTCTCTTTCGCTCTCTTTCTCCTCTCTTCTCCGCTCTCTTTCTTCATCCCCCGTGTCTCTCTTACTCCTCTCTCTCTGTTTCTCTCTCTCTCTTCACTGTCTCTGTCTTTCTTTCCTCTCTCTCTTTCTCCTCAGATCTCCAGGCTCAAAGCGTCAGCCCACCAGCTTGGTAGAGTATAAATCTACATCTATATCAAAGCAAATCAAATTATTTGTCACATGCTTCAAATACAACAGGTGTAGACCTTACCGTGAAATGGTTACTTACAAGCCCTTAACCAACAATGCAGTTAAGAAAAATAAGAGTTAAGAAAATATTTACTAAACAAACTAAAGTTAAAAAAAAGAAGACCAACAATAAAATAACAATAACGAGGCTATATACAGGGGGTACTGGTATCGAGTCAATAAACAGAGTAGCAGCACCGTAAAAATAAAAAAAAAAGTGGAGGGGTGGGGTAAATTTAAATAGTAAAGGTAGCCATTTGATTAGCTATTCAGTAGTTTTATGGCTTGGGGGTAGAAGCTGTAAAGAAGCCTTTTGGACCTAGACTTGGCGCTCCGGTACCGTGCAGTAGCAGAGAGAACAGTCTATGACTAGGGTGTCTGGAGTCTTTGGCAATTTTTTGGGCCTTCATCTGACACCGCCTGGTATAGAGGTCCTGGATGGCAGGAAGCTTGGCCCCAGTGACGTACTGGGCCATATGCACTACCCTCTGTAGTGTCTTGCAGTCGGAGGCTGAGCAGTTGCCATAGCAGGCGGTGATGCATGGATGCTCTCGATGGTGCAGCTGTAGAACTTTTTGGAAGATCTGAGGACCCATGCCAAATCTTTTCAGTCTCCTGAGGGGGAATAGGCATCGTCATGCCCTCTTCACGACTGTCTTGGGGTGTTTGGACCATGATAGTTTGTGGATACCAAGGAACATGAGGCTCTCAACCTGCTCCACTACAGCCCCATCGGTGAGAATGGGTTGTGCACAGCCCTCCTTTTCCTGTAGTCCACAATCATCTCCTTTGACTTGATCATGTTGAGGGAGAGGTTGTTGTCCTGGCACCACACTGCCAGGTCACTGACCTCCTCCCTATAGGCTGTCTCATCGTTGTCGGTGATCAGGCCTACCACTGTTGTGTTGTCGGCAAACCTAATAATGGTGTTGGAGTTGTGCATGGCTACGCAGTCATGGCTGGAAAAAAAATAACGAGTACTGTTTTATGGAACTACTAATACTTCTCAACCACAAAGCATTACTGTTGTTGAAATAACAGAAGCACTGCCAGAATCTGTCCTCACCACTTTGTTTTCCTCTCTGTTGTTTACAGTTGAATTATCCATCAGACTGGTGAATGGGACCAGTTCCTGCTCTGGGATAGTGGAAGCCTTTTATGAAGGAGAGTGTTTAGGTCTATGTTCTAGATGGTGAAACATGACCAAAGCTAAAGTTGTGTGTAGAGAACTGGGCTGTGTGAATACTATAGCTGCATCTAGAGGACCTCCGGTTGAAGAGAGAAGAGGAGGAGTCAAACTTTTGAGTTGCAGGGGAGAGGAGTCTTCTCTTAGAGCGTGTGACATCAGAGGAGGACCTGGTGTCTATGATGGTAGGTATTATGGTCATGTGATCGGTTCAGGTAAGAAACTTGTAGTGTTGTGAGATTTTCTTGTACATTACATTTGCATTCATCATATTGTTAAGGAAATGAGAACATTTCATTTAAAGAGAGGGATAAATGTGAGACTAATTTTTACATTATATTTGTATTTGTCATATTGGTTTATGGGAGATGTGCATGAGCAGATCATTGTAGTTAAGATGTTATTAAAGTGAAGCTGCCTGATGGATGTCCTGCTGTACACGCCATACTAAACAACAATAACAAGTGCTGTTTCATGGAACTACTAATACTTCTCAACCACAGAGCATCAATGTTGTCAGAATATCAGAAGCACTGCCAGAATCTGTCCTCACAGCTGTGTTTTCCCCTGTGCTGTTTACAGCTGAGTTATCCGTCAAGATGGGTGAATGGGACCAGTTCCTGCTCTGGGACAGTGGAAGACTTTTATGAAGGAGAGTGGTAAAGGTCTAGGTTTTTGGTGGTTGTGGGGCATGAGGCTAGCTGAGATTGTGTGTAGAGAGGTGGGCTGTGGGAATGAAGTAGCTACATCTATAGGACATCTGTTTGAGAAGGATAAAGTAGTTGTCGGACTGAGTTGTAGGGGAGATGAGTCTTCTCTGGAACAGTGTCGCATTTTTGAAGGAGGACCTGGTGCCTGTGAGTTTTTATGAACGTCATGTGATCTGTTCAGGTAAGAAACTGCTAGTATTGTGAGATGTATTTTTACAATATATTTTATTTTATCATATTTTTGTTATTTATTTCATTAAAAGAGAGGGAGATATGTGAGCTGCATTATTCCCAACCCTATCCTGAGTGACAAAAAAAACTAAACATTTAACCTCAAACAGAATTAACCATAGCAAACTACAATATTTTATCCAACATATTTGTGTTAAGTCCTTGACAGTTTCATCAACAAAGCTAATTGAATGTTCAACCAACTCTTTTTCTCCAAAGTCTGTGCGGCTTGTGGATGGAGCTGGGTTCTGCTCCGGAAGAGTGGAGGTGAAGTCAAGTCAGTCCTGGGCCTCAGTGTGCGAAGCTGACTTTGACCGGCAGGATGCAGAGATAGTCTGCGGGGAGCTTGGCTGTGGGGCTCCTGCAGCTCTACAAGGGGGGCTCTATGGAGAAGGGCAGGGTCAGACCTGGGAAAAAGAGTTCCAGTGTAAAGGCAATGAGTCCCTTCTCCTGGACTGTGACACCTCAGACAGAAAAAATAACAACTGCCTATCTGGTAATGCTGTTGGACTCACCAGCTCAGGTAAGAAACCGTTGGTCACTCAATAAACATTGTTTCTCACCTACAGTATAATAGAATATGAGAGGCAAACTTCGGAAGGTTTTCAGACCCCTTGTTACGTTAAAGGCTTATTCTAAAATTGATGAAATTGTTTTTTCCCGCTCCTCAATCTACACACAATATCCCATAATGACTACAAATACAAAACTGAAATATCACATTTACATAAGTATTCAGACCCTTTACTCAGTACTTTGTTGAAACACCTTTGGCAGCGATTACAGCATTGAGTCTTCTTGGGTATGATGCTACAAGCTTGGCACACCTATATTTGGGGAGTTTCTCCCACTCTTCACTGCAGATCATCTCAAGCTCTGCCAGGTTGCTATTTGCAGGTCTCTCCAGAGATGGTCGGTCAGGTTCAAGTTCGGGCTCTGGCTGGGCCACTCAAGGACATTGAGAGACTTGTCCCGAAGCCATTCCTGCCTTGTCTTGGCTGTGTGCTTAGGGTTGTTGTTCTGTAAGAAGGTGAACCCAGTCTGAGGTCAAGAGCACTCTGGAGCAGGTTTTCATTAAAGATCTCTCTGTACTTTGCTCCGTTCATCTTTGCCTCGATCCTCGCTAGTCTCCCAGTCCCTGCCGCTGAAAAACATCCCCACAGCATGATGCTGCCAACACCATGCTTCACTGTAGGGATGGTGCCAGGTTTCCTCCAGACGTGACACTGGACATTCAGGCCAAAGAGTTCAATCTTGGTTTCATCAGACCAGAGAATCTTGTTTCTCATGTCTTTAGGTGCCTTTTGGCAAACTCCACGCGGGCTGTCATGTGCCTTTTACTGAGGTGTGGCTTCCGTCTGGCCACTCCACCATAAAGGCCTCATTGGTGGAGTGCTGCAGAGATGGTTGTCCTTTGGGAAGGTTCTCCCATCTCCAGAGAGGAACTATGGAGCTCTGTCAGAGTGATCGGGGCTTGGTCACCTTCCTGACCAATGCCCTTCTCCCACAATTGCTCAATTTTGCCAGGCGACCAGCTCTAGGAAGACTCTCCATTTAAGAATGATGGAGGCCACTATGTTCTTGGGGACCTTCAATGCTGCAGACATGTTTTGGTACCCTTACCCAGATCTGTGTCTCGACACAATACTGTCATGGAGCTCTATGGACAATTCCTTCAACTTCATGGCTTGGTTTTTGCTCTGACATGCACTGTCAACAGTGGGAACTTATATAGACAGGTGTGTGCCTTTCCAAATCATGTCCAATCAATTGAATTGATCACTGGTGGACTCCAATCATCTGAGCACGATCAATGGAAACAGGATGCATCTGAGCTTAATTTCAAGTCTCATAGCAAAAGGTCTGAATAGTTATGTAAATAAGTTATGCCATGGAAATAAGCACTAAGGACCCCAAAGTCAAGCTACATGAATTTGTTTATTCACGCCAGTGGAGAGATTACAGACAAATACCACTTTGTGTGGAAGTTCGTCGGAAGTTCTGACGAGGTATTTCCCCCTCAGCATATTTATACTATCGCTATACTACGGGTTACACAAAGATAGTCAAGTGCATCCTTTCTCTGCTGCAGAGGAGGAGAACACCTGGCAACCACAGTCTAGGCGTTCAGCCAATATTTCCACTCCCGCTGAGCCGACCTTGTGAGAGCAAACCTCAGACACCCTGTCCATCTACAACAGGTGCATTTTTAAGTATGCAACAGGTCAAACATGTATGATAAGTGTAAGACACTGAATAAGCAGAAAGAGACAGTAGAATTCAACTACAGGTATTTCTGTTTTGAATTTTTTTGACATTTGCAAAAAAAAAAAAAAAAAAAAAAGAAAGGTTTTGGCTTTGTCATTATGTGGTATTGTGTGTAGATTGCTATAGATTTTTTTTGTTTACTTTCCGAAGGCACCATAGGTGTGCTTTTGTGAGAAAAATAAGTATGATTACCATCTCTCTCTTCTTTTTCTATTATTTTCTTTTCTCAAGAGGTTGATTATGTGAGGCTGGTGGAAGGAGGCAGTCGCTGTGCTGGTGGAGTGGAGGACTGTGGGAACTGATGACTGGGAGGATGTGGCTACAGTAGTGTGTAGACAGCTGGGTTGTGGCTCCACTGTTTCAGTACTACCTGGTGGTAACATCATTAAAGGGATTGGAATTGGCTGTGCCTGCACTGAGGGAGTGTAAAAGAACATAATGTCTTGACTATTCAGTCATAGTGATCTGCTCAGGTTATTATTATACAACGGGTGGGTCCAATCCTGAATGCTGATTGGTTAAAACTGCATTCCAGCCGGTGTCTATTAGCAAGTTTCCACAACTAAATCTATGATATTAAAATGCCTATTTACTCTGTTCCATTGCGCAATCCATTGTCAGCAGCCCAGCCAAGCAACGTATAAACTTGATCTCCACTATAAAAAGCATCTAGACATTATCTCACATTTCTTTTAGACTAACATTTAGTTTTCAAACGAGATTTGTATAAAACTTGCTGTCTGTCTCTCCGACATTTGCAACATTGTTTCAATATTCAAATTTGATCTCCTGCTGTCCCATGGTAAAGAACGTGTCGCCTGTCGGGACGAGACAGAAAGGCTGGCAGCGTTTCTCAGCCTGTCGAAATCATGAATCAGTTGGCCTCATTTTTATGGATCTATACAACAACAAAAAAACAGTGACTGAGTTAGACATCTAGCAAGCAAAGGATAAGAACGTTGCTAGCCAGATCGGCAATGTAAGTTTTAGAACGAACGACTGGGTCGCGACCATACATACAGAACAAAAAGACTCAACGCGTCTCTAGCAAAACTAGATTTGTGTCGGGACTAAAGCTTGTGGAATGATGAAGTAGTATGAATAAATTCATCAAAATAAGTTTTTAATTAAAATATGTCAATCATTATATGAATATGTTGGTAAGAAAACCCGAGGCTGTAATTGCTGCCAAAGTTGATGGAACAAAGTACTGAGTAAAGGGTTTGAATACTTATGTAAATGTGATATTTCAGTATTTTTTATATTTAATACATTTACTAAAATGTCTAAAAAACAGTTTTTCTATGGGGTATTGTGTGTAGATTGATGAGGGGGAAAACGATTTAATCAATTTTAGAGTCAAGGGGTCTGAATACTTTCTGAATGTTGTCTCAATGACTGTAGGCCCACTACTTATGTTGGCCTGTGAGGAGGGGCGGCTAGCACTGTTACATGCTGCTGTTATTGTCATATCTATAAGAAACTAGTTGAATAGGTTTTTCCTGTTCTCTTTTATTGTTACAGATCTCCTGGTCCAGCCTGATATCTCTCTGACTGACTCAATGGGAGGGGTCTTCAGGGGCCACCAGGGGCCCGAGATGTTCAGGGGCTACAACTTCACCATCACCTGCTCCACTCAGCCACAGTACCCAGAAGGCTCCTTCCTCCTCACATTCACCAGCTCAAACAGAACCCAGACAGCTGTCAATGACTGCTGCCTTCCTCTTCCCTGCTGCAGACGACTCCCACCAAGGGGACGACAGATGTGTTTATGAGAATTATGTTTTCTCTCATAACTTCTCCCTCACTGTCACAGGTAACAGAGCATGAACCAGAATTATAACTTTGTCATTGACAGATTTCCCACAGAGCTATCTGATGATGATCAGTCCCTTCATGAAACGTGTTTCTGTTTGCAGCCTCTCCTCTGCCAAACTTCATCACCAGACACATTGTAGTGCTGCTGATCCTACTGACAGCCAACACCACCTCCTACCTGTACTTCAAGGTAAAGACATTCACTCAGACGTGACAAGTCAAATGTTTGTATTTGAGCAGATTGATATTTCAACTGTTGTGAGGGGCTGATTTGTTATGGGGGTGCCCCCCATTTTTTTGTTTAATGACTGATTGAATATATTTGTAGTCTGGTACAGTAGATAACAGTCACAGATACAGTCTAGTTGTGTCATTAACCAGTTGTGTATCCATTGGGGGAGGGAGAGACGGACATATATACTGTATATACACTGAGTATACCAAACATTAGGAACACCTTACTAATATTGAGATGCATGAATTTAATGCTAAGAGTGTGCAAAGTTGTCAAGGCAAAGGGTGGCTACTTTGAAGAATCTCAAATATAAAATATATTTTGGTTCAACACTTTTGGTTTCTACATGATTCCATATGTGTTATTTCATAGTCTTGATGTCTTCACTATTATTCTACAATGTAGAAAATAGTCAAAATAAAGAAAAAGCCTGGAATGAGTAGGTGTGTCCATATATATATATATATATACAGTGCCTTGTGAAAGTATTCGGCCCCCTTGAACTTTGCGACCTTTTGCCACATTTCAGGCTTCAAACATAAAGATATAAAACTGTATTTTTTGTGAAGAATCAACAAAAAAAGAAAAACAAAAAATAAACATATCCAGGTGTTAGAATGGCCAAGTCAAAGTCCAGACCTGAATCCAATCGAGAATCTGTGGAAAGAACTGAAAACTGCTGTTCACAAATGCTCTCCATCCAACCTCACTGAGCTCGAGCTGTTTTGCAAGGAGGAATGGGAAAAAATGTCAGTCTCTCGATGTGCAAAACTGATAGAGACATACCCCAAGTGACTTACAGCTGTAATCGCAGCAAAAGGTGGCGCTACAAAGTATTCACTTAAGGGGGCTGAATAATTTTGCACGCCCAATTTTTCAGTTTTTGATTTGTTAAAAAAGTTTGAAATATCCAATAAATGTTGTTCCACTTCATGATTGTGTCCCACTTGTTGTTGATTCTTCACAAAAAATACAGTTTTATATCTTTATGTTTGAAGCCTGAAATGTGGCAAAAGGTCGCAAAGTTCAAGGGGGCCGAATACTTTCGCAAGGCACTGTATATATATATATATATATATACACACACACACACAACTGAACAAAAATGTAAACGCAACATGTAAGGTGTTGGTCCCATGTTTCATGAGCTGAAATAAAAAAAATCACTGAAAGCTTATTTCTCTCAAATGTTGTGCACAAATTTTTTTTATCCATTTGTGAGCGTTTCTCCTTTGCCAAGATAATCCATCCACCTGACAGGTGTGGCATATCAAGAATCTGATTAAACAGCATGATCATTACACAGGTGCACCTTGTGCTGGGGACAATAAAAGGCCACTTTAAAATGTGCAGTTCTGTCACACAACACAATGCCACAGATGTCTCAAGTTTTGAGAGCGTGACTGCGGGAATGTCTACCAGAGCGGTTGCAAGATAATTGAATGTTAATTTCTCTACCATAAACTGCCTCCAATGTGGTTTTACAGAATTTGGCAGTACGTCCAAACGGCCTTACAACCGTAGACCAAATGTAACCACGCCAGCCCAGGACCTCAACATCCGGCTTCTTCACCCGTGGCATCGTCTGAGTTAGCAGGTGACGAGCATGGATCTTTATGTCAATGCCATGGAGATCGTCTCTCTGCGCTCCAGAGCTGAAGCCGGAGGAGAGTAGCCCAGGGGACGGAGTAGGACAACACTGATCCTACACGCTGATCTTATGTAAGTTCTGCATTTTAAAATCCATCGTCAGCCGTGCACTTGTGTATAAAATGTGGTTCAAACTTCAACAACACAAGTTCAGAATGTGTTTATATATTTATAACCTTGGAAGAAATCTTAAAGGAGTGACTGCAAAAACCCTTATTCTTTTTTGTATTATTATTGTTTTGATATGTATAACTTTTAAGAGACTAACTCATTTATACATTGCATTCCAACATGTATTGCTTTTTGCCTTTGTTTATGTTGCATATCCTATCCTGTATACTCTAAGATTCTTTATCTGGAAGTGTTACCATATATTATTATAATCATCCGCCGGCATTCAATCCGATTGCACGGCGTAGCACGCTTGTCATTTAAAGCTATAATCCTTAATTAGTGAAACTGCCACGACCGTTTGGGATGTTAAAACAACAAAGAAGTTACTGCAAACAACGAACCCTATTTGACATCATTACAGGCTTGATAGAACAACAGAATATGTACTGCAATTAGTTTTCACCACGCTGTCGGAGACTCCTCTCCTCCGTTTCTCTTCCCTTTCAACAACAAGACAAAAACAATAACAAAGGCCCCGAGGCGAACAATAGGCTGTTTCCCCTAACCTGGATCTGTAAAGGTCATTTCCGATTGAGCCGACACCTTTCAGTCTTTACCGTGAACGTGATCTCCACGAATGCAGAAACATTGCCTTTAAAATCAGCATGGTCGACAGCACTTCAATCCTGGCCTTTTTATATATTTTTTTACATTTTTAAAAGGGGGACATTTTTTTCACAAGTTATTTTGGTTGGTTGTTGGGGTTTGTTTTTTATTTATTTTTAGCTCATGTTATTCATGATAAATGTTATGATTTTAAATATGATGAATATTATTGTTATGATGCTGGTAGTACAGTGCATTCAGAAAGTATTCAGACCGGGCCTCCCGGGTGGCGCAGTGGTTAAGGGCGCTGTACTGCAGCGCCAGCTGTGCCTCTGGGTTCGCGCCCAGGCTCTGTCGCAACTGGCTGCGACCGGGAGGTCCGTGGGGCGACGCACAATTGGCCTAGCGTAGTCTGGGTTAGGGAGGGCTTGCCGGTAGAGATATCCTTGTCTCATCACGCACCAGCGACTCCTGTGGGACTCTCAGATTGAACTCTTTGAACTGAATGTCAAGCATCACGTCTGGAGGAAACCTGGCACCATCCCTACGATGAAGCATGGCTTTGGGGATGTTTTTCAGCGGCAGGGACTGGGAGAAAGATGAACGAAAGAAAGATGGAGAAAGATGAACGGAGCAAAGTTCATCCTTGATGAAATCCTGCTCCAGTGCGTTCAGGACCTCAGACTGGGGCAACAAGACAACAATCCTAACAGAGCCGTCCTGTAGGAGTCTCTGAATGTCCTTGAGTAGCCCAGCCAGAGCCAGAGCCCGAACCTGATCGAACCTGATCGGACAGAGCTTGAGAGGATCTGCAGAGAAGAATGGGAGAAACTCCCCAAATATAGGGGAGCTTGTAGTGTCATACGACTGGCGACTGTAATTGAGGTGCTTCAACAATGTACTGAGTAAATTTGCAACAATTTCAAAAAATCTGATTTTGGGTGTCCCTTGAGGGAAAAAAACGATTTAATTAATTTTAGAATAATGCTGTAACGTGGAAAAAGTCAAGGTCTGGATACTTTCAGAATGCACTGTTAGAAGGAAAGTATTGTTGGCCTACTTAGTATGACATACAATATATTGATTTGCATGCAACAATCAAATGAATGAATCAATAGTAAGTAAATATTCATTATATTAATATAGTCAAGTAAGTAAATATTGTGCTATATCAATGACCCCAAAGGTATTGTTGACAAGATTATCACGTGTGATGTGAGTTCAGATCATGTTGCTGTTGTTATTTACTTTCCAGATGAAGACCTGTTGCTCTCTAAACTGCCATTTAATATACACAAAAATGATGAGAGCAGGAGAGCCATACAGTAAACAGTACACTAGATGGCAGCAAAGCGACCACTAAGACCCGACAGGAATGATGAGAAATGAATATCTACACTGTAGGCTACTGCACTGTACTATCAGAAATAGTGGAGTCCTACAGCCCCAATATAGGAAAATACAATTGTATATCTTAATTGTTATTCCTATGTCAAAAACTCATGGGCTATTTGTAGAGACATGATAGCCGTGGTATAATGGCCATATACCACACCCCCTTGGGCCATATTGCTTAATTATAACCTGATTATTAACACTTCAAACCAAAGCCTAGGCGACTCCAAAACAACCCTTCAGGTCTCAGCCAAGGTTACTCATCACACAAGTGTGGTCAGTCACACCAACACCTATAGAAGGCGTCTCCACGGACCTGTTCAGGTGGATGTAATAACATAGAATGTTCAGGTAGAAATGTATTGTGGGTTGTATTGTGGGTTGAAGACAGGTGGGTTATGATGAGGACTGGAGGTGGTGGCAGTACTGTAAGGACCCCACACGGGCTGTATTAATGTGCCCAGTGGGATGCCTGTGGCCATGACATCCCCCATCTCCTTCGGAAATGTTAATGAGGGCCGGAGGTGACATGAAGAAATGAGTAATCAGAACAAACAGTGCATCTCCCATGGTGCCAAGGGGCAACGCCGTCAGGAAAGGTTAGACTTCCTTCGTTCAGTGAGGTATCCGTCTTTGCTACCAGCTATTGCTAATAATGTTTCCTACAGTGGGGTTTTATGAAATTGAATTTCCCATTCATCCTCAAAGAAGTCAACAAAATCAATTCTGACGTACCACTCCAACCAGGCCAACTGTTGACAGTTGAAATCATGAATAACATGGCCCAGTAGAGTAGAATAGTGTAAAGTCTGGGACATTTGAGTTGTCAAACCAGTAGTTCACAGCAGCTCACACTTTAACCACAAACAAAAACAAATATAGAAATAAATAATGTCCCACATTTAGGGCTCTATTCAGTCTTTAAAGCTGAAGCGTTACAGATTCCGCTGTAATTTACGATTGAGCCGACGTGCAGCATTCTCTGTGAAGCCAGTCTCTGCTTCAAGAGGGAACATTGCCTTTTTAACTTGAATCACGCAGTAAGGCTAAACTTCCGCGATGCGGATTGAACAGAGTCGCCAGGCTGCGTTTACACAAGCAGCCCAATTCTGATCTTTTTTTCGGTTAATTGCTCTTTTGTCCAATTAGATCTGAAAAACACCTGATGTGAAAAAATGATGTGATTGGTCAAAATACCAATTAGTGGAAAAAATATCTGAATTGGTCAGTCTGTGTAAACGCAGCCTCAATACGCACTTACATCTTTGCCCTTTGGCTGATAAATTAATGCTTACTTCTTCTGGGTACATGATGGGGGTTGGGAGAAGAAGATGGAGATTAGGGGGGGGACAGTGGGCAAACCTTCCAATTAACATTTGAGTCACTCCATATCATTAGCAGCTCTGTGTGGCGCATTAGGACCACACATCGTGCCGGAGACGCACCAGGGCTGGTGGGGCTAATCTCAACTGACGCAACACCCCTGGGCCTGGCTGAGACAGACGTCACCCTCCGTCAACACTAGACTGTGAATGAGTCCCAAATGGCACCCTATTCTACTCCCAAAAGAGTGCTATTTCAGACGGGTCCTGGTCAAAAGTAGTGCACTATACAGGGAATAGGATGCCATTTCAGAGCACACTATCATCATCACTGGGCTCGGGGTTTGTTTAGATCTGAAATGCCGCTTGTAATGTTGTTGTTTGCCATGCCCACTTCACACTTGTCAATTCCATGTCACAACTTTGCAGATATTGGATGTTGGACAGATGTATAATATTGTTTTGTTCTTGTGACTGTGTCAAACCTCTGTGACCTTCTTTACTTCTTCCCTACAGCTAGTGACCCCCATGACACGCGCACACACACACGCACACGTCCTCATCAACCAATCACATCCCTGTATTGGTACGAGGAAGAGCCAAGGATGAAGAAACCTATATATTGGTGGCGCCACTATTACGTGACACTTCGACAGGGCTGTGTTTTGTGTGTGGACCAACGTCCACATTCCTTCTTTGACATCCAGCCGTTGTTTTGTTTTCCAATAGGATAGTTATTGTTGAACATCCAGTCAACATCCAGATTATCGCTGCTGAATACAACATTGAAGGATACATTCGTTATACAGTTTAACCAATAGGAAAGGTACAGACAGGGGAGATGCTGTGTTCCCAGCTGCAGGTGTTACTGGTGGCTCTATCTGCCTCAGTGTTCCTGGCGAGGGTCAGCGCCGCTCCACACAGAGACATGCTAGCTGAACTACTGAGAGCAGATTCAACCAAGGGCAACGAGGTGAGTGGTTGACTCACTGTTGTGTGTCAATTGCCTCATTTATAACCTTTGTCTTCCACTTATCCACATTCTGATTGTGCCCACGTTGCATCTATATGGTAAAACGTTGCTTATCTGTCCACATTGTGATCAGATATCCTGGTCCCTCTCTGTATGCAAATTATTTAACATATTCTGTCAATGATTTTACAGGGCGCGGTGGTGATTTTAAATGCTGTCAATGTCCAGATCACAGGTGGTTAGTGGCATCTTAATTGGGCAGGACAGGCTTGTGGTAATGGCTGGAGCGGAATCAACATTAAACACATGGTTTCTATGCGTTTGATGCCGTTCCAGCCATTATTATGAGCAGTCCTCCCCTCAGCAGACTCCATTGGATCATTTCTACACTTGTAAGATATTCAGACACACCTCAGGAGGTAGTCAGGAAGATCGGATCACAATGCGTCTTTTAGACGTCTACACCCGTCTAAAAATGTGGACACAATCAGAATGTGGACAAGATCAAGACAAAGGATGCACGCTAGAACCATGTATAAATGGAGCTAATGTTTTTATTAATTCTTGAATTATATTCTGTAATATTCAACTCAATGGTCATACAATTTCAAGAGGACTAGTCATATTAAATGACCATAACTTCTACTTGCTTTATATGTGAAATTATTTGATTAGGCTTCTGATTATGTTTTGGTCCTAGAATAACTGACAGAAGTGTTCCATGACAACCGTAGTGTTAATATCCCTGGTGTCAGTTATTCCCTTTCTTGGATGGACAATGAAGTTGTATTTTATGCTATTATTATATTATTTTCCTAATAGGATCTCTCCCGCACCCTCCTGCTGAAGATGATGTCGGACCTGATGAGCACAGCCGTGGGGGAGAACGAGGTCCTACCGGACCTGGAGGAGGCACTCGGGGTGAGGGAGGAGGTGGTGCGCCAGCTACCCCTCTCCCATCGGGAACGCAAGGCTGGATGCCGGAACTTCTTTTGGAAGACATTCACATCGTGTTAACTTGCCAAGCAGCCTCTTCTTTGTGCTGGATCATTTGAAGACATATTTCTTGCAATGTCACAAATGTAAAATGACAGCTACTTTTCCTTTTGCACTGTTCATGATCAATTAAAAGGTCTAGAATGATGTTGGCAAGTACCGGATATGTCTTTTTCAAGGGTTGGTTGTCTAGCAACAAAAGCAACCCGTGCACAACTATGGGGCAAGCTTAGAATGTTGACATGTAAGCTATATTTCGCCTTTACTGAAAACAAATACATTTGTATAATGAGTACTTGTCTCTTAAATACAATCAGTACAGTTGTTGGTTCGCTAGCTAGCGCAATATTGGCATGAAATCAGTCAAGACATGGTATCAAACACAAGCCACATGGCAGGTTCTTTACATTCTTGCTAGCAGCCATCCATATTCACAACAACGCGCACATCGTTTTTGTAACGTTGTCAGCTAACCCATCTATAACACCGAATAGGTTTTAGGTTAGGGTCTAGTACAGGGGTATATGAAAAGATGACAAGGTGTAGTTTGCTGAAAAATAGGGATGGTTTATTGTATTGATTATGTACTACAATCAGCATTAGGGGGGAGGGGGGGGGGGGGGGGGGGGGGGGGGGGCAAATGCACACACACTTCAAACTTGAGCCAAATTGTACAAGCCACCTGCTCAGTACAAAAGCATTCTCCGCTTGTATTCCTCACATGGACAGATCGATTATTCTGCAATACAACAATGGCTTTAAACCACCGATTACACTTGTCAACAAAACATGTTGGCCATCAAGGCCACACATTTGAACGATTGTACCACGAGACTGAAGGGAAAGAGTAAGATGGTAAAACAGAAAGAACACGTCATCATAGTTCATATTTCTATAGCCTTTCATTGCCGTTCTCTTGTACTAATCACTATGACACTAGAACATAAAACATTTACACGCAGTGACGACCATAAACACAGACTTAGAAACAATGAGTGTATAACAGGAGTTGAAATAAATACGCAAAAGTGGAAAATGCAACTCACAGGGCTCACACAGAGATCTTCATATCTTTGTGCGCAGAGACAAATACTGAGGGAAAAGGATCAAGTACTGTGATTCCAGACACAAACACAGATTTGGGTTTTGAAGGCGTGTGAAATGAAAATCATACGAGCCGCTTTTACGTTGCAAAACAAATTAAGACCGCGGGACGGCGAAACACAACGACAAATGACATCAAAACAATGTGAGAAGGACTCCAATGTCTCATAGATGCTTCAACATGGCCGCTAGTGCCATGAGGATATGGATTAGCGACGCAAATCTAACTCTTAAGCTAAAACAAAAACCCATAAAGAACACAAGAGGATGAGATCCCTGTTTCTCAGTAAGACAATTGCATTAGACTTCATTGCACCTTCTTCACCATTGTAACAGTCAAGTATAAATCAACACAAATGTTAAGAGAAATGATATTATAGTAATAAAAAGCGCATTCAAATTTTGAAGATGGGGTTTGGAGTTTTGGCTGGCTTACAAGTAACATTCTCGGAAATGCAGTACCAATTATCATGATGCAAATCGCTGTTCTGTTTTGACAAGGCAAACATGTCAGCTGCCAAGTTATCATCTTGACACAAACGGACTGTTTCAACATTAAATAGGGTCACAGCATTGACTTTAGCGATCTGCTTTTTATGACTACCTAATCTTTCTGTGTCCTCTATTCTATTCACAAATCAATCCAACTACAGCTACTTCTTCTCCTATGAAACGTATGCAAACCCATTCACTCCATAACCAAATCAACCCGCAACATATGCTCTGTCTCACATATCATTTGCATATGTGCGTTTTTTTCATGCGAGGCAGTTCAGCGTTTTTTATTGACTTTAGTGGCATACAAAATATATATATGTTCCATTATCTGGACTGGTCAGATGGCAGAAAGATATAGTCTTCCTCAATCATCATCACCACCTAATATTCCTATCCGATATCCATCAATCATTATTTGCCATTATAGAGCTCCTTCCATGTCCCCTCTATGTCTGGCAGGATAGAGTGTAAGACATAGTGTAGGACATGCAGGATTAGTGTGACATAAGCAGTGGGTGGGGAAGGGGGAGGGGGGTTAGTGCAGCCCCTGCTGCCTGCAGGTCAGAGGCTCTATACAATACTGGTATGCGCTGAAGGGTAGGGGATAGGGTGTAGTAGATAGGGAGTAGGGGTACAGGATACAATATAGAGGATAGGTGATAGCTAGTATAAACCAGAGGACAAGGATTAGGGAATAGTGGTGGAACTTGTTGTCAATCCATGTTACAATACCCTGTCTTTAACCTGTAATTATGTATCAATAAACCTAGTCAAGTGAAATTAAATAATGGCATCATATTGAAGACTGTCATAGGCAGTTTGAGGTGACGTGGTACTACTGATTCCACAGCTTTGGGCATCTGAAGAACGAAGATTGACTAGAAGAGTATGAAAAAGTAGAGAAGGACAAAGTTGCCCTTAGTTTAACATTTCCCCCTTGTGGTTAAGGTTATGATTTGGAGAGGGGTGAAACTGGTCTCAGATATATTCGTTAGGGCAACTTCTACCTCAGAGCAGGGGAAAGTAATGGAAGGATTGTGGGGTCAGAGGTGACGTCCCCTAGTTGGTTAGCAGTCAGTGGAGATTTTGGCGGAAAGGTCCTGGATGCGGCGGGCGCTGCAGCCCTTACACAGGATGTGACCATCCAGAGGGTAACAGCCTCGCCCCTCACCCTCGGAGGACAGGAGCAGACCACACTCCTGGACAGAGAAAACACAGGGTAAATCCAGGAACACTGATTGGGTTCAACTGAATGGCCTTTGTACATCTGATGTGACATCCTGCCAAACTGTAAACGTCATTCAACTTGAGCGAGATATTTTACTAACAAGGACACACACACACTCACTACTACTACTCACCTCACACACGTAGCAGTTGACGTGGAAGCTGCGGTCCAGCGCCACTATCCTGACGGTCTCCTCCTGTCCCGGTTCGGGCATGATGGCCTGGCCACACACTGAGCAGCGGGGGGCAAACTTCCTGTTTAGGACAGAAAGCATCAACACTAACATTAAAACTCAGAGGGTGGAACACTAGAATCACGTTTTAAAAAAGGACCAATGGCTGAACGTTATCTCAAGAAATGAAAGTGTAAATCTAAGTTTCATTGTTCAATGGGAGACTTGTGCTAGTGTCCCAGTTCATTGTTCGTCTAAAAAAAGTACAGGTAATATCTGGGCCGGAGATATTCCGTTTGTTGAGCTGCTGACCTGTGGAAGTCATCTATGCAGTGAATCTGGGAGGTGGCGTCCACAGTGAAGGGAACCCCGTCCAGGCAGCAGCCACACACCACACAGTTGAAGCAGCGCGGGTGGTAGGCCTTTCCCATGGCCCGCAGGATACGGTCCAAGATGGGTTTGGAGCACTTAGAGCAGCGCTCTAGGGTACTCTGAGAGAGGCAGCACAGGTTCAGACAAAATAGTTTGTGTGTGCATGTGTGAGATATTGGTGCCGAGCAATTAACCAAAATGTTGGTTCTTTTTTGTTTTTCAAACAACTAACTGAGCGACGTCGGTTCAATTATTGGAAATGTTTTTTGTTCTGTGAGCTCAATGCGTATATTGAGCAGTTTCTCTAGAGATAAATAGGTCTTAATTGAAAGGAAAAAATGTAAACCCGCAAACACTTGGCCCTCCGTGGAATGAGTTTGACACCCCTGTTTTACATAGTTTAGCGCAGGAAACATGGTAGAGAGCAGTTGCTTCGAGAGGTATCTCTACCTGAAAATACATTATATAAAAGCGATTGATAGTTGGTATTCAGCAGGCAATAAAAGTATGCCTTATTTACTTTGAAGAACTTCTAAAATAGTGATTTTGTCAGGCAGCAGCTCTACAGAGCTGAACTGCTCATTTCAAATCCAACCACATCTCAATTGGGATTAGGTCTGGACTTTGACTAGGCCATTCCAAAACTTCAAATTTGTCGCTATTTAGCCATTTTCATGTAGACTTGATTGTGTGTTTTGGATCATTATCTTGCTGCATGACCCATCTGCGCTTCAGCTCACAACAACTGAAATATTTTATTCAAGTAAAGTAATGTGAATAAATTATGCTTAATAGGTGATGGGGAGTCACTACCATCATGGAACTTTTATAAATTGTTTTATTCTGTTTTGCAGCATTCAACCCCTAGTGCATTATTTTATTTTTAAATTATAATCAAAATCCGCAATTTTATTCTAAATAATCGAACCGAAAAGACCTCAAAAAGCACTAATGGCTCAGCACTAGTGAGAGAATCCAATATATATGGAGAAAGACGGCAAGAAAGAGAAAGATGGATAGAGAGATCAACTGATGAATTCAGGGAATACTGCTAAAGAATTTAGAACAAAGAGAGAATTAGAAGCGATTCTCAATACAAAAAGTGATAGCAACTCACAATGTAACAGCTTTCGCAGTAGCTCTTCTTGTCCAGGGCGTAGAAGGGTTGCCCCCGGAGACGGGCGTGGCAGGTGATGCAGGTGAAACACTCCACGTGGAACACCTGCTCCATGGCGATACAGCCACTGCCGTCACCAAGCACATTGTCACCGCAACGCGCACAGCGACCTGATAGTATGGAGGGAAAGGAGAAAAGATGAGACTAGGAGGATAAGAGATTTTTACTCAGAAGGAACATCTTGTGTTCAATTTAAATGAACTTTGTAGCCCAAGGTGAAATTAAGAGTCCAGTCAACACAAAGGACATAGGGAAGTACCAAAGTATTCCTCTGTAGGTGGGTGATTCATGTCATACACCAACTTCTTAGTGAGCCGGTCCAATTCCTCCTCTTGCCTCGGAGCTGCTGACCCCTAATGGACAAATATGATTCATTATTCATTATTTCCCATTCAGATTAGGGAATCCAAGAGACTGAGGATACAAGTACTCAAAAAGGACCATACTTTAGAAGCAGCAGAGAATGCTGTAGAGTAGATGACCTCTGAACTCTAGACAGACACTCACCTTGCTGGGCTGATAGGCAGGACTTGGGGCCTCTCTTGACCCTGGTTGGTGATTCTCCAGGCCTCTCTTGGGCGTGGGGCCCTGGTTCCCTCGCCCTCTAGACCCCCCGGGGATCTCCTTGTAACCCCCATCAGAGTGCAGCTCCTGGGCTTGGGATGCGGGATGGGGAGGGTACCAGCCCTGGGGGCCCGTCTGGTTTTGGGGTGGGGGGCGCGAGGAGTGCTGGTGGGGCGGAGGAGGGGTGTAAGCCTGCTCGGCTTGTCTACCAGTTTGGGAGTAGGTGACAGGCTGGGCTGTTTTGACCTGGACGCTGAACCTCGGGCCAGTAGGGGTGGAAGAGGTGGTATAGGAGGCAGGGACGGGCTGAGGGTAGGGTTTGGACACCTGGGCGTAGGTGTAGTCTGGCTGGGGGGAGTACTGGGGAACCTGGTGGGGATCACTGGGGTAAGGGGGTGCTGGATGGTACTGGGACTGGGGGGGGTAACCCATGGACGGCCTGCCCTGAGAGAGTGCTCCTGGCTGGGTTGAGGGTTTGTAGCGGTCCCCTGAGATGTGTTTGTTGTAAGGCACGTTATCGTACAGCTGCAAAGGAATGGAAAGGAAACAAATCATTTTTTTGCCTTTTTTATTTCAAATGAATTACTAACAAAAACTCAGGCGTAAACATCCAGAAGAACCAGTGATACACTTTCAGCCAGATGTTTTTTTTTATTTGATTTTTTAATCGGTCAGTTATACGTTTGTGTATTACGTTTCTGGGGAATAATTTATTCCTCATATGTAGTCAGTCAGGTAACCTACCTGTGTGCTGTTCTGTGGATGGCTGTCCAGATCGGCCAGCATGCAGGTGAGAGAGTCAATCTCTGCATCGAGGTTGGAGTGGTGTCCACTTGGCTTGTCAGGTCCACGATGCTGAAATCATAGAGCAGGATCACACACACGAAGTCGCATGCCTTTATAACATTTCACAACAGGAGAAAGATAGAGCAAATGTAGTCTCATTACTTGTTTATTTGAATATTGGATTTGAGCAAATGTCATGCTCCATGACATTACAACAATCGTAACTAGCCTATCTACATGCAATCAGGTTGAAAACCTCACTAATCTTAGTCTGGAAACCACACTGAACATCGTGGCGAAATGGAGCAATAATCAGTGTGGATTCCAGGCTACAAAAACAATTATGTCCCACCTACCATTAGCTCATAGCTGTCCATGTGAGGGTTCCAGGACCGGTCTTCTTTGAGCCCGTGGGGAGGTGGTTGGTAGTAGTGGTCGTTAGATTTAGGGTGAAACCCTGTGTCCTCTTGGTGCTGCATGGGTCCACCTTTACAACAAATATGACACGGTACACTTTACATTTACAAACAAGACCATAATAACCATAATGTACACACAAGACCATAATAACCATAATGTACACACTTTACATTTACAAACAAGACCATAATAACCATAATGTACACACTTTACATTTACAAACAAGACCATAATAACCATAATGTACACACTTTACGTTGACACATAATCAAATAGTTTTTATCAATATTGTGCCAGTTCTAATCACCAAAGCATTGGTGTACTCAATCTTTTATCAGTTCTAACTCTCTTCTACGTTAAGGCTTGAGCTAAGTTTTCACTGACATTTAAACTGTTGTCAATCACGAAAGTTATCACAGGATTTCATTTTACCAAGGTTTAGCACAAAACTCAAGCCCAGTGTAACGTAAGGCCCACCACCACCACCATGTTCCTACCTGTGGGTCCAGTAGCCATGTACCTAGTGGCCAGTCCTCCTCCACCTCCTTTCTGGTCATAGACCCCATACTTGGGCCGGGGGTCCGAGGAGACCTTCATGGGCGGCTGTCTGTACATGGCTGGCCCGGAGTGGGACATCTGAGGAACAGTTCTCTCTGGGCTACTCAGAGTCCTTGGCGGCAGCCAGGTGGGGCCAGACATGTCAGGGTTCTGAAAAGAAGGTTGTTGTGATTAAACTGCTATATTGTAAAACTACAGCAGAACAATGATATTCTTATTTCTATTACACCATATTGGATGACTGTCTTTCATATAACAGCGATAGGTTTAGGCTACAACATGATACTCAAATGTTCCCTATACCCATCATGAGGTTGCTACAACTTAGCCTATCAATTCAAGATTACAAGGTATGTGCACACAGGTCGAGAGAAAAATTTGCTGACATAGGGTGTGATCATTAGTTCAATAGTTGCAAACGAGAGTCTCCATTGGACAAATTCAGGTAGGTTTATCCTCATTTTGTTCCATTTAAGAAATGTTTTTCCACAGCATCGGCGGAATGAATACACCCCTGATCACGCGTAAACACTTGTGGACGTCAACGCACAACACATCAGCTATGTGACCAGGCAACAAAAAAAACTTTCCAAGCCAAACGATATCATAACTGCTACACACAGCCTACATCTCTGGCACAATATTAGTTAAAGTCACATCATAGTCAACATAGCTAATAGAACTAAAGTGTTAGTAAACCTGCTACAGTGTGCAGTCAATAAGTAGTTTAGCACTTACACCGGCAGACCCCGGGGACAATAAATTAGTCAAACCAAAAGCTTACCTTGACTTGGAAGAGTTCCAGTGTTGTGTTGGAGAGTCATAGCCAGCTAGCTAACATACCTCTGTTTGAGCAGAGTGTTTGACTAGGCTAAACTAGCTAGCTGCATTTGCTAGCTAAGTGAAACTGAAAAAAAATTGAAATCTCTATTTGGCTCCTTCATTTTTGGAAGAAATGAATTTGTTCAAAACTGTTCAACCATTGTCTTTCTCTTCGAGTCAACTACTCACCACATTTTATGCACTGCAGTGCTAGCTAGCTGTGTCTTATGCCTTCAGTACTAGATTCATTCTCTGATTGGGTGGACAACATGTCAGTTCATGCTGCAAGAGATCGGTTGGAAGACATCCTCCGGGAGTTGTCAGTTACTGTGTAAGTATATAGAAGGTTCTGAGAACCAGAGCCTCCTAGGTTTTGTATTGAAGTCAATGTACCCTGAGGAAGACGGAAACCATCTGTCCTCTGGATACACCATGGTGCTACCCTACAGTGTGCAGTTGAGGCTACTGAAGACCTCATTTGAAGTATAGTATGTTTTAATCAATTATTTGGTGTCTTGATTATATTTAGTATAGTTTTATCTTTAAAATGATAACTTTTTTTCTGTTTTACAGATTTGTTTTTCCTCCTGAAAATCACTGAGGAGGATGGTCCTCCCCTTCCTCCTCTGAGAAGTCTACACTGGTGTGTATATTTACGTCAGAGGCAACCACTGGTCTGTATATTTGTGTCACAGGTAACCACTGGAGTGGAAACCAAGAGATGCTTCAATCTGGGTTTCCTATGGCAACTGACACACAGCAGTTTAATAATAGGCTCATAGTTGAGAAGCAGGAAGATAGCGCCATTCCCAACCATAAGGGGAATTCCAGCGGACAGACACACCAGTTCCACAGTGTGAGCCAACACACACACACGGGCACATAAAAAATAAAAAAACACACAGAAATCTCACAGGTGCAAGACCCTTGGCTTGTTCCACCATTACCCCTGGGTCCTTATCCACTACAATAGTTATTGTCTCTGATGTTTACACTCAACTCTAAATTATCCCAAATGAAGTTGCAGTGACAAAAACAAGAGAGGAAACGTCTGTAATGATATGTGTCTCTGCTTCGGCACCTGGACCTGGTTTACAACAACACATTACACAAGGCAGTGAAATAAAAAAAATAAAAAAACGGAAAGGCTACAGCTGTAAGGATGGGACTGTGATTAGGCCTACAGTCTGATTATTAGGCAACAACATTCTCCACAAAACTTTGACCATGACTGCCTTTTATGATGATCATCATTAGCATCTATACCTTTTATCTTCCTAAACAAACACATGTATTTAAAGTGCATTGCATTATTATGTTCACTATAAGTGAATGACCAGTCAGAGCCGACTCTACTGCAATTGAGCTGCTGTCCCTCCTTCCACCGGCCTGATTTAAACCTAAATCCGGCTGAGCGGACACTCAAATCCGAGGATTGGTGGGCCGGAAAATTAAATCACAGCGGCTTTATAATTCTGTGATTAAAAACATTATTTTTTTTAAAGTCTTACGGTGGATTGTAAGACCACTACTCACAAACT
The DNA here is from genome assembly GCF_013265735.2 of Oncorhynchus mykiss. Classification (NCBI taxonomy): domain Eukaryota; kingdom Metazoa; phylum Chordata; class Actinopteri; order Salmoniformes; family Salmonidae; genus Oncorhynchus; species Oncorhynchus mykiss. The sequence continues at coordinate 20,541,717 of NC_048573.1, read as the reverse complement.
ATAACAGCTAGCCAACTTGATATCAGTTGCCTAATCATGATAGCACACTTATATGAGCGAACTGTCAAACGGGAATTGAGAGCTGGAGCGCGATAGAGATACATTGTTGTAGCAATGGCAATGCTACATTGTTGCAATTCTAGCCTACTAAACTTCCGCAATCAAAACAATAACACTTCTGCGATTGGGAAGTGTTGTATGCTATGAAGAATAGGCTAGAATGGGGATATCCTACCTCTTAAAATCCAGAATCCTTATGTCTTCTCGTCTTCATACTCATCTACAAACGAAAAACATGTCACAGTGTAGCGACAATTAGGCTATTTGGGTCAATAGCCAGATCACATGCAATGCTAAATCGTATAGGCCTATGGCATTGCACCTTTCTAAACGATAAAAACATTGCTTTGTCAAGTTTTGGAGCGGCAAAGAAAATGTTTAGGGTAGTTAGTAGTAGACAAAAGTATTTATGTTCAGAAAATTACAATATTTTTCGGATTTAAACAACAAAAATCATGCAGCGTCAGTCTAGGAATATCAAACGGGAAGTTACACTGAAGTTAACATGCGATATTAATACAGAGAAAATTACAACATTAGCCTAACTTGATATGTTTGTTTGAAGAGATAGCTGATCTACAGCGTCTAGGCTACACGATTAGCCTACTACAAAGAGAACGCTACACTTGTTGCACACAAACACGCGCAATTAAACAATTGAACTTATTTCATGTGTTTTTCAGATAGGGTAGAATAAAACTCGCTCATAAAAATTAGGCCTACTTTCTATTGGGGTGTATTCATTACGCCAATTCTTTTGCAAAACGTTTTGAAGGAAAAACCGTTGTCGGCCCCTCCCCGTTTCGTTCCTTTTGTTTCTTAAACGGAAAACGGTTTCCGTTGCAAGACGTACTGAACACACCCTTGGTCTAGATTCGGTAACTTACTTTCTCATGGATCCCGTGTTTGTCACAGGCCTAGCCTAGTGATCTGCGTGGAGGATCATTATCTCCAGACTTACTTATGCAGCCCAGTCCCTACATCTTGACAACAAAATAGGTAAAGCGGTTGATCTGATGCTTTTCAACTTAATCTGGAAAAATTTTACACATTATATTAGGAAATCTGTCATTATGAACACATAAGAATATGGTGGTCTCAAATTTGTAGATTGTCCTACTTTGAATAATACTTTTAAGATAAATTGGGCTAAACATGTATTAAAGAATCCAACTTCAATTTTATTTTCCTTTATTTTTTTTGTTTTTTGTTTTTTGTTTTTTTTCCATCTTTATTTAACCAGGTAGGCCAGTTGAGAACAAGTTCTCATTTACAACTGCGACCTGGCCAAGATAAAGCAAAGCAGTTCGACACATACAACGACACAGAGTTACACATGGAATAAACAAACATACAGTCAATAACACAATATAAAAAATATATATATACAGTGTGTGCAAATGAGGTAAAATAAGGCAGGTAGGCAGATGTGTAACCAGACCTCACCTTCTTCTCATCTAGCCTCGCTTCCAGTTGACTCACCAATAGGAAACATGTGTTTCTCCTTGCTCCCTCTGAACAACAGATCTATACATGCTTTTTTCAAAGGGATATTGTATCCATTCCTTATGTCACAAGTTGCTGGATTACATTTGTCAATAATATCTGTTGGAAAAAAGTCTGGTTATTACCACACAAATATCTGCTTGTTAACAAGGTCAAAGAGGTGTCTTTCAGAATTATCCATAAGTATTAACCTGCGAATCATATTCTAATAAGAAAACTGTTAAAACAATATATGTGTTTCTTTTAATGTTTTTGTATAATCTGAAATGTGTGGTGCCCCCTAGCATACGTTATCATTGTTTGTTTGTATACTTCTTGCATGTATACTGGTTTTTCTGCAAAAAAAAAAAGGGGGAAAAATCATGGAGTATCATGAGCACATCATGCATTACAAGTGTTTGTCAGACAAATGTTCAATAGGCCTATATGTATTTTAAAATGTAGGATAAGCTAATTAAATGTTTTCTACGCATTGGTCACCTCACATTTCACAAAGAAAAATAAACCAAATAACACATTCATTTTAATTTGATAGCCAATTAAAATATAAAGGACAATAGGGCCTAACATTTATTTTTGGTCAAAATGTATCTCTCGTCAGAGGTGACGTCCCTTAGTTGGTTAGCAGTCAGTGGAGATTTTGGCGGAAAGGTCCTGGATGCGGCGGGCGCTGCAGCCCTTACACAGGATGTGACCATCCAGAGGGTAACAGCCTCGCCCCTCACCCTCGGAGGACAGGAGCAGACCACACTCCTGGACAGAGAAAACACAGGGTAAATCCAGGAACACTGATTGGGTTCAACTGAATGGCCTTTGTACATCTGATGTGACATCCTGCCGAACTGTAAACGTCATTCAACTTGAGCGAGATATTTTACTAACAAGGACACACACACACTCACTACTACTACTCACCTCACACACGTAGCAGTTGACGTGGAAGCTGCGGTCCAGCGCCACTATCCTGACGGTCTCCTCCTGTCCCGGTTCGGGCATGATGGCCTGGCCACACACTGAGCAGCGGGGGGCAAACTTCCTGTTTAGGACAGAAAGCGTCAACACTAACATTAAAACTCAGAGGGTGGAACACTAGAATCACGTTTTAAAAAAGGACCAATGGCTGAACGTTATCTCAAGAAATGAAAGTGTAAATCTAAGTTTCATTGTTCAATGGGAGACTTGTGCTAGTGTCCCAGTTCATTGTTCGTCTAAAAAAAGTACAGGTAATATCTGGGCCGGAGATATTCCGTTTGTTGAGCTGCTGACCTGTGGAAGTCATCTATGCAGTGAATCTGGGAGGTGGCGTCCACAGTGAAGGGAACCCCGTCCAGGCAGCAGCCACACACCACACAGTTGAAGCAGCGCGGGTGGTAGGCCTTTCCCATGGCCCGCAGGATACGGTCCAAGATGGGTTTGGAGCACTTAGAGCAGCGCTCTAGGGTACTCTGAGAGAGGCAGCACAGGTTCAGACATAATAGTTTGTGTGTGCATGTGTGAGATATTGGTGCCGAGCAATTAACCAAAATGTTGGTTCTTTTTTTTCAAACAACTAACTGAGCGACGTCGGTTCAATTATTGGAAATGTTTTTTGTTCTGTGAGCTCAATGCGTATATTGAGCAGTTTCTCTAGAGATAAATAGGTCTTAATTGAAAGGAAAAAATGTAAACCCGCAAACACTTGGCCCTCCGTGGAATGAGTTTGACACCCCTGTTTTACATAGTTTAGCGCAGGAAACATGTTAGAGAGCAGTTGCTTCGAGAGGTATCTCTACCTGAAAATACATGATATAAAAGCGATTGATAGTTGGTATTCAGCAGGCAATAAAAGTATGCCTTATTTACTTTGAAGAACTTCTAAAATAGTGATTTTGTCAGGCAGCAGCTCTACAGAGCTGAACTGCTCATTTCAAATCCAACCACATCTCAATTGGGATTAGGTCTGGACTTTGACTAGGCCATTCCAAAACTTCAAATTTGTCGCTATTTAGCCATTTTCATGTAGACTTGATTGTGTGTTTTGGATCATTATCTTGCTGCATGACCCATCTGCGCTTCAGCTCACAACAACTGAAATATTTTATTCAAGTAAAGTAATGTGAATAAATTATGCTTAATAGGTGATGGGGAGTCACTACCATCATGGAACTTTTATAAATTGTTTTATTCTGTTTTGCAGCATTCAACCCCTAGTGCATCATTTTATTTTTAAATTATAATCAAAATCCGCAATTTTATTCTAAATAATCGAACCGAAAAGACCTCAAAAAGCACTAATGGCTCAGCACTAGTGAGAGAATCCAATATATATGGAGAAAGACGGCAAGAAAGAGAAAGATGGATAGAGAGATCAACTGATGAATTCAGGGAATACTGCTAAAGAATTTAGAACAAAGAGAGAATTAGAAGCGATTCTCAATACAAAAAGTGATAGCAACTCACAATGTAACAGCTTTCGCAGTAGCTCTTCTTGTCCAGGGCGTAGAAGGGTTGCCCCCGGAGACGGGCGTGGCAGGTGATGCAGGTGAAACACTCCACGTGGAACACCTGCTCCATGGCGATACAGCCACTGCCGTCACCAAGCACATTGTCACCGCAACGCGCACAGCGACCTGATAGTATGGAGGGAAAGGAGAAAAGATGAGACTAGGAGGATAAGAGATTTTTACTCAGAAGGAACATCTTGTGTTCAATTTAAATGAACTTTGTAGCCCAAGGTGAAATTAAGAGTCCAGTCAACACAAAGGACATAGGGAAGTACCAAAATATTCCTCTGTAGGTGGGTGATTCATGTCATACACCAACTTCTTAGTGAGCCGGTCCAATTCCTCCTCTTGCCTCGGAGCTGCTGACCCCTAATGGACAAATATGATTCATTATTCATTATTTCCCATTCAGATTAGGGAATCCAAGAGACTGAGGATACAAGTACTCAAAAAGGACCATACTTTAGAAGCAGCAGAGAATGCTGTAGAGTAGATGACCTCTGAACTCTAGACAGACACTCACCTTGCTGGGCTGATAGGCAGGACTTGGGGCCTCTCTTGACCCTGGTTGGTGATTCTCCAGGCCTCTCTTGGGCGTGGGGCCCTGGTTCCCTCGCCCTCTAGACCCCCCGGGGATCTCCTTGTAACCCCCATCAGAGTGCAGCTCCTGGGCTTGGGATGCGGGATGGGGAGGGTACCAGCCCTGGGGGCCCGTCTGGTTTTGGGGTGGGGGGCGCGAGGAGTGCTGGTGGGGCGGAGGAGGGGTGTAAGCCTGCTCGGCTTGTCTACCAGTTTGGGAGTAGGTGACAGGCTGGGCTGTTTTGACCTGGACGCTGAACCTCGGGCCAGTAGGGGTGGAAGAGGTGGTATAGGAGGCAGGGACGGGCTGAGGGTAGGGTTTGGACACCTGGGCGTAGGTGTAGTCTGGCTGGGGGGAGTACTGGGGAACCTGGTGGGGATCACTGGGGTAAGGGGGTGCTGGATGGTACTGGGACTGGGGGGGGTAACCCATGGACGGCCTGCCCTGAGAGAGTGCTCCTGGCTGGGTTGAGGGTTTGTAGCGGTCCCCTGAGATGTGTTTGTTGTAAGGCACGTTATCGTACAGCTGCAAAGGAATGGAAAGGAAACAAATCATTTTTTTGCCTTTTTTATTTCAAATGAATTACTAACAAAAACTCAGGCGTAAACATCCAGAAGAACCAGTGATACACTTTCAGCCAGATGTTTTTTTTATTTTATTTTTTAATCGGTCAGTTATACGTTTGTGTATTACGTTTCTGGGGAATAATTTATTCCTCATATGTAGTCAGTCAGGTAACCTACCTGTGTGCTGTTCTGTGGATGGCTGTCCAGATCGGCCAGCATGCAGGTGAGAGAGTCAATCTCTGCATCGAGGTTGGAGTGGTGTCCACTTGGCTTGTCAGGTCCACGATGCTGAAATCATAGAGCAGAATCACACACACGAAGTCGCATGCCTTTATAACATTTCACAACAGGAGAAAGATAGAGCAAATGTAGTCTCATTACTTGTTTATTTGAATATTGGATTTGAGCAAATGTCATGCTCCATGACATTACAACAATCGTAACTAGCCTATCTACATGCAATCAGGTTGAAAACCTCACTAATCTTAGTCTGGAAACAACACTGAACATCGTGGCGAAATGGAGCAATAATCAGTGTGGATTCCAGGCTACAAAAACAATTATGTCCCACCTACCATTAGCTCATAGCTGTCCATGTGAGGGTTCCAGGACCGGTCTTCTTTGAGCCCGTGGGGAGGTGGTTGGTAGTAGTGGTCGTTAGATTTAGGGTGAAACCCTGTGTCCTCTTGGTGCTGCATGGGTCCACCTTTACAACAAATTTGACACGGTACACTTTACATTTACAAACAAGACCATAATAACCATAATGTACACACTTTACATTTACAAACAAGACCATAATAACCATAATGTACACACTTTACATTTACAAACAAGACCATAATAACCATAATGTACACACTTTACATTGACACATAATCAAATAGTTTTTATCAATATTGTGCCAGTTCTAATCACCAAAGCATTGGTGTACTCAATCTTTTATCAGTTCTAACTCTCTTCTACGTTAAGGCTTGAGCTAAGTTTTCACTGACATTTAAACTGTTGTCAATCACGAAAGTTATCACAGGATTTCATTTTACCAAGGTTTAGCACAAAACTCAAGCCCAGTGTAACGTAAGGCCCACCACCACCACCATGTTCCTACCTGTGGGTCCAGTAGCCATGTACCTAGTGGCCAGTCCTCCTCCACCTCCTTTCTGGTCATAGACCCCATACTTGGGCCGGGGGTCCGAGGAGACCTTCATGGGCGGCTGTCTGTACATGGCTGGCCCGGAGTGGGACATCTGAGGAACAGTTCTCTCTGGGCTACTCAGAGTCCTTGGCGGCAGCCAGGTGGGACCAGACATGTCAGGGTTCTGAAAAGAAGGTTGTTGTGATTAAACTGCTATATTGTAAAACTACAGCAGAACAATGATATTCTTATTTCTATTACACCATATTGGATGACTGTCTTTCATATAACAGCGATAGGTTTAGGCTACAACATGATACTCAAATGTTCCCTATACCCATCATGAGGTTGCTACAACCTAGCCTATCAATTCAAGATTACAAGGTATGTGCACACAGGTCGAGAGAAAAATTTGCTGACATAGGGTGTGATCATTAGTTCAATAGTTGCAAACGAGAGTCTCCATTGGACAAATTCAGGTAGGTTTATCCTCATTTTGTTCCATTTAAGAAATGTTTTTCCACAGCATCGGCGGAATGAATACACCTCTGATCACGCGTAAACACTTGTGGACGTCAATGCACAACACATCAGCTATGTGACCAGGCAACAAAAAAAAAATTCCAAGCCAAACGATATCATAACTGCTACACACAGCCTACATCTCTGGCACAATATTAGTTAAAGTCACATCATAGTCAACATAGCTAATAGAACTAAAGTGTTAGTAAACCTGCTACAGTGTGCAGTCAATAAGTAGTTTAGCACTTACACCGGCAGACCCCGGGGACAATAAATTAGTAAAACCAAAAGCTTACCTTGACTTGGAAGAGTTCCAGTGTTGTGTTGGAGAGTCATAGCCAGCTAGCTAACATACCATACCTCTGTTTGAGCAGAGTGTTTGACTAGGCTAAACTAGCTAGCTGCATTTGCTAGCTAAGTGAAACTGAAAACATTTTGAAATCTCTATCTGGCTCCTCCTTCATTTTTGGAAGAAATGAATTTGTTCAAAACTGTTCCAACTATTGTCTTTCTCTTCGAGTCAACTACTCACCACATTTTATGCACTGCAGTGCTAGCTAGCTGTGTCTTATGCCTTCAGTACTAGATTAATTCTCTGATTGGGTGGACAACATGTCAGTTCATGCTGCAAGAGATCGGTTGGAAGACATCCTCCGGGAGTTGTCAGTTACTGTGTAAGTATATAGAAGGTTCTGAGAACCAGAGCCTCCTAGGTTTTGTATTGAAGTCAATGTACCCTGAGGAAGACGGAAACCATCTGTCCTCTGGATACACCATGGTGCTACCCTACAGTGTGCAGTTGAGGCTACTGAAGACCTCATTTGAAGTATAGTATGTTTTAATCAATTATTTGGTGTCTTGATTATATTTAGTATAGTTTTAGCTTTAAAATGCTAACTTTTTTTCTGTTTTACAGATTTGTTTTTCCTCCTGAAAATCACTGAGGAGGATGGTCCTCCCCTTCCTCCTCTGAGAAGTCTACACTGGTGTGTATATTTACGTCAGAGGCAACCACTGGTCTGTATATTTGTGTCACAGGTAACCACTGGAGTGGAAACCAAGAGATGCTTCAATCTGGGTTTCCTATGGCAACTGACACACAGCAGTTTAATAATAGGCTCATAGTTGAGAAGCAGGAAGATAGCGCCATTCCCAACCATAAGGGGAATTCCAGCGGACAGACACACCAGTTCCACAGTGTGAGCCAACACACACACACGGGCACATAAAAAATAAAAAAACACACAGAAATCTCACAGGTGCAAGACCCTTGGCTTGTTCCACCATTACCCCTGGGTCCTTATCCACTACAATAGTTATTGTCTCTGATGTTTACACTCAACTCTAAATTATCCCAAATGAAGTTGCAGTGACAAAAACAAGAGAGGAAACGTCTGTAATGATATGTGTCTCTGCTTCGGCACCTGGACCTGGTTTACAACAACACATTACACAAGGCAGTGAAATAAAAAAAATAAAAAAACGGAAAGGCTACAGCTGTAAGGATGGGACTGTGATTAGGCCTACAGTCTGATTATTAGGCAACAACATTCTCCACAAAACTTTGACCATGACTGCCTTTTATGATGATCATCATTAGCATCTATACCTTTTATCTTCCTAAACAAACACATGTATTTAAAGTGCATTGCATTATTATGTTCACTATAAGTGAATGACCAGTCAGAGCCGACTCTACTGCAATTGAGCTGCTGTCCCTCCTTCCACCGGCCTGATTTAAACCTAAATCCGGCTGAGCGGACACTCAAATCCGAGGATTGGTGGGCCGGAAAATTAAATCACAGCGGCTTTATAATTCTGTGATTAAAAACATTATTTTTTTTAAAGTCTTACGGTGGATTGTAAGACCACTACTCACAAACTATAACAGCTAGCCAACTTGATATCAGTTGCCTAATCATGATAGCACACTTATATGAGCGAACTGTCAAACGGGAATTGAGAGCTGGAGCGCGATAGAGATACATTGTTGTAGCAATGGCAATGCTACATTGTTGCAATTCTAGCCTACTAAACTTCCGCAATCAAAACAATAACACTTCTGCGATTGGGAAGTGTTGTATGCTATGAAGAATAGGCTAGAATGGGGATATCCTACCTCTTAAAATCCAGAATCCTTATGTCTTCTCGTCTTCATACTCATCTACAAACGAAAAACATGTCACAGTGTAGCGACAATTAGGCTATTTGGGTCAATAGCCAGATCACATGCAATGCTAAATCGTATAGGCCTATGGCATTGCACCTTTCTAAACGATAAAAACATTGCTTTGTCAAGTTTTGGAGCGGCAAAGAAAATGTTTAGGGTAGTTAGTAGTAGACAAAAGTATTTATGTTCAGAAAATTACAATATTTTTCGGATTTAAACAACAAAAATCATGCAGCGTCAGTCTAGGAATATCAAACGGGAAGTTACACTGAAGTTAACATGCGATATTAATACAGAGAAAATTACAACATTAGCCTAACTTGATATGTTTGTTTGAAGAGATAGCTGATCTACAGCGTCTAGGCTACACGATTAGCCTACTACAAAGAGAACGCTACACTTGTTGCACACAAACACGCGCAATTAAACAATTGAACTTATTTCATGTGTTTTTCAGATAGGGTAGAATAAAACTCGCTCATAAAAATTAGGCCTACTTTCTATTGGGGTGTATTCATTACGCCAATTCTTTTGCAAAACGTTTTGAAGGAAAAACCGTTGTCGGCCCCTCCCCGTTTCGTTCCTTTTGTTTCTTAAACGGAAAACGGTTTCCGTTGCAAGACGTACTGAACACACCCTTGGTCTAGATTCGGTAACTTACTTTCTCATGGATCCCGTGTTTGTCACAGGCCTAGCCTAGTGATCTGCGTGGAGGATCATTATCTCCAGACTTACTTATGCAGCCCAGTCCCTACATCTTGACAACAAAATAGGTAAAGCGGTTGATCTGATGCTTTTCAACTTAATCTGGAAAAATTTTACACATTATATTAGGAAATCTGTCATTATGAACACATAAGAATATGGTGGTCTCAAATTTGTAGATTGTCCTACTTTGAATAATACTTTTAAGATAAATTGGGCTAAACATGTATTAAAGAATCCAACTTCAATTTTATTTTCCTTTATTTTTTTTGTTTTTTGTTTTTTGTTTTTTTTCCATCTTTATTTAACCAGGTAGGCCAGTTGAGAACAAGTTCTCATTTACAACTGCGACCTGGCCAAGATAAAGCAAAGCAGTTCGACACATACAACGACACAGAGTTACACATGGAATAAACAAACATACAGTCAATAACACAATATAAAAAATATATATATACAGTGTGTGCAAATGAGGTAAAATAAGGCAGGTAGGCAGATGTGTAACCAGACCTCACCTTCTTCTCATCTAGCCTCGCTTCCAGTTGACTCACCAATAGGAAACATGTGTTTCTCCTTGCTCCCTCTGAACAACAGATCTATACATGCTTTTTTCAAAGGGATATTGTATCCATTCCTTATGTCACAAGTTGCTGGATTACATTTGTCAATAATATCTGTTGGAAAAAAGTCTGGTTATTACCACACAAATATCTGCTTGTTAACAAGGTCAAAGAGGTGTCTTTCAGAATTATCCATAAGTATTAACCTGCGAATCATATTCTAATAAGAAAACTGTTAAAACAATATATGTGTTTCTTTTAATGTTTTTGTATAATCTGAAATGTGTGGTGCCCCCTAGCATACGTTATCATTGTTTGTTTGTATACTTCTTGCATGTATACTGGTTTTTCTGCAAAAAAAAAAAGGGGGAAAAATCATGGAGTATCATGAGCACATCATGCATTACAAGTGTTTGTCAGACAAATGTTCAATAGGCCTATATGTATTTTAAAATGTAGGATAAGCTAATTAAATGTTTTCTACGCATTGGTCACCTCACATTTCACAAAGAAAAATAAACCAAATAACACATTCATTTTAATTTGATAGCCAATTAAAATATAAAGGACAATAGGGCCTAACATTTATTTTTGGTCAAAATGTATCTCTCTATTCAGTGACGTCACCAACTCTGTAATCTCACAAACACAGTCTGTGATCACCTGTGGCCCAATTTGTCAAAACAGATTTGGGAATGCTCCTTTAGAACATCCACAATGGAACGTCCCTCTCTTGGAACGTCAGACTCAGAAAATATGTCTTGCTTCAGATTCTTAGAATCGGAATTAAAATCAAATAAAAATGTATTGATCGGGTACACATACTGTATTCTGCAGATGCTATCGTAGGTGCAGCAAAATGCTTATGTTTCTAGCTCCAACACTGCAGTCAGTGTACTTAATAATACACACAAATCCCCCCAAATAAAAATTAAGAAATATCAGAAAGACCAATGTCAGAGTCCGGAATATAAATATATATGCACTGTGCAGTATGTACAGTTGAAGTCGGAAGTTTACATACACTTAGGTTGGAGTCATTAAAACTCATTTTTCAACCACTACACAACTTTCTTGTTAACAAACTATAGTTTTGGCAAGTCGGTTAGGGCATCTAAGTCATTTTCCCAACAATTGTTTACAGACAGATTATTTCACTTAAAATTCAATGTATCACAATTCCAGTGAGTCAAGAAGTTTACATACACTAATTTGACTGTGCCTTTAAACAGCTTGGAAAATTTCAGAAAACGATGTCTTGGCTTTAGAAGCTTCTGATAGGCTTATTGACATAACTTGAGTCAATTGGAGGTGTACCTGTGGATGTATTTCAAGGCCAACCTTCAAACTCGGTGCATCTTTGCTTGACATCATGGGAAAATCAAAAGAAATCAGCCAAGACCTCAAAAAATGTGTATATCTCCACAAATCTGGTTCATCCTTGGGAGCAATTTCCAAATGCCTGAAGGTACCACATTCATCTGTACAAACAATAGTACGCAAGTATAAACACCATGGGACCACGCAGCCATCATAACGCTCAGGAAAGAGACACGTTCTGTCTCCTAGAGATGAACGTACTTTGGTGTGAAAAGTGCAAATCAATCCCAGAACAACAGCAAAGGACCTTGTGAAGATGCTGGAGGAAACAGTTACAAAAGTATCTATATCCACAGTAAAATGAGTCCTATAATCGACATAACCTGAAAGGCCGCTCAGCAAGGAATAAGTCACTGCTCCAAAACCACCATAAAAAAGCCAGACTACGTTTTGCAACTACACATGGGGACAAAGATCGTACTATTTGGAAAAATGTCCTCTGGTCTGATGAAACAAAAATGGAACTATTTGGCCATAATGACCATCGTTATGTTTGGAGGAAAAAGGTGGAGGCTTGCAAGCTGAAGCACACCATCCCAACTGTGAAGCACGGGGGTGGCAGCTTGGCACACCTGTATTTGGGGAGCTTCTCCCATTCTTCTCTGCAGATCTTCTCAAGCTCTGTCAGGTTGGATGGGAAACGTCGTGGCACAGCTAATCTCCAGAGATTTTCGATCAGGTTCAAGTCTGGGCTCTGGCTGGTCCACTCATTTAGAGACTTGTCCCGAAGCCACTCCTGCTTTGTCTTGGCTGTGTACTTAGTGCCGTTGTCCTGTTAGAAGGTGAACCTTCGCCCAAGTCTGAGGCCCTGAGCGCTCTGGAGCAGGTTTCATCAAGGATCTCTCTGTACTTTGCTCCGTTCATCTTTCCCTCGATCCTCACTAGTCTCCCAGTCCCTGCCACTGAAAAACATCCCCACAGCATGATGCTGCCACCAACATGCTTCGCCGTAGGGATGATGCCAGGTTTCCTCCAGACGTGACGCTTGGCATTCAGGCAAGAGAGTTCAATCTTGGTTTCATCAGACCAAATCATCTTTTTTCTCATGGTCTGAGAGTCCTTTAGGTGCCTTTTGGCAAACTCAAAGCAGGCTGTCATGTGCCTTTTACTGAGAAGTGGCTTCTGTCTGGTCACTCTACCATAAAGGCCTGATTGGTGGAGTGCTGCAGAGATGGTTGTCCTTCTGGAAGGTTCTTCCATCTCCACAGAGGAACTATGGAGCTCTGTCAGAGTGAGCATCGGATTCTTGGTCACCTCCCTGACCAAGCCCTTTTCCCCCGATTGCTTAGTTTGGCCAGGTGGCCAGCTCTAGGAAGAGTCTTGGTTGTTCCAAACTTCTTTCATTTAAGAATGAAGGCGACTGTGTTCTTGGGGACCTTCAATGCTGCTGAAATGTTTTGGTACCCTTCCCCAAGTCTGAGCCTCAACACAATTCTGTCTCGGAGCTCTATAGACAATTCCTTCAACCTCATGGATTGGTTTTTGCTCTGACATTCACTGTCAACTGTGGGACCTAATATAGAAGGGTGTGTGCCTTTCCAAATCATGTCCAATCAATTTAATTTACCACAGGTGGACTCCAATCAAGTTCTAAAAACATCTCAAAGATGATCAATGGAAACAGGATGCACCTGAACTCAATTTCAAGTCTGAATACTTACGTAAATAAGGTATTTCTGTTTTTTAAATTTGTAATACATATCTAAAAACCTGTTTTCACTTTGTCATTATGGGGTATTGTGTGTAAAATGACAAGGAACATTTTTTATTTATTTATTTAGAATAAGGCTATTACGCAAGAAAATCAAGGGTACATTTGAAGTGGGTAAAACATTATGAAAACATTATTACATTGACGAGTATTCAATGACTATGTGTAACGGATGTGAAACGCTAGCTTAGTTAGCGGTGGTGCTCGCTAAATAGCGTTTCAATCGGTGACGTCAATTGCTCTGAGACCTTGAAGTAGTAGTTCCCCTTGCTCTGCAAGGGCCGCGGCTTTTGTGGAGCGATGGGTAACGATGCTTCGTGGGTGACTGTTGTTGATGTGTGCAGAGGGTCCCTGGTTCGCGCCCGGGTATGGGCGAGGGGACGGTCTAAAGTTCTACTGTTACATATGCACATAGGGCAGCAGTCTCTCAGGTGCAGGGTAGAGTATCGGATGGTAGATGTCCTGGAGGGCAGGCAGTATGCCCCAAGTCATTCGTTGGGCTGATGCACCACCCTCTGGAAAGCCCTGCGGTTGCGGCCGGTGCAATTGCTGTACCAGGTGGTGATACAGCTCGACAGGATGCTCTCAATGGTGCATCTGTAGAAGTTTGAGAGGGTCTTAGGGGCCAAGACGAATTTCTCCAGACTCCTGAGGTTGAAGAGACACTTTTGTGCCTTCTTCACCACACTGTCTGTGTGGATGGACCAATTCAGGTTGTAAGTGCACAACGAGGAACTTGAAGCTTTTCACCCTCTCCACTGCAGCACCGTTATTTTCCTGCCACCAATCCACCAGGGCCCTCACCTCCTCCCTATAGGCTGTCTCGTCATTGTTGGTAGACAGGCCTACCACTGTTGTGTCATCAGCAAACTTGATGATTGAGTTGGAGACGTCTGTGGCCACGCAGTCATGGGTGAACAGGGAGTACATGAGGGGGCTGAGCACGCACCCTTGTGGGGCCCCCGTGTTGAAGATCAGCGTGGCAGAGGTGTTGTTGCCTACCTTCACCACCTGAGGTCGTCCTGACAGGAAGTAGTTGCACAATAATCCCTTAATCATGATCATCAGTTTAGAATGCAATTTGATTAATCAGCTGTGTTTGCTAGGGATGGAGAAAAAGTGTGACACCAATCAGGCCATCGAGGACTGGAGTTGCCCACCCCTGTTCTAGGGTGTCGGTAAGGTGGAGCCGATATGATCCTTAACTAGCCTCCCAAAGCACTCTATGATGACAGAAGTGAGTGCCAGGGGCGATAGTCATTTTGTTCAGTTACCTTCATTTTCTTGGGTACAGGAACACATTTTTTGTATCGAAGCTGCACCTATGGACATAGGCTGCTGGGAACTTCTTTTAAACAACATTTAAGAGGGTCTTTAATGTTGGTAGAAGCCTATGAAAATGCAAAAAAAAGTCATATTGACCATATTTGTTGACAATTTTGACCATTCGACTAAAAGCATAATCCATTGGATTATCCACATTCTGACCTGATTTGGACTGAGAGCTCTAGAGTTGCTAGACTGAAATGCCTTGAGTCTAGAATCTACTCCACCCTGGAGGTCCTCCCTGGGGTTCTTGGCCCTCTCTAATGTTTCTTGGAGGACTTCTACCAAGAAGAACACTGAGACATCACTCATTCATTTACCTACCACCTACTAGGGATTCTACAATAAATGGCCTTGATATCAGCTATACCCGGTCAAGTAGGATAGTTACAGTAGACAGACAGACATGATGCAGTCTAGATGGAAATGTATGAATGGATTTCGCGCTACATTTTACATTTACATTTTAGTCGTTTAGCACCTAGCCAGACTGAGTTACAGGAGCAATTAGGGTAATGCCATGCTCAAGGGCACATCGACAGATTCTTCACCTAGTCGGCTCAGAGAGTCGAACCAGCAATGTTTTGGTTACTGATCCGACGCTCTGAACCAGAGTTGTGGACTGGAGTCACATGACTTGGATTTGAGTCTGACTCAAATCACACATTTGATGACTTGAGACTGGACTTGGAGCATCAAGACTCCAGACTCAACTTTGGCTTGAGACTGATGACTTGAAATTATCTGGCCAGGTTTTGTAATGTTTTGTCACTCGTTTTGTGGCACAGTCTACATGGATTAATCTACACGCAGCCAGAAACAGTAGCCGCATCACCGCCCTTGTAAAAAAAACAAAATGCAGATTGGCACTCCGATTGGACCAAAAAACTGTCAATCAACATATGTCTTGTGAGCTCGCGAACAGACTGCTGATTTGCTGGACAGCTACAGGATTCGGTGCAGCGCAAACGTTAAATTGTAGTGAGAGAGGTTTACCATAAAAATAAATATGCCGCTCCAAAAATAGTTTGCTGATCAAGAATATGAACTGTTTACATTGCAAGCTAACCAGTAATGGGGCAACAATTACTAGCATAGGACTACTGGTCTTTTGGTATGTAACGATTGCTTGATATTGATCATTTACTTATGAAGTTTGCATTTGGAATGTATTGTTCAAATCTAATGTGGCAAGGAAGCACCATTAGCGCTGTTCTCAACTTGCACTCTCCAAATTCCCGCCATTGGAGAGTGCATTTTTCTCTTGTTAATTAAACTATTTGCTGTTGCTTTCACATGTTTAAATGCATAGGCACTATGTGGTAAATCTATTTCCCATCTAATACTGCAATAATTGCTAGCGTTTCATCGCTCCATTACCTTACAGTTTATTGAAACACGTAGACATGTCTGTTTCATGTTTGATAGACCTGCAATACATTTTAATTTCATAGCCAACCGTTTCTTACCCTGCTCAGAGTGGGCGCGATGTGTAGTGCACATGATCATTCGCAAAACTCATCAGGTAGAAGTTATGCTTATTTAATTCAATGTATTTGTTCATATTTCCCGGGTGTCATATGTCTCTGTCATTTTTGCTGTGCGTAATAGTCTCCACGCTTTGGAGTCATAAAGTTGAAAATGATACAGTTATTGTTCCGTGTGTGCACGGTGTTGGAATATCCTTAATAATCATTCAATCTGATTAAGACGAATGTAACAATGGATGTGGAAATTGCGTTTTACATGGTAGAACAAGTTTATTGGTTGTAATTGCCAATTGGGTAAATGTATGCTCCTGCGGGATGGGGGCCAAGTGCTTATTATGTACTGTATTGTATCGATTTGGTTTATCAGATAGGACAGGTTAAGCCTGATACAGAGGCTATTTCTTTTGGGCTAATACCCGTGTATATTTGGTAAATCTACTTGTATATTTTGTATGATATGGCGCTTTCACCATTGGATCACCAAAGACCTGTAAATAAATCTACACTCTGAGCACGTCAACCTGCCTCGCCTTGTGTTGTTTTCATGCCCTTACCACTGCTACAAGGTCCATATTTTACAATTACATAGGCTAATAAAGTATGTTGAAGACAAAATAATGAAAAGGGCTGTCCTGTAGCCTCGATAAATAGACAAAGATGTGTAGTTGCCAGGGAAGTGTTTGGCAGTTGGGTTTTTATCTCAGTTATTGCCATATTCAATTTATTTATTGGTCATTTTGTTTATTGACTCTTTTTTTTGTTGCTTTGCCAAAGACTACTTGCACCAGTAAAAACAGCATTTTCAAGAACTTAATGGTTATAAATGTTAAATGTATTATTCTGCTATGAAAAATCTAGAAAACATGTATTTTACTTGGAGGCCTACCTATATAAATAAACCGTCAAGTCAAGTGGGTTCATCCTGATACCCAGACATTATACAGAGCCCTGTCGGTCACATTCTGAACTTGGGTTTCTCCTCTGAAAAGAGGACTTTAACCTCTTACCTCACTACATTTCTGCCACAACACCCTCTTTTAGCAACAGATTATTCCAAAACCTTTGAACCTGATTAGCATTTCTTCATGTCATTCAATTCGTTGGTGGGTGGGCCTGCAGAAATTTGGGTCGGGACAAAATTGAAGCACTCAAATCATCATTGAATTATTATTAAAAGCACATAAGCTGCCTTACTACTGTGGTATGTACTTGATCGCACACACACACCATTTAACACCTGCTTTCGCAGACCAAATAGTAATTTATTGACAATGTAAATTCATGGCTCTTGCATTTCACAACCTGTAATATGACAGTATTTCCTAATATGAACCAATTAATGTTTATTTATTCATGTTTTCCACTTTTCCCAAACGAGTGTCAAGTCTACTGCTCCCATGCCGGGAAAGAGATTTCCACCCTTGCAGACTTTCCGAACGCTCTGGATAGGACCCCCCCCCTCACTCAATTAAATTCTATTTCAATTTAAGGGGCTTTATTGGCATGGGAAACATATGTTTACATTGCCAAAGCAAGTGAAATAGATAATAAAAAGGGAAATAAAAAACAATATAAATGAACAGTAAACGTTATACTCACAAAAAGTTCCAAAGGAATAGAGACCTTTATTAGGAATAGAGACACTGGTATTTCACCCAATAGATACACAAGTTTATCAAAATTGGGTTATGTTTTCGAATTCTTTGTGGATCTGTGTCATCTGAGGGAAATATGTGTCTCTAATATGGTCATACATTTGGCAGGAGGTTATGAAGTGCAGCTAATTTTCCACCTTATTTTGTGGGCAGTGTGCACATATCGGCCTAATTCTGCTCCTCATGCATTATTTGATGTTTTACATTGTACACAGAGGATTTTTTGCAGAATTCTGCATGCAGAGTCTCAATTTGGTGTTTGTCCCACTTTGTGAATTCTCGGTTGGTGAAAAGACTCCATACCTAACAACCGTAAAGGACAATGGGTTCTATAACTGATTCAAGTATTTTTAGCCAGATCCTAATTGGTATGTCGAATTTTATGTTCCTTTTGATGGCGTAGAAGACCCTTCTTGCCTTGTCTCTCAGATCTTTCACAGCTTTGGGGAAGTTACCTGTGGCACTGATGTTTAGGCCAAAGTATATATCGTTTTTTGTGTGCTCTAGGGCAACGGTGCCTAGATGGAATTTGTATTTGTGGTCCTGGCAACTGGACCTTTTTTGGAACACCATTATTTTTTGTCTTACTGAGATTTACGGTCAGGGCCCAGGTCTGACAGAATCTGTGCAGAAGATGTAGGTGCTGCTATAGGCCCTCCTTGGTTAGGGACAGACGCACTAGATCCTCAACAAACCATAGACATTCTCTCTCAGGTCCCACCAATAAGCATGCTAGAGGACTCGTTTATCTCCCCAGAGCTTCAAAGGAAGCTCTTTTGAAATGTTTTGCTTTATTGTTTTTCATTGCAATGCTTCTCTGTTCTTTTCCCCTCTCATTCCTGCCCCCCTACCATCGTCCAAAGGGGACAAACAAGTAGACCCACACCCCTCCCTCCCTCCCTCCCTCCCCATCCTCTATTCTCCTCTGTCCGGAAAGTGCTTCCAGCATGCCCTTATATGTCCAGAATTCTCTGCAAGAACAGGAAGACACAGTTTATGTGAATCTGTGTTATTGTGTCAACCCTTTTGCACCAGCTATTGAATTAGACTGTCGGAGCTTTAGTATCAGCACTTGCCTTTTAAGGTATGCAGTAAATAAGGTATTTCCCCAAGCAACACAGCGACAGCCCAATCAAGCGTGTCCCCTGAATTGCATGATTTGTGCTTATGAATCAGAAGCCAAATATGAAATATAGTAAAACTTGGAAGAATGAATTGTCAAATGCATTATGAAAAATGTGCATAAGCAAAGTATTGTAGTGTTCTTTAACTTTACATTGCGCTATGTCTTGTTTTCAAAGTTTCTTGACCTTTGTCCTCGATTATATAACCACAATGCTACTGTACAGATGTGATGTTTCACCCAACCGGTGTTTAGTCCTGTACAGTATCAAAATGATAACCACAGCACACTACAGTAACTACAACACTGTAAACAAATGTTTTGATAATCATTCACATGGACATGGTATTGGCCTTTGACAGACTAGGTGAAACAGGGAAGTCTATTAGCTTAGCACAGCCTTGCCAACTGGACAGACTGAATGGCTTCCGCCCATTGGCGAACCTGATTAGTAATGTTCTCACTTTTCCTCAACCGCCCCCCTCTTCCGTTCCTCTCACAATGCCTGGAAGTATCCTAGACTTAAGCTACATCTAATTCTCTGTTTTCTTAAATGTTGTTTTTCTTTTTTCATTTTTTTACAAGACACAATTGATCCGGCCTCCATCAAAACAAATAAAAGCACAAGGACACACACGCACACAACACCCCTCGTAAAACACTTTGCTTCCGACTCGCATTTAAACACAGGGTTTATACCCAAACATGGCCATATTGGTTGATTTGCCATTGTATGCAGCTTGTACACATACGGTATATTTCAATTCCTACAACATTCTTCTGAGATATTCACTGACAGAACATTTGTATGAATAGTTTTTCACCTCTTTGATTTGGGTTGGCTTCAACAGTCCTTGAAGTAAGTGGGATTTGTTGTTTCATGATAATAGCTTTTTACGCCCTACTTCAATTTGCGGTGAGTATTATCTGTATCGACATGATAGATTCAGAGCTTTGATATGGTGGGAAACCTCAGGTTTGCAGCTTGCATCATCCCTGTGAAATATGTGCTGTTTCTGCAAGGGCGCGGCCTCTCTCTCTACACACTTATCTACTTCTGGCCTTGACTGACCGGCAGACGCCTTGAAGCTCGCTCAAGGTCCTCCTGTTCGGTCAGAATTCTTTGATCTGAAGTCCATGGTGTGCTGAAGAAGCCCCTCTGTTAGGCCTGTGTATTGTAATGTGATGCAACTCTTTGTGAACCTAGGATGTGCTTAAGATTAGCTAACTTTTCCGCTTGTTTTTTAATTTTTTTATTGGTGACCTTTGATAGCTACCCTCCCCCCCAAAAATAATCTTCTTATTGACGGATGTCCTGCGCGGGCGTTTTCCTCCTCATCTCGGTGCGCCTTGCAGGATGTATTCAGAGATGGTGTGTGTGTGTGTGTGTGGCGGTGTGTAGCGGTATGTGTGTGTAGCGCTTTGTTTCTGTAGTGCTTTGTGTGTGTGTGTGTGTGTGTGTAGCATTATGTGTGTGTGTTCGGCAGTTCCTGCACATCTGTCCTCTACATTTCTATCAATCTTGGGGGTTGTTGTTTTGCAAGCCAGGGAGAGGGTATCTCCCATCTCCCCCACCACCCTCCTCACCCCACTCTCCCGTTTCCTTCCTCCCCTCTGGCAGCAGGCCAGAAACTTCCGGAAGCCTTTATGGAGCCCTCACAACTCCATGTTCACCTGGATCTGTCACCTCAGAAATATACTCAACATTTAGATAACATTTGATGTTATTTAGAGCGTCTGTAAAATAGCTCTGATTTTGCCGCTTGCTAACCCTAAGTTGCAGTAAGTTGAGGAAGGATACTATATGTGTCTGGTGTGACAGACAATGTAACATGTTCCAATTGTCCAGCCTGATGTATGTGGAAGTGCAAGGTTAAGTCATTCAAGTCACTGGCTTCTGCTCGTTCTATACCGTGTTTGAAGAGTTAGCCCTTATCTAATATCTGAAGAGCCTCTCTCCCATGGGGCAGGCTTTGAGGTTGGAACGAGGTTTGTTTATCTAACATGTAGGTGTTCTTCAAACTTCCTCCCCGACAGTTTCCTCAGAGGGAGGAAGGCATTGCTAGTCCATGGTGGAGGATGGTCTTCTCTAACCCTGAGGGTAAACTCCTGGATAGCCTCACTCTCACCATCCCTCTTCCCTTAGGATCCTCATATACATTTTTTTCCCTACTCGGCGCAAAAACACACGCCACTTTCCTGCCATCACTTTGTAGAGGCGTTAGAAAACTAATAGTCCACTAAAAATACCCCGCCCGCCCGCCGAGTTGGAGCACTGGGTTTGGGCTTGAGCCTTTTCCTGCTGTAGGCAGCACAGCTTCCAGGGTAGGCGTGGGCTGTTGAGGAAAGAGGACATGAGCGGCCCTGGTCGGAATCAGGCTTCCTGCGCAACATTATAAAGACTCCCCTCCCTCTGGCTACCCTGGACAGTCTTGCTCAGACAACTGTGGTGGAGGGAGTAGGTTATTGCCCAGCCTAGCCTGAAGACAGTTAGTTACAGATTGAGGAACCTGAGAGTTGAACTGAGGGTTGTGAGGACAGCATCGTGCGCATTGGTTCTCGTCCCTGCTGGTCGGGGTAAGTGGTAACCTAGACGTTTTGTAAACGTATATATATATATATATATATACACGTATTATATATATACGTATTATATATATATATATATATATATATATATATATAAAATTGTTCATAATATTTACGTGTTGCCTGGATTGGTGTGATTGGATGTTCATGTACCATCTTGTAACTTTTCTGTCTAAGTGTACATTTTTTCAACATGGTGGCACCTGGAGGGTGAATTATGTGTGAATAAGAATCTCTTTCTGTGGCTATATTACATTTCTTACAACATGACAGATATGTAATTACATAAAATGGGCATGTGTCAGTACATCAGGTACATTAATTACACAGTGTTTCGTAAAGTTGCACTATGTTTCAGTGTCGTCTTGTTTTGCTTCGTGCAGGTACGAGTAGGGAGCTGGTCTCACCTAACAGAGGCGTCCAGGAGACTGCCCTCCATGTTTTCTCTAGCTGGTGTCTTCTGCAACAGGGTAGGTCAATGTGAGGCAGCTGCACTTTGACTGGGACAGTATATGATACATTTCAGAGACTTCCATAATATACCTAGTGCCATTGTAATTCTACTATAATGAAATTATATTCTGTGAAAACAAGTCTGTCTTTTCCTTTATCTCCCAAACAAAAGATGAGCAAGATCCAGGTGGTGGAGGGATATAGGGTTGGAGGGAGGCATGAGGCGACGGGGTCTGAAGCGGCTGCTGCGCAGGGATATGTAAAGGAGTTTACTCGCCACTCCAACGACGTCCTGCTGAATCTGAACGAGCTGAGGCACCAGAACATTCTGACCGATGCCACCCTGGTGGTGGGCCCTGCCCGACTGCAGGCACACTGTGCTGTGCTCATTGCATGCAGGTTAGCTCAGATAATAATATTCATTGTCATTTTCCTGGTCTTTTTGTTATTGTTCTTCTTGTTTTTGTTCTACTTTGCGAGGGGGGGGAGCTGTGGGATTATTTTACTCTTAAAATACTCACTCACTCCTTTCTCTCCGTCTCTCTTAGTGGGTTCTTCTACTCCCTGTACTCCCGTCGTGTGTCCTCTCCTGGATGGAGTGGTGCTGGAGGCCAGGCCCTGACCCTGTCACTCCCTGACTCCCTGGACCCCTCCAGCGTCTCCCTGCTCCTGGACTTCATGTACACCTCCCAGCTGCCCCTCACGCCACGCACAGTCCCCGGAGTGCTCTCCGTCGCCACCTACCTGCAGATGGACCACGTGGCTGACGCCTGCAGAGCTTTCATGTTACACAGGTGAACCCCTTTCTATAGAAGTCAATGGGTGAGTGTTGGGAGGCTGGAGGGGTGGGAGTGATAATGGTAGTTTACAGGATTAGAGTAAAAAGTGCATTCACTGAAAGAATGGTGACAGAGAGACTTTAAATTAGGGTAAACGTAGATAATCATTTCAGTTAGTTGCATGCTTTTTAAGCTCTAAATTGTGTTTTCAATTGTGTGAGGCATTAAATGTACAGTACAACTGACTATTGTAAACTTTAAATAGGCTTCTAAGTCTCTCCTATGGGCGCCCTGGCTGATATGATAAAATATGATTGACAGGCGTTACCTGACAGTTCCTTTTGTTTACAGTGAGAGGATGAGAGGGACGCCCCCTCAAATGAAGCTGGACTCCACGGTGTCTGTAATGTCTGCAGCACTCTCAGGGGGAGCTCCTCTTAATCCCCCTGTCAATGGAAGACCCCGCCCATCTGTCCTCGTTGTCTCCACCCCCTCCCAGTCCGCAGCGGAGGCTGAGGGTCGTATGTGTCATGACTCGGCCAGGTGTGTGTGTGTGTGTGTCTCTGTAAAGTGTGGGCCAATGTCCCATTGTCTGAGTTCAGCTAGATCATCACATGAGTTCCTTTGTTTGTCCAGCAGGGTCCCTGGAAACGTCCGGGCCTGTCTGCAGCCAGGGACTTTCCTGACCCGCGAGCCCAGGTCAAAGGAACTAAAGCAGGAGCCTGAATCACCCATCCTGGCCTCCACCCCTTCTCCAGACAGCCCGTCTCGCTCCAGCTGTCAGCCCAACTCTCCTGCGGAGTCCAACACCTGTAATCTAGGTGAACCCAAGCGCAACCCTGACCCCAAAGCCTGCAATTGGAAGAAATACAAGTACATTGTCCTCAACCCCCTCTGTGCCGAAAACACGGTGAAGGAGGAGGAGCCTGAGGAGGGCCGGCAGCAGCTTGACCACATCCCCACCTCTGATAGGATGGAAGTGACATTGAAGCCACCTATGGAGGCGTGGCCAAGGGAAGGATCCGGACAAAATGAAAGGTGTGTTGTCAGTATTATGCATATGATGAAACAAAGCCTTTAAGATAGTGCTATCTCAACCTCTAAGTCATGTTGACAGTAAACGTTCTAAGGGACCTTGTCTGTCCAAGGAGATAGTTTAAGTTGGCACTGACTATATTCTTTCCTCCTGCTATGATGTCCCTGGCTGCAGCCCTCCCCTGGTTCCCCACCCAGGGCTGCCAGCCCACCCTGTGGAACCCCCCATGGAGCCCCCCACCCACAAGGAAGGAACAGGTACTGCAACCTTACTACCTCACTCAGCAGCAGCAGAGATAACATGTAGAAAACATATTTTCTTCAGCTAAGGAGTGACAGATCATAAATGTGTATATATATATATATATATATATATATATATATATATATATA
Source organism: Oncorhynchus mykiss (assembly GCF_013265735.2). Classification (NCBI taxonomy): domain Eukaryota; kingdom Metazoa; phylum Chordata; class Actinopteri; order Salmoniformes; family Salmonidae; genus Oncorhynchus; species Oncorhynchus mykiss. The sequence continues at coordinate 20,517,496 of NC_048573.1, read as the reverse complement.
TATGTTTATAATATACATACAGTCATATGTTAATACATGAGATATGTATTGATGTATAATATTTCTCTGCACCTCCCTCTCAGTCTCGCCTTGCTGTCTGGCACCACGCCCATTGGAGCCAGAGGCCGCCCACCACTGCCAACACCCAATTAAGCGTGAGAATTACGGCTTGCCATTCTGTTACTCCGGCAACCTGAGCGTGATAAAGACTGCCTGCACAGGTGAGGCATATAACCCATCACATCTGATGACGTTATTTAACACACACACACACCTCCAATACATAATGTTTAGGTGCCATTTATCATCATAGTATCAAACGGATGGTTTGCAGCAGTTTGGACAGTTAAGTATTATGATAATGGCTCCTTATTACAGTTGATTATCGCCACAGGTAGTTGGTGTGTGTATGTTTCATTTGCTGACCTTCCCTTTCTTTTCCAGCCCCCATTGCAGGAGACAAGCCTTACCGCTGCAACGTGTGCGGTGCCCAGTTCAACCGGCCCGCCAACCTGAAGACGCACTCCCGCATCCACTCCGGAGAGAAGCCCTACCGCTGTGATACCTGCGGGGCCCGATTCGTTCAGGTGAGGACCCACCACTGACGAGGGACAGGGGTTGGAGAGAGGATATGTGTGTGTGGCGGGAAAGGAGTGTGTGTGGAGGACCAAAGTGTAAGATCAAACTAAAGTCGTCGGTTGATGTTATACGTTATTTAGCAACGTTCATCTGGTTGACTTGTGTGTCTGTGGTCTTACAGGTGGCCCACTTGCGAGCCCATGTTCTGATTCACACGGGGGAGAAGCCTTATCCCTGTCACACCTGCGGCACTCGCTTCCGTCACCTGCAGACCCTGAAGAGTCACCTGCGCATTCACACTGGAGAGAAGCCTTACACTGTGAGTATACTACCCATACATGACAAAACACACACATACAGTACGTGTGCAGACACAGACACACACATAATGCACGCCCGCATGCAGGTAGGCAAGCATGCACACGTGCACACACCTCTTGTGTTTGACCTCTTGCTAGTGTACACGCCGTTATTCAATGATGATATAGATTCCTCTCTCTCTCTCATATACTGTATGTTAACATTGCCAAAGCAAGTGAAGTATATAATAAACAATAAAAATGAACAGTAAACATTACACTCACAGAAGTTCCAAAATAATGTCATATTATGGCTATGTACAGTGTTGTAACGATGTGCAAATAGTTGGAAGTACAAAAGGGAAAATAAATAAACATAAATATTGTATTTACGATGGTGATTGTTCTTCACTGGTTGCCCTTTTCTTGCGGCAACAAGTCACAGATCTTGCTGCTGTGATGACACACTGATATTTCACCCAGTAGAAGTGGGAGTTTATAAAAATTGGCTGCGTTTTCAAATTCTTTGTGGATCTGTGTAATCTGAGGGAAACATGTGTCTCTAATATGGTCACACATTTGGCAGGAGGATAGGAAGTGCAGCTCAGTTTCCACCTCATTTTGTGGGCAGTGAGCACATAGCCGGTCTTCTCTTGAGAGCCAGGTCTGCCTACGGTGGCCTTTCTCAATAACAAGGCTATGCTCACCGAGTCTGTACATAGTTAAAGCTTTCCTTAAGTTTGGGTCACTTTCTGTTTAGGGGCAAATAGAATTCTATTTTGCTGTTTTTTTGTAATTTTTTCCCAATTATCTTTTAGTTTTCTCATTATTTGGTTGGGTCTAATTGTGTTGCTCTGTGGGGTCTGTTTGTGAACAGAGCCCCAAGTCCAGCTTAGGGAAATCTTCCCTTCTCATCTCTCTGTAGGTGATGGCTTTGTTATGGAAATCACTTCTCTTTTCTGGATTTTGATCATTAGTGGGCAACGGTCTAATTCTGCTCTGCATGCATTATTTGGTGTTTTACATGTCTAATATTTTTATTTTACCTTAATTTAACTAGGCAAGCCAGTTAAGAACACATTCTTATTTTCAATGACGGCCTAGGAACAGTGGGTTAACTGCCTTGTTCAGGGACAGAACGACAGATTTTTACCTTGTCAGCTCTGGGATTCGATCTTGCAACCTTCCGGTTACTAGTCCAACGCTCTAATCACTAGGCTACCTTACATTTGGCAGGTTAGAAAGTGCAGCTAATTTCCCACCTCATTTTGTGGGCAGTGTGCACATATTGGTCTAATTCTGCTCCTCATGCATTATTTGGTGTTTTACATTGTACACAGGGGATATTTTTGAATAATTCTGCATGTAGAGTCTCAATTTGGTGTTTGTCCCACTTTGAGAAATCTTGGTTGGTGAGTGGACCCCAGACCTCACAACCATAAAGGACAATGGGTTCTATAACTGATTCAAGTATTTTTAGCCAGATCCTAACTGGTTTGTCAAATTTTATGTTCCTTTTTATGGCGTAGAAGGCCATTCTTGCCTCGTCTCTCAGATCGTTCACAGCTTTGTGGAAGTTACCTGTTGCACTGATGTTTACGTCAAGGTATGTAGGTATTTTTCCCCCAACACCGCTTTCCATCCATTTTTTTCAATTACAGCAGACCCTCATGCCAAATTGAAATCAACAAAGCATGAGAAGACTTTGCCTTTGTTTTGGTTTGTTTGTTTGTCAATTAGGGTGTGCAGGATGAATACGTTGTCTGTCGTATGGTAGTTTGGTAAAAAGCCAATTTGCTCAGTATTTTTCTCCACTTTTGTGGATTGGGGTGATCAGTCCTTGGTTCCAAATATTGGGGAAGATGCTAGAGCCAAGGAAGATGTTAAAGATTTTAAGTATATTTTATAATTTCATTGAGGATACCATCAACACCACAGGCCTTTTTGGGTTTGTATTTTGTCCTGTAGTTCATTCAATGTAATTAGAGAATCCAGTGTGTTCTGGTAGTCTTTAATTGTTGATTCTAAGATTTTTATATTTGATCATGTAAATGTTTTTGCTGTTTGTTCTTTGTTATAGGGCCAAAAAGATTGGAGATGTGGTTTACCCATACATCTCCATTTTGGACAGATAACTCGTGTTGTTGTTTGTTTAGTGTTTTCCAATTTTCCCAGAAGTGGTTAGTCTATTGATTCTTCAATTACATTGAGCTGATTTCTGACGTGATGTTCCTTATTTTTCCATAGTGTATTAATGTATGGTTTGTGATTCACCATAGTGAATGGTTGGATAGGTTTCTAAATTTCTTTCTTAGGTTTATTCATTCATCATCAAACCATTTGCCATTGTTGTTAATTTTCTTTGGTTTTCTGTTAGAATTTTTTTTACTTGATAGGGAAGCTGAGAGGTCAAATATACTGTTTAGGTTTTCTACTGACAAGTTTACACCTTCACTATAACAGTGGAACGTTTTGTCCAGGGAATTGTCTAAAAGGGATTTAATTTGTTGTTGCCTAATTGTTCTTTGGTAGGTTTCCACACTACTTTCCTTCCATCTATAGCATTTCTTAATATTATTCAGTTCCTTTGGCTTTGATGCCTCATGATTGACTATTTCTTTGTTCAAGTAGACTGTGATTTTGCTGTGATCTGATCGGGGTGTCAGGGGGCTGACTGTGAACGCTCTGAGAGACTCAGGGTTGAGGTCAGTGATAAAGTAGTCTTCAGTACTACTGCCAAGAGATAAGCTATAAGTGTACCTACCATAGGAATCCCCTCGAAGCCTACCTTTGACTATGAACATACCCAGCGTGCGACAGATCTGCAACCCATTTTTTGTTGGTTATGTTGTCGTGTGTCTAAGGGGGCATCTGGGGGAGAGAATGCTGTTACCTCCATGTAGGGGTTTGTCCCCCTGTGTGCTGAGGGTGTCAGGTTATTGTCCAGTGCTGGCATTTAGGTTGCCTCAGACTAGTCCATGTCCCTGGGCCTGGAAACGATTGATTTCCTCCTCCAGGATGGAGACGCTGCCTTCATTAACTTCTTATGGGCAGGTGGGACGATAGCGTCCCACCTGGCCAACATCCGGTGAAATTGCAGAGCATGAAATTCAAACTAAACTTTCATAAAATCACAAGTGTAATACATCAAAATAAAACTTAAGTTCTTGTTAATCCAGCCGCTCATTTTTCCAGAAACCAGCCGGAAACTCTTTCTAAAGACTGTTGACATCTAGTGGAAGCCCTAGGAACTGCAATCTGGGAGGACTTATAATAAAAGTGACAGCCATTGAAAAGAGTGGTAGGCTGAAAAAAAGAAAACAAAATGGGGGGTGGGGTGGGGGGGGTTTGTCCTCAGGGTTTCGCCTGCCATATCAGTCCTGTTATACTCACAGACATTATTTTAACAGTTTTAGAATCCAAATCTACCAATTTTATGCATATCCTAGCTTCTGGACCTGAGTAACAGGCAGTTTACTTTGGGCATGCTTTTCATCCAGACATGAAAATACTGCCACCTACCTAAGAGAGGTTAAAGTATGGCGATTCTATTGTGGGGATATAGGTAGCACACAAGAGGACATTTTTCTCTGTCGAGATAATTTCCTTTTGAATTTCTAGCCAAATGTAAAATGTTCCTGTTTTGATTAATTTAATAGAGTGAGGGAGGTCTGCTCTCTACCAAATTAGCATAGAGTCCCTTAACTTTTTCACATCTGGTAGTTTGGTGGATGGGACATTCAGCTCTCTAATCTTGAGGGCAACCAGTGGGTCCGTCTCCTCTATACCATGTTTCTCGTAGGATGACAATGTCTGTATTTCTTTGATGACGTCAAGGTTCCTGCTCTTTAGGCCAAAGGCAGATGACCTCAGGCCTTGGATATTCCAGGATCAGATAGTGAAGGCTTTGTGTTCCATAAAGTGCTAGTCGTGTGGTTTGGTCACACGACTAACAGTAAGTGTGAGCAGAGCCTGCTGATCATCTGGTACATGCCATTTGCTTGGGCTGGTGTAAGAGTGGGGGTTGGGCCTGTTTGCCTGCTCACGGCCTGGATGTATGTGTGACTTTCATGCTGAGTGGGGGGCAAAGGGGTGGGAAGGAGGGGCATTTGTCTGATCTGAGGGGGCCTAAATGGGGTGTGTGCATGGTTGACTGGGAGGGGGGGGTTGATTGGTTGGGGTGGCGGTGTGGTTGGTGTTGCTGATGTAGGTCCTCTCGGCTTTGGTCCTCTATGTGTAGGTCTAGGGGGGGGGGGGGGGTCCCGCAGGTCTGCGAGAGTGTCTCGCTGGTCTGGGTGGGGTGTCTATTGATCTGTTGCTGCTGTGTGAGGTGTTGGGGCTGCGGTTGAGGGCGATGTCCTTTAGGGTCCAGACAAAGGTGGGCACTACTGCCTCGTATAGGTGGACCTGGTCGTAAAGGCTGTTCAAGTCCAGGGTAGAGCTTTTTCAATCACTCCCTTGAGTGCTGTGGCCACCCTTTCCTGCTGTGCTCTCAGGTCATTTGTGCCTGTGTGTATTATTATATAGCTGGGTGACCCTAGTTGGTCCTCAGAAAGAAGCTTTAGGGCGTCCTGGGTGTTTGAACACCAGAGTTTAGACACTGTGTGTTTTGGGAAAAGTTTATTTTCTTGTGTCTATTTCCCATTCGAGTCCATAAGGAGTACAATCTGTGGCGTGGGTATGTCCTCAGTGGGTGTGGGGGGGGTTATCAGGAGGGCTATCAGGGTGGCTGATGGGGGTGCTCCGAGGGGGTGGGATCCCCTGGGCTTGGGGTTCTTAATTTGTCTTGTCTTGCTATGATATCGAGGCCATGCTCAGGGGCTGAGGTGGGCTGTTCTGCTAGCTTCTCTGCAGGGGTGGCCAACTCTCTAATGGGTTGTTATCTGTCACGCGCCATCCCCCTCGCCTCCAGAACTCTGATCCTTTCCTCTCGTGCACTCTGATCATCTCCTGTTGATGTTGTCTCACCTCAGTCCAGAGTACAGATATGTCTCTCTCCACCTCCAGCTCTCCAGGTCTGGTTGAGGGGGTGTTGAGCTGGACTATTTTTTTGTGCTGACTGGAGTGTGTTCACCTGCTGTTCCAGCTCCACCTGTCTTACCTCCAGCTTGGTGAATGTATTCTTCATTTCAACAAGGGAGTAGTACTCTGTGCTGGGAGATTGACTTTCCGTATGGGGTTGCTCATCTGTGGTGTTGTATAATGAAGAGGTTTGGTCTGACACGCTCGGGGTAGAGCTTAACCTGCTGAGCTCTCTCTTTGATTATGTGAAAGTCCAGCTGAAACTGTTTGGGGTTTCCCTGTACCATTACTGTTTTAGACTTGTACAGGTTAACATCCTGAGTCTCCATCCATCACTAACCCCACCCCACACACACACACACACTTTAACAGTGGTAGTGTGTTTATATAGCACTGTGCCATGCCAGGGGATGGTCTGTGTGGAAGAACAAGTTGCTTATGTTCCCATTTTTATAATAGTCAGCAAAAAGTGTCTCTTGGTTTTCCATAAGGAGCTTCTTTTTAATACTATTTTCATGCCTTATCATTTTTTACATCCACATGGTACTGTATTGTAATGACCTCTGAACAGCAGGAGGGGGGCTTCAAAGGCCTTGGCATTTGGGAAGGGTAGGCTGACTCTCCTGCCATTGCTGGGCTCAAGGGCTTTGACACCTCTCACTTCACATCTCAGTGCTAATTGAAGTTTCAGTCAGATCTGTTCTGTCCTATCAAGCTTGGTTGCCTTAACTTAGCATTCAGTCCTTATAAAGTAAAATATATCATTGTAATGCATTTTTCTTCTTGACTTTAAAAAGTAGCTTCAGACTAAACATTACTCACTCAGTTCAAGGTTAGATGCTGTTTTTTGTTTGCCAGAGCATTTGCTGTATAGCTTGGAAATAAGAATCTTTGATAGTAGGAATCCTTCCAGGTAATTTTGTCCAATAATCAGATTGTAGGTTTGGAGTTTTGATTTCTCTCTGTCTCTCTCTCCCAGTGTGAGAAGTGTGACCTGCACTTCCGCCACAAGAGCCAGCTGCGTCTCCACCTGAGGCAGAAGCATGGCGCCGTCACCAACACCAAGATCCGCTACAAGGTCCTGACCGACCCCTACCAGCCCATCCTGCAGGCCTGTTGATGGACCTCCCTTTGACTAATGACCTTTAACCCCTAACCATAACCCCACAGATACCAAGAATAACCCCAACATTTATGTCAATCAAATCATGATTGTTTATCAGTTTCCACCCTGGTTTCTCCTGTATTGTTATTGTCCATGGCTGTGTCCCAAATGGCAGCCTGGGCCTGGTTGCATAAAACACCTTAAGTTCATTTTCCCCTTATCTGTTCACTTACAGTTTTCTTAACTTTAAATCAGTTGAACAAAACATTTTAAAAAGTGAATTTCTCCCTTAAATTAAGTGAAAAAGTTAATGGTGCCCATGAGGTCCGTTAACTGCTTCATTCAGTTTGGATATCAATGTAAACAGATTTTGTGGATGTGAATGTTGATTTCATCTGCTCTGGTTACAAAAGGAAAAAGTCAACCAGCTAGCTACTTAGCTAAACAATGGAAGGTGCACAATCCATGGCTACAAAAGGTAGCTGGCTAGTTAGCTATAGCTACTCTGTTAACTAGCTTGACATACTAGGAAGTAATATAAACAAGTTGAGAAAAAAGTAACAAGAAACTAGGTTTATTATCTTCTGAAGCAATTAAGTTCCATTTTGATATCTCACAAAATGAAAGTGACCGCTTTGACGAGAGGTTAAGTCAGTGAATAAGACCATGCCCATGGTAACCAGATACTCTGTCTGCCATACATGCCTTTAAACTACCGTAAAAAGGAAATATTTGAGGGGCTCTATGCAACGCCTTTAAACAATTCCCTTAGGCAAGGGACAATTATTTCTTAATGTAAAGCCTTAAGTGAAACACTTAATGTTTTATGCAAACGAACCCTGTACATTATATAGTGCACTACTTTTGACAAGGGCTCATGGAGCCTACAGGAATAGGATGCCATTCAAAACTGCATGGCCCCATCAAACAAACCTGCCTGATTGAGAGCTCAGCCTTGCCCCTCAAAAACATGAGCTCAAGTATGTTTCACTCAAGTATGTTTCACTCACTGGCTAGAGGGGCCATTATAAACACATATACATGACTAGTTGTAAGCCAATCAAACCATGATGTTGTAAAGGATTTGTGGAAAGGCGGCCGGCGCCAGAGATTGGAGCTGATATGTAGATAGGATGACAATGCCTCTCCTCTGAGGTATTGAGCTGGAGGCTGTCTCAGGCCGCTTTAAGCGTTAGGTGGATAACATGTCAAGAGAGCTGTCGAAAGTTACTGGGAGTAGTATATGATATGTTTTTGTATCCCAGGAGGTGCTTTGAAAAGTTGAGAGTTTTGAGGTTATGAGTAGAGAGTGAGTGAGACACAGACAGAGCTAGAAGAGAAGGGAGAAAATGAGGATGAAGGACTAAGGAGTGTGGCTAGAACAGAAAATACATTTGACATGGTTGGTTGGAATCATGAGATGAGGAATTGACTTTATTAGAGTGACGGAGAGAATGTTATAGTAAGTTGTAGAGTTGAATAGAGCAAGTGAAAGAAAGTTCTGCGCCAATGCTTTGTTTATTTTCAAGTGCCACAGCTATTTTTAGGGACCGGGACACATTGGGGACCCGTTGAGTATTTGAGATGGCAATGCCACAAAGATGTCATTGCATAACGATACAGAGATAGGTAATAATGCCCTAAGAACAAAGGTAATAATGCCCCAAGCACTAACGTGTGAATAGACTAGACCCCGACTATGTCAGCTTTAAATAATGTTTATTTTTTACACACTAAAACCAAAGGCCTGGGGCCTTTGTCTAATGTATATGACAGGTGTCATATAAGATAAGATGTTTTGCCCATTACATCCGTTCTGTATTTTTCTAAAGGTTTTTATTTAAAATAGCAGACTATAACTTGTCATCGGTGCAGAGTCCGAGCAGGCAAAGGACTTCCGTCTCTTGTGTATGAAGGAATATCTTCTCTCAGAGCATAAAAGCTAGATAATGCGACTGTAAAAATGGATGAGAGATGATATTGATATTTGAAAATGTATGGTGTTCTTTTGCTGGACAAAGACAAGGACTGTTTTATACTAATTAAATTAAATTGATTGACCTTAACTACAAATGAGTTGTGAATGTTTTCTGTTGTATGTGTTAAAGTCCTAAATAATATACCCCCTGGAGATGGCTTGTGTAAGTCTAAGTACCTGTACCACCGTTAGGAAAACAATATTTAATTGAAAAGAATCAGATATTATTCAATAGAATTCTGAAATCAGTATTCTACCTATCATACTGATATTAACACTAACACACAAAAAACACACCTCCTCCCTAGACTTCCTTCCTCTCATTAACTCACCCTTCAGACCTGCAAGACTCAGAGGAGCCAACAGCTCCTCAAACCGTTCTCTGAATCTGGGTGTTGGTGAAGGAAGGAACAATGGAGTCCCGGGCACCTGTTTCCGGCACGGCTCTAACGCGGAGCGCACACTACCGTCCACTATGTGTGTCAACATACTACTTCCTGTGGCAAAGGGGCAGCGACCCCTGCTAAACTCTCCCACCCTCTGTCATCCCCATTTCCTGCTCTGTGATGGGCTTGTGGCAGGCAGAAGGACTTGATCAGCTCATCGTCTGTGGCACTCAAACTATCCACTATAGCAGTGGTGATCAACTGATTGATCTTCAAGGCCTTCCTATTCGATCACCAAACATTTCTGTAGAAAAGCCAACGATAAAAGCTTGAGCTTCTTTTTTGATTTATTTGTATTGCGCTGTTGGCGGTAGAAGCCCTGCGCAGGGGGTAAGCAAAGTGTTCCCATTTTGAACCATTTGGTTTGTCTGAAAGACAAACTGCCTACACAGAAGACCGGGAGATCTGTGGCTAAATCCAGTGCGCCTACTGTGCTGGCAGTCGACGCAGGGCACAGCAAAGTTAGATACTAGCCTGCTTAAGATTGAAAAACTTAAAACCATGACCACAGAGAGACTGTCAAATAATACAGCAAACAGCTGCCGTTTTATAATCGAGTTCATGTTTCCGACATGAAGATCACTGACGTCATGATTTGACTTCATTTTTTCCCCAGTTCCCAGTGGTCTTGAAAGCACCATGACAGTCAGATGCAGGTACCATCAGTCCAGTAAAATAAAAAAGCGAATTATGTGCTAATTATTTCAATTTATGTTCAGCTGTGCCTCGCAAGTGCTACACCAACTGATCTATTTAGTTATCAAAGCTTGAGTTTTGAAATATAATATGGTCTGAGAGGAACAATGTTGGCAGGTCAGGCATTGAGCCAATATGTTGTGATAATGTATTAGGCTCACTGCACAAACCTCATTCCTACAGAACTGTTTGTATTAGGCTAATGTTATAAAAAAAATGTAAGTCATGGTTTAAAAAAAAATCTGAGAGATCTTGTCTTGCTTTCTGACTGCGAAAGTGATCTTGACTCAGCAAATGTTGGTGACCACTGCCGCCGTCCTTGTTTCCTCAATTCCTATCAAAGCGCATTGGAGGATGTGGTCCAAGGAAGGGACCTTGGATCCACTCCTCCAATGCTCTCCTTTGAGGAAGGAGGATGCATTACGTTTGCAGACGGCCATTGTCTGCGAGGGAATGGCAGAGAGGACAAGTGGCAGTTACTTAGACAAGCGTTGGAAACGAGAGGGGACTTTCCAACCACTCCCCCCAGCCTTTCCACCAACGAGAGCATCACCATTGAATTAGGAATTAGTCATTTCATAGGATCTCTATGATAAATCACTGACATGACATGGCCTACTATCTGTAAATCAACAGGCATTTCATCTGCTGGACCCTATTAGTTCTTGACACTGGCAGCATCCTCACACCTCAATGCTTGTATCATAAGTTACAGGCTATCAGGGGAGAAACTTTGGTTTTAGAAGTGGGAGGGACATAATTGTTTTGATCTTTTTTTAATCCAGTTGAATAAACACTAAACAGCCTACCCGACTGCTCGGAGGCGTCTGCATGGTCCCAAAGCACACCGTTGCCTTGCTTTGCATCACATTCCAATGATAAAACGGGACAAAAATGCGATTTCAAATGTTTCCCCCCCGTCCCCAGTGAAAGTTGTGCCCCAGCAGGCGATGTATGAATTCATCATTCATTCTATGCTCCATAACCAGGGCTGATTGTCATCTCTGTTCTGTTAATTGCATTGCTCATTGTATTGGCAGAGTTGAAGCCTAATTGGCACAGGTGAAAATGTTAATTATATTTCTGGGAGGCAAATCAACATGTTGATTGTGATGTTGGGAGAAGTGTGTGTGTGCATGCTTTTCCCAATAGCACAGGACATAATGGGCCGAATTAACCGCGGTTCTGACTAGAGGGAGTACAGCAACAACCCGGAAGTTACTTTTTCATAGCAGGTTAGGAGAATTTATGCAGTAGGTCATGATAATTAACGTGGCAGGTTATGAGACTTAGGTTAAGGTTACGAAAAGGGTTAGGCTTAGCTAAAATGTTCTCCTAACCTACTACAAAAAGTCACTTCCGGTCATAGCTGTCTACTCACTCTAAGCAAAACCGCCACAATTGGTTTGTTTGTTGGTTGGTTGATGAAACTTCAAGTCTCGACAAATGTTTATCATTACTATAGGAAACAATTTTCAATCATGAAAACATCTCAATACTTTGTACATTTCAGAATTCTATCACATAATCCATACATTTCAATAAGCTTTTTTACCCATGACTTTAATAACGCACTGTATAATTGTTGACCTATGTGCGGTCCAAACACTTAAGACATACTCTTGTCCACTTACCCTCGCCTTATGACCTTGGGGGAATCCGTTGCCATCTAGGAGGGTGGTCCAAATGATTAAGCCCTCGTTTTTATTCGGCTTTGCGAGTGTACAATTATGTTCACGCAGAGGCCTGAAACTCCCCATAATTCAATTCGCGATGATTGTACATCCGCTAAGTAAAGTCAGAGAAAACGTAAAAACACCAAAGGAGAAGTCAACATACAAGTGTAAGTAAAAACGAATGCAAATAAGTTAGACATTTTACTAATACTTAAACTGTAAATATGTTTTTGTTTGGTAATATTTTGTAAATTGTATAAATAAAACATTTTCCTTCTTCAGAAGTTACAGCTAGGCAGGCTAACATTAGTTATCTAATTAATTTGCTAGCTATCAAGGCGTACATTAATAATTATATGTAATATAATGCACTCATAATTGACTATAGCGCATAAAAAGCACCCACAAGCAATGGCTGAAAACACAATCATCGCGGGATGAACGAGTAACGAATTTCCAGACAAGTGTGGTCCATTTAAAAATCATTCCTTCCTTGCCCTGCAAGTGTATATTCGTCAGACGCCATGATACCTCATCAGAAGTGTCCACTTAATTATAGGGCTGAGTGGATAGGGTGTGTCTTTTCAGTGTTTGGCACGTAAAACCTTACATTAACGCAAGGCCCCCTACAAAGGCGCGCTTTTGAGAAACGCCGTTGCGCGTTTTTCTTCCATTCATTAAAGGCTGAACCATACGAGCCAACACAGTCGGTTAATTTATGGCATTGTTGCTCGTAATACGACACCCTGGCAATTTTAAAACACATCCTATGATAAACGTGTTGAAGAGATGACTGGAATTTTGTATTCATGTATTTAACTAGGCAAGCCAGTTAAGAACGAATTCTTATTTGCAATGACATGACGGCCTAGGAACAGTGGGTTAACTGCCTTGTTCAGGGGCAGAACGACAGATTGTTTACCTTGTCAGTTTGGGGATTCGATCTGGCAAACTTTCGGTTACAGGCCCAACACTAACCACTACCTTCCGCTCCATGAATCAACGAAATTAAAGAATCAACCCATACCGGGTTAGTAGCAATAGTTGTGTCAGTCATATCAGGGACACAATATTAAATTAAAAAATAAATACAATAGTAATGAAAAAACGTTACTGATGAGAGAGAGTTTAACTGGGACTATAAAATAATTTTTAAATTCTGTTATTATTTAAGGCTTATATTTCTCGTGGAAGTTGATGAATAACACCCGGGAACAAACGGCTACATCCAAAATGCATTAAGTTCCCTTTCCATATCCATATTTTTGTGTTTAAGGTAAAGGACACCTGCATTTATATGTAAAGCCTTTTGGAATCCACATTTTACACTAAATAAGTGTGATTTCCTGGGGACAGAGAAGGCACTGCAATATAGGAATGGCCCAGCTAGCTGGAGGCTATGCAGACGCCCTTTGCAAACATGTCAACTGCTACTGCATAAATTGCATGTCTGTAGTAGGCCTATATGGGAAGCCCATAGGTTAAGAGCACATCAGCATACATTAGCGTATACACGATGTGCTTGCTGGCTACAGTTGCATTCGTGGTTATAGCCAATAGGCTACCAAGAGACGAATGTGTTAGGCTATAGTCGAACATGTTGCCGGAAAAGTAACTGAAATCAGGTGGAAAACTAGGCTACAGGTAAAACTATTTTTTTTAAGACCGTGCAAGTGTCTCGAACTCACGCAAGCTAAGCCTGCTGGCTTCATTGATTTAAAAAAAAGGGTTTCTATTTATGCACGTTCCTTGTTTTCAATTGCATTGCCTATGTCTGTTGTATTTTCATTAAACGCTTGAAAGTGAATAAGGATATACAGGATAAGGGTAGCGCATAGCCTATGATACAGAAGTGGAGAAGGCGGCAGTGAGCTTTGAGCACATGCTAACCAACTAAAATATTCCTAACGATTCCCATGTGTAGGCTAGTAGGCTATATACACCGCCACCAGAGTGTATCACCAGAAAGTGTTTAAATAATTCCAAAATAATTTAAATTGAGATCACACCGTTTTATCATAGTTTATAGACAGATGGGTTACCTACCACAATTTTACCAATGTTCCAGCATGCACATGCTGTTGCCCTAGGTATGGGATTTCTGAGACTTGTCTTATCACGGACAATGTTGGACCGTAAAATAAGGTCTGGAATGAATAGTAGGCAATTAAATGTGTCATTTTCCAACGATAGCGTTTGACATAATGTAGCCTAGGTGTGGTATGTGTAGCCTATGGTGTTGTTTAGACGATTCATGTCAATCAGCTGAGCTGCTGCTGCCCATGCGCGTGTGCTGTCTATTCGGCGAAACACCGCTTAATATTTTCATTGTGAGCTGCCAAGTGGGAGTTGCGAGCTGCACAAACCGATTTAACAAAACCACAGAGGACACACTTCAACAATAAATAGTCTGTCACATAGTCCATGAGTTACCTTCACTGCGTAGCATGGATTCTGCCTTCCAGTGAAACTTTCCAGAGAGCCGAATACAACGAGCCTACATTTGGTATGTATTATTGTGATTATTTCTGAATCAGAGGATGTGGTACTGGTGATGTTAAGCACTTCTCCAATTTTTTTTAGATCAGATATTCTGAGCAGCGATAGGCGACGCGAAACAATCACATTTGTACAATATTTTCTGACCAAGAGCTACAAACGTCAATAAATAGCCGTATTAAACTGAACATATATGTTGATTTTGTCAAACTTGTGTGTGTCTCCATGCTCTTGCTGACAAAAAAATCTTAATGTCGGCTATACTGTCCCTCAAAATCATCCCTTTGTTCTGCATTTGGGTATTTTAAATGTGTTAACTATTGAGGTTTATTTAATACGACTAATAGACCTAATGGTATTTTTTGGCAGAGTTTTATTTCTGTCTATATGGATATTTTGACCATTATTGCTGTAACTACAGTGTAACAATTATTGTAATTGTTACACTGTACACTGAGCATTAACCCTTGTCCTAACCCTAACCTTATCCAACCCTTAGAACAGTTATTACAACACTTTACTAATGTTAAGTGTTACCGAGAGGTTTACTAGTCTAAAATAGACCTAACCACCCCTGTCTTCTGCAGCGTCCAGCTCACTGGAATCTGGTGACCATCCTGCCCCTCTCACACCTCTCAGGTAGGAAATCCGTACACAGACACAACTTAACTTCAGCTAACTTTTTATTCCCTCACTCACTCTCACCCCATCAGACCTGGGTCAGTATTAAAGGTAATGAGGTGCATTTGCCAATACTGTTTTCCGTTGAAAATGAGCCAAAATGTCAAACAAAGCTAGCAGTCATTTTATGCAGCACGTAATCTCATTATTTATCAATCCCATGATGTCACAACAAGTTATGCAGTCTTCCTACACCAAACAGTTTTTCCTATGCCACTTTATCAATCAAATGTATTTATAAAGCCCTTTTCACATCAGCAGCTGTCACAAAGTGCTTATACAGAAACCTAACCTAAAACCTCAAAACAGCAAGCAATGCAGATGTAGAAGCACGGTGGCTAGGAACAAATCCCCAGAAAGGCAGGAACCTAGGAAGAAACCTAGAGGGGAACCAGGCTCTGAGGGATGGCCAGTCCTCTTCTGGCTGTGCTGGGTGGAGATAAGAGTACATGGCCATTAAGGCTCGTTCTTCAAGATGTCCAAACGTTCATAGATGACCAGCAGGGTCAAATAATGACAGTGGTTATAGAGGGTGCAACAGGTCAGCACCTCAGGAGTAAATGTCAGTTCCTTTTTCATAGCCGAGCATTGAGAAGTTGAGAGAGGGGGAGAGATAGATAGGAGAGTGACGAAAACAGCAGGTCCGGGGAAAAGCTCAGTAGTCTGATCTTGGAGTGACAAAAACATGGATTGGTTTTTAGACAAAACGTTTCAGATTTGTTCAATGTTACAAAGATGGAAAAAAGCTGCTCTTTAATATATTTTATGTTCGTCAAACGAGAGATCCGTGTCCAGAGTAACGCCGATGTCCTTCAGTTTTATTTTTGAAGACTGCAACCATCGAGATTAATTGTCAGATCAAACAGCAGATCTCTTTGTTTCTTGGGACCTAGAAATAGCATCTCTGTGAAAGTTTGCCATAGCAACTCAGTAGTTTGCCAAATGACTTAGTAGTAAAATGCTGTTCACTTCACTCCTATGATCCAATCATTCAGTGAGACAAACACACCCCAGGCTCTGACAGACCAACCTGTAAACCACTAACTAACAAGTCTCTTACCCATTCATCCATTTTAGTTGCAAAAAGATGAGACCCTTTAAAAAGGGGAACATTCCAATAAGTTCTCTGGTAAATGAAGTGAAACTTTAATGAAGTTGGAGCTGCCTTCGTGTCTTGGCAAATAGCCTTGATACACAACAGGAGGGCATTTAGCTGGTTACTGCATGGATATGTTTTGCTGTGTCGGCAAGAAACTGGTTTCCTTTTCATACATCTGTACACTAAATTACACTGAACAGAAATATTAAGATTTTACAGTTCATATAAGGAAATCAGTCAATTGAAATAAACAAGACCCTAATCTAAGGCTTGGAATATAGATACAGTGCCTTGCGAAAGTATTCGGCCCCCTTGAACTTTGCGACCTTTTGCCACATTTCAGGCTTCAAACATAAAGATATAAAACTGTATTTTTTTGTGAAGAATCAACAACAAGTGAAATCCAATAAATGTCATTCCACTTCATGATTGTGTCCCACTTGTTGTTGATTCTTCACAAAAAAATACCGTTTTATATCTTTATGTTTGAAGCCTGAAATGTGGCAAAAGGTCGCAAAGTTCAAGGGGGCCGAATACTTTCGCAAGGCACTGTATGTGAAAGGTCTGATGCCGGAGATGAGAAGCAGGTACGGGGAGTCAAACATTTAATAGGAACAGACAGGTAACAGGACAGAAACAGCCTCTGCACACAGGTATTCAAGGACATATGAACATTAATGCAGAAGCAGGTGTTGGATTCGGGGTAAACTTTGACCAGTGAGCTAAGGTGGGGTTTTACCTAGCAAAGACATAGATGACCTTGAGCCAGTGGGTTTGGCGACGGATATGTAGTGAGGGCCAGTCAACAAGAGCATGCAGGTCGAAGTGGTGGGTAGTATATGGGGCTTTGGTAATAAAACGGATGGCACTATGATACACTACATCTAGTTTGCTGAGAAGAGTGTTGGGGGCTATTTTGTAAATGACATTGCCGAAGTCAAGGATCAGTAGGATAGTCAGTTTTACGAGGGCAAGTTTGGCGGCATGAGTGAAGGAGGCTTTGTTGCGAAGTAGGAAGCTGATTCTAGATTTAATTTTGGATTGGAGATGCTTAAAACCTGTTATTGCTAGACGTTCCGATAGTGGAACCCCTCGACAACATCCTGTGAAATGGCAGAGAGCCAAATTCAAATTAAATTACTATAAATATTAAACTTTCATGAAATCACACATGCAATACACCAAATTAACTTATTGAGTGTAGGGGGCAGGATTTTTGTTTTTGGTTAAAAAAACGTACCCATTTGAAATTGCCTATTTCTCAGGCCCAGAAACGAGAAGATGCATAATTGTCAGATTAGGATAGGAAACACTAAAGTTTCCAAAACTGTCAAAATATTGTCTGTGAGTATAACATAACTGATATTGTAGGTGAAAACCTGAGGAAAATCAAACCAGGAAGTGCTGTTTTTCCTGAAAGCTTTCTGTTCCATTGGATGCCTTGCCTCCATTTAAAGGGATATCAACCAGATTCCTTTTCCTATGGCTTCCTCAAGGTGTCAACAGTCTTTAGACATAGTTGCAGGCGTTTATTTTGAAAAATGAGCAAGAAAGATAACATGGCGTCAGTGGATAGCTGGGTGTTTGCAGAGTTTTGCTTGCGCAACAGAGTGGGGCAGCCATTGTCTCCCTCTTCTATTGAAAAAGCGACAGTCCCGGTTGATATATTATCGATTATGTATTTTATAAACAACTTGAGGATTGATTATAAAAAACTTTTGACATTTTCCGTGGACATTACGGACACTATTTGGAATTTGTCTGTCGTCACCGCTCGAGCCTGTGGATTTCTGAACATAACGCGCCAAACAAATGGAGGTATTTTGGATATAAAAAGTCTATGGAACAAAAGGAACATTTCTTGTGTAACTGGGAGTCTTGTGAGTGCAAACATCCAAAGATCAAAGGTAAGTGATTTAATCTATTGCTTTTCTGACTTTCGTGACCAATCTACATGGCTGCTAGTGTTTAATATTTTGTCTACTGAGAGAGATGTTCTTACAAACGCTTGCTATGCTTTCGCCGAAAAGCTGTATTGAAATCTGACATGCCAGGTGGATTAACAACAAGCGAAGCTGTGGTTTGCTATATTGCACTTGTGATTTCATAAAAATTTAATATTTTTAGTATTTTGATTTTGTCGCGCTGCAATTCAGCTGGTGTTGATGAAAATGATCCCGCTAAAGGGATGGGCGCGTCAAGAAGTTAAAGATACAATTGTTGTTAATCCAGCCAATGTGTCAGATTTCAAAAAGGCTTTACGGCGATAGCAAACCATGCGATTATCTGAGGACAGCACCCCATCAATCAAACAGACAATCATATTTCATCCCGCCAGGTGCGACACAAAACTCAGAAATAACGATATAATTCATGCCTTACCTTTGAAGAACTTATTTTGTTGGCACTCAAATGTCCCATAAACATCACAAACGGTCCTTTTGTTCGATAAATTCCGTTATCTCAAATGTCCATTTTATTTGACGCGTTTGATCCAGAAAAACATTGGTTCCAACTTGCACAACATGACTACAAAATATCTAATAAGTTACCTGTAAACTTGTTCCAAACATTTCAAACAACGTTCCTAATACAACTAGGTATTTTTTAACGTAAATAATCAATAACATTTAAGACGGGATAAACTGTGTTCAATACCAGACGAAAACAAAGTGGAGCGAGCTTTCAGGTCGTGCGCCCCAACCACAACAGTACACTAGACTCGACCCTCATTCTGAACAGTCCTACTTCTTCATTTCTCTAAGGAAAACCATTAACCAATTTCTAGACTGACATCTAGTGTAAGCGATAGGAACTGCAAGCAAGTGCGACAAATCTAGATCCACATAAAAAAAAAAAAACATTGAAAAGAGTGACCTAAATAAAATAAAATCCTGTGTGGATTTCTCAGGTTTTTGCCTGCCATATCAGTTCTGTTATACTCACAGTTTTATAAACTTTAGAGTGTTTTCTATCTAAACCTACCAATTATATGCATATCCTAGCTTCTGGGCCTGAGTAGCAGGCAGTTTACTTTGGGAACGCTTTTCATCCGGACATGAAAATACAGCCCTCTAGCCCGAAGAGGTTTTAATGTGAGTCTGGAAGAAGAGTTTACAGCCCAACCAGACACCTAGGTATTTGTAGTTGTAGTCCACATATTCTAGGTGCGGGCAGCAATCGGTTAAAGAGCATGCACTTAAAAACAGTTGGAGGCAATGGAAGGAGTGTTGTATGGCGTTGAAGCTCGTTTGGAGGTTTGTTAGCACAGTGTCCAAAGAAGGGCCAGGTGTATACAGAATGGTGTCGTCTGCGTAGAGGTGGATCAGAGAATCACCAGCAGCAAGAGCGACATCATTGATATATATAGAGAAAAGAGTCTGCCCGACAATTTAACCCTGTGGCACCCCCATAGACTGCCAGAGGTCCAGACAACAGGCCCTCCGATTTGACACACTGAACTCTGTCTGAGAAGTAGTTGGTGAACCAGGCGAGACAGTCATTTGAGAAGCTAAGGCTATTGAGTCTGCCGATAAGAATGTGGTGATCGATAGTCGAAAGCCTTGGCCAGGTCGATGAAGACAGCTGCACAGTACTGTCTTATCGATGACAGTTATGATATCGTTTAGGACCTTGAGCATGGCTGAGGTGCACCCATGACCAGCTCGGAAACCAGATTGCATAGTGGAGAAGGTACGATGTCGTACTTGCCGATATACAGCTTTTGTCAGATTTTACTTAGTGTTTAGGAGAACTCATACAGCAGGTTAGGAAAATTAACGTAGCCGGTTAGGAAAATTGTCACGGTTAGCTAAAATGCAAATATATTCAACTTTTGACTTCAGTTTGACAAAGCTATATCCCTTCTAGCCATCACCGTCTGACCACCAGAGTATTTCAGATTCCTCATTGAGTCACGTGTCTATGAACCACACCTGGGTTCAAATTGTATTTGTTTTCTTTTGAGCTGTGCTTGATTTAGCTTGACTGGCACAATGAAACGAATGGAGTAGTCCCAAAATGACAAACCCCGTCCATCTGGCACTTTAGGCCAGGCCCAATCAAACATTCAAAATATTTGCCGGAAAACAAACACTCTTTGAACCCAGGTCTCCCATTTGTGCAGGTTAAGGGTCAGGGTCTCTGGCAGTGCTGCTCCGGGTCAGGTGATAAATGTGTTGGCCAGATGCACCAGTTGCACGTGTAGCTCCAGTGACGTCACTCCCATGAGAGATAACACAATATGTCTGTCCATTTATTGGCTTAAAATAGTAGAAAAACTAGTTGATGATAGAAATATAGAGACCTTAAGGTATTGGCTTTGTCCTTTAAACTTTAACCCTCACCTGTCTGGGTAGGTAACAGGTACTACTAACGGGTTAAATTCTACCTGGTCATTTACAAAGCAAAATTATTGGGGTATACTGGACTCTGTCATTTCAACATACTATGACTGACTGAAATTATTGACAAAATGATGTTGAAATGACATGAAAACAATGTAGATGCAGTGTTGTTAGTGCCAAGTTGGTATGGAATGTACAGAATGAATGTGATGCGGACCAGAAAGAAGCTCACCTCCATAGAAGACCTAAAATCATCTTTCAGTGAGTGCATCTCAGCGGATGATTCAATCACACCCATTCCAAGTGCTTCTGAATCCTGCGATTGTGGGCAACCTCCTTCTCTGTGTGTTTTACCAGCTGCACCAGTGCAGTGAAACTGTTCATGTCCTAACACGGTTTGACAACAATCTACACAAAATATTCTGTCAAAGTGGGAGAAAAATGTATAATGAAAAAAAGATCCATAAAAATGTGAAATAAAATAGTCGTTTTTGATTTTAATTTTTCGTTTTTTACATTTATTTAAATAGGCAAATCAGTTAAGAACAAATTCGTATTTACAATGACGGCCTACATTCTCGTTGCATAAGTATTCAGCTCCCTGAGTCTTGCAATAGAGGTCTGGCGGGACTGATTTATTTATCCCACAGCTGTTCATACCACACCCACTGCATGGCTTTCTATCCAACTCGCACAGAACTTGTCTCAAACCCAACCACAGTCCCTCAATGTTATTTTTGACGTATGTGACGCAGCTCACTTGCCAGCCAAGGTCCCTGGAATTTTGCGTCCTATAGGCAATATCAAATGCGCAAAAATAACTTAAGAAATGGGTTAAATGACCAGATTCTCGCGTGGCCCATTATATTAGGCTATCTGTATTACTGGGCTATATCAGCCAATATGGTAGATGTAGTTCGAAGACAGCAGAGTTGGAGAAACTTGCCCTTTCTCTTGAGTTATTTTTTACAGCCTACCTTTTAGGAGTGGGAAGATTTTCAGACAGAGAAATAGGGGTGGTCAATATTTATTTCTAGGCAATGTAGAAAACTATAGCCTAATCATATTTATGAAGAACATTTCCTTGGAAAGATAACTGCCCCGTGCTTCTCTGCCCATGCAGGCTATAGCCAACTATTTAATTGAGGCCACACGTGCACATGATCCCGCACGTAGGACTAATGAAATGGAAGGAGCTTGAATGATGACCGTGACACTTGCTACGTTTTGCTCAGGCCTATAGGACATAGCCTACCTTTTAGGAGGACGATTTTGCAGGCAGAGGCAAATAAATGGGGAATCAATACTCATTGAAAATTCGCTCACCATAGTAGCCTAACCTGTGCCTTTTCCTTTTCGATGATGATACAAATGTTTGATTGCAACTCGACTCACGTTGGTTAAGCGCCCTTCAATTCTTTCCGTTATCAATATTTATTTACCGACACTGGTAAACTACAGTCTACGAATATTTACGTTAATTTCATATTTTAAATGTACTGCCACGTGATTCTCCACCCATGTAGGCAGCCCACTCTATTTCAATGAGACCACATACTAGGAGAGGTAGTTAATTAACTGAAGTTGAAGCAGCGAATTCGGTGTGTGAATAATGCAAAAAATATGTGCTTTTAATACAATAGGTAGGCCAACCCATGCAAAGCAGAAAGATGACCGTTTGCAAATAATCTGCAGGACAACATAAGTATTTTTTTTATCCCAAAGTCGTCTCTGATCCCCCTCAGAATGAAAAATGGCAACCTAGCCGCAATGATCTGTCAATGACCCGCATACTGAATGCAGCCCTCTACTTTGCACACCTGATTGCGCAATTTTTGCCTATTCTTTTCTAAATTCTTCAAGCTATGTAAAGATGTTGGGGATCATGGCTAGACAGCACTTTTCAGGTCTTGCCGTACCTAGTATTTCAATCAGATTTAAGTCAAACTAACTTGGCCACTTAAGAACATTAACTGTGTTCTTGGTAAGCAGCTCCAGTGTTGAGTTGAGCTGGTGTTGTAGGTCATTGTCCTGCCAAACGGTGAATTCCCCTCCCAGTCTAAAGCAGTCTGAAGCAGGTTTTTCTATAGGATTTTGCCTATGCTTAGCCCTATCCTGTTTCTTTTCACCTGGAAAAACTCCCCAGTATTAGCCAATGTCATGCATACACAATGATGCAGCCACCACCTTGCTTGAAAATAAGGAGGCAGTTACTCAATGAAGTGTTTTGTTGGATTTTCCCCAAACATAAGGCTTTGCATTTAGGCCCAAAAGTGTATTCCTTTGCAAGTTTTTTGTTTTCAGTATTACTTCAGTGCCTTGTTGCATACAATATTAAATTCACCAATGGCCTCATGGTAACATCCCTGAGCAGTTTAAAAAAAAACCTGGTCTTAGTAGCTGAATCTGTGCTTGATATTCGATACTTGACTGAGGGACCTTACATATGTTCTATGTATGAAGGGTTAGTTATTTACAAATCATGACAACCCCTGATATTGCACATATTGAGTCCATGTCACTTTCTATTTGATTTGTTAAGCCAAATTGTACACCTGAACTAATTTAGGCTTGCCTAAACAAAGGGTCTTAATACTTATACAATGACAACATTTTAGTTATTTAATTTTATAAATATTTTTTCTTCCACTTTGACAGAGTATTTTGTGTAGATATTTGACAAAAAAATATTATAAAAAAAAAAAATCTTGGAAGAATTGTAAAAAAAAAAAAAAAGTTAAACGATACGAAGCATACACATACAAACGACAACATTATACAAACATCAACTACATCGCGCCTGCCCAGAACCACTAGCATACACACACATCTCCAGCGTCCCACATCGCTTTCCGCCACATGGTCCAAAACTGCACCATTTTGTTTCTCTCCGTAGCCCCCACCTTTCAATATTTTAAATAATCGATCATTATATTTTTTACCATTGTGTTAATTAATGGTGGAGTGATTGATTTCCATGTTTTTAGTACATGCTTTTCAAGATGAGTAATGAGAAGAAAGTTGTCTAACTCTGCGGGTATCTCACTACACCCCATATGCCATGTCTTGAAATATTAAAAGACAGCCAACTTTCTAGCTCCACCCATAACTTTTGGACTTCATATCATTCCAAGAAAGCATGGATTATTGAGTCATTACTAGTTTTACATTTAGAACATGACTCTGCCATTGTGCTGTAGAATTTTAGAATTTTGTATAATTCTTTACATTAATTTATACTGGATTAAGCGTATATTTTCGTTAACTGTAATTTTGTTAGTTATGCTCCAACATCTTGTGCCAATATCAGTTATTTTTAAGAGATTGTCAGTTGAATATGCTCTCTGCAAGAGTTTGTATGTCTTCCTTGTCAATGAAATCCATTTTAATCCCACTTTATAACACAATAATAATGTGAAGAAATCCAAGGGGTCTGAATACTTTTGCAAGTCACTGTAATCTTAACTGCACTTGAATTCCTTTTCTCTGCGACCACTGATCCGAACAGCGTTGATAAAGTGAAGCGAATGGCATTCGATCAAAACATGTTGAGTCTCTTGTGCCTTCCTTGTCTGCAGTCCTGGGTGAAATGAGGCATGGGTAGTAAAGCTATTTGGATCACAGCCAGTAAGACAGGCAGAGTGAAGTCTTCTCAAGTGGCAGAAGCATTTGACGGCTTTCAATAGATTGTTTTTCAGCACAGAACCATCACTTCTGACCGTTATAAACTCACCCTGGCACTAGGTTACCTGGTGGTAAATATTGGGGACAGGGAAAGTCTACCCGCATGTTATTGGTGAGTTGTGGGAGAGTGCCCCCTTTTAAAGCTTTGAGAATCTCAAGGACAAGGTTTCTGTAACAACTTAAGGGTTGCGTTAAACATGTACTACCTGTTTTTAGAGAATGCAACTGTGCAGCTAGACTAGAGAGACTGACAGTAATAAAAGACAAACAATGCAAACCACCACTGGGCACAGACGCCCAGTTTCACTGAATTATTATGCCAGTTTAACTCGTCAAACTGGCATAATAGTTTAGTGAAACTGATCTAAAATTGCCTCGCTCTACACAGGTAGCTCTTGTTGGTAGCTTCTCTTTGCAGCTTCTTAGAGTCCCACTACAGAAAGTGCTCAGAGCGACTAATACAAAGACCCAAGATAAATTCTGGATTGTTTTGCGTCGTTGTTTGAAAAGCCAAAGTGCTTCATGCCGAAAAAAGTGCTTGATTACTATGAACTCGACCATCAGAGTTAAAGACTCTTCTTTGGGTCTTTAAACAGGTACTACCTGTCCTCTGAGAATGCACCTCTCTGGCTGTCTGTCTGGCTGTAGACTCTGCAGACGGCTTTCCTCATCTGTGTTAGACAAGACGGAGCACACAGCCAGAGAAGGATCCTTCCTGTAGCTCCTCTCTGAAGGGACGCACACAATGAGTATACAAAACATTAAGAACACCTGCTCTTTCCATGACAGGTGAATCCAGTTGAAATCTATGATCCCTTATTGATGTTACTTGTTAAATCTGATTCAATCAGTGTAGATGAATGGGAGGAAACAGGTGACAGAAGGATTTTTAAACAATTGAGGCATGGATTGTGTATGTGTTCCATTCAGAAGGTGAATGGGCAAGACAAAAGATTTAAGTGCCTTTGAACAGGGTATGGTAGTAGGTGCCAGGTGCACCGGTTGTATCAAGAACTGCAACGCTGCTGGGTTTTTCACACTCAAGTGTCCCATGTTTTTCAAGAATGGTCCACCACCCAAAAGACATACAGCCAACTTGACACAACTGTGGGAAGCATTGGAGGTAACATGGGCCAGCATCCCTGTGGAATGCTTTCGACACCTTGTAGAGTCCATGCCCCGACGAATAGAAGCTGTTCTTTGGGCAAAGGGTGGGTGGGGTGTTCTTACTGTATACTCAGTGTAGAGTGCTCCTTAGCGAATGATTAGATCACAATCATCCCACTAATTAGAGAGACAGTCCTGACCTGCACCTCCTCATGCACCTTTACAGGGTGTTGGTTGATGCTACCAGCTGTTCTCCTCTGGCTAACTGTCATCACAGTGCAGTCAAACACACCTGAGATCCCCTCAGTCTATACAGGTGGCTCCCGTTGGCAGCTTTCCAAAGGTACCTGGCCGGACGCTTCAGCCGTCGTCGTTATCAATCTTGTAGTCCTTTCACTTGTCTGCAACCGTGAAGGAAATGAGATGGGATGAGACGGGAAGCTGGAGGCTCTCTCCATCTCCATCTCTCCACCCGTTATCCATTGTTCTCATTTCCCCTGTGCATAGAGCCGATGAAGAGGTGTAATGACACCGCCATAGCCCCCAGGGTCTTATTCGAAAGGCTCTGCATGTTTGTGAAGAGATCACGTAGAGATGCATAGACTTGGATTCGTAAAAAAGTTGTTCTCCAGTCTAGGAATGTGATTTCACAGATTACGTGGTTACATTTCCTTTGGTCTGCTCCATTTTGGATTCTTCATATTATAGTACACCTCATAAAGCCAGGGGATAAATGGTGAAAACCCAACAGTCTATAGCTCATACACTTTCCATTAGAAGTTGGCATGAGGCAGGCTGAACAAAGCCAGGCCATGCAATTCAATATCCATCTTCAAACAAAAGCAATACAAGTCAAAATAGTTAATATTACCAAAGGAAATAGAGGGACTAACTGTACAGATAGATAACAACAATAAAAATGATATTTTGAAAGTACTTTAAGCATATGTTTTTGTTTGTCTCCTCCATCTCCACTAAGTAAATTTGAAGGAGTTTTTTTTCTATTAATTATAAAATTAACAGCAGTACATAAAGACTCACGTGAAGGCCAAATTACAGAAGAGGAATGTCTTGATGCATTAGCCCTTATTGCACATTCCATGACCGAACGCTCTAAGCACACTTCCTACTGGTGTGGCAATATCTGGTGTGGCATACTATAGAACGAAAGTCATAGTTGTTATCGACAATATAACAGTGCTACCACTGTCGCAGTTTTTTTACTAGCTGTCTTCACGACTTTCCTCAAATGAATATTATTAATGTACATCAAATTGTTACATCGGCCTCAGACTCCAGCTAGCAAGAACGAAAATGGCGTTGAGAGAGAGATAGATATATATATATATATATATATATATATATATATATATATATATATATATATATATATATATATATATATATATATATATAGCTACATAGACAACTATGAAGGTGAGTACCAAGTCAGTGACAGATAAAGCTAGCTACAATCATTAGCTAGCTAGCTAATTTAACTAGTATCTGTAGCTAGCTAGTTACTTCGTAAGATGATGTAACGTTGACAGAATCTACCTGAGAATGTGTACTTGTTAGCTTGCTGAACTTACGCTAGCTACCTACAGTGCCTTGCGAAAGTATTTGTCCCCCTTGAACTTTGCGACCTTTTGCCACATTTCAGGCTTCAAACATAAATATATAAAACTGTATTTTTTTGTGAAGAATCAACAACAAGTGGGACACAATCATGAAGTGGAACGACATTTTTTGGATATTTCAAACTTTTTTAACAAATCAAAAACTGAAAAATTGGGCGTGCAAAATTATTCAGCCCCTTTACTTTCAGTGCAGCAAACTCTCTCCAGAAGTTCAGTGAGGATCTCTGAATGATCCAATGTTGACCTAAATGACTATATGATGATGATAAATACAATCCACCTGTGTGTAATCAAGTCTCCGTATAAATGCACCTGCACTGTGATAGTCTCAGAGGTCCGTTAAAAGCGCAGAGAGCATCATGAAGAACAAGGAACACACCAGGCAGGTCCGAGATACTGTTGTGAAGAAGTTTAAAGCCGGATTTGGATACAAAAAGATTTCCCAAGCTTTAAACATCCCAAGGAGCACTGTGCAAGCGATCATATTGAAATGGAAGGAGTATCAGACCACTGCAAATCTACCAAGACCTGGCCGACCCTCTAAACTTTCAGCTCATACAAGGAGAAGACTGATCAGAGATGCAGCCAAGAGGCCCATGATCACTCTGGATGAACTGCAGAGATCTACAGCTGAGGTGGGAGACTCTGTCCATAGGACAACAATCAGTCGTACATTGCACAAATCTGGCCTTTATGGAAGAGTGGCAAGAAGAAAGCCATTTCATAAAGATATCCATAAAAAGTGTTGTTTAAAGTTTGCCACAAGCCACCTGGGAGACACACCAAACATGTGGAAGAAGGTGCTCTGGTCAGATGAAACCAAAATTGAACTTTTTGGCAACAATGCAAAACGTTATGTTTGGCGTAAAAGCAACACAGCTCATCACCCTGAACACACCATCCCCACTGTCAAACATGGTGGTGGCAGCATCATGGTTTGGGCCTGCTTTTCTTCAGCAGGGACAGGGAAGATGGTTAAAATTGATGGGAAGATGGATGGAGCCAAATACAGGACCATTCTGGAAGAAAACCTGATGGAGTCTGCAAAAGACCTGAGACTGGGACGGAGATTTGTCTTCCAACAAGACAATGATCCAAAACAGAAAGCAAAATCTACAATGGAATAATTCAAAAATAAACATATCCAGGTGTTAGAATGGCCAAGTCAAAGTCCAGACCTGAATCCAATCGAGAATCTGTGGAAAGAACTGAAAACTGCTGTTCACAAATGCTCTCCATCCAACCTCACTGAGCTCGAGCTGTTTTGCAAGGAGGAATGGGAAAAAAATTCAGTCTCTCGATGTGCAAAACTGATAGAGACATACCCCAAGCGACTTACAGCTGTAATCGCAGCAAAAGGTGGCGCTACAAAGTATTAACTTAAGGGGGCTGAATAATTTTGCACGCCCAATTTTTCAGTTTTTGATTTGTTAAAAAAGTTTGAAATATCCAATAAATGTCGTTCCACTTCATGATTGTGTCCCACTTGTTGTTGATTCTTCACAAAAAAATACAGTTTTATATCTTTGTTTGAAGCCTGAAATGTGGCAAAAGGTCGCAAAGTTCAAGGGGGCCGAATACTTTCGCAAGGCACTGTATATTTGCTAGCTAAAAATAATTGTTATTCATGTCTTCTACAGTATCTAACAAAGATACATTGACAGGGGAGATCACTGTGAGGACTGCCTGTCACAGGTCCACGAGGGGGAATGAAAAGCCACACAGCATGAGAGTAGGGAAAGGTTATAGATGGTGACTAGTGCCCTTGTTAAATATCTCCTGTGGGACACTGTCATGATGGTGTGTTGGAGACAGTGTCAATGTTTCATCTTATCAATAGATGGATATTAATGATGGGTCCCAATCCCAATTGAGAATTGCCCACTAAACAGGTTATTTGGTAAAGCTCTGTTGATGCAGTGTTTGGTAATTTTGTTACTGAGACACAATGTATTCCTGTATTGTTAAATGAGCCCCTCGTTAAGACTAGACACTACTATGTTTGCTGTTATTTATGGGCCGCATAATTCTTGTTTCTCACGTCAGTCTTTCATAATACTTATCTTCGCTTCACAGATGATGTTAAAGCACTCCATACCAGTGATAGTGGTTCAAAGCAGGAAGTGCTCTGTGCAATCATCTGGTGGCCCTTCTTTACCAGACAGTGCACTACTCTCAACTACACATTCCTGCTGCACCACCAGTTCACAGCTGCACAGACACAGAACAGAACAGAGTTGGCTCAAGCCAAGAACACTTGTGAGTCTGTCAATATCCATAAAAAAATGCACCTGAAAAGTATTCAGCCTATGTAACAGTAAATCCTTGTTAATTAGGGTGTGAAGCCAGGTCTGGTTGATGGGATAGAGTTCTGTAAACCTAGTAACTCGTGTGCTGATGGAATAAGGTAAGTTAGAGGTTCCTTGAATGGAAACATTTTAGAAAAAAATGTATTTAGATTTTTTTTGTATCCAGATGATACAAGCCTAAACAGTAGCGTATTTACAATGTCATGACAAGTGTTTGGGACAAAGACTGGGGCGGAATATAGTTGAAGTCGGAAGTTTACATAGTCATTAAAACTCATTTTTCAAACACTCCACAAATGTATTGTTAACAAACTATAGTTTTGGAAAGTCTGTTAGGGCATCTACTTTGTGCATGACACAAAGTCATTTTTCCAACAATTGTTTATAGACAGATTATTTCACTTATAATTCACTATCACAATTCCAGTGGGTCAGAAGTTTACATGCACTAAGTTGACTGTGCCTTCAAACAGCTTGGAAAATTCCAGAAAATTATGTCATGGCTTTAGAAGCTTCTGATTGGCTAATTGACATAATTTGAGTCAGTTGGAGGTGTACCCGTGGATGTATTTTAAGGCCTACCTTCAAACTCAGTGCCTCTGCTTGACATCATGGGAAAATCAACTGAAATCAGAAAAATAATTGTAGACCTCCACAAGTCTGTTTCAGCCTTGGGAGCAATTTCCAAATGCCTGAAGATACCACGTTCATCTGTACAAATAATAGTATGCAAGTATAAACACCATGGCACCACGTAGCAGTCATAACGCTCAGGAAGGCGACGCGTTCTGTCTCCTAGAGATGAATGTATTTTAGTGCGAAAAGTGCAAATCAATCCCAGAACAACAGCAAGGACCTTGTGAAGATGCTGGAGGAAACGGGTACAAAAGTATCTATATCCACAGTAAAATGAGTCCTATATCGACATAACCTGAAAGGCCACTCAGCGAGGAAGAAGCCACTGCTCTAAAACCGCCATAAAAAAGCCAGACTAAGGTTTGCAACTGCACGTGGGGACAAAGATCGTACTTTTTAAAGAAATGTCCTCTGGTCTGATGAAACAAAAATAGAACTGTTTGGCCATAATGACCATTGTTATGTTTGGAGGAGAAAGGGGAGGCTTGCAAGCTGAAAAACACCATCCCAACTGTGAAGTACGGGGGTGGCAGCATCATGTTGTGGGGGTGCTTTGCTGCAAGAGGGACTGGTGCACTTCACAAAATAGATGGCATCATGAGGAATGAAAATTATGTGGATATATTGAAGCAATATCTCAAGACATCAGTCAGGAAGTTAAAGCTTGGTCGCAAATGGATCTTCCAAATGGACAAAGTTGTGGCGAAATGGCTTAAGGACAACAAAGTCAAGGTATTGGAGTGGCCATCACAAAGCCCTGACCTCAATCCTATCGAACATTTGTGGGCAGAACTGAAAAAGCTTGTGCAAGCAAGGAGGCCTACAAACCTGACTCGGTTCCACCAGCTCTGTCAAGAGGAATGGGCCACAGTTCACCCAACTTTTTGTGGGAAGCTTGTGGAAGGCTACCTGAAACGTTTGACCCAAGTTAAACAATTTAAAGGCAATGCTACCAAATACTATGAAACTTCTGACCCACTGGGAATGTGATGAAATGAATAAAAGCTGAAATAGATTATTCTCTCTGCTATTATTCTGACAATATACAGAATGGAGAGCTGAAGTTGAAGAGATCTCATGCTTACTACTGACAGGTGCAAGGTCAAATCCTTCTCACAGGTTGTAGCTGGTGTGACTTTGTCGTCTGTGCACAGGAGGACAACCTAGTTGAAAGGATACATACAGATCTACAGGTTTCAAAGACTATAAGAGAGAAGGTTGACCACTTATTTGTACCACTACTTGCAGAAGTGACTTATCTCTCACCTGCATGGTTCCCCTGCATGGGTGCCAAGTTTAGTGATTTCATGAAAAATAAGTATTGATGTTCTCGTGAAACTACAGTGGAATAGATTTGTTTAAAAATATATATATTTCAGCAAATGTTCAACAGTTTAGTTAATCAATTACACATCTCTAACATTGTATTCAATCTTGCATTCTGGCAATTCTGTGTTTACTTGATTTCTTTCCCCCACCCCTAAACTCATTGATAATTAAAGCCAATACAAGCGCCATACAAACAGATATTCACTACAACACAAATTATTGATACATGTCATAGATAAACAAATTATTATTTTGCTGCCAGCAAATAAACACGTGTATTTACACTGGCTTGGCCCATGCTCTTACCAAAGGTCCGTTTTGATAGTTGACCAACAGGCACGCCACTGGAAATAATTGGTTGATGCTGCCTGAGATGGTCAGGGAGATGACTGTGTCAAACAGCTTGTGTTCCTTTTACTCTGGATAATTATTTCAACATGCACTCTCAACCTGGCAATGGATTGGGTCTCCCTAACCTCATGCGCTGGCATCTGTGTGCGTCTTGACAGAAAGGCTGGCCGGTAGACCTTGCACGGAACAATGTAATCTATGAGAAAGCTCCTATCCAGCATAATGGCCATGTCAGGGGTGAGAAAGGAAATGTTTCCAGACTGCTTGAAGATCTCCTTGTCACTCACAGATCCAGCATACAACGATGACACAAAAGTGACAGCTCCATGTGACTTTCCCAACATGCCCTTAAAGGTGCAGTGTGACTTGTAGGAAGAAAACACCTCACTCTGCAGTAGTAGTGAAGATGGTGTCTGACAGTGCAGTAAATCACTACCTGGGTGTCTGGATAGTCCTTCAACTCAGGTGGGCTTTGATGGTTTCCTTGGGGATCCATATCTGTGCTGATCCATGCAGACAGAGGAAGTTGGCCCAAGAGATAATAATCCATCTCACTGTCGATTGGTGGATGCTGAACCGATGGGCCAAATCCTTCTGCTTCAGACCCAGCGACAGATGAGTCATAAATGAGAAGAACCCATAACACAAAGTAAATAATGTTTAACAATTACAGTAAGATCTGTATTTAATGAAGTTGACCCTTACTGGTTTTCTTCAAGTAACACTTGTTTCAGGTGGATTGGTGCTTGTGAGTCTTATAAACTTAGTCTCTGCTGCCCACTCAATCAAGTGCCAGAAGGCCAGTAGCTTGCAAATCTAAAGATGGACCCAGAGTATTTGAATACCAAACAAACTCATTACTATTATTGCCCATCTTCTCTAAGCATCAAGTAGCACTAGACATGACCTAGCTGCTATTGTAGCTGTTGTCACAACGTACCTTTTTCTCTACATCGACCCCGGAAGCTACGGAAGCTCACAATACCATTACACTTTGAAGAAAATGAGCATGGAAGCACTGAACAATGTTCATTAGCACCTCCTTCACGGGGTTGTAATTTAAACGTAGTCATTGCGAACAATTTCAGTCAAATGCATTGCCGACAATTAGCTAGCTAGTAAGATCATGATAAAAATAGCGGAAATCGCTCCGGAAGTCAGCACCCCGGTAGGAAGTAAAATAGAACGTGGGAGGCGGTATAATGCATAGAGCCTATTAAAGTCTTTTAGTCCGGGAAAACTCCAGGGCTTGATGGCATACCAGTTGAGGTATAGCAAACCTTTTTTGATGTTCTCCAAAGACCATTATTAGCATGTTTTACCCACTCCTATAAACATGGTAGATTAGCAGATACTCAACAGGAAGGTCAGATTTCATTATTACTGAAACAGGAACCAAGTGGTAAATATAAAGATCCAGTCCATTAAAGCCCCTTACAATTCAGTGTTGTGATGCAATGATTAAAGCGAAATGCATAGCGCATTGAATTAAAAGGTATTATTCATCCTAATCGGACATATGGACGATACAGTGGAGATAATATAAGACAAGAACTGGAAACAATAGAACACTATGACACATCTGGGAAACCAGGCCTGGTATTCATAGCTGAAAAGGCTTTTGATAAAGTAGGACATGAATGTAATATTTAAATAATATTTTAAATATTATATAATATTTCAATTTTGGAGAAACTCTTTTGCAGTGTGTTAAAGTTATGTACAGTGCATTCGGAAAGTATTCAGACCCCTTGACTTTTTCCACATTTTGTTACATTACAGCCTTATTCTAAAATGGATTACATTGTTTTTTTCCCCTCATCAATCTACACACACTACCCCACAATGACAAAGCAAAAACAGGTTTTTAGAAATGTTTGCAAATGTCTAAAAAAAAACAATGGAAATTTACATGAGTATTCAGGCCTTTTACTCAGTACCTTTTGGCAGCAATTACAGCCTCGAGTCTTCTAGGGTATGACACTAAAAGCTTGGCACACCTGTGTTTGGGGAGTTTCTCCCATCCTTCTCTCCCGATTCTCTTAAGATCTGTCAGGTTGGATTGGGAGCATCGCTGCACAGCTATTTTCAGTTATTTCCAGAGATGTTCGATCGGGTTCAAGTCCGGGCTCTGGCTGGTCCACTCAAGGACATTCAGAGACTTGTCCCGAAGCCACCCCTGCGTTGTCTTGGCTGAGTGCTTAGGGTCGTTGTCCTGTCGGAAGGTGAACCTTTGCCCCAGACTGATGTCCTGAGCGCTCTGGAGCAGGTTTTATTCTAGGATCTCTCTGTACTTTGCTCTGTTCATCTTTTCCTCTATCCTGACTAGTTTCCCAGTCCCTGCAGCTGAAAAACATCCCCACAGCATGATATTGCCACCACCGGCATTCACCGTAGGGATGGTGTCAGGTTTCCTCCAGATGTCATTCAGGCCAAAGAGTTTCATCTTGGTTTCATCAGACCAGAGAATCTTGTTTCTCATGGTCTGAGAGTCTGTAGGTGGCCTTTGGCAAACTCCAAGCAGGCTGTCATGTGCCTTTTTACTGAGCAGTGGCTTCCGCTACTCTAGCAAAAAGGCCTGATTGTTGGAGTGCTGCAGAGATAGTTGTCCTTCTGTAAGGTTCTCCCATCTTCCCAGAGGAACTCTGGAGCTCTGTCAGAGGGACCATCAGGTTTTTGGTCACCTTCCCTTCTCCCTCGATTGCTCAGTTTGGCTGGGCGGCCAGTTCTAGGAAGAGTCTTGGTGGTTCCAAACTTCTTCCATTTAAGGATGATGGAGGCCACTGTTTTCTTGGAGACCTTCAATGCTCCAGAAATGTTTTTGTACCATTCCCCAGATCTGTGCCTCGACACAGTCCTATCTCGGAGCTCTACAGACAATTCCTTTGACCTCATGGCTTGGTTTTTGCTCTGACTTGCACTTTCAACTGTGGGACCTTATATCCAAATCATGTCCAATCAATTGAATTTACCACAGGTGGACTCCAATCAAGTAGTGGAAATGGAAGAATGATCAATGGAAACAGGATGTACCTGAACTCAATTTCGAGTCTCCAAGCAAAGGGTCTCACATTTATATGAGCAAGAAATATTCAATTTTATTTGGAACGGTAAGCCAGACAAAATTTAAAGGGCCTATTTATATAATGAATATGAATTAGGAAGGCAGAAATGATTGAAGATTAAAGTATTAGACCTTTCACTAAAGGCTTAGGTCATACAAAAGTTATCCTTAAATCCAAACTGGTTCTCTAGCAGATTAGTAAGAATGTCTCACCCTATGTTCAAGAATGGCCTTTTCCCCTTTATTCAGATTACAACCGCTCACATTCGGTTATTTGAAAATGAAATAATATCCAAAATATTGCTATTTCTTAATTGTTTAATCCACCACAAAAGACCAGAACAAATATTACAAATATTATGCCAACATAAATATATGGAAGTGTCTGCTCTTCCCATATTTACAACCAACTGATTGCAGCATTATTGCAAAAATAGAAGAGCCAAGACCAAAATTTGTTCAAGAAAACTGCTATTTTTTTTAAAAGTTTATCAAACCTCCCACTTATGCTGCTGTGTTCCGTCCATCCATCCATCCCTCTCATTCTGTCTACTCGAGTTCTGGGTCCTGGAATGGAAGGTGCTTATCTCTGATTTTTCATAATATACTCTTGTACACATCAGTTGCAGTCAATTCCATTTTAGTTTCAGATTAGTGCCACTTTTTTTCTTCAGATTGTTCTAGCCCTTACGTCAAGTTTTAATTCAAATGTTTTGAGTATTCTATTAATAGATTTTATTGTTTTGACCCACAATAAGTGTAATTCATTTCCATTGTAAATCAATGACTCAACCGTATAATACAATATTTTTGTGATAGATTTAATGTGACAGTGAGGGTGGAACATAGTGGTCTAAGTATTAGTGATACACCGATATGATATTTTTGTCTGATAACGAAATCCGATATTTTCCTGGACAAAAAAAACGATACCGATAACCGATATTAAACATTTTATCTGCCTTTTTAAGCATTCTAGTACAGTTAACTACACTGCTCAAAAAAATAAAGGGAACACTAAAATAACACATCCTAGATCTGAATGAATGAAATATTCTTATTAAATACTTTTTTCTTTACATAGTTGGATGTGCTGACAACAAAATCACACAAATTATTAATGGAAATCAAATGTATCAACCCATGGAGGTCTGGATTTGGAGTCACACTCAAAATTAAAGTGGAAAACCACACTACAGGCTGATCCAACTTTGATGTAATGACCTTAAAACAAGTCAAAATGAGGCTCAGTAGTGTGTGTGGCCTCCACGTGCCTGTATGACCTTCCTACAACGCCTGGGCATGCTCCTAATGAGATGGAGGATGGTCTCCTGAGGGATCTCCTCCCAGACCTGGACTAAAACATCCGCCAACTCCTGGACAGTCTGTGGTGCAACGTGGCGTTGGTGGATGGAGCGAGACATGATGTCCCAGATGTGCTCAATTGGATTCAGGTCTGGGGAACGGGCGGGCCAGTCCATAGCATCAATGCCTTCCTCTTGCAGGAACTGCTGACACACTCCAGCCACATGAGGTCTAGCATTGTCTTGCATTAGGGGGAACCCAGGGCCAACTGCACCAGCATATGGTCTCACAAGGGGTCTGAGGATCTCATCTCGGTACCTAATGGCAGTCAGGCTACCTCTGGCAAGCACATGGAGGGCTGTGCGGCCCCCCAAAGAAATGCCACCCCACACCATGACTGACCCACCGCCAAACCGGTCATGCTGGAGGATGTTGCAGGCAGCAGAACGTTCTCCACGGCGTCTCCAGACTGTCACGTCTGTCACGTGCTCAGTGTGAACCTGCTTTGATCTGTGAAGAACACAGGGCGCCAGTGGCGAATTTGCCAATCTTGGTGTTCTCTGGCAAATGCCAAACGTCCTGCACAGTGTTGGGCTGTAAGCACAACCCCCACCTGTGGACGTCGGGCTCTCATACCACCCACGTGGAGTCTGTTTCTGACCGTTTGAGCAGACACATGCACATTTGTGGCCTGCTGGAGGTCATTTTGCAGGGCTCTGGCAGTGCTCCTCCAGCTCCTCCTTGCACAAAGGCGGAGGTAGTGGTCCTGCTGCTGGGTTGTTGCCCTCCTACGGCCTCCTCCACGTCTCCTGATGTAGTGACCAAAACATCAGCCAGGAAGCATAGGAACTGAGAAGTGGTCTGTGGTCCCCACCTGCAGAACCACTCCTTTATTGGGGGTGTCTTGCTAAATGCATATAATTTCCACCTGTTGTCTATTCCATTTGCACAACAGCATGTGAAATTTATTGTCAATCAGTGTTGCTTCCTAAGTGGACAGTTTGATTTCACAGAAGTGTGATTGACTTGGAGTTACATTGTGTTGTTTTAAGTGTTCCATTTATTTTTTTGAGCAGTGTATTTAACGCACACACATGAACGCAGCGGTCTAAGGCACTGCGTCTCAGTGCAAGAGGGGTCACTACAGTCCCCGGCCCGTCAGGAAGTCCAGTACCCAGTTGCACAGGGCGGGGTCGAGACCCAGGGTCTCGAGCTTGGTGACGAGCTTGGAGGGCACTATGGTGTTAAATGCCGAGCTGTAGTCGATGAACAGCATTCTCACATAGGTATTCCTCTTGTTCAGATGGGTTAGGGCAGTGTGGTTGAGATTGCATCGTCTGTGGACCTATTTGGGCGGTAAGCAAATTGGAGTGGGTCTAGGGTGTCAGGTAGGGTGGAGGTGATATGGTCCTTGACTAGTCTCTCAAAGCACTTCATGATGACTGAAGTGAGTGGTAGTCGTTTAGCTCAGTTACCTTAGCTTTCTTGGGAACAGGAACAATGGTGGCCCTCTTGAAGCATGTGCGAGCAACAGACTGGGATAGGGATTGATTGAATATGTCCGTAAACACACCAGCCAGCTGGTCTGCGCATGCTCTGAGGCAGCTGGGGATGCCGTCTGGGCCTGCAGCCTTGCGAGGGTTGACACGTTTAAATGTTTTCCTCACGTCGGCTGCAGTGAAGGAGGGTCCGCATGTTTTAGTTGCGGGCAGTGTCAGTGGCACTGTAATGTCCTCAAAGCGGGCAAAAAAGTTATTTAGTCTGCCTGGGAGCAAGACATCCTGGTCCGTGACGGTGCTGGTTTTCTTTTTGTAATCCGTGATTGACTGTAGACCCTGCCACATACCTCTTGTGTCTGAGCCGTTGAATTGAGATTCTACTTTGTCTCTATACTGACGCTTAGCTTGTTTGATTGCCTTGCGGAGGGAATAGTTACACTGTTTGTATTCGGTCATGTTTCCAGTCACCTTGCCCTGATTAAAAGCAGTGGTTCGCGCTTTCAGTTTCACGCGAATGCTGCCAACAATCCACGGTTTCTGGTTTGGGAATGTTTTAATTGTTGCTATGGGAACGACCTCTTCAACGCACGTTCTAATGAACTCGCACATCGAATCAGCGTATTCGTCAATGTTGTCGTCTGACGCAATACGGAACATATCCCAGTCCACGTGATGGAAGCAGTCTTGGAGTGTGGAATCAGATTGGTCGGACCAGCGTTGAACAGACCTCAGCGCGGGAGCTTCTTGTTTTAGTTTCTGTCTGTATGCAGGGATCAACAAAGTCGTGGTCTGCTTTTCCACGCAGCTTTTCCACGCAGCTATCATACCGCTCAGGAAGGAGACACGTTCTGAGATGAACGCACTTTGGTGCGAAAAGTGCAAATCAATCCCAGAACAACAGCAAAGGACCTTATGAAGATGCTGGAGGAAACAGGTACAAAAGTATCTATATCCACAGTAAAACGTTCCTATATCGACATAACCTGAAAGGCCGCTCAGCGAGGAAGAAGCCACTGCTCCAAATCCACCATAAAGCCAGACTACGGTTTGCAACTGCACATGGGGACAGAGGTTGTACTTTTAGGAGAAATGTCCTCTGGTGGGATGAAACAAAAATAGAACTGTTTGGCCATAATGACCATTGTTATGTTTGGAGGAAAAAGGGGGAGGCTTGCATGCCGAAGAACACCATCCCAACCTTGAAGCACGGGGGTGGCAGCATCATGTTGTGGGGGTGCTTTGCTATAGGAGGGACTGGTGCACTTCACAAAATAGATGGCATCATGAGGGAAAATTGTGAATATATTGAAGCAACATCTCAAGACATCAGTCAGGAAGTTAAAGCTTGGTCGCAAATGGGTCTTCCAAATGGACAATGACCCCAAGCATACTTCCAAAGTTGTGGCAAAAGCTACAAAGTCAAGGTATTGGAGTTGATATCTCATAGCCCTGACCTCAATCCTTTTAGAAAAATTGTGGGCAGAACTGAAAAGGCGTGTGCGAGCAAGCAGGCCTACAAACCTGACTCAGTTACACCAGCTCTGTCAGGAGGAATGGGACAAAATTCACCCAACTTATTGTGGGAAGCTTGTGGAAGGCTACCCGAAACGATTGACCCAAGTTAAACAAGGCAATGCTACCAAATACTAATTGCATGTAAACTTCTGACCCGCTGGGAATGTGATGAAAGAAATAAAACCTGAAATAAATAATTTTCTCTACTATTATTCTGACATTTTCACATTCTTAAAATAAAGTGGTGATCCTAACTGACCTAAGACAGGGAATTTTTTACTCAGTTTTAATGTCAGGAATTGTGGAAAACCGAGTTTAAATGTATTTGGCTACGGTGTGTGTAAACTTCCTACTTCAACTGTAGGTATGCACGTCAGCGTTGACATTGGTTTTGCACATCGGCGTTAAACTAGACATCGGGCCCATGTCGATTTTGACATTTTTAGCTAATATTGTCTGATTCTGATATCTTCACAGATATATTGTGCATCTCTAGTAAATATGAGGTGATCGCGGAATCGGAAAACAATATATCTGAAAATGAATATTTCCAAAATCTTAGGTCGTTTCTGAAACTTTCTTTAAGTGCAATAGGCTTTGCATGAACAATAGGGAATCAGTGTTAGGAATCTGAAATATGCTGGTGTTCTACCAGAGGCTGGTGGGAGGAGCTATTGGAGGACTGGCTCATTGTAATGTCTGGAATGGAATTAATGGAACAGAGTAAAATGTGGTTTCCATATGTTTGATGTGTTTGATACCTTGCTATTCAACAGTAAAGCTCCACAACATCACAGAGCACCTGTTTCAGGTCGACTAACCACTTGCCTCACAGGCGATTTCCTCTAAATGTCATTCATTGTCTATTTAATTGAAGGAATCCAGTGAAATGGATTATGGAATCCAGTGAAAACCCACAGCAGCAGGCAAATTCAAGCACGTTTGATACATTCTTGCATGATTGACATGTCGTTTCTTTGAAGCCTGCACCTGAAAGTAACGCAGGTGTTCGATGCAATACAGCAAAGGTTCAACAGCAAAGGCTGTAGTAGAATGTAGTGTTTCTAATACATGGTATCGCAAATAACATCTCCTTTCCTCTCTCTCTCCCTCCCTCCCAGCCATGGCCAAGCTGCAGGCCCCCCAGGTGCTCCAGAGCCAGCCAGCAGCCCCAGATGGTGGGTGGGGCTGGGTGGTGGTGGGGGCCCTGTTTGTGACCTCTGCCCTGGTGTTTGGGATAATCCGGAGCATGGGGGTGTTCTTTGTGGAGTTTGTGCAGTACTTTGGGGAGAGCGCCCAGGCTGTCTCCTGGATCACATCCATAGGGTTGGCCATGCAGCAGTGTGTCAGTGAGTATGTATGTGTGTGTGAATATAGGAGAGGAGGGTAATGCCCCATGTGAATGCTCATACAAATGATCCTTGGTCCGTTGTACATAGTGTGATGACTGGTAGTTAAACCTGTGTGTGTGTTCCCCAGGTCCATTTGGCACAGCGTTGTGTAATGGATACGGTGCCAGACCTGTTGTGATGGCAGGAGGTTGTCTCTCTGCACTCGGCTTCATCCTGGCCTCACAGGCCACCTGCGTCACACACCTCTACCTCACCTTGGGCATCATCTCAGGTACACACACACACACACACACACACACAAACACTTGGACCTAAAAACACTCACATGCTACTTTCTGTCTCTTATGTCCAAAACTCTGAACATACAGTATATAACTCTTTCTCTCCTCCTTCACCCTCCGGCCTACCCTCCAGGTTCGGGCTGGGCATTAGTCTTCACTCCTATGGTGGCGTCAGTGATGCAGTACTTCACCCGGAAGCGCTCCCTGGCCATGGCGCTGGGCTTTACGGGCGTGGGCCTCTCGTCCTTCGCCTTCTCACCCCTCTTCCAGCTCTTGGTGGAGATGTACACCTGGCGGGGGGCCCTTCTCATCCTGGGGGGCCTCAGCCTCAACATGGTGGCCTGCGGGGCCCTCATCAGGCCCCTGGGGACTCACAAGGCTGTAGCTGCGGTAGGAACATCCATTTACATTTTTTGTAATTGTAGCAGATGTTCTTATCCAGAGCGATTTGGGTTAATTACCTTGATCAAAGGCACATTGACCTCCTGTAACGTCTTCTTTTCTCTCTCTGGCTGACTTAACACATCCAATGTTTGATAACTGGGTTTTGACATTTCGTAATAGGACTCATGTGGGTTCAACCTTTATACAACAGGAACAGTTACAAAACAAAGTATCTGTGTTGTGTAATCTTGCGTGTGACGTCTTGTTTGGGTGCCAGCAGTGTTTGATGGACCTGCTTTCAAGGTTTTAAGTAATTTTTTTTCATCATCCGTCTCTTTCTCTCATGCTCTTCTTCACCCCTCTCCTCGCTCTTTCCAGCTGGCCCCAGGTGAGAGTGCCTGGTCCTGCGCCTCCCTCTTCCACCGGGCCTACTCCTACCTGGAGCTTTCCCTCCTCCTCCAGCGGCCCTTCCTCACTTACAGCCTGGCCATCACCTTCTTCAACTGTGGCTACTTTGTGCCTTACGTCCACCTGGTGGCCCACAGCCGCCACGAGGGCTTCTCCCAGTATCAGGTTTGAATGAGCCTATTTCACAATTACATCACTATGTAAACAATGGGATTTTAGAGATTATCCAAAATGATTATCGATTACCAATTGGTTTTTTTTCTTCAGTTTTTGTTGCTCTGATTGGTAGATGCATAGATTCATGTCAACTGTTTCAATCTTATCCAGGCTGCCTTCGTCATCTCAGCCACGGGTGTGACAGACATCGTGGGCCGTGTGGTGTCCGGCTGGGCCTCGGACCTGGGCCGTCTCCGTCTGCCCCACATGCTGGTCCTCTGGACGGGCCTGTTGGGCCTCTCCCTCCTCGTGCTGCCCCTGGGCTCCCTGGTGGGGTCCTACCCGGGCCTGCTCATCACCAGCCTAGCCTATGGGTTCTGCGCCGGCGCCATGACTCCCCTGGTGTTCTCGGTGGTGCCGGAGATCGTGGGCATGGAGCGGATGCTGGGCGCCCTGGGGCTGCTACAGATGATAGAGAGCATCGGGGGGCTGCTGGGGTCACCGCTGTCAGGTACGAGAGAGAGTGGAGCAGCTGTTGGATGTTGAAGGAATTGGGTATAGATTGCAGAGTGCACTCCTGTTCCCCAAGTTTGGCCACCTTTGCCCTAAGTGTTGCTCGAAGGACATTTTTGTTCTGTTGACCCTGTAATGGTTGAGGTCAAGATTGGGAACTCTTCTGTCTTCTGTCCTCCCCTCACCTGCATGCTAGCTCATCGATCCCTCTACGTATATATTTTTACTCCCTCCCCAGGTTGGCCCCATGTGTTTCAATTCTTTATGGGGTGACCTTGAGGTACCATGTAAGTGGAGAAGAGACCATATGTAACCTAATAGAGGCTCCATATACAGTGGGGCAAGAAAGTATTTAGTCAACCACCAATTGTGCAAGTTCTCCCACTTAAAAGGATGAGATGCCTGTAATTTTCATCATAGGTACACTTCAACTATGACAGACAAAATGAGAAAAAAAATCCAGAAAATCACATTGTAGGATTTTTTATTTATTTGCAAATTATGGTGGAAAATAAGTATTTGGTCAATAACAAATTTTTATCTCATTACTTGGTTATATACCCTTTGTTGGCAATGACAGAGGTCAAATGTTTTCTGTAAGTCTTCACAAGGTTTTCACACACTGTTGCTGGTATTTTGGCCCATTCCTCCATGCAGATCTCCTCTAGAGCAGTGATGTTTTGGGGCTGTTGCTGGGCAAAATGGACTTTCAACTCCCTCCAAAGATTTTCTATGGGGTTGAGATCTGGAGACTGGCTAGGCCACTCCAGGACCTTGAAATGCTTCTTACGAAGCCACTCCTTCGTTGCCTGGGCGGTGTGTTTGGGATCATTGTCATGCTGAAAGACGCAACCATGTTTCATCTTCAATGCCCTTGCTGATGGAACGAGGTTTTCACTCAAAATCTCACGATACATGGCCCCATTCATTCTTTTCTTTACACGGATCAGTCGTCCTGGTCCCTTTGCAGAAAAACAGCCCCAAAGCATGATGTTTCCACCCCCATGCTTCACAGTAGGTTTGGTGTTCTTTGGATGCAACTCAGCATTCTTTGTCCTCCAAACACGGCGATTTGAGTTTTTACCAAAAAGTTATATTTTGGTTCATCTGACCATATGACATTCTCCCAATCTTCGTCTGGATCATCCAAATGCTCTCTAGCAAACTTCAGACGGGCCTGGACATGTCTGGCACTGCAGGATTTGAGTCCCTGGCGGCGTAGTGTGTTACTGATGGTAGGCTTTGTTACCTTGGTCCCAGCTCTCTGCAGGTCATTCACTCTGGTGTCCTTTGACAGCTCTTTGGTCTTGGCCATAGTGGAGTTTGGAGTGTGACTGTTTGAGGTTGTGGACAGGTGTCTTATATACTGATAACAAGTTCAAACAGGTGCCATTAATACAGGTAACGAGTGGAGGACAGAGGAGCCTCTTGAAGAAGTTACAGGTCTGTGAGAGCCAGAAATCTTGCTTGTTTGTAGGGGACCAAATACTTATTTTCCACCATAATTTGCAAATACATTCATTAAAAATCCTACAATGTGATTTTCTGATTTT
This sequence comes from Oncorhynchus mykiss, assembly GCF_013265735.2. NCBI lineage: Eukaryota > Metazoa > Chordata > Actinopteri > Salmoniformes > Salmonidae > Oncorhynchus > Oncorhynchus mykiss. The sequence goes on along the minus strand of NC_048573.1, from coordinate 20,473,984 downwards.
TATTTCCTAATTGTGTCTGTCATAGTTGAAGTGTACCTATGATGAAAATTACAGGCCTCTCTCATATTTTTAAGTGGGGGAACTTGCACAATTGGTGGCTGACTAAATACTTTTTTGCCCCACTGTACATTGAGTGTAAAAAACAATAAGAACACCTGCTCTTTCCATGACTGACCAGGTGAAAGCTATGATGCCTTATTGATCAGACACCCTGAGAACATCCAGCCAACGGCAGGCCAGGTCATTTATGAAATAGGACAAAGGAGGCTGACACAAGCTGACCAGAAATGTGCAGTACAACATTGGTGCCCAAAGACCTATAAAATAATGCACAACTCATCGTACCTTCACACGAATGGGGTATGGTAGCCGACGACCATCCAGTGTTCCACCTCTTTCAGCAAAAAAAAACAAGAAACTGCTGTTGCAGTGGAATGTCGAAAACCACGGGGGTATGGAGAAAGGTGATGGTGTGGATTGTATTTTCCTGGCACACACTGGGCCCCTTGTTAAAGGTGGAGCCAAGTTTCAATGCCACAGGATATCTGAACATCATTGCCAATCAAGTGCATCTCTTCATGGCAACTGTATCCGTCTGCAAGCAGATTTTTGCCTTTAAGATGATGTCCCATGCCTCAAGGCTAGTATTGTCCTGGAATGGTTCCACGAATATGACAGTGTTCAGCTTACTGCAGTGGCCTGCCAAGTCACCAGATCTCAATCTAATTGAGCATCTGTTGGATGAGATGGAACAAGCTATTCAGAGTAGAGATCCACTACCAGCCAACTTGACACAACCGTGGGAAGCATTGGAGTCAACATGGGCCAACACCTCTGTGGAACTCTTTAGACACCTTGTAGAGTCCATGCCCCAATGAATTGAGGCTGTTCTGAGGGCAAAAGGGGCCGCAACTCAATATTAGGAAGGTGTTCTTAATATTTGGTGTACTCTTGACTAGAGGTCGACCGATTCTGATTTTACAACGCCAATACCGATTATTGGAGGACCAAAAAAACCCGATACCGATTCATCGGCCTATTTATTTGTTTGTAATAATGACAATTACAACAATACTGAATGAACACTTATTTTAACTTAATATAATACATCAATAAAATCAATTTAGCCTCAAATAAATAATGAAACATGTTCAATTTGGTTTAAATAATGCAAAAACAAAGGGTTGGAGAAGAAGGTAAAAGTGCAATATGTGCTATGTAAGAAAAAAAGCTAACGTTTCAGTTCTTGCTCAGAAAATGAGAACATATATGAAAGCTGGTGGTTCCTTTTGACATGAGTCTTCAATATTCCCATGTAAGAAGTTTTAGGTTGTAGTTATTGGAATTATATAACTATTTCTCTCTATACCATTTGTATTTCATATACCTTTTGACTATTGGATGTTCTTATAGGCACTTTAGTATTACCAGTGTAACACTATAGCTTCCGTCCCTCTCCTCGCTCCTACCTTGGCTCGAACCAGGAACACATCGACAACAGCCACCCTCGAAGCAGCGTTATCCATCGCTCCACAAAAGCCTTGCAGAGCAAAGGGAACCACTACTCCAAGGCTCAGAGCGAGTGACGTTTGAAACGCTATTAGCACGCACCCCACTAACTAGCTAGCCATTTCACATCGGTTACACCAGCCTAATCTCGGGAGTTGATAGGCTTGAAGTCATAAACAGCTCAATGCTTGAAGCACAGCAAAGAGCTGCTTGAATTAATGCTTACGAGCCTGCTGGTGCCTACCACCGCTCAGTCAGACTGCTCTATCAAATCATAGACTTAGTTATAACATGATAACACATAGAAATACTAGTTAGATAAAACTGTTCCATATTTTATCTAACAGGTGGCATCCCTAAGTCTAAATATTGCTGTTACGTTGCACAGCCTTCAATGTTATGTCATAATTACATAAAATTCTGGCAAATTAGGCGGCCCATACTGTTGCATATACACTGACTCTGCGTGCAATGAACGCAAGAGAAGTGACACAATTTCACCTGGTTAATATTGCCTGCTAACCTGGATTTCTTTTAGCTAAATATGCACGTTTAAAAATATATACTTCTGTGTATTGATTTTAAGAAAGGCATTGATGTTTATGGTTAGGTACACATTGGAGCAACGATACGCACCGCATCGATTATATGCAATACAGGACACGTTAGATAAACTAGTAATATCATCCATGTGTAGTTAACTAGTGATTATGATTGATTGTTTTTTATAAGATAAGTTTAATGCTAGCTAGCAACTTAGCTTGGCTACTTACTGCATTTGCGTAACAGGCAGGCTCCTCGTGGAGTGCAATGAGAGGCAGGTGGTTAGAGCGTTGGACTAGTTAACTGTTAGGTTGCAAGATTGAATCCCCGAGCTGACGAGGTAAAAATCTGTCATTCTGCCCCTGAACGAGGCAGTTAACCCACCGTTCCTAGGGCGTCATTGAAAATAAGCATGTGTTCTTTAACTGACTTGCCTAGTTAAATAAAGGTGTAAAAAAATAATTAAATAACAAATCGGCCAAATCGGTGTCTAAAAATACCAATTTCCGATTGTTATGAAAACTTGGAATTGGTCCTAATTAATCGGCCATTCCGATTAATCTGTCGACCTCTACTCTTGACACTTAAAAATGTCAGCTAGTCAACACAGGGTCAAATCAGTTGATGATTAGCTAACCATGTTAAACCCTTTAACCTACCAATTGGATATTAATTCATTGTTTTATCACTAATAAAGGCTCCATATCTAAATCCACTGTTGACACATAAGAAATGTCATCTAGTCAACACTGGGTCAAATCAGTTGATGATTAGCTAACCATGGTAAACCTTTAGCCTACCTATTGGATATCCATACAGTCCAAGTGCTTTATTGCTCTCACTCTCTGGCCATTTGACCTCCCACACACTTTCTTCATCCCCCCACCTCCCCTCTAGGTTACGCTTGGTTATGTTCTTATGCGCTTTTCTCTGTCTTGGTCTCTCAATTCAATTTAAAGGGTTTTATTGGCATGAGAAACATATGATTACGTTGCCAAAGCAAGTGAAATGGATAATAAACAAAAGTGATATAAACTAGTTCCAAAGGAATAGACATTTCAAATGTCATGTTGTCTATATACAGTGTTTTAACGATGTGTAAAATAGTTAAAGTACTAAAGGGAAAATAAACAAAACATAAATATTGGTTGAATTTATAATGGTGTTTGTTCTTCACTGGTTGCCATTTTCTTGTGGCAACAGGTCATAAATCTGCTGTGATGGCACACTGGTATTTCTCCCAATAGATATGGGAGTTTATCCAAATTGCTTTTGAATTCTTTGTGGGTCTGTGTAATCTGAAGGAAATATGCATCTATAATATGGTCATACATTTGGCAGGAGGTCAGGAAGCGCAGTTCAGTTTCCACCTCATTTTGTGGGTAGTGTGCACATAGCCTGTCTTCTCTTGAGTCAGTTCTGCCTACGGGGGCCTTTCTAAATAGCAAGGTTATGCTCACTGAGACTGTACATAGTAGAGGTCGACCGATTAATCGGAATGGCCGATTTAATTAGGGCCGATTTCAAGTTTTCATAACAATCGGAAATCTGTGTTTTCCGATTTTTATTTTTTTACACCTTTTATTTAACTAGGCAAGTCGGTTAAGAACACATTCTTATTTTCAATGACTGCCTAGGAACTGTGGGTTAACTGCCTTGTCAGCTCAGGGGTTTCAATCTTGCAACCGCACAGTTAACTAGTCCAACGCTCTAACCATTGCACTCCACGAGTAGCCTGCCTGTTACGTGAATGTAGTAGAAGCCAAGGTAAACTGCTAGCTAGCATTAAAGTTATATTATAAAAATCAATCAATCATAATCACTAGTTATAACTACTGATCCAGTTTTGCAGGCAATATTAAACAGGGGAAATTGTGTAATTTCTCTTGCCTAATGGCTGGTGTAACCAATGTGAAATGGCTAGTTAGTTAGCTGGGTGTGCGCTAATACTGTTTCAAACGTCACTCGCTTTTAGATTTGGAGTAGTTATTCCCCTTGCGCTGCAAGGGCCGCGGCTTTTGTGGAGCGATGGGTAACGATGCTTCGAGTGTGGCTGTTGTCGATGTGTTCCTGGTTCGAGCCCAGGTAGGGGCAAGGAGGAGGACGGAAGCTATACTGTTACACTGGCAATACTATAGTACCTATAAGAACATCCAATAGTCAAAGGTATTTGAAATACAAATGGTATAGAGAGAAATAGTCCTATAAATACTATATTAACTACAACCTAAAACCTCTTACCTTGGAATATTGAAGTCTCATGTTAAAAGGAAACACCAACTTTCATATGTTTTCATGTTCTGAGCAAGGAACTTAAACGTTAGCTTTTTTACATGGCACATATTGCACTTTTACCTTCTTCTCCAATACTTTGTTTTTGCATTATTTAAACCAAATTGAACATGTTTCATTATTTATTTGAGGCTAAATTGATTTTATTGATGTTTTATTTTAAGTTAAAATAAGTGTTCATTCAGTATTGTTGTAATTGTCATTACTACAAATTTAAAAATGTAAAAAATCGGTATCGGCTTTTTTGGTCCTCCAATGATCGGTATCGGCGTTGAAAAATCATAATCGGTCGACCTCTAGTACATGGTCAAAGCTTTTTTAAATTTTGGGTCAGTCACAGTGGTCAGGTATTCTGCTACTGTGTACTCTCTGTTTAGGGCCAAATAGCATTCTAGTTTGCTATTTATCTTTTTCTTTTCTCATGTTTTGGCTGGGTCTAATTGTGTTGCTGTCTGGAGCTTTGTGTGGGGTCTGTTTGTGAACAGAGCCCCAGGACCGACTCTTCTCCAGGTTCATCTCTCTGTAGGTGATGGCTTTGTTATGGAAGGTTTGAGAATCACTTCCTTTTAGGTAGTTGTAGAATTGAACGTCTCTTTTCTGGATTGTGATAATTAGCGGGTATCGGCCTAATTCTGCCCTGCATGTATTATTTGGTGTTTTTCGTTGTACACAGATTATACACTGCTCAAAAAAATAGAGGGAACACTAAAATAACACATCCTAGATCTGAATGAATGAAATATTCTTATTAAATACTTTTTTCTTTACATAGTTGAATGTGCTGACAACAATATCACACAAATTATCAATGGAAATCAAATGTATCAACCCATGGAGGTCTGGGTTTGGAATGAGACTCAAAATTAAAGTGGAAAACCACACTACAGGCTGATCCAACTTTGATGTAATGTCCTTAAAACAAGTCAAAATGAGGCTCAGTAGTGTGTGTGGCCTCCACGTGCCTGTATGACCTCCCTACAATGCCTGGGCATGCTTCTGATGAGATGGCGGATGGTCTCCTGAGGGATCTCCTCCCAGACCTGGACTAAAGCATCCGCCAACTCCTGGACAGTCTGTGGTGCAACGTGGCGTTGGTGGATGGAGCGAGACATGATGTCCCAGATGTGCTCAATTGGATTCAGGTCTGGGGAATGGGCGGGCCAGTCCATAGCATCAATGCCTTCCTCTTGCAGGAATTGCTGACACTCCAGCCACATGAGGTCTTGCATTAGGAGGAACCCAGGGCCAACCGCACCAGCATATGGTCTCACAAGGGGTCTGAGGATCTCATCTCGGTACCTAATGGCAGTCAGGCTACCTCTGGCGAGCACATGGAGGGCTGTGCGACCCCCCCCCCCCCCAAAGAAATTCCACCCCACACCATGACTGACCCACCGCCAAACCGGTCATGCTGGAGGATGTTGCAGGCAGCAGAACGTTCTCCACGGCGTCTCCAGACTGTCACGTCTGTCACGTGTTCAGTGTGAACCTGCTTTCATCTGTGAAGAGCACAGGGTGCCAGTGGAATTTGCCAATCTTGGTGTTCTCTGGCAAATGTCAAACGTCCTGCACGGTGTTGGGCTGTAAGCACACCCCCCCCCCCCCCCCCCCTGTGAACGTCAGGCCCTCATACCACCCACATGGAGTCTGTTTCCGACGGTTTGAGCAGACACATGCACATTTGTGGCCTGCTGGAGGTCATTTTGCAGGGCTCTGGCAGTGCTCCTCCTGCTCCTCCTTGCACAAAGGCGGAGGTAGCGGTCCTGCTGCTGGGTTGTTGCCCTCCTACGGCCTCCTCCACGTCTCCTGATGTACTGGCCTGTCTCCTGGTAGCGCCTCCATGCTCTGGACACTACGCTGACAGACACAGCAAACCTTCTTGCCACAGCTCGCATTGATGTTCCACCCTGGATGAGCTGCACTACCTGAGCCACTTGTGTGGGTTGTAGACTCCGTCTCATGCTACCACTAGAGTGAAAGCACCACCAGCATTCAAAAGTGACCAAAACATCAGCCAGGAAGCATAGGAACTGAGAAGTGATCACCTGCAGAACCACTCCTTCATTGGGGGTGTCTTGCTAATTGCCTATAATTTCCACCTGTTGTCTATTCCATTTGCACAACAGCATGTGAAATTTATTGTCAATCAGTGTTGCTTCCTAAGTGGACAGTTTGATTTCACAGAAGTGTGAGTTCCATTGTGTTGTTTAAGTGTTCCCTTTATTTTTTTGAGCAGTGTATTTTTGCAGAATTCTGCATGCAGAGTCTCAATTTGGTGTTTGTCCCATTTTGTGAGTTTTTGGTTGGTAAGCAGATCCCAGACCTCACAACCTTAAATGACAATGTGTTCTATAACTGATTCAAGTATTTTTAGCCAGATCCTAGTTGGTATGTTGAATTTTATGTTCCTTTTGATGGCGTAGAAGGCCCTTCTTGCCCTGTCTCAGATCGTTCACAGCTCTGTGGAAGTTACCTGTGGCGCTGATGTTCAGGCCGTTTTCTTGTTCGCTAGGGCAACGGTGTCTAGATGTAATTTGAATTTGTGGTCCTGGCAACTGGACCTTTATTTTTGTCTGACAGAATCTGTGCAGAAGATCTAGGTGCTGCTGTAGGCCCTCCTTGGTTGGGGACAGTAAACAGTAGACATTTGACTTCAAATTCTAGTAAGGTGAGGCTGGGTGCTGCAGACTGTTCTTGTGCCCTCGCCAATTCCGTTGATATATATGTTGAAGTGGGTGGGGCTTAAGCTGCGTCCCTGTCTCACCCCACAGCCCTGTGGAAAGTAATGTGTGTTTTTTGCCCATTTTAACAACACCCTTGTTTGTGTACATGGATTTTACAATATTGTATGTTTTTCCCCTAATATCAATTTGTATAGCAGACCCTCATGCCAAATTGAGTCAAAAGCTTTTTTGAAATCAACAAAGCATGAGAAGATTTTGACTTCCTTTTGGTTTGTTTGTTTTTCAATTAGGGTGTGCAGGGTGAATACGTTGTCTGTCATACGGTGATTTGGTAAAAAGCCAATTTGACATTCCTCAGTGAAAACAATGTACTGAGCAAAATGTTCGAGTCTGCTGTTAATGATGATGCAGAGGATTTTCCCAAGGTTGCTGTTGACACACATCCCACTGTACTTTCTGGATTCAAAATTCTCTCCACTTTTGTGGATTGGGGTGAACCGTCCTTGGTTCCCAATATTGGGGACGATGCTAGAGCTGAGGATGATGTTAAAGATTTTAAGTTTTGCCAATTGGAATGTGTTGTCTGTATTTTATCATTTCATTGAGGATACCCTCAACACCACCAGCCTTTTTGGGTTGGAGGGTTTGTATGTTTTCCTATAGTTCATTCAACGTAATTTGAGAATCCAGTGAGTTCTGGTAGTTTTTAAAAGTTGATTCTAAGATTTCCATTTGATCATGTATAGTTTTTTGCTGTTTGTTATAGAGCCAAAAATATTGGCGATGTGGTTTATTGATAACTGTTTTAGATAACTCTTCGTGTTGTTTGTTTAGTGTTTTCCAATGGTTAAAGTCTATCGATTCTTCAATTACATTGAGCTGATTTCTGATGTGCTGTTCCTTTTTTTCCATAGTGTATTTCTGTATTGTTTGAGTTATTCATCATAGTGAAGGCGTCGGCTCAGGTTTTCTGGGTCTCTATGTTTTTGGTTGGACAGGTTTCTCAATTTCATTCTTAGGTTTTTGCATTCTTCATCAAACTATTTGTCATTGTTGTTAATTTTCTTAGGTTGTCTGCTTTAATTGTTTATACTTGATAGGGAAGCTGAGCGGTCAAATACACTGTTTAGGTTCTCAACTGCCAAGTTTACACCTTCACTTTTACAGTGAAACATTTTTTCTAGGAAGTTGTCTAAAAGGGCTTGAATTTGTTGTTGCCTAATTGTTTTTTGGTAGGTTTCCACAATATTTTAATTCCATCTATAGCATTTCTTAATATTATTCAGTTCTTTTGGCTTTGATGCCTCATGATTTGACTATTGTTCTGTTCAAGTAGACTGATTTTATTGTGATTTGATCAGGGTGTCAGTGGGCTGACTGAATGCTCTGAGAGAGTTTAGGATGGAGGTCAGTGATAAAGTAGTCCGCAGTACTACTGCCAAGAGATGAGCTGTAGGTGTACCTACCATAGGAGTCTCCTCAAAGTCTACCATTGACTCTGTATTTTCTCTCATACTTTTCACATTCCCTCTCTCCTTTTCCCTATCTGTGACCATCTGTAGTCTCCAAACAATCTCTCACCCCCTCTTTCCTTCCCTTTCCCATATGCCGCTCCTTTTCTCTCTTCCAATGGTTGTCTAATGCCTACATCTCTCTCCCTCTCCACCCCCCTCCCTTTTCTCTCTCTTCTGGTTTTCTCAAATATGTTTTCTCTCACTCTTCTGGTTTTCTCTAATACATTTTCTCTCACTCTTCTGGTTTTCTCTAATACATTTTCTCTCTCTCTTCTGGTTTTCTCTAATACATTTTCTCTCGCTCTGCAGGTTTGCTGAAGGACCTGACAGGCAGTTACACGGCCTCCTTCCTGGTCGCTGGTGGTTTTCTCCTGCTGGGTACCATGGTAATGACCACTTTGCCTCACTTCTTCTCCTGCCCCGACCAGCGCCCTCTCCAGAGACACGCCTGCAACTACAACAACAAGCAGCAGAACCAGCAGAGCCCTGAGTCTGGCCTCATGACCAACTCTCTATCAGAGAAACTCAACCACATAGATACCATACCGTACTCTCAACCGCAACTGGACCGCGACAGCCTCCAGCCGGAACCAGAGGTGTACATGCCTTTAAACTGAAGCAGAACCGATAATGCCACTACTATATGCTGATTGGTTGCGCGGCGTTAGCAGCCATACCTTACTTAGCCAATAGGGCGGCTGAATGCCTAGTTTCTCAGTGGAGTTTCCCCATTGGTCTGGGGAGTACATGGTTAAGGTGCACGAGTGCTACAGGTTTATATTCCGAAGTCGTGTACATTTGTGGAGGAGGAAGACACAGACAGCAAGGCAAAAATACACATGGGCAGTGTGGGATGTCTACCGTACACATCCAACCAGTATATGGTGTTACATATGACTTGGCAGTGTTATGACCATGGCATTTCACACGCATAGCTTCTAACCAGAGGAGCCTGGTGGGAGGATCTATAGGAGGACGGGCTCATTGTAATGGCTGGAATGGAATCAATGGAACGGTATCAAACACAGCAACCATATGGAAACTCCGTTCCATTGATTCCATTCTAGTCATTACAATGAGCCCTTCCTCTGATAGCTCCACTACTCCATATGTCATCATGACTTTCAGAATTTGCTCATGTGAAGTCTTATTTAGTTTTCTAGCTGTAGAGAAAAGGTCAACATGGTGGGTGGCATTCAGTATAAGAAGTCCTCAGGCAACTCAGCTAGCTATACATCACAGACCATATCATGTGACAGACTAGTTCATGGCATATGTCCAACATTTTTTACCCTTCTCTCTCTCTCCATCCAAACAGAGCCTTGGGGTAGCCCACAGTAGGCTACCATATCACTGCAGGATCAAAGTAGGTGTACTCACAAGATCAACCACATCTGGATGGCAGAATGTTTATTTTGTAAGGAACTTCTAAAAGCTAAACAAGGAACCGTTCACACCAGGGCCACCATTAGCATTCAATATCTTCAATGAGAAAGGCTTCTGATTTGTTATTTTAAACACATCAGTCGGTCTCTATCTGTACCCATACTAAATAGGTAGAGGGGAATCTGGTTTGAGTTCTTTCCCCCACCCAACTCTCTGACTTGTCTAATCTAGTAGGCTATGCGTGAGTAAGACTTAAGTAGCACTAATCCGTTTTCTTTTAATCATTCTCTGGAATTATATATTCACATGAGTCGTTTGGTGTTCTGTCAAAAAATGTATGATTGTTTTATGTGTACTTCTCTGACCCCTGGTATTATTCAACTAGCTCGAGGCCACAGTCCCATAGTCAGGCTGCTATGAGGATATGACGAGTTTAATTCTAAAACGCTATATATCAATTTTCAGAAATGTTTGTAAATTAGCTTTTGTAGTTTAAAGAACTTAAGGAGATTGGTGTGTTTTTTCACTATCTAATCATGGTACGGGGTTGTTCAATGACAGACATGTCATTGTTTGGATTCGATCACTTGATGGTTTCATTTCAGAGATAAATAATCATGTTTTGTTGCAAAACGCTATATATCCGCCTCATTCTCAGAGGAATAACTAGTACTGCTAGGTTTAACACAGTCAAATGTAATAAATAAATAAAAAATCATAAAGAACTGCACAAATGACATTTGTTACATCAATATAAAAAAATGAAACAATATAGTAATATGAGATCTGTAGGCTGTAAAATATTTACATTTGAGTCATTTAGCGGACACTCTTATCCAGAGCGACTTACATACGTGCATTCATCTTAAGATAGCTAGGTGAGACAAACACATATCAGTCAAATGTACACGATTTGAGCTAAACAATGGGTATATAGACTTCTGCAAATAAAGAAATAAACACTTAAAATCTATGAATTAAAAGTCGGAAAACATATTTTACACCCATGAAGATACCCATAAGAAATAATTTCTGATGAAAAAACGTGGGGAAATGGGTGGATATAGCGTTTTTGGAACAAAACTCTTCATATAGACAGTCTCTTCCTCATGTACAATAATGTTATACAATCATATCATATTTTGGACTAAACACCAAAGGAACTCCAAAAGATTGAGCTGAGTGTAGATGGAAGAACAGCCTCTATTCGTAGGGCATGGACCCTACAAGGTGTCGAAAGCATTCCACAGGGATGCTGGCCCATGTTGACTCCAATGCTTCAGTTGTGTACAGTTGTCAAGTTGGCTGGATGTCCTTTGGGTGGTGGACAAGGGATCATAGCTTTCACTCTACATCTTGAAAAGAGCACGAGGTGTTTTCCCAAAGCAAGTATGGAATAGGCTACCTACTGACATGTAGTTCACTCACTGGCAGTGTGCTCTCCTAGTTTCCAGAACTTTCTCAGTTCAGTCAATCAACGCAATTTTCTGTTTACTGAATTGTCAAGTGCTCTTGAAATTGTATGTAGTTACTCTCATGAATTTCTCTTGTTCATAATTTATTTCCATGGTTTTTTTTTTCATTATTTTTTGCAAGGTGAGGGCTAGACAATTTTGCCCCCAACCCAAATCTGTTCGTGCTGTCTTGCAACTCCTCTGGTCATTGTCCCGCCGAACAGTTTGACAGATCTGGGACCAGGCTAAGACGATCATGATCTGGATTTGGTTGGCAGAGCACTTCTAGGTAATCTAATTGGTCAGTTGATACTTTTGTCAGTGACTATGTTTACATGCACACCAGAGGAGGCTGGTGGGAAGAGCTATAGGCGTATGGGCTCGCTGTAATGGCTGGAATGGAATGGTATCAAACATGGAAACCACGTTTGACTCCATTCCATTTATACCATTCCAGCCATTACTCCTTCCACCAGCCTCCACTGATGCGCACAGTATTCCAGATAATAGCTCATATCCCATTTAAGGTCTTGTTCAGGATATGCTGTTTACATGCACTTTTGCAATCCCGCTTATAAGTATTTCTGTATCCATGAATAAACAAAATATTCCTCATTTGCCCAGGGACGGCAGGATGATTTTTTGACGGAATTTTCAACATTAAGTAGGCTATTTGTTATTCAACTTGTCTATAACTAGGGACATGCAGCTTCTCTTCTGTCATTACTTGGTGTTGGTGCTCTAGAATACTAAATTAAGCCTTGCTCACCAGAATGTCATAAATTGATAGAATGAATGCATCAGTAAAGTTTTGTCTTCCATTTCTGCTTCTCTTGAGGGACCGGGGAGATTACCCACTCAGGAGCGTTCACTGTCTTCTTGGTAAGCAACTCCAGTGTAGATTTGGCCTTGTGTTTTATTGTCCTGCTGAAGGTGAATTCATCTCCCAGTGTCTAGCGGAAAGCAGACAATCAGGCTTCCTCTTGGATTTTGCCTGTACTTCGCTCCATTCTGTTTACTTTTTATCCTGACAAACTCCCCAGTTCTTAACGATTACAACCATACACATTACATGATGCAGCCCCCACTATGCTTGAAGATATGGAGATTGATACTCAGTAATGTGATGTTTGGGGCAAATCCAATACAAAACACTTTGCATTCAGGACAAAGAGTGAACTGCTTTGCCACATTATTTGCAGTATTACAAACATGATGCATGTTTGTTGAAAACAGGATGTCACGACTTCTGCCGAAGTCGGTTCCTCTCCTTGTTCGGGCGGTGTTCGGCGGTCGACGTCACCGGTCTTCTAGCCATTGCCGATCCATTTTCCATTTGTTTTGTCTTGTTTTCCCACACACCTGATTTTCATTACCTCGTTACGTGTTGTGTAAGTGCTTGTGCACATTGTTGTCTGGTGCGCGATGGGTTTTGTACCCATAACATTTTTATTCTGGATGCTGGTGGTTTTGAATGTTAAACTGCTCCGGTTATTACCCAGTTCTACTTCCCTGCCACCAGTTACGCACCCCTTACACAGAATGCATGCATGTTTTGGAATATTTTCATTCTGTACAGGCTTCCTTCTTTTCACTGTCATTTAGGTTAGTATTGTGGAGTTATTACAATGTAGTTGATCCATCCTCAGTTTTCTCCTATTACAGCCATTACACTCTGTAACTGTTATAAAGTCACCATTGGCCTCATGGTGAAGTCCCTGAGCAGTTTTGTTCCTCTTCGGCAACTGAGTTAGGAACAACGCCTGTATCTTTGCAGTGACTGGGTGTATTGATACATCATCCAAAGTGTAATTAATAACTTCACCATGCTCAGAGATATTCAATGTCTGCTTTTTTATATATTTTTTACCCATCTGCCAATATGTGCCCTTTGCAAGGCATTGGAAAACCTTCCTCGTCTTTGTGGTTGAATTTGTTTGAAATTCACTGCTCGACTGATGGACCTTACAGATAATTGTGAGGTACATAGATGAGGTAGTCATTAAAAAATAATGTTAAACAATATTCTTGCACACAGTGAGTCCATGCAACTTTAATTTTATAAAATGTTTACTCCTAAACTTATTTAGACTTGCCATAGAAAAATAAATGTAATTCCACTTTGACGTTATGGGGTATTGTGTGTAGGCCAGTGACAAAATATTCTCAATTCAATCAGTTTTAAATTCAAGCTGTAACACAACAAAATGTGGAAAAAGTCCAGGGATGTGAATACTTTCTGAAGGCCCTGTGAAGTGTCTTAATAGGGCGTTGGGCCACCACGAGCCGCCAGAGCAGTTTCAATGCACCTTGGGATAGATTCTACTACATTTTGGAACTCTATTGGAGGGATGCGGCAACATTCTTCCATGAGAAATTCCATCATTTGGCGTTATGTTGGTGGCGGTGGAAAACGTTATCTCAGACGGCGCTCCAGAATCTCTTAGTGTTCAATTGGGTTGAGATTGGTGACACACCGTTTAAAAAACCCATGCTCCTTTAAGACCCCTATTCCAAAGTCATTGCGACCTCTTCTAGCCATGGTAGCCAAAATAATGGGCAACTGGGCATTTGTATATATGATCCTAAGCATGATGGGATGTTATTTGCTTAATTAACCCAGGAACCAGACCTGTGTGGAAGCACCTGCTTTCAATATACCCTGTATCCCTCGTTTACTCATGTGTTTCCTTTATTTTGGCAGTTATCGATAGATCGGTCAACTAATTTCACCTAGAATAGGAGTAGCCTATCAGTAACCACAGCTGTTCCCGAAAGGTGGATGCATAATCATCATATTTATTATTACTCTCCTTATTTTCTAGAGAAATGTGTATATATGTAACCTACCAGCTGTGCTTCCTCCACTGTCTCTGTCCCCATACTGGGCTCGAACCAGGGGTCCACTGTCTGTCGCCATACTGGGCTCGAACCAGGGGTCCACTGTCTCTGTCCCCATACTGGGCTCGAACCAGGGGTCCACTGATTGTGAACACGCGTGAAGCCTTACCAATCGGAAAAAATCAGTTAAACCCAAACCACCTGGTGGGAACTTTCTAGAAACCAAAAACTTGCTGAGAACATGGTCTAACAAAGTCAGAAAACAGAACATCCTGAACCTTCTTCACAAAGACTTTATGAGCTGCTATCACCAACATTAGGACATGGTGTAGACTCATAAAGAAACCTTGCCAGTTAGCCATTGAACTAAAGCTAAACTACCACAAGTGTCCTTCCCTTGACCTTTCACAGGGGCAAAAGGGTAATGGTTCCCGGGGCTAGCATTAAGTTTCTAGCTCGTTAGCATTGGAACAGGGCTGGAAGGCTAAACGGAATCACCCTGACAACAACCTCAGGACAGACTGTACACTTTGGCATGTGAGCCTAAATTGCTAAATATTTTGTGGGAACTTGGTATTAAATGTAGTATGGTGGCTAGAAAACAGTATGACCGTAAACCTTTGCATGTGTGCCTTAATTCTCCACGTCTGAGCGGTTAAAACTGGGGCGCCACCAAGCCCTCTCCCCCTAGAGACAGAGGCGTAATACTTCCAATGCATCTGTAAGGCTGGAACTAACAAAGCACAACAAAACAAAGTCAACATACATATGTCTTGTTCTATATACATTCTCCAAAGAGCAAGGACCCCAAATTACATAATAGGTTAAAAAGTATGCACAATATAGTGTGTATAATTCAGAGCTGTTGTATCAGAAATATTGTACACACAAACTAAACCTACCGATACCTCTGGATAATTTTTTGGGGCTGTGCAGTCTCAGAATTTGAGTTGAAATGTGTCATTTTCTGACACAGTTCGACAGGTATGTTTGGTAAATGGATATGGAGCCCAGTGTTAGTTTGTACTCTACGGTATCGCTCCACAGCTGCTGTCTCAGTAATGCTTCACAGACAGTTGGGTACATCCCAGACCGTTGCATTGGTGACCTGCCAATAGGTCAAAGGTAGACCTTGTTGACATTCTGCAAGTCACCTAATATATTCTCTGATTTTCACCATGTCAAACGAATTTCATAATGCTTGTATCTTAACCAAAGTAGAGAATTGTAAGATTGTGCTATCAATTGGTGTCTTATAAGCTTCAATATGAGGTCCTAAACCTAGCATGAAAGTGCATCCCTGTAGCTGTGTTGGCTAATATAGTCAAAATGTTTGCCTTGGTAAGTTGAGACTAGGGTTGCAAAGGGTTGGAAACTTTCTGGTAAATTTCTGGAATTTTCCAGAAATTTTCGTGGGAATTTAAGCTCTGGAATTTTGCTTAAATTCATCAAAAAAGTTAGCTTATTACAGTGAACCTTTTTTTGTGGGATACACAAGGCAATTATAGGTTTTGTGGCATGTTGGTTAAACTATTCCCAATTCAATGGAATTGCAACCCTCCGCATGCACAGTGCATTCTTCCATCACATGGGCAGTGCACTCTTCTATCACATGTGCAGCTGATTCTCAAGATCTTGCACACTAATGAGATGCTATTGAGCCCACACTACTACACTATCTGAGCCAAGGACTACATGCTTTCTGGTAAGTTTTGATTACAATACTGGGTGGGGTGAATATATTTTATGTCATAATTTTTTGTTAACTAGCTTAAACCCACATGGTAGTTAACTAGCGCTCACAACAAGCAACAAGTCCCTCTACTTCTATTCAAGGTGAAAATGATGAATCAAACACCTTATCGATAGCAACAGCTCATGGTCCTCCTGGAATCTTAAGTTGTTTTGACTCAATGGAGGAACGTAGTCAGAGAAATGCCGATGAATGTCTTGCTTGAGCTGTGTATGCAACTGGTTTACCTCTGATGCTCACAGGCAATGTGTGTTGGAAGAGATTTCTAAATGTTCTTCGCCCACCATACACCCCTCCAACCAGACATGCTTTATCTACTCATTTGCTGGATGCAGAGTTCAACAGAGTTCAAGTGAAGGTCAAACAAATCCTAGAGAAAGCAGACTGTATTGCAATCATCTCTGATGGGTGGTTGAATGTTTGTGGGCAAGGAATAATTAACCACATCTTCACCCCTCAACCAGTATTCTACAAGAGCACAGACACGAGACAACATACACACCGGTCTGTACATTGCAGATGGGCTGAAGGCAGTCATCGATGACCTTGGACCACAGAAGGTATTTGCACTGGTGACAGACAATGTTGCGAACATGAAGACTGCTTGGGCTAAAGTGTAGGAGTCCTATCCTCACATCACACCCATTGGCTGTGCTGCTCATGCATTGAATCTGCTCCTCAAGGACATCATGGCACTGAAAACAATGGATACACTCTACAAGAGAGCCAAGGAAATGGTTAGGTATGTGAAGGGTCATCAAATTATAGCAGCAATCTACCTCACCAAGCAAAGTGAGAAGAATAAGAGCACCACATTGAAGCTGCCCAGAAACATCTGTTGGGGTGGTGTTGTCATGATGTTTGACAGTCTCCTGGAGGGTGAGTCTCTCCAAGAAATGGACACATCACAGTCTGCCGATATGGACAGCCCCATCAAGTGGATCCTCCTGGATGATGTATTTTGGAGAGAGTGGTAAGCAGCCTGAAACTCCTGAAACCTATAGCAGTAGCCATTGCATGGATTTGAAATTTGTTCAGACTCTGCTTACAGATGTAAGAGAAGATATCCATACTGCCCTGCCCACTTCACTGTTGCGCCAAGCAGAGGAAATTGCCATTCTGAAATACATCAAAAGGCGTGAAGACTTCTGCCTGAAGCCCATACACACCGCAGCGTACATGTTGGACCCCAAGTATGCTGGCAAGAGCATCCTGTCTGGTGCAGAGTTCAACCAGGTCTATGGTGTCATCACTACCGCGTCTTGCCACCTTGGCCTGGATGAGGGCAAGGTTCTTGGGAGTCTGGCGAAGTACACTTCCAAGCAAGGGCTTTGGGATGGAGATGCAATATGGCAGTTGTGCCAACATATCTCATCAGCCACCTGGTGGAAGGGACTTTGTGGATCTGGGGCTCTTTCCTCTGTTGCTTCCATCATCCTCCAAATCCCACTAACATCAGCTGCCTCAAGGCGCAACTGGTCCTTGTTTGGGAACACACACACCAAAGCACGCAACAGGCTGACCAATACAAGGGTTGAAAAATTGGTGGTCATCCTTGCACATTTGAGGCTTTTTGAGCCTGACAATGAGCCATCCTCAACAAGGTTGAAAAGTGACAGCAAAGATGAGGCCTCAGTCTGATGTTCAAGAGGTGGACATTGAGGAGGTCCAGGGAGAAGACATGGAAGCCTGAGAGGAAGACAACCACCGCTTTAGTTTCTACACTATCATTTTACAGATTTATGTTGAAAATGTTTTTAGGAGATGCGATGGATCGTTGGGGATCATTCAATATTCCCTTTCTTTTGTTGTTCAGTGAAATCATCCCATGTGAAGAGTCGACTCATTTAATTAAAGTTCAATTCGTAACCACATTTTGTTTTCTCTATTGGAAGGATTTAATAATTTTGAAATTGTCTACTTAATGTTTTAATGTTTGTCTCCTTATGATATGGTAAATATCATGTGTATATACTGTACTCGATACCATCTACTGTATCCTGCCTATGCTGCTCTGTACCATCACTCATTCATATATCCTTATGTACATATTCTTTATCCCCTCACACTGTGTATAAGACAGTAGTTTTGGAATTGTTAGTTAGATTACTTGTTGGTTATTACTGCATTGTCGGAACTAGAAGCACAAGCATTTCGCTACACTCGCACTAACATCTGCTAACCATGTGTATGTGACAAATAACATTTGATTTGATATATCCAAAGCAAAAAACATCTACATTTTAAATGGTATTAATATTAATTCCCATATTTTCCCATTCATTCCCACAAAGTTTCCACCTCTGAATATTCCCCAAAATGTGCAACCCTAGTTGAGACTATGGCAATGGGGTTAGTTGAGCAAAATGAAGTGTTTTCTTCCCAGGCGTAATCACTAAGATATGAGGTAACAAAAGGCACGTTTGGTCAATGGATAAGGATCCCACCGTTCGTTTGTACTCTCTACAGTATTGCTCCGCAGCTGCTGTCTCAGTAATGTTTCACAGACAGTTGACATTGGTGACTTGCCAATAGGTCAAAGGTAGACCTGTTGACATTCTGCAAGTCACCTTATATAGTCTATTCAGGCATTTTGAAAGAACTGTTTCAGGTAAGCTGTTTGGAAATATTTTTTTTCCATTTGAGACAAACAGGACTTTATGTGCCTACAGGTTCCTCTTCTTCAATCGACAATACCCACCTAGCCAGTAGGCTTATGTGTATGGCACAACTACATTGGTTATATTTTAGGAATATTCAGTTCTGTTTTTTTATGCTGGTTTAAAGTGTTTATTCTCTCTTCAATGTTGTTCAGAGGTTACTGCAATGACATGGTGTTGCCACCTAGTGGATATAGATGGTCAATAGCCCTGTGGTTAGACACCGTATGGTCGAGAAGACCAATAATCCAACTATTGACGTAAATGCGTTTCTGGATGAGGGGTTGAATTGAACACAATACATTTTAATGACATGTGGTTGCTACACATTTCTGGCGGATGCAGTGAATTAAATGTGTTTTACTGCTTGATAATTGGGTATATTAAATTAACTCTGGTATTTTAATCGTCCGTACGAAATACAGCTCTGGTACCTCAGGCAGCCAATACAAAACACAAAAACACATCACATCAGAAATGATGAAGTACAAGAGCACATACAACAATTTGACCCTTTTGCGCTCATTGTTTTGTCACATTGTACAGTACATTAAGAGGGCTCAATCAAAATTCATACAAAACAACAAAAGGCAACCTTTTTTTTGTTCTAGTTCTGGGTGACCTAGTTGGAGCCGAGTCAACAAGACCAGATTAGGACGGACAGATGGACCTCAAGACTACGGGAAAGCGAAATGAATCATTTAAAATGGGAAGTTTCTACTGTATTAGCTGTCATTAGGCTGTACATCTTGTTCTCTCCTACAACCACGTATAGCCACTTGTCTCTGGCAGCCAAACACAAAGACATTACTGATGGGACTGGAGGCTCTACTAGGAGTAATGACCAGCTGAACTACGACCTAACGCAGAGCAGGTGGCCAGCAAATGTGTGTGTGTGTAAGACAAGGAAAACAGCATGTGAAAGAAACAGCAGCTGGGGTAGGTCAAGTCTTAAAATCTGTGCTGCGCCGTTTCAGCTTCTCTGGGTTGTTAGAGGCCATGTGAGAGAAGTCCCTGAAGATGTCCTGGTACGTTTCATCACCTGAGGAAAACAAGACATGAGAAGATCATTTTACGTTCACCAAATGGCTGTACATTTGTCCTCAAAAACGCCCCCTTTTCTCTCCCTCAATGTATCCCCATTACTACGATAAGCAGACACGCACGCACACGCCGTTTACCTGTAGCACTGCTAAGCAGGGGCATCAGGGGACACACTGCGCAAGCAGTGCAGAACAGGCGGCCGCCTCATTGGACAAACACAAAAGGCTCACACGACAACAATGAAGCAGTGCACATCAGAGTGACAGACAAGTTGAGCATCTCAGAGCACATGACATGGGAATCACAGCACTACTCCTCCTGAGCCAGACAGATTATTTGAGTCAAACCAGGAAATAGGCCTATTAGAAACTGAAATAATGTGTCAGTACTGGAGTAAATAACTGACTTGGCTGACAGTTTGGCCATGGGGGGAATAGATGGTACACTTTCTTTCTCATACAAACACAGCACAGTAAGGTTGAAGCTCTCCACATTGAGTCCACTGTTCCCTTTCCAGCCCAAATCTGTTGCGCCGACTAGGCCCACTGGCTAGGGTTTAGACCAGTGGTTCCCAAATGTTTAAGCATTGTTCATTGTGGATTGTCTTAATAGCAGCCTAAGACCGGCCACAACCCAACCCTCTAGTGGACCAGGAGCCGTTTGGAAAACACTCAACTTCAAATGGACAGAGTGGCTCATTCTGGTCTATACAGCTTCATGTTCTCAGTATCATTGGTGTTATTGTCGAGCAAAAGCAATGCCCAACAGTGGCAGCGTGCGTACACAACTGAAACAGGTTGAACACGACAATAACCGCTTAGGTGTGACAAACGAGGAACTGGTTTGAAAAAGTTAAAATAAGCCTGGGGATTGGGCAAACAGTGTAATGGGGAAAACCCTCAAGTGTATATAAACAAAAAAAATTTAAAAAGCATTTGGCGTTGGACTGAGCTTATGACAATGACACACAGCAGACTAAATTAGAATGCGCAAGGTGCATAAAATGTACATGGAGAGACATATACTGTACATCAACTGCACCCAAACAATCTGATTCCTGCTTTTTCAGGCAGCATACTGTGTAATACAATACATGCATACATAGGACCACATACACTGTAATACATAGAAGTATAAATCAGTGGAGGCTGGTGAGTGGAGCTATTAGGAGGACGGACTCATTGTAATGGCTGGAATGGAATTTTGGAACGGTCTCAAACATACGGAAACCTCGTTTCACTCCGTTCCATTGATTCCATTCCAGCCATTACAATGAGTCCGTCCTCCTCTAGCTCCCCCCACCAGCCTCCACTGATATAACTAGATGTTAAACATGGTCATTGCCCAGTGTTATCATACGGTGATCTACATAGAGCCAACATGGGCTGTAAAGTGCGTTCCTTCACTGTACATCGAAGTGCAACGTGGACTCACATGTCATTACATAAACACTCTCTAAAACATCCTCTTCTTCTACAGTATGTCCTCTCATTTCACCTTTAGTATTATATATCCAAAATGGCCACCTCTTCCCATAGAAAGACGACAGTATAGAAGCTGCTTGTTCATACATTTACCCTGTATTCTAGTTATCCTTCTAATCAAACTTCATTTAGTCTACTCCCTCTACTGAGGTACAGCAAATCGTCCAGAGCCAGTAACAATTCTCAGTTTCAAGAACCTTCCACATATACGTTCTGGAGAACATTCCCCTGACCTCTGTCAAAATTGTATTCTGAGAATGTTCTTTCTGAAAACACTCTTAGAAGGGTCTAGCAACGATTCCAGAAAATCTATCAGAACATATCATGCTCGACTTTAAAAACGTTCTAACAATGTTTCAGAGTTCAGAGAACAATCTCAACTTGAATGTTACTGTCTAGTCCCAATGTATTGGGGTTCTGGGAACATGTCTAGTTAGCCGAGTAGCCTTTGCACCTCAGCAGTACCCCTTTTCCTTCCTCTGTCGTCTCCATCAAGTATGATGCAAGTCCCCCTCTCTCTACTCATTCTGCCCTCCGCCCAGTGCCCATCCACTCAGTTGGTTCTTCAAGGCCTGAAGTCCCTTCCTTGTTTGGCCTATCCCACTCCCTGTCCCGCCCACTCCCTGTCCCATTGAGTGACCTGGTTGGCCAAAGGCTCCGTCCATCTCCCGCATCTCCTTGTTCATCTTGGCGATTCGCAGCCTGTTATGGGGATAGTAGAAGGATGGTGAGGAAATTCTGCTGTATCAATCAATCAATCAATCTAGTGTCAACAAATCAACTAATACTTATACTCACAGGGTGACGATGTCAGCGTTGGCGGTCTCCACGGCAATGGTGATGGGATCTTTCTGGGTGTGGTCTCTGGCATTGTAGTCCGCCCCTCTCTTCAGGAACAGACACACCAGCCTGGGAGATAGAGACCAGGTTAGTGTGTGCGTGTGTTCAAGTTTGTGTGTGTGTGTGTGTATGTATGCTTATGCATGTGTCTGTCCTACCCAGTGTGTCCCAGTATAGTGGCGTGGTGTAGGGGTCCTCTCCCATTGCTGTCTGCTGTGTTGACATTGGCACCGTTCTGTAGCAGGAACTCACACGCTGCCAAGGAGTTCTGGAGAGACAGGGGCCAGAGTATAGGTAAGAATTCGCACAAACCAGCGTCTCTCTCTTCTGAACGTAGACACACACCCACTCATGTCCTCGCCACAGTGATCTCTCGCTCACTCACCGCGGTGACTGCTTGTATGAGTGGGGTGCTGGACTCCTCGACGGTGTTGACCCAGTTGACGTCAGCTCCGTGGGCCAGGGCGTCAGCCATGACAGGGAAATGCTGCAGTGCTGCAGACCGGTATAACAACGCCCCGGGATGAAGACCAGACAGGTCCTCCTCTTCATCATCGTCTGTGTATGGAGGGATGACAAGGGTGTTTAATGTGCTTTTTCGTTTGTTTGGTCTGTTTTGGTGTGTGTGGAAAAAAAGTATGAACATTTATGCACTCAATACTGTAAGTCGCTCTGGATACGAGCATCTGCTAAATGACTATAATGTAAATGTGTGTGTGTCACCTTTGTGAATGCCTGTGTTGTTCTTTTGAAGAAGATCACTCTGGTTGAGCCCTGAGGGAGACAGAGAGAGAGAGAAGACAGAGCGATCGAGAGAGAGAAGACAGAACGAGAGAGAGAGAAGACAGAACAAGAGAGAGGAGACAGACAGAGAAGAGACAGGGAGACAGAGAGAGGAGACAGACAGAGAGGAGTCAGAGATCGAGAGAGAAGACAGAAGACAGAGAGATCGAGAGAGAAGACAGAGAGAGGGGAGAGAGAGATCGAGAGAGAGGAGACAGAGAGAGAGAGGAGACAGAGGGAGAGAGGAGACAGAGGGAGAGAGAGGAGAGAGATGGGGAGAGAGAGGAGAGAAGACAGATCGAGGAGACAGAGAGAGAGAGAGGAGACAGAGAGGAGAGAAGACAGATCGAGAGAGGAGACAAAGAGAGAGAGTGGGAGGAGACAGATCGAGAGAGATAGAGACAGATCGAGAGAGACAGAGACTCAACATCGCAGCAGGCCACCATATTAGAGGTTTATCGTGCTGATTATAACAATAGACACAGGGTATCTACCACAGCTTACTGCTGTGTCACCAAGTTCAGATGATTTCTGTGTGTATGTAGGTACTAGCGTGCATGCAGCGAGGCTGAACAATGTGGAATTATTTCATTCACTCCTATCTTGATAACTTGTAGAATGCCATCTATCCTGCTAAAAATCCCTTGGACAGACACAAATAACCCACAGCACCTGCACTCTTTACATTCCTGACCTGTACACACAGGTGTACTGTTTTAGGACTTAAAAAACTTCAACACCTACCAGTCCATCAGTAGACTGCAGGCAGAAACATATCTGTACAGAATGAGTTGCATACCTGATCTGCTAAAAGAGGCCAGCCCGGTACAGCTCGGCTTGGCCCTATAGTGTAAATCAGACAAGCGTGTATGTTCCGTCCAGTACCTGGGAGTCGTGGCAGGGTGGCCCGATTGGGTTTGGGTTTGAGTGGTGGGCGTGAGCCGGCTGGCCTCTCTTGGGTGTTTGCTCTGTTCCTCCGGGCGCTGGAGCGCCGCAGTGGAATGTTCCGACCCGTCTCCGGGAGCTTCTGGATAAACTTCTTCTCCACAAACTTAGAACGAATCCACGACTCCTTATCACCCCTGAGACAGAGAGAGAATATGAAAGAGAAAACGTCTGTAAAAAAGTGTCAGGTCCTTCTGCTTAAAAGCATTTTTATTTATAGAAAAAAAATAGAATCAAAATGCACATTATAAAACCATATGACACAGCAGGTAAATTCAGTTCAATTCAAACTTGACAAACCAGGCCTGACTGTACTACTATTTGACAACACAGTTGACTGCATGCACACTACTGTACATCCTGAGCACACACACACACAGACAAAACCATGCAACTGCACATCACATTTCCGGGGGACAGTTTATAGTTTACAACAAACCACAGCCGTCGTCGTGTACCTGTGCAACTTCCTGTCTGGGGTGCAGCAAAGGAGAGGAAAAGAGGAAGCCAGATCATTGAACCGATGAAAGTGTTTGATTAAAGATTTGAGCAGAACTAATATCGTCAAATTGTGTAAAGAAAAATATTCGCCTGCATTTAGCAGTATGCATGTGTAGTGTAATACGAAAAAAAGTTAAAATCTCCCTTTAGTTTCAAGTTATGACACCAGAGGGGGATGAGGAGGACATTTCTATCTGCAACGTTGAACAAGCACCTGGTATAACAAATCAAAGTACCAGTCGAAAGGTTGGACACCTACTCATTCCAGGGTTTTTCTTCATTTTTACTATTTTCTACATTGTAGAATAACAGTGAAGACATCACAACTATGAAATAACACATATTGAATCATGCAGTAACCAAAAAAAAAAAAAAACAAACAAACAAATCAAAATATATTTTATATTTGAGATTCTTCAAAGTAGCCACCCTTTGCCTTGACGACAGCTTTGGACACTCAAACTTTTGACTTGGTACTGTATATAACCTACTCTGTGTACAAAATAATCATGTCCGGTCTATACAATATATTTATATCTGAACGTTCTGTTCCACTATACTTTATAAACATTTAAATCAAATCACACTGTAAATGCTGGGAAATCTTTAATGTCTGAGTGAGATTTAACGTGTCGTTGACGGGTTATGACTCAGGACCCGAGGAATGAAGATGAGGGTTCATACCTTGGACTGGATGGGTGGGGTTTCTTGATGGTGATCTCATCAATCCGCGCCTCGTAGATCCTGTTGATGGCTGTGTTGCCCAACTCACACATCAACTACAGCACACACAGAGAGAGAGAGAAAGAGAGGGTGGACATAATTACTTACTTTAAAAAAAAGGTGCAATATGCAGAAATTTCCTGGTTGCAAACAATGTGAATCGTTTGCCTAATTTCAGTTTGTGTGACAAAACAAGCACGTGACTCATTCATTGTACCGTCTGTTTGAAGCTGTTGTATAAAACTGAAATTAAAAGACGCAAAAATGAAACTTAAGACCGGGAAGCATAGAAATAGCGCACATAGAACACATCTACTGCTTCTTAGACTTGCTTTCAATGAGAATGACATATCTATTACTCACATTTCTATGTGCTTTTGGTCAGGTCACCAAAAAAAGTGCACATTGCAGCTTTAAGAATTGTCTTTACATTGTATGAAAAAAAGCTATGAATTAAGATAATATTTTATCTGCTTAGAGCATGTACATAGTCTTACCCTGACCAGCTCTGGTTCCCAGGAGTCCAGGGTGAGGGAGCGTACTTTGGAGAAGTGGACACCCAGACTCCTGTCAGCAGGACACCGAGAAGAAGGGAGTTAGTTACATATTAATGTGTGTGTGTGTGTGTGTATATATGTGTGTGTGTGTATATATCCTACCTGTGTATCCCAGAACAGACGATACAGAGGGTGATCCCCAGGTTAATAGAAGCCCAGTCCGGACCAGGCTCTCCACAGTCGCAGCACTGCTTGTTTCCCGGGATGCCCTGGACCTGATCCAGAGCCTCGC
Source organism: Oncorhynchus mykiss (assembly GCF_013265735.2). Taxonomy (NCBI): domain Eukaryota; kingdom Metazoa; phylum Chordata; class Actinopteri; order Salmoniformes; family Salmonidae; genus Oncorhynchus; species Oncorhynchus mykiss. Next base: position 20,448,239 of record NC_048573.1, on the reverse strand, counting down.
GGCCCCCCGTCTTTTCCTGATCCCCAAACACCCCTCCTCCTGGGCTGCCCGACACTGAGCTGCAACGCTCCCTCTGTGTGTGTGTGTGTGTGTGTGTGTGTGTGTGTGTGTGAGAGAGAGAGAGGGGGAGAACGAGACAGAGCGAAAGAGAGAGAGCAGGGGAGAACGAGACAAAGAGCGCAAAAGAGAGAGAGGGGGAGAAGGAGAGAGAGAGAGAGGGAGGAGAACGAGACAAAGAAAGAAAGAGAGAGAGGGGGGGAGAAGGAGACAGAGAGAGAGAGAGAGGGGGGAGAACGAGACAAAGAAAGAGAGAGAGAGAGAGGTACACACAAACATATGGAATGAGTGTGGATCACTGCACTTTCTGTAGACAATGAGTTACAACTCTGCTTCTGAAAATAAGTGTTGTTTGTTGGGGAAGCTAAATAGTTTACCGAGCTACCAATTACTTCACACTGGAACAAGTTAAGCTGCACTATAGCTACACTAAGAGAATAGTTTACTTAACTAAAGTTTCTTTGGAAAAGTAGTTCAATGCATCCAAACTACTTTGTGTTAAATTACAATTAGGCAGGGCTGTTGCCAAATATTTTATGTTAGCAACAAAAGTAGTTCCAGTCGTTAGCTATACCGCTACATAGCAAAAATATCAATAACTACTGAAACCACTACCTAGATTTTAATTTAGTTTAACTACAACCAAGCTACTGCAAAATGTAGTTACATTACTAGTTGAACTACATGTAGTTACAACACTAGTTGAACTACATGTAGTTACAACACTAGTTGAACTACATGTAGTTACAACACTAGTTGAACTACATGTAGTTACAACACTAGTTGAACTACATGTAGTTACAACACTAGTTGAACTACATGTAGTTACAACACTAGTTGAACTACATGTAGTTACAATACTAGTTGAACTACATATAGTTACAATACTAGTTGAACTACATGTAGTTACAATACTAGTTGAACTACATGTAGTCACTACTCCCTGACACAGAGTGAATAAGGTGTGTGTGTTCTCACTGGGCTGTGTGGGTCTTCTCTGCGTTCCTGGAAGGCTGAGGCTATGCTGTTCTGGACAGCACTTATCCAGCCCTGTTGCTGACGCTCTGAGTCCGCCTGTAACAGACAGCTCCTACACGCACACACACACACAGTAAATACCACACGCCCAAAACTAACATCAATGGCAACATCAGCACACACAGACAAACTGCATGTACACAGACAGTACACTCACTTGGACGGTGAGACCACCTCAAAGCAGAATCGTCTCTCGTTGTCAGCGCAGACCTTCACTGTGCACAGACGCAGGTCCTCCATCACCACGGTGGGCTGCTCCTGAGAGAGGGAATAGGACACAGGCTGTGAAAGTGTGTGTGTTTTTTTATTATCTTTGTGTCTGCATGGATTGCTATTAAAAATGCATTGAAAAGTAAAGCAGTGGCTTTCAAAAACTCACCTTGAATTTCTTCTGATAGACCAGTTGATTTTTCTGGATAGAGAACCAGCGCCTACAGTCGTCAGACAGGAGATCAAAAGGAGATGAGAAGGAATAATGCAATCACCTTCCTAGGCTGAACCATTAAAAACCTCTCTGGGCACAAAACAACTAGAGCTGAAGAGGGCCAAATAATGGGTGGAAAGAAAAGGCAGTGAAATATATATATATATAAGAAAGACACAGGCACAGAGACAGACAGACGAGACACACCCTCTTCAACATATATATCAACGAATTAGCGAGGGCACTAGAACAGTCTGAAGAATCTGAAGTCAAATGTCTACTGTTTGCTGATGATCTGATGCGTCTGTCCCCAATCACCAAGGAGGGCCTACAGCAGCACCTAGATCTGTCCCCAACCACCAAGGAGGGCCTACAGCAGCACCTAGATCTGTCCCCAACCACCAAGGAGGACCTACAGCAGCACCTAGATCTGTCCCCAACCAAGGAGGACCTACAGCAGCACCTAGATCTGTTCCCAACCAAGGAGGGCCTACAGCAGCACCTAGATCTGTCCCCAACCAAGGAGGGCCTACAGCAGAACCTAGATCTTCTGCACAGATTATGTCAAACCTGACCTGGGCCCTGACAGTAAATCTCAGTAAGACAAAAATAATGGTGTTCCAAAAAAGATCCAGTCACCAGGACCACAAATACAAATTCCATCTAGACACCATTGCCCTAGAGCACAAAAAAAACGACACATACCTTGGCCTAAACATCAGCGCCACGGGTAACTTCCACAAAGCTGTGAATGAGCTGAGACAAGGCAAGAAGGGCCTTCTACGCCATCAAAAGGAACATAACATTCTACATACCAATTAGGATCTGGCAAAAAAAATACTTGAAATCAGTTATAGAACCCATTGTCCTTTATGATTGTGAGATCTGGGGTCCGCTCACCAACCAAGACTTCACAAAATGGGACAAACACCAAATTGAGACTCTACATGCAGAATAATGCTAAAATATCCTTTGTGTACAATGTAAAACACCAAATAATGCACGAGGAGCAGAAATAGTCCGATACCTGCTAATTATCAAAATCCAGAAAAGAGACGTTAAATTATACAACCACCTAAAAGGAAGTGATTCCCAAACCTTCCATAACAAAGCCATCACCTACAGAAAGATGAACCTGGAGAAGAGTCCCCTAAGCAAGCTGGTCCTGGGGCTCTGTTCACAAACACAAACAGACCCCACAGAGCTCCAGGACAGCAACACAATTAGACCCTGCCAAATCATGAGAAAACAAAAAGAGAATTACTTGACACATTGGAAAGAATTAACAAAAAAATCTGAGTAAACTAGAATGCTATTTGGCCCTAAACAGAGAGTACACAGTGGCAGAATACCTGACTACTGTGACTGACCAGTGAGCATAGCCTTGCTATTGAGAAAGACCGCCGTAGGCAGACCTGGCTCCCAAGAGAAGACAGGCTATGTGCACACAGCCCACAAAATGAGGTGGAAACTGAGCTGCACTTCCTAACCTCCTGCCAAATGTGTGACCATATTAGAGACACATATTTCCCTCAGATTACACAGACCCACAAAGAATTCGAAAACAAACCCAATTTTGGGTGAAATACCAGTGTGTCATCACAGCTGTAAGATTTGTGACCTTTTGCCACAAGAAAAGGTCAACCAGTGAAGAACAAACACCATTGTAAATACAACCCATATTTATGTTCATTTATATTCTCTTTTGTACTTTAACTACTTGCACATCATTACAACACTGTATATAGACATAATGACATTTGAAATGTCTTAATTCTTTTGGAACGTCTGTGAGTGTAATGTTCACTGAACATTTTGATTTTTTTATTATCTACTTCACTTACTTTGGCAACGTAAACATGTTTCCCATGGAAATAATACCCTTGAATTGATAAGAGCGAGAGAGAGAGTCTGGATTCATAATACAAAGTCAAATCATGACCATGAGGTCAGTGGTCTTCAGGTTGGGAAGTCAGAGCTCTAGAAAGAGGCCCGTGTTCCCGAGTTGGAATTCCAAGTCCGACTTCCCAGCTGTTTTGAACGTGGCAAGTGAGTGATGGCGAGAGCGAGAGAGAGGAGAGAGAAAGAGAGGGAGAACAACGTACAGCACAGAAACAGGGAAATCGAAAGGTAACATACCTGCTCCAAGTCTTGAAGGCATTGCTAGCTCTCTTATACAGGTAGCCCTCCATGGCGATACCGTTGGGTGCATCAGCACAGAAATCCATTAAGGAGTTATCATACGAGACATCCTACCAACACAACACAAACACAACACAAACATACACATGACTGTAGGGAAGGGATGTTAGTATCAGGACGTAAATCTAATTTGAATGCAGTGATACCAGTTGATCCCAAGCTATGTTTGAAAGAAAATTATGTCGTAAGGTCTTCCTGTCTACATGGCCTTCGGAAAGTATTCCGACCCCTTGATTTTTGCCACATTTTGTTACGTTACAGCCTTATTCTAAAAATGATTTGAATTTTTTTGCCCTCAATCTACACACAATACCCCACAATGACTAAGTGAAAACAGGTTGTAGGAAACTTAAGTATTCAGACCCTTTGCTATGATCCCTGAGATGTTTCTACAACTTGATTGGAGTCCAACTGTTGCAAATTCAATTGATTGGACATGATTTGGAAAGGCACACATCTGTTTATTTACGGTCCCACAGTTGACAGTACATGTCAGAGCAAAAGCCAAGCCATGAGGTCGAGGGAATTGTCTGTAGAGCTCCGAGACAGGATTGTGTTGAGGCACAGATCTGGGGAAGGGTACCAAAACAATTATGCAGCATTGAAGGTCCCCAATAACTCCATTATTCTTAAATGTAAGAAGTTTGGAACCACCAAGACTCTTCCTGGAGCTGGCTGCCCGGGTCAAACTGAGCAATCGGGGGAGAAGGGCCATGTTCAGGGAGATGACCAAGAACCTGATGGTCACTCTGACAGAGCTCCAGAGTTCTTCTGTGGAGATGGGAGAACATTCCAAAAGGACAACCATCTCTGCAGCACTCCACCAATCTGGCCTTTATGGTAGAGTGGACAGATGGAAGACACATGACAGCCCGCTACGAGTTTGCCAAAAGCACTGAGTAAAGGGTCTGAATACTTAAGTGTCATGTATTTCCATTTTTAAAAAATATATCCAAAAAACAGTTTTTGTTTTGTCATTATGGGGTATTGTGTGAAGATTGATGAGGGGAAAAAAGGATTGAATACATTTTAGAATCTGGCTGTAACATAACAAAATGTGGGAAAAGTCAAGGGGTCTGAATAGTTTCCGAAGGCACTGTATGTCCTCAGAGGATGGAGAGCTAGCGTAATCACATGGAAGCCATCATGGTGGTCTGTGATTAGCTTCTTTCTTTACTGTAGTGTTTGGTTCCAGCCGTGTTTACCTTTTTCTTAATGGCAGCGTGTCTCTGTTCCATGTCTCTCTTCTCCCTTGCGGAATTCAACACTAGTTGAGTGTGCTGTGTACGAGAGAGAAAGTCGGGCACAATCAATTTGATTTAAAAACTAAAAAATCCAATAGGGCCAGTATCGAGATACTTGTAACTGTTTTGTTTCCTTGCCACCATACTAACTTCTTTAGGAAAACAGCCCTAACATTTAAAACAAGCATCATTATGTTGTCATCCAGAGTAACATTTATTAATTTTCCAAGACATAGCAACAAAAATGTTTACATACAACAGGTTTCTAAAAGACCAAAGAGTTGTCTACTTTGTGTTCTCATTTTAGCCATTGAAACAAATATTGCGATACTAGTATGGCCACAGCCAATATTTCAAATGATGCACACTATCCTAAATAACACACAGCGGTTCAGCATGATAGGTCCGTTCAGCCAGGCAACTAAATAAAGATAATAATGTACACAGTATACTGGACAGTATGTTTTTGGATATAGAGTTGTAAAGATGAATGTAGAAACTGTTGAGGAAAATCAGGCGAGGAGGTAAAGGGCTTCAGGCTTGTACAGCGTTCAGGTGGAGGTCAGGGAGTCCTTCACTCCAGACTTCCTCCTCTGGGGAAAACAGGAAGGAGGAAGTGCTGAACCTCTCCCAACTTCTGGCCGATGGATCGAGGGAAACTCTCCAGCAGCTTCGTATAGCAGTTTTACTTTCACTCCCTCTCTCTTTCGCATAAAGATTTCAGATGATCCAGCTGCCTTTAAGCAACTTCGCGCTCATTCTTTCCCTCTCTCATTCTGCCTCGCAATCCTTCACCATTTCCTGTAACAGCAGGAAGAGCTAAAATCAGTCTTTGTGGCTTTAAAATGGTCTGGTGAAAGGTGACTTGCTTCCCGGTTGAGCTGCTCTCGGATGTGCAGACTAATTAACACACGGGTTAGTTGTAGTCTACTGTTGACTGCAGTCCTAGAGCTCCATGTATGGCAGCACGTCCAGTTATGCTACAGTGTCCATCCAGCGTAGCACTGACATCACTGTATGACAAGATGAAAACATGCAAGCACATGGACAACACATCTTCGCTCACACAGGTGCACACACACTTTCTAAGTCATGTGAAATAGTTCCTGTTGATGGTGCCCACACTGTTTCCTGTCACGACGAGAGGGACTTCACCTTGTGATTTCCTCGTCCCTCCTGGCAACATTGTTAGGACTCGTGTACTAATTAATCCATGGAATCAACTGCTAGAATAAACCTTCCGTCAAAGACAGGGGTTCCCAACCTAGGGGTCACGCCCCACATATTGGGTGTGCCAATTGTGGGGTGCAGGACCTTCCTTGATTAAATATATATATATTTTTTTACACTGATCTAAAACTACGCATAAATCTGCGATGCTTAAGGATAGAAACAAGCGGAAGAGGAAGACGCGATATCTTTGGTTTGTCTCTATGACATTCAGAAGCTGAGCTTCGACCTTCTAAAGTCGAGGAGCCAAAGAAATTAGATTTTGCTTGGGAAGTCCCCTTATACAATGTGGGACTCTGTCGTAATCAATTGATCTATTAACTTTCTGTAAAAGAGAACATGTATAATTAAATTAAAAACAGAAATCATACATTTGGTAGCGGAATACCATTTGAGGAAATCAGGTCTAGCCTTTATTTTCCTTATCCATTAAGTATCCTATCTAAAAGAGTCATGTTAAACTATGGAAAATAGCAGGAAATTTGCTTCAAAACAAACTCATTCCTAGGTCCCTCAAATTAAACTAAATCAAGCTGGTGGTGTTTTTATTAGAGGCTATCTCAATAAAAAAAGAACACTTTTCTTTTTTTTTTTAAAGGGGAGGGAATGCGGCGTGCCATTTCTCTAATGTAAAACAAAAAGTGCCCTGGGGAAAAAAAGAACGCTGATCTAAGAGAAGAAGTCATTCCCCTCCTCTTCCACTCACTTTCATTAAACTATTTTACTTCACTCTCTCTGCTCGCTAATGTCAACATCTGAACAACATGCACTGCCATTCAAAAGTTTGGGGTCACTTAGAAATGTTTTTGTTTTTGAAAGAAAAGCACATGTGTTGTCCATTAAAATAACATCAAATTGATCAGCAATACATTGTAGACATTGTTAATGTTGTAAATGACTATTGCAGCTGGAAACGGCAGATTTTTTTAAATGGAATATCCACATAAGAGTACAGAGGCCCATTATCAGCAACCATCACTCCTGTGTTCCAATGGCTCGTTGTGTTAGCTAATCCAACTTTATCATTTTAAACTGCACCTGTACATAGATGGACTGTTTACAGATGGGCTATCTACCTCATCCCCATACTGTATTTTTTTATTTTATTTATCCTGCTCCTTTGCACCCCAGTATCTCTACTTGCACATTCATCTTCTGCACATCTACCATTCCAGTGTTTAATTGCTATATTGTAATTACTTTGCCACCATGGCCTATTTATTGCCTTAACTCCCTTATCTCACCTCATTTGCACTCACTGTATATAGACTTTTTTGTTTTCTTTTTTTCTACTCTATTGTTGACTATATGTTTTGTTTATTCCATGTGTAACTCTGTTGTTGTATGTGTCGAATTGCTATGCTTTATCTTGGCCAGGTCGAAGTTGCAAATGAGAACTTGTTCTCAACTAGCCCACCTGGCTAAATAAAGGTGAAACAAAAAAATAAAAATGTTAAAAGACTAATTGATCATTAGAAAACACTTTTGCAATTATGTTAGCACAGCTGAAAACTGTTGTCTGATTAAAGAAGCAGAAAAAATGGCCTTCTTTAGACTAGTTGAGTATCTGGAGCATCAGCATTTGTGGGTTCAATTACAGATTCAAAATGGCCAGAAACAAAGACCTTTCTTCTGAAACTCGTCAGACTATTATTGTTCTGAGAAATTAAGGCTATTTCATGCGAGAAATTGCCAAGAAACTGAAGATCTCGTACAACGCTGTGTACTACCCCCTTCACAGAACAGCGCAAACTGGCTCTAACCAGAATAGAAAGAGGAGTGGGAGGCCCCGGTGCACAACTAAGCAAGAGGACAAGTACATTAGTGTCTCTAGTTTGAGAAACAGACGCCTCACAAGTCCTCAACTGGCAGCTTCATTAAATAGTACCCGCAAAACACCAGTCTCAATGTCAACAGTGAAGAGGTGACTCCTTGATGCTGGCCTTCTAGGCAGAGTTGCAAAGAAAAATACATATCTCAGACTGGCCAATAAAAAGAAAAGATTAAGATGGGCAAAAGAACACAGACACTGGACAGAGGAAGATTGTAAAAGTGTTATGGACAGACAAATCTAAGTTTGAGGTGTTCGGATCACAAAGCATGGTGGAGACAACGTGATGGTCTGGGGATGCTTTAGTGGTGGTAAAGTGAGAGATTTGTACAGGGTAAAAGGGATCTTGAAGAAGGAAGGCTATCACTCCATTTTGCAACGCCATGCCATACCCTGTGGACAGCGCTTAATTGGAGCCAATTTCCTCCTACAAAAGGACAATGACCTAAAGCACAGCTCCAAAATGTGCAAGAACTATTTAGGGAAGAAGCAGTCAGCTAGTATTCTGTCTATAATGGAGTGGCCAGCACAGTCACCGGATCTCAACCCTATTGAGCTGTTGTGGGAGCAGCTTGACTGTATGGTACATAAGAAGTGCCCATCAAGCCAATCCAACTTGTGGGAGGTGCTTCATGCTTCAGAAGCATGGGGTGAAATCTCTTCAGATTACCTCAACAAATTGACAACTAGAATGCCAAAAGTCTGCATGGCTGTAATTTCTGCAAATGGAGGATTCTTTGACGAAAGCAAAGTTTGAAATAACAGTTGTGTCCTTCAATTAAAAATCATTATTTATAACCTTGTCAACATCTTGACTATATTTCCTATTCATTTTGCAACTCGTTTCATGTATGCTTTCATGGAAAACAAGGACATTTCTAAGCGACCCCAAACTTTTGAACGGTAGTGTACTTGAACAGATCTCTGCCTTCATGAATTTGGTTTATCCAACACACTTTCCGGCTCACTCCTGTCCTTGAGCTGGTCTTGTCTGTTGATGTCCTGTGTTATGTCATGTTTCATGTTTTGTGTGGACCCCAGGAAGAGTAGCTGCTGCTTTTGCAACATCTAATGGGGATCCTAATAAAATCCCCCCCCCCCCCCAAAAAATCCCCCACTTGTCCTCGTTACCTCTTCACTCAGGGTGCGTCGATAGTCGGCCAGCTCAGAGAGGGACTGGTGACCTTGTTGGAAGAACTGGGACTGGGCTTCCATCATAGACACCATCTGACAGAAACCCAGAATAAAACTTCATCATCATACACTCAAGACTAAACAATACATGCAGCCCCAAAGACAAGTCAACAAATCATTAGACACCCACATGTGGACTCAACCATGCGACACTTGAAATATTCCCGACGATAAAAGTTCCCACGTCATGAAACTCACCGCCATCAGAATGTCGGTCTTCTTCTTGGCCTCGATGACATTGATCTTGGAAAGAGGACGAGTGAGTGAACAGGAGAGGACAGAACATGTGTGTTGGTATGACTGCAGCTAGTACTAACCACTGGGTATTAATAGTCACCAGCCTGCTACAGGGAAACCCGAAGGCAATGCTGTTAGCTTTCCCCACAGCAAAACACATGTCACTAAGCAGAGGTGCTGTTGCATATTTTATCAACGCCATTTGTTAGAAACATGTCCTGTTCCTCCTGACAAATATCTTATGTAAAATTCTCTCTAGTATTTGGTTTGAGGCCTTCCAGTAGTGGCATGTCATCAAACAGAAAGCAAGCAGTGTAATGAACAAGATTCCAACATGAGCTGGAGACTACAATTGATAGTTTCAACACTAGTCATATGTAACTCAATTCCAGGCAAACCACTTCAAACCAGGTCCAATGTGTGTGAGCGCATGCAGGCGAGTGTGTAAGTGAATATTTTGTCTGTAGCATCCTTACCATCAATTAACCAAGTTTGGTCCTTCCCCAAAATACACTCTCATCCAGCTTTGATGACCTCACCTGCAGTACGTAGTCGAGGGCCCCGGAACGGAAGGTCTTGCGGGCGTTGAGGAGGGCGTGGCTGGCTTCCTCCACCTCGTGCTGCTTCCCCCGGGGGGCCTGAGCGTTCCTGCCCAACGCCGCCTCCAGACTCTCACTGCCCCGCTCAAACTCCTTACGCACATCCTTGAACCGACGCACGTCCCTGGGAGAAGGGGGAGGGGGAGAGAGGGATGAATGAATGTGGCCCATAAAGGCGTGGGTGTGACTGGGGGATGCCGTGACACCAGTCTATGGTAGTGGTTTGAAACAATACTAAATTATTAAGGAGTGCCAGACTCACTCACTCTTTCACAAAACTCTGCAGTTTCAACTTCACCGACTTCTGTGTGGTCTCAATCACTTCCTAGGAGAAAAAGAGAGAGAAATAGAGGGAAATAAGGGGGTGGGTTAAATGGAGCGAGAGAGAGGGGGAGAGGAAGAGAAAGAAAGAGAGGGATACTCAGACACCTGACATTTAAAAGTGGTTGCTACAGTAACTAATGTTGTTGGCAAGCGATGCACAGTAGAGGAGTCCAACTCACCCCCTGAGCTTCCAGAATCACTTCCAGCTTCTGGGAGAATTTCTCCAAACACTCCTACGAGAAAAGAACACAGAATGAGTTTAACTTATTCATCAATGGTTGAATACAATACAACTTCCACTTACATTTGAGTCATTTAGCAGAAGGTCAATTAGAGTTAAGTGCCTTAAGGGCACATCAGCAGATTTTTCACCCCGTCGGCTCTGGGATTTGAACCAGCAATCTTTTGGTTACCGGCCTAATGCTCTTAACCGCCAGGCTACCTGCCACCCTTCCCTTCATAAGAATGTACTATGATAAAGACATAATTATAAACTGGGTGGTTAAAACCCTGAATGCTGATTGGCTGACAGTCGTGGTATATCAGACCGTATACCATGGGTTTGACAAAGTATGTATTTTTACTGCTCTAATTACGTTGGAAACCAGTTTATAATAGAAATAAGGCACAAGGGGGTGTGGTATATGGCCAATATACCACAGCTAATGGTTGTATCCAGGCACTCCGCGATGCGTCGTACTTCAGAACAGCACTTAGCCGTGGTATATTGGCCATATACCACACCCCCTCGTGCCTTATTGCTTAAGCATATAACACTAACCACAACACTATGTAATAGCGCTATCTACAGATCGGCCCCTCCTACACTGATCTCAAATCAGTGGTTCGAGTGTAGCTCCCAGCATCTCTATAGACTCACCCCCATCATGTTGTCCCCAGAACAGTGGTGGCCCAGCTCTTTGAGCCCTGTGACAAAGCTCTTGCTGGTCTGACAGTAGGCCCTGCCAGCCTCCAGCATGGAGTGGCACTGCTTCACCAGCTACACAATAACACAATGTGTCAGGGTTCAACACAACACAACTCCATGTTGCAAAAGATGTGGAAACACACTACAATGCACACAGCATGACACAACATTTCAATATGACATGGGGCAACACGGCATGACATCGCCGACAAATATGACCACTGTCCAGACGCAGAATGGGTTGAGACTCACAGGAATCGGAACATTGATGACCGAAGTATGCATTGGAAATTGTTATGCGCACCAATCCCTTCAGGGAACTTGGAAGATCAAGCGATTGACAGTACAATGTGTGGTCAGTTACTTTTCCCTCTGGTGACAACAGGGTGGGGAAGTGGCACTGGAGTTAGTTCCCTTCAACTCAGGTGAAACACCATGTCTGTCACAGTTCATAGTCACTACTAAGAGGAAGAAACTGACCCTGTCCAGCTACTTCCTCTACGGTCTGGATGGCTGGGTGTATGTTTATAGAAGTAGTGGTTAGATACTGGGAGCATAACGGAAGAGTGGGGAGGTTTGGAGAGAACTTTGTGTGTGTGTGTGTGTGTGTGTGAGACTCTCTCACCTTTTCTAATCGCGTCTCCAATTCACTGACATCTCCTTCCACCACTTCAATGTCAGCCCTGGATGAAAACACAGACACACGTCGCCACATTACTCGGCACATTAAGAAACACCACCACAGACAGAGGGTCTTGTCCAACACCTCCACACCATCCTGGTCTGAATGTTGAGCTGCTTTGCACAGTGCTAGCCGATCTACAGTAGAAATGTCTGTGGCTGTGGTATCGGAAGTCATGAGAGTTCAATCACCAACAGTACACACGACGCTTCAAATGATATCTGGTACGGTTTATAAAATGGGCCTGTCAGAAGGGCAGTGGAAGGAGATTGTGACTGTTAGAACAGAGGAGATACTGACTCAGACTTTCTCACGTCAACGGCCCAACAGTGTGGTTTCTGCTGCCTTCCACCAAAGACAGAGACACTGAGAAAGCACAAAGACAAAAAAAGAGAGCGCGAGAGAAGCAGCGCAGCAGATGGAGAGAGAGAGTGACAGAGAGAGAGTGACAGAGAGAGAGAGTGACAGAGAGAGAGATAGTGACAGAGAGAGAGATAGTGACAGAGAGTGACAGAGCGAGCTATGAGAGAGAGCACAGACTCTGTGATCATAGCCTTGCTATTGAGAAAGGCCGCCGAAGGCAGACCTGGCTCTGAAGAGAAGACAGGCCGATATGTGCACACTGCCCACAAAATTAGGTGGAAACTGAGCTGCACTTCCTAACTTCCTGCCAAATGTATGACCATATTAGAGACACATATTTCCCTCAGATTACACAGACCCACAAAGAATTCAAAAACAAATCCAATTTTGATAAACTCCCATATCTATTGGGTGAAATACCACAGTGTGCCATCACAGCAGCAAGATCTATGACCTGTTGCCAAAAGAAAAGGGCAACCAGTTAAGAACAAACACCATTGTAAATCCAACCTATATTTATGTTTATTTATTGTCCCTTTTGTACATCACTACAACACTGTATACAAACATAATATGACATTTGAAATGTCTTTATTCTTTTGGAACTTTTGTAAGTGTAATGTTTACTGTTCATATTTTATTGTTTATTTCTCTTTTGTTTATTATCTATTTCACTTGCTTTGGCAATGTAAACATGTTTCCCATGCCAATCAAGTCCCTTAAATTGAAATTGAATTAAGAGCTATGAGAGCAGAGAGCTATGAGAGAGAGAGAGAGAGAGAGAGAGAGAGAGAGAGAGAGCTATGAGAGAGACAGTGGCTGCAGTTTATTTAGCTCAGTACGGTTGACATTGAAATGGGACTAGCATGACAGGGGTACCAATACAAGACTGACAAAGGTTTGGTGGGGGGACAAAAGACACTAGAAAAGAAAACTGAATAAGGGCAAAGATAGAATTGATGAGGACGGAACAAAGCCTGTGTCATTAGACACACATCATATTCATTACCCTCTGAAAGTGTGTGTGTGTGTGTGTGTGTGTGTGTGTGTGTGTGTGTGCAAGATGATACTAAGGTGATTAAACTGCCTATGCATTTGTATGAGTAAGTGTGCCTGAGAGAGAGAGACCTCAAGTTTCCATAGCGATCCACCCCCCAAAAAACACACTTCCTGTCTATCACGTCAGTATCTCTCCCTTCACTTCCTGTTCCACTCCACAACCCCAGGCCGCCCCGGTTACCTAGCAACGGGAGGCAGACGTTTGTATACTGCGGTAGCCTCTCTTTTCCACTTTCATTCATCTTTCCCGAGATGTCCCTCTCTCCCTCTTCTATCCTTCTTTCACTTCTCTTTTTCTATTCTTTCAAAGCCTCTTTTTTCCAAATGTCGCCCTCTCCTCCCTCTCCAGTCCTTCACACTAGCGGTGTGTGAATATGAAGGCCTACCAGAGTTCGACCACGGCCTACATCTAAAACCTCTTCCCCCTCCTCCTCCTCTCTCTCTGTTCTCCGTCAAATGAGACCTCACCGCTGCAGAATGCACCAATGACTGCCGCAAACATGTCAAACTTTCCGTCACTGCGTGTTCCTCCCAGAGGGACCGTGAGCCAAGAATAAAGAAGAGAGCGAGAGAGAGAAGAGAAAGAGAGAAAGAAAGGAACAGAGAGAAAGAGAGAAAGAAAGAGTGAGAAAAAGATAAAGGTTGCAAGGTTAATCAAACAAGAATGAAGATAAAACAGCAGAGGCCGAGAGACAAAGAAAGAGCAAGAGAGTAAGAGAGTCTAACCACTGTCACGTCTCATGATCTGCCAGCTAAAAGAAAGGGAGGCACACCCAATGCAACAAACCTCTTATTAGCTACATTCAAAACCCCAAAATACATTTCCCTTTTGGTCTTACGTTGAATTTCTTTTAGAGTTGAAATAAATACAGTTTTGACTCTCTGAAAGAGAATAGGCCAAGCAGAGGTTGGTGTGCTGCATTCCTACATTGACTTACAACCATCTATGCTCCTAAATATTGTGCTGTGTGACCTAGAATTTTGATTAGCACCAATGCACCTAATACATGAACAGCAAAAGTCAACATTAGTGTTTTGCATCCGGTATGGCTGATGTTACATTTGTATCATACCCGTGTTAACTAACTTTTTAAAGTTGGGAGCACCAGTACGACAAATGAAAGAGTCATGTTAGTTGTATAGAATCGTAGAAATACTCTTTCATTCCAGCACTCAAAAACCGTCCAAAACAATGACAAAAGGCAGTGTCTCGCCGCAGTGTCAATGGTCAAAGAAACTATCTGACCCCAAACTATCTGCAGGGCTGACACTGATTTGACAAGTTCATCATGTGGTTGTGCTGACTGAACTACAATGGTGTAGCCTAACACACTCTAGGCCCATATGCCAACTCAGGATAATATTGTTCAGGTAGCTTTGACCTAAAAAAAAAAAAAAAAAAGAATGTCATCACTTCTCTATTTCCTCTGGGTGGATGCAAGCCTCATTTGTCATAATTTTACCCTCTGTGGTCATGTGACATTTCTGAAACTATCTGAATAACGTATTGCAAAAATATAAGAGTAGACCTACCCTTTAAATCGTGTATTCTAACTTATTTGAACTGTAATAAAATGGTAGTCACATACATTTATGCACCGCACACAAAATAGCTCTCATCCTTACAATGTAACCGAATGAATAATGCATATATGTAGACTGTTGACTAAGTCATAAAATAAAATGTTATTCATTGGCTAATCTAGATTTACCTGAATCGGGGGGAGTCTTTGAGACACTCTTCAAAGTCCAGTTTGACAGTCATCCTTCAGTTGGTTTGATACAAATTACACCAACAACGCAAACGCAACTGTTTCTATTGAATGACATGGGACAGTGGGTGCGAAAATAAAATATAGGTTATATAGCCATATGTAAGATATAATATCTTACACATTAAAAGTATATTGCATTGTTTGTAAGTTTCCCATAAATAACCTGTGTTCTCTTGAATTATATTCTTCTCGACATCAAATCATGACATTAGGTGTCAGTGAATCACTCGAATCGCGCCTCTCTCTTATTGGACTAATATGTTATTACCGAATTGATTGGAACAATTTAAATAATCAAATAACTGCAAACGATTAGTTCATGATAAACACGTTTCTCCACTTCGCTCATGTTAGCTCCTTTTTCTCTGTACTTTGATGTGCCCTTGCGTCACGAAAATTACGGAAAAATGCCCCAAAAACTTATCGCAAGGGTTGATCATTCCACGGTGAATAATCCAACATCAATAAAAACACATGTACCGCTGTTGCAAATAAGATTTAACAATCAATGGAATTTCCACTCGAAGCCCCCCAGGGTGGCGAGTGTGATACTGTAACGATACAATCCTTTTCTGTCTCTCTCACCCGGCCGGTCCACCCACTCACACTATTTCCGGGTATGCAAGTGCATGAACCAACACAGATTGTTTAATATATTGACAAGATATTCGAGTGACCGCACTAACGTTGGAAATACATGTCCTTAAAGATGGAAGGCATGGGGGAGGAGGCCAGATCAGGTGGGACGATTCTAGCCAATTAGAGGGCAGATACACAAACAGCAAACCATAGAGCTAGATAGAGGACGGATCTTTGTGTCTGTGCCACTACAGCGTCAGTGATAACATGGGCAGTGCCATTGAGGCTCCATCTACATTTTAAGGTAGTCAATGTTCTTCTTCTCCATTGGCTGATTGCTACCAACTGATAGGGATCCCCACCCAGTTGACTACTTCATAATGGTGGAAGCCTTCAAAGGGAAAGTCTATGCCAAAAGTGCCAGTCAAAAGTTTGGACACACCTACTCATTCAAGGGTAAATCAAATAAATCAATACATCAAAATACATTTTCAATTTTAGATTCTTAAAAGTATTCACCCTTTGCCTTGATGACAGCTTTGCACACTCTTGGCATTCTCTCAACCAGCTTCACTTGGAATGCGTTTCCAACCATCTTGAAGGAGATCCCACATATGCTGAGCACTTGTTGGCTGCTTTTCCTTCACTCTGTGGTCTAACTCATCTCAAACCATCTCAGTTGGGTTGAGGTTGGGTGATTGTGGAGGCCAGGTCATCTGATGCAGCACTCCATAACTCTCCTTCTTGGTCAAATAGTCTTTATACAGCCTGGAGGTGTGTTGGGTCATTGTCCTGTTGAAAAACAAATGATAGTCCCACTAAGCGCAAACCAGATGGGAGGGCGTATAGCTGCAGAATGCTGTGGTAGCCATGCTGGTTAAGTGTGCCTTGAATTCAAAATAAATCACCGACAGTGTCACCAGCAAAGCACCCCAACACCATCACACCTCCTCCTCCATGCTTCACGGTGGAAACCACACATGCAGAGATCATCCGTTCACCTGCTCTGCATCTCACAAAGACACAGCGGTTGGAACCAAAAATCTCAAATTTGTAATCATCAGACCAAAGGACAGATTTCCACCGGTCTAATGTCCATTGTTTGTGTTTCTTGGCCCAAGCAAGTCTCTTCTTCTTATTGGTGTTCTTTAGTAGTGGTTTCTTTCCAGCAATTCGACCATGAAGGCCTGATTCACATAGTCTCCTCTGAACAGTTGATGTTGAGATGTATCTGCTACTTCAACTCTGTGAAGCATTTATTTGGGCTTCACTTTCTGAGGCTGGTAACTCTAATGAACTTATCCTCTGCAGCAGAGGTAACTCTGGGTCTTCCTTTCCTGTGGCGGTCCTCATGAGAGCCAGTTTCATCATAGCTCTTGATGGATTTTGCGACTGCACAAGTTCTTGACATTTTTCGTATTGACTAACATCCATGTCTTAAAGTAATGATGGACTGGCATTTCTATTCTCTTATTTGAGCTGTTCTTACCATAATATGGAGTTGGTCTTTTACCAAATATGGCTATCTTCTGTATACCACCCCTACCTTGTCACAACACAACTGATTGGCTCAAACGCATTAAGGAAAGAAATTCCACAAATTAACTTTTAACAAGGCACACCTGTTTATTGATATGCATTCCAGGTGACTACCTCATGAAGCTGGTTGAGAGAATGCCAAGAGTGTGCAAAGCTGTCATCAAGGCAAACTGGGGCTACTTTGAAGATTCTCAAATATAAAATATATTTTTACTTGTTTAACACTTTTTTGGTTACTACATGATTACTACATTGTGTTATTTCATAGTTTTGATGTCTTCACTATTATTCTACAATGTAGAAAATAGTAAGAATAAAGAAAAACCCTGGAATGAGTAGGTGTGTCCAAACTTTTGACTGGTACTGTAAATATTCCTCAGATTTTGGGCAGAATAAAACCTCTCGCTTCGCCTCTTCCTCTCTGACTAACAGCAAAAAGACAGTGGGCAGTAATGTGGTGGTAAGGAAATGGTTAACATGAAGGGGGTATGATTCTATGAGGGGGAAATTGCACCTGGGATAAGTGGAATATTCAATTTATTCTAAGAGGTAGTTATTATAACAATGGTTGCATAAATGTGGATTTTTGTTTTGTAGGTGGGCAATTCCATGGTAACAGAATTAAGCTGAGACTTGAAAAGTATTCCAAACAAAACCATCAAATGCAAAGTGAAACAAACCAAACACCATGCATAAGGACTAGTTTTAACAATTTCCACACAAAATGTTACAAAAACACATTTACCTGAAGAACAGTGCAGAAGTAATGTTTGGTAGAGTGATGGTAAAATCTCCCTCAGTTTTTTGTGACCATGTTTTCCAAAAACTCTGTTAAAGATCTACCCCAAATTAAGATTCAAAGATGTCTGCAGCAAGAATGGGGTGTCAGCTAAAATATGACAACATGAGTTTTAAAAAAAAATATTTTGGTTATTGAACTACAGTAGGCCTAAGTAAAGTGGATTAACACTCAGTAACAGAATGACATCATGGGTCCCTGATCTGCATTATAAAGACATGCATAATTATGAACATCCTTCCCTTAATGGTGATGTATCCTGAATAAGTACACATTGGTAGAAAAATGTACTATCCTCCTTTGCTTGTATGGGTATTATTCTACAGACTGGTTATTATTCTAATGAGCTCCGCCCCAAACAAGACCAAATTTGCATGGCCCGGACCGGACCAAATTTGTATCAATCACAGTACAGCACAGTAGAATATAGTACAATACAGCACAGTAGAGTAGAGTTCAGTACAGTAGCGTATAGTTCAGTACTGTACTGTACCATAGAGTATAGTTCAGCACTGTACTGTACTGTACAATACAGTCAATTATACTGTACTAAATTCTAGGCCTACTGTGCAGTACCTTATTGTATTTTACTGACCTATTATCTCTACTCTACTTTACTGTACTATACTGTCCAAACTTGTGAAACGGTCGTCTATGATTGGTTCAGATTTGGACTGACCAAATTTAAATTACTTTTCAACATCCATGGACATTTACATTTTTAAAATGTATTTAACCTTTATTTAACTAGGCAAGTCAGTTAAGAAAAAATCTTATTTACAATGATGGTCTACCCCAGCCAAACCCAGACAATGCTGTGCCAATATTACGCCTCCCTATGGGACTCCCAATCACAGCCGGATGTGATACAGCCTGGATTCAAACCAGGGACTGTAGTGATGCCACCTGCACTGAGATGCAGTGCCTTAGACCACTGCACCACTCAGTCAGTGCTCAGTTGGTGAGAGGGCTAGTTACAGTAAATGGAAGAGAGGGGACTTATGGTTAGGTGTTAGTAAGAGCCAGGAGAGGTGACATTAACGAGAGAGAGAGAGAGAGAGAGAGAGAAAGAGAGAGAGAGTTTATTATCTACTTCACTTGCTTTGGCAATGTTCACATATGTTTCCCATGACAATAAAGCCCTTGAATTGAATTGAGAGAGAGAAAGAGAAGAGGGAAGAGAGACACACAGAGAGAGAGAGAGAGTGAGAGAGAGAGGGAGGGGTTATACAGATGGTTTTCACACTCTTGCTTCAACAAGGGCTTCTGAGTGGCGCAGCAGTCTAAGGCACAGCATCTCAGTGCTAGAGGTGTTACTACAGACACCCTGGTTGGAATCCAGGCTGTATCACAACAGGGTGTGATTGGGAGTCCCATAGGGTGGTGCACAATTGGCCCAGTTTGGCCCGGGGTACGCAGTCATTGTAAATAAGAATTTGCGTTTAACTGAATTGCCTGGTTAAATGAAGGTTAAATGAAATAAAAAATGTAAAAAACGTGAAAGAGAAAGAAAACAGTTATGAGCTGAACATAATAGTACGCCAGTGGAAGGGAGGACAGTAGCAGGTAACCCAACGGTGGTTTGTGACAACTATGAATTCCCTTAGTAGCCAATTCTGTTACAGATTTTTGGGTAATTCGGTTAATGGTTTGGTAACAGAATGACACATTTTAATCATTTAATAAATCATAAACCAAATGATTTATCAGCAAAAACACAATAACTAATTGGTAGGTCTAAATTACTCGTTACTCTTGTGAACTTCTATTATCCTCTCTCCTCATGATGGAGCGACATTTGAAAATATCTTAAAGACTTGTGGGTTTTTGGAAACAGAATGACAAAACACGAGGCAATATTTTCTTAACCTTACAAAAGGCAAATCATTTCTGCAAATCTAAATATAACTGTTGATATTAGTTGGATACCACGTCATTTCAATGTGGACATGTGTGTAATATTTGGTAGAGACATTGACCAATGAGATGTCAACCTATATTGGCTCACTCAAAATGTCAGACAGAAGTTTGTTGAATTCCCAATGTGTTATCACAATGATCTCAACCATGTAAAAGCACAACCAAAGTTCCTACGGGAATACAACTTCCGATATGTTATTTATTTATACAACAGATTAACGTGCTATCACTGTGCTTAGCAGAACCAAATTGACAGTTTCATAATTTAGCACACACTCTAAGCCAGAGCAATTTACAGGAGATTGATAGTTACAGTAACTTCAAAATATGGCCATAGATGTTTTACTCATTTTAATGTTGATTTTAAAAAATATATATATGTATTTCACCTTTATTTAACCAGGTAGGCCAGTTGAGAACAAGTTCTCATTTACAACTGCGACCTGGCCAAGATAAAGCAAAGCAGTGCGACAAAAACAACAACACAGTGTTACACATGGGATAAACAAATATACAGTCAATAACACAATAGAAAAATATATGTACAGTGTGTGCAAATGTAGTAAGATTAGGGAGGTAAGGCAATAAAATAGGCCATAGACGTGAAATAATTACAATTTAGCATTAACACCAGAGTGATAGATGTGCAGATGATGATGTGCATGTAGAGATACTGGGGTTCAAAAGAGCAATAAATAAATAAATAACAATATGGGGGATGAGGTAGTTGGGTGTGTTATTTACAGATGGGCTGTGTACAGGTACAGTGATCGGTAAGCTGCTCTGACAGCTAATGCTTAAAGTTAGAGAGGGAGATATAGACTCCAGCTTCAGTGATTGTTGCTATTCGTTCCAGTCATTGGCAGCAGAGAACTGGAAGGAAAGGCAGCCAAAGGAGGTGTTGGCTTTGGGGATGACCAGTGAAATATACCTGCTGGAGCGTGTGCTAAGGGTGGGTGTTGCTATGGGGACCAGTGAGCTGAGATAAGGTGGGGCTTTACCTAGCAGAGTCTTATAGATGACCTGGAGCCAGTGGGTTTGGCAACGAATATGTAGCGAGGGCCAGCCAACGAGAGCATACAGGTCGCAGTGGTGGGTAGTATATTGGGCTTTGGTGACAAAACGGATGGCACTGTGATAGACTACATCCAATTTGCTGACTAGAGTGTTGGAGGCTATTTTGTAAATGACATCGCCGAAGTCAAGGATCGGTAGGATAGTCAGTTTTACGAGGGTATGTTTGGCAGCATGAGTGAAGGAGGCTGAGAATGTTACATTAGTTTGTAAGATAGCCTTAACTTTAGGCTATTTAGTGTATTACAAAAGTAATATTGACTTGTGTTTGGTTAACAACACAACCAATTATCAACATTTAAAGGAGATATAGAATATCTACTGCTTGGATAGTTTCCTCTGAGCCCCTGGCTTAATGTTAACTTTTATTTTTGGTTTAGTTCATCATTAACTTGAAGATTACATTTGAAATCAACCAAAGCTTGAAACCCTAGGACCAAGTGTATTGTCTATTGTTAGTTGAACCCTGGGTTGAACTGAAACAATAGCAGGAGGTGCTGCCCAGCCTATAGTTTTTTTCTGATACTGGATATAACGCTGAAGATCTGACGTGGTTTCAAAGGTAGAAATTCAACATACTTTATACAAGATTTGTCTATGTTGAAAATTTGCTGATATGATGACATAATCCTGTGGTTGAAATTACACCCTCAAAACAACAGTAGATTTTTTTTTTCTTCAAATCAAATGTATTTTACAGGCAGACTCCACGTCACAAAATGTTGACAAATTACATTGAAACAACATTGATTCAACCAGTTTGTGCTCAGTGTGAGGGGTCTTTACTTCAACATTATTGTGTTTTGAATGTATTTCTAATACCTTTAGTCTAGCAGACTTTTTCTGCTAGATGTTTTCTAGGACATTTTCTCCATCTGTTTGACCAGAAATCAAAGCCTTTACTTATTCCATATTTTTATGATGGAAAATGGTTTAAAAAATGTATATATGCCTAAAAGGTCGACATCGCCCCCCCCCCCCCCCCCCCCCCCCCCGCGGAAATAAGCTTCAGTTGAAGCTAGTGACATCAGCTTTTTGCATTGGATGCTCTCAATCCACCGCGTCTGCCTATGTCGAACTTCCGCATGTGCGATAAAAGATGACAGGGCCAGAGCGGTGTTTGTTAGAGCACGAGACATCCCGAAAATCTGTTTTTTTTTTACAAAATCGTCTGTAGCTTCCGAATGGTTTGGTCTACAATTATGACACATCTATGGAAAGATGAGACTCTCATGAACACGGTGGTGTTCTTTCTCCGTGTTTTCTCTATGACCTCTACAAGTGTCAGGAGACTCGTCTGAAGTCAGTAGAGCTGATCTGCCAACTCCTGTCTGTAGCATCTGAACTGTTTGGACTACACACTAATATGATATGTGGCAAAGGTCTGTGTGAAGGTGAGACTTCCATGTTTTGCTCTCGGACGCCCACAGGCCTCACAAGACTCGTCTGAAGGTCCCCTATACACGTTGAAACAGTGAATGGAAGTATAGAGTACCAGTCAAAAGTTTGGACACACCTACTCCTTCAAGGAGTTTTCTATATGTTTTACTATTTTCTACATTGTAGAATAATAGTGAAGACATAAAAAATAACACATATGGAATCACTTAGTAACCAAAAAAAAGTGTTAAACAAATCAATGACAGCTTTGCACACTCTTGGCATTCTCTCAACCTGCTTCACTTGGAATGCGTTTCCAACAGTCTTGAAGGAGATCCCACATATGCTGAGCACTTGTTGAGGGCTTTTCCTTCACTCTGCGGTCCAACTCATCCCAAACCATCTCAATTGGGTTGAGGTCAGATGATTGTGGAGGCCAGGTCATCTGATGCAGCTCTCCATCACTCTCCTTCTTGGTCAAATAGCCCTTAAACAGCCTGGAGGTGTGTTGGGTCATTGTCCTGTTGAAAAACAAATGATAGTCCCGCTAAGAGCAAACCAGATGGGATGGCGTATCACTGCAGAATGCTGTGGTAGCCATGCTGGTTAAGTTTGCCTTGAAATCTAAGTAAATAATTGACAGTGGCACCAGCAAAGCACCCCCACAACATCACACCTCCTCCATGCTTCACGGTGGGAACAACACATGCGGAGATCATCCGTTCATCATCCGTTCGTTTAGTTATGAAGAGTGATCAGATGAATTGCAATTAATTGCAAAGTCCCTATTTGCCATGCAAATGAACTGAATCCCCAAAAAACATTTCCACTGCATTTCAGCCCTGTCACAAAAGGACCAGCTGACATCATGTCAGTTATTCTCTCGTTAACACAGGTGTGAGTGTTGACGAGGACAAGGCTGGATATCACTCTGTCATGCTGATTGAATTTGAATAACAGACTGGAAGCTTCAAAAGGAGGGTGGTGCTTGGAGTCATTGTTCTTCCTCTGTCAACCATGGTTAATTGCAAGGAAACACATGCTGTTATCATTGCTTTGCATAAAAAGGGCTTCACAGGCAGTAAGATTGCACCTAAATCAACCATTTATCGGATCATCAAGAACTTCAAGGAGGGCGGTTCAATTGTTGTGAAGAAGGCTTCAGGGCGCCCAAGAAAGTCCAGCAAGCGCCAGGACCGTCTCCTAATGTTGATTCAGCTGCGGGATCGGGGCACCACCAGTACAGAGCTTGCTCAGGAATGGCAGCAGGCAGGTGTGAGTACATCTGCACGCACAGTGATGCAAATACTTTTGGAGGATGGCCTGGTGTCAAGAAGGGCAGCAAAGAAGCCACTTCTCTCCAGGAAAAACATCAGGGACAGACTGATATTCTGCAAAAGGTACAGGGATTGGACTGCTGAGACTGGTGTAAAGTAATTTTCTCTGATGAATCCCCTTTCCGATTGTTTGGGGCATCCGGAAAAAAGCAGCTTGTCTGGAGAAGACAAGGTGAGCGCTACCATCAGTCCTGTGTCATGCCAACAGTAAAGCATCCTGAGACCATTCATGTATGGGGTAGCTTCTCAGCCAAGGGAGTCGGCTCACTCACAATTTTGCCTAAGAACACAGCCACGAATAAAGAAAGGTACCAACACGTCCTCCGAGAGCAACTTCTCCCAACCATCCAGGAACAGTTTGGTGATGAACAATGCATTTTCCAGCGTGATGGAGCACCTTGCCATAAGGCAAAAGTGATAACTAAGTGGCTCTGGGAACAAAACACTGATATGTTGGGTCCATGTCCAGGAATCTCCCCAGACCTTAATCCCATTGAGGCGGGTGGACAAACAAAAACCCACAAATTCTGACAAACTCCAAGCATTGATTATGCAAGAATGGGCTGTCACATGTGGCCCAGAAGTTAATTGACAGCATGACAGAGCGGATTGCAGAGGTCTTGAAAAAGAAGGGTCAACACTGCAAATATTGACTCTTTGCATTAACTTCATGTAATTGTCAATAAAAGCCTTTGACACTTATGAAATGCTTGTAATTATACTTCAGTATTCCATAGTAACTTCTGACAAAAATATCTAAAGACACTGAAGCAGCAAACTTTGTGGAAATTAATATTTGTGTTATTCTCAAAACTTTTGGTCACGACTGTACACAATAGTAAAAATAAAGAAAAACCCTTGAATGAGTAGGTATGTCCAAACTTTTGACTGGTACTGTATATGGAGACAGTTTAATGCCAAAATGATGGGGTTAAATACATGGACAAAAAAAAGGATAAATGTTTCCTAATCTTTCTTATATCGCTCAGATATAGGAGAGACACTTCAGAACAAACTTTATTTAGATCTTTGGGGGGGACCATCTGTTGTTCCATGTAATGAATCTGTTATTCAATGCGTTATTATGGGCTAATAGCATTAAGGCCAAAAATTATTTTTCATCAAATCGTTTTTTGAAATATATACTGGGGATGCTTCAATGGGTCTTGAATTTGAAAATAAAATAGCTAAATGATCCTTGGTATGACCTTCTTAAAACAATTCCATATAGCTTAGACAGGGCTTAGAATCGGAATGGTTTTAATAAAGCATAAAAAGATAGACTTTTCATTTGACACCAAATTTGATGTACTCCTATGGACTTCACCTGTTAGTGCTCATGGGGCTTTTTTTTACATGGAAATGCCTGGGCTTATTCATAGCAAGGGTACACATCTCAGAAAGGACCCTATATGCCCATATGCCTTTTATGTTGTGATCACATTTATATTTGCACCAAATGAACTTTAGGCTCTCACCAGGTCCCAGTTACATAAAAGCTCCCAATGATTCAGTCTTGGATGTGTATTCCCAATGACCAGTCAATTGTGTGATTCATTCTTTTAGTGAGAGTGAATGTAGTTTGAATGTACAATAGGTCTTTATGTGAGATAATTATGCTTGGTAAGTGCTAGCTACTCCCTCCATCCCATATAAATCCCATATGAATCCCATATAAATTGGGACACACACACACACACACACACACACACACACACACACACACACACACACACACATTTCAAAACAGAACATATTCTTGAGCCACACGAAAATAGCTCTACCTCAACATTATCACAACATACAGTGCTATGCAACCAGAGAGGTCTGATTGCCACAGTAGCTAGTCTGTGGTTGACTAGCCTAGTCAGATCATCACAGTGGCTGATGGTCTATTCTAGCCCCATCATTTTTGTCTCTCTGGCACAACACATGTGTATGTTTGTACATGTACAGAGAGACAGTTAAATATGCACGCACACACACACACACACGCACACACACACACACGCACACGCACACACACACACACACGCACACACACATGTATTGTCAATAACTCCACAACAGCACCATCAGAAATGCTTGGAGGATCACATGACAAGTGACAAGTGCTGCAGGGACTCGGCCAGTCAGTTACTGCCTGACCTGACCACGCATGGCTCTCCCTTGTGACCAGAATAAGTCCTTACATTAGGCCTACATGCACTGTCTGATCTGCTCCGAGTGTCAAATCTGAACCCAATCTAAAGTGTTTAAGAGAGATTTATTTTGCGTAGGTAATCTATCTTCAGTCTGTTGACTACCTTAGCTACATTAGTTGACTACATGTGCGTAATGGCGCGAGGGCAAACCCTTTTGGACCTGTATAGCCTAGCCTATGTTTTTATTTATTTGTATGTTACTGTTCTATATGCATGGGTTTTAGAGAGTGATGTGAAGGGTTAACAAATTGAAAACAGATGAAACAAACATTTTTCGTGTCGGACGTCATCATGCAATGGGCGTGATGTAGCCGTTAAAGGTCTGTTGCTGAGTTACTATGAAAATAAACTCACATCAGACAGCTCTGATCAAATAACACTAATCAACATCTATTTGTTTCAGCGTATAGAATATAATTTCATAAAACTAGAATGGTGAATTGTTTCTCTCTCGTCTATGTTGGTTTATTTGTGTGGGTTATTTTATTTACCATTCTATGGTATGTGTGGTCCTCTGGTCCTTGCCTTAGCTGGCAATCTGGGTTTCAAAAATCTGTCATCATTCCAAAGAGCCGCGTCTTATGGAACGACAGACACGAGCGCAATAATGCCAAAGGGGGGTGTGCGTATGGCAAGCAGAGAGCGGAGCAGAGAGAGAGATATTTAGAGCGAGAGGCAGATGTCTTTCTCCACTCCAGAAGAGAATACCGCAGCAATGGACAAATTATTACGACGTAGTAAAACTCATTGACAGCTTGATAAGACCTCATTTCTGACTTCCGCTAAAGACACAAAATAGCCTGACGCATGCATGTAGGAAGATCCAGGTAATATCGGTCTCAAATCGCGTAAACGCGAGGCGCATAATCATCGTTTTCATAATGCGGGCGTGAGTAACATACTGTAAACGGAGGGAGGAATAAGGGAGGTTAGTAGAGGGCCAGTGGTAATCGGCTCACCACTATACGAGCTATAGTCCTCTCCGCCAGACCAAAAGCGGGCGAGAGCGGGCCGAGACAGCAGTATGTCGAACCGAAAACATCGGGACAGCCAAGAGATATGCGCCCGCAAGGTCCGGGAGCTGGCCCAGGCTGTAGTAAACAAACACTGCTTCGAGTGCAGTCAACCGGGGGTGACTTACATCGATATCACCGTGGGCTGCTTCGTGTGCACGTCGTGCTCTGGAATGCTGTAAGTAGGTGGATACACAAGGGACATATATATTTGGATAGCTTCTATAACATGCTTATTGCGCACATGAGGCTATTATATATGCCTATAAATAAAAGAAGCCCATTGCATGCAAATTATTAACCAATAATAATGTCCGGTATGCTGCATCTGCAGAGCATATTTGAAGATGCTGTTATATTTGAGCATTGAGAAGGAACTGAAACGTGAAACTGTAGCCTAACGTGGCCTATGCGCCCTGTATTCATTTACGAGGTCGCCCCTTGTTGTGTTAACTTCCTATGGCTAGAGTTAATTGTACTACTACTACTTTAACATTTTCAGGCGTGCCCGTTTACCGCGCCGTGTTACGTTTCCTTTCGTCGGGGCCCAGGTTTGGTGTCTCTTTCTGGTTCATGTAACATTCTGCATGCAGACCGTTGCCAGCTCAGGTCCTCAACACATTATAGGCTATGGCTGTAGCATGTCGCAAGGTTCAGTAATTTGCAGTGGCCAGATTTCAGCACAGGTTTAGACTCTTGTCACGAGCACAGAAGAATAGTCTAAACTTTAAACCCTTTGCACACTAAATGAGCAAACTATTATGTCATGTTTTGTATGCCTAACCTCTACACTAGATACATTTGCACTATGACAATTTTCGCATTTTCTCACAGTCACCTGTCATGGCATCCATTTCTCGAACACTTTAAATCCCCCTTACATCCCATTCCTCTTCAATTCTCTATCATGAGTGTTCCTCTTCAGTGATTTATGTGATTATAGGCAGAGCAAATGTGAAGTGCCCACTTTTACACATCTTCCATCTCTCATTTATTGTTTTTTCTTCTTTTTTCCAATCTCTCTGCCTCAGGAGAGGACTCAACCCTCCCCACAGAGTCAAGTCTATCTCCATGACAACCTTCTCCCAACAGGAAGTGGAGTTTCTGCAAAACCATGGCAACGAGGTGAGTGACAAACGGGCCGCATCCATTATTGACAGTCAGCTGGGCTTGTAGGCGGGACCTAACAGTATTCCAACTATATTTCACCTTCCTCATTACAATTCTTTTCAGTGCTCCGCTGGAGACTTCAATATTTTAACGTCAGGAAAAGGTGAACAAAACACAATTGTGATGCATACTTGGAATCGTAACATTCAATATTCTATACATTTTTGATGTTCCAGGATAAATAGAGCAATAATAGATTATATACCATAGGTATTATAAATAGATATCATAAATGATACATGTACATCCTTTTACCGAGGCCACCCTGAGAGGGATTGAGGCGACGTGAGGTAGATTTATCCATCTCCCATAATAGTTTTTTTTATGTGAACTAGACAATATTAGATCCAAACCCTCACCTCTCTAGACCAGTCTGTTGTAGAATCTCCTCTATTTTCTTATCCCTCTTTTTGAGATAAAAGGGGATGCTTGATGCCCCCCTCCTTTATCAGTCAGACCAGATAATGGCACTGTTTTGGTGGTTGCAGACGGTTTCTGGAGGAATTTAGCTGCTCTGCCCAATTTGTGCAGTGAACAGAACGCAACATCACAGTTACACCCAAACCACCTCGTGTGTGTGTGTGTGTGTGTGTGTGTGTGTGTGTGGGTGTGTGTGTGTGTGTGTCTAATGCATTGCTTATGCCCAATAATTGCATTTTTGTGTGTGTGAGTGTATGCATGAGTGTCTGATTCATTGCTCTAACGCAAATATCAGGTAGAAAAGTCTGGATATTTCAGTCAGATTTAGTCATGATTAATCATCTTGGTGATTCATTTTCATGTCAGTGAGATGCAGTACTGTGACTAAAACATGTAATTAATGTGTGGAAGGCATGTGTATTGTTTATGTTCTGTATCATTGTGTGTGTGTGTGTGTGTGTGTGTGTGTGTGTGTGTGTGTGTGTGTGTGTGTGTGTGTGTATGCATGCGTGCGTGCGTGCATGTGTGTGCGTGTGTGTGTAGGTGGGGAGGAGGACCTGGCTGTGTGCCTTTGATCCAAAGACAGAAGGTTGTTTCGACACAAGGGACTCCCAGAAACTGAAGGAGTTCCTCCAGGACAAATACCAGAAGAAGAAATGGTGAGGAAATCAATAAATATGAAATATTATCATCATATATTCAGAAAGATATCCATATGTCATATCTCACCTTCTCTGAACTAATCTGATCAAAGCTCCATAGTAAATCATTTGTAATTGCACATTGACCAGAATTTGTGGAATTTTTAGGGCAGTGCATTTACTTACCGTGAGAAAATCTTCTTTTTTAGTTTAGTTTAGTTTCATTGAGATAGAATCTCTTCCTCAAACGTAGTCACAGCAACATGTAACTATTTCCAGGCATTTTTCGAAGAACAAGAACAGGAGGGAGGTAGAGGGACCCTGGAGCCCTCCTGGGGTACAGGCCTTACCCATCTCTCACGGCCCCACACCCGCCCAGGCCCAGTCCCACGCCATGCCCCCCTCAGCCAGACTGTTACGCACACTGGTGAGATACATAACACCTCCGAGAGATTGAGGAAATGAGAGAGAGAGAGGCAGAGCTGTATTTCCTGTCAGTAAAACTGCATTGAATCGAATTAAATCAGAGAAGGTGAAGAAAGAGAGAGAGCGTGAGATAGAGAAGGGGAGGGAGAGTGATAGACAGAGAGAAAGAGGAAAAGATATAGGCAGAGAGAGGTGTTACTGTGGACAAGAGTAATAGAGGTAGAGAGAGGTGAATACTGTGAGGTCATACGACACACAGAGAGAACCCACTCCAGGTCGTCTCCACATCAAAGATAAAGTGATTCATAATAAATGAAGGGTTATATGAGGATATGTAACACAGAGGGGAAATACACCCACCCACTGTGTGGTGACTGTCTTGTTCCCTCCCTGTCTAGCCTCTCCTCCAGTCCCAGCTCTCGTCCTGGGGGGACAGAGTCCCCGCTATCTCCCCTGCGGACATGAGGGCTGACGTGTTCACTGCCCGTGCTCCCTCGCGCTCCCAGAGCTTCAGAGATCCCCCTATGAAAGGTAGAACTGTTCACCATCTTTTTTTGGTACTATGAATAATGGCACCTGAGGCAACATGATTTGACCCTGTTTTTTCTTTCTCTTTCCACTTCTCTCTATTGTTATGTCTGTCTCGCTATCTTTCTCTCTCTCTCTCTGTTATTCTCCCCGTCTCCTTCTCTTTGTCTCTGTCCTCTCTTTCCTTGTCTCATCTCTCTCTCTCTCTCTCTCTCTCTCTCTCTCTCTCTCTCTCTCTTAGACTCTCTACTGAGTGGTATAGAAAGACAACGTCCAGGCTCTCTTTCCTCGGCTATGGGAAATCATAGCCATGCCCCCTCCTTCCCTGCCCTCCCTCGACCCTCAGGTACAGACCACACTGACCTCTTGTCTGATTGGTTGTCTTATGAAATATACTCCTGGTGTCTTCTTCTACCTACATATCTCTCATTTTCTTCCCCATCTCTGGTCCCTCTTTTTCTTTCTCTTTTTCCTTCTCTCTCTTCACGTTTACCTCCTTAGCCAGTAGCACTTTCAAAAACAACTTCACTTTAGGTAAGGCACTAACCTGTACAGTATTTGAAAGTGTGCTGAATGGTTATTCAGCGGAATAGAATAGAAAATAATAGAATAGATTTGGTGGTTGTGCATACTGCATAATTTCCTGTAAAACAGTAGTAAATGTGTATCTCAAGCCTGGCCAGGTCAAGGAGAGACACACTGTACCCTGAGAGGGAGGGAGGGAGGGAGGGAGGGAGGGAGGGAGGGAGGGAGGGAGGGAGGGAGGGAGAGAGAGCGAGAGAGAGAGAGAGAGAGAGAGAGAGAGAGATAACACATTTAAAACTATTTTTAGAGAGTAGCCAATGCTCCTTTCAACGAGGGCCCAATGGTATTCCACCATGCTGTGGTGCAGTAGTGTAGTGAGCTATATGGGTCACAGTTCTAATCATGCACATTGACATTCCAAATAAGTATGCTATGAAGAAGTGTATGATAAAGTAGGCTATGATTCAGTCCAAATCCTGCTGGCTGCTAATACATGTAGCATGCTAAATGTTTATGCAAAGCTAGTATTGCCCCAATAAGGAATTGAGGTTATATTTGCCATATTGGACTGTTGAGGCTATTGCCTGGTCAGGTCATATGGTCAGAAAAACAAATGCATGGGCTGTGTCTGAAATGCACTCTATTACCTATATAGTTCACTACTTTGGCCCTGGTCAAATGTAGTACACTATAGAGGGAATAGGGAGCCATTTCGAACTCACCCCCAGCCTTCCTTATGTCGGCCATCTTTTTGTTGGCTCTCCCAGGTCGTACAGTGGCCTCCTCGGGGGGCTCAGCTCCCTTCAGGGCCTTCCCTAAGTCTCTGAGTGTGGACTTTGGAGGGCTCAGCCAACAGCACAGTCGCAGTGCCCTCAGCGTCGCCCCCCCAGCCCCCGGCCCCAACACACACACAGACCACCAGGACCGCTACGCTGCCCTGTCCCAACTGAACAGTGTCTTCCCTGACACATCACCCGGACCTGCAACTGGACCAGGACTTACAGGTAAGGGTACAAGGAGTGAGTGGGGGGGGGGGGTGTATGTGTGTGTGTGTGTGTGTGTGTGTGTGTGTGTGTGTGTGTGTGTGTGTGTGTGTGTGTGTGTGTGTGTGTGTGTGTGTGTGTGTGTGTGTGTGTGTGTGTGTGTGTATGTGTGTGTGTGTGTGTGCATGTATGTGAGAGACAGAGATAAAAGGTTGTTGTCAGCTACATTGCATAACGTTTATAATTCCCATTGTGCTTTCAGCTCTGAATGCTACACCGCTGGGTTGTAGCAGAATGACTTTGGAAATATGTTTCTGTTTTGATTTAGCAATGCTACTAAATGCTAACATAACTAATGCTAACATAAATGTGCAGGAACAATGCTTTGGGCATGTTTAAACATATATTGTTTTATTCCCATGATTCAATACATACTACTTCTCCCCCAGGCAATCAGATAGGTATTGTTTTTCTGTGTCATAGTTTAATTTGATGAATATAGCGTTGAACTCTAGAGCAGTTGATTTTTTTTTTACACTTTTACACTCAATACATTTACACCTTGACGACTCAAGCTCTCAGAGTGGAAACTTTGCATCCTATGTCTAAGTGATTTAAAGTACTCTTACCACCTAATTACACTTGATCTCTCGAATTAAGCTCCAGCTAAAGCCCTGTGCTTATGGTCTGTCTATTGTTTTAATGTCTGTTGTTAGCACCCCCCGGTGGACTACGCCAGTATAACACGCTCTTTGGGAAGCGCCTGTCCTCCAGTTCTACTCCTGCCAGGTAATGAATGCAATGTCAAGCAAATACACTTAACTTTCATATTAAGTTAACTGACTATGTGTCAACTCTGTACACGTGCATTGCAAATGCGCCGGTCCCAATACAAAAAGATTATTAAAGATGATTTATTTGCTCAGGATATCTGCACACCCTTGGTTTAGTAATTCATGACAGTCCTATACCAGAGCTGGAGACAACTGCAATAGTAAATGGATTGTTTTAGTTTTTTTTTTAATGTTCAAACATGTAGTAATACAATAATACAATAATTCATACCCTTTGACTTAATCCACATTTTGTTACACCCTGAATTTAAAATGGATAAAATATATATGTTCTCTCAACCATCTACACACAATACGCCACAAGAACAAAATGAAAACTTTTTTTTTACACATTTTTGCAAATGCATTGAAAAGGAAGTACGAAAGTATTCATCACCCCTGTGTCAATAAATGTTCGGTAGCGATTACAACTGTGAGTCTTTCTAAGTCTTTAAGAGCTTTGCACATCTGAATTGTACAATATTTGCACATTATTATTTTTTTTTAACTCTGTATCTGTTATAAAGTCACCATTGGCCTCGTGGTGAAATCCCTGAGCAGTTTCCTTCCTCTTTGGCAACTGAGTTAGGAACAACGCCTGTATCTTTGTGTTGACTGGGTGTATTGATACACCATCCGACGTGTAATTAATAACTTCACCATGCTCAAAGGGATATTCAGTGTTTTTTTTACCCATCAGTAGGTGCTGCTCTGTGCAAGGCATTGGATAACCTGGAACACTTATTGACTCAAGACATCTCAGCTTTTCATTTGTAATTCATTTGTAAAAATGTCTAAAAACATTATTCCACTTTGACATTATGGGGTATTGTGTGTAGGCCAGTGATACAACATCTCAATTCAATCCATTTTAAATTCAGGCTGTAACACAGACAACATTTTGAAAAAGTCAAGGGATGTGAATACTTTGTGAAGGCCCTGTATATAGTTGGTCTTCCCTCATCCTCACCTTCCTTCCTTCGTCTTCTTTTCCTTCTTTCTTCAGCTCTCCAGGCGTGGATGCCGTGACGGGATCCCAAACATTTGCAAGTAGGCAGTGTTACAAAAAGATGAATTAATCACGCGGGTGTATATTTCTCATGAAAGATTTTAAAAGACATTACCAAATCCCTTAACCTCTTTGTCTCTCTCTCTCTTGTCTCTCTCTCCCTGTCTCTCTCTCTCTTTGTCTCTCTCTCTCTCGTCTCTCTCTCCCTGTCTCTTTGTCTCTCTGTCTCTCTCTCCCTTTCTCTCTCTCTCTCTCGCTTTGTCTCTCTCCCTCTTTCTCTCTGTCTCTCTACCTCCATGTCTCAGATTTCCCCAACCCGTTCAGCTCCTGTTCCAGCTCTCAGCAGCAGCCTGCCCTCTCTCCCAGTAACCCCTTCCACAGCTCCACCTCAGGAGGTAAGTTTCCCGCAGGGCTAGTGCAATCCAGCGTCCTTGGGGCGTCTCTACCCTAAACCTTAACCCTAACCCTAGTCTTAACCATACCCCTAACCCTAATCTTAACCATAACCCTTACCTAACCCCAACAATTACCTTAACCTTTTGACATTTCAACTTCAATTGGGTAACGTCAGAGTTGGGACGTCCCAAGGGGAAAAGGTCAAGAATGTTCCAGTAACAGTTTACATGAAGGTACTCTTTTAACATGTTAAACTGTATATAAGTAGTTTATAGACCGTGTTCATGAGTTAGTACTGTAGTTTAGACATCATTAACAAGCGGTTCTAATGGAGAATTGAGAATAACATCTGCTCCATGTACAAGGCCCCTGGATTCGCGGTGTATTGGAGGACACAAGATGACACCCCAGTGTTGTGTTTCTTCTAGGTGACTCCAGTGGGTTTGTCGCCTCTCCCACCTCAGTGTTTCCTCCGTCTGCCACCTTCCCAGCTCCCACTACCCAGAATGCATTTCCTCATGAGCATGCCAACAAACAGGAAACCAACGGCAAGTAGAAGTCAACAATCGTTCTATTCTATTCTTCTAAGCTCTGCTCTTTCCTATTCTATTCTGCCAACAGAATTGCGAGAATGTTCTCCAACGATCCAGTACAGGACCACACGAAAATAGCACTTGCCGTTTTGCATTCTGTATATACAAAGTACAGTACATGCTTTGCCAAGAAACACAAAAGTTAGCCAGTAGTGTGGTGTTTGATGGCTGCGCTACCACAGCAGCATGCCATGTCACCCCACAGCTAATGATGATTACCAGCATCTTCCCTCCCCTGCTTACACAACACCAACTCAGTCCCTAAATATAAAGTTACAACCCAGAAATGTTGAATTAGTGATATTGCCATGGTTGGTGGGGCGTTGCCCATTCTAGTAATTATATTTCTTTGTTTACTCTCCCTTTCATGTTGGGTGCTGGTTGATTTCAATGTGTGTTGAATGGCAATTCCCATGTGGTCCTATATTTGTCAGACTAGTATAGTATTTGATGTATTAGTATTTGGTCTTAATGTGTCTCTGGCTTTGGGGGTGTTGTTGTGTTTGTAGGTTTTGCCTCTTTCCCTGCACCGGACTCTCAGCCCAAAGTTCCTTGTCCAATGTCAGTGAACCCATTCACTGTGAGTACCACACTACAGCAACACAACCACAATGAGCATTAAGTGCACTTCAATAGCTTGAGCGGTGTTTGCTGGGGATTTGGATAGGAGCTGCTTAATTATCATGCTGAAGCTTAATTCAACAGGAATGAACGGTTCATTGGTGTTTGAGGGCTTTTCTGGAGTAGTACATTTACAGTAGGAGCTCTCCTTCGCTCTCTCACTCTCCCTCACCATCTCCTTCGCTCTCTCACTCTCCCTCACCTTCTCCTTCACTCTCTCCCTCTCCCTCACCATCTCCTTCGCTCTCTCACTCTCCCAACCTCTTTCCCTCCTTCGCTCCCTCCCTCTCTCAGGGGAATGTTTACCCGAGTAGAGGAATGTCGCGAAACCCTTTCATCTGATCCCGGCGCCCCGGGCTACGACCGACATGGAGGGGTGGACTGAAGACCAGTGAACTTGAAGAGCTGCTGCCATTTCAATGCCCCTTCAGAGAGAGAGAGGGGGGGGGGGGGGGCGTTCATGCAGGCCCCTCTCCCCTCTACGTGTGTGTGTTCGTGCGTGCGCGTGTGGAGTATCTGTACTGTAACGTTTATCCATGGAATGTGTGCATGTGCGTGCCGGTGTGTTTGAGTGTGTGTGTGTGTTTATCACATACCATTTACCAAGGGTGTTTATATGGCAATAGAATCCACCTCAGGGATCTGTGCGTGTCATCACCAAGACGTACACACACACTTACACACTTAAGCTGGGTGTACACTACATGATTTTGGCCCCGATTTAGCTGTCCCAGACAAGATTTTGAGATCGGAGACAAACTGTCGTTGCCTACTCCTTTAATGTGAGCGGGTCAGAGATGCAATCTCAGGGCTACTGATCCCGTCTTTGAGCAGTCCCAGACGTCCCGATATTTTCAAACGTTTGATTTTTGTCGGCACAAGATCTACAATGCTCTTGGAAGTGTGAGATTGTGCATCGACAAGTTCTGAGAATGGTGATCGGAAAGAGCCAATGAGAGCTCGCCAGAGAAGAAGCCAGTTAGATGATGACGTTGTTTCGACTCTCAAGCAGAAGCCATGACTACTAGTATGCATTTGTACTTGCCTTTAATCAAAGCCAAAGTGTCACATTGTTAAACAGCTCTGAAGTTCACAAGCAATGTTATTCCATTCAAAATGTTGGCTAGATATTTCAACTCTGTATGGCAAGCGTGAATGTCTGACTGAAAACGTTTACGAGGCTGCTTTGAGCCACAGCTCGTTCTAGTAACATTAACAATCCAATCACATCATCACGTCAATGTTTTGATGAGACAGCGGGGTGGTACCGAGAATCCTCACGACCAAGTGAAGAATCTTGGCGTGTGTCACCCCCATTTGTGCTACGTTGGCAAGACTAAAAACTACAGGGGAAAAAAGTTTGTTTAATGTGAGAGGCTGAGCGATGTTAGGATTTTAAAAGTCGTGCAGTGTACACCCGACATTAGCTGTTTCTCCCATGTACTGCTTCTGTGCAACAGCAGCCCCATCAGCACGTCAAATCATCATATTTTGCTCACTTTTTGGATACACCTCTGATAAGGACATTGAAAAACTCCCCAAAGCTAGCCAGTCCAGTCAATCAGTGTGTATCAAGTCACAGAATGGAAACATCCCTCTTCAAGGCTTTCAGAGCTGAACAATATGACAAGCGCAAAGAAATTATGACAAGCAAGCATTTGTTTTTCTTAGTGACGGTTATGCCAGCCTTAACACAACATTCTCTTAACGCATGTAGATTGGAAAACATTCAGACAAGCCTGTCCCCCCCCCCCCCCCCCATGTGCTGCGTGCGTATCAGAAGAGGCTGGTGGGAGGAGCTATGGAAGGACTGGCTCATTGTAATGGCTGGATTGTAATCGATGGCACGGAGTCAAACATGTGGTTTCTGTCACAATGAGCCTGTTTTCCTACAGCTCCTCCCACCAGTTTCCTCTGTTGTGTCCGAATGTGGAAAACACATTTCTAATTGTTTTTTTTAAATGTTTTGTTGATTTTTGTAAATCGTTTGTGTTTCAGTCTCAGGCTGCATGCGCTGGGAGGGCTGCAAAGAGGAGATGCTATTGAATGTAAAAGCTGTTTTCAAAACAATAACAGTGTGTTTCATCTCTCCCAGTGATGGACCAAATGTTTCTCGTTCTTTTGGGTGACAACATGGAGGTGAAATTCATTGTCTTTCTTTCTTTCTTTCTCTTTTTTTCAAGAGTTCCATCGAGAAAGTATTTGTAATGAGAAGTGTCCGTGTTCATAAATTCAAATAATATTGGTTGCTTCTTTAAACAGTGTCTAGTTCTTTATTCGTTGTGTGTGTGTGTGTCTCTCTCTCAATTTTTCAATTCAATTCCATTTGCTTTATTGGCATGACTTAACAATGTACATATTGCCAAAGCTTACTTTAAACATTTAAAATATTAACATAATTAATAATAATAATCAATATTGTCAACGGGACAACAGTAACAACAATAACAAAAGGTCAAAATAGCCATACATTTAACAATAACAATAAGCATAGAGGACACATGTTGGTTGGTCTGTCAGACACTGTCCCTAATTTTATGGCAGGCAGCAATGTAGTGCGCTGCCAATCCACAGCTCTCTGCGTCCTCCCCCAACAGGACGGGTAGCCCGTCCTCATCAGAGAGTTCTTTGAAACCTTGAATAAGGGTTTCAAATTTGTGGAAATTACACTCTCTAATTGTTTTATATTTTTTACATTTTGTCAGGAAATGCAGCTCTGTCTCGGGTTCTGCTGAGGTGCAGTGGTTGCACAGCCTTTCCTCTACAGGGAGCCAGGTTTTCCTGTGTCTACCCTTCTCAATGACAAGGCTGTGCTCACTGAGCCTGTACTTCGTCAAGGTTTTTCTAAAGGTTTTGATCAGTAACCATGGTCAAATAGTTATCCACGGTGTACTGTTGATTTAGGGCCAGATAGCACTGCATTTTGTTTTGTGCTTGTGTTTCTCAATAAGTCATGTCGTTTTGTTTTGACTATGTTGTAATTTGGTTTATTCTGATTGATTGGAGGTTCTGGTCCTGAGGCTTCAGTGTGTTAGTAGAACAGGTTTGTGAATTCAGCCCTAGGACCAGCTGGATGAGGGTACTCTTTTCTTTGCTCAGTTCTTGGATTTGCAAGGCTTGGTAATGAATTGAGAGGGGCTCACTGTATTTTAGATGTTTCCAAAACTGAATTGCTATTTTTGTTTGTTTTTATTAATACTAATTTATACTAGCTGTACTAATTTATTTACTAATTCTGCCCTGCATGGATTGTTTGTAGTTTTCCTCTGGACATGTAGGAGAATCTTACAGAACTCTGCATGCAGGGTTTCAATGGGGTATTTGTCCCAAAAGGGTGAAATCTTGTTTTGCAAGTGGACCCAACACCTCGCTGCCACAAAGTGCAATTGGTTCAATGACACATTCAATTAGTTTTAGCCAAATTTGAATAGGTATTTCAATTTGATTTTTTTTTTAATGGTGTAGAATGCCCTGCGTTCTTTCTCTCTCAACTCATTCACTGCATCATTAAGGTGTCCAGTTGAGCTTGTTTTTAAACGTAAGTAGTTGTAGTGTGTGCAGTACTCTATATATGTTGTACCAACTGAGAACTTTGGTTTAACTTCCTGAGATCTAGATCTTCTCTAGAAAATCATAATTTTTCATATTTTTGGGGTATACTGCCAGGGTCCAGGTATGGCAGTACTGCTCTAACATGTCCAGGCTCTGCTGTAGGCCATGTGCTGTGGGTGACAGCAGGTACAGGTAATCTGTGAAGAGCAGGCATTAAACCTCTAAATTGTGGAGACACTATTTTTCTAGAATAGTGGCCATTTCGTTTATGTAAATATTGAAGAGTGCAAGGCTCAGATTCCAACCCAGCTCCTGGTTAAAGAATTAAAGTTATTTTCTTGCCTTTTCTTTTCTCTCTCTCTGTGTGTGAAATGTTTAATTTGTTTCACTAAACGTTTTGTAATACATAACTTGTAACAAACAATTTGGATCATCAAATATTCACCCAAGTAATTCCTTCCTTCTGGCTATCAGTCAATTATGAGTATACTATTGTGACAACATTTAACCACCAGGTGGCGTATGTTCAATAGTTTTCAAACCATGTCCATTTATTTTTTATTTAATGTAACCTTTATTTAACTAGGCAAGTCAATTAAGAATTAATTCGTATTTACAATGCCGGCCTACCAAAAGGCAAAAGACCTCCTGCGGGGACGGGGGCTGGGATTTAATATATATATATATATATATATATAACATATAAATATAGGACAAAACACACATCACGACAAGAGAGACATAAGACAACAACATAGCAAGGCAGCAACACATGACAACATAGCAAGGCAGCAACACATGACAACATAGCAAGGCAGCAACACATGACAACACAGCATGGTAGCAACACAACATGACAACAACATGGTAGCAGCACAAAACATGGTACAAACATTATTGGGCACAGACAACAGCACAAAGGGCAAGAAGGTAGAGCCATATTGCATAATTCTACATCTACAATGTAATAATGAAAATAAAGATGAATCGCTAGGTTGCTAGTTATAATTATTAACTATGTGTAATTAAAATAATACAATAAACAATCTTCATAAATAATACATTCATATGACTGAATCATGTAATTATGCCTATAAACATAATGTAAAATATTCCCATTACAGTTCAATCGATCGCACCAACAGCTGTAAAAAGATTCAACTGAAAAGTTTAATAAAGCCAAATGTGCTCAGAGTTTCCATCATCGGGATGCAATTTGATGAGGGTTGCATTTTTGTTGAGTCTTGAGTGTTGTATTTCTTGTTATGAAATGTCCCAATCGTTCAACCGTGCAGCACATGATGTGATCTTCAAAATAACTTCCAAATTCCACAATATTGGCTGAAGAACACATAGGTATTCCTCTAAGAACCAAACGGGAATTCATTCGATTCGAATTAATCTCTCTCTCTCTCTCTCTCTCTCTCTCTCTCTCTCTCTCTCTCTCTCTCTCTTTCTCTCTCTCTCTCTCTCTCTCTCTCTCTCTCTCTCTCTCTATACTCTGCCTCTCTCTCCCTCTTAAATTATCTCACATACTATGGACAAGTGTTGACTGACAACTTTTCATAGTAGCCCCACGTCTAAGCGAGGGGACAGGAGCGGAGGGGACAGGAGCGGAGGGGACAGCGTTACAGCGAAGTAGTCCGTACACTGCTGCAGCAACAGTACATGGATTAAAGCGCTCTGCCTACTAGCTAAATAGTAGCGATGTGCATTCCGCATCATTTGGCTCCGTTCAGTTTAAAAGAGCCGCATAATTTGCCTCCCAAACGACTCTTCATTGAAACTGTTGGAAAATCGACCTAGAACCACGAAAACATTTGCAAATCTCCAATGCAAAGACAAAATAGTAAGTTACCATTACCCTATGTGAGATCGTGATATGCAAGTTCAACTACATTTTTACCTAGCCAAATTGTTAGATCGCCTGCAAAACGTTTTTTTTTTTTATGCACTGCAAAAATGAGAGTGAACCAGAATGACCGCTATTTATTGTTTCTGCATTCAGAAATCCTCCATCTTCAGATAATGATTGTGTAACTTAGTTGTAAAAGCAGTAGTAAAAGTAGTAGTATGCAAATCAGGGAGCCAAATG
This sequence comes from Oncorhynchus mykiss, assembly GCF_013265735.2. Classification (NCBI taxonomy): domain Eukaryota; kingdom Metazoa; phylum Chordata; class Actinopteri; order Salmoniformes; family Salmonidae; genus Oncorhynchus; species Oncorhynchus mykiss. Next base: position 20,407,415 of record NC_048573.1, on the reverse strand, counting down.
AACGGCGAACGACTCATTCGCGAACGACTCATCACTACTACACAGTAGTAGCAGGCGCTTTCGCGCAGTTGCCGAATGTGCTCGCCTGTGTGTTCGTGCAGAAAACTAAAGGAGAGACTGCTGAGTTGAACAAGGTAGTTATTGCAACGAGAAAGGAAGGGGATATTTAGCTAATCTTTTAAAAGACTAAACTGGACCAGAGGACCTCTCTCCCTTGCATACATGTGTTAAAGGGAGGGAGGGGAACGGCACAGAAGGATGTTTGAATTACCCTCTACAGTTAACTTGCGAGAGTGTTTTTGCTGAGTTGAAAATATTAAGTTTAGGTTCGAGAAAAACAAGGTAACTCGAGCGCAATGGAGAGCCAACCACCCGAGCCGCAAATCTACGAGGACGTTCGAAAGAGCGGCTATCTCCGCAAGCAGAAATCCATGCACCGGCGATACTTCGTGCTCCGGACGGCCTCGGAGAGGGGCCCGGCCCGGCTCGAATACTACGAGAGCGAGAAGAAATTCAGAGGAAAGACACCCGTCCCCAAGAAAGCGCTGGTGCTGGAGACGTGTTTCAACATCAATAAGCGGGCTGATGCCAAGAACAAGCACATGCTAGTGCTGTACACTCGGGCGGAGAGCTTTGCCATCGCGGCAGAAAACGAGGCGGACCAGGACGAATGGTATCAGGCCATGGTGGAGCTGCAATGCAAAAGTAAGTAAGCAAACTACAACGAGCTCTATATGGCTGCCTATCGTTATAACGAAGTGGCCATAGTATTACATCTGAACGTGGCGATGTAGCCCACTGCAGCAATTTGCTCAAATGCAGCTTATAAACACGACACGTGCTGGTTTAATATACCACGACTGTCATTGTTATTAGGCTATTTGTTATTAGGTTATTGTTATTAGGCATTTCAAATATATATATATATATATGGTTATTGTTATTAGGCATTTCAAATATATATATATATATATATGGTTATTGTTATTAGGCTATTTTTAGGACATCCAGAAATGTGCATAACGGGAGTAACTTAACATTGCTCGTCAGCAGCGAGGAACGTCCCACTGCTCACTACCAGCGATGTTTTAAAACATGTCCGCACACGATTTTAGCGTAATAGTTTGAGGCATGCTCTTTGCGTTTTAAAGAAAAGCGATGTCAAAATATATCCATATTACAGTGTGTGGTAGGTTACTGTACTTATTAATGTGTTTTGCTGCATATGGACCATCATTTAAATATGATGTAAAATTACAGTGCATACTTCTTTGCATAATAATTATATTTAGCCAAGGTCCCCCAGAAACGGCAAATCGCATGTTCCAAGTTGCGGTGTGTGCTTATCCTTGCCAACACCCTGAGAACGTTATCATACTTTTTTCCCACACCCTAATAGATAGCCTACTTGCGCCAAAAGTTCACATATGGACCAAAAGCTTGTGGTTTGTACAGGGTTTAGAGACGGGTTAAGCAAGTAGTTTCATTAAAACGTATGTATCAAGAGTAGGCTATATTGGAGACAATGTTCTACAGCCAACCCTCCTCCTGCTTCTTCCTTTGCCGAGTCAACCCTGGCCATTGCGCAAACGCATCCAGATTTTTTGTCATGAGCCTGATTCTCTGTTTACTTAGTATGTACGATAAAAGTATGAACAAAGTATGAACACTCCCTACAGTAAATCGCCAGAGCGTCTGTTAAATTACTAAAATGTAATTATAAACTGGGCGATTCGAGCCCTGAATGCTGATTGGCTGACAGCCGTGGTGTATCAGACTGGTATGACAAAACATTTATTTTTACTGCTCTAGTTACACTTGTAACCAGTTTATAATAGCAATAAGGCACCAATGGGGTTAGTGATATATGGCCAATATACCACCGATAAGGGTTGTATCCAGGCACTCCACGTTGCGTCGTACCTCAGAACAGCCCTTGTGTGGTATTTTGGCCATATACCACACCCCATCGTTCCTTATTGCTTAAATGTATGTTTTTATTTTCTGCTGAGATGACAATATTTGCCAAGACAAGACATCACAGTAGAGGATACACGCAAAACCAACAGCATGAACAAGTTGACACAAGATCCATATTGTTGGATACCTGTGTAGTGTGCACAAGTACCACTAGGCACACTCATCTTCCCTTCAGAGTTTTTTTTTGTATTATTTATTCACATTTGCAATTATGCACATACAGTAACAAAAAGCATCGGTTTTCAATTTATACACGCGTTCAAATCCCTCCTGATATCAGCAGTTGAGCAAACCTTTTGTGCAAACAAAACTATCAAGCCAGTGGCTGACTGTGGCTGCAATCACCCGTTTTTTTTTCTGCAGTCTCATCATGGGAAAGAAAGCTCATAGACCAGTGACGGGGGTGGGGAGGACACATGATGCAATCTTGGGTTCAAGGTACTTACAGCTGACCTGCTGGCCTACGTTATGTAAAAGAGCTGACTACAATGAGGGGGGAAAGTAGGTGCTGCCGCAACCAACAAGAGAGAAAAGCAGAAGCCTCTTACTGTGTTGAACATGTCTTAAACATTCTCCACGGGTAACGGTGATCAAGAGGTTGACATAGAATTGGACCTCTTTTGACTTGGTTAACCTGTGCCTTAAAGTAACTGTCCAGTGTTTCTATGAAATATGGCCTATAATTTAAAAGCATATTATCTGTGTGGGAAGGGTGTGTGTGTACCCCAACAACAGAATGGTGTGGGAATATACCAGTCACTAAAATTATTCATGCGAGTAGACCGTTGATTGGCCAGGTCACCCTACTCTAGAATGGTGATTGGCCAGCTCATCTCCCCTCAGGAGTATGATATCTTACTCGATTAGAAAATAGCGAGCATTTTTTAAACGGCCTGTTGGAGATACAATTTTGAGGTGGGTTTTTAAAGTATTTTTTCCCCCTAAAATGTATTCTTTGGCCACAGATAGTACCGTAGGACAACTTTATTTAGATATAAGTCGACAACATTATTTGGGTATAAGTCAACAACATTATTTGGATATGAGTTAACAGAATATGAACTTTTAAAATTAGATTTTCACTGGACAGTTACTTTAACTAATGTCTTAGGCCTATGACCTGTGCAAAGGGGTCCAGGCTGTCTCGGGCTTTAGTTGGCCCTATGAACAGATCTAAGATCAGTTTTCCCTACTCCAGTCCTAACTGTAACCAATTGGGCACCAAAAACAGCAACAATATGTTTACATTTACATTTTAGTAATTTAGCAGACGCTCTTATCCAGAGCAATTAGGGTTACGTGCCTTGCTCAAGGGCACACCGGCAGATTTTTCACCTAGTCAGCTCAGGGATTCGAACCAGCAACCTGTCAGTTACTGGCCAACACTCTTAAACGCAATGCTATCTGCCGTGCATATGTTATATGCAATAGGTTACATACAGTGCCTTCAGAAGGTATTCATCCCCTGGACATTTTACTCATTTTGTTGTGTTAGACCCTGAATTTAAAGATTTTTCGTCACTGGCCTACACACAACACCCCGTAATGTTAAAGTGGATTTATTTTTATTTTTACAAATGAATAAAAAATGAAAAGCTGAAATGTCTTGAGTCAGTAAGTATTCAATCCCTTTGTCATGGCAAGCCTAAATACATTCAGGAATAAAAATGTGCTGAACAAGTCACATGATAAGTTGCATTTACTCACTCTGTGTACAATAATAGTGTTTAACATGAAAAACTACCTCATCTCTGTGTCCCACATACAGTGCATTCAGAAAGTATTCAGCCCTCTTGACTTTTTCCACATTTTGTTACTTTACAGCTTTATTCTAAAATGGATTAAATTGATTTTTTTCCCTCATCAATCTACCCACAATACCCTATAATGATAAAGCAAAAACAGGTTTCAACCGGAAATATCACATTTACATAAGTATTCAGACCCTTTACTCAGTACTTTGTTGAAGCACCTTTGGCAGCGATTACAGCCTTGAGTCTTCTTGGGTATGACGCTACAAGCTTGGCACACCTGTATTTGGGCAGTTTCACCCATTCTTCGGTGCAGATCCTTTCAAGCTCTGTCAGGTTGGATGAGGAGCGTCGCAGCACCGCTATTTTTAGGTCTCTCCAGAGATGTTCTAATGGGGCTCTGTCCGGGCCACTCAAGGACATTCAGAGGCTTGTCCCGAAGCCATTCCTGCGTTGTCTTGGCTGTGTGCTTAGAGTCGCTGTCTTGTTGGTGAACATTCGCCCCAGTTTGTGGTCCTGAGTGCTCTGGAGCAGGATTTCACTAAGGATCTCTCTGTACTTTACTCCGTTCATCTTTCTATCGATTCTGACTCGTCTCCCAGTCCCTCAGTCCCTGCCGCTGACAAATATCCCCACAGCATGATGCTGCCACCACCATGCTTCACCTTAGGGATGGTGCCAGATTTCCTCCAGACGTGACGCTTGGCATTCAGGCCAAAGTGTTCAATCTTGGTTTCATCATACCAGAGAATCTTGTTTCTCATGGTCTGAGAGTCTTTTAGGTGCCTTTTGGCAAACTCCAAGTGGACTGTCATGTGCCATTTACTGAGGAGTGGCTTCTGTCTGCCCACTCTACCATAAAGACCTGATTGGTGGAGTGCTGTAGAGATGGTTCTCCTTCTGGAAGGTTCTTCCATCTCCACAGAGGAACTCTGGAGCTCTGTCAGAGTGACCATTGGGTTCTTGGTCACCTCCATGACCAAGGTCTTTCTCCCCCGATTGCTCAGTTTGGCCGAGTGGCCAGCTTTAGGAAGAGTCTTGGTAGTTCCAAACTTCTTCCATTTAAGAATGATGGAGGCCACTGTGTTCTTGGGGACCTTCAATGCTGCAAAAGATTTTTGGAATTATTCCCCAGATCTGTGCCTCAACACAATCCTGTCTCGGAGATCTACGGACAATTAGTTTGACCTCATGGCTTGATTTTTTTCTCTGACATGCATTGTCAATTGTGGGACCTTATATAGACAGGTGTGTGCCTTTCCAAATCATGTCCAATTAATTTAATTTACTGCATGTTGACTCCAATCAAGTTGTAGAAACATCTCAGGGATGATCAATAAAAACAGGATGCACCGGAGCTCAAGTTCGAGTCTCATAGCAAAGGATCTGAGTACTTGCAGTTGAAGTCGGAAATGTACATACACCTTAGCCAAATACATTTAAACTCAGTTTTTCACAATTCCTGACATTTAATCCAAGTAAAAATTCCCTGTCTTAGGTCAGTTAGGGGCACCACTTTATTTTAAGAATGTCAAAATAATAGTAGAGAGAATTATTTAGTTCAGCTTTTGTTTCTTTCATCACATTCCCAGTGGGTCAGAAGTTTACATACACTCAATTTGTATTTGGTAGCATTGCCTTTAAATTGTTTAACTTGGGTCAATCGTGTCGGGTAGCCTCCCACAAGCTTCCCACAATAAGTTGGGTGAATTTTGGCCCATTCCTCCTGACAGAGCTGGTGTAAGTGAGTCAGGTTAGTAGGCCTCCTTGCTCGCACACGCTTTTTCAGTTCTGCCAACACATTTTCTATAGGATTGAGTTCAGAGCTTTGTGATGGGCACTCCAATACCTTGACTTTGTTGTCCTTAAGCCATTTTGCCACAACTTTGGAAGTATGCTTGGGGTCATTGTCCATTTGGAAGACCCATTTGCGACCAAGCTTTAACTTCCTGACTGATGTCTTGGGATGTTGCTTCAATATATCCACATAATTTTCCTTCCTCATGATGCCATCTATTTTGTGAAGTGCACCAGTCCCTCCTGCAGCAAAGCACCCCCACAACATGATGCTGCCACCCCCGTGCTTCACGGTTGGGATGGTGTTCTTCGGCTTGCAAGCCTCCCCCTTTTTCCTCAAATTATAATGATGGCCATTATGGACAAACAGTTCTATTTTTATTTCATCAGACCAGAGGACATTTCTCCAAAAAGTACGATCTTTGTCCCCATGTGCAGTTGCAAACCGTTGTCTGGCTTTTTTGTGTCCGTTTTGGAGCACTGGCTTCATCCTTGCTGAGTATAGGACTCATTTTACTGTGGATATAGATACTTTTGTACCTGTTTCCCCCCGCATTTTTACAAGGTCCTTTGCAGTTGTTCTGGGATTGATTTGCACTTTCACACCAAAGTACGTTCATCTCTAGGAGATAGAACGCGTCTCCTTCCTGAGCAGTATGACGGCTGCGTGGTCCCATGGTGTTTATACTTGCGTACTATTGTTTGTACAGATGAACGTGGTACCTTCAGGCTTTTGGAAATTGCTCCCAAGGATGAACCAGACTTGTGGAGGTATACCAATGTTTTTCTGAGGTCTTGGCTGATTTCTTTTGATTTTCCCATGATTTCAAGCAAAGAGGCACTGAGTTTGAAGGTTGGCCTTGAAAGACATCCACAGGTAAACCTCCAATTGACTCAAATGATGTCAATTAGCCTATCAGAAGCTTCTAAAGCCATGACATCATTTTCTGGAATTTTCCAAGCTGTTTAAAGGCACAGTCAACTTGGTGTATGTAAACTTCTGACCCACTGGAATTGTGATAGAGTGAATTATAAGTGAAATAATCTGTCTGTAAACAATTGTTGGAAAAATTACTTGCACACAGTAGATGTCCTAACTGCCTTGCCAAAAATGATCAAGAAATTTGTGGAGTGGTTGAAAAACGAATTTTAATGACTCCAACCTAAGTGTATGTAAACTTCTGACTTCTACTGTATATAAATAAAGTATTTAGTTTTTTTAGGTTTAATACATTTACAAACATTTCTATAACCCTGTTTTTGCTTTGTCGTTATGGGGAATTGTGGGTAGATCGATGAGTAAAACAATACATTTAATCATTTTAAAAATAAGGCTGTAACGTAACAACACGTGGAAAAAATCAAGGGGTCTGAATACTTTCCAAATGCACTGTACAATTAATTACCTGTAAGGTCAGTCAATCAAGCAGTGAATTTCAAACACAGATTCAATCACAAAGACCAGGGAGGTTTTCCAATGCCTCACAAAGAAGGGCACCTATTGGTAGATGGGTAAAAAAAAGCAGACATTGAATGATCATGATGAAGTTATGAATTACACTTTGGATGGTGTATCAATACACCCAGTTGCTACAAAGATACAGGTGTCCTTCCTAACTCAGTTGCCGGAGAGGAAGGAAACCTCCACAATACTAACCTAATTGACAGAGTGAAAAGGAAGCCTGTACAGAATAAAAATATTCTAAAACATGCATCCTGTTTGTAACAAGGCAGTAAAGTAATACTGCAAAAAATGTGGCAAAGCAATTAACATTTTGTCCTGAATACAAAGTGTATGTTTGGGGCAAATCCAATACAACACATTACTTAGTACCACTCTCCATATTTTCAAGCATAGTGGTGCCTGCATAATGTTATGGGTGTGCTTGTAATCGTTAAGTACTGGAAAGTTTTTTCTGGATAAGAAGACACGGAATGGAGCTAAGCACAGGCAAAATGTTAGTGGAAAACCTGGTTCAGTCTGCTTTCCACCAGACACTGGGAGATTAAGTCACCTCTCAGCAGGACAATAACCTAAAACACAAGGCCAAATCTTAGCTGGAGTTGTTGACTCAAGAGGTTGAATACTTATCAAATCAAGATATATTAATGTTAGAATTTTTCTTCCACTTCACAGAGTATTTTGTGTAGATCGTTGACAAAAAAAAAATACAATTGATCCCACTTTGTAACAGAACAAAATGTGGAAAAAGTCAAGGGGTGTGAATACTTTTTGACGTCACTGTAGGCCTCACTGATCCTGGATCTATGTCAACAGTTTCTCCCCCACACACAGCACTACGCATGGAGTGGGTATGGGATGTGGTTGCCAGATTAGGGAGACCGGGAGCAGGGAGGGAGAAGAGAGGGAGGAGAGGGGGTGTTTCTCACTCTCTGTAGTTGTCAGCCAATAAACAATCGGCAGAGCAAACCAAATAAACGACCCTGTCGACTCTTCGTCTGGTCAAACATTTTGACATCTGTCTTTTGGCATATCTTGTGTCAATTGTGTCACTGAATTCTCTGTTACTGAATGACAGCTTAACTCAACATTGCTCAGAATGCTGCCACCCTCTCCTCCTGTTTGTTTAGTGTTGTGTTATAAGCGTAAATCTATTTTCTCTGACTGGTCTGAAGTTTAGACATTTCTCAGTCAACCCCAGCCCCAGCCAGCTACATCAATCTACACCCATACGGCTCATATTGCATATAGGGTCTAGCTCATGCGGTTTCAACATTTTCCATCTCTTTCATGCAGACGTTTGACAAAATAATTTTTGAGGTGTATGAGGCCACCTTGTGTGCACACCCACTCACACACAACCCTTGGGATTCCAACCCATATAGAGTAAACGGGTATATCATACAGTGCTTGGAAGAGTCGACAACAAGCTCCTCCCATTTTAAATGATGCCATTGGAAAAATGGGCGGAGTCTCTGTGTCAGTGACCATCTAGTCTTCGGGGTTTCCGTCCAGTAAGCTGAAAGTGTATGGGGGTAACGTGAACCCCCACTTGTACAGTTGGGAGGGCAGAAGGATTCACACCCACCCAGATACCTTTTCAGTCGAGCAAATACTGTGCTGCTGCCACTTTCAAGTCAAGTCAGTCTCCTTGATCCTATAGCAGTGCTTGGTGACATGCTATGGCTTGAACTGAGATTTTGAGCCAAAGCTGACACATTGAGAGGTAGCTACAGTATTACGTCACAGTGCTACATTATTATTGGCAGTGTATGTGAGAACAGGGGCTACAATGGAGAGAAATGCATTCTCTCTCTCTCTCCACACACACACACACACACACACACACACACACACACACACACACACACACACACACACACACGGCATATGTTTTACTATCCTTGTGGGGACTTAAAATGAACCCCTAACCCTAATTGTAACCCAAACCTTAACCCCTAACTCTCATTGTAACCCTAACCCTTACCCATAACTCTCATTGTAACCCTAACCCTTACCCATAACTCTCATTGTAACCCTAACCCTTACCCATAACTCTCATTGTAACCCTAACCCTTACCCATAACTCTCATTGTAACCCTAACCCTTACCCATAACTCTCATTGTAACCCTAACCCTTACCCATAACTCTCATTGTAACCCTAACCCTTACCCATAACTCTCATTGTAACCCTAACCCTTACCCATAACTCTCATTGTAACCCTTACCCATAACTCTCATTGTAACCCTAACCCTTACCCATAACTCTCATTGTAACCCTTACCCATAACTCTCATTGTAACCCTAGCCCTTACCCATAACTCTCATTGTAACCCTAACCCTTACCCATAACTCTCATTGTAACCCTAACCCTAACCCATAACTCTCATTGTAACCCTAACCCTAACCCATAACTCTCATTGTAACCCTAACCCTTACCCATAACTCTCATTGTAACCCTAACCCTTACCCATAACTCTCATTGTAACCCTAACCCTTACCCATAACTCTCATTGTAACCCTAACCCTTACCCATAACTCTCATTGTAACCCTAACCCTTACCCATAACTCTCATTGTAACCCTTACCCATAACTCTCATTGTAACCCTAACCCTTACCCATAACTCTCATTGTAACCCTTACCCATAACTCTCATTGTAACCCTAGCCCTTACCCATAACTCTCATTGTAACCCTAGCCCTTACCCATAACTCTCATTGTAACCCTAACCCTAACCCATAACTCTCATTGTAACCCTAACCCTAACCCATAACTCTCATTGTAACCCTAACCCTTACCCATAACTCTCATTGTAACCCTAACCCATAACTCTCATTGTAACCCTAACCCTTACCCATAACTCTCATTGTAACCCTAACCCTTACCCATAACTCTCATTGTAACCCTAACCCTTACCCATAACTCTCATTGTAACCCTAACCCTTACCCATAACTCTCATTGTAACCCTAACCCTTACCCATAACTCTCATTGTAACCCTAACCCTTACCCATAACTCTCATTGTAACCCTAACCCTTACCCATAACTCTCATTGTAACCCTAACCCTTACCCATAACTCTCATTGTAACCCTAACCCTTACCCATAACTCTCATTGTAACCCTAACCCTTACCCATAACTCTCATTGTAACCCTAACCCTTACCCATAACTCTCATTGTAACCCTAACCCTTACCCATAACTCTCATTGTAACCCTAACCCTTACCCATAACTCTCATTGTAACCCTAACCCTTACCCATAACTCTCATTGTAACCCTAACCCTAACCCATAAGCTTAAAATATCCTTTGTCCCACAAGGGAGAATTTTGTTTGTTTAACTATCCTTGTGGGGACTTTGGGGGATTTCCTGTACCCATGAGGAGCCCACACACACACACACACACACACACACACACACACACACACACACACTATCCGTGCTGCGTTCTGGGAAACTCACCTGGAGCAACCAGGGACTGCCTTCATCTTAATATCTCGCAGGCCATCTCCCTCCCCCTGCTAACCCGTAACTTTCACAAATACAGTCCAGCTGCCATGCAGAGACCGAGAGAGATATTGAGATCTTGATTTGTTCAGCTGGGTCCAGGGGGGCCATATGGCCAGTAAATACAGTATCAAGCTGTAAGAGAAGCTTATTTACCAAACTATTTATATTCACTGTATCAAGGCTGAAGTAGGGTATTAGAAGTATGGAGCATCATCGTTTGCCAGGCAAATAAAGTCCTCTGGCTCACAAGCCACCTCAAGAACTGTTGTTAGACCTAGTAAACAATGAAGCAGTGTAAACTGGAGATGAGAGATGAGATACACGGCACTGTTAAGCCAGGCGCCAGGCAGGGGAACTGTGCGCGCGCGCACGCACGCACACACACACACACACACTAGGAGGTAAACCGCTCATTAAACTATAGTGTCATACACAACCAGCAAGCCACAACCCAGAACAAAGGCCCTTCCAGGTCTGTCTCGATGATAAACAGCTACTAAGCTCTGATCTACAGTCAGTGTTCCCTTTTGGCCTCACATGAACCACAGATATATTCACTGGTGTATGATCCACTAACCCCATATTAGCTCTGATCTACAGTCAGTGTTCCCTTTTCACTTCATATAACAGACATGACTGTTATCTAACACTCTGACTCTATATCAGTGCAAGCCAAGACACCACTTCACCCATGTGGATACACTTGTCTCAAGGCATGGCTGTAGTGTAGTATTTATACCCAGCCCTTGTCTCCCAGTCATCCAGGCAGGCGGTATGATCCGGACCTCACCGGTGGCCGCCTCGGCCGGGGAGGCGATTAAAAGTTAAACCCAGTTAAACTGCTGCTCATCTCCCTAATTAGACCGTAATTGTTGTCTCCGGGTCGGCCTGACTCGGCGCTGCCCGACGGGGACAACAGGATGGTGGGTGTGAACCGGAGCTAGCTTAGCCTAGAGCTATTTTGGCCGCTAAGACCCGGGGCCTGTGTCACAAATGGCACCCTATTCCCTATGTAGTGCACTACCTTTGACCAGAGCCCGGGTCAAAAGTGATGCACTACATAGGAAATAGGGCACCATTTGGGATGCCGCCTGAGTAAGCACTGTGAGCTGGACCCTCCCTCCTCCTTCTCACATTAGCCACAGGGCCACGGGGTCATTTCCTATGCAGAAAATAGTTGACACCCATTAACACCCTGTAATTTCATTCAACATGTAGGGCTAGCCCGTGTTTTGCTGGGCAGGTAGATCCCCTGTTGCACAATAGACCCATGTTCTCTCTCAACAGTCAGCTACTGTAAAACGTCAGCCCAAAGGCTTGGCTCGACATTTAGGCTTGAGAGTGATCAATTTAAATCCCCTACACGTGCTTCATATGCATGTTATATGTGCAACAAGCGCGATTTATCCCAAGGATAGTCGGTAAGTGGCCCATAATTTGATTGACATGAGGGAAAGGCTGAGAGAGGAACACAATCGATCACGTCGATGAGCATGCATAGAAACCTTTTTATGGCGATATTGATCTGCTGGTTGATAGCTAACCACCAGCTCACCGCACGCTGCTGCAGGACCAGGTCAATGGGTTCATCTCAGTGGTGAATGAATTGGACTTCTGCAGCTGCATTGGCATGAAGAAAACTGGACAGGCTCCAGTAAATTCCATTGGTAGTCCTCCTCTGCTATATTACTTTGGCTTATCTTGTACTTTTGGCTGAGTGATGAAGACTAGGAGACGAGAATAGACCGCCTCTTCTGGTATGCACCTGGTGTGTGTCCTCCTCCAGCGCAGTCTTCTTCCGTTAGTGGTTCTGTGAGCACACAAGAGCCTTGACGTGGCGCTCTTTAATGATGGCTGCCAGGTTGACGAGGCTGTTGTGAAGACCGACCAGCACGCTAGCTAACCTTCACGCTCACTTTCATGTGGTGCTTTAGCAATGACAAATCTGGATGCCTCACTGATAATTGTGTGCGTGTGTGTGTGTGTCTTCATAACGCACACCATATGTGCGAACTGAGCCTTAGGGAGGTGGTGGTGTTGTGTACGTGTTGTGTTTTTTCCTCCGGGGGGGCCGGGAGAGAGGGGGATGGATAATGAGGGAGTGGGAACGGAGGAGAGGTGGGGGAATAGAGGAAACAGACTGGGACACTCGGCAGTAAGGGAGATACTTTCTGGAGGGGACCCACGGTTTTATTGACACACACAGACACACACACACACACTAGACACAGCTGTCCTGTGTCTCTCCGCACTGGTAACTCAGGGTGATGGCGAGAGATGAGGGGGAGAGATAGCCGAGCAGGCAAGATGGTAAGCGAAGGGACTTCAGGCCTCAGATGTCCAGCTTGTTGGCTTCTTTAGTGACGTATTTTAGAGTGTTGTGGCATGCTAGGGCACTGGGGTCAGCGGCATGAAACAAGGCCTAGTGGGAAAAGGATCTTTCCATGCCAGCTCTAGCTTTCAGTGATTAGCTGAGTGCATTAGCGAAACTAGGAGAGATAACGTTTTTACGCCTAGCACTCAAAGATATCGATCCCCTCCATGAATCTGATGAGATTGGAATGTAAAAATCCACAAAAAGCGATGGGGGGCGGGGGCGCCACACGGTTTGGGAACCCCTGCCCTACTTCATAAAATGATCATACGAACAGTACAGTAGGCTACTTCACACCAAAAAAATAGGTTCTAAATGTAACCTAAAGAGACTTTTTGGTCAAATGAAAGTTGAGAAACTAAACCCTCAACTTCACTACAGCGTCTGACCAATAAAATAGACTATACATTATGCAACACTACTGAATCCTACCAGACATCACACATGAAGCCTACCTGCCAACTGAGGGCTACTCCAAGGCACACTGTCCATACTGAACCTACATGTCAGAGTTGAGGGCATTTCCATGGAAAAGGATCCATGAGCACCAACATGTGAAGCTCATAGGAGCATATCAAGTCGGGGGTCAGATGAAATGAAATCTACGTCTATCTTTTTTAGAAACTGGAATAAGCAAAGGCTTTGATTTCTTGTCAAACAGATGGAGAACGGGTCATAGGAAACATCCAGACCGAAAAAGTATTTAAAGGTGTTAGAATTACATCGAAACACAATAATGTAAAACTAAAGACTTCTGGCAACTAATATCAGCACTTACTGATATTTAGTTAAGGATATATATTTTTTCCTTCTGTAAGTTTAAAGGGACACTTCAGGATTTTGGAAACGAAGCCCTTTATCTACTCCCCAGAGCCAGATGAGCTTGTGGATAAAAATCGTATGTCTCTGCGTGCAGTTTGATGGAAGTCGCTAACTAGCATTAGCGCATTTGCTAACTAGTGTTAGCACAAAGACTGGAAGTCTATGGTAACTGCTAGCATGCTAGTAGATACCATAGCCTTCCAGACAATGGCCTAACACTAGTAAGTGCATTGGCTCGCGAAACTACCTCTTAACTTCCTTCATACTGGATCCATTGCCAAAATCCCGAACAATACCTTTATGAAACATTGCCTTGTGCCTTGAAATTCAGTAACCAAAAACCCCACACAGATCATTAAGATATTTTCAAAATGTTCTCCCTTTTGAGGAGGGAGGATCATGAAATTTCACAAAAGTAATGAGTAAAGGTAGACCTATCAATTAGTTGTAGTATTTTTATGTTAATTAACTATTAAGTAATAAAAGTGAAATTCTGTACCTATTATTCTGAAATTCTATTAATGATTTGGTAACGGAATTTCTGCAATTTAATTGGATACAAGGAGAAATTGTAGTGGTCACAAACCACAGTTGGGTCACCTGCTACAGTCCTTCCTTCCACTGGCATACTGTTATGTTCAGCTCTTTACCGTTTTCTTTCTCTTTCTGTGGTCATTTCCAAACGCCTGAAAGTACCATGTTCATCTGTACAAACAATAGTACGCAAGTATAAACACCATGGGACCACGCAGCTGTCATACCGCTCAGGAAGGAGACGCGTTCTGTCTCCTAAAGATGAATGTACTTTGGTGCGAAAAGTGCAAATAAAATAAAATAAAGTGGTGATCCTGACTAACCTAAGGCAGGGAATGTTTACGAGGATTAAATGTCAGGAATTGTGAAAAACTGAGTTTAAATGTATTTGGCTAAGGTGTACGTAAACTTCCGACTTCAACTGTACACACGCACACACAGGTGCGCGCATGTGCAAAGGACAAACAGCTGTTACGACCCCCAATAAAGGCCGGGCTGAGCTGGAGCAGGAGGAAGCAGGGGGAATACCGTAGTGCCTTGGAGCCAACAAGTCATAATCACACCTTAAGTCATATAATGGCCTGTGGAGAGATTCCCAGCAAGACATATTAGTCTACTGTATATGCTTATACTCGTCTTGAGGGGGTAGAGAAGGGTGCAGTTAATAAAGTATGCATGAATAGTGCAGTGTGTGTGTTCTGGACTTCACACTGCAGTTGGTGGTAGCCATACGTGAAGCTGAAAGTTGTCATAAGGTTGTAGTTAGGTTATAATACGTGACCTATCTTGTATGAATAGAGTAGTGTGTCAGAGTGTGTTCAAACTGCAGTGTGTTACATCCATTAATCACATGTTGAACTGAATGTTTCCATAATTTGTATTTATTTTTATTTTACCTTTATTTAACTAGGCAAGTCAGTTAAGAACAAATTCTTATTTTCAATGACGGCCTAGGAACAGTGGGTTAACTGCCTGTTCAGGGGCAGAACGACAGATTTGTACCTTGTCAGCTCGGGGATTTGAACTTGCAACCTTTCGGTTACTAGTCCAACGCTCTAACCACTACAAATCTGTCGTTCTGCCCCTGAACAGGCAGTTAACTGACTTGCCTAGTTAAATAAAGGTAAAATAAAAATAAATAAAAATGATGGAAACATTCAGTTCAACATGTGATTAATGGATGTAACACACTGCAGTTTGAACACACTTTGCCGTAAGGTTGAGGTACAGAAACGATGGGCTATATGAATAGAGTAGAAAGTGCTCTACTTATCCTGCAGTTTGGCTGTAGCCACAGACTAGCCACGTGGAAAAGCCATTTGAAGCTGAATGTTGCGATAAGGTTGCCCTACAGTTGTCTTGCTAGCTGGAACCGTCTGCTGTTCACCCAGAGAGGTGCTCCTTGTAGCCCTGGAGCACAGGGTCACTTTGACGCCGTCTTCGCCATCCTGTAGTCTTATGAATCATCCAAGACCGCTGCTGAGGGCTTTGGGAAATGACCGCTGTGTGTGCGTGAGGGCTAAGCTCGTTTGCAGTGTTATGTACCCCCCCCCCCCCCCACACCCCTGTCCCTCTGTCCTTGTGCTGGACCTGACTGCACGGCCACCCCACTGGGTTTTCATTGCGTGAGCTAAAGGCCTTGCTCTTTCTCCACCGCTGGCTCTGTTAGTAACACTCTGCCAGGGAGAGGTCCCTTAGGGGACAACCAGTCACATCTAGAATTCACACACTTCTGTACACCTCCTACTTCTGGAACGTCTGAAAGAGGTTGGTACGATGGCAGGTTGGGTAGCTGAGATGGATATTATGGCCACTTTAAGGCGACGATAAGTGCAGCAGTGGAACCATGTACGCAGAGAGTCGGGAAGCACGTTCAGGGAGCGAATACATTCAAATAAATAAATGAGCAAAACAAGAAACACAAACAGCGCGCCGTCATGAAAAACAGGAACAATGACTGGAGAGGAAACCAAAGGAAGTGACATATAAAGGGCAGGTAATTAAGGAGGTCATGGAGTCCAGGTGAGTGTCATAATGCGCGTAACGCTGGTGACAGGTGTGCGCCCTAACGAACAGCCAGGTGACCTACGAGGCCGGAGAGGGAGCACACGTGACAAGCTGATGCGTTTAACTGAGCTAGCGGGCTGCTCTGACTGCTGCAGACGGCGTGTGTGGGTGCGTGTGCACGTGCACTCCGTGCGTGCGTATCACTAGCAGGTGTAGGAGGGAAAACGGTGGCCTTGCAAGACCCGAGATCAAAGAAGGCTGTTGTGGGGTTGAAGTGGGAAACTTGACGCTCGGCTGATTTCTAAGGATGTATTCATAACAAGCAACACAGGGCTGCTTCGCGGATAGCTGAGGAGTTGTTGGGGATAAAAGAAACGCCCGGTTGAGCGGTATTTGGCCTGGGGATCTGAGGCCGTGCGTGGGAAGGATGGTCAGCGGAGGGGGATTGTAAGATGGTGACAGGGAGAGATAGTGTGAAGGAAGGATGGCGGATCTATTTTGACTTCCATTATTACCCTTCAAGTCAAGTTTCTGTCGTCACTCAGTAGATCCCGGAAAGTCTACGTCTTTTCCTTCCTCGTGTTTCATTCATTCTTTAACTTCTGCTTTCATTTTTCTCAAGGACCTTTTGTTTTCCTTCTGCATTCCCTCATCTGTCTCAGTCCCTCTGCCTCAAAATCTACAAAACACATTTTTCTGGTGGTAAATCTTTATGCAGCTGGCAACAACACACACACACACACACACACACACACACACACACACACACACACCCACCCACCCAGACAGCGGTCGATTAAATAGTCGTGCTTGGCTTAGAGTGACTCATCTAATGCAGAGGACATACATCGGACACAGCCAATGGTCTACGTTGTTTTCCATTTGTTTGGTACCATTGATTCCATTCCAGCTATTACAATGAGCCCGTCTTCCTACAGCTTCTCTCACCAGACTCCTCTGTCTGGCATAACAGCTATTCTGGTGTGCCTTGATGTCCTGGTTCATCATCCATTTAGCGGTAAGAAAGCCAGAAGAACATACACACGCAGGTTTCCCATTCCACGGCCACAACTGAATGTTTTGGAAGCGGGGAGTGGAAATGTTAGTCATAACAGATGGTCGAGTCTGTCGTCGTTTTGTTTTTGCGTTCGTGCCGGAGGTTTTTGTCCATACACGTGGTTGTGATTATTGGGTTAAACAGAAGGCACGGGAGAGACAGAGGAACACATGCTTCCCTGCACCTAATTGATACCACTTCATGTATGTGCGCGAGCACATACACACAAACATGCACACGTGCACAGTCCAGTATGATAATGTTGGAGGCTATGGAGAAGTAAGGGCTTTCTTGTGTTTGGTTGAAGTTGACAGAGGTGCCTCTAAGAGCTATCAGTCTAAACATCTAAGCATTTAGGCCTAGTCTTAAAGCGAGTGTGGGTCGTATGCTTGCGAAGGATTCATTGACACCCATTCTTATCTATGAAAGCCGTTATTAAACACATGTTCTGGTCCCCTTACCTACCACTGATATTAACAGAGGACTTCACTGTTCAGTATTCAGTGAGCGACCTGTAAATGAGGGTCTACTGTAACCAAACCTTATACAGTAAATGAAACATTTTTTTCTATGGGGTTGTAATGTATTCAGAACGTCTCAAACCTGCAAACGCCAACCAGGTGTATGGAAAAGAAGTCGTCCTAAGGGCTACAGAGATGGGCGGGATGGATGGTAAATTATCGACACCGACCATACCGATCACTTATCGCAGGCATTTTGCTGATATCGTTCTTCACAACAAGTAGCCTGTTCTACAGAAATTAAGTTTGTAATTAAAGAAGTTTGCTAATGCGGGTGATCGTTATTGGGACAATTGATGGCAACAACCATCAAACTAGTAACAGTAGTTTAAAGGATAATAAGAAAAGAGGAGTGGTGCACATGAATGTTATGAACCTTTTGTTCAATTTATCGTTATCACATCAGTTCAGACAGTTTATCACGATGTGGATTTTTGTCAATATCGCCCAGCTCTAATCCGCAGGAAGTCAGTCGCCTGTAGGCGTTGCAAGTCAGGTAAAAGACAGGCTAGTCTTTTTGTTTTCAGTCATTGTCCTTTTGAAGTGCCTGAATCCTCAACCGTTTACATTTTTCATGCGTGTGTGTGTGTGTGTGTCTGTGTGTGTGTGTGTGTGTGTGTGTGTCTGTGTGTGTGTGTGTGTGTGTGTGTGGCCACCGAGTTGAAACATGCAGCTGCATGAAGAGCAGGACTCACAAGCCCGCTGTGGATTGTTCAGAATTTGTTAAAACACTAGATATCAGCACAGTTTGCATAACAGCGGAGGCTTAATCGTGTGTGCTGGGTAAATAGTGGTGCTTTCACCTCACATTCCCTCGTAACTGAGGCACGACGGTCATGTTGGTCTGTTTTTATCTCTATATTCCCTGTATCCGCCCACCTGTTTTAATCTCTATATTCCATCCCTCTATCCGCCCACCTGTTTTTATCCCTCTATCCGCCCACCTGTTTTTATCCCTCTATCCACCCACCTGTTTTTATCCCTCTATCCACCCACCTGTTTTTATCTCTCTATCCACCCACCTGTTTTTATCTCTCTATCCACCCACCTGTTTTTATCTCTTTATCCACCCACCTGTTTTTATCCCTCTATCCACCCACCTGTTTTTATCTCTCTATCCACCCACCTGTTTTTATCTCTCTATCCACCCACCTGTTTTATCTCTTTATCCGCCCACCTGTTTTTATCTCTCTATCCACCCACCTGTTTTTATCTCTCTATCCACCCACCTGTCTCTCAATCTCTATATAAAACACTTCTCTCTCTCTCTCTCCTCTATATCCATCCCTTCTGTCCTCCTTTCCAGGTAAGGTGGCTAGTACCGACACCGGTCCGGGAGGGGACTACGGTGTACCCACCCCAGGCCCAGCCTTCAAGGAGGTGTGGCAGGTCAAGGTGTGGCCAAAGGGGCTGGGCCAGGCCAAGAACCTGGTGGGTGTCTACCGGCTGTGCCTGACTGAGAAGACGGTCAACTTCGTCAAGCTTAATTCAGACGCCGCAGCCGTGGTCCTGCAACTGATGAATGTGAGGCGCTGCGGTCACTCCGAGAACTTCTTCTTCGTGGAGGTTGGTCGTTCCGCGGTCACGGGCCCCGGGGAGTTCTGGATGCAGGTGAGATGAGATGTAACACAGGCCTAGTCTCTGGGGTTGCAGCTCTGAGTGGTCACTGTGTTTTGATTGGCAAGCTGTGTATTCATCCTAATGCATGACCATTTGATGTTGGCTAAACTTAAAGGAAAAGAGAACCCATATAGTATAACTGTGTTCTGTCTCATGCAGGTGGATGACTCTGTGGTGGCCCAGAACATGCATGAGACCCTGCTGGAAGCCATGAAGGCCTTGAGCGAGGAGTTCCGCCAACGCAGCAAGTCGCAGTCCAACTCCGGACCAGGAGGGGGCGCTACAGCCTCCAACCCCATCAGCGTCCCCTCGCGACGCCACCACCCCAACCCGCCCCCCAGCCAGGTGGGCTTCACCCGCAGGCCCCGCACTGAGCCGCCTGGAGGGGCTGGAACTGGGGGCAACAGTGCCAATGCATCGCCCACTCCCCGCCACAGCTTCCCCAGGTCACGCACAGCCAGCGACGGGAGTAAAGGTGAAGAAGGTGTGGGTGGAGCGTGTGGAGGGGTAGGGCAGAGTTCCAGTCTTACTACCAACGGGTCCTGCTCCACCACGCCCATCCTCAGGTCCAAATCGGCCCGCTCGGCCCCCACCCTGGCCAAGAACAACCCCATGGGCCTGATGCGCTCTGTCTCCACCCCATCCCCCTCCCCGGCCCCCAGCCTCTCCTCCAGCTCCGGCCACGGCTCAGAGTTTGGGATAGTGGTGGGTGCGACCGGAGGGGGGGGTGGTGGAGCAGGGGCCAGTGCATACAGCCGCGTCCCCTCGCACAACGCTTCCGTGTCGGGCTCCCCCAGCGACTATGGCTCCTCGGACGAGTACGGCTCCAGCCCTGGGGAGCAATCCTCCCACTCTCTCCTGGCCCCCTTCCCCAACATGCCTGGAGGGTCAGCCGGGTCGGGCGGCCACGGTCAACCCCTGGACGATGAGGCTGCTAACTACACCCTAATGGGTCAGCGTGGTGGTAGTGGAGCCACGTCATCTGGCTGTCTGCCTGCTGGTGCATCCAGCTCAGCCCCTTCCCACCAGGCCCAGACCAAGAGGGTCTTGCGTCGCTCCTCCAGCCGGGAATGTGAGGCTGAGAGGGGGCTGCTGAGCAAGCGGGCGTCCCTGCCCCCCATGGCACTGGAACGCCTGGCCCCACGGCCCCGCAGGGGGGAGGAGGAGCAGGACGAGGATGCGGCCGACTACGCCATCATGTCACGAAGCACCAGCAGGGAGTCCTTCACCACCTCCTCCTCTTCACGGAGAGACTCTGAAATAAGCCACGGTGGAGAGGGGGGAGGAGGGGGGTACCTGGATGTGGCTGGAGAGTTGGGTGGAGGTGGAGGTGTAGTGCGGGATAATGGCTACATGTCCATGCTCCCGGGAGGAGTGACCCAACCCCCTGTCAACCTCACCAACTCTCTTTCCGCCTCGGTTGCTGACGAGTCCAAGCTGGCGGACGACTACATGGCCATGACACCCAACAACAGCGTATCACCGCCACAACAGATCCGGCCCCCTCCCGGAGACGGCTACATGATGATGTCACCCAACAGCAGCTGCTCTCCGGACCAGCGTGGTGGCCTGACAGGCGGGGCCTGGGTGGGCAGCAGCAGCGCGGACAGCCGGGCGGGCAGCGACTACATGAACATGTCCCCCATCAGCGCCCGCTCGGCCAACAGCAGCCCCCCTCCCCCCGAGCACCCCCCTCAGACAGACCCCCATCCCCTTCAGCAGGCCCCTCAGACAGACCCCAATCCCCTTCAGCAGGCTCCCAAGATGGTCTACTCCTACTACTCACTGCCCCGCTCCTACAAACACACGCCACCTGGTGGACACTTTGAGGACGGCCGAGGAAGGAGGCCCAATGGGAGCGGTGGTGGTAGAGGGGTTGGCAGAGCAGTGGGTGGTCGTCAGGACCCCAATTTGGGTGCGGTCCAAGGTCGCCACCTGTCCCTCTCCTCGTCCTCATACTCCTCCAGCTCGGCCAGCAGCGAGAGCCTAGGGGAGAATGAGGACAGGTCTTCCCAGGGAGCAGGCCCCTCAGGTGGGGGAGCTCACTCTAAAGACATAGGGCTCCTCCAGCAGAGACGGGCGGCCCCCAAGCAGGGCCAGCAAGGGGGAGCCAGGACCCGGCCGGTCAGCCTGTTTGTGGACGTTTCCAAAGCCAACACCCTCCCCAGGGTCCGTGAGAACCCCCTCCCCCCGGAGCCCAAGAGCCCAGGGGAGTATGTGAGCATCCAGTTCAGAGGAGGGCCAGGAGGTGGGGAAGGGAGGGGACTCAGACATGGGATGTCCCTCCCTCGCGGTTCCAGCCAGCGCCCCTCACACCAGCCCACGTCCTGCCTGGGGGGGTTCCTGCCCCTCTCCCGCAGCCCCTCTGCCCCCCTGACACCGCTCACCCCACCATCAGCCTCTGAGTATGTCAACATGGACCTGGGGCCCTCTCCGTCCCCCTCGCCCCTCTCCCTGACACCGCTGGGCTTCCCTTCCTTCCCCACCCCTCCTACGCCCCCTCCCATGGCCCTGGCACCCAAGGCCCGCGGTGTGCTCAGGGTGTCCCCTCAGCAGCAAGGGGAACCCCAGGGGGTTGAAGCAGGGCCCAGGATAAACAGACAGACTACCCGCGTTGTGGTGACTCAATCAGAATCCCCTACCTCCTGCGGGGACTATACAGAGATGGCCTTCAGCCTGAACAACAACAGCGTTGCCAGCTCCATGTCCAACAACACCTCCTCCAAAGCCCCCTCCCCAGCCAGCCCCGAGCCACCAGTCCCTGTCCTCACCTTGGGCCTGGACTTCCCCCTGGCCAAAACCGGGCCCAACCCAGACCACGGCGCTAAAGTGATCCGGGCCGACGCCCAGGGCCGCAGACGCCACTGCTCCGAAACCTTCCTCCCCTCCCCCTCTCTCCCTCCCCAATCCTCCAACTCTTCCTCTGTCGCCTCCCTCTTCCCGGAACACGCCCAGGCTGTGGCTCGCCGTCTGGGGTTGGAGGGCGTGCTGTGGGGAAACGGAGCATCAGCCGAGCATCTCCCCTCGCAGTTCCTCCATCCCGGGCCTGGCCTGCCCTCTGCCCAGACTTCATCCATGGAGCAAGGCCTCAACTACATAGACTTGGACTTGGCTAACAAAGAGAACCCTCATGCAGCCCTAGACGGGTCTTCAACCGTCCAGGCCAACCCCCTTCGCCTCTACTCGTCCATGTTGACTGGGGGGGCCGGGGCAGTGGCGTCCGGGGCTGGAGTGGGGGGCAGTGTAGGCTCCAACCTCAACACCTATGCCAGCATCGACTTCTATAAGTCAGAGGAGTTGCGAACGCATCAGAACGGAAACAAGGATGGTACAGGTAAGATGAACTGTTTTTTCACATCTGCTCCTTTTGTCATATTTAGGTAGTAGTCTAAATGTCCTCGCTCTCTCTCTCTCTCCCTCTGTCTCTCTGTCATGCTCTGTGTGCAGCTTTGGTTGCTCTCCTGAGCCTCTTCTTATGCCACCTCTCTCTCTCTCCCACCTCCATCGCTGTGTCCTGCTGCTACTGTCGAGATTATTCAGATGAAACAGTGGCCTTTTACATAATCAAATGAAACTGAGCAGTTCTGTCCGTTTATGTTCATATTCAGGCCCACCTGGCGCCGGATTACGCACACACACACGCACACACACAAACACAGAAACCAATCAGATATTTGTTACTGTCTATTTAAGCCTAAATCAAAGATATGGTTAGGCTGCTTGCTATCTGTAGCTAAGTACATGCAATGGTTTTATCTGCAAATCTATTTTGTCTAAAGGGCAGAGCAATATGAAACCTTTTTAAAATTCAATGTTCATTTGTAGCAGTTGCATAAGGCTGAAACAACCTATTAAAACAATTCTTATTCCATGAAAATGTGCTTATCGATTTTTTTCATGTCTCGGACTGCACATTCTATTCAATTTTATCAACAGAAAATATCCATTTAGATAAAAGTTCATAGCAAATTCTATACTAGCCTTGCGTTTTGCTACATGTATGACAAACATATTCTCTGAGACGGAGACAAACGTTCTCTGTAAGAGAAGGCTGTCTTCCCTGACCTAGCCTGAGCTGGCTCATTAGAGAAGCCCGTCTTCCCTAAGATTGACGAGGGAAATCTCTGTGGAGTGGTACTGCTTGGCCTACAAAAGGCCTTTGAAACAGTTAACCACTGTCTCCTAATCTCCAAACTGGAGGCACTGGGGTTAAGCAGTATCCCTCTAACGCTGGGTAAAGTCCTACTTATCAGGAAGGGAGCAAGTAGTAGAAGTTAATGGCTCACTGTCTCAGGCAAAACCAATGAGTTGTGGCGTTCCGCAGGGGAGCGTGCTTGGGCCGTTTTTATTGTGTGCTGTTTTTATTGTATATCAATTATATGAAAGACGCTTGTTCTTGCCGTCTTTTTCTTTATGCGGATGACTCTACACTTCTGGTGTCTCACAAAAGTAAAACTATGTTGGAGAGCATACTTAGCACAGAGCTTACTAACATTAGCAAATGGCTTGGAGATAATAAGCTATCTCTGCACTTAGGGAAAACTGAAGCAATTATTTTTGGATTCAGACCTAAATTGAGTAGGTCCTCTGAAATCAGAGAGGAGTTACGGGGTAAGGTGCTGACTACTAAAACCTCTGTTAGCTACCTGGGATGTATCCTTGATGGAAGCTTGGGAGGTGTGAGCATGTCCAATAAGGTGCTAGGGAAGGTTAATGCCAGGAGTTTTTGGGTAGAAAGTCCAAGCTGCTTGATAAGGACTCCATGAAAGTGCTAGCTACTGCCCTCATTCAATGCCATTTAGTATATGCTAGTACTTCCTGGTTTGGGGGCTTAGCAAAGCTTATGAAGGGAAGCTCCAGATAGGCCAGGATAAACTAATCCTGGTAGTATTGAAGATGAGTCCACGTACTCATATAGGCAGGAGCTGCTTTCTCGAACTAAACTGGCCTGTTGAGGCTAGGGTGTCCCAGATTAGACTCGGTTTGGTTTACAGGAGTATTTATGGTCCTGCGCCCAGATATCTAAGTGATTACTTTCCTCATGTTAGGGATGCACACAATCACAACACCAGATCAGGTGTTGCTGATGTGTGCTTATACAGGTTCAGGAGTAATGCTGGGAAAGGTACAGTGCCTTGCGAAAGTATTCGGCCCCCTTGAACTTTGCGACCTTTTGCCACATTTCAGGCTTCAAACATAAAGATATAAAACTGTATTTTTTTGTGACGAATCAACAACAAGTGGGACACAATCATGAAGTGGAACGACATTTATTGGATATTTCAAACTTTTTTAACAAATCAAAAACTGAAAAATTGGGCGTGCAAAATTATTCAGCCCCCTTAAGTTAATACTTTGTAGCGCCACCTTTTGCTGCGATTACAGCTGTAAGTCGCTTGGGGTATGTCTCTATCAGTTTTGCACATCGAGAGACTGACATTTTTTCCCATTCCTCCTTGCAAAACAGCTCGAGCTCAGTGAGGTTGGATGGAGAGCATTTGTGAACAGCAGTTTTCAGTTCTTTCCACAGATTCTAGATTGGATTCAGGTCTGGACTTTGACTTGGCCATTCTAACACCTGGATATGTTTATTTTTGAACCATTCCATTGTAGATTTTGCTTTATGTTTTGGATCATTGTCTTGTTGGAAGACAAATCTCCGTCCCAGTCTCAGGTCTTTTGCAGACTCCATCAGGTTTTCTTCCAGAATGGTCCTGTATTTGGCTCCATCCATCTTCCCATCAATTTTAACCATCTTCCCTGTCCCTGCTGAAGAAAAGCAGGCCCAAACCATGATGCTGCCACCACCATGTTTGACAGTGGGGATGGTGTGTTCAGCTGTGTTGCTTTTACGCCAAACATAACGTTTTGCATCGTTGCCAAAAAGTTCAATTTTGGTTTCATCTGACCAGAGCACCTTCTTCCACATGTTTGGTGTGTCTCCCAGGTGGCTTGTGGCAAACTTTAAACTACACTTTTTATGGATATCTTTAAGAAATGGTTTTCTTCTTGCCACTCTTCCATAAAGGCCAGATTTGTGCAATGTACGACTGATTGTTGTCCTATGGACAGAGTCTCCCACCTCAGCTGTAGATCTCTGCAGTTCATCCAGAGTGATCATGGGCCTCTTGGTTGCATCTCTGATCAGTCTTCTCCTTGTATGAGCTGAAAGTTTAGAGGGACGGCCAGGTCTTGGTAGATTTGCAGTGGTCTGATACTCCTTCCATTTCAATATTATCGCTTGCATAGTGCTCCTTGGGATGTTTAAAGCTTGGGAAATCTTTTTGTATCCAAATCCGGCTTTAAACTTCTTCACAACAGTATCTCGGATCTGCCTGGTGTGTTCCTTGTTCTTCATGATGCTCTCTGCGCTTTTAACAGGCCTCTGAGACTATCACAGTGCAGGTGCATTTATACGGAGACTTGATTACACACAGGTGGATTGTATTTATCATCAATAGTCATTTAGGTCAACATTGGATCATTCAGAGATCCTCACTGAACTTCTGGAGAGAGTTTGCTGCACTGAAAGTAAAGGGGCTGAATAATTTTACACGCCCAATTTTTCAGTTTTTGATTTGTTAAAAAAGTTTGAAAAATCCAATAAATGTCGTTCCACTTCATGATTGTGTCCCACTTGTTTCACAAAAAAATACAGTTTTATATCTTTATGTTTGAAGCCTGAAATGTGGCAAAAGGTGGCAAAGTTCAAGGGGGCCGAATACTTTCGCAAGGCACTGTACCTTCTTGTATACTGGAGCCTCAGAATGGAATGAGTTGCCTCTGCCTATGAAAACAACGTCTTTTCTGTTTTTTTTAAATGGTCGAATTAATAAACTAAACTAAACTATCCTGAGCTGGCTCATTAAAGAATCCCGTCTTCCCTGACTTAGCCTGAGCTGGCTCATTAGAGAATGCCGTCTTCCCTGACTTAGCCTGAGCTGGCTCATAAGAGAAGCCCATCTTCCCTGAGCTGGCTCATTAGAGAAGCCCATCTTCCCTGACTTAGCCTGAGCTGGCTCATTAGAGAAGCCCATCTTCCCTGACTTAGCCTGAGCTGGCTCATTAGAGAAGCCCGTCTTCCCTGACTTAGCCTGAGCTGGCTCATTAGAGAATCCTGTCTTCCCTGACTTAGCCTGAGCTGGCTCATTAGAGAATCCCATCTTCCCTGACTTAGCCTGAGCTGGCTCATTAGAGAATCCCGTCTTCCCTGACTTAGCCTGAGCTTGCACATTAGAGAATCCCGTCTTCCCTGACTTAGCCTGAGCTGGCTCATTAGAGAATCCCGTCTTCCCTGACTTAGCCTGAGCTGGCTCATTAGAGAATCCCGGCTTCCCTGACTTAGCCTGAGCTGGCTCATTAGAGAATCCCGTCTTCCCTGACTTAGCCTGAGCTTGCACATTAGAGAATCCCATCTTCCCTGACTTAGCCTGAGCTGGCTCATTAGAGAATCCCGTCTTCCCTGACTTAGCCTGAGCTGGCTCATTTGAGAATCCCGTCTTCCCTGACTTAGCCTGAGCTGGCTCATTAGAGAAGCCCGTCTTTCCTAACTTGGCCTGAGCTGGCTCATTAGAGAAGCCTGTCTTTCCTAACTTGGCCTGAGCTGGCTCGTTAGAGAAGCCCGACCACTGTATCTGTATAGATAGACCCCAGTTAAACCCTGAGTGGGGATTTATAAGCCGATACTAACTATTAAAGTACTGAGTGGTGGAGCGTTAGCACTAGCTAGCCTTCACACTGTGGGCCTTTATGGAGGATTTTAGCCCTCTACAGTGGGTTCTTATTGGGAACATGTTAGCATGGTCGCGTAAGCCAGGCAGCATGGGGCAGAATGTTACACGTTGGCTGTGAATGTGGAGAGGGGGCCAGCGTTTCACTAACTCACACTGCTCCCAAATGCCTCTGTACAGTGACCCCTCCTCTCTTCATCCCTCCAGTCCATTCCGCCTCCCCCTTTTTCCTTCTCCAATAAATGATCCTTTTGTTCGGGTGTTTCTGCCGTGGTAGGTTGCCAGCTCCCTTCAGCTGGGCCAGGCTGGACTGAACTGAACTGAGCTCCCCCCTCTCCCCTTAAACGTGTTTTCGCTCTCTCTCTCGTCCCAACCTCTCTCTCATCTCTTTCTCTCCTTTCTCTGTGTCTCCTCTTCTAATCTTCTTTCTTCTGTCTTGTATCCTCTTTCTGCTCTTTCTCTTCTCCCCCTCTTTCTCTCCTCTCTGTCTCTCTCTGCTCTTCTCTTCCCCCCTCTTTCTCTCCTCTCTCTCTTTCTGCTCTTCTCTACTCCCCCCTTTCTCTCCTCTCTCTCTTTCTGCTCTTTCTCTTCTCTCTCTTTCTGCTCTTCTCTTCTCCCCCTCTTTCACTTCTGCCTCTTTCTGCTCTGCTCTTCTCTCCCTCTCTTTCTCTCCTCTGTCTCTTTCTGCTCTTCTCTTCTCCCCCTCTCTTTCTCTCCTCTGTCTGTCTCTTTCTCGTCTCCCCCTCCTCTCTCTGTCTCTTTCTCGTCTCCCCCTCCTCTCTCTGTCTCTTTCTTTTCCTTCCCTCTGTTTTCCCATTGTGTCTCGCTCCGTCCCGGAACGATGAGAGAAGGCAGATAAAAATAGATTTTGGGAGTGCATGGGAAGTACCCCTCTTATGGAGGAAAGAGGAAAGCGACTAGGATAGAGAGAACGAATGCCAGATAGGAATAGAATGAGAGCCAGTGTGAATGAAGTGTGAAGAACCCAAAAGTACAGACTGATCCGTGGATTACGACGTGGTATGGAAGCAATTATTAGTCTCGTCTGTGCATTTATGTAGGCCTAAGATTTTAGGTAAACTAACTCTGGTCCATGGTAATTGTGGGGATTTCTTTCTGGCAAGCTCCAGCATGTGCGGGTGTGTGTGTGTGCGTGTGGTGGGGTGGGTGGGTGGGGGGTGTGGAGGACTTGTTTAACTATACTTGTGGGGACCAGAAGAGTAAACTAACAAAGATCGGACCAACTGGGAGGCATTTTGTTAGTCCCTACAAGGTGAAGTGTTATTTTGAAGGCGTTAAGGTTAGAATTAGTGTTAGGGTTAGAATTAGAATTAGGTTATAGGCACTAGGGTTAGGGTTAGGGTTAGGTTTAGTTAGGTTTAGGGTTAGGTTTAGAGTTAGCGTTAGGGAAAATAGGATGTTGAATGGGAATGAATTGTGTCTCCCAACAAGGTTAGTTATACAAGACTGTGTGTGTGTGTGTGTGTGTGTGTGTGTGTGTGTGTGTGTGTGTGTGTGTGTGTGTGTGTGTGTGTGTGTGTGTGTGTGTGTGTGTGTGTGTGTGTGTGTGTGTGTGTGTGTGTGTGTGTGTGTGAGAGAGAGTGTGTGTTTGTGAGAGTGTGTGTGAGAGGCTGTCTGTTTATGTAGAGTTTATTCGTGGGTGTGTACGTCATGTGTAGTGTACAGTGCACACGACTGCATGCCTGTGACCGTTTATGTGTTTTTTAATGGGAGCTTTAAATTATTTAGATGGGAAGTGCACTGTGAACACGTGGTCCCTCCAGAAACACACACATCTGTGTTTAGGGTTACCTCATACTTATGTATGTTTCAACTACGGTGTCCTGCACATATGCTTCGTCAAAAAGGAGAAAGGCGATTTGGATGGTTGGGGCAAGTGCATGTGTTTACCAATGAGTGATGTGAAGTGGTTTTCCTGTGAAGTCAGATGGTGGAAATCCAATCCCCCTGTAGGCCATGCCAACATGTTTCAGGAAGACCATGTGACACTCTATTAGCCGTCTCACCACCATGCCTCGGGCTGCCCCTCTAACCTCCACATTACAACGGTTCATAATGTACCTCGATCCTTGGTCATTTGAAAAAGGCGACCTATGCTAAACTGACACCTAGCCCCTAAACCGACACCTACCCCCTACCCCCTAAACCGACACCTAGCCTCTACCCCCTAAACCGACACCTAGCCCCTACCCCCTTAAACCGACACCTAGCCCCTACCCCCTAAACCGACACCTAGCCCCTACCCCCTAAACTGACACCTAGCCCCTACCCCCTAAACCGACACCTAGCCCCTACCCCCTGAACCGACACCTAGCCCCTCCCCTTTCCCTACCCCCTAAACCGACACCTAGCCCCTCCCCTTTCCCTACCCCCTAAACCGACACCTAGCCCCTCCCCTTTCCCCTACCCCCTAAACCGACACCTAGCCCCTACCCCCTAAACCGACACCTAGCCCCTACCCCCTAAACCGACACCTAGCCCCTACCCCCTAAACCGACACCTAGCCCCTACCACCTAAACCAACACCTAGCCCCTACCCCCTGAACTGACACCTAGCCCCTTCCCTCCTAAACCGACACCTAGCCCCTCCCCTTCCCCTACCCCCTAAACCGACACCTAGCCCCTCCCCTTTCCCCTACCCCCTAAACCGACACCTAGCCCCTACCCCCTAAACCGACACCTAGCCCCTACCACCTAAACCGACACCTAGCCCCTCCCCTTTGCCCTACCCCCTAAACCGACACCTAGCCCCTCCCCTGTCCCCTACCCCCTAAACTGATGCCTAGCCCCTATCCCAGGTCCCTAGCCCCTATCCCGGGTCCCTACACCGAGCCCCTATCCCGGGTCCCTAGCCCCTACACCTAGCCCCTATCCCCGGTCCCTAGCCCCTACACCTAGCCCCTATCCCGGGTCCCTAGCCCCTACACCTAGCCCCTATCCCTGGCCCCTAGCCCCTACACCTAGCCCCTATCCCGGGTCCCTAGCCCCTATCCCGGGTCCCTAGCCCCTACACCTAGCCCCTATCCCCGGACCCTATACTAAGCCCCTACCCCAGGCCCCCTAGCCCCTATCCAGGGTCCCTAGCCCTTACACCTAGCCCCTATCCCATATCCCTAGCCCCTACACCTATCCCGGGTCCCTAGCCCCTACACCTAGCCCCTATCCCGGGTCCCTAGCCCCTACACCTAGCCCCTATCCCAGGCCCCTATACCAAGCCCCTATCCCAGGCCCCTATACCAAGCCCCTACCCCAGGCCCCCTAGCCCCTACACCTGGCCCCTACCCTTTTAGCCTTTAATAGTTGCCTCCAACTACTGACGTAGGATCCGATACTTTGCAATCTTTTCAATTCAATAAATCTTTTTAAGTCTCTGAAGGGGCAGCATAAAAACTCAGGATTAGTGAGAAACAAAAAATCATGACCTACTTACTTATATGATCTCGGTCCCTGCATTTTCATAGCCTGTCATAGTGGTATACACACCAGTCGCATGGCACTGTCCTGTATCGCTCTGTAATGCTGTAGTGCCTCCTGGCAAGCCTAAGGGCGACATGGCATGTTGGCACCTCCTCAATGCCCCATGCCAACTGTGGAACTTCTGGAGAGGTGCTTAACCAGCCATGGGCACCACTTGCTCTGGGGCACACGACACACACACAACACACCACACCACACACGGACGCACATATACACACACCGTTGGGACTCGGGAGGAAGGGAAAAATAAGAACCCATTCACCCAATTCTACTGCTCTCACTCACACACACACACACACACACACACACACACACACACACACACACACACACGTCTGGCCTCTGTTCTGTGGTGGCTGCTCTCCCAGTGGTAAGTGCTGCAGTGAGTGATGGAGTAAAGTTGAGCCGAGGCGGTTTAGAAGTATTTAATCCGTCTCACCCCTCCTCACCCCACCCTCTTCATCCTTGTTGTTGGAGTTATATTACAAACACACACACATACAGTACATACACACATACAGTACATACACACATACACACATACAGTACATACACACATACAGTACATACACACATACACACATACAGTACATACACACATACAGTACATACACACATACACACATACAGTACATACACACATACAGTACATACACACATACAGTACATACACACATACAGTACATACACACATACAGTACATACACACACACACACACACACACACACATACAGTACATACACACATACAGTACATACACACATACAGTACATACACACACACACGCATACAGTACATACACACGTACACACACACATACAGTACATACACACATACAGTACATACACACATACAGTACATACACACACACATACAGTACATACACACATACAGTACATACACACATACAGTACATACACACATACACACATACAGTATATACACACATACACACATACAGTACATACACACATACACACATACAGTACATACACACATACAGTACATACACACACACACACATACAGTACATACACACATACAGTACATACACACACACACACACACACACACACACACACACATACAGTACATACACACATACATACATACAGTACATACACACATACAGTACATACACACACACACACACACACACATACACACATACAGTACATACACACATACAGTACATACACACATACAGTACACACACACATACAGTACATACACACATACAGTACATACACACATACACACACAAACCCTTTTTCTTTCTGTCCGTCTGTCACTCACTCTTTTGCTCTCACACGCACACACACACACACACCTTGACACCACACACTGAACAAGTCTACTCTGTCATTGAATCCCTGACCTGAAACCATAGCCAGGCGAGGCCTATTTATATGCCTCCAGTATTTTCACTATCCTTTTGTACTTGTTGGATGACTGCAGTCAGTTCATAGCTTATTTTTTACTTGGTACAGATGTAGGATCTTAATTTGATCACCCTGCTGCGGGAGTACTTTCCTTGCAATGCAGCACATGTTAAACGTGAAGGTGTATTTGAGGTTTAAAAAGGCTTCTGAAATTTGTAATTTTCAAGTTTAAATTTCAGACTTGATTTTCCCTTCAACATGTATCAACCCCTACAAAAAAATGGCATTAATTATAATGCACAAAGTAATTCACATTTCTGTTTCTGCAGGATTATTTGCCTTCGACATCTATAATAAGATGGTTGGATAGATGCAGTGCCTATTCGAGTATATGACCAGGTATGACATTCAGTACAGTTAGTCACACAGTTGCCGCGGGTGCCATCTTGACAGGGAAATTATGAAGAGATGTTCGTAACTTCTCAACGTGACGCTACTCAAAAGGACTTAGAGAAACTGAACTGTAAATGAAGTGTTACAGAGTGTTGAACATTAGGCAACATCCTGCCAATTGCGTCATATGTATCAGTAACTGCCTTCTCATGGATGCTGCAGATTATAATGAAATTCATTCTGCTACAGATATTGTGTGGCATGGTCAGTTTGATGAGAACATTTTTCCACTGTGAAAAGTGACTTTCTACTATTAGCTCTATGCTATATCTACTTCTACGAGAGAGAGAGAGAACCCTGGAGATCCTTCTGGACCCTCAGATCCAGTTGATCCCCCCTCAGCCTATGTTAGGTCAGGATGTGAGCTATGCTATGGACACAGCCCTAGTCTAGACCAGACCTAGGTTCAAATACATGTGTATTTGAGTATCTGCCACGCTCCCCAGCATCGCACACTCCTGCCACCATCATTACATACACCTGCCCCCCCGTCACGCGCATCAACGATTATTGGACTCACCTGGACTCAATCACCTCTGTCATTTCCTCCCCTATATCTGTCTGGTTTCCCGTTCTGTTCCCTGCTTCAGCGTTGTTGTCGTATGTTCTTGTTTACCCATGTGCCAACGCTTCGCCTGTCTTGTTACCTGCCTGTTCCTGATTAAATGTTGACTCCCCGTATCTGCTTCTCATCTCCGGCGTCGGTCCTTACAGTACCTGGTATTTCAAATAGTTATTTTTGCAAAAAACAGCCACTTTTATTTAAGTAATGGTTATTTGTAAAAAGTAAATAGTCTACCAAATACTATTTTCAAATACCTGGGTTAAATACCTGGGTTAAATACATGGGTTAAATACATGGGTTAAATACATGGGAGTCTATTTGAGTCAGTGTATTTGAGTATCGACAGGGTAGCCTAGTGGTTACAGTGTTGGACTAGTAACTGGAAGGTTGCAAGTTCAAACCCCTGAGCTGACAAGGTACAAATCTGTTGTTCTGCACCTGAACAGACAGTTAACCCACTGTTCCTAGGCCGTCATTGAAAATAAGAATTTGTGACTTGCCTAGTTAAATAAAGGTTAAATAAAAAATCCACATTTACTTCCAAATACATTAAAATAGATAATTGAAAATAGTTACTTTGAATTGATGTGAAAGTTAGCCTAATTCAGATATTTGAAGGTCTGGTCTAAATATAGGACAAATAGCATTTTCTTAAGACTATTTATTTATTTATTTTACTAGGCAAGTCAGTTAAGAAAATATTCTTGTTTTCAATGGCGGCCTTAGAACAGTGTGTTAACTGCCTTGTTCAGGGGCAGAACGACAGATTTGTACCTTGTCAGCTCGGGGGTTTGAATTTGCAACCTTCTGATTGCTAATCCAATGCTCTAACCACTAGGCTACCCTGCCGCCCCACGATGAAGTGAGTTTTCCATTTGTATCTACAGTTGAAGTTGGAAGTTTACATACCTTAGCCAAATACATTTAAACTCAGTTTTTCACAATTCTTGACATGTCACGTTCTGACACCTTAGTTCCTTTGTTTTGTCTTTTGTTTTAGTATTCTCAGGGCGTGAGTTGGGTGGGTTGTCTATGTTAGTTTGTCTATGATTTTCTATTTCTGTGTTTGGCCTGGTATGGTTCTCAATCAGAGGCAGCTGTCAATCGTTGTCCCTGATTGAGAACCATATTTAGGTAGCCTGTTTTCCATTGTGTTTTGTGGGTGGTTGTTTTCAGTCTTTGTGTGTCTGCACCAGACAGAACTGTTTCGTTGTTGTTTTGTTATTCGGTGTTCAGTTTACTTTATTAAAAAGATGAACACGTACCACGCTGCACATTGGTCCTCACCTTCTTCCACCGACGACGGCCGTTACATGACATTTAAGTTTACCAACACTCAATTAGTATTTGGTAGCATTGTCTTTAAATTGTTTCACTTGGGTCAAACGGTTCCAGTAGTCTTCCACAAGCTTCTCACAATAAGTTGGGTGAATTTTGGCCCATTCCTCCTGACAGAGCTGGTGCAACTGAGTCAGGTTTGTAGGCCTCCTTGCTCACACACACTTTTTCAGTTCTGCCCACAAACTTTCTAGGGGATTGAGGTTAGGGCTTTGTGATGGCCACTCCAATACCTTGACTTTGTTGTCCTTAAGCGATTTTGCCACAACTTTGGAAGTATGCTTGGGGTCAATGTCCATTTGGAAGACCCATTTGACTTCCTGACTGACGTCTTGAGACGTTGCTTCAATATATCCACATCATTCTCCTGCCTCATGATGCCATCTATTTTGTGAAGTGCACCAGTCTCTCCTGCAGTAAAGCACCCCCACAACATGATGCTGCCACCCCTGTGCTTTACGGTTGGAATGGTGTTCTTCGGCTTGCACGCCTCCCCCTGTTTCCTCCAAACATAATGATGGTCATTATGGCCAGACAGTTCTTTTTTTATTTCATCATACCAGAGGACATTTCTCCTAAAAGTACGATCTTTGTCCCCATTTGCAGTTGTAAACCGTAGTCTGGCTTTTTCATGATGGTTTTGGAGCAGTGGGTTCTTCCTTGCTGAGCGGCCTTTCAGGTTATGTCGATATAGGACGCGTTTTACTGTGGATATAGATACTTTTGTACCTGTTTCCTCCAGCATCTTCACAAGGTCCTTTGCTGTTGTTCTGGGATTGATTTCACTGTTTTGCACCAAAGTACGCTCATCTCTAGGAGACAGAACACGTCTCCTTCCTGAGCGATATGACGGCTGCGTGGTCCCATGGCGTTTATACTTGCGTACTATTGTTTGTACAGATGAATGTGGTACCTTCAGGCTTTTGGAAATTGCTCCCAAGGATGAACCAGACTTGAGGAGGTCTACAATTTTTTTGCTGAGGTTTTGGCTGATTTTTGATTTTCCCATGATGTCATGCAAAGAGGCACTGAGTTTGAAAGTAGGCCTTGAAATTCATCCACAGGTACACCTCCAATTGACTCAAATTATGTCAATTAGCCTATCAGAAGCTTCTGAAGTCATGACACCATTTTCTGGAATTTTACAAGCTGTTTAAAGGCACAGTCAACTTAGTGTATGTAAACTTCTGACCCACTGGAACTGCGATACAGTGAATTATAAGTGCAATAATCTGTCTGTAAACAATTGTTGGAAAAATTACTTGTGTCATGCACACAGTAGATGTCCTAACCAACTTGCCAAAACTATAGTTTGTTAACAAGAAATGTGTGGAGTGGTTGAAAAACTAGTTTTAATTAGTCCAACCTAAGTGTATGTAAACTTCCGACTTCAACTGTACATGTTTGGCAGAATTGGCCTGGGATTTCCAGTGTATTATAAATGTATTATAAATGCTGCATTATATAGGGCCCTATAAAACCTGTGGCAGGTTTCCACCCTAAAACTCACCCTTTTTTTATAGAACATCCAATCTTGTTGTTTGTCCACAAGAATGCTTAAACAAACATCAGGGTACCACTTGAGGTCTGGGGAAAATCTCTCATTTGTGGTGTTGTTGTCCTTTTAATGCATGTGTGCACCAGCCATAGACTGTTGTTTGGCCAGCTGTGTTTCTGTAGCCCTCATGTGAATGCAGAGTTTGCAAAACAAATTGCGACTGGATTGATGCAAATAATCATGATATAATGAATTAACATTTCATTGAGAAGATTTTGGGGGATAGCCTTTCTATCTACCAGCAGATGGTTATTGTTAGCATTATCGCTAACGGATACACAAAGTGAGGACTAGACATACACAACACACAGACAGTGACATTCCTCCCACTGGGCACAGACTGGTTGAATCAACGTTGTTTCCACGTCATTTCAATGAAATTCCGTTGAACCCACGTGGAATAGACGTTGAATTGTCACCTGTGCCCAGTGGGCTGTGTCGTTTCAGAAAGTTCTAGGAAAATACGAATCGCTCATGCATTTTGTTCATGTCTTCTGATTATCTTCGGCAAATGAATGCATTTCTAATGAGTTCAATTCAGTAAGTTGAATTCGTACTAAGTTCAATACTTTTTTTTTTACGTTATTGAATTCCGTTTGAATGTCTGGATTCCGTGATTCTCTGCAGATTTTATGGAGCCCTGATTATATAGCCTCTATGTATTTGTAATGTAGTGGAACGCAACCCAGCTCAACCAGTCTTCCTGTGCTAGTTTTATTCATGTTTGGGCTTGTACGTCTGTCCTATTGACATATACTAGTGCTGTACTGCCCTCCATAACTCATTGGCTAGTAGCTACATCACTCTACACAGCTAGTGGTCTCACGGTGCGGATACGTTTGTTACGCTCTTTGTATGAAACTGTGTCAAGGATATATTTCAGAAACAAGCCATCTTGTTCAGACTTGAAGGGGTGGGATGATTTCTCGGTGCACACTGACCCTGAGCACCACATTCCACTCGAGTGACATCATCTTTGTGCGCCAGAGCAGAATATGTCAGTTGTCTAATAACACCATGTTGTTATGATGCCATGAGTCCAGCTGTATGTTAGTTAGTGGAAGTAGCTCAATTTAATACCCCTACATGGGTGAATCCCGACCCAACTCATAACCCCTGGGGGCTGGGTGATGTAACCACACACAGGTGTGTACACACACACACACACACACACACACACACACACACACACACACACACACACACACACACACAGCTTTCCACTATACTGTAGGGGGAGTGATGAAAGAGACACAGCAAAGCATGCGGGCCAGCAGAGGGGGACAATAAAAGCAGAAATGACATGTTTGGGCTGTGTCACAGTAATGTCCCCTGGAGTCACCTGTGACCTACTTTACTCGTGTTAATGGTGTCACTTGTGTGTGTGTGTGTGTCCTTTAAAAGTTGTGTGTGTTGCGTCAGTCTGTGCCCGAGGTAGTGGCTCACGCAGCCTAATATCCCATTGACCACAGAGAGAGAGGAAACGGAAGGATCTGGTTCTTTAAAAGGAGGAATAGAGACCGAATCCCTCATTGAGAGAGAGAG
The DNA here is from genome assembly GCF_013265735.2 of Oncorhynchus mykiss. Lineage (NCBI taxonomy): Eukaryota > Metazoa > Chordata > Actinopteri > Salmoniformes > Salmonidae > Oncorhynchus > Oncorhynchus mykiss. The sequence goes on along the minus strand of NC_048573.1, from coordinate 20,369,908 downwards.
AGAGAGAGAGAGAGAGAGAGAGAGAGAGAGAGAGAGAGATTTAGCATGAACAGGGCTATCTTCCATTCTATCCACATTCAGTTACAGCATATATGGTTTCATTTTCCTTGTCAGTTAGAATGTCTTCTATTCTTCTATTCTGTAATATTCTGTGTTATCTTTCTGTTCCATTCTATTCCCTACTGTATGTTGTAGTGTATGAGGCCAGTGGTTGAATGGAACCCATTGTGATTGCCTGTGTCCGTTTTGTTGCCCCTCCTCTCTCTCTACCTCTCTACCTCTACCTCTCTCTACTTCCCTCTACCTCTCTCTACCTCTACCTCTCTCTACCTCCCTCTACCTCTCTCTACCTCTACCTCTCTCTACCTCTCTCTACCTCCCTCTACCTCTACCTCTCTCTACCTCTACCTCTACCTCTCTCTACCTCTACCTCTCTCCACCTCCCTCTACCTCCCTCTACCTCTACCTCTCTCTACCTCTACCTCTCTCTACCTCTACCTCTCTCTACCTCCCTCTACCTCTCTCTACCTCTACCTCCCTCTACCTCTCTCTCTCGCTCTCTCTCTACCTCCCTCTACCTCTACCTCTCCCTCTCTCTCTACCTCCCTCTACCTCTCTCTACCTCTACGTTGGTTATATTTACTATAGCCGTCCTGACATTGATTTCATTTTGGTGGACTTCAAAAGGCTGTTTTATTGCCTACTGTGGACAGTCAGCGGTGTTAGCCTTAGTGGAGCGCTACACTTGACTTGGTGAGACAGACTGAGGTTGTACAGGAACAAATATTGAAAGGAGGGAGGTAGAGAGGGATAGGTTTTTTTGGACTTTGATTTTAGCCCTCAGGGGAGGAAGTAGGTTTAGTTTAGCTCCGTTTCCTTGGCGATGCTAATGAAAGAAATACAAATAAAGTATTTATTTCTCGCTCTCGCTCTCTGTCTCTCGCTCTCTCTCGCTCTCTCTCTCTCACTCTCTGTCTCTGTCGCTCTCTTTCTTGCTCACTTTCCCTCTCTCTCTCGCTCTCTCTGTCTCTCTCTCTGTCTCTCTCTCTCTCTCTCTCTCTCTGTCTCTCTCTCTGTCTCTCTCGCTCTCTCTGTCTCTCTCTGTCTCTCAATCCCTCTGTCTCTCTCGCTCTCTCTGTCTCTCTCGCTGTCTTTCTCGCCCTCTGTCTCTCTCGCTCTCTCTCTCGCTGTCTTTCTCGCCCTCTGTCTCTCTCGCTCTCTCTGTCTCTCTCGCTGTCTTTCTCGCCCTCTGTCTCTCTTTTTTCCCTTCCTGCTCTTTCTCTTTTTTCACCCTTTCTTTCTCTCCCTCTTCTTGCCTTCTCTTCTCCCGTTCGTCCTCTCTTTCACCACCCTTCTATCAGTTACCTCTCCATGGTATCCTACCAGTCTCGCCCTTCTATCTCTCCTTCTCTCACTCCCCTCTGTCCAATCTCTTCCACGCATCTCCCATCTTCCCATTTGTTTGTGTCCTCAGTTCCGTTCTGCAAGTGCACGCACACACACACACACACACACACACACACACACTCACATTCACACTTGGCTTTCCTGTTTGGTGGTAGATTGCCGATAGTGCTGGGGAATGGTGTGTGTGTGCATGTGAGCATAGCATGTGTGCTGTGTGTCAGTAGATGACCTTTTGTGTGCGTGTGTGTGACTTTGTTGTTTATGGGGGTCATAGTGAGAGACCTGACTATCTTCATTCCTATGCTAGAGAGCGAGAGTCAGAGAGAGAGGGGGGGGGGTGCTTACGTCCACGGATGACTGGAGTAAGGGATGACAGATCAGGTGCATGTGTATGCATTGCAAGTGTGTGTTATGCAAGCTTGTCGTGATGGTGTGTTTGTTGTTGAGTAAGTCCAGCAGGAATAGTTCAGTGGCCTATATGGTAACAGACAGTCCCATCCCTTAGTACACCAGTATATCACGTTCACTCACTGAATAATAGTGCATTAGTTACACAGGCACACACACACATACATGTTCCCTGTCCGTTTGCCAGTCTGGTTGACTCTAATGGGGAGATCCAATGACTAAGTAGGCTAGTCGTGTTTTGAATTCTCAGTGCTTTATTCAAATGCTTTGACGAACACACACACACGCGCGCGCGGCGCTAAGAGAAAAAGGTCTTCTTGGCAGTCAAACCAGTCAATGGGGCGCCAGACAAGTTTGCGAAAGAGTGTGTGCGTGTGTGTATGTGTGTGTGTGTGTGTGTGTGTGTGTGTTCCTCAAATAAAATTGTCATAAAAAAAGTTGTTACGTTTTAATAAGCTCTCAGGTCGCTGTGTTTATGTACACACGTGGTCGGGGCTCCTCTCGCCTTCACTAGGGAAGGGCTCAGACTGGTCTGGAAGCCAATCAAATCACAGGAAAAAGGGATAGCCAAAAAGCCTATCCCCTAATGCCCTAAGGCCTCAGCCAGGCTCAAGTCTGCAGAAGGCCTTAAGACTGCTTTCCTGGCAGTAGACCCACTCGCTCTCTCCTCTCTCCAGGCGTTGATGTGCTCCCTCTCTATTTATCTTTCTCTATTTCTCTCCCTCTCTTCCTCCCTCCCTCTCTCTAATTCCCCCCCTCTTTCTTCTTATGATCATGTTTGTGGTTTAAGGAGCGAGTGTGTTTGTTTGTGGTTATGTGTGTGGGTGGTTGTGTGTGGACGGAAGAGGGTTTCTCTCTCTTTTTCACTCTCCATGACACACGCCCTCTTTCGTGCATTTCCTCTCATTCTTTCTCTCGCTCTCCTTGTTTTTGCCATTTTGTTTCTTTTTGGCTTAGTCTTTCTTCCATTCTCTCCCTCTTTCTCTACCACTTTCTCTCTCATGTTGCGTTCTCGCCGTCCTATGCTCATGAACTCTCTCCCCCTCTTGCTCCCATCAATCTCTCTCTCTCTCATAGCTCGCTCTCTCTAACTGGGTTTGTCTGTAAAGAGCTTTGTGCCAATGGGCGTTCCAGAACACTAAGCTGATTACTGTCTGCTAATGAGACAGTTCTCACATGGGGGAGGGGGGACTGGTGTGTGTGTGTGTGTGTGTCACAGACTTGGGTCAATGCTGAGGCAGAGGGTCTCATTTGTCAGTGGGTATGATGAGTGATGTGTAAAGGCCACATATGGGGTCAGGGGTTATTATTTTGCAAAAAATGGTTTTATTTCACCGCAAGTCAGTTAAGAACAAATTCTTATTTACAATGACGGCCTAGGAACAGCGGGTCAACTGCGTGGTTCATGGGGCAGAACGGCATATTTTTATGTTGTCAGCTCTGGGGTTTGATCGAGCAACCTTTCGGTTACTGGCCCGACGCTCTAACCACTAGGTTTCCTGCCATCCCAGGTTATAGTGCATGTAGAGGATCATCCCAGGGTGACACAGAGGGGATGTGATGTTGAAGGGGTCAGGTTAGTAATATTGGATCAGATGGCGACTGTGTGTTTGCTGATTCACACACACACGCAAACTTTCTTAGACCAGCTCTCAGGGCAAAGACTGGTTCAATCATGTAGAGACAGAAGAACAAAACTGATTCAGCTAGACAGCTGAGTTATGTCATCAATGTGCCAGAGGGCAGGCAGAGGTAATGGACAGCGAGAGGAGAGGAAGTTGCTTGCTCTTTCTCTCACTGTGGTGCTTGTTATCGTCGTCAACCTTCAAGGCTTCTGCCACTGAAACAGAAAGAAAGTCCCTGCAGAAATGTCACGGACACTCTGGGGAGTGTGTCTTGGTGGAGGCTGTGAGGAGAGAAGAGACAACCAATGTGCTAGTTACAGCATCAGAGCGCTCTGGAAAGACAGCAGAGAGTGGAAAGGCAGTTTGCTAGTTACAGCATCAGAGCGCTCTGGAAAGACAGCAGAGAGTGGAAAGGCAGTTTGCTAGTTACAGCATCAGAGCGCTCTGGAAAGACAGCAGAGAGTGGAAAGGCAGCAGAGAGTGGAAAGGCAGCAGAGAGTGGAAAGACAGCAGAGAGTGGAAAGACAGCAGAGAGTGGAAAGACAGTGTGCTAGTTACAGCATCAGCACGCGCTCTGGAAAGACAGCAGAGGTGGAAAGGCAGCAGAGAGTGGAAAGGCAGCAGAGAGTGGAAAGACAGCAGAGAGTGGAAAGACAGCAGAGAGTGGAAAGACAGCAGAGAGTGGAAAGGCAGCAGAGAGTGGAAAGGCAGCAGAGAGTGGAAAGGCAGCAGAGAGTGGAAAGGCAGCAGAGAGTGGAAAGACAGCAGAGAGTGGAAAGACAGCAGAGAGTGGAAAGACAGCAGAGAGTGGAAAGGCAGCAGAGAGTGGAAAGACAGCAGAGAGTGGAAAGGCAGTTTGCTAGTTACAGCATCAGCGCGCGCTCTGGAAAGACAGCAGAGAGTGGAAAGACAGCAGAGTGGAAAGACAGCAGAGAGTGGAAAGGCAGTTTGCTAGTTACAGCATCAGCGAGCGCTCTGGAAAGACAGCAGAGAGTGGAAAGGCAGTTTGCTAGTTACAGCATCAGCGACCGCTCTGGAAAGACAGCAGAGAGTGGAAAGGCAGTTTGCTAGTTACAGCATCAGCGAGCGCTCTGGAAAGGCAGCGGGAGAGTGGAAAGGCAGCAGAGAGTAGAAAGGCAGTTTGCTAGTTACAGCAACTGCCATTTAGAAAGTTTGAGGTGAAGGAGAAAGTGTGGTGGAACAAGTATTGTTAGCATTGTTAAATATCTTGCTAGCTGGATCGAATTCTCTGTTAGCTAGCCAGAGAAATGTTGAGCAACATTAGCCAACTTAACTGATCAAATAATTGAGTTTATGGTGTGAAAATTAGCTGTCTAATAAAGTCAGGCAGCTAACATTAGCTACCTAACGTTACAACATCAGATGAGCTAACGTTAGTAACCTAACCAATTCGCTATAGTATTAACTGTTAACGTTATACGACTCCTTGCCGTTCCTCAAGTTATAACGCGTTAACGTTAGTTGCTTACTGAACCTTGGCAATCTGTGTGAAATGTTAACTAGCTAATGTTTTCCCTCTACAGTATGTGGTTAATTTTCAGAATGAGAGAATTAGGTGAAAATGATGCGTTGCTTGTTAAACAAGTGGTTTCAGGGATCAAGTGTAGCCGGGCCTGGCTTAAACGGGATGCCTCTATAGAGGTGAAAGGAACGCAACACACTTTCCCTCTTTTTCAGTCAGTGGATAAAAGGGGTATGCCAGGTGTCCTCTCTGCCTGAAAGAGATCCGTTATGCCAACAAAGGGTATCATGCTCTGCTGGCACATTGTAGAACAGATGTCCGCAGGCAGAAAGTGTACAATGTAATAATGTGGAGTGCAGCCCAAATATATTGTATGTGTTGTGTTGAACTTGACAGTAACACATGTGGGTGAGTGAGTGAGGGGGGATTATTACATTTTTTACTCAGTGAATGTTATTTTTGCCCACATGTAGCCTTGTGCACTTGATTGATGTCTACTGTAGTGGCCACTATAATAGAGCAAAAATAGAATGTCTGTTTGTTTCATTCTATTTCTACTTTAAGATGTGTTTTCCCCAAGTGCAATATTTAGATGTGTGTGGTCACAAGCATTCTATTATAAAGGCTGTCATGGCTAACTGAAATATTAGTGGATTGTTTTTTCTCAAGACTTGAGTGTCATTTGCAGTAAAGTCTAGGCAACAAATAACATTGGATTGCTTTCTTTACATTTTGTAGCTGTGAGTTAGGTTCACATTAACCACTTTTTATTTTACACACAGAGACGGATCATGTAGATCATATAATTTGTTGTTTAATTAGTTAAAACCTGCATTTCCCCCTAGCAGGGATGTTTTGCATGTTTCAGGGCAACAAAAGTATCACCTTTTTGGGCCCTGACCAGTTTGCTTCCTTGGTCTCTGTCTCTCTACCATTTGGAACACATCCCATGCCAGTAGGCTTGTGATGCTCAGCGAGCCAGCGTCAGTAATTAGTGTCCGTCACACAATGTTCTCCGCCAGCCGCAGAGAAGCACATAGAACCTAATCTTCGGTGCATTAGGACTTATGAAAGGATTGACTCACCCAGGAATGGAAAGGAAATAACCACTATACTCCCCAATTAAAGAGAGAGAGAGAGAGAGAGCTTACATCCAGTGGAGTGAGGGATGACAGATCAGGAAGACGTGCCACCTCTCCCCTGCTTTGTTTGTTTATCTTTCATTTCATATTCATTTGTCCTTTGTCTAGTCTATCTGTTTCTATTCATCAGCGGCCTCCCGGTGGTAGGCTGGAGTGGTGGGGTTAGGCGTGTTTGTGTACTGTGGTTGTGTGTTTAAGTGGTCCTGGAGTGGCCACGTCTTTTCACACTGAGGTCAACTGCAGATGGATTGAAAAGGCTTTTAGAGTACAACTGGGTATATGTCATATTACCAACCAAAACGCACATCAAGCACCACTGCTGTGCGTCATGTGAGGGTACATTTAAATATGTACTGGTGACTGTGTGCCCGTGGGGTCAGGCAGAGTGGTAACATTTATGCCTGACTGTGTGTTTGTGTCGTTAAGTGCTGTTGGTTGATTATGTGTTTTGTGAAAGATCATGGTGACGTGTGTGTGTGTGTGTGTCGATTGGTCGAAATGTTATGACGTGTATTTTTCCATTTATAGACACATCACGTGTTTTAATCAAATCAACTATATGCACTGAGCTTGTCGGATACTTTAAGCGCACAGTTTGATAATTAAGGCACACAAATGACTAAAGGGAGTCTACAGTGCCTTGCGAAAGTATTCGGCCCCCTTGAACTTTGCGACCTTTTGCCACAGTTCAGGCTTCAAACATAAAGATATAAAACTGTATTTTTTTGTGAAGAATCAACAACAAGTGGGACACAATCATGAAGTGGAACGACATTTATTGGATATTTCAAACTTTTTTAACAAATCAAAAACTTAAAAATTGGGCGTGCAAAATTATTCAGCCCCCTTAAGTTAATACTTTGTAGCACCACCTTTTTATGCGATTACAGCTGTAAGTCGCTTGGGGTATGTCTCTATCAGTTTTGCACATCGAGAGACTGACATTTTTTCCCATTCCTCCTTGCAAAACAGCTCGAGCTCAGTGAGGTTGGATGGAGAGCATTTGTGAACAGCAGTTTTCAGTTCTTTCCACAGATTCTCGATTGGATTCAGGTCTGGACTTTGACTTGGCCATTCTAACACCTGGATATGTTTATTTTTGAACCATTCCATTGTAGATTTTGCTTTATGTTTTGGATCATTGTCTTGTCTTGTCATTGTCTTGGATCATTGTCTTAAGCCTAGCGGTTAAGAGCGTAAACGAAAGGTCGCTGGAACGAATCCCCAACCTGACCAGGTGAAAAATCTTTTGATGTGCCCTTGAGCAAGGCACTTCACCGTAATTGCTCTTGTAAGTTGCTCTGGATAAGAGTGTCTGCTAAATGATTAAAATGTATATAAATTATAAACGTACCAGACAGTGTTGTTGTAATGCTTTTTGTAAAGCCTTTTTTACAGCAAAGACTAAAAACAATTTACGAAATTGAACTGTTTATTACGCTAATTATTCAAGTCGTTTTATTTGATTTTAAAACTGAAATGCTTCATTTGCATTTCGAAACATGAATGACTCATGCTGTGTGATGAAATGAACAAATTAATGATTGATTGATACAGAAGCCTCTACAGGTATTGAAATATAGGCCTAAGTAAGTTATGGTATTAAGACTAAACAGGATGTGCTCTTTGGCCTACAGCTCGATGGTGGTTATACAAGGCTGTTATACCCTGCTTACTAATGATAATGATATGACTTATTATTATAGTAATAGTAACAATAACAATAAGACGGCGGTCAAGAAAAAGGAATGTTATGGCCTCCCGAGTGGCGCAGCGGCCTAAGGCACTACATCACAGTGCTTGGAGCATCACTACTGACCCGGGTTCAATCCTAGGCTGTCACACAAATGTCCGTGACCGGGAGTCCCATAGGGCAGCACACAATTGGCCCAGCTTCGTCCGGGTTAAGGGAGGGTTTGGCTGGGGGGGCTTTACTTGGCTCATCGTGCTCTAGCGACTCCTTGTGGCGCCTGCAGGCTGACTTCGGTCGTCAGTTGTATGGTGTTTCCTCCGACACGTTGGTGCAGCTGGCTTCCGGGTTAAGGAGCGCGGTTTGGTAGGTCATGTTTCGAAGGATGCATGACTCAACCTTTGCCTCCCGAGCCCGTTGGGGAGTTGCAGCAATGAGACAAGATTGAAATTGGGAGAAAAAGGAGCATTATTATTAATATTTTTATTTGTAAAAGTATAAACAACACTAAATAAATTATAAGTAATACCAGAGAGGCTGTTGTAATGAAAAAAAGTGTAAAGCCTTTATTACCACATAGCAAAGATTTAAAAACAGCCGAATTTGGTAAATTGTGGTTGCTCACGGAATCAGTAGGCTATTAAACAAACAGGATCTGTCTTATTTCAGTAGATATACACTACCGTTCAAAAGTTTGGGGTCACTTAGAAATGTCCTTGTTTTTGAAAGAAGAGCACATTTTTTGTCCATTTAAAATAACATCAAATTGATCAGAAAAACAGTGTAGAAGTTGTTAATGTTGGAAATGACTATTATAGCTGGAAACGTCTGATTTTTTATGGAATATCTACATAGGCTCATTATCAGCAACCATCACTCCTGTGTTCCAATGGCACGTTGTGTTAACTAATCCAAGTTTATCATTTTAAAAGGCTAATAGATCATTAGAAAACTCTTTTGCAACTATGGTAATCAGCACAACCGTTTTCAGCTGTGCTAAAGAAGCAATTCAACAGGCCTTCTTTAGACAGGTTTGTGCCTTTCCAAATCATGTCCAATCAATTGAATTCACCACAGGTGGACCATAATCAAGTCGCAAAAACATCTCAAGGATGATCAATGGTAACAGGACGCACCTGGGCTCAATTTCAAGTCTCATAGCAAAGGGTCTGAATACTTATGTAGAGAAGGTATTTCTGTTTTGCATTTTTAATACATTTGCAAACATTCTACAAACCGGTTTACACTTTGTCATTTTGGTGTATTGTGTATAGATTGCTGAGGATTTGTTTTTGTTGAATAAATTATAGAATAAGGCTCTAACAAAATGTGGAAAAGGTCAAGGGGTCTAAACAATTTCCGAATGCACTGTATATTTTTTTGCGGTCGACCAACAGCCTACTGACAAAACAATCAACCTGTCGACTAAATGGGGTCGGCCCTAGTGTGTTTCTTAGTGTGTGTGAGCCAAACGTACGTGTGTGTGTTGGGGACATAGCCTCCTGGGATGGTTAAAAACAGCAGTGTTGCAGACATGCTTTATGACTACAGACAGCTACTGTTACCCTGCTGTCCAGATAGTCCAACTGATCCAACTGGATCCCACCGCTCTCCCTTACACACGACCAGCCAGCAACTCTACTGCTGCTCTCCCCCTCAGCGACACATGTGTCAAACATGCACACACACGCAGACATTCCGGTACAAACACACGCACACACATCAGCTGTCGCTTCACCACAGGGCTCCAAACGCCAACATTTCATTAGGATGAGCAGAGAAAAGAATCTACCATTGTAAGTCTACCAACCTACTTACGTGGGTTGGAGAAATGGATTGAGGTAGGGAGGGTGTTGAGAGCTCTAAAAAAATATGTTCTCTTTTTCTGTTGCCACTGGTGAAGAGAAGGGAAGGAGAGAGCCCCTATGGAGTACCTAGCATTCCCTAGGCTCATGGATAAATATTTGCGGTGCCATGTTGGGCCTGGCTGGCTATCTACCCGCCTCATGCACACACACACACACACTTGTCTTTCACACACACACATACATACACACTTGTCTGTCGCACACACACTCTCTCCTGTGCACCCTGTTTCACAGAACTGCACTCCTCTGAATTAACGTCCTAAGGTTACACATGGTAACTTTAAACACCCCAGGGGGGAGGAAGGAGGGAAGGGGGACTGGATTGATGGGATGCCACTTACATCTCTATTAATAATTACACTGTTTATTATGAGGTCTCAGGACAGGGGTATGATCCGGGCATGTGGGGACACACACACAGACACACCAGTTTCTGCCTCCTGAATCATGGTATGATGTTCGCTAATAAGACGTTTGGTCAGCAGTTTTGTTTTCTCTTTGTCTACATTTCCTAAGAAGTTTGTCAATCAATCCCTTTGGGGCTCTAATCTAGTAACCAATATTTCTGACTTTGAGAAATCTGTTTTGGTGAAACAAAGAAACAGGGGATGTGAAATAGCCTTCGAGGTACATGTTTTTCTTAGCCACAAATCTAGGATCAGATTACCCTCCCCTAACCTCAACCACTCTGCGAGTACAAACAATACTGCCCCAAGATTAGTGTCTAGACCAGGGATGGGCAATTTTGATGGGGGTGGGGGCCCACAAAAAGGCTGAAATGCTGATGCTTGCGGGTGCTGCATTGTGTGCAAAACATTTTAGCAGCCCACCTCTTGACAGCAGAGAGAAATGTGTTACAGTTAATTACATGCAATTCTACACATTTTGCCATAGGGTGGAGAAACATGTTGGCCATTTTTAATATGATATCTGATTGAGACTGACTAACAAAATCAATGGGGTCCCCCCCGAACGGTACATTTACCATGGTAACTAGGTTGAGATGGCTGGCTGCTAAACTGATTTACCATGGTTACTAGGTTGAGATGGCTGGCTGCTAAACTGATTTACCATGGTTACTAGGTTGAGATGGCTGGCTGCTAAACTGATTTACCATGGTTACTAGGTTGAGATGGCTGGCTGCTAAACTGATTTACCATGGTTACTAGGTTGAGATGGCTGGCTGCTAAACTGATTTACCATGGTTACTAGGTTGAGATGGCTGGCTGCTAAACTGATTTACCATGGTTACTAGGTTGAGATGGCTGGCTGCTAAACTGATTTACCATGGTTACTAGGTTGAGATGGCTGGCTGCTAAACTGATTTACCATGGTTACTAGGTTGAGATGGCTGGCTGCTAAACTGATTTACCATGGTTACTAGGTTGAGATGGCTGGCTGCTAAACTGATTTACCATGGTTACTAGGTTGAGATGGCTGGCTGCTAAACTGATTTACCATGGTTACTAGGTTGAGATGGCTGGCTGCTAAACTGATTTACCATGGTTACTAGGTTGAGATGGCTGGCTGCTAAACTGATTTACCATGGTTACTAGGTTGAGATGACTGGCTGCTAAACTGATTTACCATGGTTACTAGGTTGAGATGGCTGGCTGCTAAACTGATTTACCATGGTTACTAGGTTGAGATGGCTGGCTGCTAAAGTGATTTACCATGGTAACTAGGTTGAGATGGCTGGCTGCTAAACTGATTTACCATGGTAACTAGGTTGAGATGGCTGGCTGCTAAACTGATTTACCATGGTTACTAGGTTGAGATGGCTGGCTGCTAAACTGATTTACCATGGTTACTAGGTTGAGATGGCTGGCTGCTAAACTGATTTACCATGGTAACTAGGTTGAGATGGCTGGCTGCTAAACTGATTTACCATGGTAACTAGGTTGAGATGGCTGGCTGCTAAACTGATTTACCATGGTTACTAGGTTGAGATGGCTGGCTGCTAAACTGATTTACCATGGTTACTAGGTTGAGATGGCTGGCTGCTAAACTGATTTACCATGGTTACTAGGTTGAGATGGCTGGCTGCTAAACTGATTTACCAATCTCAAAAATGTTAGCTGACATGGGATAATTGAGTGACTATCAGTGACTGACCTGACAAGAGAAAAACTGCTGATGCACAAACCAATTTCTACGTTGCACCTTGTGTATTCTACTATTCTAACCTGCAAAAGTAAGCTGAGACCCCGACTGAGTTAAAAAATATATATATATTTATATAGTGTGTGTGTGTATAGATAGATATATATATATATATATATATATATATATATATATATATATATATATATATATATATATATATATATATATATATATATATATATATACATATATTCTTTCAACCAGCTTCATGAGGTGGAATGCTGGAAATGCTGGAATGCATTTCAATTAACAGGTGTGGCTTGTTAAAAGTTAATCTGTGGAATTTCTTTCCTTCTTAATGCGTTTGAGCCAATCAGCTGTGTTGTGACAAGGTAGGGGGGTATACAGAAGACGGACCTATTTGGTAAAATACCATGTGCATATTATGGCAAGAACAGCTCAAATAAGCAAAGAGAAATTACCGTTTTTATTGATTTATTTCACCTTTATTTAACCAGGTGGGCTAGTTGAGAACTGTGACCTGGCCAGGATAAAGCAAAGCAGTGTGACACAAACAACAACACAGAGTTACACATGGAATAAACAAACATACAGTCAAATATACAGTGTGTACAAATGAGGTAGGATGAGGGAGGTAAGGCAATAAATAGACCATAGTGGCGAAATAGTTACAAACACTGGAGTGATAGATGTGCAGAAGATGCATGTGCAAGTAGATATATACTGGGGTGCAAAGGAGCCAAATAAATAACAGTATGGGGATGAGGTAGTTGGATGGACAGTCCATCATTACTTTAAGACATGAAGAACAGTCATTCTGGAAAATGTCAAGAACTTTGAAAGTTTCTTCAAGAGCAGTAGCAAAAACCATCAAGAGCTATGATGAAGCTGGCTCTCATGAGGACCGAAACAGGAAAGGAAGACTCAGAGTTACCTCTGCTGCAGAGGATAAGTTCATTAGATTTACCAGCCTCAGATTGCAGGCCAAATAAATGCTTCACAGAGTTCAAGTAACAGACATCTCAACATCAACTGTTCAGAGGAGACTGAATTAATCAGGCCTTTGTGGTCAAATTGCTGCAAAGAAACCACTACTAAAGGACACCAATAAGAAGAAGAGACTGGCTCGGGCCAAGAAACACGAGCAATGAACATTAGACCGGTGGAAATCTGTCCTTTGGTCTGATGAGTGCAGATTTGAGATTTTTGGTTCCAACCGCCGTGTCTTTGTGAGACGCAGGGTAGGTGAACGGATGATCGCCGCGTGTGTGGTTCCCACCGTAAAGCATGGAGGAGGAGGTGTGATGCTGAGGGGGTTCTTTGCTGGTGACACTGTCTATGATTTCTTTAGAATTCAAGGCACACTTAACCAACATGGCAACCACAGCATTCTGCAGCGATACTCCATCCATCTGGTTTGTACTTAGTGGTACTATCAATTGTCTTTCAACAGGACAATGACCCAACACACCTCCAGGCTGTGTAAGGGCTATTTGACCAATAAGGAGAGTGATGGAGTGCTGCATCAGATGACCTGGCCTCCACAATCACCTGACCAGAGTGAAGGAAAAACAACCAACAAGTGCTCAGCATTATGTGGGAACTCCTTCAAGACAGTTGGAAAAGCATTCCAGGTGAAGCTGGTTGAAAGAATGCCAAGAGTGTGCATAGCTGTCATCAAGGCAAAGGGTGGCTACTTTGAAGAATCTAAAATATATTTTTATTTGTTTAATACTTTTTTTGGCTACTACATGATTCCATGTGTTTTTTCATAGTTTTGACATTTTCACTATAATTCTACAATGTAGAAAATAGTAAAAATAAAGAAAAACTCTTGCGTGAGTAGGTGTGTCCACATTTTTGACTGGTACTGTATATATTATAATAATAATAATATATATTTTAAATTAAACTGAGGGCCTTCAAAAGGGCGCCGGCCGCCGAATGGGTCAAGACTCTGGGGCTGGATGGAGCCCCATGCTGCCTTGCCTGTCTTTATGTTAGTAAATCACCTCTCTGAACTGAACAGTATTTATTCTGCAGCCTTCTACGAATACTTTGGCAGAAACGTGGAAGAGAGGGAGAGGCAGAGCGAGGCTTGATGTCCAAACTGTAGAACACAGGTCGTAGATAGGCCTTAAACTTTGGGCCCAACAACACGGTGATCTAACGTGTAAGGTGGGCATTAGAGGTTTACACAGATCCACCTGTACCCAGGACCCAGCCCGGGAAGGGCCCATACAGATCAGCGACTGCTGCAGAAGGGAGAGAGAGAGACATTTGATCATTTATGCTGCTGCTCTTGCTTTTCACGAGAGTGGAGCGTGGTGAGTGTTATCTAATCAATGGAGGATGCAATTCAAATGATGGAAGGAGAGGCTACAATGATCAAGAGCCGACAGGTAGGCTGCTACATAATATCCCGAATTGAGTTGTTACACAGTAGAAGGAGAAAGGACGTGCACTGTTTTACCCACTACCCTTTGCTCTTGTTGGCTTCCCCCTCTCCCATTCTGGAGCCAGGGACAGGACGTTCTTAACAGATCAGGACGCACACACACACAGTCACACACCCACATGCTTTCTCATTCCCATTCCCCCTCAAACAAATGCCAACGCAACAAGTCCCTATCCTCCATTCGGTATTGGTACACAGCCACACCCACCCATAGCTTTTACTGCATACTGCAGGCCTTACCTGCTCCACAGCACAGCACATACATCTCCCAGCTATCTCACACACACACACACACACACACACACACACACACACACACACACACACACACACAGAGACTGCATTTCTCATTCGCTATATCTCTCTCTCTGCTCTTTGCACTGGTCCCCTCTTCCCTACTGGCTTTCATAAGACACTCTCTTTGCTTGGCAGAGGCCTTCCTATGGTGATGCACCCCCCCCCCCCCCTCCTTGTGTGTGCGTGCTTACTGTGGCTGCAACATTGTGAGTTTTAGTACGCACATTGCACAGGTTCAAATCTCTAAGAAGATATGTATACACTTATACATACTCACATTCACACACCTGCCTAAATTAACGTTATATAACTTGACAGCCGTGAAGTAATTGGCAGTGAGTCAGAGGGGAGAGTGTGTGTGTGTGTGTGTGTGTGTGTGTGTGTGTGTGTGTGTGTGTGTGTGTGTGTGTGTGTGTGTGTGTGTGTGTGTGTGTGTGTGTGTGTGTGTGTGCCGCGCGCGCGCGCTTTTCTCCCCGTTTCAGCCAGTGTCAGACTACTAAGTACAGTGACCCTACACAGACAGACAACTTACTCAGATAGACAAGACACTAGAGTGATCCACAGACCTCTGTGTGACATACAGAACAAGGCATTGCATCTTAATAAACAACTTGTATTAAGTGAGCGGTCGCGGACACTGACTCACAGACTGACAGATGCAAGGGTGACACACACACTCAAATCAATCTACTTAAAGGCACAGGAAACAGGGTGTCTTATCCTTAATGAATCGCTAAAGTGAGCCGTGACAGAAAAGGACATTGACAGCCCCAGACAGGCAGACGAACACACGCAGACACCCACCAAAACACACACGCACTACAATGACTGCTACAACAAATGAGCCATCACTGCCCCAGACAGACTGACAGGAGGACAGAAATAGAGAGGGAACTGTTTATTGGCCAGTCAGTGGCAGAGGCAGGTCGTAGCCCCATCTTGGCTTCAGAGTTAAGGAGCCTGCAGAGAGGAACAGTCACACTCACACACAGACTCCCGCAGGCATCATCACATCGATTAGATCTCAGAACGGAAAGGCAACTCAAGGAAATGAATGAGATCGATAGACAAGCAGAGAGCGGGAAGGAGAGAGAGAGAGATCTGATTACAGTAGAAAGGAAACGCTTCCTGTCTGGTCTGGTTGCATATGACTGCACCGATGTCAGTGGTTAGTGTGTGTGTGTGTCTGGGTTTGCATTTAGATCTAGAATAGCAGAAGAGGATGCACCTACAAGCCTAATGGATTGGTGCGTGTTTAGTAATAGTCTGTTTGGTCTAATGTGCCATCCATATAATCCTCTGTAAATCCCAGTCACTGTCTCCTCAGACACTCTGTGTCTAGACGCGCGTGTGTATGTGTGTGTGCCCACACCAATATGTGTGTGTTTGTGTGCGTGCCAATGCGTTCCCTGTCTCCCTGGGTCCGTTGGGCTGATTGTTGGTACGGCTCTCTCAGGCTGAGCTGCACTGGCTGCTGTTGTTAGCTGGCACCATCTGTGCCGGGACGCTAAATATAGCTCTGCACCAGGAAGAAGAAGAAGAATGAGGGGGGGCGGGCTCTCACCAGAAATATAGACGAGACACTTTTTTTTCATTAACAGTTAGAGAGCAGGCCTGGGAAATTTCAGGGAACAAGAGAGTCCTTTCTCTCAATCGGTCACCATTCATCACTGTGTTTATTTGATATATCTGCCATGTGGCCAGCCCCCAGCAACCTTTCCTCCTATTTTAAACTGCCCTTTAAGGACGATGTTAAAAACATGATGATTATTATACACCTACAGTACATACTTGTCACATGTGACTGTTAGCTACCCCTAATAAAGGGATAATCGACCGATGGAGAGGAAGACGTATGAGAGTCGTGTTATGGTGTGCATTTTCAGTCCTTTTTCCTTTCCGTAGTCTAAATATCCTCTGTCAGTACGACCCTCGCAGGCATTATCAATCGTACAATAGGTTCCATAACAAAGACAAGTGTTGATGACCTTTTCTTAGTGACGTACTTGCTCTGGTTTTGTAATAAGATGGGGAAAAGACTATATTGCCCTAAAACAAAACATGTACGCACACACACACACACACACACACATTATCTCTCTTGTCCAACCTCTCTCTCTCTGTATTTCTCTCTCTCTCTCTCTGTATTTCTTTCTATCTGTATTTCTCTCTCTCCATATTTCTCTCTCTCTCCGTATTTCTCTCTCTCTCTCTCTGTATTTCTCTCTCTTTTTGTATTTCTCTCTCCATATTTCTCTCTGTCACTCTGTATTTCTCTCTCTCTCTCTGTATTTCTCTTTCTCTCTGCATTTCTCTCTCCATATTTCTCTCTCTGTCTCTGTATTTCTCTCTCTCTATATTTCTCTTTCTCTCTGCATTTCTCTCTCTTTCTCTTTCTCCGTATTTCTCTCCCCGTATATCTCTCTCTCCGGCGGTCTCACACATTCCATCCCTCTGTTGAACTTCGCCATATATATTTCATTTGAGGACACAATATTCCCCTGTGGATAAACAGACATAGATATTTTATTTGTAGATTTGCAAACAATGTTGGTGATAAAGTGTGGTAGCCAGTAGATGAATGTCATAATATTTAGTTCATCTTCGTATCATATTCTGTTGTCTACTGTTCTTCTAACCCAACCATTTCCTCTGCTTCCAGAATGCTGATGTCTACGCCCTGGCCTTGGAATTATGGGGGGGGAATTACAGGAGACTTGGAGATCCCTAAGCTCCTCATCCTTTTGTGACAACCAATGGGAAGAGAGAGGAGTTGGACTGGTCACGCCCCTGAAGCACTTTGGAAAGACTGATGGAAAACCTTTATTTCGTTGCTTTCAGTTGATTGGTTGTGATACCAATGGGGATGCGTGCCGATTATAGCCCGTGAAGGAAGGACTCTCAACCAATAAGAGAGAAGAATAAAGACCGACTGCGGACGGGGAGCCAATGATATTTTTCGATCATCAACCTAAATGAAAACACAATTAACCAATCAAAAAGCAGGATTTCCTCTAATGATGGCTGAATATACATAGTATTATAAGGAAATATATAGAAGTATATATCTTTTCAAAAGTGCCTCATTTTTTGATTGTAGCCATTTTACAAAGAACTTAGCATTGACTAAGGAACTGAAGAAGCTTCAATTGTTGTGCTCCTTTTGAAGTAGAATATGTTGTGGCGACCAGATGTAACGGACAAAGAAGAGAGCACTGGTACTGGTATATATTTTGAATAATAATGATGGTGATGATAATAATAATAGCAATTAGCTGGCCTGACTGTGTTACTGTGAGAGATGTTAGCGGCATAGCTTCTAATGACTTTATGCTCACCGCTTCAATGTAGCTGACAGATGTTTCTCTCTCTCTCCACTCTCTTTCAATATCTCTATCTCTCTCTGCCCACACCTCTCATCCAAGAATGCAGAGTTATTCTATATCACATATCAACATGCTCACATACTACACAATATGCTCTGGTCAATATGTATTTAATGCACAGAGAGACACTTGGCACTTGTTGCCGAATAAAGACAACTAAAAAAAACAATTGTATGGAACTATATTTAACCATAAATAGTTCTTTCAAATACTTGTATTAATTATAACACAGAAATAGATTACTCCACAATGTCCGTAATCTTAGCCTATCTATACTGAACAAAATATAAAACACAACATGTAAAGTGTTGGTCCCATATTTCATGAGCTGAAATAAAAGATACCAGAAATGTTCCATACACACAAAAAGCTTATTCTTTAGCTCCCGAGTGGCTCAGGGTTCTAAGGTACTGCATCTCACTACAGACCCTGGTTTGATTTCAGGCTGTGTCACAACCGGCCGTGATTGGGAGTCCCGTAGGGCGGCGCACAATTGGCCCAGCGTTGTTCGGGTTAGGGTTTGGCTGGGGTAGGCCATCATTGTAAATAAGAATTTGTTCTTAACTGACTTGCCTAGTTAAATAAAGGTGAAATAAAACATTGATAAATACATCTCTAAAATTGTGTGCACAGATTTGTTTACATCCCTGTTAGTGAGCATTTCTCCTTTGCCAAGATAATCCATCCACCTGAGAGGTGTGGCATATAAAGAAGCTGATTAAACAGCAAGATCATTACATAGGTGGACATTGTACTGGGGACAATAAAAGGCTACTCTAAAATGTGCAGTTTTGTCACACAAGAAAATGCCACAGATGTTTCAAGTTTTGCCCAATTGCAATTGGCGTGTTGACTGCAGGAATGTCCACCAGGGCTGTTGCCAGATGTTGATTTTTCTACCAAAAGCCGCCTCCAACGCCGTTTTAGAGAATTTGGTAGTTTGTCGAACCAGCTTCATAACTGCAGACCATGTGTAACCACACCAGCCCAGGACCTCCGCCTCCGGCTTTGTCACCTGCGGGATCATCTGAGACCAGCCGCCCGGACAGCTGATGAAACTGGGAGTTTGCACAACAGAACAATTTCCTCACAAACGTCTCAGGGAATCTCATCTGCGTGCTCTTCGTCCTCACCAGGGCCTTGACCTGACTGCAGTTTGGCGTCGTAACCGACTTCAATGGGCAAATGTTCACTTTCTATGGTCACTAACACTCTGGAAAAGTGTGCTCTTCACTTATGAATTCCGGTTTCAACTGTACCAGGTAGATGGCATCATGTGGGTGAGCGGTTTGCTGATGTCCATGTTGTGAACAGAGTGCTCCATGGTGGCGGTGGGGTTATGGTACTGACAGGCATAAGGTACAGACAACAAACACATTAGCATTTTATTGATGGCAATTTGAATGCACAAAGATACCGTGACGAGATCCCGAGGCCCGTTGTCGTGCCATTCATCTGCCTCCATGTCCTCATGTTTTCAGCATGATAATGAACGACCTCGGGGATCTATCTGTATACAGTTCCTGGACGCTGAAAATGTCCCAGTTCTTCTTGGCCTTTATACTCACCACACGTCACCCATTGAGCATGTTTGGGATGCTCTGGATAAACGTGTAGTCCAGACTACTTTACACAGCCATTGAAGAGGAGTGGGGCAACATTCCACCTGCCAAAATCAACAGCCTGATCAACTCTATGCGAAGGAGATATGTCGTGTTCCATGAGGCAAATGTTGGTCACACCAGATACCGACTGGTTTTCCATTTTTGTTCAGTGTTGTAATTATAGAATCACCCACGTTTGGTAGGCTATACTGTTTCATGCAATACTTTATGGCCATGGGAATGGTTGTTCATGCAGTGGTTACAATGTGCCACTGTTCAAACGTTGCTATAAGGCCTTAAAAGGTCAGCAGCAAAGCCGCGGGAGCAAACGAGTTTGGTACAGGGACAGACAACATTTTTTACATGCAAATCTGATTGGATACAGCATTTGATAATTGAAATATCAGCCTCATTTTAAAAAAAGTGTATTTTTTCTTTCTGAGGGCAAATCAGGGACTTTTCCAGGTACAGGGAACAAGCTACCAAAATCGGGGACTGTCCCAGGAAATTGGGGACTGTCCCGGGAAATCTGGGACATCTTGTCACGCTAGTCCATAGGGATAAAAGAGGTGCTAACAATAGCCCTTGGTAATGTTGGCTTACCTAACGTCTGGCTTTGATAATATGGCGTGCCTCGCTTAGCTGTGGGCAACATGCTAACTTTAGCCTAGTTAGCAAAGTATTTGGTTCTGAGGCATAGATAGGGCCACAACCCTCCTTTATGTTTCTCAGTTGCCGTCTTTCTCTCTCTCTCTCTCTCTCTCTCTCTCTCTCTCTCTAGCTCTTACTTTATACTCTTTCTGCTATGCATTAGCACTAAAGTGCCTGTCTGTCTGTATGTATGTCTATCTGTCTGCCTGTCTGTCTGTCTATATGTCTGTCCCTGTCTTTCCCTTCAGCGCTATGAGGGCAAAATATATACAGTCTATTTTCCTCTTATTTCTCTATTATTAGCTGTTCAATATTGTGTAAACTTAAGGTACCCTGCCCTGATTGATGTGTCAATGATGTTCAAGGATGTAGTGACCCATGAAATGACTTGACCAATGGCCCCTACCTTCGTGTTTGTATTGGGTTCGTGCTGGCTGTTTTGGCCCCATTGAGGACCTCATCTATGGATGGCCCTATCAGTGCCAAAACAAAAATACGTTTTGACTCTTTGACAATATATTAAATAGCTAGCTACAAGTTCAGACCTTTTCTTTTTTCTTCTTGTTTGTTAAATGCTATTATAACCTTCCCTCCGCTCTTGTTTGATTTTGCAGCAAAAAAAAAAAAAAACTGTCTTGGAAGTTTGAGAGACATCTTGCCTCATTAGTTTGCCTCTGGGACACGTATGAAAGAAAGGTGTGAGAGGAAGCACTTCTGAAATTACTTCATGAACAATACTTACCATAAGTTGCCAATATGAGCCATCACAGAAAGAGAAAACACCTTTCAAAGAGAACCACGTTTCTCTGTCCACGTTTCTCTACCAGCACTTATGTATATTCCGACAGTCAGCCCAAGGTGTCTGCCTCGTGCACTTCGTCCTCCCTCTTGTCACATGACTGTCGGGACTCGTAGAATAACAAAGCAGCTTTATTGCTACCAGATTGGGATCTGTGGTCAGGGCAATTGGCCATAATGGTTTCTAATGCAAAGGTGAGATTAGGAAAGTAGTTGGTTTCCAACCTCACTGTGCCGGGTTTGTTTCTAATGAGGGTTCACTGCAAGGCGCAACCAGGCAGTGATACGAGCACAACTTACACATTACAACACAAACAGTAAATAGTGTCAATGTTTCCAAAAGGTTTTGGGGAATGTTTTCTTTTGTTATATAATGACTCCACAATCTTCCAAACTGAAGCCAGAGAGTTCACTCTGAAATCAAAGTTAAGTCTGATGCTTTCTGGCCTCAAAAGTGGACAATGGTCATGAACCCAGTCACTGTTGAGGTCTGAAAGCATCAATATATATGACAAACTTTAACTTTGGAGTGAACTATCACTTTAAAGCGCTACTGAACATACCGATTGACACCTGTGTTTTTCTGTTGCTCATTAGAAAAACAAGGTTTCCTGACCGATTCCATAATAATCCGGTTAATGATGTTTGCCCCCGTAGACACTAGACGGGAAGCCTATTTCACTTCCTCAAAATCCTCAGAATTAATTTAACATAACTCAAGAAATCTGTAATTAGTTTTGATGTTTTGCCGCGGATGTTTTAGTCATGCATTTTTACATCTAACTAAGGTGTTTGGTGCAGTATTTCTCAAGTTTAAAAAATGTGTGGCGTGCTGGGCAGGTTTGTCTCACTGTGTATGCTATTGGATAGAGAGCAATCACTGCAGCTGTTCACAACCATGTTAGGGGGAAAATGGACATCGTCAAATCAAAACCCAAACTTTATTTAGCCGTTGTGACGCACGGATGTTCCAAACCCAGTTTTAGACCAGACTGACTTTATGACCAAAATGATCCTATTTTACACCTTGTAGTCAATTTTGACACAATAATGAATGTTTCTGACTCATCTCAATGCCGTATGAGCCATTTCCAAATGGATTTGTTTCTTTTTAAAATGAAATGAATGAATGGTGATCATGTATTATGAACTGTATTTGGGAGAATTCAGGGGTTCGGGTTCGGGGGTGCTAAGCTTAATTGCTGTTCTCCATGACGATAGGGGGGGGGGGGGGGGGGGGGTTCTAGAGGATGGGAAAATACACATTTTTCCTATCTACAATTCTAAATGGGAAATTCTGATGCTCTTTGACTGTGATGTGACAATTTCACTTTTGTTGCTTGAGAAGAAAAAACGACAACAACAAAAAAAGATCTTGGAGTTGTCCTTTGATTAAAGGGTAATGATCTGGTTAAAAGAGGAGTTGTCTAGATGTCTGTGCGGAGGGACAGATTGAGACAAGGGGAAACAAGGCAAAGTGACGGGCACAGACAGTTACAAAGGCAGGCGTTGGTACCGGCATACTGTACTGTAGTGACAGACACACAAACACGCACAATCACACTCATAAAGGCTTTAACAAGCATAATCAAACTGTTTCATGATTAGTTACCGTAAACAAAAAGCCTCTATTAGGCATCTCTCTCCCCAGTGATAAGATCGATGTGACTATGTAGTGGCAAGATGCCAACAGAGTTTATCACTTATCTCATTGGAATTATGACCAATTGCTTTGTTTGTGCCTGGGAAAGGCTTTGTGTGTGTGTGTGTGTCTCTGTGTGTGTGTGTGTGTGTGTGTGTGTCACACACTCTCTCTCTCAGGCTCTCTCACTCACAATTAAATTAGTTTCAATGGGCATTATTAGCGAGAAAAGTCGGTATCTTTCATGTCTCTCCCTCTTTCCACTCACTCTTTCTTTGCCTAATGAAGTCTATGTTGTGATGATTCTCTGTGTCTGTCTCTCCCAGATGGCTTGGTAACTCAACCCCAGGTTATATGTGCACCAAATCCCCATTGGGATGAATAGGAATGAGAACACAACACACACACACACACATCTGTATGAACATGAAACAGATGCTCTCACTCTCTCTCTGCCCTGCCCATGAATATGATGGAATATGGGAGAAAAGGGCACATATCATCACCAGTATGTATTAGGGGAATATGAGGCTGAAACCGCTTCACCAGAAGGCCAATGAAAACCATGTAAGTACACTGTATCTGTAGTCTAGTCACTGTGGCCCTGACCCTATTGCTCTTTTCTTGTAAGCTGTCTCTTGTTCCCTCTCACCTAACGCCTCCTCTATGCTTCCCTCAGGGCATGTTCAGCCTTGTTAGACTTACATGTGAACCTTGTAGTCTAACCTCAGACACAGGAGCGTGGATCTTATGGGGGGGGGGGGGCATGTCCCACTCAATGTTAAACAGACGTTAACAGAGACGCTAAAAAGCCAGAAAGCTCGGTGGCTTGGCCCAAGGTGAAGAAGTAAACTGTACTGGAGCTAAGCGCTAGCTAACCGCTAACCACAAACACACTGCTTCCCTCTGTTAGGGCTGCTCTTACGTTACAGCGACCATTGTTGATGTAACGTGACAGGACAGGACAGTAGAGTAAAGTCTTTCAAAGAGCCAAGCTGTGAATGAATGGCCTTTGAGATGGATGGGTGAGAAGGGATGAGAATATGGCACTTGGAGCCTCCACATCAGAAAGAAAGAGGTAGAGAGGGATCGAGAGAGTTGGGAACTTCCGCCATCTGGTCATCATGGAGACGCAGAGTCAATGCCCATGTTCCGTTGCCTCCGCGGCAGTGCCACAGTTCACCCCTCCCATGAGAGATAGAGAGAATATTCTGGGATGGCGCCAAGGAGAGGTGGTAGAGGACAGCGAGTTTAGATGGGCACCGGGCACAGACAGCCATGTCATAAACCTAGAGGAAACGAGAGATAGAGGGAGGGGGGACGAGAGGTAAAGTGAAATGAGGGAGGGGAAGAGAGGGAGTGACAGAAACGGAGAGAGAGGGAGAGAGCAGCTTTCCTCGAAGGCCAGAAGACAACAGGTGGATCTGTGGCTGTGAACTCTAGTTGCAAAACTAGGTAGAAGGACACACCCTCTGTACAGCAGCGTCCTTTGCCTCTCGCCCAAACACTCAGTCACAGGAGATTGGTGGCACCTTAATTGGGGAGGGCGGGCTCGTGTTAAATTGCTGGAGCGGAATCAATGGAGTGGTATCAAAAAAACATCAAACACATGGTTTCCATGGTTTCCATGTGTTTGACCATTCCATTCGCGCTGTTCCAGCCATTATTAAGCGCCGTCCTCCCCTCAGCAGCCTCCACTGGTCTCAGCCACGTGTTCGGGTGACGGACAGGAGCATGCGGATCCACACACATGCATACAGACTAGACATTGTAGGGCTTGGGGTCCACATGACACACAGACAACAGGTGTGTGCTTACAATGTAATATGTAATACTCATCAGTAGGCTATAGAAGAAAATAAACAAGTGATGATGTGATACTGGGCATTGTACATAAGAATCCATCATTGTATTTTGACAAAACAAAAAACGTAAAGAGACTAACATGTTACAGAATTACTTTTGGATGTGTATGTGGGGGCTTTTTCAAGCCTGTGTAGTGGGTTCAAAAAGTATATTAATTGGCTTGTTATCACAATAAAAGTGTAGAATGGATGCATTTTAATACATTTCATGTCCCATGATCTGTCATTCATCAGCTCCAACCCCCATATGATGCAGCAGCATGTAGCTGTGCTCTGACCCATCGGTAAGAATACAGGAAGTCTTCCTGCTTTATGACTTCCTCTCTGGCACGGCCAAACAGGAAGCTCACTCTGTATTTGACACAGAAATAGCAGGAGTCCCTGAACCAGATGCACAGAAATACACTGTCGAACAAATATCATGTTTTTATAGATTGATAAATATCTGAACTCTAGATTCATAATATACTTGATACGGTTTTGTACGTTTCGGTTATTCACCCTCTCCTTCACATTATCCTTTTTTAATCAATTACATTCTATGTTGGGCACTTGTTAAAGGTAATTTATTGTGAAAATGTTGCGGCACAATTACTACAGTACAGACTAATAAGGAAATTGTAAAACTCAGCGATTCCAATGCTTCTGGTATCTGAAGTAATTTGATCTGCAAAGGCCACAGCAGACCCAGCCCTTTCAAATGTATTTTCAGCCCCTTTCTGTGTCCTCTTTCCTCCCACTTTTTCACAGTGTTCTTAGCCAAACCAAAATGTCTTCAATATCCCCCCCCTCTTAATCGTGCTCTATGGGAATGTGGATGTCAATGTTTATGTGTTTAGTTGCGTACGTCGTTAGCTCAGTTACTCTGTCGTTTTTGGTTCAGAGAGAGAGAGAGTTAGAAAACATAAAATTACCACATGTAGCGAGGAGGGGGAGGGAGGGAGGGAGGGAGGGGAAGGTGACGGTGAGGCCTCCATGCTTTATTTTCCTTGAAAGCTTCCTGAAAACCACAGACACATGGTACAGAATTCCCCTCACAGTGGGAGAGAGGGGGACCAGGGGGTAGACAGTTTTAAAGAGAGAAAACACACACACACAAATACATAGATATGCAAAAACAAACACACACACACACACAGAGTGAGAAAGAGAGTTACGAGAGAGAGCTTAGAAAGAGCCGTCAGTCTAACTTGGCTTTGATGGGTTTGAACTCTCAGGGAGACTTCTATGGGAAAGTGGAACACCACGAGTTTTGCAGGGGAGGGGGAGGTGGGCTGTAGGGTAGTTGCATTAATCCAATGTACAATGTATTTCAACTTGATTGACAGATCCCACCAAGCTTCTCCCTTGGCCCCCGGCTGCTGGGTCCTGAAAGACAGTTGAGGACAAGCGAAGAAGTGGGTATTTTGGTGAGGCTTGCATGCTGGGAAAAGGTAAAGGGTCATCCTCCATAAATTAGACTGTTAGCGCTGTGATTTGAGCTTAGCATGGACACATGGAACCATGTTAAATCACTAGCTGCTGGACCAAAGCAACAACACCCTGTACTGGTGAAATGTGTGTCTAATTCAGACTGTAGAAAATCCCCAGTAAAAAGCCACTAAACTATACTGAACAAAACTATAAACGTTACAGTTCATATAAGGAAAACAGCCAATTGAAATAAATGAATTAGGCCCTAATTTATGGATTTCACAACTGGGCAGGGTGGCAGCCAATGGGCCCTCCACCCACTGGGGAGCCAGACCCAGCTAATCAGAATGAGTTTTTCTCTACAAAAGAGGTTTATTACAGACAGAAATACACCTGAGCACATCCGT
This sequence comes from Oncorhynchus mykiss, assembly GCF_013265735.2. Lineage (NCBI taxonomy): Eukaryota > Metazoa > Chordata > Actinopteri > Salmoniformes > Salmonidae > Oncorhynchus > Oncorhynchus mykiss. The sequence goes on along the minus strand of NC_048573.1, from coordinate 20,343,637 downwards.
GGCATTGTGTTGTGACAAAATTGCTCACTTTAGAGTGGCCTTTTATTTTCACCAGCACAAGGTGCACCTGTGTAATTATTTAATTTGATTTGGATCTCTTTTAGTCCTCATTTGGACTAACCTTCCAAGAGTCCTTAAACATTAAAATACAATTTATAATACAATCGCATTTTTACATAATACACTGACACATTGACCAGATAAATACTCTTAACAGTCTGAAAAGATAGATTGGTTCCTTCAACTTCCCATAGTCCTGCACAATCTTCCAATTTGTCCTAAAGTATTGTTTGATCTTATATATTGAAAGGTTTCTTGCTTGCTGAGATAAATTGTTCAATTTCTTTATTGCTCTGAATCAAAATGTTATTTTGCCTAGTGGGCTAACTAATGATCATGCTGTCAGCTTCATGATATGCCACACAGGTGGATGGACTATCTTGACAAAGGGTAGAATGCGCACCAACAGGGATGTAAACAAATTTGTGCACACATTGAGAGAAATAAGCTTTTTGTACATATGGTACATTTCAGAGATATTTTATTTCAGCTGGGACCAGCACTTCACGTTGCGTTTATATTTTTGTTCAATGTAGTTTCAAAGTTAATGTCACATCTACAAGTACAGTGAAATGCCTTTTTTTGCTAGCTCTAACCCCAATAATACAGTAGTCTATGTAATACTAAAAATAATTTAGAACAAAAACACAAGATAAGAAAATAAGAAACTAAGTAGCACTATGACTAATCCAGCAATAATGTTTGGTATCTATGAAGTGTTCTGTACAGTGAATGTGTTTTATAGTTTCATATTTGAGATCCCTTTCTCTACTTCTACAGATTCCTGTAGTAAGTAAGCACTAACGTTACACTTCTTACACTGGGGAAACCAAGGGGAACTGGAAAAAAAATGTGCCTTTGGTTTTTAAGTGTCACGCGCCACCTAGTGGGCTAACTAGGTACTTGCAGTAAGTGCACTTCAAATCATTGAGTCCAACAAGTCTAGACAGCTATTACTCCACTGTATGCATGTCAAGAACATCACTGATTACAATCTGGATATCAGGTTTACTGAATATGTATGTGACCTAGAACTCGGAGGGGGGATTGTCTCTGGACATTAATACCAATGTTCATGTTCTGAGATGCATTTCAACCTTTCCAACTATTGTTTCGATCTCATTTGACCTATTTTTCCCCCCCTTCCTCTAGCAGCGAGTTCAAGTGAACATAAAACACATTTACAGACTGATAGACATTGTAAAACTAGACTTTAGGCATCATCCAAAAGAACAGTCATCATTAAAAAACAAATACGTTTTCCCATGTGGTTTTGTCAAGGGACCATTACGCCAAACCCTCAAGCAGAGACTGGAGAGAAAGTATGTCCGTAGATTGTATAGGTCCTCTGGTTAAAAAGGGACTCAGATGGGTAAAGTTTCATTTTAACAAAATTCCAATTTCCCCTAACTAATACTCATGACAAAATCCAAATAATTTGTTTCCAAACAACCCTAATGTCATGTACAGTGGACCATGAGTGCATCCCAAATGGTACCCTTCTCCCCTATGTAGTGCACTACTTGTTAATTTACTGTATTTTGTCCTTGAGATGTCAGTGCTTGAAGTGGGTAATGCTGGTTAATACATCCTATAAGCCGCTAAACCAATGTCAGCTGTGGCTAACCAGATAAAATAGACAATCGAGACTAAAAAGCTATTGGGGAATATGGTTGATTCAACATAAAGTACATTCTTCCCAAAGAGAAAGTCTAACATCACATATAACATTAACACTTATGGTGTCACCTGTACAAAAGGTTAACCATGCTGCAATCCTGTTAGTCTAAGCTGAATTGTTAGGTTTCAACAAAAAATGGCAAGTCTGCATTAAAAGAGAACACATTTTTTTTAAGTATGAATATTTATTATAAATCACATTTACAAGCACAACCATGTTGTGAATAAATACTTGAGAGCAGGGCTATGGGGTAAGGTCACGTCGTTCATGAATTCAAACCGGACTGACTTCAAGGAAAGATTATCTGCAGACACCCTCAACTAGTTAAGTTCTTTCCTCATGGCTCCCAAACTACTAAAGTCCCCTACCACTTTGAACAGCCCATATGACACTACCCACATCCCCCTCTCTACTCAGAGCAGCAGCACTGGGGAATGGTAAGGCCTTGGGGTCCCCTCCTTCACCTTGGGGTGACCCCAACCCTCGGTGTTGGTTGATCTTTGTCCAGTGCGCCGCCATCTTCACCTGATGCTGGGGTATTGGATGTTGACTGCACACTGGGTCTGGAGCTTCCCCTGGGTTGGATTCCACTGAAAGAGGCACTTCCTAGGATATCAGCAAATTGGATAGCCTTGAACCTCATAGTTTGGGGCTTGGCTGGTTGGGAGGCGGTGTCGTTCGAAGGTGAAATACTATGTTGGCTCTGCACGCGCTTCACCTTCACACGTCTGCCCTTTACAACGCTGCTGGTGGGTTTGCGACTCTCTGTGAGTTCAGTGATGCTTAGGTCTGGTTGAACTTGGATTCTGGGAGGGCTTGGGTGGACACTGGGGGCAGAGGTGGGCACAACTGGGGGTGGATGCTCTTTGTTGATGGGAGGCAATGTTTGTGCACAGAGATCAGCATCCTTGTCCTGGGTTGATCCTGCTTTGCTTATAGGTTTTTGGAAGCCTATGAAAGCATAGCTATTCTGGCTTTTTGAGAGTTTACCAGATATGAACCTAAAGGGATTGCTTGTCATTTCATTTCTATCCGAGTCACGTGGGTGAGACTTGGGGTCTTCATAACTAGAATGATTCACAGTTTTGTGAAATGAGTCACTGCTTTGAGAAGTTTCTTTACTGTGGACATTTTGGCTCTGACTGGCTGTTGTCAAATTAATGGAGGTGGGCTGGATTTCAGCAGGGGCAGATACATTGCAGCCCGAGGGCCTAGTTGCACCTGGGAGCTTTATGCCCAGAACACATTCATTCTGTTTGGACCTGGAACCTTTGGGCAGTCTGTAAATTACAGACCCAAACATGTTGAATCTAGCTTCAGGCTTGAAAGGGGCCGAGCTTGTTGGACCAGGTTTAGCCTCTCCTGCAGTCAAACGGTCATGGAAAACATTGTTGCCAGACAGACTAAAAGTTGGCTGAACATGTTTTAGACTCTCACTCTGGGGAGATTGTAGTAGGGTTGTTTGGGATCCCTTGAAAACATGGCCGATTTTAGCCTCGTTATCCTCACTAGGTGTAGATCTAAGAAACCAAGGCCTACCAGATCTCGTGGTAGAGCCAGACATGTCAGTGGTAGTAGTCTGCACTTCTGAAGACTGGACATTGCTGGAGGCATGCAGGCTGTTAGTGACAAGGTCATCTTCTATGGACGCAAGTTGGACTTCTCGTGGACCTGATTTGAATGTCATTGGGGCTAGAGTATCGCTTTGGGCAGAGGAAGTTGTAGTGGAAGCTACTCGAATTCTAGGGGCAAAGCTATACTTTCTGTATACAGCTGGATACCCACTGACAGAACTCATTCTCATGCCCCTAGGTATACCATGACCATTTCTCCAGCCAGTACCCTGACTCTTTACAGTGTTTGTGTTGACTGAAGTTCTGATGGCAACAGAGGGTATGTCATCGTCACTCACGATGGGAGCCAACGTTTTCTCGTGATCTTGGAACCCTCCGAGTGTATTGACATTTGTGGATTTTCCAGGTTTGTAACCACCGGTGGCTAACGCGTACTGACCACTGGATGAGCTGCTTAGCCCAGGTTTCTTCCAAAGGACATAGCCACTCCTGGTTTTCAAAGACTGGTCAGGGGCAGTTTCTCGCTCTGCAGGCTCAGAGGGACTTTGGGTGGGTTGAGTTGCAGTGGGGGCCATTGTGTTCCAGAAAGAGCCAAATCTAATAAGAGGTTGAATTTTGCTGAAAGCACTTTTAGCCTGAGTATCAGCCATTTCACCAGGGAAATAGCTACTAGGGCTACCTCCACTTTGAGCAAAGTTAGCACTGTGATGGAAGGGTTTGTTGATACTAGAAGCATGTTGGGCTTCACTGGTAGCATCTACTTTAGAAGAACCGGATTGGCTCAGAGTTGGTGGGTGCACTTGTTGTCCATTGGCAGACTTAATGGTTGTAGGGTACAACTGAGAGCCTATGTAGCCATAACCCCTTTGGACATGTGTGGATCTTCCAGACTCATGAACACTGGAGTTTCCTTCACTTTGGGTAGCAGAGGCAGCACCAAGTCTGCTAATCGTCTTCACTCCTTCACTAGGGCCCTTGTGAGTGGTTTCAGAGGTGCTGGAAGTGGATTGGGATTCCCTGAAGAGGTAGGAAGACAGAAACGTCCTGTATTTGGATCTCTCATTCTTGCTCACAGGGTTTTCAGCCTGTTGGGCTGGGATGGGGTAGTTTTCAACAGGAGAGCCAAATGTGTCCCTGGCAGGTTGCGAACCATGGCTCCTTTGGATCATAGGGTTTGAGACTGAATGAAAAGTACCAGAGGCACCCCAGGTTTTGGGGACAATTGGACTAACTAGGCCACTAGAAGGGTAGGTACGAAAATGGACAGTCTTACTGGGCACAGAGCTGCTTGAAAATCTGTTAGATTGACTGTTGGAAGGCGAAGACTCCTCACCATCAGGGGAACCTTCTCTCCCAGTCTGGACTCCCGGTCTCAGCCTGAAGACAATCTGAGCCTGGTCAGGTTGGACACTACTGGGGACCGGTTGGCTTGGGCCAAGACTATGGCTCTGGCTAAATGTGTAAGGGTTGTTGAAAGTCCTCCATTTTCTTGGGCCCTGTGTACCGAGAGAACTTCTCTGTTCGTGTACTGCTCGCTTGCCTACAGGGAAAGAAGAGTGCAATTCAGTATTATTAATGAATGTCATGTCTAAATACACTGAATAAAAATATAAGATGCAACATGTAAAGTGTTGTCCCCATGTCCTGAAATAACACATCCCAGAAGTGTCAAAAACAGCTTATTTCTCAAATTTGTTCTCATTCCTGTAAATTAACATTTGTCTTTTGCCAAGATAATCCATCCACCAGACAGGTGTGGCATATCAAGAAGCTGATTAAACAGCATGATCATTATACAGGTGCACCTTGTGCTGGGGACAATAAGACATGTGGCATTGTGTTGATGTGACATAACTGCACACTTTAGAGTGGCCTTATGTTTTTAGGGTGCGTGCAATTGGCATGCTGACTACAGGATTGTCTACCAAAACTGTTACCAGAGAAAGGAATGTTAATTTTGACCATAAGCGACCGCCGTAGTTTTAGAGAATTTGACAGTACGTCCAACCGGCATAACAACCGCAGACCACGTAACCATGCCAGCCTAGGCCTCCACATCCAGCTTCTTCACCTGCATGGTCAGAGACCAGCCACACAGACAGCTGATGAAACTGGGTTTCCACAACCCCCCCCCCCCAAAAAAAACACATGCATGCTCGTCATCACCAGCGTCTGGGCCTGACAGCAGTTCAGCATCATAACTGACTTCAGTGGCAAAGTGTTCACAGTCGATGGCCACTGGAGAAGTGTGCTCTTCACGGATGAATGTCGGTTTCAACTGTACCGGGCAGATAGCGTGTATGGCGTTGTGTGGGCGAGCAGTTGGTCAATGTGAACAGTTTGCCCCATGGTGGCATGTATGGGCAAACATACGCTATGTACACAATTGCATTACTTTACTTAAATCGGGGGCAATGTGAATGCACAGAGATACCATGAGATCCTGAGGCCCATTGTCATACCATTGATCCTCCACCATCACCATGTTTCGGCGGAACCTTCCACCTCTGGAACCCCTTTCCTCGGCTGATGTACTTTGTGTACATCTGTACACAAAGTGTCCCAGTTCTTCCATGGCCTGCACATTCAGACATGTCACCCATTGAGCATGTTTGGGATGCTCTGGTTTGACATGTACAACAGCGTGTTCCAGTTCCTGACAATATCCAGCAACATCACACAGCCATTGTGGAATGTTGTCCCACTCCTCTTCAATCAGCCTGAGCAACTATGCAAAGGAGCTGTTGTGCTGCATGAAGCAAATGGTGGTCACACCAGATACTGACTGTTTTTTTGAGCCATGCCCCTTACCTTTTTAAAAAAAAGGTACCTGTATTCCCATTCATGTGAAATACAGACTAGGGCCTAGTGAATTTTACATTTATGACAGTTTTCCTTATATGAACTGTAACTCAGTAAAATTGTTGGGGAGTGAACTACAACCTCACATTAATTGCATCACTGAATTAAAATGGACATGTTGGTCGTGCTCAGTTTCCTAGTCAGATTATTTGGACTGAGAGAGAAATGCTGAGCCCTAACTATAATATTTTAAAAGTTGGCTTGTCCTTACATTTAATATGTATGCTTACTAATAAAGTAACAGCAGCTATGGAAGTTCACTGAGCATGTTGTTTCCAAACAGTCTAAATCATGTCTCCTCAAGGAAAACAATTTCAAGTCAAAAGATATGAGGTCAAGCACACAGGTTATGTAAGGATAGATTCTGAGCAATAACCCTGGGCAGCTGGATATTGTTAACCATTAGCCCAACTCACGTATTGAAGTCTATGACAAAAACGTCACGGACATAGGTGTGACCCGAAAACATTCACTTCCTGTGCAATAAGTTAAAAATAGAAACGGTATCATGCTTATTACTCTTACCCATTGATAAACATGAGCTGACTTCCACAGTGGCTAATACCAGACACAGGAACAGAAGCCTGTAGGACAAAAAATAAAATTTGATTTCATTAGTGATAATTACATTACTGAAAGACAAGTCAATTTCTCATTGTTATCGTAGTACACAAAATATTAGGCAATAGTCTGAGGTTACTTGATTAAGAAAAGAACATACCTAGAATTAAGTCTTAAAGTCCTTGTCATTATTGCTGGCCAGCAACCAACATATGATACACGACAGCACAATCAGATTGTAGTAGATTGTAACTGAAAAAGAGTCCAAGGTAAAAATATCAATTTAAAAAAGCCTTGTTTTATCAACCTCTTGCTCCTCTAGTTGTTAAATAGCACACTGTGGTCACAGAGCCCCTTGATTAGCATATTAGATGTGCCTGTTGCTATCTCAACAGGTGCATCTAATTCAGGACCAGTTCAGAAGAGTGCAACATTACAGTATTTTTCAATTGGGATGTATTGTGCAGATTAAAACATATTATTGTCTGTATAGAATAGACCAGGGAATCGCGTTAGCGCTGTTACGTTTATATTTGCGTCCTGACATTTTCTGAACGTTTCACCTCACTGAACACACGCCCGGCCCATGTGAACACAGGTGCAACCAATTATGTTGATTGCATCCTCCAGAATTTTGGGGGGACATGACACCTGGTCTCACTTGTTGGATAGGTCTATATGACATGAGCTTACACTGTCTTATATTCTAAATAATGGTAAACCGAGCAGAAGTTCAGAACAGTATTATTTATTAACTTATTCTTCAGCGAAAAAGCAAGCATCAGTTACTACTGCAAGCCATTTATCCAGGCGAGAGAAGAAAATTAACAAAACAATAACATGTTTTATTACAAAACAAAGGTGCAAAATATCACACACAATCAATAAAAGTGAATGTAATAAATACACTACAGTCAATTAGTTTTATATTGAACTGAGCACCAACAAAATTCAACACATTCTAATAGTTGGAAATGGAAAGCCACTACTTCAAAGCACAAAAAAAAATACAATTTTAGATAAAACTATTTCATTCAGTAGCCCAATGGCTTCAAAGAATAGCCTATAGTCTTTACAATTCTGTTACCATTATGTGTTTGGTCACCACCAATTATTACATGCATGTGTGAAGAAATGGACACAGAGGCCTAGTTGGCTATTATATGGAATACATATTACTGCTTGCTCCAACTTCCAACTGGACCCGCCAGTCTTCTACAGTCCAAATAGGTTACTGTAGTGTAGGCTCGTGGACGGCAACGCCCCCTCTCTGATCAATCAGGTGCCACTGAGGTGCGTTCAGTTCGCTCGAACGTTTGCTAAGTTACGGAACGGTTTGTACCGATTGACACGTTTCCCCCCAAACGTTCTTGAACAGACTGAGGTAGGGTGGCTCCCGTTGGTGGGTGTGGCGAGGTGTGGCTTGAAGCAATGTGTGACATATTTAAAGGGCAGTGGCCATGCCGACAGCTTTCTCCAACCCGGTTTTTCAACTGGTCGTTCAGTACAGCACCGGATCCGTTCAACTGAACGTGCCAGAACGTAAAAACGTACTGAACGCAGCCCTGATGACTTTCCAATCAATTAAGTCCTCATCAAATGGTATAGCATGACATCATGAAGAGGTCTCGTAGGTCATCATCAGTCATACAATCTGTAGGGGAAAAATAAAATATGTAAGAGAACACAATAAATGTCCTTCTTTGGGCAGGCTACATACAATAGCCTATTTTGGTCCGCAGGTCAATTGTTAAGGAAAATACCATCAAAGTAGGCTATGAACAACTACCGGAATATGAAGTAATGTTTTGTCGTGAAAACTAGAGTATTGCAATATAATAGGACAACTTACGCGCTCTCCTTTGGGAATGATTCCCAGTGAATTTGCCCCAGACGCGCCTCAGCGAACGGCGGAACCTTCCACCTCTGGAACCCCTTTCCTCGGCTGAGTTCTCATGGGGAGTCTCATTGTCATCCTCCTTCCCCTCGCTATCCCCCTCGTCGTCTGTCATGCTTTCCCCGAGAACGCCAGATACCACCATGCGCTCTAGAACACTTTCGTCTACCGGAAGCGCTGCCCTCACTTTTCCCGATACAGAGGTCTGGTATCGGCAGAGTGGGCAAACGATTGTCTTGTCCTGCGGCGAACATTCCTTCGTGGATTCCACTTCACATACTGAGGATTGGGAAAGAGTCACCAGACAGCGCTCACAAAAGCTGTGTTTACACTGTAACTCACGAGGACACCGACGGCCGGTGTTGTAGCTTCGGTAACAAATTCCGCACTCAAGATCTGAACACATTTTCCTTTCTCTTTGGGTGCTGTTTCGTTCAACGAGAATGAACTGTCTGACTTAATTGGCTATATTTATATTTCTTAGTGTGGGAGGGACTTTCACTTGACAGAGTGCCAAAAAACATAGTAGTAACCTATGACTAATATTTTGGAAATAGTGATGTCATCAAAGAGTCGCTGCGTCCACGTGCTAACCCTCCCACTCTCCACCCACACATCCTTTTTTACTGTATATGGAGGAGTGTTAGTGGGCCATTCTGCTACAGTTTGGCCAATGTCTGTCTGATATTCACCCACAGTTTCCAGGTATGAAGAAAGTTAGCCCACTATACAGATTATCACCCACATTTCCCAGATATAACAGAACCATGAATGTAAGACAAAGTGCTTGCATCAAGAAGGTTTCCTCTCTTTTGAAATAGTGATTTTGATATTAATCTGTGCCGAACTGGCTCCTGTCTGTCTGTGTCTTATAAACAACAGAACTGCCTTATGGGGGAGAGGAGAGAGACGAAGATACGAGTAAGAATCTTTAAATAAATTCCAGATCCCTTAGTAAATTCCCCCGGTCTGTTTCTTGATGACATCGGACTACTTTGTAACTGAACAGAACAGGAGTGAGCCATGACTGCAAGGAGCTTGAGCTGTCAACTTCCTATGCTGTCCTATAGCCGATCTGCTAATATCTGTCTAGCCCATAGATAAACCCATATCAGTCACTTAAGGTGACCCATAGGTCTCACTGTTGTCTACTCTCGTGACTCACACTGGCTCAGAAACCCTTTGAATTCCATCTCATTTGATATGCCCTTGATTACTGAAAGCATAATAGAAACATTGATATCAAACAAGCTGATAGTTGCAAACGTGTTGTGCAACAGTCTGTTATGAAAACACAACAAAATACTATTGTCTCTGTTGCCGCTGCCTACTCACTCTACTCACTCTACTGGCTTTACCCTTCCCAGAAATCCCAGCACCTCCCTCTTACTGACACTCTCCGGGGTGTATCTGGTCGTAAACGTGATGTCAGCCTTTGTCCCCACGCTAATCCTCCAGACAAAGCCCTCCAGGTGACCCTGTAACTCTTTTCATGGTGATTTCCTTGTCCTACAGTCAAAGCCAAGAGTAACAGGATCTTAGGGAGGATAAGACATTTGAAAGAAATGAAGACAGTACTCTTTGATGTGTTATTGTGATCTGAGGAACCATTTTCCTCTGTGCCTGCCACCTGTAGATTGACTTAATGTAAAAAGGATCATGTATTTATGTAAAGAACAAAACAGTTTACAACTTGTACTGAACAGAAAAAAGAGGCATAGGGCTAGTTTCCCGGACCCAGATTAAGCCTATTCCTGGACTAGAAAATACTCTCAATGGAGATTGAGCATTGAGCAGCATGCTTTTTAGTCCAGGGGTAGGCTTCATTTGGGTCTATTAAACCTGCACATAAACTTTACAAACGTAATACATATTTTTATTTTTTATTACACATTCCTTTACTTTCTCATTCCCAGCTCAGTCCATATAATGATGAATTGACAAACTATTTAACTTTTGTCATATGATTGGGAAGTACCGAGATTCCGTTCTTCATTTGAAATAACACCCACATGGGGCTCTGAAGTTTAAACTCAGCTCAGATAAGGAGACAGGGAAAGCTGGGTCTGGTTTTGAAAGTGAGTCATCCTCTCGTGGGCGAAAGAGTGCAACGTCCAATCTCACACATACATTATGGTGACTCGATGCGATAAGATCCACTGACTGTCATACCTGACCAGACACGTCACTCTGGGTTTCTTCACGGTACCCAAACCCCCAAAATGTATTGAATACATCGCTCAGTTATGTATTAGAGCCATGTCATCATGGAATGCTCTTGAAAATAAAAAAAAGATAAAATAAATAAAGATAAGATAAAATCTTTTTAAAAGATAAAATTGAATTACCAACGTTTCGACAGCCAAGCTGTCTTCATCAGGGTATATCAGGGTTCATACCCTAATGAAGACAGCTTGGCTGTCGAAACGTTGGCCATTACATTTTTGCATCTGAGCTCCTAGAGTGTGCGGCTCTCTTTTATTTTCAAGTTTTCTACTCCGCTAGCCAGCGCCTCGCCTAAATAGGTGTGCGTTTCTTTTTCTTCTAGATTATCATGGAATGCTCTGCCACCAGAGGTTGCTCAGGCAAAAAGCAAGTTTAGCTTTGAAAAACAAGATACAAAAACACACATTGTATCACGGTGCCTCTTCTCTCATCTAATGTAACTGCACTGTATATTAATGTATACATGAATAGTGTGTAAATATTAATATATAATTGTGACATACGATACACACACACCATACCACAGCATGAATGTACAGAAACACATGCACACACAATATTTGTGAATTAGGCAAATAGTGATTTGTTTGTATCCTATTTTTGGCAACCTAACTGTATGCGGATCTTATTTGACTGCATACATGCATGATCAGAGACATGTTTTTCTGTAGATACACTATATATACAAAATAATGTGGACACCCCTTGAAATGAGTGGATTCAGCAATTTCAGCCACACCCCTTGCTGACAGGTGTTTACAATTGAGCACACAGCCATTCCATCTCCATAGACAAACATTGGCAGTAGAATGGCCTTTACTGAAGAGCTCAGTAACTTTCAACGTGGCACCGTCATAGGATGTCACCTTTCCAGCAAGTCAGTTCATCAAATTCCTGCCCTGATAGAGCTGCCCCCGTCAACTGTAAGTGCTGTTATTGTGAAGTGGAAATGCCTAGGAGCAACAATGGCTCAGCCGCGAAGTGGTAGGCCACACAAGCTCACAGAATGGGACCACCGAGTTCTGAAGCGCGTAACACATAAAAATTGTCTGTCCTTGGTTGCAACACTCACTACTGAGTTCCAAACTGCCTCTGGAAGCAATGTCAGCACAAGAACTGTTTGTCGGGAGCTTAATGAAATGGGTTTCCATGGCCGAGCAGCCGCACACAAGCCTAAGATCACCATGTGCAATGCCAAGCGTCGGCTGCAGTGGACTCTGGAGCAGTGGAAACACGTTCTCTGGAGTGATGAATCACGCTTCACCATCTGGCAGTCCGACGAACGAATCTGGGTTTGGCGGATGCCAGGAGAACGCTACCTGCCCGAATGCATAGTGCCAAACTGTAAAGTTTGGAGGAGGAATAATGGTCTGGGGCTGTTTTTCATGGTATGGGCTAGGCCCCTTAGTTCCAGTGAAGGGAAATCTTAATGCTACAGCGTACAATGACATTCTAGACCAGGCCTGGGCAATTTCAGTCCACGGGATCCTTATTGTTGTCACACTTTCCCCCCATCCCTAGCAAACACACCTGATTTAAACTAATTCAATTTTTAACTGAATATCATGATTAGTTGATTATTGGAGTCAGGTGTTTTAGCTGGGGCTGGGGCAAGAGTGTGACACCAATCAGGCCCCTGAGGACTGGAGTTGACCAGGCCTGTTCTAGATGATTCTGTGCTTCCAACTTTGTGGCAACAGTTTGGGGAAGGCCCTTTCCTGCTTTAGCATGGCAATGCCCCGTGCAAAAAGCGATGTCTATACAGAAATGGTTTGTCGAGATCGGCGTGGAAGAACTTGACTGGCCTGCATAGAGCCCTGACCTCAACCCCATTGAACACCTGTGGGATGAATTGGAACGCCAACTGCAAGTCAGGCCTAATCGCTCAACATCAGTGCCTGACCTTACTAGTGCTCTTGTGGCTGAATGGAACCAAGTCTCCACAGCAATGTTCCAACATCTAGTGGAACGCCTTCCTAGAAGAGTGGAGGCTGTTATAGCAGCAAAGGAGGAACAACTCCATATTAATGCCAATGATTTTGGAATAAGATGTTCGACGAGCAGGTGTCCACATACTTTTAGTCGTGTAGTATAATTCAGAGAGGATGTTAGCATGTGTGGCAATATGTCTCCTGGGGTCTTGCAGATATACAGATAGAAAGACTAAACATCATATAAGTTCCATTAGACCAGCACCAGTAACTCAACTAGTTATCAGGTTGCTGCTTTTTGAACTGATATCCCGAAATCATAAAACATTGTTTTCCACACTTGAATGATATCCACAGTAATTTGACTCACAACTGTCATTCTGAATACCCTGGACATTGAAAAATACAGTGTACATACAAAATACCGTACTGTGAGGACAGTGAGAAGTGTCAGGGTTATAGGAGGTGGCTTCTACCTCTATTCCATGTCCCTGGTTACTAGTTACCACCACAACCTAGAGATGACTTAATGTCAGGGCAACCAGGAGACAACCCTGGCTCCAGGAGGAGAGGATGTCAAGGCATGGGTAAAGCAAGAGAGGAGAGGAGATATGGAGTGAAAGAAAACAGAGAGAGGGAGAGCGAGCCAGTAGAAATAAGAGGTAGAGAGGTAGATTAACGAAGTGTGTTCATTTCTACTGTAAATGAGAACCATGATGTGTCCGGTGAGAATGTTGGTAGTGGAGAGGAACGTCAAAGCTCACCCTTATCTGAGAGGTGTGTGACAGCGAGTGTATGAGGCGGTAAGTGTTTGTTATCTTCCCACACACTACATGATTATGAATTCTCGGTGAGTTTAACTCCCATGGTGTTTTCATATCAACTGAACTACATTCAGTAGATAAAGTATGGCAATATATTAATTTACAAGCTATCATAGCAGTTATGACATCATGCAGTATCTATTTTTGCCATTCTGTTGTAATGCTGCACTATATACCAGTTCTGCCTGTGGATGTCAAGGAGTTGGAGAAAGTAATTCATTATTGTCAAGCAAATTACACAGGGTGAATGTTGAACAAATTTGTCTGGAATATGTATTGAGATTATTGAACCAAATAAAAGTGTGACATGTACAGATAGACCAATCCTATGGAAACATGTTCATTACAATCTCTGCTCCTGGGGCCCAATACAAAATAGACCACTATTGCTAGGCAACTGCCCTGTTGAGTACGGCTTGCCTTGCTCTATCCCATGTGAATGGAGAGGCTGCTGTTTATGAAAGTACAGTTTGATCTTTATGAGGTAAACACATGGACACCGAAGGGAATATCAGATGAGTACAGTACACCCCTTTTCCATCATGTATATTACAATTGATTTTCATATTGTGGTTCATTGGTGCTGTTATGCAGCAGTGGAACAACGTTGACTTTGGGAGGAGATCCTTGGCAGTTTACTTGATTCAAATCTCTATTTCACTAGTCAACTAACAGTGGAATTTTATACAAACCCAGTAGCGCTGAGGGCATTCTTATTCATTGTATGATCGTTGCGTTGGTGTTGTTAGTGCATCAGCGTTCTAACTAGCCCACAGTGAGAAATAGCTCAAACACAACAACACACAGAGGGACAGAGAGAGAGTGTAGGGCCCGGTAATCACTTCTATCCACGGCTCCTGTCCTCCTTTGTTTTTCCACCTCCACTTCTCTACCTTTTACTTGTTATACTGCTTTCACATAGAGAAAAAAAAGGGAAATGTTTATCTGCCCCCCCCCCCCATCTATTTTAATAAATCTATTGAATATACACCATCAAAAGTCAACATTGTTAATTTGTTTTGGCAGGGGCTCAGAAACTATAAAATGTATTTTCAAAACTATAGAGTTGCATATTTTTAGTTGAATTATGTTACCTTATGTTAGTCTGAAGCCATTTGGCTCTGGTTTCACAGCCCTGTAATAATGCTTTTTTTTTTAAACTGGCAAATACAGATTTTTACTCCAATCTGGCAACCCTCATAAAATCTGACATAACACCAGTATCCTAAAGTATTAAGTGAAAACAAGCATAGAAAACAGTATTGGCATTAATAAAAATTAAAAAACGTAAGACTAGTATTATATTATAATTATTTAGGTGACAACCTGGTTGATTAACAATATTGGGTTGTTAACACATTTTTTTATATAAATAAATGTGGGGGGAAAATAAAAAGAATAATTGCAATCCTATTTTCAAAAGCGTGCGAGTATCCTGTTCATATTTCACAACCGCGGGCTTTTGTAGCTGCCTTTACTCGATTGAGCAAAAACAATAGCCTTACACTTGATTTGGGCTACATTATTGCATGCTAAATGTTTCTGATCAGTGATAGATGAGCAAATGAATAAATGAGCTACCATTTCCACTTGTACAGACAGCCAGAGAGCAATTAACCAAATATACAGACAGAGATTCAGTGAAACAAAATCACATTGATTGAAGTCACGTGCTTTTGGTCGGGAGTAGTCCTATGCTACTAAGCGACTGTGAGTGAAGAGCAAAATAATACACTTGCTAAACTAAACTACATAACATGCTGGCAAACTGTTCTAATAAATGAGCCAACTAGACAAGATGATCATGAGCAGCCCTCACCTCAATTTAGCTAACATTTTCCCAGCCTAATTGTAGCCTAACCAATATCCAAACAGAGATTCAGTGAAAACAAATCTTACATTGATTTAGAATTTCTCAAGAGGAGTCCCCATGCTTGTCTCAAAGCAGAGCGATGGCGCTGTCCCAATCTGAAAACTGCACACAAACTGAAATTATAATCTAGTTGACCGTAGGCGGTTAGGCTATTGCTTGACATTTATTACAATGATTGGATGACTTTGGGAGTTTCAATAAGCAACAATTGTATAGCATTCCTTCAATTGCATTAGCCTACTTTATGCCAATATTTCCATAATTAAGTGATATTTATTCCCACAGTAATTCTTAATGGATCTGTCATGTATTGTCATGTTGTGTCTTTCTGTCCTTTCCTTTCACCCTGTCTCCCTCTGCTGGTCGTCTTAGGTTACCTTTTCTCCCCCGCTTTCCCCCAGCTGTTCCTTGTCTCCTCTTGACTACCTCGTCACCCCTTCTTCCACCTGTTCCCCTTTTCCCTCTGATTAGTCCCCTATATCTCTCTCTGTTTTTGTTCCTGTTCCTGTCCTTGTCGGATTCTTGTTTGTTGTGTTTCATGCCTGAGCCAGACTATCGTCATGTTTGCTGTAACCTTGTCCTGTCCTGTCGGAATCTGCCGGTCTATCTGAGCCTACCACAGTTTGGTTATTAAAGAAGCTCTGTTTAAGTTAGTTCGCTTTTGGGTCCTCATTCACTCACCGTAACAGGATCCATCCAGTTGTGTTCATGCTTAGTGGTGGGTTATGGGAGAAGTGGCAGGGGGATGGTTAACTGGCGCTGCCTAGCAACCATCAAGAGTTTAAAACCTCTTAAGGTGTAAAGTCCCCTGTTTAGTCCCCTGTTTACATTTTCTCTTATAAATCAATTTGTGCACATGCCTGCAATCCTTACATCATAGTGCAGTAGGAGAGAGTGGTTTCATCACAGTAGCACATTCAGATATCGATTTATAGCGATTCATCTAAAATAGTTTATAGATAAAAAAAAAAACAGTTTGTCATAGATAGACAAGATTTATATGAGATGAAAGGGAAGTTCCTATTGAGTTCAGGAAGCTAAGATATAGCCCTGTGAGATCTTCACAGTGATGGGGGCTGATGTTCTGATCAAATCCAATTTTATTTGTCACATGTGCCAAATAAAACAGGTGTACGACCTTACAGTGTAATGATTACTTACAAGCCCTTAACCAAAAATGAAGTTTTAAGAAAAATACCCAAAAAATAAAGAAATAAAAGTACAAAATAATTAAAAGAGCACCATTAAAATAACAATAGTGAGGCTATATACAGGAGGTACTGGTACTGATCAAGAGAGACCTTTAGAAAATATGCACATTTTCTCTAACACTAAACATACAAATATGTATTTTACGGTTATAAGGAAGGTGAAATGTTATAATCTGATTATACTATATTTAGGAAGTATGTAAATCATTTCAAGCGGTATTCATACAGTTATGTTGAATAGAAAATAGACCAAATCAAATATTTCACATTTTTATCATATTTGTGCTGTGTACTTAAGCTTGTGTTCTCAAGTGAATACACCTCAGCAATTTATTTTTAAAAATGACTAGAAAAGTGAGACTTTAACCTTTCTTGGAGTATGCAACATTTCTAGTTATTGTTTATGGCCCTCTCATAATAAATAATTACTTTGGGGGATTACATTTAGTTACATTTAACTGGTTGAAATAGCATAGTGCGTGCCAATGCCGCCTCAGCATTACGGCTAAGTTTTATGCTAAGCCGTAGGCAGAAGTTTACCGAAATGATACTAGATCATTAGGCAGCAATAAAAGTTTTGGCTTTGATACCGGCAATAGCTTTCAGATACATGGAAATGGCGGAAAAAAAGTTGGCAGCATGGAAAAGTTGGCGGAAGAACATCTTAGTATGAAAGGGATATCAGTCTGAGTGTGGATCCTGCAGTCAGGCTTTCCATTTCCTCTGCTCCCCACTGCTAGGGGCTAGGGGGCAGGCTTTACATCTCTTCTTCATTTGGTAATTAACTGAAGCTAGTGATTCAAGGGCTTAGGAATCTCGCCATAAACCAAGAGGAAACAGAACAGAAAACCCCAAGGACCAGGTTTAAGATGGACTATTTTAACCCCATATAGGCCTAGGCCCATTCCCTCTGTTACACACATACTGAAAGGTTAGGTTACCATAGCCAAAAACACTTGAACTGTAATACTGTATCAGAATATAATCAATATTTATTATATCATATCTTCCTCCAGGTTCTGCAGACATAGCAAAGAACATCTGACCATCCCAAACGAAGTCTGACCCTGAACCCCCCCCCCCCCCCCCCAACTCCCATCCCCACTTCCATCTCTCCCTTTCCCTCACGATGGCTGAGCCTCCAGAACCAGTGCACTTCCAGGGGGGCCAAGCAGCAGCAGAAGCAGCAGCACTCGGCTCTGAGCCGGGTGAGTCCACAGAGGTGGAGTGTCCCATCTGCTACCACGAGTACAACCAATGTGGCAAGTGTCCTCGCATGCTGGAATGCCTCCATGTCTTCTGCACCGAGTGCCTCCAGAGAATCCAGCTGTCCCCGTATCCAGCTGAACCCGTGGACCCCCAGAGCCCTCGCAGCCCTGCCATTTTCTGCCCCCTCTGCCGCCACCCCACCCTGCTGGAGACCGGCGACCCCCTCACCCTGCCCTGCAATTCCCGCATCCTGGCTCAACTACCCCCCATGGCTTTCTGCACACCTGTGTCGATGGCTGCCCACTTGGCCACCGTCACCCAGAGGGTGGTCCTCTCCCTGGATACCAGCAGGGACGCCCGCTTCATCATCCTGCCCACAGTGAGCCTAAGGGTGGAGCAGATGCACCCAAGCGATAGGCCCCACGGTGGAGGTGTGGGCCTGGTGGGTGAGGTGGAGGTGCTGCAGCACCACAGGAGGACCTTGGCCGTGGTATTCTGGGTGTTGTTTATGATGACCTGCGTGGTGGGACTGGTGTTTGGGCCCAGGTTTTTCCGCAATTAAGGGGAGAAGGAACCGAGGGGCCTGTTCCAATACTTTTACATGCAGCCTTCCTTCCTTTTGTATTTCCTTGTTTCCTTCCCCCTTACTCAAGGAAGGAAGGGTGTATTGTCAACATATTTGAATATGGCCTAAGATCTAGACTGAACTACGGGCCTACATCAAACGTAGCCTTGAAACGTCCTGTTAACTTCAATTCAACTGTAAATTACATATCTTTAAAATATATAAAAGGTTGATGCATACAGCCTCATAATCACATGTCTAGCTCTGTTAATTGGTGTTGAGAAAATTATATATAGACAGTTCTGAGTTTTTCCGCTATGCACTGATTTAGAGTTCCCTCTAGTGGTCTAATCTAGGAGCGCCTATTACATTGGGGCGCCAGGTAGCCTAGTGGTTAGAGAGTTGGGCCATTCAACAGCTTGCTTGTTTTGAATCCCTGATCCGAATAGGATAAATGTCTACCGATCTGCCCTTGAGCAAGGCCCTTAACCCTAACTGCTACAGGGGTGCGCAATAATGTCTGATCCCTGGCCTTGACCCCACTCTCTGAGGGTGTCTCAGGGGGAGTGGAATTTCACACCAAGCACTTGTACAGGTTACCCACTAGTACATGTGTGAAACAGGACAAATATAAGCAGCCCCTATTTGACCTTTGATTGTATTGGCTATTTATTAAAATATTTTCATGTGTTTCCTATTTTGACTCTCTCTCCCTGTGCATGTGTGTGTGTGTAACATCATTTAGGCTACATAATGAATATGAATTATGACTAATGTGGGAAATGTATTGTGGAATAAAATCTCCGGAATATTTCTACAGGGGGACGAGGGCACGTTGAGCAAAAACGTAAAGGGAGCATAAACGACGTCATACGCCGCGTTGGCTTGCAACAGTCGAGAGAAACGTTTTTAGAGTCCCCCTTCCCTCCGTATGTTTTTGTTGGGGGAAAAGTTGTGGGTGGCCGACAGTGTGAAGGTAGGGTATGCTTGGTTTTTAAATCTTTGGCCGTAGGAGAATGATATTTTGTATCTTTGGGAGATAGAAACTAAGGGGATATGCACGTGATATAAGTATAATTTTTTACCTTTTTGTTAGTTCTGGCCAGTGCAAATATACTGGCTAGCGTTGTAAGAGCATTTCACCTCACCCCCTTTTCCCGTTAGCCTGTTAGCTTTCTCTTCCATAGTTTTTGTGGGACAGCTGAAAAAGAGTTTGGAGAAATGGCGGAAACCAAAATAATATACCACATCGACGAGGAGGAGACGCCGTATTTGGTGAAGATTCCGATTCCTGCCGAAAATATCACTTTGTTGGATTTTAAACAGGTCTTGAACAAGCCCAACTACAAATTCTTCTTCAAGTCTATGGACCAGGACTTTGGGTGAGTGAGCGCTAACGTTGGTGATTAATGATTGTGCGAGTTGTGGGTTTCAGGCAAATTATGATAAAGGAGAAAACCAACCAACCCAGCATGAGTTCTATAAGAGCAATGGGATCCAATGTTACGAACGTTTGTGAGTGACTTTCGCCTATCGAATAGGGAGGGAGGGGATGTGGGGGTTGACTGACTGCGCGCAGAATGGGAACCATTCAATTAGGCCTCTCTCGCTATACATCACACCCTTCCCTTTCTCATAGCTAAGAGCGCCTTCACACTTAGAGATTGATAGAAATTTACATAATTGGTACCTGGAGGAAAATGGAGGGTCATGCTTTTTCAGTCAAGGGGAGGGTTTAGTATTTTTTTATTTATTATTATTCTAGTCCAGGGGAGGGTCATGTAATTTGTAATGGCAATATTTCTCAGTGTTTGAGTTGCTTACTAGACTATATATCGATGTGTGCTATAGGCTACAAAGTGCATGCTCAGAAACACAGAGCAAAGTTATATTTCTAAAATAGCTGCTGGGATGGTGTAAATAAAACTAGGCTACATTACACACGGCAATGTATATTCCACCCCTAAGCCCTTGCCTGCTCTGCTCTTGGGCCCCTATTCCAACCCGAGTTAAGCAACTGTAAATGGAACGTAATTCCATTTGAATGCGCTTTTCTCTCCATGTATTGTGACTTTGAACTTAAGTATGAAAATAACATGCTATTCACCTACTTTGTTTGAGGTAGAGCTCGAATAAAGGTGTGTTTACAGATGACATATTCTGACCTTGACTTAATTTCCTTATACTTCCACCAATTTTACGCTTGAGGAAACCATAAGATCAGCAAACCTGTCAGTTCCAAGTGGAAAAAGCGTCTACTTTTTTCAGATAAAAAAATAACAGCATTCTCCATGTGCTGTAATTTATAAATTGGTCAGAGTTATTGATAAGAGCTAGTTAAATGTGTATTGTAAATGCACATAGCAATTGTTTTACATGATTTAAATGCTTTTTCCTTATGATAACAGGAGATGAATGTGAAACCAGCCAAATGGAAGCAAACTGAAAATCATATCGCCATGTATTGCAGCCCCCTTTTCCACAGTGAAATAGGATATAAATTAGAGGTCGACCGATTAATCGGAATGGCTGATTAATTAGGTCCGATTTCAAGTTTTCATAACAATCGGTAATTGGCATTTTTGGACACCGATTGTGGCCGATTTGTTTTACATGTCATTTTTTGTATTTTTTTTTACCTTTTATTTAACTAGGCAAGTCAGTTAAGAACACATTCTTATTTTCAATGACGGCCTAGGAACAGTATGTTAACTGCCTTGTTCAGGGGCAGAACGACAGATTGGAGTTTGACAAAAATATTCTCTGGTCTGATGAAACCAAGATTAACTTTTGTGCCTGAATGCCAAGCGTCACGTCTGACGGAAACCTGGCAGCATCCCTACGATGAAGCATTGTGCTGGAAGCATCATGTTGTGGAGATGTTTGTCAGCGGCAAGGACTGGGAGATTAGTCAGGATTGAGGGAGAGATGAACGAAGAAAAGTACAGAGATCCTTGATTAAAATGCTTTTCCACTGCGCTCAGGACCAGGGCAAAGGTTCATCTTCCAACAGGACCCTTAGCGCACACAGCCAAGACAATGCAGTAGTGGCTTCGGGACAAGTCTCTGAATGTCCTTGAGTGGCCCAGCCAGAGCCTGGACTTGAACCCTATCAAACATCTCTGGAGTAGAGATCGACTGATTAATCGGCATGGCCGATTTCAAGTTTTTATAACAATCGGTAATCTGCATTTTTGGATGCCGATTATGGCCAATTACATTGCATTCCACGAGGAAACTGCGTGGCAGGCTGACCACCTGTTACGCTTGTGCAGCAAGGAGCCAAGGTAAGTGTCTAGCTAGCATTAAACTTATCTTATTAAAAAACTATCGATCTTCACATAATCATTAGTTAACTACACATGGTTGTTGATATTACTAGGTTAACTAGCTTGTCCTGCGTTGCATATAATCAATGCGGTGCCTGTTAATTTATCATCGAATCACAGCCTACTTCACCAAACGCGTGATGATTTAACAAAAGCACAATCGTTGCACGAATGTACCTAACCATAAACATCAATGCCTTTCTTATAATCAATACACATAATTATATATTTTTAAACCTGCATTTTTAGTTTAAAGAGATTCATGTTAGCAGGCAATATTAACTAGGGCAATTGTGCCACGTCTCTTGCGTTCATTGCACACAGAGTCAGGGTATATGCAGCAGTTTTGGCCGCCTGACTCATTGCTAACTAATTTGCCAGAATTGTACATAATTATGACATAACATTCAAGGTTGTGCAATGTAACAGCAATATTTAGACTTGGGGTTGCCACCCATTCGATAAAATACGGAATGGTTCTGTATTTCACTGAAAGAATAATTAACGTTTTGTTTTCAAAATGATAGTATCCGGATTTGACCATATTAATGACCTAAGGCTCGTATTTCTGTGTGTTTATTATAATTAAGTCTAGCAGTCTGACTGAGCGGTGGTAGGCAGCAGCAGGCTCGTAAGCATTCATTCAAACTTTACTGTGTTTTCCAGCAGCTCTAGGCAATGGTTGAAGCACAGTGCTGTTTATGACTTCAAGCCTATCAACTCCTGAGATTAGGCTGTCAATACTAAAGTACCTATTAGAACATCCAATAGTCAAACGTACATGAAATACAGATAGTCCTATAATAACTACAACCTAAAACTTCTGAACTGGGAATATTGAAGAACTGGGAATATTGAACTACCAGCTTTCATATGTTCTGAGCAAGGAACTTAACTTATGGTATAGGGGAAGCTTGCGTCCCACTTTGAAACAAAACCCAGGGAAAATGCAGTGCGGTAAATTCAAATAATGATATAAAATCAAACATTCATTAAATCACACATGTAAGATACTCAATTAAAGCTAAACTCATTGTGAATCCAGCCAACATGTCAGATTTTAAAAAGCTTTTCGGCGAAAGCATTAAGAAGCTATTATCTGATGATGGCACAATGTCAATAAAGAGGGTAGCATATTTCAAACTTGCAGGCGCTACACAAAACGCTGAAATAAAATATAAAACATGCATTACCTTTGACGAGCTTCTTTTGTTGGCACTCCAATATGTCCCATAAACATCACAATTGGTCCTTTTTTTTCGATTTATTCCGTTCATATATACCCAAAATGTCCATTTATAAAGTGCGATTGATCCAGAAAAAAACAGCTTACAAAAACACGTCACTACAAAACATTTCAAAAGTTGCCTATAAACTTAGCCAAAATATTTCAAACTACTTTTGTAATACAACTTTAGGTATTTTTAAACGTTAATAATCGATCAAATTGTAGACGGGGCAATCTGTATTCAGTACAGCAAGTAAACAAACCATGCTCCTTTTTACGTCTTGCGCAACTCTCAATAGTGTAACCTTGTTCCAGGATGTGCTTCTTCTTCGTTGCACAATTGAATAACCTCAACCAAATTCCAAAGACTGGTGACATCCAGTGGAAGTGGTAGGAACTGAAAAATGGTTCCTATCAAATATCCCTTGGCAAAGACAACAGAGGGAACGGTCAGAGGCAAAAAAGAAATACGAGCCTTAGTTTCCGGATTTGACAATATTAATGACCTATCATTTTGAAAATGTTTATTCTTTCAGTAAAATATGGAACCGTTACGTATTTTATCGAATGGGTGGCAACCCTAAGTCTAAATATTGCTGTTACATTGTACAACCTTCAATGTTATGTCATAATTATGTACAATTCTGGCAAATTAATTACGGTCTTTGTTAGGAATAAATGGTCTTCACACAGTTCGCAACGGGCCAGGTGGCCCAAACTGTGGCATATACCCTGACTCTGCGTGCAATGAACGCAAGAGAAGTGACACAATTTCCCTAGTTAATATTGCCTGCTAACATGAGTTTATTTTAATGAAATATGCAGGCTTAGAAAAATATACTTCTGTGTATTGATTTTAAGAAAGGCATTGATCTTTATGGTTAGGTTCATTGGTGCAACGATTGTGCTTTTTTTCGCGAATGTACTTTTGTTAAATCATCACCCGTTTGGCAAAGTAAGCTGTTATTTGATGATAGATTAACAGGCACTGCATTGATTATATGCAACGCAGGACAAGCTAGTTAAACTAGTAATATCATCAACCATGTGTAGTTAACTAGTGATTATGTTAAGATTGATTGATTGTTTAAAAAAAAAAAAAGTTTTATGCATGTAGCAACTTACCTTGGTCCCTTGCTGTACTCGCATAACAGGTGGTCAGCCTGCCACGCAGTCTCCTCGTAGTTTGCAATGCAATCGGCCATAATCGGCACCGATTATGAAATCGGCCCTAATTAATCGGTCGACCTCTACTTTAGACATACTTTTTTCCTCTTCTTACTTTCTCCCATTTAAATCCTCCAGACTGGAAGAGCTGTGACTGTCAAGCTTTCTCTGGTGGCTGTTTGTCAGTTGTGCCCTACCCTAGGTTGAATGAAATGCATGTTTGTGGTGGAGTTTGCCTGATGAGACCTAGGGCTTCTGTTAAACACATTAATTGCAGTAAAACCGCTTGCGTTTTGTAAGCTACAATGAAATGTAAACTTACTCACACAAACAAAGAACACCACAAAACACCAACTTATATTATAAAAACAGGCGCTAAAACAATCAAGTTCTCCAGCGTCCACTGAGTTGTCTGACCATACTTCTACCGCAACATTTGGAAATGAACCTCAAAATCCGTTACAAGTAGGCTACATTAAAAATCTGCTCAGAAGTCAGCTACCCAATCAAAACTGAGCTACTTTTCTCAGGGCCTGTTCCTTCAGCCTGTGGCCTCAGCAAAGTAACTAAAGCATCAGTGTGTGTGTTTTGCCTGTTCCTTGTGCGTTTTCTTTTCCGGGAGTGCGAGCCAGCTGTCAGACAGGCTGTGTGTCAGTTGGGGCAGAGCCAGCAGCATGGAGTGGAGCAGACCAGGAGAACCTAGGGTTGGAGAGGGGCCATTTGCTGGGGGTCTGGCTGCGGCAGAGTCAACATCAAGAGAGGCGCGAGAGATGGACAGGAGGGGTGGGGGAAGTGGATGGTGGTTTTGGGTGTGATGTGTGAGACATTAGTAGACGGGAGAAAAAAGTTGATTTGTTTGGGATGTGCGGCCAAGGGGTAATGGCTATGAGGGGATATTTGCGATGTTTGTGTTTTGAGGCTTTTTTTTGTGCGTTGGTGAAATAGCTTGAGGGGAGATAATTTGTTTGTAATGGTGAGGTATGCGGACAATTACTCTGTTGGGTAGAATGTTTGGGAACACACACACCAAAGCACGGAACAGGATGACCAATACAAGGGTTGAAAAATGCTTTTTGAGCCTGACGATGAGCCATCCTCAACAAGGTTGAATAGTGACAGTGAAGATGAGGCCTCAGAGTCTGATGCTCAAGAGGTGGACAATGAGGAGGTCCAGGGAGAAAACATGGAAGCATGAGAGGAAGACAACCACAGCTTTAGTTTCTAGGCTATCATTTTACAGATGTATGTTAAATACGTTTTTGGAAGATGCGATGGATCATTGGGGATCATTGTCCTGTTGTCTGGACCTCTGGCCTGTTGTCTGGACCTCTGGCAGTCTCTATGGGGGTGCCACAGGGTTCAATTCTCGGGCTGACTCTTTTCTCTGTATACATCAATGATGTCGCTCTTGCTGATGGTGATTTTCTGATCCACCTCTACGCAGACGATACCATTCTGTAAACTTCTGGTTCTTCTTTGGACACTTAACTAACCTCCAGACGAGCTTCAATGCCATTCAACTCTCCTTCTGTGGCCTCCAACTGCTCTTAAATACATGTAAAACCAAATGCATGCTCTTCAACCGATCGCTACCAGCACCTGCCCGCCTGTCCAGCATCACTACTCTGGATGGTTCTGAGTTAGAATATGTGGACATCTACAAATACCTAGGTGTCTGGATAGACTGTAAACTCTCCTTCCAGACTCACATTAAGAATCTCCAATACAAAATTAAATCTAGAATCGGCTTCCTATTTCGCAACAAAGCCTCCTTCACTCATGCTGCCAAACATACCCTCGTAAAGCTGACTATCCTACCGATCCTTGACTTCGGCGATGTCATTTACAAAATAGCCTCCAACACTCTACTCAGCAAATTGGATGCAGTCTATCACAGTGCAATCCGTTTTGTCACCAAAGCCCCATATTCTACCCACCACTGCGACCTGTATGCTCTCGTTGGCTGGCCCTCGCCTCATATTTGTTGCCAGACCCACTGCTGGCTCCAGGTCATCTATAAGTCTATGCTAGGTAAAGCTCCGCCTTATCTCAGTTCACTGGTCACAATAACAACACCCACCCGTAGCACACATTCCAGCAGGTATATCTCACTGATCTCTCACTGATCTCCAAAGCCAACACCTCCTTTGGCCGCCTTTCCTTTCAGTTCTCTGCTGCCAGTGACTGGAATGAATTGCAAAAATCACTGAAGTTGGGAGACTTTTATTTCCCTCACCAACTTTAAACATCAGCTATCTGAGCAGCTAACCGATCGCTGCAGCTCTACATCTGTAAATAGCCCACCCAATCTACCTACCTCATCCCCATACTGTTTTTATTTTATTTACTTTTCTGCTCTTTTGCACACCAGTTTCTACTTGCACATCATCATCTGGTCATTTATCACTCCAGTGTTAATCTACTAAATTGTAATTATTCGCTCCTATGGCCTATTTATTGCCTACCTCCTCATACCTTTTGCACACACTGTATATAGACTTAATTTTTTTCCCTTTTTTTTCCTACTGTGTCATTGGCTTGTTTTGTGTTATTGGCTTGTTTATAGTTTACTCCATGTGTAACTGTTGTCTGTGTCACACTGCTTTTCTTTATCTTAGCCAGGTCGCAGGTTTTAAATGAGAACTTGTTCTCAACTAGCCTACCTGGTTAAATAAAGGTTAAATATATATATTTTTTAAATAAGGTAAAAGGTTTTATGTTTCTGTCTCCATATGATATTGTGAATATATCCATTGCAAAACATGTGTAACCCTAGTCCTCACAGAGCGAGAAAGAAGAGTGAGCAACCAAAATTATTCATAGACTGTGAGAGAGAGTGAGAGCAGGGTAAGAAAAAGATGGTAGGAGGGAGAAAGAGGTACCAAGAGGAAGTTAAAAGAGTGAGAGAGTATGTGAGGGACTAAACCAAGTTTGCTCACACAAGGCCAGCCTCCTGCCGGTGACAATGCCTCCCCAGTGCCCACAACAATCCGGCCCTGTGCTACCACTCACCCACAACAATCTGGCCCTGTGCTACCACTCACCCACAACAATCTGGCCCTGTGCTACCACTCACCCACAACAATCTGGCCCTGTGCTACCACTCACCCACAACAATCTGGCCCTGTGCTACCACTCACCCACAACAATCTGGCCCTGTGCTACCACTCACCCACAACAATCTGGCCCTGTGCTACCACTCACCCACAACAATCTGGCCCTGTGCTACCACTCACCCACAACAAAAAGATGGTCTTTTACTAAATAGGGCAAAGTCCATATTATGGCAAGAACAGCTCAAATAAGCAAAGAGAAATGACAGTCCATCATTGCTTTAAGTTTCTTGTAGTGCAGTCGCAAAAACCATCAAGCGCTATGATGAAACTGGCTCTCATGAGGAACGCCACAGGAAAGGAAAATCTGGAGTTACCTCTGCTGCAGAGGATAAGTTCATTCGAGTTACCACCCTCAGAAATTGCAGCCAAATAAGTGCTTCACAGAGTTCAAGTAACAGACACATCTCAACATCAACTGTTCAGAGGAGACTGTGTGAATCAGGCCTTCATGGTCGAATTCCTTCAAAGAAACACTACTAAAGGAAACCAATAAGAAGAATAGATTTGCTTGGGCCAAGAAACATGAGAAATGGGCATTAGACCGGTGGAAATCTGTCCTTTGGTCTGATGAGTCCAAATTTGAGATATTTGGTTCCAACCTCCGTGTCTTTGTGAGACACCGAGTAGGTGAACGGATGGTCTCCATGTGTGGTTCCCACCGTGAAGCATGGAGGAGGTGGTGTGATGGTGACACACTTTTTATTTAGAATTCAAGGCACACTTAACCAGCATGGCTACCACAGCATTCTGCAGTGATACGCCATCCCATCTGGTTTGCGCTCAGTGGGACTATCATTTGTTTTTCAACAACACAATGACACAAAACACACCTCCAGGCTGTGTAAAGGCTATTTGACCAAGGAGAGTGATGGAGAGCTGCATTAGATGCTCATCCATATATTTATATGTCCATATTCTTAATTATTCCTACTACAAATAAAGAAAAACCCTGGAATGAGTAGGTGTTTCCAAACTTTTGACTGGTAGTGTATCATCACACGCGTACAACAAACATACAGAGCCTTTGAGTGGAAAATCTGTCAGACAGTGCAAGACCTGTTGCTGCTGCAGCACCTCAAAAACAACAGAAGGCAGGCTTCATCAGTTTATCGCACCACTTTGCAATGAGTTGGAGGCATTATGCATTTTGAAAACATACTTCATTGTTTGAAACCTGAATGTTTGAAACCATCTTATGAGGCATGTCTTACCTTGCTTCAAAGTAGCCTATTAGATCTCTCTTTCTAAATATCGAATGTCTATTTTCATTTCTCACATGAAACCGCTAGCATGTGTGGTGGCCTTTTTGATAACGTTTTACCGCTAATTGCATTATGGAACGAGCATTTGCGCGTAGCCTACTGCCTGGTGCGCATTGCTGCGCTTATAATGTGAAGAAGTAATAGTTTATCAACATTTTTAAGCTAAACGTTCTGATCTGTTGCACGAGACTCATTGCTTTTTAAAGTTTTTGTTTTTATGTTGCCTAGGCCTACTGGTTGTATGAATTTGGGGTCGATTGTCCCCGAGTCTGTTTTGGAATAGGCTTTTTCTTTCTCGACAAGCTGACCAGTAGAATAGGTACATTTTTCTACTATAGGGGACAGTAGATTTACATAGGCTGTTGCAGGGGTCTCCAACCTTTAAGAGCATGAGAGCTGCTTTTTTTATTTATAGCTTTCAAGTGCGCACCTTTTCTTCTCTCCCCTGCAACTCCTTCCCCGGGTCCTTAGTGCAGTTTTCAGTAAAATAATGGTTAATAAACTCTAGAGATCCCTATAAATTCAGACCCCACCCCCCAAATTCTGTTCGATATTTTCCTATTTGTGTTGAATTTCTTGTTTTTAGAGTTGTTTTGCTTTACACTCGCAAAATTACAATAGTTCATAGAGAAACAAGGACATTTGATGTTCTGAGTCCATGTCAATGCTTAAATCATATCTGAAGACACTTTAAATTAAAACAAACAAATGTAGTTTTTTTTTGTGTAATTCCCCTTTAATTGCACATCTGGCCCTTTTTTTTAATTGCACATCTAGCAGGTGAGGAATGTGCCCTTCTAGCGATGGTTCTGTACTGACTAATGCTCATTTCATGTCAAAGTTTTCAAATAACAAATAATAGATATAAATAATATACTTATGATATACTTCTGCCAGGTAAGCCTGCTTTTTAGTTAACATTTAATTGAGAAGGCTTTGGGGAAAGTATTTCTGTCAACCCACAAGATGGCTAGGCCTATCGCATCAACTGGCTACAGACTGAGTGATAGACAAACCTGTGCACCACACTGACAGGCTGGGGAAATATTGATGAAAATTAATTGGCAGATAATGTTAGATTTGAGCTTTCTTTTAGCCAATAGTGGCTAACCAGGGGTGAGATAATGATATGTTGCGTTGATTAGCTGGGAGCTTGCTTGTGTCTGATACTTCTGAGATTTGTTTGACAGTTTGAGGTGGAAATTGCATGTAGGCTACTTTCAGAATTGTTTGGCGAGCTTCTCATAGATGGGATGCCCAGTAGTTCACGATGGACCTGATCCTAGTCTGGGCAGTCGGTTAAGTGTCTCCTCGACACAGTACTCGTGTCCAGCCCAGGTCCTAAGTACTGCGGTAATAACATGGTAGTTGGACAGACGGATAGAAATTATACAGCAGATGCTACCTGTCCAATCAGAGTGAAGAGGTGGATGCAGAGAGAAAGAAGGGTATGTTATAGAAGTCTTGAGGAACAATGGCTGGTCCATGAGTTTGTTTAGTTGTAGGGAGTTTGGTGTGTGTGTGTTTATCTATCTCCATTGTGGTTTGGGTAATGATGGTGAGTCATTGGAAAACAAGCAATAACACAGCAGTGTCCTCATGTTGCTCTTTGCATCTGTCTCCTGTGTATGAGGAGCGTAGCCTAGTGGTTAAAGTGTTGGACTAGTAACCAAAAAGTTGCAAGTTCAAATCCCCGAGCTGACAAGGTACAAATCTGTCGTTCTGCAAGGCAGTTAACCCACTGTTCCTAGGCCGTCTTTGAAAATGAGAGTTTGTTCTTAACTGACTTGCCTAGTTAAATAAAGGTAAAATTTAAAAAATGAGTTTACAGTGTGTATTTGTCTCTGTGTTTGTTACTCTTGGCCTAATCAAAACCGCATCGAACTCCTCTGCTCTGTTTCCTCTGTCTGTCTTCAGGGTGGTGAAGGAAGAGATCTCGGATGAAAGTGCTAAGCTCCCGTGCTTTAACGGCCGTGTGGTGTCATGGGTAAGAACAGAGTTGGGAGAGGTAGACTGTACACCATAATCTTGGACCTGTAAAAGACCAGCAGGAGAAGGGGAGCCAGAGGGGGGGAATTCCTGAATCGCTTGAAACTATTTTTCCAGGACTGAGTTGTAAAAGTCCCGTTCCCAAGTCGAAACAATATGGCTGAAATGGTCCTAGCAGCTCTAAGAATGCCAATTAGAATGTTATTGTCATGGAACTCTTGGTGCCAACATGGCCGATTTTTCTTTAACGACCTCAATGGCCTTGCTTTACTAGTAGAACCGTTACAAGAACCCACTATCTGTGATCGTAACACTGAAGAAACAAAGGATTTCTTACATCCTCAAATTTCCCTGCTTATGATTACCCGTCCCTAAACAAGGTTTATTACTTTGAGTCCTCCAGACAAAACATTGGGACTCGTCCCGGATAATGGGGGGTTGGGGAGGAATGCATCTGCTAAGTGCATAAGGAGGAGGAGGACAAGGAAGAAGGGAGAGGGATTGAAAGGGTTGGCCAAATAGAGGAGACCATAAGGATGGACACGTGATAGGATGGTCCCAGAGGCACGAGTGCTCTATAGTCAAACAGCAATTAGAGGAGACGGAGGAAAGTTTTTAAAGAAAGGGGGGCAAATTTGTTCTCTGTCACTTGGTCACTTGGGGCAGGGATATTAAATCAAAACCACAAACCGGTTCTCAAGGTTAAGTTCAAGACAGAACATTTGAATGCATGTAGTTTGTTCAATGCTAAGTCCCTCCTTTTCATACAACAGAAATGTATAGAAATCCAGAATCTGTGGTGATTGTTAAGGTAGTTGGCATGTTTGTTAGCATTAACCCCCCAGGCAGATGTACGTATGTGTGTGTGTGTATAAGGTGTATGCTAGGTCTGTAGAAAGTAGGTAATAGAACACCAGTGCTATTGATGGGGCCAAATTGCATGGGTATTTCCTTTTACCTTGCAACCATCCGTGGAGGACTGTGGTGTGTGTGTCTGTTTTCGTTCTCTTAAGCACTCTGGGGATATAATGGAGGGAGACAGGCTAAGTGTCAGATTAGTGTCTGTTGGCACTTGAGATTTTCCTCTGAATGGAGTAAAGATGTGTTTGTCAAAGCAATTGACATCTCTTACCCCCATATTTCTTTTCTCCCTCCCTATCCCGTTCTTTTAACCCCATATTTTTTCTCTCCCTCTCCCCCTCTTCAACCTGATTCCCCCTGTCTTGTATACTCTCCTCTGCTTCTTACTTAATTCCTCCTCTTTTGCCCTCATCCTCCTTTTTTTCCCATCCTCACTATCGTCGACTTTCAACTCCTTGTCCCTCTATCCATCTCTCTACTATTCTCCTCTCCTCCTCAGTTGGTATCATCAGACACCCCAGCAGCAGCAGAGCTGGTATCACCAGTCCTTCCTCCGCCCCCAGCAGAAGTCCGGCCCCTGCCCTCACCCCCTCCTCCTCCCCTCCCACCCCCACCTGTTGAGAGGACCGGGGGCATCGGTGACTCCAGACCCCCATCATTCCAGTACTTACACACAGACACCCTCTTCCGCAATCACATGAATCACAGTATCCTAGTCTCACTGTGCTGCATCTCTTCCACTGTATCTAGCGTATTCTACTCCAGCCATCATGTTACCTACTATTAAATTCAACTGCCCATTTCAACGTGATCATAGCCTGTGCCGCCCATTGACTCTTAAGCACCTGTCTAGAATATCATAATACACAGCAAACCTGGGTTCAAATAGTGTTTAAAATCATTAGCAGCACTAGATTCAGTATGCCTGGCACAACGGGACCAATGGAATGGCCCCAAAAGTACAAACCCGCCCATCTAGCACTGTTATTGAAAATGTAAATTTAAAATACTGTTTGAACCCAGTTGTGATATACTACTAGGCTTGATCCATTGCTTCCTAGTCATACACATTGTAGGGTGTCCAATCAGAAATGCATCTTTTAACCAATTGGTAAAATATGTTAATTGTATAGATACTCCTCTAAGGAAACCAATGGTCAAAACCCGTTCAAAAGCTATTGGAGTTTTAACGGCCAGAGAAAAAATCTGGAAAATAGCATATTTTGTCCGTTATTTTACCAGGTAAGTTGACTGAGAACACGTTCTCATTTGCAGCAACGACCTGGGGAATAGTTACAGGGGAGAGGAGGGGTA
Organism: Oncorhynchus mykiss; assembly: GCF_013265735.2. Lineage (NCBI taxonomy): Eukaryota > Metazoa > Chordata > Actinopteri > Salmoniformes > Salmonidae > Oncorhynchus > Oncorhynchus mykiss. Next base: position 20,310,897 of record NC_048573.1, on the reverse strand, counting down.
TGAATGAGCCAATTGTAAACTGGGGATTATTAGGTGACCCTGATAGTTTTGAGGGCCAGATTGGGAATTTAGCCAGGACACCGGGGTTAACACCCCTACGATAAGTGCCATGGGATCTTTAATGACCTCAGAGAGTCGGGACACCCGTTTAACATGCCATCTGAAAGACAGCACCCTACTCAGGGCAATGGAATATTATTTTAAGCCAGAGCAAAGAGTGCCTCCTACTGGCCCTCCAACACCACTTCCAGCAGCATCTGGTCTCCCATCCAAGAACTGACCAGGACCAACCCTGCTTAGCTTCAGAAGCAAGCCAGCAGTGGTATGCAGGGAGGTATGCTGCTGGCATAGGGTCAGCTAGGCTGGATGCTGTGCGAGAACTGACAGTCTCACCTTTTGAACTCATTTTTCTTTTCGAATCCTGAGGACATAAAACATTATGTCGATTTTGGATATCGATTTTGAGACATGACGTAGTATTTTCATATTTCAGTATACGCTTATCAAATTAATGAGGTGCGCTTGTTTTTGTGAGAAATCTTGTCAGTGAAATGTCGACAGAGCACTGAACATTTTATTTACAAAGCATTTTACATTTAATTCAGCTCGTGTTAATTTAGCTTTTTGCGACCTGCTGAAACAACTTTGCAGACGACCACCACAAAATGTTAGGTCCTCAAACGTCATTGTGAGAAAGCGGCGCTTCTGTCAAGAGCTCGGTGCGTATTATCGGATGTATTAGGTTACGAAATCCAACTTTTTGGATATCATTGTTATGATATGTTAGAAAGTTCACACTGAACGATTCAGAACATAAAGAATCATATTTGTCTTGGTCAAATCTGTTTTATAACATAAGGAAGTGACTTCATCACCAAAGTGCGTTTTCAGCCACCCTGGGCAGAGTGGGTGGACACCCTACACCATTGTATGCTAGCTATCTGTCCTCTGGTCCTAATATGATCTGGCTTGTAGCCTATTTGATTACGAGGTTATGTGTGCTGCTATTTGTGGTTTATTAGGTCATTTATGTAACAGAGCCGACATACAATACCATCTCTCACCCATAGAATTAGAATGAGTAGAATGGACAAAGTAATTCTATGTTTTCCCCACTTCTACCCTCTCCCTATCCAGTCCCAATGCAGCAGACAGTGTGGAGAACCTGGATGACCAGTCGGAAACAGAGTCTGTGGTGTCCTTTAGGAGAGAGCGACCCAGACACAGGGAGGCCATGGAGCAGCGTGGTGAGCACTCTGCACAGCACACACTCTGTCACATGATGAAACTGCACTGGGTTGTGTTCAGTAGGGCACACGTAGGAAAAAATGGACAATGACAATGAGCGTTTCTAATTGGCCAATGTCAGGCTTCCCGTTTTCAAAATGTTTTCTCCCATTTTGGGCCTACTGAACACAACCCTTGTTCTAGCTGTAAAAACAATTGACATTGACAACATTACTAAACATGAGAGCCATAGTAAAGCCTCTCTTTCTCTCGTCCTCTCCCCTCACTCTGTGTCATCTCTCTGCGGTGCCTCAGGGCCGAGGATGAACGGCCAGAGTGGCATGGAACGCCACCTAGCGGGCTATGAGAGTGCTACAACTGTGATGAGCAGCGAGCTGGACACCACCAGCTTCTGTGACTCTGAGGAGGACGACACCATCAGCCGATTCAGCGGCTCCACGGAGCAGAGCACGGCTTCCAGGCTGCTCAAACGCCACCGCAGACGCAGGAAACAGCGCCCCCCGAGGCTAGAAAGGGTAATGCGTATGTGTGTATACATACAGTGCCTTGCGAAAGTATTCGGCCCCCTTGAACTTTGCGACCTTTTGCCACATTTCAGGCTTCAAACATAAAGATATAAAACTGTATTTTTTTGTGAAGAATCAACAACAGGTGGGACACAATCATGAAGTGGAACGACATTTATTGGATATTTCAAACTTTTTTAACAAATCAAAAACAGAAAAATTGGGCGTGCAAAATTATTCAGCCCCTTTACTTTCAGTGCAGCAAACTCTCTCCAGAAGTTCAGTGAGGATCTCTGAATGATCCAATGTTGACCTAAATGACTAATGATGATAAATACAATCCACCTGTGTGTAATCAAGTCTCCGTATAAATGCACCTGCACTGTGATAGTCTCAGAGGTCCGTTAAAAGCGCAGAGAGCATCATGAAGAACAAGGAACACACCAGGCAGGTCCGAGATACTGTTGTGAAGAAGTTTAAAGTCGGATTTGGATACAAAAAGATTTCCCAAGCTTTAAACATCCCAAGGAGCACTGTGCAAGCGATAATATTGAAATGGAAGGAGTATCAGACCACTGCAAATCTACCAAGACCTGGCCGCCCCTCTAAACTTTCAGCTCATACAAGGAGAAGACTGATCAGAGATGCAGCCAAGAGGCCTATGATCACTCTGGATGAACTGCAGAGATCTACAGCTGAGGTGGGAGACTCTGTCCATAGGACAACAATCAGTCGTATATTGCACAAATCTGGCCTTTATGGAAGAGTGGCAAGAAGAAAGCCATTTCTTAAAGATATCCATAAAAAGTGTTGTTTAAAGTTTGCCACAAGCCACCTGGGAGACACACCAAGCATGTGGAAGAAGGTGCTCTGGTCAGATGAAACCAAAATTGAACTTTTTGGCAACAATGCAAAATGTTATGTTTGGCGTAAAAGCAACACAGCTGAACACACCATCCCCACTGTCAAACATGGTGGTGGCAGCATCATGGTTTGGGCCTGCTTTTCTTCAGCAGGGACAGGGAAGATGGTTAAAATTGATGGGAAGATGGATGGAGCCAAATACAGGACCATTCTGGAAGAAAACCTGATGGAGTCTGCAAAAGACCTGAGACTGGGACGGAGATTTGTCTTCCAACAAGACAATGATCCAAAACATAAAGCAAAATCTACAATGGAATGGTTCAAAAATAAACATATCCAGGTGTTAGAATGGCCAAGTCAAAGTCCAGACATGAATCCAATCGAGAATCTGTGGAAAGAACTGAAAACTGCTGTTCACAAATGCTCTCCATCCAACCTCACTGAGCTCGAGCTGTTTTGCAAGGAGGAATGGGAAAACATTTCAGTCTCTCGATGTGCAAAACTGATAGAGACATACCCCAAGCGACTTACAGCTGTAATCGCAGCAAAAGGTGGCGCTACAAAGTATTAACTTAAGGGGGCTGAATAATTTTGCACGCCCAATTTTTCTGTTTTTGATTTGTTAAAAAAGTTTGAAATATCCAATAAATGTCGTTCCACTTCATGATTGTGTCCCACTTGTTGTTGATTCTTCACAAAAAAATACAGTTTTATATCTTTATGTTTGAAGCCTGAAATGTGGCAAAAGGTCGCAAAGTTCAAGGGGGCCGAATATTTTCGCAAGGCACTGTATGTGTGTATGTATATTTCTCTATGTATATTTCTATATATATATATGTACATTTCTATATGTATGTATGTATGTATGTATGTATGTATGTATGTATGTATGTATGTATGTATGTATGTATATATGTATATGTGTGTGTGTTTTATAGTATATACTTATATACTCTTTTTTTTTTTTTTTACCTGAAACATTGCTTGTCAGAAATGGCCCATTCTGCGTTGGAATGTATTGTAGTTTTACTTTTTCCCCATGTCTTGTCCCAGGCGTCGTCGTTCAGCAGTGTGACAGACTCCACCATGTCTCTGAACATCATCACCGTCACACTCAACATGGGTCAGTAACATCACTGTTCCCTTCTGTCAGTTGTTTTTACCTCTTCCATCTGTTTCTCTGACCTCTGACCTCTTTGACTGTCATGCTTCTTCATGTTATTTTAAACCTCGAACCTAACATCTACCTAACCAGTACTCTGCCCTATCCGTTTTGTAAAAAAAACTCTTTCTTGAAATGGCTGAGAAATCCTAGCCTGGTGAAACCAGCGGGTGCAGCGACCAGACTATAGAAATCCACCCCTCTCGCACATTTCTGCCCTGTTGACCTCCCTATGGGGCCTGGTCCAAAATAGTGCACCATTTAGGGAATAGGGTTCCTTTTGGGACAAAGCCCAATCTCCCAATCTCTTCGTCGCCTTTGCCCTCCTGTAGAGAAGTACAACTTCCTGGGTATCAGCATCGTGGGGCAGAGCAACGAGAGAGGCGATGGGGGCATCTACATCGGCTCCATCATGAAGGGAGGGGCGGTGGCAGCAGACGGACGCATCGAACCCGGGGACATGCTGCTACAGGTGCGGGGCTGCCCGGGGGACTACAGGATGACCCTAGATAGCCATGATACTACTGGTGCCATTTGTTCCTGACTTAAGATTGAACCATTAATGTTTACTGACTCTGCCTTTCTCATCAAGGTGAACGACATCAACTTTGAGAACATGAGCAACGATGACGCTGTGCGTGTGCTGAGGGAGATTGTACACAAACCGGGGTCAGTGGCTGACATAAATACGTTCTCATTGACATTCCCAACCAGTTGTTCTCAGTGTGAAATGTCTGGTCAGTTGACATGTGATGACGATGGTGATGACCTGTCTCTCTCTCAGACCCATCATCCTGACAGTGGCAAAGTGCTGGGACCCGTCACCTCAGGGTTACTTCACACTCCCTCGCAGTGAGTAGTAAGCTGGACGTCTCGTCTCTACCATAGAGATCGATGGAAGACAGATTAGTCGACTTGGTCTTTATATGGTGGAGCCATCAATACATGAATCTCTGAAATGTCAAATAAATTATGTTTCAAATTAATAAATTAGATATTTTGCCCCCTCTCTGTAGATGAGCCAATCCGGCCAATAGACCCAGCAGTGTGGGTGAACCACTCGGTGGCCCTGACGGGGGCCTACCCCCCCTACACCGCCAGCTCCGCTCTCAGCACCGTCACCTCTTCCTCCTCCGTCACTGAGACAGAACGTCAGTACCCCTCTTTTTCCCTTTCTATCTCTTTCAGTCTTTCTATTTTAGCATTCTCTCTTTTCAACTTTTCCTGCTCTCATGCTCCGTTCTACTCCTCCATTCACTCTTTCCCTCTCTCCCCTTGACCCCCATCTGCTGTCTCTTACTTCATCTGTTTGTCTTCTCTGTTTTTCTCGTCTCTGCCCTCCTCCCTCTTTTTTTTATTGTGGTATATCCATCCCTTCTTCGTGTGCCAGGCGTTTTAAACTCGGACATGGCACAGGAAGCACCAGCCACATCCGTCTTGCTCTTCTGGTCTTCATTGTTTTATGTGGTCAATGATGGCTGTCTACCTCCCTCTGTTTTCATCCCTCCCTTTCTCTCTCCACCTCTTTCCCTCCCTACAACCCCCCCCCACCCTTTTTTAAAAATCATGTCTTTATTTCTCTCTCCTCGTCTCTCTCTCTCTCCCTCCTTTTCTTTCTCTTACCCCTTCTTCTCTGTCTCTCCAGGTTTTGATGACTTCAACCTGTCCCTCCACTCTGACATGGCGTCGGTGGCTAAGGCCATGGCGTCCCCGGAGTCTGGCCTGGAGGTCAGAGACAGGATGTGGCTCAAAATCACCATCCCCAACGCCTTCCTGGGTGAGAGAGAGTGTGAACACTGAGGGCCTATAGTGACGCTGTGGATGGGGGATGGGGGGGGTCGAACTGATGGAACACATCTCCTGTTTTTCTCCTTTTTTTTTCATCCCTGTGTGTGTGTCCAGGTTCTGACGTGGTGGAGTGGCTTTACCACCACATCGAGGGCTACCAGGACCGCCGCGAGGCCCGGAAGTACGCCAGCAACCTGCTGAAGGCCGGCTTCATCCGCCACACGGTCAACAAGATCACCTTCTCAGAGCAGTGTTACTACATCTTCGGAGACTTCAGCGACTGCGAGAACTGTGAGGACTTGTGGGGGGGAGGAACAGTTTTAATTCCTTCGATTTTATTTAGAAAAATGTATTTGTGTAAAGGTTGATGTTTATACTCTCCCATCCGTATGTATTTGGGCAGTGCAGCTAAAATGTAACGTTATGAGAAAGAGTACAGGATGTCACTTTTTATTTGAGGGTGTTTTCATTCCAGTTTTAGAAGTGAAAGCGTTTTATTTATCTAGTCCCCCCCCCCCCCCCCAAGTCGAGAATCCATTTATCTACTCACTTCAAAGGAAAATGACTCCAGTCACCATTCAGTAACTATAGGGCAAAATAAACTGCAAATGCATCCAATGTTTTTAGTCACAAGCTTGATGTAGTCATTGCGTGCTAAGAATATGGGACCAAATACTGTTTGACTACTTTAATACACTACAAGTGAATTTGTCCAAACACTTATGATTTCTTCAAACGGGGGGACTAGATACATAAAATGCTATCATTTCTAAACGGTAAAAGATGTGTATGAAAATCCCCTCAAAATAAAAGGTGGTTTCATATGAAACATTTTGATTTCAAATCCAAAATGCTGGAGTATAGAGCCAAATAAAAAATGTTAGCTTCACTGTCCAAGAATATTCGGTGAAGAGTGTACAGTATCTCCTCCGTAGATGTACCTACAATTAGAGCTTATTCAAACCCTTTGGACAAACGAGTTGTATGACCAGTTTAACTTGACCTCCTTTTCTCCCCTCCCTCTCTACTCTCTTCTTCCTCCCTCCTTCTTCTCTCTCTCCCCCACCCCCTCTTTCCCCCAAAAGACATGGCCAACCTGTCCCTGAACGACAACGACGGCTCCAGTGGGGCCTCTGACCAAGACACCCTGGCCCCCCTGCCCCTCCCGGGGGTCACGCCCTGGCCCCTGCTACACTCCTTCCCCTCCTTCCAGTACCCCCACCCCCACCCCTACTCCAGTCAACCCCCACCCTACCACGAGCTGTCCAGTTACAGCTTCGCCCCAGGCAGCACGGGCACGGCCAGCCAGCACAGCGAAGGTAAGCCCTAAGGGGAGGGAGGGATCGACAGAGCGAGGGGAGGTAGAGAGGGGAGGTAGGGAAAGAGGGTCGGGGAGGGAGGGATCGACAGAGCGAGGGGAGGTAAAGAGAGACAGAGCGAGAGGGGAGGTAGGGAAAGAGGGTCGGGGAGGGAGGGATCGACAGAGCGAGGGGAGGTAAAGAGAGACGGAGTGAGAGGGGAGGTAGGGAAAGAGGGTCGGGTAGGGTGTCACATTTGGTGGCTAATTTCCAAATTGCGACTGCAGGGACATGTATGAGAGCTGGCAGCGACATGTTCTATACTCTCCTGACCCATTCTAACCAGTTCTGACCTGTTCCTGTCCCCCCAGGGAGTCGGAGCAGTGGGTCTACAAAGAGTGAGGGTGGTGAGAGGCGGCGGGGAATTAAGGGAGGTCCTGGCAGCACAGTGGTGGGGGGGGGAGCAGGAGGAGAAAAGTCCCCCTCTGGAGGGGAAGGGGAGGGCTCGGGCAGCGGCAGCGAATCGGAATACTCTGTCCGCAGCAGCCTGAGGCGTGGCCACGGCTCAGCCACACCCAGCGAACACAGCCACACATCACAGCGCTCGCATCATCACCGCATGCCCCCCCACATGTCGCCCTACCCCCCCGGGATGCCCATGCCCTACAACCCTATGATGGTGATGATGGTGCCCCAACACCCACACATGGGACACCCAAACATGGGACACCTCCACCAGCACCATCCCTCGGTCCCCATGCACCCAGGCATGGGCCCCTCCGCTGTCCCTGGAGGACCACCCGGGGCCCCCCCAACCCGTGACCTGGGCTCTGTGCCCCCTGAGCTGACCGCCTCGCGCCAGTCCTTCCACCTAGCAATGGGCAACCCCAGCGAGTTCTTTGTGGATGTCATGTAGTCTGATTGTGTGTGTGTGTGTGTGTGTGTGTGTGTGTGTGTGTGTGTGTGCTTGTGAGGTGAGTGACCATTCGTGTGATGTCTAGGAGTATTCCACTCTCTGGATGACAGACTGTTCTAGTCTGGTGGTAATTAACTTGTGGTCTGATTAGGCCCTAGTAGATTGGTGTCGTTCATTTCTAGTCTGGTAAAAACTGGGTTCAACAGTGAGTCAGGAATTTTGGCACAGCAACGTAAAAGACGTGAAATGCATAACGTCTGGCTTCCCTCTTAAATATACTGGCATGTTTTCAAGTCTCATTGTTTTCCCTCCAAACCGTTTAGCTGGACAGACCTGCAATCAAGAGGTCAGATCTAGGAGCAGCAACTCCCCCCACAACGTTCCACATATCTTATGACTCCAAAACATGTTGCTGGACTCCATATCAGATAAGCCGCAACTCTTGTTTGATTTCAAGCATGTATATTGGTTTAGTTCTGCCTCTCACACCATCTGTGAAGCTGTTGTGTGTTTTCTAACTGATTTCCCTTTTAGCATCGTGTTTGTTTTTCCTACCTGGGACTGACTGACTGATTGGCTGGGTGTAAGGAACAGTAGTGGTCTTTCATTGAATTGACCGAAGTAACATATTAACGGGCCAAATGAAGAGTCGTCGCCAAGTGTCCTGAGGACTAGAACAGTAGAGGGCGCCACTTGCTCTTATTTTCTATAGGGAAGAAGACATTTGAGAAGGTGAAATGCATCATGTTTTCATTGATTTATGAACATGGTGGGACATTACGTAAAGTATCCCATTTTGTATGAATTTGTGTGCCAATTAGTTTTAAATGCAAGATACAGGCCAACTTCTGTCTAGTATTCAGAGGATAGATACCTCAAATGACAAGAATGGGTGCCATGTATTTCCTATATGGGGTATAGGAAACGGTACTTGGAGGAAGAAGAGGGCAAACCAAAACGGTACTTTTGGGATTGAATCATGAGTTTTCTCTCTTTAAATAACTGTGATCCTCCTCATATTTTGTATGTTACTGACGCACGTAAGTGTCCATTTTGTACGAGTGAATATATATATATATATATATATATATATATATATATATATATATATATATATATATATATATATATATATATATATATATATATATATATATTGATGATAATCTCGTTTAACCCAGAACAAAATGCAGATATCTGTCCACAAGAGATGAGGATGTATAACCGAACCATAAAGGTGCTAAATGAAGTCAATAGTTTCACAAGTATAGCAGTGTCACATTGGGGTGTCATTTTTTTGGTTTGATTTCATTATTGTCACTTTTGTTTCTGTATTTGAGAATAAATGTGTAATAGACTGAAATCCAAAGACATTTGTTTTTTCTCTTGTATATGGAAATTGATTTTTATAGAGAATTATTAACATACTTTCCAGCACAGTAGATTACAAAATGTCATGAATATCTATTTTGTTGACTGCCATGTTTCTCATGCTGCAGAAGTCTGTTGTTGACAGGTGGAGAATGGCGTGCAATTGCGACCTGAATTCGGGGCGTTCCTGCATCTGCCGGAAACTCTCTTTTATACTTCTATTGGTCCACATGCAGGAATGCCCTGAATTGTGGGCAGCAATCTCTGGCCCCTGCTCTACGGAGGGGGTGGCTCAAGGCGAGACGTCTCACTGGTTAATTTTTTTCAGGGCGGGGTGGATAGGGTGAGCTGGCGGGAACAATAAGTAGACCAGAGCTCACTCGCCTGAGCATGCCAAATATTATGGAGGAACCATGTGCTCGCGGGAAAAGCATGCTTACGCTAGAGGAAACACCCACTTACATAGACAGGAACCTTTATTTTAGTAAAAATGTTTGTCATTTAGCAGATGCTCTTTTCAAGAGCAATTTACAAGAGCAATTAAGTGCCTTGCTCAAGTGCACATTGACAGATCTTTCACAAAGTCAGCTCAGGGATTCGAACCAGAGACCTTTCGGTTAGTGGCTCAACGCTCTTAACCACTAGGCTACATTTCATGCAATTCTACATAATTTACGTGATAGAAGACATAAGCAGAATCTTTTTTAATGCCACACAAATGACGAATGAGTGACACTGACAAACTGAGATCAATCTGGTCTTGAGTTTAAACAAACAAACAATAGCCCAGGCCAATGAAGCAACACACAGATAGTACAATATTAGGAGGCTATATACTGTATGTATATACAGTGCCTTTGGAAAGTATTCAGACCCCTGCCCTTTTTCCACATTTTGTTACACTACAGCCTTATTCTAAAATTGATTAAATTAAATAAAAAAATCACTCCCATCAATCTACACACTAACCCATAATGACAAAGTGAAAACAGAATTTTGCTAATTTATAAAAAGCAAAAACCAAGCCATGAGGTTGAAGGAATTGTCCGTTGAGCTCCGAGACAGGATTGTGTCGAGACACAGACCTGGGGAAAGGTACCAAAGAAAATCACCATCATTCTTAAATGGAAGAAGTTTAGAGCTGGCCACCTGGCCAAACTGAGCAAACGGGGGAGAAGGGCCTTGGTCAGGGAGATGACCAAGAACCCAATGGTTACTGACAGAGCACCAGAGTTCCTCTGTGTAGATGGGAGAACCTTCCAGAAGGACAACCATATCTGCAGCACTCCACCAATCAGGCCTTAGTGGAAGAGTGACTAGACGGAAGCCACTCCTCAGTAAAAGGCACATGACAGCCCTCTTGGAGTTTGCCAAAAGGCACCTAAAGGACTCTCAGACCATGAGAAACAAGATTTTCTGGTCTGAGGAAACCAAGATTGAACTCTGGCCTGAATGCCAAGCGTCGCGTCTGGAGGAAACCTGGCACCATCCCTATGGTGAAGCATGGTGGTGGCAGCATCATGCTGTGGGGATGTTTTTCAGTTGCAGGGACTGGAAGACTAGTCAGCATCGAGGGAAAGATGAACGGAGCAAAGTACAGAGAGATCCTTGATGAAAACCTGCTCCAGAGCGCTCAGGACCTCAGACTGGGGCGGAGGTTCACCTTCAAACAGGGCAATGACCCTAAGCACACAGCCAAGACAACGCAGGAGTGGACAAGTCTGAATATCCTTGAATGGCCCAGCCAGAGTCCGGACTTGAACACAATCAAACCTCTCTGGAGAGACCTTAAAATAGCTGTGCAACGACGCTCCCCATACAACCTGACAGAACTTGAGAGGATCTGCAGAGAAGAATGAGAGAAACTCATGACGCTTGTAGCATCATTGCCAACAAGTCTTGAGGCTGTAATCGCTGCCAAAGGTGCTTCAACGAAGTACTGAGTAATTTACCTTTCGTAGTTGAATAAAGTCCGATAAGATCAAATTCTTGTTAACAATGATGGCCTACACCGGCCGAACCCGGACTAATTGTGCACCGCCCTATGGGACTCCCAATCACGGCCGTTGTGATACAGCCTGGGTCCAAACCAGGGTGTCTGTAGTGATGCTTTATTTAGACCGCTGCACCACTCAGGAGCCCAAAGGGTCAGAATACTTATGTAAATGTGATATTTCAGTATTATTTTTATTAATTTGCAAAAATTTCTACAAACCTGTTTTTGCTTCATCATTATGGGATATTGTGTGTAAATTTAATAAAAAAAGAACAATTTAAATACATTTTAGAATAAGTGGTCTGAATACTTTCTGAATGCACTGTGTGTGACACAGTTTAAGTTGGAAGTTAACATACACTTAGGTTGGAGTCATTAAAATTTTTGAAGTTGGTTAGGACATGTACTTTGTGAATGACACAAGTAATTTTTTCAACAATTGTTTACAGACAGATTATTTCACTTATCATTCACTGTATCACAATTCCAGTAGGTCAGAAGTTTACATACACTAAGTTGACTGTGCCTTTTAAACAGCTTGGAAAATTCCAGAAAATGATGTCATGGCTTCAGAAGCTTCTGATAGGCTAATTGACATAATTTGAGTCAATTGGAGGTGTACCTGTGGATGTATTTCAAGGCCAACCTTCAAACTCTGCCTCTTTGCTTGACATCATGGGAAAATCAAAAGAAATCAGCCAAGACCTCAGGAAACAATTTGTAGACCTCCACAAGTCTGGTTCATCCTTGGGAGCAATTTCCAAACGCCTGAAGGTACCAAGTTCATCTGTGCAAACAATAGTACGCAAGTATAAACACCATGGGACCACGCAGCCGTCAATACTGCTCAGGAAGGAGACGCGTTCTGTCTCCTAGAGATGAACGTACTTTGGTGTGAAAGTGCAAATCAATCCCAGAACAACTGCAAAGGACCTTGTGAAAATGCTGGAGGAAACAGGTACAAAGTATCTATATCCACAGTAAAACGAGTCCTATATCGACATAACCTGAAAGGCCGCTCAGCAAGGAAGAAGCCACTGCTCCAAAACCGCAATAAAAAAGCCAGACTACGGTTTGCAACTGCACATGGGGACAAAGATCGTACGTTGCGGAGAAATGTCCTCTGGTCTGATGAAACAGAAATGGCCATAAAGATAATTTATGTTTGGAGGAAAAAGGTTGAGGCTGCAAGCCGGAGAACACCATCCCAACCATGAAGCACGGGGGTGTCAGCACTGTTTTGGGGGTGCTTTGCTGCAGGAGGGACTGGTGCACTTCACAAAATAGATGGTGTCATGAGGAAGGAAAATTATGTGGATATATTGAAGCAACATCTGAAGACATCAGTCAGGAAGTTAAAGCTTGTCCTCCATGCAGATGATTCTGCACTGTTGGTTTCACACAACGACAAAAATGTGGTTGAGAAAGTCCGTGCTGAACTTTTGAGTGACAGTAACTGTCACTTCATCTTGGAAAAACAGAGTCCCATCTTGTATGTGTACAAGTTGAAACTGAGGAAATCCCCTGAATTTAAGTTGGTAGTAGGTAACATAGTGGTCACAGTTAATTACCGTTAATTATCTTGGATGTGTGCTAGATAACCATCTGACAGGGGAGAACATGGTTCTAAACGTTCTCTCCAAAGCGAACCATACAACTTGGTTTCTGGCACGAACCTCAATATTTCTGTTTAAGAATGCAATGGTGGCATTGGTTAGAGCCAGGTATCCTAGTGGTTAGAGCCAGGTAGCCTAGTGGTTAGAGCCATAGGCAGTTTCAAGTTCTCATTGAAAAAATGCTAAATGGTGAAATGTCTCAAAGTGAGTTGTAAGACTACAGTACGTGGGTGAAAAGAAAATGCCCGGGATAGCATACGGTCTGCCTTTTGGTGTCTATTATGTATCATATTGTGATTGTCTTGTGTATATATTAGGCATTAGGCGTATGAAGACGAGGAAGATGTACCTGTCCAGAGTTGTTTATCCAATTCCGAGGCTATCCACATTTACTTTTCGTCAGCCAACGAGATGAGTAGGCCTAACAAACAGCAAAAGCACGAGCCTATGTCAATCTACTATCCCCCATAGTACAAAAGTTGACCTATTCTGTGTGAGAAATAAATATTCCAAACATAGTCTGGGACAGTTGTGGGATGCGATAGATCCCAAATGAATACAACAACAAGCATTAAAAAAAACAAAGGTTTTTATGTAATGAAGCTGATGCAACAGATCAGAACGTTTAGCTTAAAATGTTGCAATGCACACACGGCAGTAGGCCATAATGTTCCATTAGCGGGAAAACGCCATTCTCAAAGCAAATTTGATTAACGTGTGTAATGCTTTTATTATAAAAGTGCATTTTAATGGTGAAAATGATCTTCCCCAAACTTGAAACTCACTCGCTGCGTTTGTATTCCAGTTAGGCTCTACATGGATTAATGTGCTTCTTTTTAATGAGTTATTTGGACACTTTAGTTGTCATACAAACCTTATCAAAACATGTAGTCTAGCCCATAGGCCTATATGAGGTGTGATACTAACCTTATTAAAACATATAGGCCTATGGGCTAGGCTACATGAGGTGTGATACTAACCTTATTAAAACATATAGGCCTATGGGCTAGGCTACATGAGGTGTGATACTAACCTTATTAAAACATATAGGCCTATGGGCTAGGCTACATGAGGTGTGATACTAACCTTATTAAAACATATAGGCCTATGGGCTAGGCTACATGAGGTGTGATACTAACCTTATTAAAACATATAGGCCTATGGGCTAGGCTACATGAGGTGTGATACTAACCTTATTAAAACATATAGGCCTATGGGCTAGGCTACATGAGGTGTGCGACTATGATTTGAAAAAGTCACCAAAAAAAGGCATGCGCTGTTTCTTGCCTTAAACTTGCCATCATTCACAAGTGAGAATATATCATTCACAAGTGAGAATATATCATTCACAAGTGAGAATATATCATTCACAAGTGAGAATATATCATTCACAAGTGAGAATATATCATTCACAAGTGAGAATATATCATTCACAAGTGAGAATATATCATTCACAAGTGAGAATATATCATTCACAAGTGAGAATATATCATTCACAAGTGAGAATATATCATTCACAAGTGAGAATATATCATTCACAAGTGAGAATATATCATTCACAAGTGAGAATATATCATTCACAAGTGAGAATATATCATTCACAAGTGAGAATATATCATTCACAAGTGACAGGCTAATATTGTCACCCATCAGAATATTCTTGATTTAATCTTGCCTTTACATATACTAAATAATATTAAGTGTGAAATTTGTTTTGATTTAGAATGGACCATTATCATGCACCTGTCTCGAAACCGGTGCAGCGAAGGAAATGTCATCTATGCACTTAAATAGCTAATGGAGGGCGCTTTTCCCCGTGGTTCATTTTCATGCCAGCCAGGTAGGCTATTCTCCTGTTGTAAAGAGAAGCAACGTGCTTAATATTAGGAATTTGAGAAATAAATATAGTAGGACCAGCCTATAGAAAGCTGATTGGATTCTCTTTTCTCACACAATTGCATAGCCTATAGAAATGTAGCGCAACATGAGTATGGCACTGGCTCTCATAGTGTTTGATTAGATTTTTGATTACGTTTGCATTGATGTCAGAGTGATTAGAGGGACACAGTTAGCAAGTAGGCTACTAATGACCATCAGCAGCATCAGAGCTTGGAGAAGCCTAATAACCATGACTAAACGGTCATGTGGAATTTGACTGCTGTCATGACTAGTGACCACCGGTGTGGCGTAATATGGTCACCTTAACATCCCTACTACCAACCGGCCTCACAAGTCAATCTGCCTCACAACTGCAGACCATGTGTAACCACACCAGCCCACTATTGTCACATCCAGCATCTTCACCTGCGGGATTGTCTGAGACCAGCCACCCAGACAGCTGATGAAACAGTGGGTTTTCATAACTGAATCAATTCTGCACAAACTCTCAGAAACCATCTCAGGGAAGCTCATTTGCATGCTCATTGTCCTCACCAGGTTCTTGACCTGACCGCAGGTCGACGTCATAACCGACTTCTGTGGGCAAATGCTCACCTTCGATGGCCACTGGCACGCTGTGTGCTCTTGACGGATTAATCGCCGTTTCAATTGTCCAAGGCCGCTCTGCACAATTGAAATTTGCTGATGTCAGAGTGCCACATAGTGGGGTTATGGTATGTGCAGGCAGGCATAAGCTACTGTCAACAAACACAATTGCATTGTATCGATAGCAATTTGAATGCACAGAGATCCCATGGCAAGGTCCTGATGCTTATTGTCGTGCCATTCATCAGCCGCCATCACCTCATGTTTCAGCATGTTGCAAGGGTCTGTCCACAATTCTTGGAAGCTGAAAATGTCCCAGTTTTCCATGGCCTGCATACCCACCACATATGTTACCCATTTGAGCATGTTTGGGATGCTCTGGGTCGACTTGTACGGCAGCGTGTTTCAGTTCCTGCCAATATTCAGCAACTTCGCACAGCCATTGAAGAGGAGTGGGGCAACATTCCACAGGCCACAATCAACAGCCTGATCAACTCTATGCAAAGGAGATGTGTGGCGCTGCATGAAGCCAATGGTGGTCACACCAGATACTGACTGGTTTTCTGATCCACACCCCTCATTTTTTTAAAGATATTTGTGACCACCAAATGCATAGCTGTATTCCCAGTCATGTGAAGTCTATAGATTAGTGCATAATGAATTTATTTCAATTGACAGATTTCCTTGCATGAACCGTAACTCACTAAAATCTTTGAAGTTGTTGCATGTTGCGTTTTATATTTTTGTTCAGTGTAGTTTGGGATTGGCGCCCACCCATGTTGGTAATGACAATAGGCAACCTACACTGGGCATGACGCCACGTGGGTTGAGTGGTGTGATGGGCTTCTCTCTAGGTGCCTAGTATTTTATATTTGCTTCACTCTACTGCTGCCTTTTATTTTGTCACACTTGTTTCCCCTGGTAGTGGTTGGGGGGAATTTCCCCATCATGCATTGTACTGGCACCTTATTTTGCAGTGCCATATCCTGTGGAAGCTTCAGGGTGCAGCACGATATTTCTTGTCTTTTTAGATATTGCTCTATAAGCATTTCTGACAAATCTTACAGATTCACAATAAATAATAATAAAGTCATCTGATTAAAAGGAGGACATGGAATATACAAATAAATATCATAGAATAATTGCTAGATAATGTTGTAGCTAACTAATAATACACAGTATGGCCTAACAGATTATTTTAAAAAATGTAGGCACATGCTATTTCATAGCTATCACCACAGACACCACACAAATATAAACCTTGTGGAGTCTGTGGTTGGTATTTCTCAGTAGTTGAGTTATTTTGCTACTTCTAGCCCCCGTCTCAGCTCTCCTATTGTGGTTGGTTGTATTTATGCAAGGCAAGCCTTCAGCTCACAGCTCGTGGGTTGTAGTTGCAGCTCACCGTGAGACCTAGAATCTTTGGTTAAGGCCTCGCATCTGCCTTTTGCTTCCTCCATTGCTAAATGCCCTGCCCCGAAAACATGTGAACAACTCCCAGTATTGAGGTAATTTGAAGCTGGTGTCTCAAGATGTGATGTTTCTTATTGTTTATATTCCTCTCTCTCTCTGACAAAGCTAGACTGAGTATGAGCTTCCTCCATTCATGACAACTAACTATTTGTTCCTTCACTCAAATTTTATCTTTTTTACATTAGCATTTCTTTATGGGCACCAAAACATGTAAGTCTGAGAAGAATGATGACAAGGAAAAACTACTAACTTACTGTACGTTGAGGTTATTATACTTTACATGATTATACTTTGAGTATTTATTGAGGTTTTAAAATCCAGATCCCTCTGCTCATATGGACCTGTATGTCTCCCTCAGGTGGACCACACAGCCAACAGGAACCAGTTTGGCAACTAAATCCACAACTACGGAACCGTCCAAGAGAAGGTGGTCATCGGAGGAACCACACAGACACACATTGGGCTTCCTTTAATTTTGTAGGTCTCTTTCTACAGTCCATGGCCTACACGATCTGTGGGAACATGGGCAGTTGGTTCCTTGGAAGTTGTGGGAATGTAAATTTTTGGTTTCACAATGGTTCTGGGAACAAAGTTTCCTGACCGATGAAACAATGTTTTTTTTAATGTTCTGAGAATGGAAGTGGAAATTTTGCCTGTTATCAGGACGTACATTTTTAGGTTGCAGGGAGATTCTGAGAACGTTTTACTGTGGTTCCCTGAAAGTTTTGATTAATGTTCTGAAAACAGAAATTCTAGGTTATTTGAAGGTAATTAAATAACGTTCTGAGAACATGTTTCAATAACACTGCCAGCTTAGTTTGGGCTAACTGTGTTGAACACCAAGCACAGAAGACACTTGGAAATTAATTTGCTTAGGCATTAAGTGTGCAAACATTATTGTGGCACGGCGTCAGTAAGATTTGAACCTATGATCTTCTGTTCTCCGGCATTAGTCCACTGCACCACCAGGATGGAGCTAGCATGCCATGTTTTTTAAAATCATACAAAGCTGTTCATTTTAGTCTTTTGTTCTCCAGCAAGAAAATTAAATAAATGTCAAACAGAAGGAGGAACTAACCACAACCAAAACTAAACAGTTGTGGTTTTAGGAGGGGTTCTGAAAGACACTCATGTGGGTGTCCACTGAAAGTTGACTAGCAACAACAATTTAGCAACAACAACTGGGACCTAAAAGACACCTGCCATGAGCGCCAACTACATTTGCCCAAGAACAGGCAAACTTAATTAAAACCCACACCCAAACGTAAAGACAGGAAGCAAATCAAAAAGTGGAGCAAAACATTAACAGGGAAGCTCAGAAAATGTAGGGTTTGTCTAGAAATCAAATAGGGAATATGTTTTCTGAACGTTACTAAAGTTTTCTTGTGTTTTTTATGGAAAGTATTTGGAAACAATTTGAGAACATGTCTGAACCATCAGGAAACCTATAAGCTCAAGTCCTGAAATTCCCACAGAATAACTTTGTTTCTTAACGTTCTCTGAACTATTTGAGATATTCCCAATGTCCAACCTGTTAGGGAACATTCCTATAACATCACCAACATTTAAATGAAATGTAACCATGTTTGAACTTTTTAGAAACGTTCTGTTAAAGTAATGAAATATCAAGAAAATATTTTTTTTTTGTCAAGTTTCTTAAATGTGCTGAGAATGTTCCAAAGCCAAGCAACCATCCTGCACCATTCCCAGAAAGTTGTGGGAAGGTTGTATGCAAAATAACCATAGGAGAACCACGCTCTCACCAAGCTCTAAGAAACTATGGTTCTCCGAACAGTATGTGCTAGCTGGGTTCTCTCTGTAGGTATTCACACCCACCCATGTTTATTTGTGGTCTTCCTTATTCTGTTCAAGCCTAGCTGTCGGGACATGATCGTAATCAAGGGAAGTGGAAAGGCTGTGTCAGAGTTGTGCTTTTTGAAATGTAGGGGGGAACCTGCTTGAGAAATGAATGCGGTGTGTGGGTATGCGTGTTTACACTGTCTCTATTGACAGGAAGCAGCGTGGACAGTAACTTACGAGTGGGTTCAGATCATGGGAGGCATGGGCTTCATGAAGGTGAGATGTCTCCGAATGCATTTTGTTCTTCAGTTCTGAGAACACTCATAGGTTCTTGGTGTGGTTGAGCGCTGCATGCCATGTTACAGAACAACCACCAGGCCCCTTAGGCTGCGTTTAGACAAGTAGCCCAATTCTGATATTTTTGTTCACTAATTGGTCTTTTTACCAATCAGATTGGCTCTAAAAATAAAGATCAGATGTGAAAAGATTGGATGTGCTTGGCCAATTAGTGGGGGAAAAATATCCGAATTCGGCTGCCTCTGTGAAAGCAGCCTTTGACTCACGTAGACACACACGCACAACAACACCACACAGCTCAGAAACCTCATTCGTGTTGAAACAGCAGGCTGTTGTAAGGGCGGTGGTGGAAACATTGTAGGGGTGTTGAGGAAAAGATGGCTGAAGATGAGGTGAGGTTAGGGTAGAAACAAGACGTCTCGCTGTGCTATAAATACACCAGACACAATGTGTCTGTTTGTAAAGGTCCTGACTAAGATGTTTGTGGATCTTAAAATGGTCAATAAAGGTGGTCATTTGGAGCATATTCAGTGTGCAGGTTGGAATAGCCAATAAAATCTATGCACAAGACATAACACTAACCCTGGTCCAGGAGAGCCCCAGGGTGGGCTGACTTTTGTTCCAGCCCAGCACTAATTCACACGATTCGACTAGGCCTAATCTATCACGTGTGTTAGTGCTGTGATGGAGCAAAAACCTGCACACCATGTAGTTCCCCTGTACCACCGCAACTGACAACTGCTGCAATTCGTCATTTATTACTTGTTGGGTTGTACTGTGACCACTAGTCTATTGAATACAGCAGCTCAGTATTACTGGAAGATGTCGCTACAACGCCATAGCCACTTTAACTTACATCTGGCCTACGTGTATGTGATGGCGGTGGACTCTACAGTAGCTATTCTCAACTGGTGGGTGGTCGCGGGAAGTTTTGAATGGGTTGCCGGTGTCTGAGTAAAAAAAAACAAAAAAAGAGGGTAGAATGTGATTAAGTAACTTACCCTCTGAACTATTTTTTTCAATCGCAGTATTTTCAATATAGAGCTATTAGCAGTGCTATTTAGCCAATTTGGTTGATTTTGTGTTCTCAAACCAGTGATCTTATTAACATTCATCATCAAGAATATGGGCAAAATTGAATTATTACCTTTTTCATAATTGCAACAAGTATTACAAAATATAGTAGTAGAAATAGTTTTCCAGCTCGCTGTTTCGTGATTTTTTTTTTTGCGATGTCAACAGTGGTTTGCCACTAAGACAACCTGCTTTAATTTGGGTCATGATTGAAACCAGTTGAGAACCACCGCTTTACCGTATGTATAACCCAGTCTATTTTCAGAACAGAGATCATAGTTCTTCCACTGTGCACACTGTCTTCTCAGAGCGATACTGTCACAGATAACCTCCTCAATGCAAGCTGAGGCTCTGTTGCATCATACTGATGGTTCAGCATCCAACTGGCCAAATGGTTCACTGTTCAAGGGATAGTTTAGAAAGTGAAATGTCTAAATTGTTCAATTGAGCTTCACGCATGAAGAGTATTAGTAGACAGTCTTAGCTACATTTTCAGAGACAACCTCCTTAACTTGACATTTTGACATGTTATGTTTGTGTGTGTGTGTTTGCTTGGATACAGGATTCCAGAGTCGAGCGAGTTCTAACGTCTAAGAATCTTCCGGATCTTCGAAGGGACCAATGTCATAATCTGGCTATTCGTGGCACTGAACGGTTTCCAGGTAACAAAGGTTCAATGGTTAATATGCAGAATACTGGGAAGCAAAGATTTGATAAGACATACGAGGCTACAATTCTCTGTTACTAATAATAATTATGTGTAAATGCTGATGATTACTCAGCAGTCTTTATCAGAATGTAAAGTCACTAACTGTACTGTTGTGAACAGGACGTGAACACATCTCTCCTCTCTCTCTGTGTGTAGGAAGGCCGGTTTGGACACATGACTGACACTACATGGAACTGTTCACCCAGAACTGGCCACCAGTGGAGAACTGGTGAATGTAATGGAGAGACAAACTGATCTGTCTGTCAGTATGAATGTAATGGATGTTTGTTTATATACCTGTATACTTGGTTGGTCTTTTAAATCTGTTATATATCTTGCTCATTCTGCCTCTTTATGGTTTCTCTCAGTCTGTATTCTGTAGACATTTCCATCCATTGAGCAGTTTGGAGCCCTTGATGAAGAGCTGCTCCTCAAACACAGGAAGAGCATCCTACTCTAGGTGGGCGAATGGTGGTGAATATGGTAGTTGTGTGATTGTATCAATTCAAAAGATGTTTGATTGTATGCCTGTAAGTTTATCGTTGTTACAGATGAGCAGTTTGTGCGGAAGAGAGTCGTTGACTGGACCATTGACCTGTGCGCCATGGTGGTCTTCCTGTCTAGGTATAAAGTAGTACACTGATAAACACACTCTCTCTCTCTCTCTCTCTCTCTCTCTCTCTCTCTCTCTCTCTCTCTCTCTCTCTCTCTCTCTCTCTCTCTCTCTCTCTCTCTCTCTCTCTCTCTCTCTCTCTCTCTCTCTCTCTCTCTCTCTCTCTCTCTCTCTCTCTCTCTCTCTCTCTCTCTCTCTCTCTCTCTCTCTCTCTCTCTCTCTCTCTCTCTCTCTCTCTCTCTCTCTCTCTCTCTCTCTCTCTCTCTCTCTCTCTCTCTCTCTCTCTCTCTCTCTCTCTCTCTCTCTCTCTCTCTCTCTCTCTCTCTCTCTCTCTCTCTCTCTCTCTCTCTCTCTCTCTCTCTCTCTCTCTCTCTCTCTCTCTCTCTCTCTCTCTCTCTCTCTCTCTCTCTCTCTCTCTCTCTCTCTCTCTCACTCACCTACACACTCACACAGACACATTCATCTTCACACTGTGTGTGTTTGGTTCCCAGGGCATCCCGTTCCCTGAGTCAGGGTCATCTCTCGGCCCAGCGTAAGAAGTGTGAGACCTGGTGTAATGGAGATGTGCAGGTGCAAGGTTATGTCTGATTATAGACAAAGACAAGTATTCCTACTGCCTTTCTCCCCCATCATACTGATTTAACATTTTCTCCCCCGTCTCTTCTCCTTCCCTGTTTCTCTCCTCCTCTCCGTTGTGTTGAAACGCCGTGCGATGTTTATTAACAGTGAGAATCGCAGAATGGTGAACTTACTATATGACTGAGAGTTTGACTGTGTGATATTAGACTTCTTCTTGTGTAAATATTTTCTGTCCGGGTTTTAATGATTTGTGTGTCAGGCCGAGGAGAGGATCATGCTAGTGTCTGCTCCCCAGCAGACCTTCAAGAACCCGAGGGCCATCTCTACAGCTGTGGTGGAGAACGGCGGGGTGGTCTCCCCTCCGGCTCAATGGGCTTCTAAATGCCCTTTCTCCTCCCTCCCTCTTCATTTATTTCTCTCTTCTCCTTCTATTTTTCTCCTTCTTTCCTCTTTATTACCCACTCTCTCCTCCTCCCTCTCTTCAACTGTCCCCCGCTTCCCCTCTTTCCCTTTCCCTACCATTCCGAAACTCTACCTCTCTGACCCACCCCTCCATCTCTCCCACCCCTGCTCTTTGTCTTTTTAGTCAGTTATATTAGCGCCAACTCCTGAACGTAACACCTGACTCCATCCTGAAAAATGTATATATCTATTATTAACTGGTCAATGCAAAGACGGTACTGAATGTGTGTCTCGAATCGGAAATCCAATGTTGGAACTTGACCGCACTGAATGGTATGGGATTGAGGTTGGAGTTCTCAAATGCACTATGAATGTTAAAGCGCTTATGTACAGCGGCTTCTGAAAGTATTCAGACCCCTTGACTTTTTCCACATTTTGTTACGTTACAGCCTTATTTTAAAATGGATTGAATAAAACATTTGTCAGAGCAAAAGCCAAGCCACACGGTCAAAGGAATTGTCCGTAGAGCAACGAGACAGGATTGTGTTGAGGCACAGATCTGGGGAAGCGTACCAAAAAAATGTATGCAGCATTGAAGGTCCCCAAGAACACAGTGGCCTCCATCATTCTTAAATGGAAGAAGTTTGGAACCACCAAGACTCTTCCTAGAGCTGGCCGCCCGGCCAAACTGAGCAATTGGGGGAGAAGGGTCTTGGTCAGAGAGGTGAACATTGAATCTGATGGTCACTCTGACAGAGCTCCAGAGTTCCTCTGTGGAGATGGGAGAACCTTCCAGAAGGACAACCATATCTGCAGCACTCCACCAATCAGGCTTTTATGGTAGAGTGACCAGACGGAAGCCACTCCTCAGTAAAATACACATGACAGCCCTCTTGGAGTTTGCCAAAAGAA
This sequence comes from Oncorhynchus mykiss, assembly GCF_013265735.2. Classification (NCBI taxonomy): domain Eukaryota; kingdom Metazoa; phylum Chordata; class Actinopteri; order Salmoniformes; family Salmonidae; genus Oncorhynchus; species Oncorhynchus mykiss. The sequence goes on along the minus strand of NC_048573.1, from coordinate 20,287,789 downwards.
ATCTAATAACTCTCAGACCATGAGGTACAAGATTCTCTGGTCTGATAAAACCAAGATGGAACGCTTTGGCCTGAATGCCAAGCGTCACGTCCGGAGAAAACCTAGCACAACCTCTACGGTGAAGCATGGTAGTGGCAGCATCATGCTGTGGGGATATTTTTCAGTGTCAGGGGCTGGGAGACTAGTGAGGATTGAGGCAAATATGAACGGAGCAAAGTACAGAGAGATCCTTGATGAAAACCTGCTCCAGAGCCCTCAGGACTTCAGACTGGGGCAAAGGTTCACCTTCCAACAGGAGAATGCACACAGCCAAGACAACTCAGGAGTGGCTTTGGGAAAAGTCTTTGAGTGGCCCAGCCAGAGGCCCGATTGAACATCTCTGGGAGAGACCTGAAAATAGCTGTGCAGTGACACTCCCCATTCAACCTGACAGAGCTTGAGAGGATCTGCAGAGAAGAATGGGAGAAACTCCCCAAATACAGGTGTGCCAAGCTTGTAGCGTCATACCCAAGAAAGCTCAACGCTGTAATCGCTGCCAAAGGTGCTTCAACAAAGTACTGAGTAAAGGGTCTGAATACTTATGTCAATGTAATATTTCCTTTTTTATTATTAGCAAAAATAAATCAAGAACTGTTTTTTTTTTTAATTTAAAAATAGATATTTTTAGAATAGGGCTGTAACCTAAAAAAAATGTAGAAAAAGTCAAGGGGTCTTAATTCTTTCTGAAGGCACTTTATGTAATGTCGTCATGATTGTTCTATAGTATATCTGAATGTTCAACCTAGTATAATACTGCAAGCTAGTATGATCAGTTCTCCTCTTTTTAATTTGATTTGTACCATGAATGCAATGTTGATAACATTTTGCATTCAGTAAGCTGAATGAGAGACTTTAACTCACTAGGAAGTCTGAGCTGACAAGGCAGTTAACCCACTGTTCCCCGGGCGCCGAAGACGTGGATGTCGATTATGGCAGCCCCCCGCACCTCTCTGATTCAGAGGGGTTGGGCTAAATGCGGAAGACACATTTCAGTTGAATGCATTCAGATGTACAACCGACTAGGTATCCCCCTTTTCCTAACCCTTCAAGTATTCATGCCATTCCATGTCAATCTGTGGATATTGTAGATTTTGTTTAGATATATTAATGCATTGCTGGGCTTCTAGAGTGCCTTAAGAAAGTAGATGTCTTTTCCCTCACCCATCTACACACAATACGCCATAATGACAAAGTGAAAACATGGTTTAAGATTTGTATTTATTGAAAATGAAATACAAAAAGATTGAATTTACATAAGTATTCACACCCCTGAGACAATACATGTTAAAGTAATCTTTGGCAGAGATTACAGCTGTGAGTCTCTGGGTAAGTCTCTAAAAGCTTTGCACACCTGGATTGTACAATACTTGCACATTATTAAAATTCTTCAAGCTCTGTCAAGTTGGTTGTTGATCATTGCTAGACAGCCATTTCAAGATGATTTAAGTCAAGCTGTAAATAGGCCACTCAGGAACATTCAATGCCGTCTTGGTAAGAAACTCCAGTGTATATTTGGTCTTGGGTTTTAGGTCATTGTCCTGCTGAAAGGTAAATTTGTCTCCCAGTGTCTGTTGGAAAGCAGACTGAATTAGGTTTTCCCCCAGGATTTTGTCTATGCTTAGCTCTATTCAGTTTTTTTTTTCCATTCTAAAAACTCCCTAGTCCTTGCAGATGACCCATAACATGATGCAGCCACCACCATGCTTGAAAGTATGAAGAGTGGTGTTCAGTGATGTTGGATTTGCCCCAAACATTACATTTTGTATTCAGGACATAAAGTTAATTTCTTTGCCACATTTCTTGCAGTTTTACTTTAGTGTCTTATTGTAAACATGTCCTGGAATATATATATATTTTTTTTACAGGCTTCCTTCTTCTCACTCTGTCATTTAGGTTAGTATTATGGAGTAACTACAATGTTGTTGATCCATTCTCAGTTTTCTACCATCACAGCCATTAAAATGTGTAACTGTTTTAAAGTCACCACTGGCCTCCTGGTGAAATCCCTAAGTGGTTTCCTTCCTCTCCGGCAACTAAGTTAGGAAGGACACCTGTATCTTTGTAGTGACTGGCTATATTGATACACCATCCAAAGAGTAATTAATAACTTCACCATGCTCAAAGGGATATTTTAATGTCTGCTTTTTTTTTTTTTTTTTTACCCACCTACCAATAGGTGCCCTACTTTGCGAGGCATTGGAAACCTCCATGGTATTTGAGGTTGAATCTGTGTTTGAAATTCACTGCTCGACTGAGGGACCTTACAATTATCTGTACGTGTGGGGTACAGAGATGAGGTAGTCATTAACAAATCATGTTAAACACCATTATTGCACACAGAGCGAGTCCATGCCACCTAGTATCTGACTTACTAAGTACATTTTTACTCCTGAACTTGTTTAGCCTTGCCATAACAGTGGTTGAATACTTGTCGACTCGAGCCATTTCAGTTTTTCATTTTGAATTATAATTGGTAAAAATGTCTGAACATAATTCCACTCTGACATTATGGGGTATTGTGTGTAGGCCAGTGACACAAAATCTCAATTGAATCCATTTTAAATTCAGGCTGTAAAACAACAAAATGTGGAAAAGTCAAGGAATGTGAATACTTTCTGATGGAACTATGCCTGCACCTTCATCATATTTTTGTATGATTGGTTAGTCCTGCTTAGTTTCAGTCCATATTAATTCATACAGTACATACACATGCACATATCTGGCCAGTGCCTGTTCTCACAGGACTGCAGATGACTCTAATGTTGAAGAACTTTTGAAGGAAATGTCTTATCTGTCTGTCTACACCAGCATGTTGCAGACATTATCCCGCTGGCTTATTGTCTCGAAGCTTGGCCAGTGCACTGCACCATAGGGTTTAGGGGAGAATAGTGTGATGTGTTGAGGAAATAAATAAAATGTCCAACTGAAAAACATCCATTCTGTCACTTGAACTCACCTTATTAAGGTCGATGTCCACACCCCAGCATAAATCGAATTACCATAATAAAAAATCCCCATAATCAAAGATGGGGAGATTATGTTGTTTTTTTTTTGCATTGGATGCGTCTCAATCCACCACATCCACCTATGTAACACTTCCGTTTCTGTGGTGGAAGGTGACAGAGCTAGAGCTGTGTTTGTCAGACCATGAGACATCTGAAAATCGGCTGATCTGACAACTTCTTTCTGTAACAGTTTGGGCTAGACACTATTATGAGTGTGTAAAGGTGAGACTCTCACTAACACGTACATGGTTGTTTTGCTCTAGGATACCCAAAGACTTGTGTGAAAGTCCCCCGGTACGTTGAAAAACATTTCAGAAGTATATGGAGACTGTTGAGTGGAAAACATAAGGGGTTTTAAATACTTTAAAAAAAAATATTCTCTCAGATTTAGGAGAGACACTTCAAGAACAAACTTCCTTTAGTCCCAAAAATAAATCTGTTGTTCTATGTTGTGAATCTGTTTTTGAATGTGTTAACATGGGCTAATAGCGGTAAGGCCAAAAATATTTTTTTATCAGAAAATGATGTATAGATTTTTTTGATACTTCAGTGTTTTAAAATGGCGTAATCTGGGTTTGTGAAATGCAACCCCTCTAGTCTACTAAACTCAACATTAATTTTTGCTTTACTTCAACATCCTCCTTTACTGAACCTAACCAGGCATTTACAGGAATGAGTTGAAGCGATGTGTGAACACTGATTGTGTGTAGATAACAAACATGAACCCCTTCCTTATTAGTGGATGTGCACTGCAAACCAGAATGGATTGTATGACACAAATTTAAGTGAAGCGAGTTCGACCACAGAGCTGCTAGTCTTGTAATAAATAATGTGGAAATTGAGCAAGTTGAGATGACTAAACTGCTTGCAGTAACCCTAGATTGTAAATTGTCATGGTCAAAACATATTGATGCAGTAGTAGCTAAGACAGGGAGAATTCTGTCTATAATAAAGCGATGCTCTACCTTCTTAACAACATTATAAACAAGGCAGGTCCTACAGGCCCTAGTTTTGTCGCACCTTGACTACTGTTCAGTCGTGTGGTCAGGTGCCACAAAAAAAGGACTTAGGAAAATTGCAATTGGCCCAGAACAGGGCAGCACGGCTGGCCCTTGGATGTATACAGAGAGCTAATATTAATAGTATGCATGTCAAGCTCTCCTGTCTGAAAGTGGAGGAGAGATTGACTTCATCACTACTTTTATTTATGAGAGGTATTGACATGTTGAATGCACCGAGCTGTCTGTCTAAACTACTGGCACACAGCTCGGACACCCATGCATACCACACAAGACATGCCACAAAAGGTCTCTTCACAGTCCCCAAGTCCAGAACAGACTATGGGAGGCACACAGTACTACATAGAGCCATGACTACATGGAACTCTATTCCGCATCTAGTAACTGACTCAAGCAGTAAAATATGATTTAAAAAAACAGATAAAAAAAACACCTTATGGAACAGAGGGGATTGTGAAGCAACACAAACATTGGCACAGACACATGCATACTGTACACACACACGATAACATACGCACTATACATGCACATGGATTTAGTACTGTAGATATGTGCTAGTGGTGGAATAGGGGCCTGAGGGCACACAGTGTGTTGTGAAATCTGTGAATGTATTGTAATGTTTTAAAAATGGTATAAACAGCCTTTTTTAGACCCCGGGAAGAGTAGCTGCTGCTGCTCTGGCAGCAGCTAATGGGGATCCACAATAAATACAAATACTGCTCCAGATCACGTGCTGTTCACAGTTTCAGCTCTTTTATTACAGAGAATCTGCCACTGAGGTTCACATGGCGATGAAGATGAGAAATAATGTTCAATTTGGCTCTTGTTTGAATGAATCTGGATCTTTTCATCTCAAATAAAAGATGTCTTGACTTTAACTCACACAAAAAAATCTGACATTGCTGCTTCAATTATCATTAATGAATCAACTCTTTCAAAGTAGGCTATATTGCACAATGCACATCCAGGCAATTCTGATGGTCAGGTGGTCTTGTACTGTAATACAAGTCAAATTCCTGCTTGACTCCTCTCTGACACAGTACAGTTAATGCATTACAGGTCGTCTGAGGCTGGTCTGTCCATAGTGATGCCCCAAACCTATAAAGTCACGACATCCTGGGTAGAACAGAAGCACTTTCACAGCTTTGTACAGATGCTGGATAACCAAGTACTGTATGAATGTTCATCGGCAAAAAAAAATGGAGACTCGTCTCAAATGTTTATAGTGAGAGCGACACCTTTCGTCTGGTTGCTATGTCCCCCCATCCACCGTTGTCTCAATGACATCTGAAAGGCAGTATCAGTCTGGTACAAAACGTCTTCAGCCCAGTCTATGGAGCACAGGAGAAGTACTCGTGGGTAGTGAAGTTACTGGAACGGTGGCTTCTTAGCTCCCGGCGTCCCCTCAAACTGGGGTCTGTGGGGGCTCCAGTGAGATGAGTGTCTGGAACGGTGGCTTCTTAGCTCCCGGCGTCCCCTCAAACTGGGGTCTGTGGGGGCTCCAGTGAGATGAGTGTCTGGAACGGTGGCTTCTTAGCTCCCGGCGTCCCCTCAAACTGGGGTCTGTGGGGGCTCCAGTGAGATGAGTGTCTGGAACGGTGGCTTCTTAGCTCCCGGCGTCCCCTCAAACTGGGGTCTGTGGGGGCTCCAGTGAGATGAGTGTCTGGAACGTCAGTCTTCTTTCACTGGGGAAATAAGAAACATATTAAAAGTAGGAGTAGATAAAAGGTCCCGAAGCCATGCGATGTTTGTCTGTAGTCTCACAACCCACGTGATCTAAAACTGATGTCTGGAAAAGGAAGAAGGCAAAACAGCGAATGACAACTATCAACTTAACTTTGTCAGAGAATATACAGTATATAATAATATATATGGTTTTGGTAATATTCCCTGCTATTTCTATCTGGTCTACATCCTTGAGAATTTAGTCATCACCTATTGTCTTTCAGCATGTATCCATTCATCATTCTCCATGCCACTGGGCTCACCTAATGAGTGTGCATAACGTGTGCATAACGTGTAACACTTGATGGCATGTCAGTATCTTAGCCACAAATAGTTGATCACATACCTTGGCTGGGAATGCAGACAAGGCGTTATGGCACGCCAGGTCCACTCCAGGGCCCGGTTTCTCAAAAGCATCTTAAGGCTAAATTCATCGTTAGAACCTCGGCTTTTGGGCTCTAATATGAAATTAGCCTTAAGATGATTTTGGGAAACCGGGCCCAGGACGGTTTTCAGGTGGCGGGAACAACAAGGGAATCGGCGATGCACCTGCTCCAAGAGTTCCTCTTTACGCAACCCGTAGACGATTGGTGCGACGCACTGCGCCAAGCTGAAGAACGCGAAACTAACCACCGCAGACAGTTCTTTGGTCCCCGGCTGAATGTGTCCTTGTTTCTGGAGAACTGTTAGCACAAAGTTCATGAAGTTGGGGAGGATGTATACGGCGAGTTGAGTACCGTGCAGGGCGAGGGTCTTGCATCCGACCATGTTGCGTCGATTCATCACTCCCAACCGTCGCCCCTCAAACAGTATCCTTACATAACTGTACAGAATGAGCGCCGTGCACACAGATATCAACACTATTTTTTCCAGGCCACCTTTCTTCAGCTGTTCCCTTCCACATTCCACATTTGTATCACTGCCGAGCATCTCTGTCTTGGAGAGCAGAGTGAGGGGGATAACCAGTGCGAGTCCCCATGTCAGTAGCCCAACTAGCCAAGGCCATTGCCAGACAGAACTGTACCACAGAGGATGACAGACAGCAAAATAACGGTCCAGCGACATAGCAGTGAGAGTCAGAAGGATATTGGACGCGCTGGTGATTAGGACGGTTATCATGGCCACACATATGGATGCCACCGGCTTGGCGTCGAAGTAGATCTGGAGGTAGAAAACAGAACACATTCCGAAGTACACCAGAGCGGACACCAACAGGTGAAAAACCAACACAAAGCGCGCATGGCCCCGAAGTCGATCCTCGCGCAGTATAGTCCAGTTAATGACGATGTTGAAGAATGCCAATGTTATGAAGGCGATGGTCGACGCACAAACCCGTACATAGGTGTAGTCCTTTCCGCCCGTTTCTCCAGTCCCGTTATACATCGACATTATTCCTTGATGGTGTATTTAGGGTATTTGGTGGAGTTGTTTCTTCATGGCTTCTGCCTTCTCATAGTTTCCCCAAACGCTTAACTAGGCTACTCAATCAGAGTACATCCAAGACATCAATGCAATGCAATGTTTGTGTATGAGAAACCCCTCTCTCTTTCTATCTCTCTCGCTGTCTCTCTGGCTGCCTGTCTGTCTTCCAACCCCAAAAAGCGCACCAGTGTGCACAGTGCGCAATCGCCACATTCACAAAGGGAAGTACGTTTCCAATTTCAACTGAATACTATATGCTGCTTTTGAGATATATACTCTTTCTAAAATAATCAAACGTCATGTTAAACAATAACATTTTTCATCAACACGCGCTGCTCTGATACAGGGCAGGCATATTACTCTGAGAAGTATATAGCCTCATTTATGCAACCACATACAGTAAATAATTTACTTGATTAATAAACGTCAAAATATACTAATATAATATATAATATAATCACTTTGTGATCTAATTTCGAATTAGGACCACCAGGGGTCACATTTATAAATGTCACGCATGCACAAAATATGCCCCAAAACATGGGTGCGCCAGTTTTCATTCAAAAGTTGGTATTTATGAAAAACTTTACTTGAGAATGTGCTTATCCTCCCGTAAACTTTAGACCGTCCACGCCTACTGCTCCTCCCCCTCGGGAATCACTTGATTCGTTTTCCAGGATCCTCCTGTACTGGACAGACGCCTGGCAATGCTTCTCTCTCCCTCTCCCCCTCTCGCTCTCCCTCCCTCTTCCCTCCCTCTCAATCGCTCTCCCCCTCTCACTCTCTCTTTCTCCCACTCCCACTAGTTAAACTTGAAGCTACTTCCCTTCACACAAAGACACACACACACACACACACACACACACACACACACACACACACACACACACACACACACACACACACACACACACACACACACACACACACACAAATTAGATATCCAAACCTATTCACACCAAATTAAATATGCATATCTATTCACACACAAATTAGATATCCATACCTATTCACACACAAATTAGATATCCATACCTATACACACACAAATTGATATCCATACCTATTCACACACAAATTAGATATCCATACCTATTCACATCACAATTACATATCCATACCTATTCACACACAAATTAGATATCCATACCTATTCACACACAAATTAGATATCCATACCTATTCACACACAAATTAGATATCCATACCTATTCACACACAAATTAGATATCCATACCTATACACACACAAATTAGATATAGGTATGGATATCTAACTTGTGTGTGAAAATATATGGATATATAAGTGTATATATCCATATCTATTCACACACAAGTTAAATATCCATACCTATGCATGCACAAATTACATATTCATACCTATTCAGACACAAATTAGATATCCATACCTATACACACCACCATTAGATATCCATACCTATTCACACCACACTTATATATCCATACATATTCACACACAGATTATAAATCCATACCTATTCACAAGGAAGTCTCTAATCAGGGAAAGCCACTACATAGAGAGAACAAGGAGCAGAAGTATAACCAGCTGGACGGATTCCGTAGTAATTAGCATTTTGCCTGTACATTTCATAATAATAGTTTTTTGTTGTTGTTATCTGACAGGCTTATATGTTGTTTTGGACTGTTGTTTAAGACATTCGCTATGATTAAACTCAGCTGTTATTGTTGTTAACAATTATTTCTGATGTAGCAGTCGAGCCAGCTAACCATCATAATGGGTTTGTTTAGCTAGCCAACTTAGCTAGCTAGTGTCGTCATCCAGATAAGCATCTGAATTCCAACTATTTTGAGTGTAATTCAGTTAATTGGGGACAATTGTATGAACATATATTCAGCATTATATGAGCATTATAGCATGATTGTAATCCAAAATAAATGTGGAATGGCATGTCCATTTAGACTTCGGCTGGGCTTGCTAATTGCTATCGTTAGCCTGTGGATGTTGGGAGTTGCAATGCAGTCTAGGAGTTGTAGTCAACATTTTATGTACCGACCTTTTATCCGTCGACAGGACTCTGGACAGGACTGACTGGTACGGACGAGCCTCTGGGGCGAGACTGAACAGAGACAAGACAGAGGCCCAATTCTTCGGACCGTGGGCAGACCCAGACTTGACCAGACTACCTCTGACAGTTAAACTGACGGACATAAGGGTACTGGGGGTAAAGTTTGACCGGGGGGGAGGAGGGAGCGGTAACTGGAGCGGAATCCTGGGGACGGTAAGACAGAGACTGGGTTTTTGGGGACTACGACAGCTGACTTTTGAGGGCAAGGTTTTAATCATTAAAGCTGTGATTTTACCTGTGCTTTTATTAATCAGTTCTGTTTTTATCCCCCCTCGAAGGAGCATTTTAGACCTGGAGCGGACGCTGTTTTACTTCCTGTGGGGATGCAAGTGGGAGAGGCTGAGGAGGGAGGTGGTCAAGAGGCCCAGGTCCAAGGGGGGGAAAGGCTTGCCTGACCTCTACTTGTTCCTGGGCAGCCGCTACACAGCGTTACATCTGACTCTTGCCACCTCCCCGGTCAACAACAAGACCCAGGCCCTCGCACGGTTCTGGCTGGGATCTTACCTCAGGACTCTGAGGCTGATCCCAGTCGACCTGCGAGCCCCAGTCTCTTTCCTGCTACCCCCGCACTACGTCCAGCTCCAGAAGTTTTTAAGACATTTTAAACTGGAAAAAGAAACAGTCACGGTTTTAACAAAACACCGCTCTCTTCTCTCTCTTGTGCAGGATCGGGAACCAGTGTGTCCAGTGCGCGGGCTCGCTATAGGTGAGCCCACAACGGTTTGGCGCAACGTGGCCCATCCTGCTCTCCTGAATCGGCATCGGGACCTGTCCTGGATGGTCGCCCACGAGATCCTCCCGGTCAGGGCCGTTATGCACTCACGGGGCATGGCGAGGACATCCGCGTGCCCCCGACCAGGCTGCGGCCAAGAAGAGTCGGTGAGGCACATGCTCTGGGAGTGCAGAGCCGCCAGGGACCTGTGGAAGGAAGCAGGCCCCCTGATCACCTCGTGTCTGCCAGCAGGGGAGGACCTAACACCTCAGCTCGTGCTGTATGGGGTGGGCCGAAGGCCCATTCCATCGAAGGCCTTCACCAAGCTCTGGCCCACCCTCACGTGCCTGAAGGAAGCACTGTGGTCCTCCCGTAACCTGCTGGTAGCGAAAAACGTAGAGACCACCCCCCAGGCAGTGGCCATGGTAGCCACGGAAGCCCTGGGGTGGTACGGAAGGAAGGGGGCCTCGACCCCAGGCGAAGGGTCCCCCACAACACCCTAGGTCCCGGCGGCCACGGCCTGACAGCGCTGCGGCGCCTAGGGCGATGCGCCTAGGGGAGGGATCTCCTCTGGGCCCCGAAGGACGGGACGATGATCTATTCAGAAGAGCAGGATGAGGTGAGCTTGATAAAGACTCACCCCGCTCCTGTACAAGGGACTGAAGACAGCCTTTTAACAAAGTGACTTTTTAACATGGTTTTTCATGTCTTAAAAATGTTTTACCTTTGTTAGATCATTAGTACACATTTTAAATGGCTTTTACAGATTTGATGTTTTTACAAGGAAAGTACTTTTATCCATGGTTGTTTTCATTGGTTTTAACAACATGTACTTTTTAACAAATTTAAATGTAACTTTCAAATGCTGTGTTTTATGCTTTGTTGCCGTTTTTATGTATCAATGATGTAAAAAATGTATGAGCTGTTTTTAAAGGAAATGTGTCAATAAAACTTTTCAAAAAAAAAAATAAAAAAAAATAACCGGTTACGCACACTCTCTCTCTCTCTCTCTCTCTCTCTCTCTCTCTCTCTCTCTCTCTCTCTCTCTCTCTCTCTCTCTCTCTCAATTCAATTTCAATTTAAGGGACTTGATTGGCATGGGAAACATGTTTACATTGCCAAAGCAAGTGAAATAGATAATAAACAAAAGTGAAATGAACAATACAAATGAACAGTAAATATTACACTCACAAAAGTTCCAAAGGAATAGAGATATTTCAAATGGCATATTATGTATATATGCAGTGTTGTAACGATGTGCAAATAGTACAAAAGGGAAATAAACAAACAAAAATATGGGTTGTATTTACAATGGTGTTTGTTCTTCACTGGTTGCCCTTTTCTTGTGGCAACAGGTCACAAGTCTTGCTGCTGTGATATTTACACTGTGGTATTTAACCCAATAGATATGGGAGTTTATCAAAATTGGATTTGTTTTCGAATTCTTTGTGGGCCTGTGTAATCTGAGGGAAGTATGTATCTATAATAAGGTCATACAATTGGCAGGAGGTTAGGAAGTGCAGCTCAGTTTCCACCTCATTTTGTGGGCTGTGTGCACATAGCCTGTCTTCTCTTGAGAGATGGGTCTGCCTACTGCGGCCTTTCTCAATAGCAAGGCTATTGGTTGGGTCTAATTGTGTTGCTGTAGTGAGGCTCTGTGGGGTCTGTTTGTGTTTTTGAATAGAGTCCCAGGACCAGCTTGCTTAGGGGCTTCTCTAGGTTCATCTCTCTGCAGGTGATGGCTTTGTTATGGAAGGTTTGGGAATCACTTCCTTTTAAGTAGTTGTAGAATTTTACGTCTCTTTTCTGGATTTTGATAATTAGCGGATATCGGCCTAATTCTGCTCCGCATGCATTATTTGGTATTTTATGTTGTACACTGAGAAGATTTTTGTTAAATTTTGCATGTAGTGTCTCAATTTGGTGTTTGTCCCATTTTGTGAATTCTTGGTTGGTGAGCAGACCCCAGATCTCACAACCATGAAAGCCAATGGGTTCTATAACTGATCCAAGTACTTTTAGCTGGATCCTAATTGGTATGTAGAATTTTATGTTCCTTTTGATGGCATAGAAGGTCCTTCTTGTCTGTCGTTCTGCCCCTTGTCTGTCGTTAACCCAATGTTCCTAGGCCGTCATTGTAAATAATTTGTTCTTAACTGACTTGTGTAGTCAAATAAAGGTTAAATAAAATAAAAAATAAAATAAAAATTCTTGCCTTGTCTCTCAGCTCATTCACAGCTTTGTGGAAGTTACCTGTGGCGCTGATGTTGAGGCCGAAGTATGTATCGTTTTTTGTGTGCTCAAGGGCAACGGTGTCTAGATGGAATTTGTATTTGTGGTCCTGGCAACTGGACCTTTTTTGGAACACCATTATTTTTGTCTTACTGAGATTTACTGTCAGGGCCCAGGTCTGACAGAATCTGTGCAGAAGATCTCTCTCTCTCTCTCTCTCTCTCTCTGTCCCGCTCTCTGGCTGTTTGTCTCTCTGGATGCCTGTCTCTCTCTCTCTCTCTCTCTCTGTCTTTTCCTGGAACTCTCTCTCCGGAACTCTGTCTCTCTCCGTCTCTCTCTATGGCTCTCTATTCAATTAAATTGTCTTTATTAGCATGACGTAACAATGTACATATTGCCAGAGCTTACTTTGGAGATTAAGTGATACATTTACAATATGAACATAATTAAAATAATAACAATCAAGATTGTCTACGGGACAATCAGTAACAACAATAATCAATGGTAAAAATAACCATACAATGGACAATAACAATGGCATAGAGGACACAGGTTGGTTGGTCTGTCAGACACTGTCCCTCATTTTATGGCAGGCAGCAATGTAGTGCGCTGCCAACCCACAGCTCTCTGCGTCCTCCCCCAACAGGATGGGTAGCCTATTCTCATTAGAAAGGCATGAATAACTGTTTCAAATTTGGGGAAATGGTACTCTCTAATTGTTTTATATATTTTTTTTACATTTTGTCAGGAAATGCAGGTCTGTCTCAGATTCTACTGTTGTGCAATGGTTGCACAGCCTTTCCTCTACAGGAAGCCAGGTTTTCCTGTGTCTACCCTTCTCAATGACAAGGCTGTGCTCACTAAGCCTGTACTTTGTCAATATTTTTCTAAAGGTTTTGATCAGTAACCATGGTCAAATAGTTATCCACGGTGTACTGTCGATTTAGGGCCAGATAGCACTGCATTTTGTTTTGTGCTTGTGCTTTTTTCCCCAATAGGTAATGTAGTCTTGTTTTGACTGTGTTGTAATTTGGTTTATTCTGATTGATTGGAGGTTCTGGTCCTGAGGCTTCAGTGTGTTAGTAGAACAGGTTTGTGAATTCAGCCCCAGGACCAGCTGGATGAGGGTACTCTTTTCTTTGCTCAGCTCTTGGCATTGCAGGGCTTGGTAAGGATATGAGAGGGGCTCACTGTATTTTAGATGTTTCCAAAACTGAATTGCTATTTTTTTTTAGTTATTATTAGTGGATATTGGCTTAATTCGGCCCTGCATGGATTGTTTGTAGTTTTCCTCTGGACATGTATAAGAATCTTACAGAACTCTGCATGCTGGGTTTCAATGGGGTGTTTGTCCCATGGGGTGAAATCTTGTTTTGCAAGTGGACTCCATACCTCATTGCCAGGAAATGCAATTGGTTCAATGACACATTCAATTAGTTTTAGCCAGATGTTAATAGGCATGTCAATTTGAATTCTTTTTTTTAACGGCGTAGAATGCCCTGCGTGCTTTCTATCTCAGTTCTTTCACTTCCTCATATACTGTAGGTGTCCAGTTGAGCTTGTTTTTAAACGGAAGTAATTGTAGTGTGTGTACTCTATATACTTTACTCTATATATTACTCTATATATTTTGTACCACCTGAGAACTTTGGCTTAACTCCCTGAGATCTAGATCTTCTCTAGAAAATCCTAATTTTTCAAATTTTTGGGGTATACTGCCAGGGTCCAGGTCTGGCAGTACTGCTCTAACATGTCCAGGCTCTGCTGTAGGCCATGTACTGTGGGTGACAGCAGGTACAGGTCATCTGTGAAGAGCAGGCATTAAACCTCTGAACTGTGGAGAATAACACCAGGAGCTGAGGACTTTTCTAGAATAGTGCCCAATTTTTTGATATAAATACACCCCTTCAAATTAGTGGATTCGGCTATTTCAGCCACACCCGTTGCTGACCTGTGTATAAAATCCAGCACACAGGCATGCAATCTCCATACACAAACATTAGCTGTAGAATGGCCTTACTGAAAAGCTCAGTGACTTTCATCGTGGCACCGTCGTAGGATGTCGTAACAAGTCAGTTCGTCAAATTTCTGCCTTGCTAGAGCTGCCCCGGTCAACTGTAAGTGCTGTTATTGTGAAGTGGAAACGTCTAGGAGCAACAACAGCTCCGCCACATAAGCTCATAGAACGGGACTGCCGAGTGCTGAAGCATGTAGCGTGTAGTCCTTGGTTGCAACAATCACTACCGAGTTCCAAACTGCCTCTGGAAGCAACGTCAGCACAATAACTGTGTCGTGGAAATGCAGTACTGAGAGAGACTTGGTCATTTTTTCAAACAATCATCTTTATTTAATATCAATTAATTATTGCAATAATGAAACCGTCAGCCCAACAGTCTTGACTGACTGTTAGGCTGAGAGTCTTCCCTTTACAAACAATGCACAGTTTATATAGCTAATACCCAGAATGCTTGGTTCCACCCCTCCCATATAGATTGGGTGGGGGGGGGGCCTCTAGTGTTATTATTAATCCCACCATTGTCATAGTTTCCCAGATGCCAGGATAATTAGGAATACCGAGGCCTTTGTTCTGCTCCTCCAGACCGTCTCTATCCCGTCTCTATCCCGTCTATGGAATGCAGGCTCAATCAGACCTTGAGACATACGTCTCACGTGCACCACTAATCATAGAATGGAATGTGGCTGTTGGGTTTTTATCACTAAGATATCCATCTCAAGTGACCTCTAGTAAAACCATGTGTCCACGACGCCCAGACTAGCTGCAGGGTGCTAGAGTGGACACCATAAAACTCAGCATTAGCAGGACAGACATATCTGACTGTTGGTTAAGTAAGTAATTGCTACATATCCAACAAATAAGGTGAATACATAATGTTCCACCTCACAACTGTTTACCGGGAGCTTCATGAAATGGGTTTCCGTGGCCGAGCAGCGCACACAAGCCTAAGATCACCATGCGCAATGCCAAGTGTCGGCTCGAGTGGTGTGAAGCTCCCCACCATCGGACTCTGGAGCAGTGGAAACACGTTCTCTAGAGTGATGAATTACACTTCACCATCTGGCAGTCCGATGAACGTATCTAGGATTGGCAGATGCCAGGAGATCGCTACCTGCCCCAATCCATAGTGCCAACTGTAAAGTTTGGTGAAGGAGGAAAAGTTGTCTTGGCTTTTTCCATGGTTTTGGCTTAGACAATGATCAATTGACAGATAAAGGTAACCTAATTCAACAAATTACACTACTTTGCAATCATTTATTATTTGAAAAATCAACAGAAATGCAATTCCATAGTGTGGAAAAAATAAGTACATCGCTAGCTTCAATAGCTGGTGTTGCCCCCTTTGGCTGAAATAACTTAATGTAGCCATTTCTTATAACTGTCTATCAGTCTCTTAGATCGGCTGGGAGGAAGTTTTGCCCACTCTTCTTTACAGTACTGCTTTGCCTGTGGTCGAGGGTTTCTTTCATGCACGGCCCTCTCCATTTCATATTTTTGAGATTTCTCTTGTAGCTTTGCTTGTGTGTTTTGGATCATGATCCCCATCGAACACCTTTGGGATGAATTGGAATGCCGACTGCGAGCCAGGCCTAATCGCCCAACATCAGTGCCCAACCTCACTAATTGCTCCTTTGGCTGAATAGAAGCAGATCCCTGCTGCAATTTTCCAACTTCTAGTGGAAAGCCTTCCCAGAAGATTGGAGGCTGTTATAGCAGCAAAGGGGGAACCAACTCCATATTAATGTCAATTATTTTGGAATGAGATGTTCGACAAGCAGGTGTCCACATACCTTTAATCATGTAGTGTATCTCTGTTTCTCTCTGTCTCTTTGTCTGTCTTTGTCTGCCTCTCTGGCTGTATATCTCTCTGGCTGTCTCTGGCAGTCTCTCTTGATGTCTGTCTCTCTGTCTGTCTCTCTGGCTGTCTCTGTCTCTCTGTCTGTCTGTCTGTCTGGCTGTCTTTGTCTGGCTGTCTGTCTCTCTGGTTGTCTGTCTGTCTCTCTGTCTGTCTGTCTCTCTGACTGTCTGTCTGTCTCTCTGTCTGTCTGTCTGTCTCTGTCTATCTCTCTGGCTATCTCTGTCTGTCTCTCTTGCTGTCTGTCTGTCTCTGTGTCCGCATACTTTTTATCATGTAGTGTATCTCTGTTTCTCTCTGTCTCTCTGTCTCTCTGTCTGTCTCTGGCTGTCTTTCTGACTGTTTCGATCTGTCTCTCTGGCTGGCTGTCTTTCTCTGTTTGTCTCTCTCTCTCTGTCTGTCTCTATGGCTATCCCTGTCTGTCTCTCTCACTGTCTGTCTGTCTCTCTGACTGTCTGGCTATCTGTCTTTGTCTGTCTCTCAGGCTGTCTGTCTGTCTCTGTCTGTCTCTGGCTGTCTCTCTGGCTATCCCTGTCTCTCTCTCACTGTCTGTCTGTCTGTCTCTCTGGCTGTTTGTCTCTGTCTGTCTCTCTGTGTCTGTCTCTCTGACTGTCTCTGTCTGTCTGTCTGGCTGTCTCTGTCTCTCTGTATGTCTGTCTCTCTGGCTGTGTCTGTGTCTCTCCATCTCTCTTTGCTCTATTTGTGTCTGTTTCTCTTTGTCTGCCCCTCTCCGTCCGTCCGTCCGTCTGTCTGTCTCTTTTGAGAACTGAAAGTAAATCAACCATTGTCCTCCTTGGCCTTGGGTCCTAAGTGATTCTTCTTAGTAATTGCTCCAAACTTTTCCTTTTCTTTATTCTTTCTATGGTTGATATCGCCAGCTGCAATGATGACATGACAGTCTTAGAAGGACCCATGTTTAGGGAGGTAATTTGCAGACTCCAAATTGTAAGCATTGTTCATCTTTTGTGTCATATACAGTCATGTAAAAAGGTAAGTACACCCCCTGGAAAGTTGTCTTTTTTTGTACATATTTGGACACATGGATATGTAATCTTCACTTCAACACTATTGACAGTTTTGCCCACTCTTCTTCACAGTACTGCTTCGACTGTGGCATGGTCGAGGGTTTCTTTCATGCACGGCCCTCTCCATTTAATATTTTTGAGATTTCTCTTGTAGCTTTGCGTGTGTGTTTTGGATCATTGTCCTGTTGCAAGATCCATGTTCGGGTTTAGCTTCATCTTCTTGACAGATGGCCTCACATTCTCCTCAAGAATTCTCTGGTACGATATTGAATTCAGGGTTGACTCAATGATGGCAAGATGGCCCTGAGGTAGCAAGCAGCCATAAACCATAATACCACCGGCTCTATGCTTTACGGTTGGTATGAGGTTCTTCTGTTCAAAGACAGTGCTTTGTTTTCGCCAAATATGGCGTCTGGCATTGCGGCCAAACAGCTCCACCTTCTTGACCTCCCATGTAGGCCAAGTCTCTTTCTGACAGTTGACTCATTCCTTTCGACATTGATTGTGGCAAGAGAGACCTGTAGATCACTGGATGTTACCCTAGGGTTCTTAAAGACTTCTATGAGCATCTTTCGGTCAGGTCTTGGACTGAATTTGGCGGGACAACCTGTCCTAGGAAGATTGCCATTGGTCTGGAATTTTCTCCATTTGTAGATAATCCGTAGCAGATTCATGGACATCAATACTGTTTCTCCTGGGGGCCTCGGGTAGGTCTTTTGATCTTGGCATGATGTGTTACCACACACCCATATGGTCAAGACTAAACCAGACCACGTTTATGATATTTATGGAAGGCTGGACCCTCCCAAGTTACTCGCTAATGACTGTCTAATAATTTGCACCTGTTTTGGTGCACCTGATTCTAAGTTGAGACATTTTATGTGATGGTAAATGTAGGGGTGTACTAGCTTTTTCCTCATAAGAAAATTGCATTGTTGTTTATTTTATTTGCATTAACATTTTCAAAGTACATTTTTTTGTGTGTGATTTGTTCAATTGGGTTACCGTTATCAATTAATGTGGTTGGAATTTAGCTCAAATATCCATGTGTCCAAATATGTAAAAAAAATAAAAAAGGGGGAAGGGGTGTACTTATTTATTTTCATGCCTGTAGTTCTATGGAAATTCTGATCAGTTCACAAATAGTATGTGTAATGGAGAACTAAAGGACTGTTTTACTCTTAGGTTTCTGCTTTGGTTTGGTTTGGGTTCACCTCTGGGCGTCGGTCAGAACGCAAGGAGGGCAAGACACGGTGAACGGTTGGCTTGTAGTTTCCTGAAGGAACAGAAGACCGTAAATAAACAGCATGATATGTACAGGGCTATAGATGGATCACTAGGAAGGCTACTGCTTGTACCACTGATCCATAACTGTGGACGTGGAAAGGTGATAGTGCTTGTGTGTGGTTGTCCTATAGGAGAAGGCAGAATGCAGAGTGCCATTAATATCAGGAATAATATACAGCAATTATACAATGACATTGCATGACACCACTTACAATTTAAACCACAGTTCAAAGGCATCACTTTACAACACAGTTTACGACAGATATACAGGCCCTATTCTAAAGTACCACTAGGTGGCAGTAGTAACACATTAATGACTAGGGCATAACTTCATAACTGAACGGTGGAATCGCAAACATCGGAAAAGGGTTGGGCATAATTCTGACTAACATGCACTGGTGCATGTCATAAAAGGCTTATACACTAAAAAGGCACGCTTAGGTGCTATAATAAGCTAAATAGTATACATAGGCACACACAAACATAATACACTGGGTGTATATTAACTCCTTTAAATAACGAAATGACTGCTGTGACCGCAACCTGTCGTCCACTAATAAAGGATGGGTCGCAGATGTTTTTTTTTTTTTTAATCACACTGTGGCAAGAAAGGAGGTCCATGAAGAGAACATGGACAGCAACTCGAAGCCCGAGTTCCCGTGGAGTAAAGGTGAGGATGGCTCACGTAGGGAGCTCTACACTCACAATTCCACTTAGTTCAGGAACTGAATGGGCAATCTTTATATTTTATTTTTGGTTTCATATTTTTTTACACCCTTTTTCTCCCCAATTTCGTGATATCCATGGATGGGCAGTCTTATGAAGAAATCTGGAATGTAGTGAACATTATGCCATTTCCAGTCCGTGTATTCGTGCTGTGGGATTCCAGTTCCGTGTTTTACAATAGCCAGACGGCGGGAGGGATATGCCATGTGAACTACAGTATGTAATACCGCCATTTACTTCTGATTAAAGTTAAACTAAAGTATACGAACGCCCCGAACTCAGTTCTTATAAACATAAGCAATCTAAATAACTGGATTTTACAAAATCAAATGTCTTAGTCAACTGAATTGAGATGAAATGAATCGTGGAGAAGGTGTAAACTTTTAAGTTCCTCGGCGTACACATCACGGACAAACTGAATTGGTCCACCCACACAGACAGCGTGGTGAAGAAGGTGCAACAGCGCCTCTTCAACCTCAGGAGGCTGAAGAAATTTGGCTTGTCACCAAAAACACTCACAAACTTTACAGATGCACAATCGAGAGCATCCTGTCACAGCCTGGTACGGCAACTGCTCCGCCTACAACTGTAAGGCTCTCCAGAGGGTAGTGAGGTCTGCACAACGCATCACCGGGGGCAAACTATCTACCCTCCAGGACACCTATACCACCAGATGTCACAGGAAGGCCAAAAAGATCATCAAGGACAACAACCACCCGAGCCACTGCCTGTTCACCCCGCTATCATCCAGAAGGCGAGGTCAGTACAGGTGCATCAAAGCTGGGACCGAGAGACTGGTAAACAGCTTCTATCTCAAGGCCATCAGACTGTTAAACAGCCACCACTAACATTGAGTGGCTGCTGCCAACATACTGACTCAACTCCAGCCACTTTAATAATGGAACAAATTGGATGTAATAAATGTATCACTAGTCACTTTAAACAATGCCACTTTATATAATGTTTACATACCCTACATTACTCATCTCATATGTATATACTGTACTCTATACCATCTACTGCATCTTGCCTATGCCGTTCGGCCATCGCTCGTCCATATATTTATATGTACATATTCTTATTCATTATTTTACACTTGTGTGTATACGGTAGTTGTTGTGAAATTGTTAGATTACTTGTTAGATATTACTGCACTGTCGTAACGAGAAGCACAAGCATTTCGCTACACTCGCATTAACATCTGCTAACAATGTGTATGTGACCAATAAAATTTGATTTGATTTTCTCGGGGATGCAATCTGGTTTCCGCTCAGGTTATGGATGTGTCACTGTAACCTAAAGGTCCTCAATGATGTCACCATTGCCCTTGATTCTAAGCAACATTGTGCTGGTATTTCTATTGACTTGACCAAAGCTTTTGATACGGTAGACCATTCCATTCTTGCGGCTAAGGAGTATTGGTGTCTCTGAGGGGTCTTTGGGCTGGTTTGCTAACTACCTCTCTCAAAGAGTGCAGTGTATATATATATATATAGTCAGAAAATCTGCTGTCTCCTCCACTGCCTGTCACCAAAGGAGAGCCCCAAGCCTCGATCCTGACCCCACGCTTTTCTCGATTTACATCAACAACATAGCTCAGGCAGTAGGAAGCTCTCTCAACAAGTGATATGCCGATGATAGTCTTATACTCAGCTGGCCCCTCCCCGGATTTTGTGTTAAATGCTCTATAACAAAGCCTTCTTAGTGTCCAACAAGCTTTCTCTACCCTTAACCTTGTTCTGAACACCTCCAAAACAAAGGTCATGTGGTTTGGTAAGAAGAATGCCCCTCCTCCCACAGGTGTTATTACTACCTCTGAGGGTTTAGAGCTTGAGGTAGTCATCTCATACAAGTACTTGGGAGTATGACTAGACGATACACTGTCCTTCTCTCTGCACATATCAAAGCTGCAGGCTAAAGTTAAATCTAGACTTGGTTTCCTCTATCGTAATCGTTCCTCTTTCACCCCAGCTGCCAAACTAACCCTGATTCAGATGACCATCCTACCCATGTTAGATTACGGAGACATCATTTATAGATCGGCAGGTAAGGGTGCTCTGGAGGGACTAGATGTTCTTTACCATTCGACCATCAGATTTGCCACCAATGCTCCTTATAGGACACATCACTGCACTCTATACTCCTCTGTAAACTGGTCATCTCTGTATACCCGTCGCAAGACCCACTGGTTGATGCTTATTTATAAAACCCTCGTAGGCCTCACTCCCCCCTATCTGAGATACCTACTGCAGCCCTCATCCTCCACATACAACACCTGTTCAGCCAGTCACATTTTGTTGAATGTCCCCAAAGCACACACATCCCTGGGTCGCTCCTCTTTTCAGTTCGCTGCAGCTGGAGACTGGAACGAGCTGCAACAAACACTCAAACTGGACAGTTTTATCTCATTCTCTTCATTCAAAGTCTCAATCATCGACACTCTACTGACAGTTGTGGCTGCTTTGTGTGATATAATGTTGTCTCTACCTTCTTGCCCTTTGTGCTGTTGTAAGTTCCCAATAATGTTTGTACCATGTGTTGTGCTGCTACCATGTTGTATTGCCACCATGTTGTTGTTATGTTGTGTTGCTACCATGCTGTGTTGTCATGTGTTGCTGCCTTACTATGTTGTTGTCTTAGGTCTCTCTTTATGTAGTGTTGTGTTGTCTCTCTTGTTGTGATGTGTGTTTTGTCCTATATTTATATTGTATTAATTTATTTTTAATCCCAGCCCCTGTCCCCGCAGGAAGACTTCTTGCCTTTTGGTAGGCCGTCATTGTAAATAAGAATTGGTTCTTAGCTGACTTGCCTAGTTAAATAAAGGTTAAATAAAAAAAAATATGGCCACGGTATGTCTCCATGGCTTTGATGCAGACTGAAATATGGTAGTTTACTGATATCTAATGGTGATGATACGCAACTGCAGGTACTTTGGGTCAACATTCTGCAGGATTCAGTGCTGTTACATTTTTTCCGTGGTGCGTGCAGTTAATTTAAGTCAACAAAATGGTAGTAACTGAAACTTTGGTTATGATGTTACTACAAATGGTATTATAGGATATATTATCATATGCATAATTTACTCTCTACAGAGCCAGGACCCTCTTCAAGTGATACAGTTTTTTCAGAGAGGAGTGTGGAAGAGGTGAAAGACAGTACCAATGCAGATTATGTGGATGGAGCAAATGAGAGAAGGTGCACAGGAAGAGACAGACAAAGTGAGGATATTGAAAAACAAGCTGATCAGTGACTTTGCTAACAAGAAGGCTCAGCGCTGGGCTCTTGGTGAGTAAGGCTGAGCAAGGGCCAGTGATAACTGACTGTTAAATGGCATGGCTATGGATATTGGATCACTACACACATGATGCCCACAGGCTGAAAACAGACTGAGAACAAGATGTATCTCAAAGTAATGGCTGGATTGCCATACATTTTCTTGTGCCTAATCAAGACCCCTAGTGGAAGAAACCTATTGATTTGGTGACCTCTTGACCTTTCGTCTAGCGCCACCACCAGGCCTTTTCATTTCCATTTCCACTTCTACAGCTGCTTATTTTCTAGTTGGTATGCATACCTAGTTCAAAAATCTGCTGCTGATTTTATTATTTTGATTGTTATATCATTATATAGATAATAATGTTCATTTATTTTAATTGGTGAGGTTAATGTATATTTAAGTTATACTTATTTTAAGTTATGCATTAATGTTAAGAGAATTTTCCATTCAAGAATTGTACCATTAAAATTACATTGAGTGTAAAAGATGGCCTTTAGCACATTTCTTATAGAGGGTATCAGTCTTGCATCAATAGTGAATTCCACTGTATGCAGAATGCTGCATGCATGTCTGCACAGTGTTATATATTTCACTGCTCACTGTCAGTAAATATCATGCAGTAAATATTGGACTACAAGAGAGTTGCAAGCCTGCAAAGGTATAGTTATTTAAAGCTTTGAATGGGTCGATTGGGTTCTGGAGGTGTGTGGTTACAGCAATTGCGCAGGGTTGGTGTGGCCTGTGGTGGTGGGGCCCAATGTGATATCTTTTCATGGGGCCCAAAATCCCTGGCGCGCCCTTGGTTGGGTCATTGTCCTGTTGACAATGACCCAACGCACCTTGAAAAGTTCTTGAAATGTTCCAGATTGACTGACCTTCATGTCTTAAAGTAATGATGGACTGTCATTTCTCTTTGCTTATTTGAACTGTTCTTGTCATACAGACTTGGTCTTTTGCCAAATATGGCTATCTTCTGTATACCACCCCTACCTTGTCACAACACAACTGATTGGCTCAAATGCATTAAGAAGGAAATAAATTCCACAAATTAACTTTTAACAAAGCACACCTGTTAATTGAAATGCATTCCAGGTGAACACCTCATGAAGCTGGTTGAGAGAATGCCAAGAGTGTGCAAAGTTGTCATCGAGGCAAAGGGTGGCTACTTTTAAGAATCTCAAATATAAAATATATTTTGATTTGTTTCACACTTTTTTGGTTACTACATGATTCAATATGTGTTATTTCTTAGTGTTGATGTCTTCACTATTATTCTACAATGTAGAAAAAAGTAAAAATAAAGCAAAACCCTCGAACGAGTAGGTTCAAACTTTTGACTGGTACTGTACGCCAAGTAGCTATATTTCTATATTGATTTGTCCATCTTTTAGGGAACTTGATCATACGTGTGTAGAAGTGGGGGAGTCTGTATCTGTATATGTTGTTGTTGGAGAGTAATCAAACTGTCTGTCCCCAGGTTTCACTCCTCTAATCCTGGCTGCTACAGAGGATCATGTTGAAGTGGAGTTCCTGCTGGATAAAGGAGGGGGCATCGAAGCCCAGTCTGAGAGAACCAAAAACACAATATGGACAAACAGGTTGGTTCTCTCAGTATCACTGAAGGTCTTACATGTGTTGACTTGTTCTGCTTTTTTACAACTTTGCATAGTTGACCTGGATGGATGCCACACTACTAACAAATGCAAAACTGGAAGCTGTGGCTATGGTCATTGTTGTGTTTATAAACGGTGTGAGGTAAAAAAAAAAAAATGTATTCACCTTATTTGGTGGATATTTAACAATTATTTACTTAACAAACAGTAAGATATATCTGTCCCTGCTAATGCTGAGTTTTATGGTGTCCACTCTAGCTTCCTGCAGCTAGTCGAGGACATGGGTTTTACAAGAGATGGCTTGAAGCTGCCAATTGATTGATGTCTCAGTGATAAAAAAATCAAACATCCACATTCCATTCTATGATTAGTGGTGCACGGGAGACATATGTCTCCGGTCTGATTGAGCCTGCATTCCATAGACAAGCTATGGTGTATGTTTAGCTGGAATAGAACAAAGGCCTGCATGGTCCTTAGACATCCTGGTGTCTGGGAAATTAGGCCGGGGTCGGGGGTTAAGATAATGCCAGGTCCAGATAAAGACAGGATGAGCCCAACGTGGCTTTATGGTGACCCCCAATCCTTTATTTCACTAGGCAAGTCAGTTTAGAACAAATTCTTATTTTCAATGACGGCCTAGGAACAGTGGGTTAACTGTCTTGTTCAAGGGCAGAACGACAGATTTTTTACTTTGTCAGCTCGGGGATTTGATCTTGCAACCTTTCAGTTCAACGCTCTAACCACTAGGCTACCTGCCGCCCCTATGGGACGGGTGGAACCAAGCATTCTGGGTATTAGCTATATTAACTGTGCATTGTCTGTAAAGGGAAGACTCTCAGTCCAGCAGTCTAGACTGTTGGGCTGACGGTATCATTATCGGCTGGGCTGGTAAAATATATTTTTTTTGCAATAATGAATTGATATTAAATAAAGAGGATTGTTTGAAGAAATGACCAAGTCTCTCTCAGTACTGAATGTCCACAACACAGGAAAATAAATGCACTGCTGTGAAGGATTCTGGCTGACCCAAATACGTTAAATGACACAATTACATCAGACTGTCTGTTTGACAGGTTCCCATGCGGTTTCATTATGCACATCTCACAAATCATTTACATAAACGCTACATTTTTGGTACTTCTTCCTGTTGACAGTTGCAAGCGGTACAAATGGATTTATACATGTTCTTCCTTTCATTTTGGTCTAGGTGCCAGTTCCCACTTCGTAAATGGTATACTGTGCAGGGGTTTCTCTCTATACTGTATAATATTACTTGCTGATGAAAAGGAAATCATATGATGTTACATGTGTAGATGTAGAGGGATAAAGGTGATGACTTATTCCACCCCAGGCTTAAACAAGAGCTTGGGGAGCACAGATGTCATAGAATCAGGTTTCAATTTACGAACAAGATTAGAACTCTACATTTTAGTACAATGTACTTTGGTTTACAGTGCACACAAATAACTGTGTACGTCCATCGAGGGGTGTGTGTGTGTTTGCAATCCAAACACAGGCCTATTCTGCAGTATTTGCTGGCCTTGGGTTGAGTTGTACTCTCCTAACCTTGTCTTCCTGCCATGACAAGTCCAGGGTCAAGAGGAAGAAGTCCCTGAGCTTGTTTCTTGTTTTACTTGCAAGCCGAGTCCCGCTTGCTCTTGGAGATTGTTGCCACAACCCTCCTCCACTCTCCCTCTCCAGGTTGGTAGTTACCAGAAGGGAGGGACGTATCTAGCGTTTGGCTCATGAGCTTCATCTGTGGAAGACAGGTAGTTGTGGAGGCCACACATGCCCTCACAATGGTCTTAGCCTTTTCAGGGGTACACTCGATTGGACAACCAAGAATCCTAATCTTTGCAGCCATGATGCCGAATGCATTCTCTATGACTCTCCGACAACGAGAGTGGCAGTAGTTCTAGGTACGCCCAGGTTAATTGATATGGACAACTGAATGAAAGGTAACAAAAGAATACATGTCGGATATAAAATGAAGCCGATTTGGTCAGGAACAAAAAACACCATACCATTTACCAGTAACCATATTCCAAAAGCCTTGATATAAAGCCAAAAGATTCCTGAACGTCTAGTCAAATGGCTACCCAGACTATTTGCATGGCCCCCCTTATGACGGAAACGCCACTGCTACGCTCTGTTGTCATCTATGCATAGTCACTTTAATAACTCTTACCTATATGTACATACTACCTCAACTAACGAGGGCCCGCGCACATTGACTCTGTGTTGGTACCCCCCTGTACATAGTATCGCTATTGTTATTTTACTGCTGCTCTTTAATTACTTGTTACTTTTATCTCTTATTCTTATCTGCATTGTTGATTAGGGGCTTGTAAGTAATCATTTCACTGTAAGGTTGTATTCGGCGCATGCGACTAATACAATTGTATTTTATTTGATACAAGATAATACAACAGCCACGTTGTATTCCTTTTCGCGTCTAAATGCTCACCTCATCTCCCTTTTTCCCTTCGTTTGTGGACTTCAATGCACAATACATCAGCTGTATGTGACCAGGTGAAAAAAAAACTTTCCAAACCATATCATAACTGCTACACACAGCCTACATCATTGTCCCGATATTAGCTAAAGTAATGTCATAGTCAACATAGCTAATATAACTAAAGTGTTAGTAAACCTGCTACAATCATGCAGTAATGTTAGTGTGCAGTCAGTAAGCAGTATAGCACTTACACCGGCGGGCCCCGGGGGCAATGAATTGGGAAAACCAAAAGCTTACCTTGAGTTGGAAGAGTTCCAGTGTTGTGTTGGAGAGTCATAGCCAGCTAGCTAACATAGCATCCCTCTGTTTGACTAGGCTAAACTAGCTACCTGCATTTTCGAGGTTAATTTGTTCAAAACTATTGTCTTTCTCTCTCTAAGTCAACTACTCATCACATTTTATGCACTGCAGTGCAAGCCAGCTGTACCTTATGCTTTCAGTACTAGATTAATTATCTGATCCTTTGATTGGGTGGACGACATGTCAGTTCATGCTGCAGGAGCTCTGATAGGTTGGACGTCCTCCGGAAGTTTTCATAATTACTTTGCAAGTATGGAAGGGGGTGAGAACCACGAACCTACTAGGTTTTGTATTGAAGTCAATGTACCCAGAGGAGGATGGAAGCTAGCTGTCCTCCAGCTACACCATGGTGCTACTCTATAGAGTGTTGTGGAGGCTACTGTACACCTTCATTGAAAAACAGTGTGTTTTAATAAATTATTCGGTGACATTAATATATTTAGTATAGTTTTATCTAAAAAGGATAACTTTTTAAATGTTTTACAATTTGCATTTTTATGACCCAGCCTAAAACCCCAAACAGCAAGCAATGCAGGTGTTGAAGCATGTTGGCCTTTCAATCACGTTGGCTAGAAAGGCCAAAACCTAGGAAGAAACCTAAAGAGGAACCAGGCTATGAGAGGTGGCCAGTCCTCTTCTGGCTGTGCCGGGTGGAGATTATAACAGAACATGGCCAAGATGTTCAAATGTTCATAAATGATCAGCATGGTCAAATAATAGGTCTGGGACAGGTAGCACGTCCGGGGGAACAGGTCAGGATTCCATAGCCGCAGGCAGAGCAGTTGAAACTGGAGCAGCAGCACGGCCAGGTGGACTGCGGACAGCAAGGAGTCATCATGCCAGGTAGTCCTGAGGCATGGTCCTAGGGCTCAGGTCCTCCGAGATTGAGAAAGAGTGAATTAGAGAGAGCATACTTAAATTCACACAGGACACCGGATAAGACAGGAGAAGTATTCCAGATATAGCAAACTGACCCTAGCCCCCCGACACATAAACTACTGCAGCATAAATACTGGAGGCTGAGACAGGAGGGGTCAGGAGACACTGTGGCCCCATCCGATGATACCCCCGGACAGGGCCAAACAGGAAGGATATAACCCCACCCACTTTGCCAAAGCACAGCCCCCACACCACTAGAGGGATATCTTCAACCACCAACTTACCATCCTGAGACAAGGCCGAGTATAGCCCACAAAGATCTCCGCCATGGCACAACCCAAGGGGGAGCGCCAACCCAGACAGGAAGATCACATCTGTGACTCAACCCACTCAAGTGACGCACCCCTCCTAGGGACGGCAATTCACTGTTCTTTGTTTAGGTGTGTCGTCACTTCCTTGTTTGGCCGTAGATGGCTATTACCAGATCATCGCCCTCTACTGTCCCTGGGTAATATTGCCGCTTTTTACTACCACAATAATGTGATATGTACCACATACAAGTTAAAGTATTTTTTTCTTCACACACCACACAAATCCCAATCCAATACCCTTTCAATCTTTTTTTTATAATATGAAAGCAAGCTTTTCTTTTAAGACCACCATGCTTGACTGAGTAAGCTATTTTCTTAAACCTTTGTTTTGTAGCAATACATTTAATTTAGAAAATATATTTTTTTGATCAGTAGGTGCTCAACATAACAACAAATCAAATCAAATGTATTTATATAGCCCTTCGTACATCAGCTGATATCTCAAAGTGCTGTACAGAAACCCAGCCTGAAACCCCAAACAGCAAGCAATGCAGGTGTTGAAGCACGTTGGCTAGAAAGGCCAAAACCTAGGAAGACACACACACACACATAAGTCAGTCCATTGACAGCCACATCATATTTAGACACACAATTACTTGATTGGACTAAATTCTGCCACTGTGTCTTCTTATTATCTCGGCCTTAGGCCCAAATATCACGGTGGCAAGGCAACCAAGGATGCCATTTGCAGTGCTATTGTACCCTTTAATTTGGCCTCTGCCAAAAGGTCTGGGCATTAATGGCACATGTAATGTGCTTGCATAACTGCAAGGGTTGCTGGTTTAAACGCTGGTCTGCTGGCTGTTGCCCTCTAATAGCTCAAATCAGTTTTGAACTAACTATTAAAGTTTGTTTAGAATTTACCATGGACAGTCAAGAGTAATTGTTTACAGTTTTCAGAAGATGAATATCTCAATTGATTGCGCCAGTCTTACATTGTAAAATATGACTCAATACTGATTGAAAGCGAAGTAAAGGAAAACGTTTTTAGGCCAAGGATTTTTGAAGGTTGTATAACTCAGCCATAGAAACTTGAACATATAACCTGTACACAAGAGCCACGTCTTTCTTGTGCCATTGACAGCTTGTTTCTGGCCTAAAAAGCATTGCAGAGTTATACACCCTATACAAATATAAAATCCGGGTTGGGGGAGTGCATTAGCCCCCTCCCTTCACCTCACCCTGTGCCATTGGAATGGCCATGCACTGCAGAGTTGACAGAATTTGTCCAATATCTAACGCATGGGCTTGTCCAGTATCCAGATCAGAGCTGTAAATACCATCAAGACGGTCAAATGGCACTGTTGATCAGACAATATTTGTATAAAAATGTCAAGAAGACAGGCGAAGGAGCGCACTGGAATCTATTTTAGATGTTCGAGACTGGTTTGTTTTTCTGACGCTAGCAATCATACACTGATTGGCCCAGTGAAGTGCACAACGCACTGTTTACATGTGCATTTGTTTTCTCAGCTACAGTTTGAGTTGTGTCCTGTCGGGACAGTGAAAAATGGCTAGCTCTTACCATAGCATGGACTATGTAGTAGATCGTTAGCTCGTGTTACAAAAAGTCCATTGCATGCATTGTAAGGTAGCAGTAATGACAATTTGTCCAAAGTTGGTGTTGATTTTGAATTTATGTACGTTAGCTAGCTAGGCACCGACGACGTGGATGTCGATTTAAGGCAGCCCCTTGCACCTCTCTGATTCAGAGGGGTTGGGTTAAATGTGGAGACACAATTCAGATGAATGCATTCAGTTGTACAACTGCCTACAGTTGAAGTCGGAAGTTTACAGACACCTTAGCCAAATACATTTAAACTCAGTTTTTCACTATTCCTGACATTTAATCCTAGTAAAAAAATCCCTGTTTTAGGTCAGTTAGGATCACCACTTTTTTTTAAGAATGTGAAATGTCAGAATATTAGTAGAGAGAATGATTTATTTATTTCATCACATTCCCAGTGGGCCAGAAGTTTACATTCACTCAATTTGTATTTGGTAGCATTGCCTTTAAATTGCTTAACTTGGGTCAAATGCATCGGGTAGCCTTCCACAAGCTTCCCACAATAAGTTGGGGGAATTTTGGTCAATTCCTCCTGACAGAGCTGATGCAACGGAGTCAGTTTTGTAGGCGTCCTTGCTCGCACACGCTTTTTCAGTTCTGCCCACAAATGTTCTATAGGATTGAGGTCAGGGCTTTGTGATGGCCACTCCAATACCTTGTCTTGGTTGTCCTTAAGCCATTTTGCCACAACGTTGGAAGGATGCTTGGGGTCAATGTCCATTTGGAAGACCCATTTGCGACCAAGCTTTATCTTCCTGCCTGATGTCTTGAGATGTTGCTTCAATATATCCACATAATTTTCTCCCTCATGATGCCATCTATTTTGTGAAGTGCAACCAGTCCCTCCTGCAGCAAAGCACCCTCACAACCTGATGCTGCCACCCCCGTGCTTCACAGTTGGGATGGGGTTCTTCGGCTTGCAAGCCTCCCTTTTTCCTCCAAACATAACAATGGTCATTATGGCCAAGCAGTTCTATTTTTGTTTCATCAGACCAAAAAGTACAATCTTCGTCCCCATGTGCAGTTGCAAACCGTAGTCTGGCTTTTTATGGCGGTTTTGGAACAGTGGCTTCTTCCTTACTGAGCGGCCTTTCAGGTTATGTCAATATAGGACTCATTTTACTGTGGATTCAGATACTTTTGTACCTGTTTCCTCCAGCATCGTCACAAGGTCCTTTGCAGTTGTTCTGTGATTGATTTGCACTTTTTTGCACCAAAGTACGTTCATTTCTAGGAGACAGAACGCGTCTTCCTGAGCGGTATGACGGCTGCGTGGTCCCATGGTGTTTATACTTGCATACTATTGTTTGTAAAGATGAACAAGGTACCTTCAGGCATTTGGAAATTGCTCCCAAGGATGAACTAGACTTGTGGAGGTCTACAATTTTTTTCTGAGGCCTTGGCTGATTTCTTTTGATTTTCCCATGATGTCAAGTAAAGGGGCACTGAGTTTGAAGGTAGGCCTTGAAATACATCCACAGGTACACCTCCAATAGACTCAAATGATGTCAATTAGTCAATTATTATCAGAAGCTTCTAAAGCCATGACATCATTTTCTGGTATTTTCCAAGCTGTTTAAAGGCACAGTCAACTTAGTGTATGTAAACTTCTGACCCACTGGAATTGTGATACAGTGAATTCTAAGTGAAATAATCTGTCTGTAAACAATTGTTGAAAAAATTACTTGTGTCATGCACAAAGTAGATGTCCTAACCAACTTCAAAAACTACAGTTTGTTAACAAGAAATTTGTGGAGTGTTTGAAAAACGAGTTTTAATGACTCCAACCTAAGTGTATGTAAACTTCCGACTTCAACTGTGTGTCACACACAGTGCATTCAGACCACATTCTAAAATTGATTGAAATAGTTTTTTTCTTCTTCAATTTGTAAACTTCAACTGTAGGTATCTCCCTTTCCTTTCCCTTATGTTTTGTGGAAAAATGTAGCACTGGTATTTGGACGTGAGCTAGCTTTTGTGTCGAGGTCAGCTGTTGTTGACTGGCCTTAACTAGCTATTGACTGAGTGGGCCTACACATTGCATACCCTTTAGTTAGTCCACACGTTTTTACATAAATGTTTCTAATTTTCTCATTTCAATAGCTCCTTGGTCACGTGACCTACTGACTTCAAACATGGTTCAGAATGTCAACTCAGTGGGCATTTACATTGCACACCCTTCAGTTTGTCCATTTTCATGGGCTGGGCTGGGCTCGAGCCGTGGCTGGGGGAGCAGTCGCTCCGTCGCCCTCCTCTCGGAACCGTTGGAAGTTCGTTGTGCGGCCCATCTCGCGGTCTCTCGTGCGTGGTAGCGCAAGGGGCTGCGTCCGGGGGTCGTCGGGGTGGTGTCAGTCTGCGGGCCGAAGACGGTTCAGTGGGGGTTGGGTCTGGCGGTTATGTATTATTTCATAGTTTTGATGTCTTCACTCTTTATTCTACAATGTAGAAAATATAGCAAATGAAGAAAAACCCTTGAATGGGTAGGTGTGTTTAAACGTTTGACTCGCGTTTTTTTTTCTTCTACAACCTTTCATATGCCTTTCGACCGTGATATATAAGACAATAGGAAGATAGTAGCCGAATAAATTCAACCACACCTTTGTTTTATCACTAAACTGGAGAGCAATATCTGTCCGGTGAAGTCCACAAAGCATATTGCATGTAACAAACAGTTACACGACGTACAGCGTGGTAAGTAATGTAGAACCACAGAGTTACCACAAGTCTGAAAGAAAACAGGAGCTGCCTCCACTATTCCAGCACCATTTCAACTTCAAAATGTCAACATCATGTAATCACCTCTGCTTAGTCTAATACAGTGACAACTAAAAGATACGGAAAACAATGTAGTCCAATCAACGTAAGCTAAATATGATGTGGCTGTCCATGGTTTCTGATTTCTGTGTGTTTGTGCAAGTAGAAAAACATGTTCACTCACCCTACTAGTAGAGAAACGCCAATGCCATCCTCCTTTCTTTCATGTTGACAAAAAAGTCTATAAGTCTGTCATACAGTGCACGCTTTTATTTTTTGTTTTCCAAGGTTACCTGGCTAAAATGCTTGCCCGCTAGCCTAACTTCCTTTCATGGGCATCGTTAGCTAGTTAACATTAGCCTTCTACATCTAGCTACATATTGAACTTCCATCCTATCGGGCCAGGGACACAACAATGTATGAATTAATGGTTGGATCAGAATCACCGTTATAATCGCAGTCACATGACATGCTAGTGCTAGAGATACCCGGTATTCACTCTGAGTTGGGCAATACGGTACTTGAATATTATGCTCCACTAGTCATGGAATAAATCGCCGAAAGAACTCCAGTTAGATGTTTTGGTGCCTGTGAAACAGTTTAAATGCACATTACATGAACTTTTTATTATAAACTGTGATTGCTTTTTGTAATGTGTGTTTTTCTTATAGAAGTTTATTTATTTTAATATCTTTAATCTCCATCTTGTACTTTTTATATAATTTTATTTTGTTTGGTTTTAAATTCTTATTGATTACTGTGTTTTTTTTGTATCACAGGGCACAACTGTAAAAGAGACTGTCTCAGCTTGTTCACCTGTTTAAATAAAGGTTAATAAAAACTAAAAACTTTTACATAAAAAAAAAAGAATTCTAGCTACCCTTGGCATCAATGATGCCATACTATCTTAGATATGATGGTAGGGAGATTTGAATTTAAAATTGAGCTTCAATCAATCCCATACTCTGTAATGAG
Organism: Oncorhynchus mykiss; assembly: GCF_013265735.2. Taxonomy (NCBI): domain Eukaryota; kingdom Metazoa; phylum Chordata; class Actinopteri; order Salmoniformes; family Salmonidae; genus Oncorhynchus; species Oncorhynchus mykiss. Next base: position 20,254,364 of record NC_048573.1, on the reverse strand, counting down.
TATGTCAGATTTTTAGAGTGTACCTACTTGTAGAAAGCACAGTAATAAAGAAAAATATCATCCTGATATTCATCATAATTTCACTGAACCCACACTAACTGTACTCAACAAGGTTTATCGCTAAAGTGTGGTGGACCGTCCAGGCGTTACATTGCCCGCACCTCTATTTCTGTAAAACGAAACTCCACCGAGGCCAACTTCCATTGTAGGTGTTTTAGGCTGCCTGCCGCCACATCCCGAAACAGACAACCGTTGATCCCTGTGTTGCAACTTCTCTCTTCTCAGGCTTTATAGTTAATACGAATAGAAAGGTAAGATTACAAATTACATGTATCTGTAAAGCTAGTTGCCAATTTCTAAAAACACATACCATCTTCAACTAATAGCACATTGCGGTTAAAACCGTCCTCTTTTGGTTTCAGTCTCTTCAATATTCTATTGTAGACGTTCATTCCGATAATGGGTCTTGTATGTTAAACTAACATGACTTATTTGGCTATTTGATTTAATCCAATGAGGTGTGTTTATACTTTCCCCACTAATAAGAAACCAGAACTACTCTGAATTAGTGATGAAGAGAAACATGAATGGTTAATTAGAAAATAAGTCTTCATGGTTGCAAATCTTATTTCAAAAGCATGGAAGATTCGACAAGATGCACTATATAATTGAAATATCAGGGTTTTGTTTTTCAATAGTCTTTCGTTTTCGTGTGTATTTATGTATACCGTATATGTAAACGTCAATATATAATTATTTCCTTTTGCTATTGCAAATAGTGTCTTGTAACCCGATGTGGCCTGGGCATCCTGAAGATTCACGAAACTATAATAATTTAATCAATCAAAAGTAAGGTTCAATTAATATATCTGTCAGAAAACAATGAGTACTTTGCATAGCCTATCATTTCATATAATTGTTATGTGCATGTGGTGGGTCAGTTATCTTATCTAGCAAGGTGACTGAACGGTATTGGCTGTAAAATGTGTTAGTATAAGGAAGGGAATGTATGATTTTACGTCATAGAAAAGTTGGTACTGCAGTCATATCAGAAAATGATGATGATTTTCAAAGTGAATCTTTGATATTATTCAATATTAATCTTCAACATTATTTGATACAGGCACAGGTCATTGTTTGTAACAACAACAACACTTTTTGGGGAAATGTTACATGTATACTGAATAGAAAAAGTGTTGGTCCCATGTTTAATGAACTGAAAGAAAAGATCCCCAAAATGTTTCATATACACAAAATGCTTATTTCTCTAAAATGTTGTGCACAAATTAGTTTGCATCCCTGTTAGTGAGCATTTCTCCTTTGCATTTCTGCACAAACTGTCATAAACGTCTCAGGGAAGCTCATCTGCATGCTCTTCGTCCTGACCAGGATCTTGACCTGACTGCAGTTTGGTGTTGTAACCAACTTCAGTATGCAATTGCTCACCTTCAATTGCCACTGCCATGCTGGTGAAGTGTGCTCTTCACGGATGAACGTCAGTTTCAACTGTGCCAGGCAGATGGCAGACCGCGTGCATGGCGACATGTGGGCCAGCGGTTTGCTGATGTCAACGTTGTGAACAGAGTGCTCCAGGGTGGGGGTGGAGTTATGGGCAGGCATAAGACAAGTATGACAAGTACGACAGCGAGTTCCAGTTCCCGCTAATATTCAGTAACTTCGCACAGCCTCTGAAGAGAATTGGGGCAACATTCCACAGGCCACAATCAACAGCCTGATCAACTCTATGCGAAGGAGATGTGTCTTGTTCCATGAGGCAAATAGTGGTCACACCAGATACGGACTGTTTTTTTAATCCACGCCCCTACCTTTTTCAAATATGTATTCCCAGTCACGTGAAATCCGTAGATTAGGGCCTAATTCATTTATATCAATTAACTGATTTCCTTATTTGAACTGTAACTCAGTAAAATCTTAGAAATTGTTGCGTGTTGCGTTTATATTTTTGTTCAGTGTAACTACTTCCTTTCATGGATTTAAAACCTCTTATCAGACCGATGCATTTCTCTCCCCACTAAATGTAATTCCTTCTCTTCCTCCCCCCCTTTCTTCCTTCCTTCCCTCCCTCCCTTCCTTCCCTTCTTTATCTCTTCTCTTCCTCCCTCCTTCCCTTTCTCCCTATCTCCTTCTTTCTCCTTGGGTGTGGTGTAGCCATGGCTGTCCACCAGCAGCAGATCACCACTGTAACAACCACCCAGAGGTCGGGGGAATGGAGCACAGGACTGTGTGACTGCTGCTCTGACATGGGCACCTGTAAGTCATCATAGAGTCACTTACCTAATATGCTCATCTCAAAACCCAGAACGAAATCTAGATTTATGTTTTTATTTTGTATTGTATATATATTTTTTGGTTATTTCTTTCTTCGGGCTCTTCTTTCAGAGTATATATTTGATAATATATTTAAATTAAAATCAGTCTGTCGTGACTAGAGACTAGTTCGAAGAATCTTGCACTTCATATACTTTGATTTACTGAGAGAATACTGTACCAACAACCAGACATATACCTGATACCCCCCGGCCCCAAGGAAACCGACCTCCCCAGGGAAATCAGCTAACTTCCTGCATTTGAAACACATTTTGACATGGTGCAGAGAGAAACATGTGCAGTTTTATAATGCTATTCTACACGTATTGTCCTGAGGCTAAGAGAAAATGTTGCAGTTTTAAAGCTACATTTCCTTTGCAAATCTTACATGGGATGGGAGGGTCTAGGAGAAACGACCTCACTGGATAATGAAAAACAGGAAGCTCGAACCAAATATGTGACGTCACATTCCAGTAACACAGTGGGGGCTGTGTTACTGGAATGTCAATAAACTGGTGAAATCAGATCCTTAAACGCTACAGGGTGGGATAGGGTTGGTTTTATCAGGACACTTTACACCAACATCCACAGTGAACAGGAGAGAAAGCTGAATTATTTTGATGCCATCCCTGCCCATCCATTATCGTATACTTATTAGTCGGTTTCCTTAAAAATAAAGATTTGATCTGTGGTTGTTCGAGAGCTCTCTAGAGACTGAAGGAGAGGGGCAGAGGGAGGAAGTTAGGATAAATTATCGACGGAGAGAAGGAAGAAAGATCGGGAGAGGAGAAATGTGTGTTGAAAATGAGTTAATTTACATACATTTGTTTATAGTTTTTCCTCTATTTTCACTCTATGATCAAACATTGTTTCATGACATTCTAATATGTTGTATATGAACTATCAAGTGTTACATACTACAGTCGTGGCCAATAGTTTTGAAAATGACATAAATATTATTTTTCACAAATTCTGCTGCCTCAGTTTGTATGATGGCAATTTGCCTTTACTCCAGAATGTTATGAATAGTGATCAGATGAATTGCAATTAATTGCAAAGTTCCTCTTTTCCATGCAAATGAACAGAATCCCCCCAAAAACATTTCCACTGCATCTCAGCCCTGACACAAAAGGACCAGCTGACCTCATGTCAGTGAATCTCTCTCTCTTAACACAGGTGTGAGTGTTGAGGAGGACAAGGCTGGAGATCACTCTGCCATGTTGATTGAGTTCGAATAACAGACTGGAAGCTTCAAAAGGAGGGTGGTGCTTGGAATCATTGTTCTTCCTCTGTCAACCATGGTTACCTGCAAGGAAACACGTGCCATCATCATTGCTTTGCACAAAACCTTGGCTTCACAGCCAAGGATATTGCTGCCAGTAAGAATGCACCTAAATCAACCATTTATCAGATCATCAAGAACTTCAAGGAGAGCAGGTCAATTGTTGTGAAGAAGGGTTTAGGGCGCCCAAGAAAGTTCAGCAAGTGCCAGGACTGTCTCTTAAGGTTGATTCCGCCGCGGGATCGGGGCACCACCAGTACAGAGCTTGCTAAAGAATGGCAGCAGGCAGGTGTGAGTGCATCTGCACGCACAGTGAGGCGAAGACTTTTGAGGGGTGGCCTGGTGTCAAGAAGGGCAGCAAAGAAGCCAATTCTCTCCAGGAAAAACATCAGGGACAGACTGATATTCTGCAAAAGGTACAGGGATTGGACTGCTGAGGATTGGGGTAAAGTCATTTTCTCTGATGAATCCCATTTCCGATTGTTTGGGGCATCCGGAAAAAAGCAGCTTGTCTGGAGAAGACAAGGTGAGCGCTACCATCAGTCCTGTGTCATGCCAACAGTAAAGCATCCTGAGACCATTCATGTATGGGGTAGCTTCTCAGTCAAGGTAGTGGGCTCACTCACAACTTTGTCTAAGAACACAGCCATGAATAAAGAATGGTACCAACACATCCTCTGAGAGCAACTTCTCCCAACCATCCAGGAACAGTTTGGTGACGAACAATGCATTTTCCAGCATGATGGAGCACCTTGCCATAAGGCAAAAGTGATAACTAAGTGGCTCAGGGAACAAAATATCAATATTTTGGGTCCATGGCCAGAAACTCCCCAGGCCTTAATCCCATTGAGAACTTGTGGTCAATCCTCAAGAGGCGGGTGGAAAAACAAAACCCCACAAATTATGAGAAACTCCAAGCATTGATTATGCAAGAATGGGCTGCCATCAGTGTGGTCCAGAAGTTAATTGACAGCATGTCAAGGCGGATTGCAGAGGTCTTGAAAAAGAAGGGTCAACACTGCAAATATTGACTCTTTGCATCAACTTCATGTAATTGTCAATAAAAGCCTTTGTCACTTATGAAATGCTTGTAATTATACTTCAGTATTCCATAGTAACATTAGACAAAAATATCTAAAGACACTGAATCAGCAAACTTTGTGGAACATAATATTTGTGTCATTCTCAAAACTTTTGGTCATGACTGTACGTTGACCTTCAATTGTGTGTGTGTGTGTCTCCCAGGTTGCTGTGCCTTGTGGTGCTTCCCCTGTTTTCAGTGTCAGACGGCCTCCCACTTCGGCTGGTGTCTCTGCATGCCCCTCCTGGACCCATGTGCCTTTATGGCTGTCTCCTGCTGCATGCGCTCCTCCATGAGAGAACGCTATGGCATCCAGGTAGGAGCCCTGCGAGAGGGTGGGGGTGCCGATGGGGGAGAGCAGGGAGGGTGCGGTGAGAGTGGAAAAAGGGAGGGGGTAGGTGGGTGGTGGTTTCCACAGCACCCACATCCGTTGCCATCCACAGTGTTTCTTACTTTCCCATCTGAGGGGATATGGTTTTGGAAACTACCAGATGTTTGAGGTGTGAACAAATAATGTTGGTGCACTCCCCCCCCCCCCCCCCCCCCCCCTTTAAACCCACCCCTCAATGCTGTTGTTCTTAGTGTTGTTATTGCCTTGATTACCCTTTAAATATAACACTGAATATGGAATTAAACTCAACCTTTTCTCTCTCCTTCTCCCCTTAACTTGTGCTACACCCGCTATTCTTCTCTCCACCTCTGTCCTCATCCCCTTTTAACTCTGTCCTGTTGACATGTTCTTGTCCTCTGCTTTCATTTTCTATCCATCTGTCCTTCCCTCTTCCCCCTCTCAGGGTTCGACGTGTGGAGACGTCGCATTGGTGTGTTGCTGCTACGTCTGTACCTGGTGCCAGATGGCTCGTGAGGTTAAGACTCAGACCACATCAGGTCCCCAACAGGTTCACGTGGTCACCCAACAGGTTCGCATGGCTTAGGACCCCAAAATGAGGGTAGGGACTAGATGGCAAAGTCTAGAAGGGTCTTAACTGCTGAGCAAGTGCTTTACTAACTTTTTGTTCCTTATATTGTGTAAAGGTTAAGGATCGGGCTTACAGTTTGGGTTTGTGGTTGAAAAATTACACAATTTCATAATTTCTAGCATAGCCAAATAGTGATGGCCATATCGAAATAGAATACCATTCCAGTTTATAGCAAAGATATGTTGAATGTACTGAATACTTCAGATGTGTCTGTAGGAGAGACATTTTATACCATTTACTCATCTCATAGTAACCATTGAATGTTAATCTCAGGCTTTAAAGGTCCAGTCCAGTCAAAAACGTGATTTGTCTGTGTTTTATATATATTTCCACACTATGAGGTTGGAATAATACTGTGAAATTGTGAAAATTATGATAATGCCCTTTTAGTGTACGAGCTGTGTAAAAAGACTGCCTGAAATGTCCCCCTGTTTTGGTAGGAGTTTTGGCCTTCCATGTTGACATCACCAGGCTGTAAATGAGTTAGTAGACCAATGAGAAAGAGAGTTCCAAACCTCTCTGCCAATAACAGCAAATTGTCAGTTTTCCCCTCCTCACTTAAACCACACCCAGACAGTGCTAACAAAATCATTGCCTGAGAAATTGCTCTTTGCTAAGAATCTATTTTTGTACCTTTTTACCATTTGAATTGAAAACAATCACAGTAAGGTACTTAATTGTTACCCAGAAATGATTTGATGTTGAGATAAAAATGGCTGCATTGGACCTTTAAACATTTCTTTTACAGTTTAACATGCAGGCTACTTGCCTTTCTTGCACACTTTCACTTGTCTTTTATTACTATCCCTGACTTTGCTGATAGTTGCTCTACTGAGAAAAAGTTTGGTCTATTATGGCTATTTGGTTGTCTTACCTCGCTACCTAAAGATGAGTACTTTAGATAAGTGTTAAATGACTAAATGTACTGTTGTAAATGTAAAATGCTTGAACCATGATTCAAACGGCAACAGCATTTAAAATTGAATGTTATATATAAATGATAGTGTATGCCATTTAGCAGACATGCGTGCATAAATATAACGTACCAGTGGTCCCGGGAAACGAACCCGTTACCCTGGTAGCGCCATCCTCTACCAACTGAGCTACAGCGGAACACTGTTTCCTCTGTTGCTTTGTCCTTGATTTCACCTGCTTGTTCAATAAGTGTTTTTAAATAAAGCATTTACACGTCTTACCTTTACAAAGTTGTTCAAAGGAGTATTGGTGATCCTTTTGTGTGTGCCTTCGTCTGTGTGTGCGCGCATGTGGATGTGCATGTGTGTGTTACCGTCAACAGTGTCCCACAAGATCAGTACAGTTCAGTACATTTATGACATTTATCTGTGACTGAACTCCAAAGAGGCCTATGTGTACTGTATCACAAAGCAGTATATAGTGACTGACTTACCTGTTTCCCTTTTTGAAAAAGTTAAAGATTAACACAAGTTAATGTGCAGTTAAGTTGAACTCAGTGAGAATGTAAAAAAAAAAAGGAAAGGAAAAAACAGAAAGAAGATAAGATTTCCAGATAAACGTTTTATTTCAACGGTTTCAATCAAGACAATACTATATGTTTGCTCTCAGTCTTCTTTGCTCTCTCCATCCATTGTCTTGGAAGTGCAGCACTGGCACAGTAGAGAGCTACACACACACACACACAAGCATTTAGTATCAGATCACAGAAAATGGTGCATGCAACAGTCGTACCAATAGGTAACACACACAGACACACACTCACTCCTACCTGTTGGGTGTCAGCTTGGTAGAGGCAGAGCGGACCAGAGTTCCTACTGCTCCCAGACCCTCCAATTGAAGCCCCACTTTACCGAACACAGCAACTGCCTGCCGAGTCCTGACACACACACACACACACACACACACACACACACACACACACACACACACACACACACACGTGCTCTTACTAACACACCTCACCCCCGAGCCCACTTCTGCTACTCGCTATTACTCCTACTATTACTTGTTATTGTTGACTTGACTCTTCATTGTTATTATTGATAATTGATTAATGTACTTCTTTGTTGAGGGCGCTAACACGTAAGCATTTCACTGCACATTTTATACATGCTATAAACTGTGATTGTGACGAATAAATGTGATTTGATTTTAGCCAAATTTTTCACCAAACAAGCCTTTTGTTATCAGCATCATATTCAGCGACCACCATTTCATTTGGTTGCATAAAGAAACACTAATAAAATAATGATAAGACTTGAGGAAATGTGGTTGTTTTCTTTTAGTTACCAGTCCTCTGCGATGGTTCAGAGATGATGATAATAATCAAAAGGGGCAAATAAGAACAGACTCGTCTCAAAATGTCTGCTGACTTCTCTTTCTTCCTCCGAGGCCTCAGCTTTTAACCATACCGTTCCCTCGATTTCCTTCCCTTTGCTCTCATTTGTTGTCTCACTCTCCTCTTTTTACTCCCCCCTCCCCTTCAATCCCCATCTCTAACACATTTCCAACTGTCCAGATCTTCGCTCGCTCCTCCACTCTCTTTCTCACAAGGTATTCCTCCCTTTCTTTCTCTCTGCCCCCCCCCCCCACACACACACACTCACATCTCAGTGACATTGTTGGATTGCTGTCTGATAGCCTCCAGCTGTGTGCCGACGTCATTCTGCTTCTGTCTGTCCTGTCTGTCTCTCTGCCAGTGGGACACCAGGGTACCCATGTCCTTCTGGAAGGCCCTCAGCACCCCCAGGGTCTCCCGGTGCTCCTGGCGCCCCTCCTCATAGGCCGCGCGCAGGTGCTCTACGTCCATCCTATAGGGGGTTAGAGGTTAGGGGGGAGAAGGCCACATACTGTAAATCAATCTTTTTCATGAAACTGGTGTTTTTTTGGTTTGCTGAATATGGTGAAAGGAAATGTAAATGTGCGTCTGTTTGATTCTGTATGTAATGAAAAGCGCTGTATAAAATACATCTATTAGTATTATTATTATTATTCTTCTGATTGGCTGCCTGCATCTATACTGCCAGTACCTCAGGTCAGTGATGGCATGGAGGGCTGCTGCCCTCTCCTTCCCCCGCTGGGCACAGCTGGTCAGGGTGGCGGTTCCAGGGCTTGTGGTCCTGGGGCAGCAGTGGCCCTGGGTCAGGGTGGCATTGGCCTCTGTCAGGCAAGTCTCGGATGGGCTGCGCGCCACGGAACGGTGAGTCAGGCAGTGGTGGTGTGTACACTGGGACAGGTTGGAGGGCACCTGGTTCACCTGGGAGGTGGAAAGGATCTTGGTGGGGGCGTCTGCCAGCAAGAGAGGGTTGGCGGAGTGGAAGAGGGAGTGAGAGGGCGAGTGAGGGGGGCGGTGGTGGGTGGTGGAGAGGAGGTGGTGGGTGGTCGGTATTGGGGTTGGGTCCAGGGCTTCGTTGCTCTGAGCCTCCACCAAGCGTTTCAGAAGAGTCCGCAGTGTTTCCTGAAAATAACGTACAAACCTGAAAATCTAGTATAGAATTAATTCATTTAGCTACAGCAGAAAAACTTCTGTTAAAGTAGCATTCCATGTACAATATACTGTATCTATTTGGAATTTGTCTTCAGCATGGCATATTTAGCAACATATTTATTCCGCAGTCATGAGAAAGCTATCAACGCTAGAACATTTTATCCCTCTTCAGATTTGCCATGGTCTCCCTCTTTCTCTCTCTCTCTTTCGCTCCTCCCTTTTTCCACCTCCTTCTTTCACCTGGACTGTGACCACGCTGCGATGAATTAGCTCCATCTTCCATTTGACACTGTCGCTCTCTCTCTCCACTCCCCTGCACTCCTCCTATGAGAAAAGGAGGGAAGGAAGTTAACTATTATTTGCATCCGGGAAAGACCTGGCAAGATGCCAGCATTACGAGCTGACAGAGTAGTTAGTAGAGAACAAACATCTCCACACACATCTGTTGAGGTTAAAGGTTCACTGCAGCCGTATTCATGTCAATATCAAAGATTTTCTGGGTAAGAATGAAGTACCTTACATTGATTGTTTAATTAAAATGGTCAAAAGGAAACAAAAATAGATTCTTATCAAAAAGCTATTTCTCAAGATAGGACTGTCTGGGAGTGGCCTGAGTGAGGGACCTAATTGGAGGAGCCTAATGGGTGGGAAATGTAACCTGAAAACAAACTATTATTGTCAGAGAGGAGGGCAAACTCTTTATTGGTCTATTAACTTATATTGTCTGGCGATGGTGTCAGCCGGTCCACAAACCCCACCTGTGCAAACAAGCTGAAATTTCAGTCTTTTCAAACAGAAAGAAACCCCAATACTACTTGAACCCAGCCCACCGTTTTAGTTGCTTTCTGTCTGTTACTCACCTCTAGTTCATACAGACAGTGGGTGATCTCAGAGGGCACTAGCCTCTTGGGTAAACTATGGAATTCCTGCAGGGACAAAAGCCAAAGAAAATACAGAAACAAACAAGACAGATGTTTCTTATAATGCTGCAGAATCTAATCTATACAATAGTATTCAAAGCCTTGCCACATGTTTTTCACTTCCTGGGTGGTGGATTTAACCACACTTCCTGAGTGGTAGATGTAACCATTGCAAATGTAAAAACACAATAGCTTCAACATCGAAATAGCTCATTCAAACAACCTTAATGATAATAGTGGGTTTTCTTTTCAGTTTTTAAGTACTTTTACAAGGGACTCATTGAATAACATTGAATGGGAATAACTTGTGTAACTCTCACTCCATCCTCCACCAATATGTACCATCCACCCATCTCCCAATATGTTAAAGCAAACAACCCCAAACATCAGTTCTACACTGCCTGACCTGTAGGTACTTTGATGGGCTCTCAGTTGAAGTCCCCTCCACATCATGTCTCTTTTTCCTTTTCTCTTTACTTGCTTTGAGGTTTACCACCATTAAGCCTTCCTCCTCCTCTTCCTCATCGATGGACTCAAGGGACCCCGAATCCTCATCATCCTCAGGGTGCAACTCGTTGGCGCCGTCCCTGGCGTCCTGCCAGTTCTCCTCGTGCTCCGTGCCCAAACTCTTTTTTCCGTCGCTGCACTTCCCCTCCCCACCTGCAGGCAGCGCTATGGCCTCCAGGGAAAGCCGGCTGCTGTGGGAGCTCCTGGGGTTCAGGGTGGTGTCACTGGTAGGCTGGAGCTCCACTCTAGAGTCTGATAGAGAAGGGGAAAGGGGAAAGGTAGTCTATTATGTTTCATGGGCCAAATCTGGTTTTGAACAAAAGCCTCCACACACTGTGGTTCTTCAGGACTAGAGTTGTCCACCTTGATTTAAACTTCCAATAATGTCCAAATCTCAAATGACACCCTATTACTTTAGTAGTGCACTACTTTGAAGACAAGAGGCTCTGGTCAGTAGTGCACTATATTGGGAAAATGATGTCATGGTTTGAGATGACATGGGTTAAAGGGTAAACCATGGTGGTCAACTTTGATCCTGATGAGTTGTAATACACAGCATGTGGGGAACTGGAAAACACTAGCGGAAACATGACAAGGCTATAGGCAATTGCATGCATGCACACACACACACACATGCACTTAGGCCTGCGCACACACACACACACACACACACACACACACACAGACACAAATGGACATGGCACCCTGGGTCCTCTCCAAATACTACCGCTTCACCATCGAGAACATCCAGACTGGTTGCATTACGGCCCGGTACCATGATTTAAACCACATGGAACCTTGCACATTACTGACTGACATGAAAAGATGTTTGCTGGCACCTAATTTTGTATTTTGTATTTTTATCACGGATAAATTACAAAAAATACTCTGATCATAAACGTATCCAGAAAATTGCACATATCCGTTATGATACTGGTTTTGTCCGACTACTCGGCACACCCCTAATAAGGTCTGATACCGACAGGCTCTGCTACAAGCCATTTGATGAACACTTGAACTGGACTGACCACCTGCTCTGATTCTCTATACCTTAGCGCAGATGCATTTGCGCACTCCCACACAGACCTCAGGGTTCTCCCCAAAGAATATGAGAAATAGTGGTGAGCGGGTCAACGGTTTGTTCACCTGCTCCCGCACACGCAATTGCTAATAACCCATCTTCAACCGCCTGACTATATGTGATAAAGTGAAAATCTGAAGCCCGCACCCGACTCTAACCCGCAAAATATAGAAAATTAGCTGTAGGCTACAGCCAGAGACAATGGAATGATTTTTTTGACCGGGGTTGCAGGACTATTTTGTTGTTGCCTAATTTAGACATGTTTCTGCATATAATTTCCAATATTTTGGTCAGCTACTTGTTAGTCAACTGGTCTGTAATTAGATACATGCAGCTTATCTTCTGTCATTATACAGTATGTTGCACTAGAAGACTAAATAAACCATTGCTCACCAGAAGAATGTCATAAATGGTAGAACGAATGCCCTAAAGCAGGGGTGTCAAACTCAATCAGCACACAGGCCATATTGAAAAAAGACAAATAGCCTATTAAAAAAACATGCATTACAACTGCCACAAAAACTGGCCTAAAATATAGCCCTTTATAATGTCCACTTACAGTGCTTTTGGCAAGTTTTCAGACCCCTTGACCTTTTCCACATTTTGTGACATTACGGCCTTATTCTAAAATGGATTAAATAAAACAATTTCCTCAGCAATCTACACACAATACCCCATAATGACAAAGTGAAAACAGTTTTGACATTTTTGTTAATGTATTATTAAAAATTATTTACATAAGTATTCAGACCCTTTGCTATGTGACTCGAAATTGAGCTCAGGTCTATCCTTTTCCATTGATCATCCTTGAGATGTTTCTACAACTTCATTGGAGTCCACCTGTGGTAAATTCACTGATTGGACATGATTTGGAAAGGCACACACCTGTCTATATAAGGTCCCACACTTGACTGTGCATGTCAGAGGAAAAACCAAGCTATGAAGTCGAAGGAATTGTCCATAGAGCTCCGAGACAGGATTGTGTCAAGGCACAGATCTGGGAATGGGTAACAATACATTTCTGCATTATTGAAGGTTCCTAAGAACACAGTGGCCTCCATCATTCTTAAATAGAAGAAGTTTGAAACCACCAAGACTTTTCCTAGAGCTGGCCGCCCAGCAAAACTGAGAAATCGGGGGCCTTGGTCAGGGTGGTGACCAAGAACTCGATGGTCACTCTGACAGGGCTCTAGAGTTCCTCTGTGGAGATGGGAGAACCTTCCAGAAGAACAACCATCTCTGCAGCACTCCACCAATTAGGCCTTTATGGTAGAGTGGCCAGACGAAATCACACATGCAATGAGAAAAAAGATTCTCTGGTCTGAGGAAACCAAGATTGAACTCTTTGGCCTGAATACCGAGCATCGCGTCTGGAGGAAACCTGGCACCATCCCTACGTTGACATAGGCGACATGAGCAGACGCTCAGGGGCGGCACATTTTTCTATAGATTGCAGGTATTGGCAGTTACAGCTGTTAAAGTCCAAATGGGGACAGTGCCCTGCTACAGGCCTCCCACCGGCCATACTCAGCAGCACAAACTTGTTAAAAAATTTCCAGAGTCTTATTAAGATTGATGAATACTGAACAATTTAAACAATTGCCCCCCAATCCCCCCTCCCACAAAACACATGTAAACATTGGACTATAAATTGTGCCTTCCTCTATTATACTTATGCTAAAATATTTACTCTATTCTACTGAGTCATTTACTTTATGTTCATATTCTTATCCTTTATTATTTCTTGTTGTTGTTGCATCGAGAAGCATTATCCCGCACATATGACTAATGAAACTTGAAACACACAAATGCTCAAGGGCTTTGAACTTGAGTGCACTTCTAGAAATGATTAAACCCTTTTCTCACGTATTTCCTGTATCAATTGGGTGTGTTGTATCTTTCACTTTCTTTTCTCATGAAATTAGTAAGTGTTTAGATAAGGTGGGGGAGGGAAAGTGAGACAGAGACAGAGACAGAGAGAGAGAGAGAGAGAAAGAGAGAGCGAGAGAGAGAGAGAGACCGAGAGAGAGAGAGAGAGGGAGAGAGAGAGAGAAAGAGAGATATAAATGACTGAGAAATGAATGAAGAATTTTTCTGTAAGAGATGCGAGACAGAAAGGGAGTGTCCCATAAAGATACACATGGGGTTAAGGTGAAAGGAGAAGTGTGTGTAAGAAACTGGGCATCCATCCACAGAAAGAAGTAAAGAAGAGAAAGAGACCCCAGGACGAGTAGCATCGTAATAAAATAAAAATACAGAGAGAGAGAGAGAGAGAGAGAGAGAGGGGGAGAGAGATAGAGAGAGAGAGAATAGAAATCAATGGCTGTGGTTGGTCCATACCTGAGTGTAGCGATAGCACCCCCTCCAGGCTGTCCAGGGAAAGTGCACTGTGTGCTGAATGCGGATGCGCATTGGTGAGCAGGTCCGTGGAGGCGAAAGAGCGGCGGATTCCTAAACTCAAATGGTGTGACTGAATTTGACCAATTCTGATTTACACACACAACAGACAGCACAGAGAGAGGGAGAGGGATTGAAACATTTTCACATGCAAGGAATCATTAAAAAAAGGCATCTCGGATTTGCTATCAGTCATCTTCCAATCAATAAACTACAAGTGCGCTTGATGGAGATCACAGATTATCCGAATATTATTGGACCTAGCTATAAAATAAACATTCTTACCGAAGAGATGGTGGTGATTTATGGTCTGGAAAGCGTATCTCTTGAGCACCTGTCGATAGAGCCTTGTCGCTGGCCTGTCTCAACTCCCGAGACATATAGATGGTGGTGCATTTGGATTGGTCCGACATTCTCTTTTCCTAAATTCTCCGAAAATACTCAGAGGATAGAGAGGAAAAGGAAACCGGATCTACACATCTATATGATCGGCCTTTGAATGTAACTGTAACCAGCCATTCTAGAATTACAAGACAGAGAACTTCACTATGTGATGTCATAATGTAATTTCGATGCAAATGTGAGCTCACCAAAAAATAGAACTATGCAACAATACATCACGTAGCCTAAATACATTTTGTCAGATTAAAACAATTACAAAAAAATGACCACTAGATGGCAATGTTGCATAAATCAAGAACCACAGAAAAATGACAAACGCCACATTTTGTCCCTCTAATAAACGATTCGTTATAAGTGATTGGTTGACTCTAACACATATAAACCATATCATTATGTATAAAATATTCTCAAACATGCACCAAAAAAATTCCAGCATGTCAGTGTTTTCCTCCCAATTTATAATTGCAGCAAGTGACTGCAGACATTATCATTTTGCTTGTCATCAGTAGGCCTATCACAAGTGTTTGTCTGTCGCACTTGTGATATCAGAGCTGCATGTGTACATGCCATCCGTTTCCTGTGTGCGCTGTCCAAGGTGCTGTAGTCGGGATTATGGTTAACCATCAGGGTGAGCTGAGATGTCAAGCAAAGTTGAGCTCACTGCTCTCATCCTGTGTAAAGGTTAAATAATTTACATCTTAGTCATTTAGCAGACCCTCTTATCCAGAGCGACTTGGGTAAAGTGCCTTGCTCAAGGGCACATCAACAGATTTTTCACCTAGTCTGCGATTTGAACCAGCAACCCTTTAGGTTACTGACCCAACTTATCTCAACTGCCAGGCTACCTGCCACCCTTATCTGAGAACAGCCTATAGAACCAGATCCCAAGGTAATTTAGTTTTTTAACTAGGACAATTAGGCTATTGGATGTTGGATAATGCAGATTTTATTTTCAAATGAGTCACTCAGAATGTCCTGATGTACAGCCCCCCCCCCCACACACACACACACACACTTATTTTTTTTTTATCTTCATCACCGAAACAGGAAGTTTAACGACTGCAGAGCGTGTTCTCATTTACTCCTCTCGAGACAGTCTCACAATCACTTAGCCCAGAGTGTTGCAGATAGGACATTAGAGCTATGGAGGTCTTCATGGAGGCAGCTGCCTACCTTGAGTCACAGCATATTCCAGGCAAGTACATGTATGTGTTTTGTGTGTGTGTGCATGCCTCTGTCTGTCTGTCTGTCTGTCTGTCTGTCTGTCTGTCTGTCTGTCTGTCTGTCTGTCTGTCTGTCTGTCCATGTGTGTGTGTATGAATGTTATCTTTCTATGTACATTATGTGTGTGTATGTACTGTATCTTAGTGGAGGCTGTAGGTGAGCCAAGTCCTGATCCACTGCAGGAGGATGTGTTCCCAGAGGAGGATTTGTTCTCCCCCCACCAGACAGACAGCATGGACCTGCCCGACACCCCTGTGAGTCTGTGCACTACGGCGCCTTCGTCTCCTATCTGCCAAACCCAAATCCAAATAGTCTTCTTCTCTTATAAATGCACACACTCACAGCAGAGTGTTTTCTCTCTCAGGTCCTGCGTACCCCTGTAGAGATGCTGGATAGGAGGCTCATGGTGCTGAGAACTATCCTGGACAGTGAGAGGATCTACCTCAATGAGCTGGAGACACTGCTGATGGTAACACACACACACACACAGACATCTCTAAGTCTCTAACACACACACTGCTCAGGGCTCAGGGGGCTTTGGTGTGTTTACTAGTTTGTAAGTTTGGTGTGTTTGTAGTCTAAGTGTTTGTACGTGTATTTTAAGTGAAAGTGCATGTGGTTATGAATTGTTCCACAGTTTACATTTTGGGACTCTTTTTTATGTTGACTCGTCTTAGTAATTTTGACTAAAATATAATTAAGTCTTCATCCCATTTAAGTAATGATTTAGTCTACTTATTGTCAAAATTACAAAAACACTGGACCATTTTAGTCAACTAAATGCCCTTTAATTTTTGTCAAATTTTTGTCACTTTACATTTGTATTGCCACATTAACCTGTCACAGGAGGTTGGTGGCACCTTAGTTGGGGAGGACGGTCTCATGGTAATGGCTGGAGCGAAATCAGTGGAATGCTATCAAATACATACATATGGCATCCACGTTTTTGATGCCATTCCATTATCTCCGTTCCTGTCAGGGATCTCTTCCTCCTCTTCTGAGGAGGAGTAGCGAGAAGGATCGGAGGACCAAAACGCAACGTTGTAAGTGTCCATAATTTAATGAAGCAAAATGAACACTGAACAAAACCAATAAACGAACAGTCCCGTAAGGTGAATGACAAACACTAAACAGGAAATAAACACCCATGAAACCCAGGTGTAAAAAGGCTACCTAAGTATGATTCTCAATCAGAGACAACTAACGACACCTGCCTCTGATTGAGGACCATACCAGGCCAAACACAAAAACCAACATAGAAAAACAAACATAGACTGCCCACCCCAACTCACGCCCTGACCATACTAAAACAAAGACAAAACAAAGGAACTAAGGTCAGAACGTGACAGTTCCAGGCATTCTATCAGCCGTCCTCCCCTCAGCAACCTCCACTGTAACCTATAGTAAACATATATCACTGACTTCCATGTGAACAAACATACATAGCCTTGTCCTACCAACATATTTTATGCATAACATCCTATTCTCTTCCCAACAGCAGAAATATGACTAATATATAAAATCATTTATAAAAATGATCTGCCCAAATTCCTGATTCGGTCTACATACAGTACCAGTCAAAAGTTTGGACAAACCTAATCACCTACCCAGGGTTTTTCTTTATTTTTACAATTTTCTACATTGTAGAATAACTATGAAATGAAACATATGGAATCATATAGTAACCAAAAAAGTGTTAAACAAATCTAAATATATTTTATATTTGAGATTCTTCAAAGTAGAAACCCTTTGCCTTGATGTCAGCATTGCACACTCTTGGCATTCTCTCATCCAGTGACACCTGGAATGCTTTTCCAACAGTCTTGATGGAGTTCCCACATATGCTGGTTGCTTTTCCTTCACTCTGCGGTTCAACTCATCCCAAACCATCTCAATTGGGTTGAGGTCGGGTGATTGTGGAGGCCAGGTCATCTGATGCAGCACTCCATCACTGGTCAAATAGGTGTGTTGGGCGCAAACCAGATGGGATGGCGAAAGCTGTGGTAGCTATGTGCCTTCAATTCTAAATTTGGACTCATCAGACCAAAGGACAGATTTCCACTGGTCTAATGTCCATTGTTCATGTTTCTTGGCCCAAGCAAGTCTCTTCCTTATTGGTTCCTTTAGTAGTAGTTTCTTTGCTGCAATTCGACCATTAAGGCCTGATTCATGCAGTCTCCTCTGATGTTGAGATGTGTCTGTTACTTTAACTCTGTGAAGCATTTATTTGGGCTGCAATTTCTGAGGCTGGTAACTCTAATGAACTTATCCTCTGCAGCAGAGGTAACTCTGGGTCTTCCTTTCCTGTGGCGGTCCTCATGAGAGCCAGTTTCATCATAGCTCTTGGTGGTTTTATGCGACTGCACTTGAAGAAACTTTAAAAGTTCTTGAACTTTTCCGGATCGACTGACCTTCATGTATAACGTGAACATCTAGCAACCCAAAGGTTGTGAGTTCAAATCTCATTATGGACAACTTTAGCATTTTAGCTAATTAGCAACTTTTCAACTACTTAGCATGTTAGCTAACACTTCCTCTAACCCTAACCCTAACCATAACCATTTTAGCTAATCCTTCACCTAACACTAACATAAACCCTAACCTTAATCCTAACTCCTAACCATGACCCCTAGCCTAGCTAACGTTAGTGAGATAGCTAACATTAGCCACCTTGCTAGAATTTGTAAGATATCATACATTTTGCAAATTCACAACATATAACATGTTTTGCAATATTGTAACAAATTGAACATTTTTCAGATTCGTAACATATAATTGATTACAACTAATTGTAATTCCTGACATATTATTATAATATTATATTATTATTACGAAATGGGTGATTGACATACACAAATTACATACCGTATGAAACGTAACATATCATAATAAATGGAACGTCTCGGATTTACATACAGAATAATACGAAATGCTCTGAGACCAGGTTGGTATAATCAGAGCAGGAACGGAGCCTGTCTGCACACTCTCATAGCTTGCTCCCCCGCAGCTCACCAGCTGATGTAGGCTGTGTGTGCCTGGTGTGGTGCGTCCTTCCCACAGCTGAACAGAATTGCGCTGTGCGTCTGTGCTGCAAATATTAATTGTGCTTATCACTGAACAGCTCTCAATCTCTCCAAAACTCTTGTCCAGTCCTTTTAGTAGTCCGATTTTTGTCACGGAAAATGTTTTGCCTCACCTCATTTTAATCAACTGAAATGAACTGAAAAAAATATAAACATTTCTGCAGTCTACTGAAAAATAGGTGTTTGGCAAATATTTTTGTTGCAGTTTCTGTTGACGAAATTGACAGTGTTGTGCCATACAGTATTATTTAAAATAACAATTACAACACACTTTTTTTTATCACCTCGTGTCTGGTGGCACTCTGCTTCCTCCTGG
This sequence comes from Oncorhynchus mykiss, assembly GCF_013265735.2. Taxonomy (NCBI): domain Eukaryota; kingdom Metazoa; phylum Chordata; class Actinopteri; order Salmoniformes; family Salmonidae; genus Oncorhynchus; species Oncorhynchus mykiss. The sequence continues at coordinate 20,235,300 of NC_048573.1, read as the reverse complement.
AGCCACAACACTTCTGTAATTCTTCGTTGAGAGAAGAATGGCTTCCCTCTTTTGTCCAGGGCTCCATTTCATTATGAAAACCATGCTCCCTTCCCTCTCCACCTGTTCACGTCTCTTGCAAACCTGACAGGGATTAGGTGTACTATACATGGCAGCGTATGTGAACTAATATGGTAATAGCTACACCTAAGCTTCTGGAAGGATATTTTGCTCCGTATATAGTCAACAAGCGCTGAGGGAAGTGGGTGAGTTTTTTTTAGCGGAATTAGACCAAAGAGTCCGCTATACCAGTAGGCAGCATTATGTGTGAGTGTGCCAGAAAGTGATGTTGCAATAACAAGTGACCAAGTCATTTTCAATCTCTTAATTTCTCTTCTCCTTCATCTCCATCCATTATAAACTGTATGCTTCTGCTTTTGTGTCAACAAGCAACACAAATAGATGTGAGAAATAAACCCTGTTTGGATTTGTGTTGTAAGGTTGGACATTTTCACATCTAATTAGTATACACGCGTAGAACTCAGCAGCACACACAAACACACACCCACACACACTACATATTCTCTCTCACACATAGCACCCACACTAACACACAAAGCAAAACTAGGCCAACTACAATATGGGTAATGTGTGTGAGAGAGAATATGTAGTGTATATTTGTGTGTGCTTTGAGAGTGAATGTCAAAAATGCTTTTGACAAATGTGTGAAAATGCTTGATTAAATGTCTCTACTACACTCTTCTCACCTCCCTCTTTCTCACCTTGTTTTCTCTCCCCCACACTCCCTCTGTCTGTCTGTCTGTCTGTCTGTCTGTCTGTCTGTCTGTCTGTCTGTCTGTCTGTCTGTCTGTCTGTCTGTCTGTCTGTCTGTCTGTCTGTCTGTCTGTCTGTCTGTCTGTCTGTCTGCCTGCCTGTCTGTCTGTCTGTCTGTCTGTCTGTCTGACTATCTGTCTGTCTGTCTGTCTGTCTGTCTGTCTGTCTGTCTGTCTGTCTGTCTGTCTGTCTGTCTGTCTGTCTGTCTGTCTGTCTGTCTGTCTGTCTGTCTGACCATCTGTCTGTCTGTCTGTCTGTCTGTCTGTCTGCCTGCCTGTCTGCCTCGGTCTCTCTCTCACTCTTCCCCCCCCCACCCCCCCCCCTCTCTCGCTCTCTCTCTCTCTCTCTTTCTCTTTTTTTTTTCTCTCTCTCTCTCTCTCTCTCTCTCTCTCTCTCTCTCTCTCTCTCTCTCTCTCTTCCCCACCCTTCTCCCTACCCCCACCTCCTTTCTCCCCCAGCCTATGAAGGCTCTAAAGGCCACAGCAGGGACGTCTCAGCCGGTTCTGTCCAGCCAACAGGTCCAGACTGTGTTCTACCAGGTGCCTGAGCTCAGAGACCTGCACAGAGACTTCTACACTGGCCTGAGGGACCGCCTGGGGCACCTGGAGCCACAAGCACACCCAGAGACAGACAAGGGGCCCGGGCCAGGGCTGGGGTTGGAGCAGGGGGAGGAGAAAGAACAAGGCCAAAGCGGCTACCAGCTAATGGTTGGAGACCTCTTCCTAAAGATTGTGAGTTACTGCTCCTGCTCTGTCTGTCCGTCTGTCCGTCCATCCATCCATCCATCCAGTCATTGTCCCACTGTCTTAGCTAAGATAAGTTACATTCTCACATACAGGTGAGCCAGCTAGGTGTGTATCGTGGATTCATTGATAACTATGAGAGTGCTGTTGAGATCGTGAGGAGGTGTACTCAGACTGACCAGCGCTTCAGGATACTGGCCGAGGTAAGACAGATTGATTTGTGTATTTCAACATCTCTCTCTTTTCTATCTTGAATAACACATGCATTATCAGGGACCTCTCTAGTCGAAGTATTGCGACATTGCAACCTCCTCACACCAACTCTCTCCTCCTGTTTTCAGAGTATGATGTCTCATAATGGATCAGACAGAACTAAAACGAAATACACCTTTGAGGGTAAGATGAAGGTTTCACCACTTTTTAAAAAGTCACTGTATGTCACTCCAACCTCCACAGATGAATCACGTGTGTGTTTATGTGTTGGATGTCTGTCTATATCCCTCCAGCTCTCCTGTACAAGCCTCTGGACAGAATCACCAAGACAACCCTAGTGCTGCATGTAAGAGTGCCACCCCATTCATCCTGCCTGGCATTCATCCATTGATTTCTCCACCTACCCACCTATCCACTGACTCCCAAGTAACCATGCACTCTTGTTGTTGTCCCCCCCCCCCTGTATAGGACCTGTTGAAACACACTCCCCAGCAGCATAGTGACCACCCCATGCTGCAGGAGGTTCTGAGACTGTCCCGGGGCTTCCTGTCTGGGGTCAACGAGGGATCACAGTGCAAACGAGAGGTCACCCTCAGCAGAGGCATGGTGAGAGGGACATGTGCACACACACACACACACACACACACACACACACACACACACACACACACACACACACACACACACACACACACACACCATATCATATCATAACCATTGCTATATGTGTGTTGCAGCGGCGCCAGCTGATTCGTGACGGCTTTGTGGTGGATGTGTGTGAGGGGGGGCGTAACCTTCGCCATCTCTTCCTGTACACTGACCTGCTGCTGTGCACCAAACTCAAGGGCGGTGCCCAAGGGTGAGTGACAGGTCCAGAATGATAGATCAGTAATTTAAGTTGATGAAGAGTCACCACCTAGATTGTGTTTGCAACTGAGCATGCATGCATCTGTTCATTTGAGTGTGTTTGTGTGTGTGTGTGTGTGTTTGTGTGTGTGTGTCCTCTCTCCTAGTAAGCAGCCCCAGTACAGGTTCTGTTGGTACCTGCCTCTGGCTGGACTGAAACTCCACTGGGGACCAGAGATGGAGCTCACCACAGACACACACCATCGCATACACGCCACGAGAGCCAAGATGTACCTGCTTAGACACGAGCTGCGACAGACAATGGTGAGTGTTCGCGTGTGTGTGTGTGAGTGTGTGTGAATGTGTGTGTGTGTATGTGTGTGTGTGTGTGTGTGTGTGCGTGCGTGCGTGTGTGCGTGCGTGCGAGCAAGTGTGTGAGTGAGTGCATTATTCAATAGAACCAACCCTCTTTAAAGTAACCAGATTTGAGAACTAAACTTTGCGTGTGTATGTGTCCTACAGAAGCCTGTCCCACAGAAGTGCTTGGCAGCTCGTACTATAGAGCGAAGCAGATGGAAGAAGATGGAGCAGCTTGAACTGATGATTCTGACACACTCTCCTCTCCTCCCACTGGAACTACACAGCCCCAGCGGAAAGGTACACACACACACACACACACACACACACACACACACACACACACACACACACACACACACACACACACACTCTCTCACAAGCATGTGGGTGTTCTTTTTCAGAGCCACACTCTGGTGATGTCATCTCTGTATGAACTAGAGGAGTGGAGAGAGGCCATCCACAAACTCACCGGAGATAGTGAGTGAAAGTGGGGGTGTATATACGTGTGAGAGAAAGAGAATGAGTGAGTGAGTGTGCCATTCAGAGGGCTAATGGGCAAGACTAAAGATTGAAGTGCCTTTGAACAGGGCATGTTAGTAGGTGCCAGGCACACCGAAAAGAAACAGAAAAGTATACTCAGAGTTGTCCTTATGTTAGGTCCTGATCCGGCTATGCCAAATGGCTGTGGGCTACACTAGTTCATTTAGCAGACAAGAATTGCTTAGAAATCCGTAGCATTATTTTTGTATTATTTTATAGTATGAAGAATACAATTGAACATAGCTGAATAAAATAGAAAGGATTTCTTCTCCAAACTATTTCCAAGGAAGTGGGCACATTCGGCTATTAATGTGATGAGCGGTTAACAGAGGAACAGGTCCTCCTATAATTTAGAGTTATTTATGCAACTTTAGTTGAGATACAAACGTTGCGCTATATGTTTAGGTTTTTAATACCTTCTAAGGCTGCATGATGCGACTCTAATGATGATTTGAAAAAAAGTTGCATGAAAGGCATGAGCTCTGCTTAGTTTTTTGTGTGCAGGCTGTACACACTTCATCAGTCTCTCATTCACAATTTGACAAGCAATTGATAATATTCTCACCAGGCCTCAAATTTCCCAGCGGCATCCCCCTTGTGTGGCCGTAATGTCCCCTAAAAGATCCAGGCCTTTTCCGGTCAAAGTGGACGTTGTGCCCCTGAGCTGAATATAATAATTATAATTCCCTTCTTCCGTCTGCTGTGCTCTGAAGCACCTCTCAATCACATGGCTCTCTCAGATATCTCAAATCGTATTAGTTAATGCCCGTCACATGATCGGTTCCTTCTTACAGGCATCTCAGCCAAGAAGCAGGCTACAATTGTAGAGAAACACATTAGGGAAACTGTGCGCCTCCATCTTATCGAATTCAGCTAACAAGATGAGTAGGCCTAGCAAAGAGCAAAGCAAAAGTTGACCTATTCTATTGGCAGACTTGTCCTTCTGTGCAATAAATAACTATTCCAAACATACACTGGGGCAATTGTGGGATGTGATAGATCCCAAATGAATACAACCATTCGCATAAAAAAAATGTTTAAAAGAAATGAGGCTGATGCAACAGATCAGACCGTTTTGCTTAAAATGTTGATAAACTATTAGGCTATTTCTTCTAATCAAATCAAATTGATTTATATAGCCCTTCTTACATCAGCTGATATATCAAAGTGCTGTACAGAAACCCAGCCTAAAACCCCATACAGCAAGCAATGCAGGTGTAGAAGCACAGTGGCTAGGAAAAACTCCCTAGAAAGGCCAAAACCCAGGAAGAAACCTAGAGAGGAACCAGGCTATGAGGGGTGGCCAGTCCTCTTCTGGCTGTGCCGGGTGGAGGTTATAACAGAACATGGCCAAGATGTTCAAATGTTCATAAATTACCAGCATGGTCAAATAATAGTAATCACAGTGAACAGGTCAGGGTTCCATAGCCGCAGACAGAGCAGTTGAAACTGAAGCAGCAGCACGGCCAGGTGGACTGGGAACAACAAGGAGTCATCATGCCAGGTAGTCCTGATGCATGGTCCTAGGACTCAAGTCCTCTGAGAGAGAGAAAGAATGAAAGAGAGAATTAGAGAGAGCATACTTAAATTCACACAGGACATCGGATAAGACAGGACAAATACTCCAGATATAACAAACTGACCCTAGCCCCCCGACACATAAACTACTGCAGCATAAATACTGGAGGCTGAGACAGGAGGGGTCAGGAGACAATGTGGCCCCATCCGATGATACCCCCAGACAGGGCCAAACAGGGCCAAACAGGCAGGATGTAACCCACTTTGACAAAGCACAGCCCCCACCACTAGAATGATATTTTCAACCACAAACTTACCATCCTGAGACAAGGCCGAGTATAGCCCACAAAGATCTCCGCCACGGCAAAACCCATGGGGGGGCGCCAACCCAGACAGGAAGACCACATCAGTGACTCAACCCACTCAAGTGACGCACCCCTCCTAGGGACGGCATGGAAGAGCACCAGGAAGCCAGTGACTCAGCCCCTGTAATAGGGTTAGAGGCAGAGAATCCCAGTGGAGAGAGGGGAACCGGCCAGGCAGAGACAGCAAGGGCGGTTCGTTGCTCCAGTGCCTTTCCGTTCATCTTCACACGCCTGGGACAGACTACACTCAATCATAGGACCTACTGAAGAGATGAGTCTTCAATAAAGACGTAAAGGTTGACATCGAGTCTGCGTCTCTCACGTGGGTAGGCAGACCATTCCATAAAAATTGAGCTCTATAGGAGAAAGCCCTGCCTCCAGCTGTTTGCTTAGAAATTCTAGGGACAATTAGGAGGCCTGCGTCTTGTACGTGTAGGTATGTACGGCAGGACCAAAGCTTTGTAGGTTAGCAGTAAAACCTTGAAATCAGCCCTTGCTTTAATAGGAAGCCAGTGTAGGGAGGCAAGCACTGGAGTAATGTGATCAAATTTGTTGGTTCTAGTCAGTTTATTTAGTGCTTTATCCGAGTAGCCGAAAAGTAGAGCATTGCAGTAGTCTAACCTAGAAGTAACAAAAGCATGGATTAATTTTTCTGCATCATTTCTGGACAGAAAATGTCAGATTTTTTCAATGTTACGTAGATGGAAAAAAGCTGTCCTTGAAACAGTCTTGATATGTTCGTCAAAAGAGAAATCAGGGTCCAGAGTAACATCGAGGTCCTTCACAGTTTTATTTCAGACGACTGTACAACCATCAAGATTAATTGTCAGATTCAACAGAATCGTCTGTTTTGTCCGAGTTTAAAAGTAAAAAGTTTGCAGCCATCCACTTCCTTATGTCTGAAACACAGGCTTCCAGTGAGTGCAATTTTGGGGCTTCACCATGTTTAATTGAAATCTACAGCTGTGTGTCATCCCAATAGCAGTGAAAGTTAACATTATGTTTTCGAATGACATCCCCAAGAGGTAAAATATATAGTGAAAACAATAGTGGTCCTAAAACGGAACCTTGAGGAACACCGACATTTACAGTTGATTTGTCAGAGGCCATTCACAGAGACAAACTGATATCTTTCCGACAGATAAGATCTAAACCAGGCCAGAACTTGTCTGTGTAGACCAATTTGGTTTTCCAATCTCTCCAAAAGAATGTGGTAATCGATGGTATCAAAAGCAGCACTAAGGTCTAGGAGCAAGAGGACAGATGCAGAGCCTCGGTCTGACGCCATTAAAAGGTTATTTACCATCTTCACAAGTGCAGTCTCAGTGCTATGATGGGGTCTAAAACCAGACTGAAACATGTCGTATACATTGTTTATCTTCAGGAAGCCAGTGAGTTGCTGCGCAACAGCTTTTTCATTTTTTTTTTGGAGAGGAATGGGAGATTCGATATAGGCCGATAGTTTTTTATATTTTCTGGGTCAAGGTTTGGCTTTTTCAAGAGAGTATTTATTACTGTAACTGTTAGTGAGTTTGGTACACATCCGGTGGATAGAGAGCCGTTTATTATGTTCAACATAGGAGGGCCAAGCACAGGAAGCAGCTCTTTCAGTAGTTTAGTTGGAATAGGGTCCAGTATGCAGCTTGAAGGTTTAGAGGCCATGATTATTTTCAGAATTGTGTCAAGAGATATAATACTAAAACACTTGAGTGTCTCCCTTGAGTCTAGGTCCTGACCGAGTTGTGCAGACTCAGGACAACTGAGCTTTGGAGGAATAAGAGGAGTCCGTAATTTGCTTTCTAATGATCATGATCTTTTCCTCAAAGACGTTTCTGAATTTATTACTGCTCGAAGTGAAAGCCATCCTCACTTGGGGAATGCTGCTTTTTAGTTAGCATTCAAAAATACATTTTGGATTGTTCTTATTTTCCTCAATTAAGTTGGAAAAATAGGATGATCGAGCAGCAGTGAGGGCTCTTCGATATTGCACGGTACTGTCTTTCCAAGCTAGTCTGAAGACTGGTGCCATTTCCGATCCAATTTTTGGAAGCTTGCTTCAGAGCTCGGGTATTTTCTGTATACCAGGGAGCTAGTTTCTTATGACAAATGTTTTTAGTTTTTAGGGGTGCAACTGCATCTAGGGGTAAATTGAGTTCCTCAGTTAGGTGGTTAACTGATTTTTGACCTCTGACGTCCTTGGGTAGGCAGAGGGAGTCTGGAAGGGCATCAAGGAATCTTTGGGTTGTCTGAGAATTTATAGCAAGACTTTCGATACTCCTTGGTTGGGGTCTGAGCAGATTATTTGTTGCGATTGCAAACGCAATAACATGGTGGTCCGATAGTCCAGGATTATGAGGAAAAACATTATGTTCCACAACATTTATTCCATGGGACAAAACTAGGTCCAGAGTATGACTGTGGCAGTGAGTAGGTCTGGAGACATGTTGGACAAAACCCATTGAGTCGATGATGGCCCCGAAAGTCTTTTGGAGTGGGTCTGTGGACTTTTCCATGTGAATATTAAAGTCACCAAAAATTTGAATATTATCTGCTATGACTACAAGGTCCGATAGGAATTCAGGGAAGTCCGTGAGGAACGCTGTATATGGCCCAGGAGGCCTGTAAACAGTAGCTATAAATAGTGATTGAGTAGGTTGTATAGAATTCATGACTAGATGCTCAAAAGACGAAAACATTTTTTTTTTTTTTTGTAAATTGAAATTTGCTATCGCAAATGTTAGCAACACCTCCGCCTTTGCGGGATGCGCGGGGGATATGGTCACTAGTGTAACCAAGAGGTGAGGCCTCTTTTAACACAGTAAATTCATCAGGCTTAAGCCATGTTTCAGTCAGGCCAATCACATCAAGATGATGATCAGTGATTAGTTCATTGACTATAACTGCCTTGGAAGTGAACCTAACATTAATTTGCCCTATTTTGAGATGTAAGGTGTCACGATCTCTTTCAATAATGGCAGGAATGGAGGAGATCTTTGTTCTAGTGAGATTGCTAAGGCGAACACCGCCATGTTTACTTTTGCCCAACCTAGGTCGAGGCACAGACACGGTCTCAATGGGGATAGCTGAGCTGACTACACTGACTGTGCTAGTGGCAGACTCCACTAAGCCTGGCCTGCACCCCATTTCATTGTGGAGCTAGGGGAGTTAGAGCCCTGTCTATGTTCGTAGATAAGATGAGAGAACCCCCCCAGCTGGGATGGAGTCCGTCACTCCTCAACAGCCCAGGCTTGGTCCTGTTTGTGGGTGAGTCCCAGAAAGAGGGCCAATTATCTACAAATTCTATCTTTTGGGAGGGGCAGAAAACAGTTTTCAACCAGCAATTGAGTTGTGAGACTCTGCTGTAGAGCTCATCACTCCCCCTAACTGGGAGGGGGCCAGAGACAATTACTCGATGCCGACACATCTTTCCAGCTGATTTCCACACTGAAGCTATGTTGCGGATTAATGTCCTTCATTTTAAGAAGTTATTTGGCCACTTTAGTTGTGATATAAACCTTATCAAAACATATAGGCCTATGGGCTAGGCTACATGAAGTGTTTGACTATGATTTGAAAAAAAGGCATGCTCTGTTTCTTGCCTTACTTCACATGCTGGGCATCATTCACAAGTGATAATACATCATTCACAAGTGATAGATAATATTGCCATCCATCAGACTATTCTTAATTTAATGTTGTCTTTACATATACTAAATAATATATGTGTAAAATTAGTTTTTATATAGCATGGACCATTATCATGCAACTGTCTTGGAATATGGGCATGGAAAAAAAATACATGTCATCTATAAACTTAAATAGCGAATGGAGGACGCTTTTCCCCAAAGTTCATTTTCATGCCAGCCAGGTGGGCTATACTCCCGTTGTAAAGCTGAGCAATGTGCTTAATATTAGGAAAGTTGATAAATAAATAAATATAGTAGGCCTAACCTATAGAAAGCTGCTGGCATCCTGCTCTTTTTAGTAGAGGCCATCACTCTGTTTTCTCACGCAGTTGCATATCCTATAGAAATGTTGCGCAACATGAGCTTATGGGCTTTCATGAAGTGTATGATTTGATTTTCAAAAACATTTGCATTGATGTCAGAGTGATTAGAGGGACAATAGAGTGCTGAGTACCAGGCAGTTAGCACGTGTGGTAGACTACTAATCAGCAGCATCAGAGCTTGGAGAAGCCTAGTTACCATGACTAAACTGTCACGTGGAATTTGACTGCGGTTATGACTCGTGAACGCTGGTGTGGCAGTTATTTTATTTATTTTTTCACCTTTATTTAAACAGGTAGGCTAGTTGAGAATAAGTTCTCGTTTACAACTGCGACCTGGCCGAGATAAAGCAAAGCAGTGCGACACAAACAACAACACATAGTTCATAGTAATATAATCACCATAACAGCCCTATGTGCAACTCAATATTAGGAAGGTGTCATTAATGTTTTGTGTACTCAGTGTATATTAATTAGATAAGGATTCACCCCCCTGAGAGAATACACGTCAGCAACACTTTTGGCAGCGATTACGACTGTGAGTCTTCAAGCCATTTTCAAGTCTTGCCATAGATTTTCAAGCCGATTTAAGTCAAAACTGTAACAAGGCCACTCAAGAACATTCCATGTCATCTTGGTAAGCAACTCCAGTGTATATTTGACCTTGTATTTTAGGTTATCAGCCTGAAAGATGAAGTCATCTCCCAGTGTCTATTGGAAAGAAGACTGGACCAAGTTTTCCTCTAGGAATTTAACCAATACTAAGCTGTATTCCGTTTTTCCCCCCAAAGATAATGCTTTGTATTCAGGACAAAAAGTTCATTTCTTTGCCACATTTTTTGTAGTATTACTTAAGTGCCTTTGGGATGCATGTTTTGGCATATTTGTATTCTGTATTTGTATTATTTTCACTCTGTCATTTAGGTTAGTATTCTGGAGTAACTACAGCGTTGTTGATCCATCCTCCATTTTCTCATATCGCAACCATTAAACTATGTAACTGGCCTCCCTGAGCAGTTTCCTTCCTCACCGGCAACTGAGTTAGGAAGGATGCCTGTATCTTTGTGGGGACTGGGTGTAGATACACCATCCAAAGCCTAATTAATAACTTCACCATGCTCAAAGGGATATTCAGCGTCTGCTTTAGATTTTTTTTTACACTATTATTGAACACAGAATGAGTCCTTGCAACTCATTACATGATTTATTAAGCACATTTTGACTCCTGAACTTATTTAGGCTTTCCATAACAAATGGGTTGAATGCTTATTGACTCAATACATTTCAGCTTTACATTTTTTATTAACTTCAAAAATGTTCTAAAAACAACATTTCACTTTGACATGATGGGGTATTGTGTGTAAATGTAATCCATTTTAAATTCAGGCTGTAACACAAAAACATTTGGAATCATTTCTGAAGGCACTATATGCCTTCCTCGGCTCTCGCCCCAAAAATTTAAATCACTGCTTAGACCACTGCACCACCGCACTTCACAATGCTCTAGCAAGTTGCGAGAATACTTGAAGATACTTGATGGTGATCAGTGTCGTTTTTAATTATTTTGTTTTAAGCCTTCTGAAAACCATAACCCTAACCTTAACCACTCAGAATGAATGCCTAAACTGTTAACCTTTGAGTCCCTTCTGTTTTAACCTTGTAACCATGTGGAACTCATCCACAATACGTCAACTTTCGAAGGGAAACTATGAGATGTTGTTGTGCTGAACAGTATGTCCATCAAGTGGTGTATGATGTGGGTGTGTTGTTTCTCAGACAGAGAAATGGTTCCTCCAGACCTGCTCACCCTAACCAGCTCCTGTGTCAAACTGAGAATGACCCAACAGCCTCCCTTTCACAGCATACTGCCTGGTGAGACTTCCTTTCACACACAGTTTCCTCTCACTCACTTCTGTTTATTTTATCTCTCTTTATCATACTTTATTTGACTTTCTTACGCTTTTTCTAATGCTCACTCCCCCCACACCTCTCCCTCTCTTTCAGGTGAGGAACAGTCTCTATGTGGGACTCTTAGTGTAGCCGTTCACTCTGCCAGTGGACTACAACAGCCAGCCAGTGAGTGTCTGCATCTGTATCTTCAGTATCTATATACACACAGAATACTCTACCCTCAGACTCCACTGTAACACAAACCATTGAGCTCTTTAAACAGATGCACACTGTTTTCATTTTCACTGCTCTCCCACCTAGGTGTGTATGTGTGTGTGGAGGTGGATGGCTTTGAGTTCTATGAGAGCCAGGCCCAGACCCACTCCTCTGTCAGCAGCCTCAGCCCTCACTGGGACCAGGTAAGATGCCGTATCCAGGCTAGCTCTATTGGCAGCCATTTTGATTGGGGGAATCATCATACATCATTGTTGTTACAGATGTAGGATCTTCATTTGAGCCAGTTTGCCACAGCAGTATCAGGATATGTGAATTATTATGTGGATTATAATTAATGGACATTTTTGTAGGGGTTGATACATTTTTTTGTAAGGGTAAATGAAGTCTGACATTTAAAAATGGAAATGACAAACTTCAGTACCCTTTTTAAACCTTAAATAAACTACATGTAATTGTCCTGCATTGCATGACGATGTACATCACTATGATGATGCTTTTCAGTGGTATTTCAGTGAGGATGCTTTATACTCGATTTGGTCTTTTAAAATAACTTTTGAACATAGCCATGCTACCCGTACGTCATCAATACTACTCTTCAACGGTGTCTTGTGTTGGTCCTCAGGAGTTCTCCTTCCAGGTGGATGGGGCTCAGAACCTCAGGGTGCTGTGTGTGTTGCAGCCAGAGGAAGGAGAGAGCTGTGAGGACCGAGTCCTTTGCAAGACCTCTATACAGGTGTGTGTCTGCATCTGTGCATCTGTGTCTAGATGTGTGTGTTCTTCAATGTTCAGAAGGTGTGTGTGCCTGTATCTGTTTAAAAGTGTATCCTGTGTGTGCGTGCGTGCGTGTGCGTACACCTGTGTGGTCACCTGTTCATCTGAATGTGTTCTAGCTGGACCCAGGCCTCCTACAGAAGCGATGGAGGAGACAGACCCTCTCTCTAGGCCAGGTGGAGGTGACAATGTCTCTAAAGTACTGCCCTCATCCTCTAGACCCGCCCTGTCTGACCCCTGCCCAGCAACAGTCCATCTTCTGCATGCCCATTGGAGCTGTGGCACAGTGAGTCCTGTCGATCATCACTAGTCCAATGAGGATTAAGGACCTGTGGTTTTTGTGCAATGGGTGCATTTCAGTACTCTAAAGTGACTTCCTCTCCTTTTCTCATCTCTTAACTAAGTTATTTGTAGCATAATCGTAAATGACACAGTGGGATCTACTTTTGTTTCCCTCTCTTGTTTGGTTAATAGTTTTAGGAAATGAAAAGAAACCACTCTGACAGACCAGAACACGAGGTGTTCCTCAAAATGCATCCTATCGTGCTCCGAGCACACAAATTGGACCACGGGAGGGTCGGAGTATGAGTCCAGATAAAAGTATGCAAAACAGAGCAGGGAGGGCACTTCTCAAATGCGTACTACGTTTGTACATATTTTGAAGCATGCATCGATGACCAGAAATATGACGCAACTATGGGAAAAATGAAGTAACATTTATTGAAATCAATGGCGGCTATTATTTGAGCTGAAGCGAGAAAAAACACACTCCAACTTCGGGATGTAATGTTGCCTATTCACATCTCATATGTTGCCTGACTACAATATTTAATATTGACACGTAAATACATGCTGTGTTAATTTTGTCATGTTTACCTTTCTACAACACCCACTGTAGGGTGAATAGATCACAAGCCCATATTAAATCAATAGAGCTAACTGGCTAGCTACTACTATTAGCTAGCTAGATAGCCACAAGTAATTGTTAGCTAGCTAGCTACCCACAAATAATTGACATCTACCTTGCATAACATTAGTTTTAGTCATTTTTGCCTTTTAAACTATCTTATTAGCTATGTAAATGTTTACGATTCACAAATAGCTAGCTGCAAACATTAGTTATGTAAAGTAAAACGTTTTTTTTTGTGTATATCTTGTTTCCTCTATTGCCATTGTCCTGGCTGAAATAAGGTTCAGTGAATGGGTAAATTGATAGGGCTAACTAGTTGGCAATTGTTATGCTTACTCCCCGCGAACAAATGCTAATCTATCTTGCATAACATTAATTATAGGTTATTTTTTGCCTGTTTAACTACCTGGCTAGCTAGATTTTTACGATTTGCATATAGCTAGCTGATAATTATGAAGTAAAACATTTGCTTTGTGTATATCTTGTTTCGTCTCTATTGACATCGTCCTGGCTGGAATAAAGTTCAGTGAATGGTGAGGTCATACAGTAGGGGTAGTGCCAGTGCTTGTCAAATGTAATGTTTTATGCGTTCTCCACACTCTCGTCCTCACAAGAACGTACTCAAGAGAATGTCCTAGGAGAATGCGCTCAGAGCATGAGAGTGTGTAGCACGGTAGTATGCATATTGAGAAATACCCAGGATTAGGCAATATAGGATCCGCAGATCTGTGGCAAGACTAGAAAGACTAGTGAAAGGGAACCACATACCATATACAGTCTGATCCTGGGGGGGAAAAAATGCAGTTTTGATCTATTTACAAAAATGTTAAGTAGTCATTGCCCTCTGTGTGCTGGGAGTGTTTCATGTCTCGGGGATAAATGAAAGTCATTTGAAAACACCATGTGAACATCCAATACACTTTTTTCTAGGATGCCAACGACATATAATGTGTGTATATACTACTGTATGTACATACACAAACCAGAGTGTGTGTCTTGTGTGTGTCCTCTCCCAGACAAGAGGGTGTCCTGGTGCCACATGTGGTGCGTTGCTGTGTGGAGGAGGTGGAGCGGAGAGGACTGGAGGAGGTGGGCATCTATAGGCTATCAGCAGCAACCAGTGACATCACCAACCTCAAGACTGCTTTCAACACCAGTGAGTGTTAAAATGATGCCACGGCTTGAGACCTTCAAGACAGCGTGTACTAAACCAGGGAATGCAGTCATTTCCATAGGGACCGGGCGCGCTAAACAGAGTTTGCGGTTGTATGAAGTGCAGTTATCAGAGTTGAATCATTATGAAATGCATGCTGATCTTGCTCTCTCGCTTACTTTCCCTCCCTTTCTTCCTCTGTCTATATCATTTCTCCCTCCCCCTCTCTCTCTCTCTTTCTTTTTCTGTCTATTTATATATATATCTCCACATCTCTCTATTTCTCTCTCTCTCTCTCTCTCTCTTTCTTTCTCTGTCTATATATATATCTATATATATCCACCTCTCTCTATTTCTCTTTCTCTCTCTCTCCCTCTCTCTCTCTCTCTCTCTCTCTCTCTCTCTCTCTCTCTCTCTCTCTCTCTCTCTCTCAGGTCTGCGTGAGGCAGTGTCCAGGTTGAGGTGTGTAGATGTGAATGCTGTCTCAGGTATACTGAAGCTCTACTTCAGAGAACTCCCTGAACCTCTCATACCAACAGAACTGTTCCAGAGCTTCACCAAGGCGTTGGGTAGGTCACATACATACACAAACGCATGTACGCACGCACACATACACACACACATGCAGACACACACACTCCCTCTTCTCCGTCCATGTCTGTGTTGTGTCTCTCTAACAGACATTCCAGACCTGAGCTCCAGGAGTGTGACCATGTTGTCTCTGCTCCAGTCCTGTCCCCCCGTCAACCAAAACACCTTCCTGTTCCTCCTCCACCACCTCAAAAGGTCTCTCAACACCTCTAATACACTACTTATATGTTACTAATAACATGCTACTATATTAACATATTTCTATTACTATTTACATTGAGTCATTTAGCAGACACTTTTATAACAAAGTACTTCTCACCCATATACATTTTGTATTTTTATTTAACCTTAATTTAACTATGCATATATATATATATATATAAGACTAATTTCCCATTGCTTCCCATTATATTTTTCATTTGTATTTTTTCCAATGACGTCATTCTCTCATGCGTATTTTTGCTAATGGCATCATACTCTCCTTTGTTCTCCAGAGTGTCAGACAGACAGCATGTGAACAAGATGCCTCTGATGAACCTGGCCACTGTGTTTGGTCCCAGTCTACTGCGCCCCCCTGTGGCTGTTCTGGGACAGTGCAGCCCGACAGTGGACATCTCTCAGGAGGTGGAAGTGCAGGTTGGTCATGGCTACTTCATCAGTCTTATGCTATTATTATAGTCGATTGCTTTTACAGTAGCATACAGGAAATATACAGGCCTTCACATGTTGGTGCAGGACATTTAAATCGTATCGTGTATTTAAGGATTGAAAAGGGTTCTGAAGTTTGAAATTTCAGACTTGATTTCCTCTTATGAAAAATGTATCAACCGCTACAAAAATGTACATCATTTGTACTTGAAAAAGTCACTGATGTCAAATCAGTGACTCCTTCAAGGTAGTAAGGAAGGAGGCTTTTTCCAAGTATTTCACGGACCATGAGTAGTTGTTTTAAACATGTTTCTCTTTGCGTAGTAGTGTGTGTAATGTGTGTGTCAGTCTTTCTCTCTCTCTCTCTTTGTGTGTGCGTGCGTGTGCGTGTGTGTGTGTGTGTGTGTGTGTGTGTGTGTGTGTGTGTGTGTGTGTGTGTGTGTGTGTGTGTGTGTGTGTGTGTAGGTCCAGGTTGTGTATTTCTATCTGCAGTGTGACAACCTGCCTGAAGCCCAGACATGCATATCACATGACACAGAGACCCCTGAGGAAGATGAGACCACCAACATATGAACCTTAAACTCCTGGAAACATCACTGTTGGCCAACAGAAACTCAGGAAAAAGAGAGAGAGGGGACATGTAATCTATAGACATTGTAAAGATAAATAAATGTATTTATTTGTAAAGCTTTTGGCTGATCAACTTGTCCTTTACTTTCGATGAGGTACTAAGTCCTAGGAGGTAGAGAAACGAACAGCGGGTGCACATGGGAGGGTGTAAGGAGACAGTAGATTTGGGGCAGGGGGGGGATTGGTGTGTGTGTGTGTGTCACACAGTGCAGATGTTGTAAAAAGGTTGGGGGTCACCTCCCTGGCTTGAAATCCCATCAGTTACGGTTCAAACCCAACTAGACGGAGTTCACACACACACACACACACACACACACACACACACACACACACACACACACACACACACACACACACACACACACACACACACACACACACACACACACACACACACACACACACACACACACACACACACACATCACCACCACAACCGCAACCACCCCAGCTGGGGGTCTCCTTTCAGACCCCAGTGCCGCACCACCTGGGCAGGGTAGGCTAATGTTACCTCTCCCCCCTCCCGCTGCCTTTTGATCCCTAATCCCACCTACCCCGGCCTACCGATCCCTTCTCACTCTCTCCCACTCCCACCACGCATTCCCGACAGTCTCAGAACGTTCCGGGAAGCCCACTACATGGCGTGTGTGTGTGCCTGCCATAACAACATCCAGACCGCGCTTAGAAACAAAGAAACGGAACCCTTGCCCTCCCCTAAGGCCCCCGGTGTCGTAAATCACCTGTCCCCACTAACCCTGTGACTGCCAAAATAAGGTTCCCATTGCAGACTACAAATACATCAGAGTGGAGCTGTGTGTCTGAATAATAGAGGGGAAACAGACATCCATGACCAAAGGTTTCAGAGGATAAACAGGACTATAGCATCTCTAGGGTGGAGGGGAGGTGAAATGTACCATGACCAGGGCTAAGGATAGGTAAGGGTGGGTTGGACAGGGCTAAGGATAGGTAAGGGTGGGTTGGACAGGGCTAAGGATAGGTAAGGGTGGGTTGGACAGGGCTAAGGATAGGTAAGGGTGGGTTGGACAGGGCTAAGGATAGGTAAGGGTGGGTTGGACAGGGCTAAGGATAGGTAAGGGTGGGTTGGACAGAGCTAAGGATAGGTAAGGGTGGGTTGGACAGGGCTAAGGATAGGTAAGGGTGGGTTGGACAGGGCTAAGGATAGGTAAGGGTGGGTTGGACAGGGCTAAGGATAGGTAAGGGTGGGTTGGACAGGGCTAAGGATAGGTAAGGGTGGGTTGGACAGGGCTAAGGATAGGTAAGGGTGGGTTGGACAGAGCTAAGGATAGGTAAGGGTGGGTTGGACAGGGCTAAGGATAGGTAAGGGTGGGTTGGACAGGGCTAAGGATAGGTAAGGGTGGGTTGGACAGGGCTAAGGATAGGTAAGGGTGGGTTGGACAGGGCTAAGGATAGGTAAGGGTGGGTTGGACAGGGCTAAGGATAGGTAAGGGTGGGTTGGACAGGGCTAAGGATAGGTAAGGGTGGGTTGGACAGAGCTAAGGATAGGTAAGGGTGGGTTGGACAGGGCTAAGGATAGGTAAGGGTGGGTTGGACATGGCTAAGGATAGGTATGGGTGGGTTGGACAGGGCTAAGGATAGGTAAGGGTGGGTTGGACAGGGCTAAGGATAGGTAAGGGTGGGTTGGACAGGGCTAAGGATAGGTAAGGGTGGGTTGGACAGGGCTAAGGATAGGTAGGGGTGGGTTGGACAGGGCTAAGGATAGGTAAGGATGGGTTGGACAGGGCTAAGGATAGGTAAGGGTGGGTTGGACAGGGCTAAGGATAGGTAAGGGTGGGTTGGACAGGGCTAAGGATAGGTAAGGGTGGGTTGGACAGGGCTAAGGATAGGTAAGGGTGGGTTGGACAGGGCTAAGGATAGGTAAGGGTGGGTTGGACAGGGCTAAGGATAGGTAAGAGTGGGTTGGACAGGGCTAAGGATAGGTAAGGGTGGGTTTGACAGGGTGAAGGATAGGTATGGGTGGGTTGGACATGGCTAAGGATAAGTAGGGGTGGGTTGGACAGGGCTAAGGATAGGTAGGGGTGGGTTTGACAGGGCTAAGGATAGGTAAGGGTGGGTTGGACAAGGCTAAGAATAGGTAGGGGTGGGTTGGACGGGGCTAAGGATAGGCAAGGGGGAGGGGGGGCAGAGAGAGACAAGGGGGGGGGCAGAGAGAGGCGTCTGGTGACCAAAAAGGTTGGGGTAGAGAGGGGGGATGGGTGAGTGAGGGGGCATTGGAGTTGGCCAAAGTCGAGGCACACTTGATTAGTCCTAATCTTGGGGGGGGGGGGGGGGGGGTGCCGTGGCCACAGCGTGTCCATATGGAAGGCATGTGGGCAGCGAATCAAAGGGATTGACCTCGCCCTCTCAGGTTAACAGAAGCTGTGTGTATGTGTGTGAGAGAGTGGGAGGGAGAGCGAAAGCCACACCTCGTTGAACTTGGACATGGGTGTTGGAGTTCTGAGAATGTACGCATTTGTGTGTGAAAAGAGAAAGAGGGGGTGAGAAAAGACAGGTGGAGAGAGGAGGGAATAAGGAGAAAGAAGGAGGGAGAGAGAGACCGAGAGAGGGAGAGAGAGCGAGAGAGTTTCCAGGAGGTCTAGTTAAACTTTGGCTCTGGCTGCGGTGCAGACCTCATGTCTCATAAAAGTATTTCTCCCAGGCAGGCAGTAAACGTGGCACCACTCGACAACACACAAAGGCAGTTACACACCATGCAGTAGATAATCTCACACACACAGCCTACTAGTGTGTGTGAGTGTGTATACATGTGTAGGGGCTAAACTTACAGTACACTTGCTACCATCCCTCATGTGAAGAGCTTGTATGTTTGCTTTGCGTTTATGGTTTTGTCAGTATGGGCGGAATTCCGACCTGAGTTAAGCAGGTGTAACTAGATCGCAATTCCCTTTTCTATGCACTTTTCTCTAAGTGTATTCATGACAACAGCATGATATTCACCTGCTATTCGTTTGGGGTGGAGATCAATGAAATGAAGGTGTGGCGAAGATATGTTTACAGGTATGCTTGTAGTATTCTGGCCTTGACTTAATTCCACTACCTTTACATGCGAGTAAACCATGAATAAGGTTGAGCGAACCTTCCGGTTCCAGTATGTGTCAATCACTAAAAAACAGGATTTGTGTAACGGTTGTCGTCGGTGGAAGAAGGAGAGAACCAAAGCGCAGCGTGGTAAGTGTTCATCTTATTTAATGGAAAAAACTGAACACTGAATAACCAACAACAAAGAAACAACCGAAACAGTTCTGTCTGGTGCAGACACACAAAGACTGAAAATAACCACCCACAAAACACAATTGAAAACAGGCTACCTAAATATGGTTGTAAATCAGGGACAACGATTGACAGCTGCCTCTGATTGAGAACCATACCAGGCCAAACACAGAAATAGAAAATCATAGAAAAACTAACATACAGTGCCTTGCGAAAGTATTCGGCCCCCTTGAACTTTGCGACCTTTTGCCACATTTCAGGCTTCAAACATAAAGATATAAAACTGTATTTTTTCGTGAAGAATCAACAACAAGTGGGACACAATCATGAAGTGGAACGACATTTATTGGATATTTCAAACTTTTTTAACAAATCAAAAACTGAAAAATTGGGCGTGCAAAATTATTCAGCCCCCTTTAGTTAATACGTTGTAGCGCCACCTTTTGCTGCGATTACAGCTGTAAGTCGCTTGGGGTATGTCTCTATCAGTTTTGCACATCGAGAGACTGACATTTTTTCCCATTCCTCCTTGCAAAACAGCTCGAGCTCAGTGAGGTTGGATGGAGAGCATTTGTGAACAGCAGTTTTCAGTTCTTTCCACAGATTCTCGATTGGATTCAGGTCTGGACTTTGACTTGGCCATTCTAACACCTGGATATGTTTATTTTTGAACCATTCCATTGTAGATTTTGCTTTATGTTTTGGATCATTGTCTTGTTGGAAGACAAATCTTTGTCCCAGTCTCAGGTCTTTTGCAGACTCCATCAGGTTTTCTTCCAGAATGGTCCTGTATTTGGCTCCATCCATCTTCCCATCAATTTGAACCATCTTCCCTGTCCCTGCTGAAGAAAAGCAGGCCCAAACCATGATGCTGCCACCACCATGTTTGACAGTGGGGATGGTGTGTTCAGCTGTGTTGCTTTTACGCCAAACATAACGTTTTGCATTGTTGCCAAAAAAGTTCAATTTTGGTTTCATCTGACCAGAGCACCTTCTTCCACATGTTTGGTGTGTCTCCCAGGTGGCTTGTGGCAAACTTTAAACAACACTTTTTATGGATATCTTTAAGAAATGGCTTTCTTCTTGCCACTCTTCCATAAAGGCCAGATTTGTGCAATATACGACTGATTGTTGTCCTATGGACAGAGTCTCCCACCTCAGCTGTAGATCACTGCAGTTCATCCAGAGTGATCATGGGCCTCTTGGCTGCATCTCTGATCAGTCTTCTCCTTGTATGAGCTGAAAGTTTAGAGGGACGGCCAGGTCTTGGTAGATTTGCAGTGGTCTGATACTCCTTCCATTTCAATATTATCGCTTGCACAGTGCTCCTTGGGATGTTTAAAGCTTGGGAAATCTTTTTGTATCCAAATCCGGCTTTAAACTTCTTCACAACAGTATCTCGGACCTGCCTGGTGTGTTCCTTGTTCTTCATGATGCTCTCTGCGTTTTTAATGGACCTCTGAGACTATCACAGTGCAGGTGCATTTATACGGAGACTTGATTACACACAGGTGGATTGTATTTATCATCATTAGTCATTTAGGTCAACATTGGATCATTCAGAGATCCTCACTGAACTTCTGGAGAGAGTTTGCTGCACTGAAAGTAAAGGGGCTGAATAATTTTGCACGCCCAATTTTTCAGTTTTTGATTTGTTAAAAAAGTTTGAAATATCCAATAAATGTCGTTCCACTTCATGATTGTGTCCCACTTGTTGTTGATTCTTCACAAAAAAATACAGTTTTATATCTTTATGTTTGAAGCCTGAAATGTGGCAAAAGGTCGCAAAGTTCAAGGGGGCCGAATACTTTCGCAAGGCACTGTAGACAACCCACCCACCTCACGCCCTGAGAATACTAAAACAAATGACAAAACAAGGGAACTAAGGTGCGAACTCTGGCCGCAAAACCTAAACCTATAGGGGAGGGTCTGCGTGAGTGTCTGTCCGCGGTGGCGGCTCTGGCGCGGGACGTGGACCCCACTCCACCATAGTCCTTCTCCACCTCTCTACCCGCCTCCGTGGCCTCTTAAGAGCGGCAACCCTCGCCGCCAACCTCGGACTGGGGACCCAAGCCACGGGTCCCGAATGGACGGGAGATTCCGGCAGCACCGGACAGACGGGAGATTCCAGCAGCACCGGACGGACGGGAGACTCCGGCAGCTCCGGAGTGAAGGGCGATTCTGGCAGCTCCTGGCTGACTGACGGCTCTGGCAGCTGCTGGCTGACTGCCCGGTCCCGCTCTCTCCACGATAAGCACGGGGAGTTGGCGCAGGTCTCCTACCTGACTTAGCCACACTCCCCGTGTTCCCCCCCCGAATACATTTTTGGGGCTGCCTCTCGGGCTTCCAACTGCCGCTGTGCTGCCTCTTACCACCGCCTCTCGGCTTTCGCTGCCTCCAGCTCAGCCTCTCCCCAGCCTGTGCCCAGGGTCCCTTGCCGTCCAAAATCTCCTCCCATGTCCAGGAGTCTTGCGATTCCGGCAGCTGCTGCCCGTTAAGTATAATAATCATGTGCAGGAAATAAGTATTATAATCATGTGCAGGAAATAAGTATTATAATCATGTGCAGGAAATAAGTATTATAATCATGTGCAGGAAATAAGTATTATAATCATGCGCAGGAAAGTCTGAATCGGGCCCAATTTGCATTGTATACAACGTTTACAAACTGTACTGAAAAGCTTGTCAGAATAAACCGTAAAACAAGATGCTGTAAGCTTACAGTAGCTTGTGTTCTCAGTGCTATTCACTTGTAAATGTATGTGTATTTTGTGTGTGTGGATGTGTGTGTGTGTGTGTGTGTGTGTGTGTGTGTGTGTGTGTGTGTGTGTGTGTGTGTGTGTGTGTGTGTGTGTGTGTGTGTGTGTGTGTGTGTGTGTGTGCGTGCCTGCGCGTGCGTGCGTGCGTGCGTGTGTGTGTGTGCGTGAGAGCTCTGGGAGTTTTCAGATCAAACTCACTGTGGTCAGGGGTTCAACTGTGAAGACGGCTGCTGACAGGTGCTTCCTGGAAAAACCGAGCATGTGCATCACTATCTCGCCCAACCCCCCCCCCCCCCCCCCCTCTCTCTCTCGCTCGCTCTCTCTCTCTCTCTTTCTCTCTCTCTCTCTCTCTCTCTCTCTCTCTCTTTCTCTCTCTCTCTCTCTCTCCATTCAATCCAATTCATTGGCTTTATTGGCATGGGAAGCATGTGTTTACATTGCCAAAGCAAGTGAAATTGATAAACAAAAGTTAAATAAAAAGTGAACTGCAAATATTACACTCACACAAATATTACACTCACACAAATATTACACTCACACAAATATTACACTCACACAAATATTACACTCACACAAATATTACACTCACACAAATATTACACTCACACAAGCATCACACTCACACAAGGCATTTCAAATGTCATATTATGTCTATATACAGTGTTGTAATGATGTGCAAATAGTTGTAGTACTAAAAAATAAATAAATATGGGTTGTATTTGCAATGGTGTTTGTTCTTCACTAGCTGCCCTTCTCTCTCTCTCTCTCTCTCTCTCTCTCTCTCTCTCTCTCTCTCGCTCTCTCTCCCCTCTCTCTCTCTCTCTCTCTCTCTCTCTCTCTCTCTCTCTCTCTCTCAATTCAATTTCAATTCAATTTAAGGGCTTTATTTGCAAGGGAAACAAATGTTTACATTGCCTCTTTTTCTCGCTCTCTTTCTCTCTCTATCTTTTTCTATCTCCCTCTCTCTCTATATATATACATATATCTTTCTATCTATCTCTCTTTTCACTATCTCTCTTTCTCTCTTTCTATATTTTTATATATTTTTCTATCTCTCTCTGTATACATCTC